>NC_141085.1:24334889-25794172 GCF_041138505.1 Cibotium barometz
TTTACACTCTTCTATTTACATTTTTTCAAAGTTAGAGCTATCTCACCTAGGCACATGCTTTATTTTTTTACATGGTTATTATTTTTATTTATTTATTTTTCTCAAATGGTTGAGGATATGATTTCTCTTTAGTACACATGATTGAGTTTTGTATATATCATAAATGTACTTTTGGTATTTTAGATATTAAATGTAATGTCTTTCTATATGCTTTTAATTGTTATAAGACCTTTATCTTCTTAATGTGTTCTTGGTTTTGATGGTGTGTACAAAAATCTAATTCAAAAACATTTGAGGTTGAGTGGGGGAGATTAATATCTCCCATTCTTGCTCGATTTTTTATGCTTTTTTTTTGTTTCACGACTACAAATGTGGTTACACCGTGGTTATAAACACGACTATAATGTGGCTCAATCATGAACCCGTAGTCGTGTTGTCAACCATGTTTATAACTGTGAAACGTGATTTTTTCTCTCTAAATCTTTTTATTTCTTTGTGAGTAAAACCGAAGCTATAATAAGAAAGTTAGCCTTTTCCAAGCTTCTCTAAATCTCTTTCTCTCTCACTCTATGTCTTATAATAAGAAAGGTAGCTTTTTCCAAGCTCACCTAGTTAGTTTATGATTTTGGGCACCCAAGTGTGAATAAGAGTCATGTGTATATAAGCCAATATCTTATAACACAAGGATATAATCCCACTTTATGCTAATGGAGACTTTTAGCTCCTTACTGAGTTACTTAGTGTTGTCTTTGGATGTGACAAAGAGAGAGAGAGAGAGAGAGAGAGAGAGAGAGAGAGAGAGAGAGAGAGAGAGAGTTTAGAGTAGAGTATAGCTCGATTCTTAGTGCATGTTCCTTCCTATTCTTTGTGTGAGAGAGAGTAGAGAGTCAGAGAGGAGTGAGTACTTTGCAAGTGGCATAACATCTTGGAGGTGAGAGCTTGAAAGAGAGGAGCTAGCAATCACTAGTTAGAGACATGAGCTATCTAACTATAAATACGTACAAGCTGGATTTAAGAAAATATATCATAATACAAGGACACAATCCCCCTTTGTGATAATTGGGTCTTCTAGCAACTCTCTACTTACTTTTGTCTTTGGGAGAGAGAGAGAGAGACAGAGAGATAGAGAGAGAGAGAGAGAGAGAGAGAGTTAAGTCTTAGAGTAGAGTTTAGCTTGATTCTTAGTGCATGTTCCTTCCTATTCTTTGTGTGAGAGAGAGTAGAGAGTAGAGAGTCAAAGGATTGAGTCCTTGTTGCAGGTGGTGTAGCAACTTAATGGAGGTGAAAGCTTGAAGGAGAGGAGCTAGCAACCTCTAGAGACATGAGCTCGGAGGTAAAGTAAGATCCCCACAATGGTTGTTGCCTGCTTATGCCTTTATGTGAATGTGAGGAAAATTCTTGGAGAGTGTTGTAGTAGTCGTAACCATAATAGTCACTCAATGCTTTTGACCATGTGATTGTAGTGGTGGTTTGATGAACAATAGTAGGAGCATCTAAAGTCTAAGCATAAAGTAAGATGCACTAAAGCATAAAGGAAGATGTGGGGTTTCATAATCTATTGACACATATGGTAAGTTGTATGTTACACCATATGATGATCATATGGTGTAGCTCAAAAAGAAAAGAGGGAGACTAATCGATTGACCTTCCTGGCCCTTATAAGTTGGGGCAGACAGGTGATCCGAGACCATCCATCCATCCATCAGGTTCGAAGCTATAGGGGCAAAGAGAAACCACCATCTCTTGTACAAGTGTTGGAGAGGAGGCAGGCCGTCCCCCCGTCGAACGCTTTGGGCGCTTGGCATTCTGTCAAAAACCTGCCCCCATTGTGAGGAGCCTCTTTCTGGGCGCCTTTCCGTTGGCCTCTTATTCCTGCGCCTGCATCCTAGGACAGTAAGCTCTTCCACCCGCAGCTTTGGAGCGGACTCCAATTTTTCTCCTGGTTTTCAGAGGTGAATGTCAGCGATTACCATCCCGGACGCCTGCAGGCCGAGGAGGGGGGGGGGGGGGGGGGGGGGGGGGGGAACACTATCAGGATACTAGATTTGATTTGCATTACTCATAATGTAGACGCCTAAGAATCGGAGTGGCCTCCGAAACCCGCCGGCTCGCGCTGGACAAACGCCCAGGAAGAGGCTCCTCACGCTGGGCAGGTTCTTGACAGAACGCGAGGCATCCAGAGCCTTTGACGCAGGAGTGGCTTGCCTGTGCTTAATTAACCGTCCTAATTCAAAGCAGGCTGTAGCAGAGTTAGATCGTAATTAACCGTCCTAATTTTGCAATCAAGGCTAAATCTCCCCCCCCCCCCCCCAAAAAAAAAAACACACACACACACACACACACTTTTGTTTTGATGCATACATCTAAAGAACTAAAGTCTAAAGTCCTTTTTCAGTTCTATATTCTCTGGGACATCTCACAAGAACTAACCTTACATGTGCCATATGTAAGCGCATTGTTTTTGTCCACTCGTCTATCATACACAACCTTCCTAATGTTTCCTAATGTGTTTGGCCATGCATGTCACCTAAGTGGCATCCTCTAGGCAGGCATCGACGGCTCGTGTGCCTACCCCATGATTTCATGCTAGATAGTGATAGGCTTCAAGTCCCAACTTTGCTCCTATCTCTTCAAAGCAACTCCATGGTAATGCTTTGATTTGGAGAGGATGTTAGCTACCATGGGCAGTATTGAAGTTCAATATCCTTTTGCAACACATTTTCTCTAACGTAGCGGAAGCGGGTGTCAGTGTGTTTGGGTTGCTTTAGTCATGAGAGGTTGTGTGCTATACATTGGGCACCTTGATTACCATTAAATACAAAAAACGGACTTGGTTTATTGTGTGCAAGTGGGTCTCTTCGAGTAATTGTTACACCAGAAGCACTCTTTGTCTACATGGGCAAATGGTGATATAATCTGCTTCGGCCATTTGAAAGGGCTATGGTTAAATATTGCTCCACTAGACACCACTTACATTCATTAAGATGATGTCTAGTGTCTACATCATGTGCCCAGTCTAGATCTCTAAACAACAAAGGTCAGTACCTTTCCCTGTGTATTATAGCCCCAAGAACATGGTTCCTTTCAGGTACCTCAATATTCTTTTAGGTACAACCCAATGCATTTTTTATGGATTTTCTAGAGAGCTACTAAGTTTGTTTGTGATTATTATGATGTCTGGTCTGCTGGTTGTGTGTTGGCTTACATCAAACACTCGATGGAGCAATCTTTCTGGTTTCTACGCCAATTTATTTGGCTAAATGTGTCAATTTTGATGATGATTCCTCAAGTTAATCTCTCTCAAGACCCTTTGTGAAGGTATCCACACAATTCTCTAGGTTGTAAACCACTCGTAAACCACAATTCGACCTCTCCATCCATGATCAGACAGTTCACAAAGTGATATTGTATCTCAATGTACTTCATGCAAGCTTGGGACATAAAGTTTTTTGCAATCTCTATGTAACTTTAAGAAGCTCCTGAGTCCCCCAAAATAATATTCTACCAGAGTGCTTTACATCAAAGCATAGCAAGCTACATTTTTACCCCTTTGTACCCAACGTTTGTAGAAGAAAGGGCCACTATAGGATGTTTCTTATTGATCCCGAAGATAATCCCACACCCAAGTGAAAAACAATAATAAAAAACTGACTTTCTGTTATCATTATCTTCTGTACCCAATCTAAGTTATAATATATAATCAAGGTCCTACCCAAGGTATAGGTGATGTGGTACTTAAGTGTACCTCACATAGTGTACCTTGAATATATTTCAACACCTGCATCCCTTTCTTCTAATGGTTCAATAAAATCAATAAATTTTGTTTCATGAATTCTCCAAAAACACAAAAGTGGATTGATAGGTTCAAGAGAAGACATAGATATCTTTCATACCTCACTACAACACATCGGGGACACATTAGTGTTTTTTACTAGCATTTTCCAAAGGGAAATGTCGAGGCTTTTAACACTGCTAAGCAGCGAAAGAACGCTACTACACTATAAAAAATAAAAATGCTACTTAGCAGAGTGTGGCCTACTTCTTTTGCTGTCGCATTGATTTTGTTTTTTGAATGTCCTAACATTGATACTTTAGGTTTTTTGTAGGTTTATGTCTTATCTATCACTTCTACCTCTCCTACCATATCCTCCTCCTACCCTATCCTCCTCAAGCTCAAGCAAGGTATGTCATCTTCTATGTAAACAAGCTTTCCATGAAAGCTTTCTTGTGAGTATTTCCCTTCTCTTTCCTCTCTTTTTAAGTTTTTCTTTTCTTCTTTTTCCCTTCTCATTGAAGCTTAACCCTAACCCTAGATTCTCCATCAAGAAATCTTCAATGAGAAGGGAAAAAGAAGAAAAGAAAAACTTAAATCTTCAATGTAGAATCTAGGGTTAGGGTTAAGCTTCAATGAGAAGGGGAAAAAAAGAAAAGAAAAACTTAAAGCTTCAATGTAGAATCTAGGGTTAGGGCTAAGCTTCAATGAGAAGGGAAAAAGAAGAAAACAAAAACTTAAAGAGAGAGGAAAGAGAAGGGAAATACTCATAAGAAAGCTTTCATACAAAGCTTATTTGCATCGAAGATGTCATACTTGAGGAGGATAGGGTAGGAGGAGGATATGGTATGAGAGGTAGAAGTGATAAATTAGACATAAACCTATAAAAAACCTAAAGTATCAATGTTAGGACATTCAAAAAATAAAATCAATGAGAAGTGAGATTACTTTGCAGGTCACACTACTGAGTAGCGTTTTTTCTAATAGTATAGTAGCATTTTTTTCTAATAGTGTAGTAGCATTTTTTCTAATAGTGTAGTAGCATTCTTTCACTGCTTAGCAGCATTAGAAGCCCCAACATTTTCCTCTGGAAGGCATCAAAGCTCTTTATTAGGATTTCTATGTAGAATCTAGGGTTAGGGTTAAGCTTCAATGAGAATGGAAAAAAAGATTTAATAAGTTTTCTATGTTATGTAAAAGCTTTCATTAAGATTTCTATTAAGATGAGGGTTTTGTATATGCTTTCTATTAGGGCTAAGATTAGGGTCATTAATACTTTTTTTCCTTTATTTGGTTTGATTTTATAGGTTACCGACACATACAAGCCTCATAAGGTAAGAGATCTCTTTCTTTTATGTTTCCTCTCTTATGATTTTACATGTTATAGGATTTGTAAGTTTTAGGGCTTTTAAGATTATGGTTTGTTATTTTTTCTTCCCTCTATTAATGGCCTGTTGAGAGTTATGTTTCTCTCAAGAGGTGGCCATATGCCTTAGCCTCATGCATGAGGCTAGGGCATAAAGCTTATGCATGAGGCTAGTGCATAAGCCTCATGCATGAAACTTATGCATGAGGCTTATACATAAGGTTTATGCATGAGGCTTATGAATAAGCCACATGCATGAGACTTGTGCACAAAGCCTCATGTATAAAGCTTATGTATGAGGCTTATGCATTAGCCATAAGCCTCTATACATAGCCTTTAGAGAGTTATGCATATCTCAAGAGGTGGCCATATGCTTCATGCATTTATATTTTTATAAGGCTAATGTCTAAAGCTTATGCATTATTCATATGAATAAGTCTAATGCATGAGACTTATGTATTAGCCATATACATAAGCCTGATGCATGAGGCTAGTGCATAAGTCTCATATAAGGCATTCCAGTAGCACCCAAGGCATGCCTAGGTAGCTTCCAAGGCATGCCAATACCTATAGACATGCTACCGATAGCTCCTAATGCATGCCAGGTAGCTACCTAGGCATGTCGGTAGCTTCCAAGGCATGTTGGTAGCTACCTAGGCATGTCGATAGCTTCCAAGGCATGCTGGTAGCTACCTAGACATGCCGGTATCTACCGACATGCATCGGTAGCTCCTAATGCATGTCGGGTGCTACCGGCATGCAGGAGGAGCTTTCAATGCATGCCAGGTGCATGTGTCAGGTGATACCTAGGCATGCAGGAAGCTTCCAATGCATGCTGAGTGCTACCGATATGCACTAGGAGCTTTCAATGCATGTTGGGTGCTACCTAGGCATGCCAAGTAGCTCCTTAGGCATGCTGATAGCTTTGAAGGCATGCCGGTAGCTACCGACATGCACCGATAGCTCCTAATGCATGTGGGGTGCTACTGGCATGCACTAGGAGCTTCCAATGCATGCTGGATGCTACCTAGGCATGGCAATAGCTTCCAATGATTGCCAATAGCTTCCATGCATGTAAGGTCCTACCTAGGCATGCACTAGGAGCTTCCAATGCATGTCGGGTGCTACCTAGGCATGCCGTTGGCTTCCAAGACATGCCAATAGCTTTCAAGGCATGCTGGGTAGCTATCTAGGCATGCCAATAGCTACCTGAGCATGCATATATATGCTTTATGCATGCATAAGAGTTTTAAGTATTTTTGTTTATGCATGGACAGATGGCAAATAACTTGTAGCATGATGTTACACGTGAAGGAGGAGTAGATATTTGAATGATCTTTGTAAGTATATTGCCTCGAATTGTATCTTATCTTTTAAGAAAAGAAGGTTACCTTAAATAACAACATAAAATCAAAGTTCATTTGTTTGTATATCTATAGCTTGAAGCAGCGGACCACCTCCCTACACAAGATGAATATGATTTTGCATTACAACGGAGTTTGAAAGCTCTCTTTAAAAGGGTGAAAGATGAATGATGGATTGTTATTTCTAGAGGCCATGCTTGGAAAGTATGGCAAGTAAATACATTCCTAAAAATCATAACCTCTTTGTCTTTTCAAAACTTATTTTCACTTATGTTAGTTTTATTGTGTTTTAGGATCATGTTACTACAAAGTGTGTTACTACAAAGTGTGTTACTACAAATGGTGGTGCAAATGTGCAAGGAAGAAGTAATGGAAATATAGATAAGAGTGTGGAGCTACAAGGGACAATAATAATCGAAATGCATGAGATGTGGACCCCTCAATGCAGCCCCTAACTCCATAGATTTTAATTATGCTTTATTTTGTATATAACATTTTTAGACTCATACACTTATGTAATTTTCCAAGTATTGTAATAGAATTATGACATTTACTAAGTATGAATTGCAATTGTCTTTTTTTTTTGTATTTGTAAAGTTTTACATTATATTTGTCGAGGTGATGATAAGTATGACTTGAACTTGATGTATTAAAGAAATTTTACTGTATCTATATCAAAAATTAAAAAAGCTGGGGTAGACTAGGAAGTCATGTGATGACTCCCCAGTTTACCCCAGCTTTTTTTTAACAGGTTAGTGGATTGAAAATAGCAGCAAAACATAGTAGTGAAAACTCATTGCTCTTTAGTGAAATTTCATTGCTACTTTCGTTTACTAAGTGCGATCCTGCAGCGCAGCGAAAATAGCAGCATTCTAGCACCAAAATAATAGCAGCATTTCTAGAAGCGAAATAGGCCCAACATCCTTATGCTCCTATAGTTATAGAAGCACTGCTATTTTCATTACTAGACCCTCATTTTGTTGTGGTGCCTTCCCAAGCTGCACTACTCCTCATAGGTATGGCAAGAGAGATGCTTATATGCATGTGCAAGCAAGGGATAATGGTCAAAAGATCGACGAGAGAGATGGAGTTTGCAAGAGGATGCCACTAGCATGTAAGTAAATGAAACACATGATGCATAACCCTATTTAACTATATTTCTCATATTATTGATAGTTTTTTGCATAAATTTATATTATAGTCTTGACCTACAAAGAGCAAAGGTCCATACCTTCCCATATGTATTGTAGCCCTACGAACGTGGTTCCTTTCAAGTGCCTCATTATTCTTTTAACTACAAGCCAATGCATTTTTAAGCAATTTTCTAGAAAGCTATTAAGTTTGTTTATGGTTGTTGTGATGTTAAGTTTTGTGTTGGTATACACCAGACACTCAATGAAGTGGTTTATATAGTGTCTGCATCAATTTCTTTGGCTGAATAATATGTGTAACTTTCAATGAAGACTTCGCTCAAACTCACGCTCAAGTAGATCTCTCCCAAGAGCCTTTGTGATGATATCCACACAATTCTTCATTGTCAAGCAGAAACCTTAACTTAACCTCTCCATTTATGATGAGGCCTCGATGAAGCTGTGCACAAAGTGATACTATATCTCAAAGTGCTTCATACAAGCATGGAACACGAAGTATTTTGCAATTTTTATTTAACTTTTATTATCACACAATAACTCAATCAGATGCCCCTAAGAAGCTCCCATGTCTTCAAGATTATCATCTATCACAATGCTTCACATCATGAGGCATACACAAGTTGCGATTGTACCCAACCTATGTAGAAGAAAGGTCCACTATGTAGAGATGTCAAGCTCAACATGAGCTGACACTCATCACGAGGTGCCTACATGACCATTCGACATTTACATCACTGGCGGGTTTGGTAGCTGGCACCAACATATCTTCGCCAGAGATTCTACAACTAGACTACACCGACTAGTCCACACCCCTACCCACTCCACTTAGCGTGTTCACATTATGGACCGCTTGTATATACTCTATTATGTGTGTTAGTCACTTTATCTTCTTTGTAGACCTCTTTTGTTGTGTGAAGAAGAAGAAGAATTTTTATCCTTTCACCTTGTTATGTTCTCTTCTAGAGTTTGTGTGAGTGTGTGTGTGCTTACAAGAGCTCAAGCTCTCTTCTCCCCTGCATCTCTTCATGGTATCAGAGCCTGGTTTACACTAAGGGCTGAGCGGCAAGCAAGAGACATGAAAAGAGGACTTCCTACCATATTCTAGGAATTTCATCCTAGATTAATTGAAAGAATTTCACTGTAATCATGGAGAAATTGATTTTTATGTTATGCATAATTGATGAATTAAGAAAAAGAGGATTTCTAGTAATTAAATTTTATGTTAAAAAGAGTAATCCCCATTGTATGAGTATCCTTAAAGGGTTATTTTCATTCTAGGCATAGTAAAATGTATACTAGAAATATTTTATTATAAAAGTGTGATTTTCATCATAATTGATTTTTATGCATAAGTAGATGCATAAAAGAATTTTTATATATCAAAAGAGTGATTTTCATCATAAATGATTTGTATGCATAAAAGATTTTTTTATATATTAAAAGTGAGATTTTGATCATAAACGATTTTATGCATAAATTAGATGCATAAGAGAAATTCTTTTATTCTAAAAGTGTAATTCCTACTAAATTGGATTTATGCATGGATAGATGCATAAAGAATTTAAATTAATCCAAAAAGTGTTATTTTCATCAATTCTTATTTTATGCATAGAAAGATGCATAATGATTTTATGCATAAATTAGATGCATAAGAGAAATTCTTTTATTCTAAAAGTGTAATTCCTGCTAAATTGGATTTATGCATAGAAAGATGCATAAAGAAATCTATTTTTATTTCAAAAGAGTTATTTTCATCAATTTTGATTTTATGCATAGAAAGATGCAATAAAGAAATCTATTTTTATTTCAAAAGAATTATTTTCATCAATTTTAATTTTATGCATAGAAAGATGCATAAAGAAATCTATTTTTAGTTCAAAAGAGTTATTTTTGTCAATTTTGATTTTATGCATAGGAAGATGCATAAAAGATTGATTTTTAAATTCAAAAGTGTCATTCTCATTTAAAATGAATTTATGCATAGGAAGATGCATAAAAGATTGATTTTTATTTCAAAAGTGTTATTCTCCTTAAAATGGAATTTATGCATAAATAGATGCGTAATGAAATCTTATATCAAAAATAAGAATTCTCTTGTATTCTATAAATAGATATGAGGATGTGAAATGAATCAGATAGATGAAAATGAACGAAGAATGGATGTAGATGTATGTATGTGATAGGATGTCATAATATGCTATGGGAAGTGATAGGATGTGATAAGATGCGTAAGAGATGTGATAAGATGTGATGAGATGAGATAGGATGTGATAAGATGCGTATGAGAAGTGATAGGATGTGATAAGATGTGTATGAGAAGTGATAGGATGTGATAAGATGCGTATGAGAAGTGATAGGATGTGATAAGATGAGATAGGATGTGATAAGATGCGTATGAGATGTGACAGGATGTGATAAGATGTGTATGAGATGTGATAGGATGTGATAGGATGTGATAATATGCATATGGGAAGTGATAAGATGTGATAGGATGCATAAGAGATGTGATAAGATGTGATGAGATGAGATAAGATGCGATAAGATGCGTATGAGATGTGATAGGATGTGTTAAGATGTGTGTGAGATGTGATAGGATGTGATAAGATGTGTATGGGAAGTGATAGGATGTGATAAGATGCGTAAGAGATGTGATAGGATGTGATGAGATGAGATAGGATGTGATAAGATGCGTATGAGAGGTGATAGGATGTGATAAGGAGTGTATGAGATGTGATAGGATGTGATAAGAGGTGTATGAGATGTGATAAGACGTGATAAGATGCGTATGGGATGAGTTAGGATGTGATAAGATGTGTATCGGATGAGGTAAGAAGTATATCTGATGGGATAAGATGTATATGGGTTGTGATAGGGCGAGAATGGATGTGTTGTAAAAGAATAGATGTGAAGGCATACGTGGATATATGAATGGGAATGTAGAAATGGATGTATGAATATGAATGTGGATATGGATGTATGAATATGGATGTGTATGTATGGAAGTGGATGTATGAATACAGATATGGATGTGTATGTATGGAAGTGGATGTATGAATGCAGATGTGGATGTGTATGTATGGATGTGGATATGGATGTGGATGTATGAATGTAGATGTGGATGCGGATGTATAGATGTGGATGTGGATGTGGATGTGGATGTGGATGCGGATGTATAGATGTGGATGTGGATGTATAAATGTGGATGTGGATGTGGATGTATGGATGTATGGATGTGGATGTGGATGTATGAATGTAGATGTGAAAGTGGATGTATGGATGTAGATATGCATGTGGATGTATGGATGTGGATATGGATGTGGATGTATGAATGCAGATGTGGATGTGTATGTATGGATGTAGATGTGAATGTGGATGTACGAATGTGGATGTGTATGTGTATGTGGAATAATGAATGCGAATATGTATGTGAATGGATATGAAGTCGATATGAACGAATGAGATGTAATGAGAAATGGATATGATGAGAAATGGATGTGATGAGACGTAATGTAAATTAAGAAAGATAGGAATGGATGTTATGTGAAGTGAATGAATCTGATGTGATGGGATGGAAAATGAATCTGATGTGATGGGATGGAAAATGATGTATCCGGTCAAGAATGGATATACATATGATTTGGATTTAGGTTAAGTAATATGGATTGATGTGGAACAATCTGGAAAGATGTGAGTTCATTATAGAAACTGTATTTGTGAACTGTTTGTAAATGACTGTTTTATGTCAAGAATGCTGGGGAAGCATTTTGACTGTATTGAGAATGTGGTCGTGGAGACCTACCTGATAAAGTTGCAACAGCTGACAAAGAGTCAATGGAGGACGTCTCGCGTAGCAAGGTCGGCCGAGGTCTTGACCACCCTTGGTTTGATTTAAATGGTGAGCTTCCAGTACGGTGGATGAGGGACCAAGGAAGCGGCCTATGAGTGAAGCGCTAGGTGACCTGCGAAGGATCCTAGAGGGTGCTGACCATACGGTGCTCGGGCTCTGGGTCGCCGAAGATACCCACACGTGCATCGTGGAAGATATTGAAACAAGGAGTAAGAGTTGTTTTCTGAAACCGGGCATGGATCTGGTTGACTGACCTTGCTGGTCCTCAACGGATGAGTCCATGGCTCTTTTATATGGATCTGTTGGTTGATCTTGCTGATCTTCAACGAAGATTCCATCTTGATTTTTATAAGTGATTATATCGCCGGGTACTATGGGCTAGGAACTATTGAAAAGGCCCCTGAGTGGACATATGGTGAGCGTTCTGGTTGCCAATGATGCCATAGATACTCCGAAGAAGGAATGATTGGAAATTAAGATTCAACCGGATATTTTGGAGGATTGTGACCAGTGGTACTATGGTTTCATTAAATGATTGTTTTAAAGATGGCTGAATCTGTGAAAAAGGCAATTTCATATTGGGTGTGTAAGTGGCATGACTGGTGTTAAATTTGCATGAATATCTGGCTAGGAGACCTGGGAACTTTTTTCCCTGGTACCCGGGACAAAACCTAACCAAATTCTAAATTGGATCCAATCACTACAGTGGTTGGGCTGTTGGCTAACCCATGGGACTGGATGGAGTTAGGCTGGACTGATGGATCCGTAAAATGAGACTCCTTTCTGTTATTATGATAGATGAAGTAAATCCCGGATAGTAATTGTTCTATGGATAGGAATCAATGGCTGTGCCTCTTGATGGGAAAAAAAGCGTTGATCTCTATGATCCAAGTGCAAGTTTCTTCCTTGATCTGGCCGAGTATCTTTATAGGTGCGGTCGGATCAATTTGGTCAGTAATGATCTTGACTACGTCAGAGTAAAATTTTATCCTGGAGAAATCGCCTGTGCCTTCCGAACAAGAGAAGTTTTTCCGAGTTCGGTTTTGGAAGAACCAAGGAATTAGTCACCTGTTTGGATATCCGTGGGTGAGGCCCCGAGAGGAGGACCCTACCCCGTGCTAGATGTACTACTTCCGCTGCTAGCATCCCGAATCCGTTGCGCGGTGGGGGACAAGGATCTTACAGTTGGTATCATAGCAAATTGGCTAATGAGGATCAACTGAGAAGCCAAAAATGTCAAAATTTTATGAAGTAACAGTAAAAGGTTGGAATTGTGTGATGAACTTCATACAAATTAATATTCAGACTGAAATTCATAAATTGGTAATTGGGTCTTCAGATGGAAATACCATAATTGTATGGAATCCCTGACTTGCTTGAGGCCTAGACATGATGGTATTTACCTTATAGTTCCAAGAACCGTGACTACCCGTATATACCGAGGGTATAACTGCAGCTCTTTACTAGCAGTATATACCGAGGGTATAACTGCAGCTCTTTACTCTAGCAGTATATACGAGTAAATCTAAGACTTGAAATTATAAGTATTAATACTATCTAGATGATGAATTCGAATGTGGTTGATATGATTTTTAAATTTTGGTTGTGAATTGATGAGTTGATTTGGATTCTGATTGAAAAATGATGATTCCTGAAATTTGGTTGAAATGTAATAAGCCGAGCAAAACCACAATGAGGATGAACAGGACAAGTCCCTGTGCTAATATTCGTAACTGGAATGATGATAGTGACTTCAGCAAATCACTATGAGATTAGTGGATTGTGCTGTCAGATTGCTACTATTAACACTTGACCCGGTGGATCAAATTAATTGGATGACAAATTCAAGACTTGTTTGACTGAAATTCCCATCGAGGAATGTTCAAAGAAATTTTTTTCAGTCTAATGGACCATTATTGTGTTAAAAGTATAAATGTTATGATCTGATTGAATCGTTATATCCGATGATGAGTTCTATATAAGGGATCTTTATCCCAGGATTCTGTTGGGTTGACCAGAATATAAGGAACCCCAGAATCAATTGGATCTTAAGAGGAAGAGATGTCCTCTAGTTGCGAGATGAGGACATCTCGCGTTTTTTAAGTGGGGTAGGATGTAAGATTCCTCCCTACAGGTGTAAGAACCTCCCCTTCTAATCTTATAATTATTCCCCTCTCTGAAATAAAAGAAAGATTCTGTTTTACCCTGTTTTGACCTAGAGAGAGAAAATATCTAGAGAGAGGTAGTCTAAAATTGAGATATTTTTGGATATAAAAATCTTCCTAGTGTCTAAAATGAATTTCCCTGAAACAGAAATTCAAAAAGAACTTTCCAATGTGCAATTGGAATTAATTGGAAATGGGTATAAAGGACCTTAGCCTAAGGGTCTAGATTTTTAAAAAATTTTGGATTATGGTCCAATTAAGGTTCCTATGGGCCAATAAGATCAATCCAAGTTGACTATGTACTGTTACCATATTATAGTAGTGATGTGTGTGAACACACTTAGGACCGCCGGGGCACTTTTTCCCTCACTAGGAGGTTTTTTCCCCCGTGCATTGTATATACGCCCATTATCTTCTAGGGCTTGTTATCTTTCATTTTTGGCACTCATAATACACTACTGTGTTGTGCTCAAGCTTCCTCATCTTCTTGAAGTTGTGTGTGCATTCCTGCAACCCTAATTCCAACAATTGGTATCAGAGCAGGCTTCCTCCTCCCGGGCAGCATCACCGGCACCTGCCGCTTCATCTCCTCCGATTGCGACGAGGTTTCACGAGCGTCTGCAGGTTAGTATATGCCGTGGGAAAGCCCGTAGGGCTTGTTCGTTTCAGAATTTTGATCTGAAGTCATTTCGCCCTCCGTTTTTGCATTCCAAGTACTGCGCAGGCAAAATCGTCCTACTGTGCAGATTTTCTGTCAAGATTAAAATCTGCAGGACAGGTGCCCATTCGTCTGTTTTGGGCTGTGCTACATAGCACAGAACGATTTTATACAGGTTTACCTCTTACAGACAGCATTTACATCTAGTAGTACAGTCATTGGCCATGGCTGACAACAATGATGTATTCCGCATGTTGGCTGCTGAGGATAAGTTGGATGGCACCAACTATCCATTGTGGGCATATATGATGCGACATGTATTGGTAGCAAAGGGGTTATGGAACATTGTGCAGGGTATTGATGCACGTCCTATTGTGGCTGGGAATGCTGCAAACACATCAGAAACAGGTACTGTTGATGATGGTGCAGGCACAAGTGCTGTAGCAGCTGTTCGAGAACCACCACTTTCAGCAGAGCAGATTCGTTGGGATGGTAGAGATGCGCAGGCTCATGCCTTGATTGCGCTGTCTGTCAAACGTACCATTATCCCACATATTCGCTCCTGCAGGACTTCTAAGGATGCTTGGGATGTACTTGCCACATTGTATCAGGCAAGAAATGAGGCTCGTGTTGCTTACCTCCGAAAACAGTTGGAGAGTGAGCATATGAACGAAGGTGATTCTATGGATAGCTTTTTGACAAAGATCAAGGATTTCAAAGAGCAGCTCATTTCTGCAGATGAAATCCTGTCAGACAGTTCACTTGTGCAGACTGTTTTGAATGGTCTACCAGATTCTTATCAGGGTTTTGCTTCCACTCTTCGCTTGATGATGAAAGGCAATCCCAATGCCTTATCATTTGAGGAGTTAGTTTCTGTTTTGCTACAAGAAGACCAGTCAAGGCAAAACAGGAATATTATGCGTGTCGCAGATCAAGCTTTCGTTGCTAATCAGAGAAGCGGGAAAGGTAAAGCTGGCTTTTCTTCTAGTAAGCAGAAATCTGCAAATGCTGCGCAACCAAAGAAGGAAGACAAAGATGAGAAGAAGGGTGACAAACAGAAGACATTTTGCAAGTACTGTAAGGGAAATGATCATGTCATCAAAGCGTGTCCTAAGCTGGCTGCGAAAGAGGCTAAGAAGAAAGAGGCTGGTATGGCTGTTGCAGATGCCTCTCCTTCTAACAATGAATCTGCTAATGTTGTTCAAGATACAGAATGGGCATTCAATGCGCAGTGCAGTTATGACCCATCTTTGCATGACACATGTATGTCTGCAGTAGATTCAGATGTATGGTACTTTGACAGTGGTGCCACTAAGCATATCACCTCGCAGCGCAGTTTATTCACTTTCCTTGAGTCTGCTCCCACAGGGAATACTGTCACTTGTGCCAATAACTCCTCTTATCCCGTTAAAGGAGTTGGACAGATTGTGCTGAATGTTGCAAATTGCAACACCTTTACACTTTTTGATGCATTGTATGTGCCAGGGATCAAAAAGAATCTGCTGTCAGTCTCCGCATTTGCCAAAACAGGTTTGGTTGTAAAATTTGTGGATGACAGATGTACTGTTCATGATCTCTCTTGTGGTGACATCATTGTAGCATCTGGTTCACTATGTCGAGGGCTGTATAAGCTCAATATGGATGGCAAATGTGTAGAGGATTCAGCATGTGCTATTATGGATACGCAGGCTATTTCAAATGCAAAACTGTGGCATGCACGTTTTGGTCATCTGAATTTTGCAAGTTTGCTGCGCCTGCAGAAATCTGAAATGGTGTCTTCTTTGCCTAAGCTTGAGGCACCTGTCAAGCATGTTTGTGAGGGCTGCATATTGGGTAAAATGCAGCGTGCTTCCTTTCCCAAAGATGGATCAGTGAGAGCTGAACGCAGATTGCAGCTTGTTCACAGTGATGTTTGTGGTCCCATGCAAACTCCATCATTTGAAAACTACCTTTACTTCGTGACTTTCATTGATGATTTTACCAGGCATGCATGGGTATATCCTTTGAAGGCAAAGTCCGAAGTGTTTTTGTGCTTCAAACAGTTTTTGGTTATGGCTGAAAATGTGTCAGAAAGTAAGATGGGCACCCTCCGTTCAGATCGAGGGGGGGAGTATATGTCTTCAGAATTTAATGCATTTCTGGCTGAGCGTGGGATAAAACACCAATGTACAGTGCCGTATACACCACAGCAAAATGGTGTGGCTGAGAGAAAAAACAGGTCTCTCATGGAAATGGCAAGATGTATGGTTAAGAGTCAAAGTCTACCACATGGTTTTTGGCTTGAGGCTGTCATGTGTGCCACTTATGTACTAAACAGGTGTCCCACCAAAGCATTACAGGTTGTCACTCCATATGAGGCTTGGCATAGCCGCAAGCCATCTGTTGGCCATTTACGTGTTTTTGGTTGCCTGGCATATGCATTAGTGCCTGTGCAACATCGCAGAAAATTGGATGACAAAGCTGTCAAATGTATTTTTGTTGGATATAGTGCTGAGAGCAAAGGCTATCGTTTGTATCATCCACAGACAAAGCGCATTTTGGTTAGCCGTGATGTTGTATTTGTGGAAGATGCAGTTCAGCCCTTGGTTTCATGTACTAAGGAGACAGATATCAGCTCACGTGATGTCTATGATACATTGTTGCCTCTTTTCAGTGGTGCACAGTCAAGTGCAATACCTCATGAGGCAGTTTTTCAGCCTATGCAGGTTTTAAATGATGGCACAGATCAGCCTATATCTGATGCAGATGTGCATGATGCACTTGAGGATGAGAGACAAGAGATTGAGGGCTCTAGGAACATGCCTAGATGGCTGGTGCAGACTTTGCGTGACAGCAAGTTGGATGCCCCTTTGTCTAGTCGCACTCGTTCTGGCTCTCATGGTGCCTCTTATGCGTCAGATTGTTATGCATTGGCTGTTTCTAGTATGTGCGATGAAAGTGAGCCTGTTTCATTTGATGAGGCACAAAGTTCAAAAAATTGGATGGCTGCTATGCAAGCAGAATACGATGCTATTATGAAGAATAGTACATGGTCTTTATGTGACTTGCCCCCTGGCAAGAAGGGCCATTGGCACTAAGTGGGTATACAAATTGAAGCGTAAGCCTGATGGCACAGTGGATCGCCATAAGGCTAGGCTTGTTGCAAAAGGTTATGCTCAAGAGAAGGGCATTGATTTTGATGAGACTTTTGCTCCCACATGTCGTATGACCACTGTTCGTAGCATCTGTGCATTAGCAGCTCATAATGGTTGGAATGTACATCAGCTGGACATAAAGACTGCGTTCTTAAATGGAGATTTGCATGAGGAGGTGTATGTATCGCAGCCTCGTGGTTTTGTTCAAAGAGGGCAGGAAAACAAAGTGTGCAGGTTAAAAAAGGCTTTATATGGTTTAAAGCAAGCTCCACGAGCTTGGTATGAAAAAATACATGCATATTTGACTGCACATGGGTTTCAGAATAGTCCAACAGAAAGCACTTTGTATGTTAAACGTGTGGATGGTGTACATCTAATCATTGCTCTCTATGTCGATGACATGCTGCTCACAGGACCAAATGAGAGTCATATTGCTGATTTTAAGGCTGATTTGAATGCCTCTTTTGAGATGTCAGATTTGGGGCATTTGCATCATTATTTGGGGATACAATTTAAGCAGTGTGATGGAGGTATTGCTTTGTGTCAGACAAAGTATATTGAAACATTGTTGCGGAGATTTGGCCTTGAAGACTGCAAGCCTATTGCTACTCCAATGGAGACAGGTTTGAAGTTGAGTCTTCATGATGCTGGAGATCACTTTGATGTCACACTCTATCAGACAGCTGTTGGTTGCCTCATTTATGTATGCATTACGAGGCCAGACATTCAGTTTGCAGTCTCACAGGTGAGCAGATTTATGCATAGCCCAGGCATTAAGCATTGGCAGGCAGTGAAGCGTATCTTTCGCTATTTGAGTGGTACTCGGCATCTTGGGTTGTTTTATCCCAAGGGGGGATCATTGCCGCCAGATTTACATGTTTTTTCAGATTCTGACTGGGCTGGTTGTTATGACACACGCGTGTCCACGAGTGGTTTTTGCTTCATGCTTGGAAGCTCATGCATATCATGGTTGAGCAAGAAGCAGCCTACTGTGGCCACTTCTAGTTGTGAAGCTGAGTACAGGGCAGCTTTCACAGCTACGGTTGAGTGTGTGTGGCTCAGACGCCTTATGGCTGATTTGGGTGTTGGGCAGCCATCTGCCACCACCATCTTCACTGACAGTCAGAGCGCATTGGCAGTTGCGCGGAACCCAGTGTTCCATGCTCGTACGAAGCACATTGAGGTGCACTACCATTATGTCAGGGAGAGACTCTCTGCAGGAGAGATCAGTTTGGCTTATGTGCCAACACAGGATAACCTTGCAGACCTTTTCACAAAGGCTCTGCCTCGTGAGAAGTTCGAAGCTTTTCGCAAAGCTTTGGGCTTACTCCCTTTTGTGGATTCGTCCACATAGCTAGACACTTCCCTATACATGAGTGCTAGCTCTTGTTCACCGCATCACTCCAGGGGGGATTTGTTACCATATTATAGTAGTGATGTGTGTGAACACACTTAGGACCGCCGGGGCACTTTTTCCCTCACTAGGAGGTTTTTTCCCCCGTGCATTGTATATACGCCCATTATCTTCTAGGGCTTGTTATCTTTCATTTTTGGCACTCATAATACACTACTGTGTTGTGCTCAAGCTTCCTCATCTTCTTGAAGTTGTGTGTGCATTCCTGCAACCCTAATTCCAACATGTACAAGGTTTATTAGTAAAAAACTATGAGTATTACTAAAAAAATGAGATATTTTGGGTATAATGATTCCATTTTGACACTTGTGTAAGGAAAGGGGATCCCTTCAAGGAGGCGCCTACTTCACATGCTTGAATGAGTTTTAAACTCAAAAATAATGTGATATTTTAATCTCTCCCTCTCTTGGATCAAACCGAATAAAAAAGGAACCAAACTAGGTCCAAATCTGGTCCAAATTCAACCAAACTGAAATCTAGAAAATTCTAGAAATCAGTTGGTCTTGGTTAGAGCCTCCCTCTCCTATAAATAGAACCTGAGCCTTTATAAAAAAATAGGAGAATTTTACTATACCAAGATTATGCTGAAATAATGATAATTTTTACTATTCTCTAAAATTCTCTCCAAATTGAAGAAATTGAAGCTTACCTCCTTCTTCAATTTCTATTGGTGGCTCCATCAACACACCAAACCAATTGATTGGTTTGGTGATTGGTTGGGGGCCTCTACCGTGATCAAAGAATCAAGCAATTTGTAAGGTAAAGTGTGAATTTTGATCTTTTTTCATAATTTCTCAATGTTTCTCTCTTCTCAACCCCTCTCAGCTTGAGAAGCTTAATTGGAATGGTTTTTGAATGCTATTGAAGTTAATTGATGAATGGTAGTAAAGGAATACATAAATTTTTATTTATGCCTAATTTTAATGGTTTTTATGTAATTTCTCTCTCTCACTCAAAGAATGGTCATTCCCATGACCGATTCTCAATCCAAATGAAGCTTCTCATGAAGCTTTTCCTTAATCCAAGATTAATCTATGCTTATTTAATTGGAGGCCAAATTAATGGCTTTTTTTAATACTTTTAGTTTATGTATTTTATGAATATGGATGATTTAATCCATTATTGGGTTAATGATCCAATTAGGGATCATTCTAATCATTCCCTTAATGTTAAGCTTTATCCTTTAAAATAATTGAGATTTATCAGTCACCATAGCAGCGGAGCTATGGTAAAATTTCTGTAAAAAATTACACATAAAACAATTTCATTCAAAGCATGAAAAGAGGACTTCCTACCATATTCTAGGAAGTATTATCCTAGATTAATTGAAAGAATTTCATTGTAATCATGGAGAAATTGATTTTTATGTTATGCATAATTGATGAATTAAGAAAAAGAGGATTTCTAGTAATTAAATTTTATGTTAAAAAGAGTAATCCCCATTGTATGAGTATCCTTAAAGGGTTATTTTCATTCTAGGCATAGTAAAATGTATACTAGAAATATTTTATTATAAAAGTGTGATTTTCATCATAATTGATTTTTATGCATAAGTAGATGCATAAAAGAATTTTTATATATTAAAAGAGTGATTTTCATCATAAATGATTTGTATGCATAAACATATGCATAAAAGATTTTTTTATATATTAAAAGTGAGATTTTGATCATAAATGATTTTATGCATAAATTAGATGCATAAGAGAAATTCTTCTATTCTAAAAGTGTAATTCCTACTAAATTGGATTTATGCATGGATAGATGCATAAAGAATTTAAATTAATCCAAAAAGTGTTATTTTCATCAATTCTTATTTTATGCATAGAAAGATAAAGAATTTTATTTTTAATTCAAAAGAGTGATTTTCATCATAAATGATTTTATGCATAAATTAGATGCATAAGAGAAATTCTTTTATTCTAAAAGTGTAATTCCTGCTAAATTGGATTTATGCATAGAAAGATGCATAAAGAAATCTATTTTTATTTCAAAAGAGTTATTTTCATCAAATTTGATTTTATGCATAGAAAGATGCAATAAAGAAATCTATTTTTATTTCAAAAGAATTATTTTCATCAATTTTAATTTTATGCATAGAAAGATGCATAAAGAAATCTATTTTTAGTTCAAAAGAGTTATTTTTGTCAATTTTAATTTTATGCATAGGAAGATGCATAAAAGATTGATTTTTAAATTCAAAAGTGTCATTCTCATTTAAAATGAATTTATGCATAAGAAGATACATAAAAGATTGATTTTTATTTCGAAAGTGTTATTCTCCTTAAAATAAAATTTATGCATAAATATATGCGTAATGAAATCTTATATCAAAAATAAGAATTCTCTTGTATTCTATAAATAGATATGAGGATGTGAAATGAATCAGATAGATGAAAAGGAATGAAGAATGGATGTAGATGTATGTATGTGATAGGATGTGATAATATGCGTATGGGAAGTGATAGGATGTGATAAGATGCGTAAGAGATGTGATAAGATGTGATGAGATGAGATAGGATGTGATAAGATGTGTATGAGATGTGATAGGATGTGATAAGATGCGTATGAGATGTGATAAGATGTGATAAGATGCGTATGAGATGTGATAGGATGTGATAAGATGTGTATGAGATGTGATAGGATGTGATAATATGCATATGGAAAGTGATAGGATGTGATAAGATGTGTAAGAGATGTGATAAGATGTGATGAGATGAGATAGGATGCGATAAGATGCGTATGAGATGTGATAGGATGTGATAAGATGTGTATGAGATGTGATAGGATGTGATAAGATGCGTATGGAAAGTGATAGGATGTGATAAGATGCGTAAGAGATGTGATAGGATGTGATGAGATGAGATAGGATGTGATAGGATGTGATGAGATGAGATAGGATGTGATAAGATGCGTATGAGAGGTGATAGGATGTGATAAGATGTGTATAAGATGTGATAGGATGTGATAAGAGGTGTATGAGATGTGATAGGACGTGATAAGATGCGTATGGGATGAGTTAGGATGTGATAAGATGTGTATGGGATGAGGTAAGAAGTGTATCTGATGGGATAAGATGTATATGGGTTGTGATAGGGCGAGAATGGATGTGTTGTAAAAGAATAGATGTGAAGGCATACGTGGATATATGAATGGGAATGTAGAAATGGATGTATGAATATGAATGTGGATATGGATGTATGAATATGGATGTGTATGTGTATGTATGGAAGTGGATGTATGAATGCAGATATGGATGTGTATGTATGGAAGTGGATGTATGAATGCAGATGTGGATGTGTATGTATGGATGTGGATATGGATGTGGATGTATGAATGCAGATGTGGATGTGGATGTATAGATGTGGATGTATGAATGTGGATGTGGATGTGGACGTATGGATGTATGGATGTGGATGTGGATGTATAGATGTGGATGTATGAATGTGGATGTGGATGTATAAATGTATGGATGTGGATGTGGATGTATGAATGTAGATGTGAAAGTGGATGTATGGATGTAGATATGGATGTGGATGTAGATATGGATGTGGATGTATGGATGTGGATGTATGGATGTAGATATGGATGTGGATGTATGAATGCAGATGTGGATGTGTATGTATGGATGTAGATGTGAATGTGGATGTACGAATGTGGATGTGAATGTGGATGTACGAATGTGGATGTGTATGTGGAATAATGAATGCGAATATGTATGTGAATGGATATGAAGTCGATATGAACAAATGAGATGTAATGAGAAATGGATGTGATGAGACGTAATGTAAATTAAGAAAGATAGGAATGGATGTTATGTGAAGTGAATGAATCTGATGTGATGGGATGGAAAATGATGTATCCGGTCAAGAATGGGTATACATATGATTTGGATTTGGGCTAAGTAATATGGATTGATGTGGAACAATCTGGAAAGATGTGAGTTCATTATAGAAACTGTATTTGTGAACTGTTTGTAAATGACTGTTTTATGTCAAGAATGCTGGGGAAGCATTTTGACTGTCTTGAGAATGTGGTCGTGGATACCTACCTGATAAAGTTGTAACAGCTGACAAAGAGTCAATGGAGGACGTCTCGCGTAGCAAGGTCGGTCGAGGTCTTGACCAGCCTCGGTTTGATTTAAATGGTGAGCTTCCGGTACGGTGGATGAGGGACCAAGGAAGCGGCCTATGAGTGAAGAGCTAGGTGACCTGCGAAGGATCCTAGAGGGTGCTAACCATACGGTGCTCGGGCTCTGGGTCACCAAAGATACCCACACGTGCATCGTGGAAGATATTGAAACAAGGAGTAAGAGTTGTTTTCTGAAACCAGGCATGGATCTGGTTGACTAACCTTGCTGGTCCTCAACTGATGAGTCCATGGCTCTTTTATATGGATATGTTGGTTGATCTTGCTGATTTTCAACGGAGATTCCATCTTGATTTTTATAAGTGATTATATTACTGGGTACTATGGGCTAGGAACTATTGAAAAGGCCCCTGAGTGGACATGTGTTGGAGTGTTCTTGTTGCCAATGATGCCATAGATACTCTGAAGAAGGAATGATTGGAAATTAAGATTCAACCGGATATTTTGGAGAATTGTGATCAGTGGTACTATGGTTTCATTAAATGATTGTTTTAAAGATGGCTGAATCTGTGAAAAAGGCAATTTCATATTGGGTGTGTAAGTGGCATGACTGGTATTAAATTTGCATGAATATCCAGCTAGGGGGCCTGGGAACTTTTTTCCCTGGTACCCGGGACAAAACCTAACCAAATTCTAAATTGGATCCCATCACTACAGTGGTTGGGCGGTTGGCTAACCCATGGGACTGGATGAGGTTAGGCTGGACTGATGGATCCATAAAATGAGACTCCTTTCTGTTATTACGATAGATGAAGTAAATCCCGGATAGTAATTGTTCTATGGATAGGAATCAATGGCTGTGCCTCTTGATGGGGAAAAAAGCGTTGATCTCTATGATCCAAGTGCAAGTTTCTTCCTTGATCTGGCCGAGTATCTTTATAGGTGCGGTCGGATCAGTTTGGTCAGTAATGATCTTGACTACGTTAGAGTAAATTTATCCTGGAGGAATCGCCTGTGCCTTCCGGACAAGAGAAGTTTTTCCGAGTTCGGTTTTGGAAGAACCGAGGAATTAGTCACCTGTCCGGATATCCGTGGGCGAGGCCCCAAGAGTAGGACCCTGCCCCGCGCTAGATGTACTACTTCCGCTGCTAGCACCCCAATACCGTTGCGCGGTGGGGGACATGGATCTTACATTGCTAGCCCATCACATATGCGTATGCTCTATGAAATGGTAGAAGAGCCATATCTTCTATGTTACACATCTCATAGGCAAAAGTGGTCTCTTGAACAAGTTATAACTCCTAGCATAAGCACGAGGAGAAAACATTAATAAATGAAGAAAAAACTTATGTAAGAGAAAGAAGAAAAAACTTTAATAAACGGTTTTACTTACGTGCATCATCATGCTATCTTCTTCGTTGTACTCATCTCTTGCACAACCTCCTTCCCACGCCAATTCTGCCCTCATGATGCCCCCTACCATGAAGTATATGTACTTTGCTTTAGTACCCCCCAAGATACAAAACCAAACACACCAACAAGAAGCCTAGCATGTATGGAACTAGGCCAACAAGAATCCCCGCATATTCTTCATGAAGAGGATACTGAGGGTCTTCAAGAATTGGTAGTACAAGACAAGGGTATGATTCTAAAGTTGGTCAGAGCTTGCTAGGGATTCTCTTCTAAATGATATCTATGAAACATACCAATGACTTACAAGTGTTAACTCCACCCATCTCATGCATAGATAATGGTTATCTTTTTAATTAGTTTAATGACCAAGGAGGACATAGACATATGTGGGAGTTCTATATTTGTTTTCAGTTTCTTCACCAAGTGGTGGATTCTTGTCACCCGAGATATCTATAGCAAGGTGAAATGGTCATTGCATTGAGTTGGCATTTGGATTATTATCCGGTCCGTGCACGTGTGAGAGTAGGACAAGGGTGTGTGAGTTATCTCACATGCCTTTGGGATTGTAAAAGGGCCATGGTGCCATGAAATGTATAAAAGGGTAGTCCCCTCTCATTTGAAAAAGAAATCCAAATCATGTCTTCATCTTGTTCATTGTTTATTTAGTTGTGGGCATTAAGTTTAGCTGCTCTCTCTCTCTCTCTCTCTCTCTCTCTCGAAAAAGAAGGAAAAAATTTAACAAATGGTTTTACTTACATGCACCATGATGCCATCTTCTTTGGTCTACTCATCTCTTGCACAACCTCCTTCTCTCGAGCTGGAAGTGTTGGAGTAGGTGTTTACACAAATCAGAAATATTGTCTCAATCGAGCATGAATGATAACTTATGAAATAATCTTAAACACATCAATGAGATCATTTTGGTTTACACCGAGAATATCTCTCACCATGATTGTTTTCTCATGACATTGAAACATCTACTTTGTGGGCATAACATGGGAAGCAAAACTCTTTGTTATGGTTTGAAATCAGGAACTTTGGCATCTCCTTACCTCATTTCTTTATGTTTTTTAAGTCGTCACCTCTACTGACAGTTGGCCAAGGAATAAAATTGTGTGATTCTTCATGAAACCTTGATAAGTTTGGTCTTCCAACATTTGTTTATACTTGAAAGGTAATGAGGCACCTTTTCATAAACTTGTCCGATTGGGTTTCAACATCGGGGCATCCAAGCCCTATATATGAAGGCCACATATACCGAATAAACACATGTGCGTTGTCTGAAAAAATAGCACTATTCTTACTGCGAGTGTGAGACGGCCACGGCTATCGACTCATCCCAAGATGTAGCACTCGAGAACAAGTCTTGTGTTTCTATCCACGATTACAAACCTGGTCTAGATGCCGCCGTCATTGCGGCCGATGAGCAAGGATTCCTCTTGTAAGAGGACGAGCGTGGTATTAATATACAATGGCATGACTAGGAGGCTGGTGTAGATAGCCTCTCGCCTACCTCCTCGCCAAATCATGAAGACTGGACAATGGTGATCGGCAAGAAAAGGAAAGCTAGAACTATAAAAATTCGTCCTCAAGTGTTGGAGCAGAATCAGCAGCAGCATCAACACCAAACGTAGCGCCTTAATATGGTTCCTACCGCCACCAGAAAACGCCCTCTACAAGTGCTGGAGGAGGAACATCGTAATAGGGTTCTTACCGCCACCTCAGGAACCGAAAATAATCCTCTGCAAGCATTGGGAGGAGGAGCAACCTAGTAATCTGGTTCTTTACGGCCCTCTCTGCTGCAGTAGTAGCTGCTCCGTCCACCGTTGACTCACAACAACATCATCAGCAAGGGTTGGCTGACGATGTTGCCGGCGTCGACGATCCTAGTGCCACGTCTCCAACCCAATCCAAGCGGAAGAAACCGAGACACCGAAAGCGCTCGAGCAAGCAAGGCCACCAACTACAGCCCACTATCAGCGAGGCAGTAGCTACGACCGCGGCTTCAGCTCAAGGATCTGCGTCTTTTTTTGGGATGTGCACATGTATGGTAAATGCATGTTGATCTCACATAAAGTGGCTACACATAACAAGTTTATAGTACTGTTGGTAATTTTGTATGTATCTATCAAATAGATTATTCAAGATTGCAAGATTTCTTTGAGTATAAAAGTTACTACAAGTTTTGTTTTGCCTATTTGGTGCAAGTGAAAGTTACAATAATGTTTAACAGTCTATTCCATATTATGAGTGAAAAACTAGACAAGAATAACTTCAAGTATGGAAGTTCATAACGGCACTTCCTCATGGAAAATAATATTGGGATTTTATTGGTACTTCCCCAAGCTGCTAGAAGGTATGTGCCTTTTACAATGCCTTAAAGGCATATTCTAAAAGGACGATCAAGGTTATGTGTGGGCTCTCTATTACTATGTCCCATTCTCTAATTTGTCATATATAGGATGTAATGATACTACCTAAAGATGCATGGTATCCCTTTGTTAAGATGTATAGCACAAATAATGAGGATAAGAAGATGCAAATAAAGTAAGAGCTAAATAATGTGAAAAGAAATAAGATATGTATCAATGATTACTCATTCAAGGTTAAAGGGCTTACAAATGACCTCACCTCTACTAGAGCACCAGGAGTTGATGATACGACTTAGTGTTGGTCACTTTGAAAGGGCTTCGAAAAGACTATGATACGTTTCAAACACCTTTTAAAACTTGAGGAAATTTTCAAATTGTTAGAACTTTATACTCCTTTTGATGAGAGAGAAGATGTGTTGGCAATAACTTATTGTCTAGTAATATGCAAGAGGAGCATTCCTTCTACATAGACCCAGATAGAGGTAGAGGTAGATCTTCATCTAGAGGCCAATGTATGGGTCGATATAGAAACATGAATCATGGTGGAAAATAATAATAGGATAGAGGACATGGTGTGGATAGCAAAGAAGTTAGAGTGGAAAAAAATAGAGTAATGTTACTCTATCAAACTAGGGCATATATTAAAGGATTAATATAAAAATTAAAATGACACAAAAAGTGGGAAGTTACAACAAAAGAAGACTATCCATCCTCAAGTAAACAAGTTCAAGACAAAAGTGAGCAAATTATTGTGTTTTTTTTGTGATGTAGCATTATATTCTTAGTTCTATGAGTACAAATGCATTAAATTTAGGAGATGTATTTTATTATTAATCATATTGCACAGTAAATCCTGATGTAGTTTATAGAAATATATTTTATTATTAATCATATTGCACAATAAATCTTGATGTAGTTTATAGAAATATCTTTTATTATTAATCATATTGCATAGTAAATCTGGATGTAGAGGAAATGAAGTGAGCAAATTTTTATGTTTTTTTTTGTGATGTAGCATTATATTTTTAGTTCTATGAGTACAAATGCATTGAAATTAGGATATCTAGTTTATAGGAACATCTTTTATTATTAATCATATTGCACATAAATCCTAATGTAGAGGAAATGTAAAATTTGTACCTATGGGTTTGTCTTCATGTCCTTCTTTTTTCTTAAACACATCTTATATGCTCTTCTCATCTTCAATAAAGAGATTAAGGCTACTATGCTAATGGTTTTTATGATTCAACTACCTCTATTGACATATTAGTTTGTACTATATGTGCTCTCTCTATATACTTTTTATATAGGTTATTTATCCTCCTCTTGTACGGACCAATCTACTACTCTAGGTAAGCATGCTCTATGTATTTTGTATTTTATTAATTTGTTTTATATAGGTTATTTTTCCTCCTCTGGTGGAGAGATCCCCTACTCTAGGTAAGCATGCTCGATGCATCTACGCATGCTCTAAACCATGCTCTAAACCATGCTCTAAAGATCTCTTTTTTCATGCTATTTAATGCATCTATGCATGCTCGAAAGCTCTCTTTTTTTATGCTATTTAATGCATCCACACATTCAATATTGTTATCTTTTTTCATGATCTACGCTCTATGTTTAATGGAGAGAAATAATTTTTAGACTCTATGTTTATGGTAAAGAGCTATATGTTATGCTTCTTGCTTTTTTTTTATAACTACGACGTATTTTGCTATGCTTATTTTTTTAAATAGGTCTTCATCCTCTCCCATCAAGTTACCTTCTTATCTTGATATGAATAAGGTAGAGATTTCTACAAATAAGTGAAATGTACCCATATTCTGTTCCATGATGTATGCACAAATTTTCTCAAAATTTACAGTAAAATCACATCATACTTCATAAAACGAAGAGATTTTCAATAAACCATAATCTTTAGCAATCCAAAGTAATATAATAATTGCCAATACAAAATCTCAAAATCAGAGAGAGCATCACCAACAAAAAGATCTAAGGTAGAAACCTTATGAAAAAGTATTTGAGTTTTACAAAAATGCATAGATCTTGAAGACACATTGATGTGTCTGGGAGACCTGCCTCTATAGCTTGTCCGAAACATACCAACGTGAGGAGAGAACTACCACCAGCTCCACAACACCTGCAAACAACCCCAAATCAAGGCACTAGTACACTGAGCTAACATCCCTTGACCCCCAAATGGCATGGGAGGACACTTGAGCACACTCCAACCCTTCCAAATAGATTGCCTCCCCAAATTGTCCTACCAGGTCATCTCTAGCCTTCAACACCTCTGACCATCTACCAAAATAGCTTAGGTGACCTCTCCTAACATCCAACTGACTAGAAACTCTCTCAACTGATGTAGAAATGGCTGATTTTTCCTGCAAAATCCTCCAATGGTCCTTAGTCAAAAAACTATCCTCTAGGCTCCTTTATTATCCTCTAGCATTAGTTGACTTTCAAATCCACTACCCCAGGAGCTCTCTGATCCCTTTGCTGGCCCTCCTCTGACCTTCTACTGACTTAACCTATCTGCAAACTACCTCAACAGTCTGACACATAACCGAATGACTCAGAAGCCTTAACTAAAACAGAAACCTTTCTCAAGTGTCCTCCAACATCCGCAAGTCCTCAGACAGTTCCAAACTGTTCTAGCTATCACACTATTGACCCTCTACTGCAGGCCCACAGCTGGCTCTAAACTATGTATTCCCTCAAATCCAATGAAACTGACTTAGCTAATGTAGGAGCTCTCTCCTCTATGTCAGTTGACACTTATAAACCCTCAGAACATTCAAATCAAGACAAGCTAGGACCCAACCTTATAAGCACTTACATCACAATAGCTGACTCACACTTGCAAGACAAAAACACCATCAGACCTCTAACCCTTCTGACTGTTGATTGCTGGTGGCTATCCTTTGGCTGCTAGACCAAAGTAAAAAATGCTTCCTTTCATCTCAGTTAAGATAAACTAAGTAGTTTACACCATCAGCTGACTATTCTGATGCTCATCTCTACTAACTCACAACCCTCTCTTCTCAAGTGACACACATTGAGTCAGCATTGAACCAAAAGCAAATCCCCAGTCATCATACTCACATTCTCAGGAGCGTCATCTCCATAATTGATTTTGAAAAAAAAACTCATAATTCCATAAAGAAAAAGCGATCATTTTATTCATCAAAATTTCATAGGTAAGTGGTTTTTTACATACTCCTTGAATGCAGGTGATACATAGGGTTTCTTAGTAGTGCACCCCCCGAGCATTTGTGTAGGTTCTCTATATTATTACCAAATCTCTCTTTGATCTCTATACATATGCATTGAGCTCTATACATAAGAAGGCAAAGCCCTTATGAAAACGCATAGACGTTGATAGGTTTTTTGTGCTCAAGGAATATGAAAAATGGATGTGTCTATCTCAAATCCCCGACAAATAATAAATCGTAGAGTATGGTTAGAATAGATGACCATTGTGTGAATAAAAATAGAAAGATGACCATTGCGCGGATAAAAATATGAAAGATGACCATTGCGTGGATAAGCGCAGGTGCGTGAAAAAAAATAGAAAGAGCATGGGAAAACAATGAAGATGGATGACACAATTGTTCTAGAAGGAAGGAAGGTGACGAAGACGGGGGTCAAGAAGGATAATTGAGTTTATTTTCAGGGGACTCTCCAAGTATATTTTTTGTGGACATGGTTGGAACGACCACACAAGAAAGAGAGGTGAGTGAAAACTGTAGTGGAGAGTGTCTCTTGCATGTCAGCCGGTTCTGTGTTAATTTGCTAAGGCAATTCGTAGACAAGTTCAGTTAGCCGGTTCTGTGTTAATCTGCTAAGGCAATTCGTAGACAAGTTCAGTCAGCAAAAGGCTAGAGGAGGGTCACAAAGGGACCAAAGAGCTCATGGGGTAGTGAATTTGAAGTCAACTGATGCTAGAGGATAATAGAGGAGACTAAAGGACAATTTTCTGACTCGCGGACAAGTGGAGGATTTCAAAGGCTAAATCAGCCACTATTGTGTCAGTTGAGAGAGTTTGTGGTCAATCAGCTGAGGTCAGTTGAGCTATTTTGGTGGATGGTCAGAGGTCTTAAAGACTAGAGCTAACCTAGGAGGGAAGTTTGAGAAGGCAGTTGGATCTAATTGGAAGGATTGGAGTGTGCTCAAGTGTCCACATGTGTCAATTGGAGGTCGGGAGATGAGAACTTGTGCCTTCATTTGGTGTTGTCTCCTGCTGTTGTGGTGATGGTGGTAGTTCTCTCCTCACAGTGGTGTGTTTCGGACAGGATATAGAGGCAGGTATCTTGGTCACATCATTGTTTTGGTGCCCCCACTAAGGAGGGATTTGAAGCACCTTACAGCCTGTTTGCAGGTCGTCTGAGAGTTCTTAATAGAGCAGATGGTAGCCATGATGACATACACAGTGTTCCATGGGCATGCTAGAGAGGATCCAATCCCCAGATGCTCTTTGGTAGGATATTCAAAAGGTGAAGCATAATTTGTCAGATGTGTTTGATAGATGGGACTCCAATGGTATGCTTTCTACATAAAACAATGCATAATCAACAGTGGACCTCAAATACCGAAGCGTGTGTCTCACACTATCAATATGTGGTTTACATGCAACCTGCATAAACTGGCTCTCTAAGCCAACAGTGTAGCTTAAATCTAGCCTGCTGATCGTGACATAGATTAAACTCCCCACAATCTTCCTATACATAGTGGAATCCTCCAACACATAACCTGCATCCACACTAAGCTTGCCATTTTGATCCAATGGCACCGAGATTGACTTACAATCATCTATCCCATACTTGGATAACATGTCCAATATATACTGTCTCTGTGATGACAGCCAAATACTCTCAGGTGTGCGAATGACCTCAATTCCCAAACAGGAGCACAGATCTCCCAAATCCTTCATCTTAAAATTCCTTTTGAGAAGACTTTTCACATGCTCAATCTCATCCAAGTTGTCACCCACAATAATAAGATCATCTACATAGATGGTGATGATCACAATATCCTTATCACTCTTGCTCACATACAAGGATTGATCTGCATCTGCCATATGAAAACCAATAGTGACAAGATACTCAACAATCTTGTCATGCCATGCTCTTGGAGCTTGCTTCAGCCCATATACAAAGCCTTATGAAGCTTACATACATACTCCGGGTGACCTGTATCCTCAAGACCAGGTGGCTGATCCATATACACTTCCTCTTGCAAGTCACCATGCAAGTCACCATGCAAGAAAACATTTTTTACATCCATCTAATACAAAAACGAGCCTTTAGTTTGCAGCCACCGCAATCAGAAATCTCACAGTTGCCATCTTTGCAACCGGTGTAAATGTCTCCTCATAATCAATCCCATGTGTCTACGCATATCCTTTGGCTACCAATCTAGCCTTGTACCTGCTTATGCTACCATCACTGTTATGTTTCACTTTATACACCCACTTACAACCAATAGCTTTCTTGCCTTCAGGCAATGGCACCAAATCCCAAGTCTCATTTCCATACATTGATGCATCCATCTCCTTATCCATAGCTTTCTCCCAACACACATTTCCAATAGTCTCATCAAAACATGTGGGTTCTACAACCATCATAACTATAATAAGCATAATGATGTGCCACATATAAGCATCATAAGTCAACCTCTAACATAACCATCATAAGTCAACCTCTAACATAAGACTTTTACCATATAAGCATAATGATGTGCCACATAACCATCATAAGTCAACCTCTACACAAGGTTTTAAACTCTTCTAAATCTTCAAAACTTTGCATTCATGGATTCCATAGCCTTCTTCACACTAGGTGTCGTCATTGCTGGAATCCTAAGCTCCTCATCAAGGCTCATCTCCGAGACACTAGACTCTCCATCAACAAGAGAATGCCTTGCGAAAATATCTAGCATACCAAGGGGCTCAACCACTTTCTCTTTGCCTTTATTTGATGTACCAACTATATTTTCAGGATTGGTATTATGATGTAGCCTGCCACTCCATGGTCTATCAAACAGAACCACTGGATGAGGACTCTCTTGGTCCATTCAATGACTGTGATTGCTGACTTGCATTCTGTGCAACCACATTTCCACTTACATGAGTCTCTGAACATCTTTTTCAGCAGCATACTAGCTATTCATCTCATCAAATACAACATCCTTGCTTACCCTCAATTCAAGTGTAGCAGGATTATAGTATCTATATCCCTTTTGCTCAAGGGAATACCCAATAAACACACATTTTTTAACCTTTGGATCTAGTTTAGTACGTAACTCATTTGGCACATGTACATATGCAATACATCCAAAAACTTTTAAGTGAGATAAATAAGGTTTCTTGCTAGTAAACTTCTTCTCTAGCATTACATCATGTATGGCTGTAGTAGGAATCCTATTCATGATATAAACTTCTGTAGACATAGCCTCAGCCCAATAGCTACGTGGCATATTCTTCTCTGCACAATCAATGCTTGTGCTATCTCTGCAATGTGCTTATTTTTCCACTCAGCAACTCCATTTTGTTGTGGAGTGTGTCTACATGTAAATTATCTCTGAATGCCATTCTTTCGCAAGAATTTAGAGAACTCATTGGAGAAGTATTCTCCCCCTCTACCTGATCTTAGGCACTTCACATGCTTTTCTGTTTATTTTTCAGCCATCACTCTAAAATTCTGAAAATAACTGAACACTTCACTCTTCTCCTTCATGAAATACACCCACACTTTCTTCGTGTGGTAATCAATGAATGTTACGTAGTGCCTGTAGCCCCCCATAGACATAGTCTTCGCATGACCCCATACGTATGAATGCACAACATCTAGTACATTCCTACTCACATTTCTGTCATGTGGAAATACATGCTTCGTTTTCTTTTTAAATTGACATACTTCACATACTTTCTGCATACCTTCAACCTTAAACTTAGCCAGCCCTATCACAATTTCTTTAGTCTGCATAGACTTCATTCTTTGCACATTTACATGCCCAATTCTTGTATGCCAAATGTTTGTATCTGCAACAACTCTTGGACCATTTGCAAACATTGCAACACTCACTTTAGGCATATTTACATTCAATGCAAACATTCTACCCACTTTGGTGCCTTTTGCAACCAACCTGCACTTATCTTTAGGCATATTTACATTCAATGCAAACATTCTACCCACTTTGTTGCCTTTTGCAACCAACCTGCACTTATCTTTAGTATCTTTTACATAACAGCCATCAGTGTTAAATCGGACCTACAAACTCTGCTCAATCATCTGGCCAACTGAAACTAGATTCTTTGTAATGTTTGGAACATGAAGTACACCTGCAAGGTACTTCATGTTACCATCCTGCATAGACAATGGTACATCTCCAACATAGGCACAACCAAATGAGTAGTGTCATCCCCTGTATAACAAAACCTGGTCTTTCAAGACTCTTCATTTCCTTGAACCACTCACCATGACTTGTCACGTGGTTTGAAGCACCTGAATCAACATACCATACATCATCCTTACAAGTTGCTACATCATTTCCAGACACAGCATTAACTACATGTTCCATAATAAACAACCTCTCATTATCCTCATTATTTCTGCTAGAGGATGCATAGTTGTCTTGCTGCACTTTTCCATTTCACATGTCACTCTATTTCTTATAGCAATCTGTCTGCACATTTCCAGGCGTACCACAGTAAAAACAACCTCGTGTATCATTATGCTGCCTTTGCCAACAATTACCCCACGACCTCTTTGACTCCCCTTGCCTCTAAACTAGCCTCTTCCACCTGTGTGTTGTTGTTGCAAATCCTGGAGTTGTTACTACTGCTAAGACCATAATTCTGATTACCTGTTCGACATGTCCACAACCTCTACCTCGTCCTCTACCTGCATTTGTGTAGAAGGCCTGCTGCTCTGAATGTTTTTGTTTTGTGAAGACTGTTGATCTTCACCCCTTCTCTTCAATTGATCAGCATTGATACCAAATCTGTGAAGTTGGGAATGTTCTCCCGAGTCTGAATAGATGTCTTAAATGCCTTGTAATGTGGCCCGAGACCACGTAGACACACTTCTACCTTATCATCATCATCAACAGAAGCACCAATTGATACAAGGGATTCCACAATGCCCTCGATCTTCAAGGCATAATCATTCAGAGACATTTTTCTTCTCCATAGTATGAAGCTCATTCTTCAATTGAATCTTTCGTGCCTTGGTGTTAGTTTCATACAGCTTCACCAAGGTGTCCCATGCCTCCTTAGGTGACTTGGCATCTTGTATATGCCCAATCATAGTGTCATGTATGCTAATAGAAAGCCAATACATGACTTTCCTTGCTCCTTGATTCCAATCCTTGAATTCTTTTACATCTGCCAGTTGGGTTAATCTCTTGTATCTCTAGTGCCTCCTCATGTTCACCTTTAATCTAGTCCCAGTAACCCTTTTCCTATTAAGAAATTTGTCAATCTAAACCTCCAAGCATGGAAGTTATTCTTGTCAAGCTTCTCTGCAATCTGGTTTATTCCATCATTCGACATCTTATCAGCAACACAAATTTACCAAAAATAGCACTATTGTTTGACCTACGCAAACTGTTGTATTCTTTACAAACAACGGTACTATACTGCACCCAAAGTGTCACAACCAGTGACCTCAATTTGCATACATACACCCATGGCAACTTTAAGACCTCTTTGTAGTACACACAGTGTCTGCACAACCAATTGCCCTTCCTCTGCAGTTCCAAAAATAGAGTTCTACAGAGAATCGAAACTTACCCGTGCCCATGAACGCCTGTGAATTGAAAAATGGAGTGTCCAATGGACAATATAGTTGCCTTGTAGCTCTACTCCCGCAACACGAAAAAATCTCCTCAATCAGAGTTTGTTTTTCGATGCCTCCCGGAGAGCTCCTGACATGGGTATAGTAGCCAACACAAAAGGAGGAAGAGTAGATGAAGCTCTTACCCTCGTACCGCTTCCTGTGCTTTGAATGAAATTGTTTTATGTGTAATTTTTACAAAAATTTTGCCATAGCTCCGCTGCTATGACTGATAAATTAATTCATCAATTATGCATAACATAAAAATCAATTTCTCCATGATTACAATGAAATTCTTTCAATTAATCTAGGATGATAATTCCTAGAATATGGTAGGAAGTCCTCTTTTCATGCTTTGAATGAAATTGTTTTATGTGTAATTTTTACAGAAATTTTGCCATAGCTCCGCTGCTATGACTGATAAATCTCAATTATTTTAAAGGATAAAGCTTAACATTAAGGGAATGATTAGAATGATCCCTAATTGGATCATTAACCCAATAATGGATTGAATCATCCATATTCATAAAATACATAAACTAAAAGTATTTAAAAAAAGCCATTAATTTGGCCTCCAATTAAACAAGCATAGATTAATCTTGAAGCTTTGTAAAATTGGCTCGGCGGGGGGGGGGGGGGGGGGGGGGGGGGGGGGGTCACTCATAAATATGTAAGCGTAGCACGTGGGTTCAATAGAAGGGGTTTTATTTATCTATTTTTTACATACATAACGGTACCATTTAAAGGGGGTATTTACATATTGAATAGAAAAAGGGTGTGTTTTATTCATGAAAAATTTACAAATAAGGTGTTTTTAAAATAGGCCTTGAATGCACGTGATATAGAGAGTTTACATATAGTGAAACCCTTGAGAAAATTGGCATCTCAGTTGAGATGGTTGTGCTTCCGAGTGTGATTGGGCAAAGCCCCATGTCTTTTGGTCGTTCCCTCTCATTTTCTCATGGCGTAAGGGACCTCCAAGGCCCATGCTATGTACACATGGCCTCATGGTCCATTATTTATTTACGCTAGGGAGCTTGTTGGCTAATAGCCCAATTAATGTGTTCCCCCCAAAAGAGATCTTCCAAGAATAATATCTTGAGCCTTAGATAGAAGCAGAAAAAGTCATTGTAAAGTTTCAACCAAATATCCATTAACATTTCTTCACATTAATGTTTTACGAGCTCATAAGATGACAAAAATCCACCTACAAAAATTTAAATTACCCTCTAAATATAGGAGACAAGGACCACCCTTTCTCTTAAATCAAGTAGTGGGAAAGAGAGGGAGGTTCCCTTCATACCTCCTTCATGCAACCAAGCAAGGAAAGCCTAAGCTTTTAATTTTTTGAGATTATTGTTGGATAATTTATCTTGACAAAATGTCATAAAGAATAATTTGTAAACAAACTTATGTTTGGAGACCCTTGATGCATAAATATCGTTATCACTTAACACAAGTGATGCATATCTAGTTACACTCTTGGTTGCATGGTAAAGATAGGAGGGTAATGCCACTTGCGTGATTTGTTCTCTAAAGTCTTGTTACTACACCCATAGACAAGTGTAGCACAACTAAAAGTAGCTAAGGAGATAGATGGTTGGGTAGTTGAGTTGAGCAAGAAGATGGTTGGAGTGGGTCATACTAGGGTGTTTGGGTCCACTTTGGTAAGTTAGATGCACATGACAGATGATCGACAAGAAAGCTGCATGGTTGGGTTACCTATGGGTACCCATGATGGTTGGACAATAGCATCCAAGTAATATGTATTATATATAATTTTATACTTAAAAAATCAGATTTTCATTTTGACAATGGTATGAATTTGGAGTTTCATGTCATATGAAAAGTAGCTTGTCACTTGAAATTTTAACAAACTCATCAACAAACTTTTGTCCTATTCATGGCCAAGAGTTGGCTAAAGAGTTGGCTAAATTTAATGGGCATCGTGCACTTCTTGAGCTTCCCCATGGAATGGTTACCGTACCCTTGGAGGATGAGTTCACCTCACCCTTATTAACATACTTGGTCAATGAGGGCACCCCACACATATCAACATCCCAAGTCTCATCCTCCACTTACAAGCCATTATAAGAAAATATAGTATCACATATATCTGTAAAGAGGGGAGTTTTCACTACAACTTTATGGGGGGCCTAGTGTTAGCGGAAGTGACACTACGAGCCCTTGATGTAAACTTACTAAGAATGTTGAGTCTCACATCATCAACAATATTTTTAGTGAATAGTGCCGCTAAGTGATTATGTTTTTAAAAATTATTGCTACTACAAAAATATATACACAACATTCTATACATTAGAGGCTTTTTCTTCTTCTTCTTCTACTTCTTATCACTCTATCACTCATAATCCTCTCTCTCTTTGTCTCTTTCACTCACATCTGCCTCTCACAATTTATCTTCAATCTACCATTGCTACCATCATGTGCGAGACATGTATCGTTGCACGGGATATGACATATTTGGATATTTTTTATGATGTAGTTTGATTCTCTATACTCTCCATGGAGGTTGGTAGCTTTTGTTGACGATTCCTCTCCATGGAGTTTGGAAGATTTTGTTGACGATTCCTCTCCATGGAGGTTGCCAGCTTATATTTCTTAAAAACTTTATACATCTAATTGATTAATTATGAGACAAATTCTTTAAAATACATGTAAGTTATTTTTTATAAGAGTTTGTAGATACAAATTATTTAGAATATTATGTACTTATTTTAGCCATTTTCAAAAGCTATAAACCAAAAAACATAGTTAACAATGAATGTATCTATATATAAAAATAATAATAAAAGTATACAATATACATCCATGTATGACAAAATGCTCATGGCATGAAGCCATGGCCATATATGTTCAAAAATAATAATGGATACACATCATCATGAAAAATCAAAGTGAAAAAAAAAACAGATCAAAATGTAACCATACCAGGTCCTATCTAGTGATCCTACTTGTCAAAGCTATGTGTGCCTACTACGACCCTATATACTCTAGCCACTACTAATCTGATAATTTTCCTTGTCTAAACTATGTAGATGCATGTGATCCTCCCTCTCAATCACCATTTGTGGTGCTATCACTCGCTGCCATCATTTCCATGATGCTTGAGAGGAAGGTGACAATCCACCTCCTACATAAATCTCCTACATAAATCATATACAAATCATTATACACAACTTCTTACTATATTCATATATTATTACTAGGTTAAAGTAAATAATATCTACATTATAAATCATAATACAGTATTTGACCATATACCTCAGGTGTAGGGTACACATTTTAAGCCAAGAGAGCTCCATCTATAGCCACTCGTATTGGGGCGGTAAACTGTTGCCTCTGGAATCTCATCAACAGATAAAGTATGGCCATAATCTTAAGTTTGAATTTTTTAAATAATAATGTTCTTATTTCTAAAAATATATGACTTTTATTTTATTTTAATTATATATATATAAACTAGGGATCATGGATGCTTTACTTATAAATCATGTGATGAAGACATGTTTGCTACCCTTGTTGAGGTCAGTCACACAATACCTCCTTCCGTCAACCTCTCCTTTATTGCATGCTTGAGGTTGAGGTCAAGAGGTTGGGTCTTCTTCTATCCAGCCTCCCTCCTAAATTTTTTAACAATGATAAGTTAAGCTTTCATAGTTAAAATGCTATAACAAAGAATAGAAGTAAATAATGCACCAAAAGAATAAACTTTTAATTAAGTATTAATAATGATAAGATGAAGCTATCAAAGTTAAAATGGACTAACAAGTGAAAGTTATAGCTAAATAACATGACAAAAATAACAAAATTGAATATGAGTTATTTTCATAAAAGTATACACTCACTAATGTTTAACCTTCTAAGTTCTAGAAAACTCATATCACGTTCCTTTCATATAATTTTCTCATTATACACGCATTAAATTGAATCACACACACATTTACAAAAATGTTTAATCTTATAAATCCAAACCCCCCACACACACACATACATGCATGTAACAATCTTAATTGAATGCTTATAGACCTTGACCTAGTCTCCTTACTTGTTAGGAACTCGTACAAACAATTATAATGGGTACATTGGTTGTGTATATGAAGGCCAAACTCATGACACAGATAATGGTACTTTAATGTATTAAATTATGACTAGTTTTTACTACTAGTCATTGCTTATGTGAATTAATCCCCTTGCTTATTTTTTTTACATTTGTCTATTTCTTGATTGATAGCTTCTTCTTGGTATATATAATTAGGTTTGGTTATTAGTGTTGATGGCTTGATAGAGTGAACATTAGTTTGGTAAATGATCACTCTCCAGAGGTCTTAAATTAAAGAACTGATTTTTGTAGCCATATGTATATATATATATATATAATGTAATTTTAAATTATTGTTATTGTCTTTAACTATGCAAGATGGTGATTCGTAAGATGTCGCGTTTGTGCACACACCTCAATTTGATCCAATTCCCATTGGCAATTCCCATTGGATTAGCACCATTATATTTTACACCATCTCTTGGCCACAAGACTTCATCTTTGGCACCAAAACATTCGTCTTCAATGATCAGAAAAGGTTTAAGTAGAGGCGAATATACTATAATGTGGTGTCCAAGGGTATTTTTAAGCACATGGGCCATGTTTATATTCGGCACAAGTTTAAGAGAGGCTTTTGTGCAAATGTCTGAGTATACTTCGTAGTTAACAAGATGGATTTATGTACTTATTACTTTTCATCTCATGTTAAGAGAAAACACGATACATTTTACTCATATTTCTCATTTAACATGTAGATTGCATCACATGTAGATTGCATCACATGTAGGTGGCTTTAAGTACTGAGCCATGGTCATAGAGCTCATGCTCCTCCCATGATGATTAGGTGAGGAGAGGTCATGCCAAAGGATGCATTACATGTTGCTCAATTGCAATCCAGGCTATACAAGATTGCCTTTAAGGATTTAGGAGAAATAGAGGCTCGCCACACGGGGTCTTATTATAAAGACAACCAACGATTACACTACCACCACATTTGATATAGCTTTCTTATGAACATAGAGTAGTAGGATGCTAGAAGGCATAAAATCTTCCATCTAATTGGGATTATTTGAATCATTTAGGATATCACTTCATTATAGTGCCCATCCACAATTTTGAGTGTGAATTGTGGTCTCTTAAGGTTGGTGCTTAGGACATACATGTACCCATAGGAGGTAGTGATAATGATGAGTTTTTGTGGTCCCATGTATTCTTGGGAAGTATTTTCATAGGTTAATTGTTGCTACATAATGAACATGGCCATGTACAATATGTTCAACACAACATCCATAGTAGAGAGAGAGCACATACTTGGTAGCAAACTTACATATACATGGTTGCCCTTGTACACATGGGAAGATAGGAGGACTCATAAATAGTCATATGGGATAGCTAGGAGTGCAGGAAAATTATATTTTTTAGAATCTTGGTGGCATTAAGCAGTACATGTCACCACGAGCAATCTAAAGCTATGTAGTGGTTCTTGCTAGGAGTTTGCAAGCTGGGGAGAAGTTGTTGGTGAAATACTCATTTCTTAAAGCTACTCTCACTCACGGTATATAAACGTGAGCATGAAGGACTACCATTATATGTTCCTTTTGTATTTTATTCGTAAATGTCCCATAACATGTTTCAAATGCGTATGTACAAATGTGTGTGTGTGTGTGTGTGTGTGTGTGTGTGTGTGTGTGTGTGTGTGAGAGAGAGAGAGAGAGAGAGAGAGAGAGAATCAATTGGTGTGTACAAACCCAAGACACAGAGAGAGGGAGAGAGTCAACTCTTAAGTTTTTCTTTTGTTTTATTGGTGTAGGAACCAAATGACAATGTTGCCTCTAGAGATCTCGAGTCTCATCATGGACCACATATTTCATAGCTGCTACTACCACCCATGAGAATATGGTAATCTTAAAAGAGTTAGGGATCCCATTGGGAAAAATCTAAAATATAAATCAGCATATACTCATGAGTATGATATGATGACACATGGGATGAGGCCCTAGTTGGTATGGTGTGCAACATATTTGACAACCGTGAAACGTGTAACCTAGTTGGACTAAGTGGGAAAAAGGAAAGAGATTTTAATTGACATAGCCATGGAAATTTAATTAATGAAGCCCTAACTCCTAATTTTGAAAATGAAAAACTCTTGAGGCTTTCTACATGCCTACTTATTTTGAATCTACAAACTCAACATGGATGGACTACTAACTTGTGACTACACTAGTATAGTATGTCTACCTTTCTCCTCTTCACAAATATTGAATGTAAGAGTATATTTTATATTATCTCAATGTTGGTGCATATAGGAAATCCATAATTTTAAAAATTATGTGTCTTTTTACAAGTTTTATATCAACAAGATTACTACATGAAAACAATACATTATCAAAGTCAAGATATGAGATGAACTCTCTCCTATCAATTTGGGCATGGATTACAAGAGTATTCATGCTTAAATTAGTGATTGTATCTTCTACAATGGACACTTTATAGAAAACATGCATTGTTCTAAATGGCGATGAGTTGCAGTTTAAAGAGGAGTCTACAAATAGTAAAGTGACCAAAAAAATCATACACATTTTCCTTTTAAACATTGTCTAAAATTTATGTTTGGTTATCCATCCCTTGTAGAATATATGGGATGGTATGCAAAAAATATAATTATCGATGGAAATTTATAGATCCCTGTAGACTGTGAGCCATTTCAACACATTGAATGAGAGTGGACAATCTTCCAAGAAAAACCCCGTAATCTATGACTTGGACTAGCCCGTGATGGGATCAACCTTTTCTCCGTACCAACATCCAAATTGTCAACATGTCCTGTTGTGTTGGATAACTATAATCTTCCACCTTCCTGGTGATAAAAAAGCAACATTTGATTCTGATTATTCTGATTCTTTGTTGGTAAATTTTTTTGGGTCTCTTTCTTCTTTGTTTACCATGTTGTATAATGGTGCAAGACTCACTAGTCTTTTTGGTGATAGGTTACAAAAACACCAAGTATTTGACATAAACATGTACCTAGCACCTCTTGTCAAAGATCTAGAAGAGCTTTGATAGGGTTTCAAGATGGATAATGAATCAAGATCTGAAGAGCATCAAAACTTCCTTTTTCAACTCATACTCACATGGACCATTCATGACTATCCTTCCTTTTCATTATGTTTTTATATGGAATGTAATATCCATAAGTCATGGTCTTGTCACTTACCATTGCACTAATCAAGAGAAAAATGGATTGCCTTTCCTACTACAAAAGGGCATTGTGCTTATCCTACTACAAAAGGGCATTGTGCTTATCCTACTTGTGGACTAGAATTAGATTCAACCTTTTGCAATTTCTTAAGAATGTTGAATACTCCCTCTAGAAACATCTTACACGATGCGAGAAAAGCTTGCTCATAGTTAGGAATAATCTTGTCAAGTCTGAAAGTAAACCTCATGTATGGCCTCAACAAAACTCAAATCAAAACTGGGTACTTTTACGGTACTGCTCCATGGGTTCTTTCGAATTGAGAGAACACAATAGCCTTGGAGCAAATCAAGCAATTTTGAATACCAAATGGGTGCATAACTTGAAAAAACATTTTAAAAAACACAAAAATCAAGAAGAGGGATATGTGGCACAAATCTTAGAGATTAGATTCTTTCATTTTTGTGTGGATCAAAGCACACCCAATGGAGTAACCTTAAAAAATATGGTTGAAAGAGTTTTTCATAAGAACAGAGTGTTGTGTAAAGTTGTTACACTCATCTACACGAATACTAACAATGAGGCATACTTTTTATTTTGGTGGTCGCGATATCCAAGTATCTTGGAAAGGCCTCTCAAGAAGATGACATTAGAATCAAGTGCAGCCCAAGATTTGGTGCTTATGCTACAATACATAATGCCCAAGAGTTTCATATGTGGTGTGTGTCCCAATTAAGAAACATGATGGCCATGAGCACCATGTTTTGAAGTTTATTTCATCATAATTGTATGAGGGTGTCCTTCCCGTGCCATGAAAAGACTTAAAATGGAAGTTTTACCAAGAGAGGCATGTATGTGTATGACAGTCATGAAAGAGGAACATTTTTTGTGTGAATATAAAAGAGTGTTGAAATATAACACCAAAAGACGTGTTCAAAAATTGGTGAGAGCAAAGAAGTTCTCCTAGAGTGGTGTGATGTGTGACACAACTTTAGGGGGAGAGTTATAAAATATGGTGTGACATATTTACATGATTGAGTGGGAGTGTTGGAAAATATGGTGTCACATATTTACGTGATTGAGGGGGAGTGTTGGAAAATATGGTGTCACATATTTATGTGATTGAGGGGGAGTTGTGGAATATGGGTAAGATCAATTATGTGACACCAAGGAGAAGTGAAAGAAAATATGGTGTCACAGACTTATACAATATAGGGGGAGTGTTGGAAGCATAATTTGGATAATATCAATTGTGTAAAATTGGAAGGATGAGAACATGCATAGGTTCTATCTTGGAAAAGTGACAATGCATGGATAAGGATGCACATGGTAAAGAGTCTTAGCTAGAGGCTATATATATTAGAAGCCTCTAATTATATGGTTATAGCATATTATAATATTTTGGTTGAGTGTTCTCATTGGTGTCCACATGTTTTAATCATGGATTATCTTGGTTATATTGAGCCTCCCTCGTATCATTATGTGAAACATTCTATAAGCCTATCCCTAGCACCTTAGATTCTAAAGCCATCACCTCAGCTGACCCCTAACAGTATACCAAGCCTATCCCCAGCACATTAGATTGTAAAGCTGTCACCTCGATAACTCCTAACACTCAACACTCTTCTCACATCACTGACTGTATTTTGTTGACACATATGCTAACGAGCAAGAGAGAAAGAGAGGTACACGAGACATCACTCCCAAAGTAGTGTATATTATCGATAGTGCATAGCTATATATAGGTGAGATCTAGGTTAAGGTAGGGTGAGCTAAATATAGTCCAACACTCCTGCTCAAACTAGGGTCTCTAGCTACAGATGAAAAAACCCTTTGAGGAGTACAAGGGGAAAATCCGAGCTCCTACGTACATCTACGAAAATTTATATATAAATGTGATAATCGACATGTACATGAATGTGATAAGTGCTGAAGAATATATAAATGTGATAATCGACATGTACATGAATGTGATAAGTGCTGAAGAATATATATATACATCGATGTCCATAAACCATGAATGAATGTGCTGAGTGGTGCATGTGACTAAACTTATAGATTAGTTTCTAAGAAATTGCCACTATCACTCCCAAGTTCATTGCATAGACAAGTGAATCCATCTTCACCAAGTCCCTTTGTAATAAGAATGTCTCCAAACCATTTGATCAGTTGGGCAATATTCAACCATAATAGATCCCTTCTTCACTTCATGGAAAACATAGTGATAATGAAAAACAATGTGTTTTGTTTTGCTATGTTGAACATAAGCCTTTGCAAGACTGATAGCACTTTGATTATCGCATTGAAGAGGAATGTTAGAAGGTGGAGGATACCCAATGTCTGAAAAGTAGCTAACGTAACCATATCAACTCACGAGTTTCCAATGACACCACTACATATTTTGCTTCTGTAGTTGAAACTACAACACAATGTTGTTTCTTGCTCATCCAAGAAATCAAGCATCCATTAACAAAAAAGCAATTTCCACTTGTAGATCTCATTGAAGAATGAGAACTTGCCCAATTAGCATCACAATAACCAACTAAACATAAAGGTAAAGAGTGAGATGAAGATTCCTGTCGACGATAGAGGAGACCATGATCCCTTTAAATACTTAAAAGCATGCTTTGCATCAATCCAATTGCCATGAGAAGGCTGAGCAATATATTGACCAAGAAGATTTGCGAAGAAAAGAACATCAGGGCATGTATTGAGACCAACAAATTGTAGACAACCAACTAGGTTTGCATATGGTCAATCATCCATCAAAGGATGATCATATTTTGAAGGCCGATTCTTAGCAAAATGCATAACAATAGGAGTACATACTGGATGTGCATCGACCAATCGAAATTTTTCAAGAGCGTCAATAATGATTTTTGTTTGTTGAAGAAGCAAAATACCTTTCTCGCGAGATCGCTAAATTTGAATACCAAGACAAGAATGAACTTCACCAAGATCCACCATTTCAAATGTTGAGGATAAGAGCTTCTTAGTATGTAGAAGGAAGGATAAATCATTGGCAACCGAGATGGTATCATCCACATATAAAGAAATAATAATAAATAAGTGGTATTATTATTTCAAGTAAAAATTTGGATCAAAACAACAGACCAAAAAATTGCATAACAGTAAAACAATCATAACTTTCACCCTGTAACTCCATTTTCAAAGCTTTTTTATTCAAAATTGTGAGGGCACAAGCGGCTCTAAAATCCTATTTGTCGGCCAAATCTTCAAATTTGGACCAGAAGCCCCTTAAAATTTGTCGACAAGCTCAAGGGATCAAAATCTTGCAACTTGTTTCAATACACAAGGACAAAAGTGATGTTTCATGCAAAATCATAGATACTTACATAGATAAACATAGATTTTTGTTAAAAGAAACCTACAAAATCCATAAATTGTTGCAAAATGAAAAACGTTCAAAATTGTTCAAACCAATCTTCTGCATTCTTGAAAGGGTAACTCGCGCTAATACCATGTTGACAGATACGATAAAGAGCAATAAAGAAAGAGAGGTGCATGAGACATCGCTCCCAAAGTAGTGTAAATTATTTATAGTGCATAGGTATATATAGGTGAGATCTAGGTCAAGCTAGGGTGAGCTATATATACTTGAACATATTTGACCACCCCCTCAAACCATTATGCAAATCCAAAACCACCTGAGAAAATATGAAGACCACCCCCAAACCTCAACGTCAACAACCCTTCACACAAAGCAAGGTATAGAAATTTTTCGAAAAGTGCACGCACAAGTTTGCCTAATACATGTTTTAGGCTGTTGCGATCGTGTTAACGCAACTTGTATGACACCCCAAAAAAAACCATTTTTCCATAAGGAGCTTCCTTAACTATGGGTATCCATTTTGGGGTAACTTGTAATTTGGACTTCCTATGTCGATTATTGTGTTCAGGCTCTCTTTGTTTTGTTGGTTGAGGTGGCACAGATGGAGAAATTCTGGGAACCCATTTCAAAGTAGATTTGGGTTGCCACTTTTTTGTAGCTTGTCATATCTGGTCATCCTTTTGACATGCAAGGGTTTGCCTTGTGGGGGTAAAAGAATCGGGAGTTCCTTGAACAGTGGGGACGCCGAAGTGGAGGGGGTTTCCTTAGATTTTCTGGATGTTGAAGCTTCCTTCTCATTGTTGCGACTCTCAATAATAGTGAGAGGTGGTAGGGATTTATGAGTAGAATGTTCAACTGTGGCTTCACCCACAGAGACACATCCTGTCGACCAGCCAATCATACATCCAGTAGCCTTCATCCATGTACGACCAAGTATTACCGATTCAGGTAATGTTCTAGCAGGCATAGCCAGGAAGTCTCCCACCAAGTACTTATTGCCATCATATTATGTCTCTATTTTTGTAGTATTCCAAGAACCTTGGTATTTCTACCATGGATACCTTTCACCTTTGAAGAGGTATCAAGAGTATCAACACGTACAGAACCTTGTGGAGTAACTTTGCAAACCCTAAATGGTTCCTTCCCTGTATATTTGAGCCTTTTCTTTTCACTACGGACCCCATACATGAGTACTTGATCTCCTACCTTGATCTCCTTATCTTTGAGATTTTGGTCAAACCACTTCTTTCTTCAGTCCTTTTCTGTCAGCATGATTTTCACTGTAATTTGTCTTTCCTCTGTAAGTTGTTCTAAAATAAACAACCGGTCGGCCAATTCATTACCATCAAGCTTTTCACTTAGAGCTACCCTTAAGCTGGGATCATGAACTCCCAAGGCATTACCACCTCAATTCCATACACCATCGTAAATGGCGTGCAACCAATTACAACTTTGTAAGATGTGCGACAGGCCCAAAAAGCTGTTGTGATCTTAGACTCCGAGTCAGTGCATTGAGCCTCAAAAGTCTTTGTCAATATCGAAATAAGAACCATGTTGTAGCTCTGTGCTTGGCAATTTTCTTGTGGGTAATATGGTGTTGACTTACGATGTGAGATTATAAATGTATTAGTGAGATTTTTTATTACATTGTTGATGCTTAACTTGATCACTAACTAGCTCAAATGGATTGTTAATCCCATTTTGGATTAATATATATGCTCCTCCATTTGAGGACATTAATAAGTGTCATGTAAAGGCACTATAAAAGTTGTACATTATGAGATATTGGCCACCCAAGGCCTTAGTTAAGTAAGTTTTGGGCGCCCAAGTGTGAATAAGGGCCAATTGTATATAAGGAATTTTCTCATAAAATGAATGGACACAATCCCCCTTTGTACTATTGAGAGCTCTTGTTTTGTGTCTTGAGAGAGAGATTGAGAGAGAGCATTCTAGCACTTGTGCCTCTTCTATACTTGTATGTTGCATGCTTGTGTTGAAGAGTGAGACAGAGTGATTGCTTTATGCGGTGGTGCGAGCGACTCTACACAGTGACATTGTGGAGTTGAAGCTTCTCAAGTGAGCTTGGAGGCCTCAAGGGACACAAGTTCGAAGCATTGGTAAGTGTCCTATGACAGTTGTGTTCTATTGCTCTCTTCCCTTAGGTGAATGCATTGAGTTCCCTCTTAGAGGTGTGGTAGCCCATAACATTTTTGGCATCGCTGCCGGGGAAACACCTTTTTTTTTCTATCCTCTTTGAGTTTTAGCTCCCATTACATAAGATTCATCATTGCCTTTGCATTTTGGTAGTGTATTATGTAGGAAATGAATGGATAAGATTTGAGTGGAGGTGAAAAATTGTGAGAAATTGGTTGTGTTTATTGTGTATTAATGTGGTGGAGTGGTCTTGGAAAAGAGCTCCACTGTTTTTCTAGTTAGTTTTGATGTTTGCATCACCAGAATCATCAACGCGAACGAGCAGGGTGGTGTTCTATTTTTCTTTCTTTTAAAAAATTTACAAAATTCACAAAAATAAGGAGCCATTAATTGTGCCTTGAACTTGTATTACATTCCTTAGGTGTGGCAAAGTTATCTTGGAAGCAGTTGGATAAGGATTTTAGTCGACGTGGGAAGTTCTCTGCAACGTGAACCATTCTCTATACAACTTGACATTGTGAAACACTCCCGGCATCAGCGCTACAATTCACGGGATTAGCTTGCCAAAAATAGGTAGTCTTATCTTGACACCTCTAACACCATGGGGTATGACAAATTAAGAATCGTGAAAGTGTAGAAAATTGTTCATGACGTGAGCTATTTTAGAGCATTTCAGGGCGTGAAACATTTTCGTTTCACGAGGTGAACCATTTTGGAACCCATCGCAGCGTGAACCATTTTCAATTCACGAGATGTGAACCATTTACTTTTCGATGTGAAACTTTTTCCCTTCACGGGCGGCGAGAACTGTTTCTGCAATTTCACGCCTTAATCAAATCCAACTCACGAACCAGGGATTGTCACATTAAGGCTAAGGAAGTTCTTGAGACCATTGAAAATCATAACATGGTAACATGCAATTCTGAGTCCAAAGCAAAAATTTTAAACACGTGAAAGTGTAGAAAATTATTCACGACGTGAATAGTTTTCTGACACTTCACGTCGTGAATTGCACTATCACGTCCTTAGAAAAACGAGTCGACAGAATTACCAAAATTTAATTGGGGCAGCAAAATAGCTTATCAAATCATATTCACATGCACCTGAGGTCTAAAAAGCTCATCGGAGAAGACCTCACTCCTAACAATAGTGCATCAAATCACCTAGGATATTCCTATCAAAAGAGTGTGGGTTTAGGCCACTTAGTAAGCACTCAGTTGAGTGTCAAGGAATCTGACCACCCTCAAAACTAGTAGTGAAGAATCCATGGAAGAAGGGCTGCGATACTCTAGGTTTGGGGAAGAGGAGAAACCACCCTCCCCTACCAGATCCAGCGGTATCATTGATATAGCCCGGGGATTTTTTAGTCTCCAAATTAGCAATGATGAAGAAGCGTAATCTACGGGCATGGGTCCATCAACCAGTGTTGCACTTGGTCCAAGGCGATAAGTACCTATCCAAACTTCAAATTCGAGGATGTCAAACAACACTGGCACCCCCTGAATGAGAAGAGACATGGAAAGCGTAGCCAGGACTAGTCAAGTATTATTCCTATAACCTTAGAGGAAGTAGAATTAGATTCGAAAAGGATCGAGGTAGAACAACATCTAGGAGAACTGAGCTTAAGGAAACAAGAGCTTGATACTCGAAGGGCTAGAGATGAACAAAAGGAGATGGGAAGTGTAAACTTACTTCAATCACAGGGTAAAGAGCCAGAAATAGTCATGGGCACAAGTGGGAGAAATTCCAAACTTAGAACCCATTAATGAAGAGCCCAGAGCGGAGGAAGGGTTTGTAATCTTAGATAAAGGGGATAATCTTCCAAGAGAAGCGGGTGAAGTGGAAGACCGTTTGTACACCAAAAAGGACATCGAGCATATGATCAATCATCCCACGTTCCTGCAGGACATGGAACTCTTAATTTTGCAAAGGCGTACAGAGGCGACTAATGATGATCCAGAATGAAGTGGTCGGACCGTCCCATAGACCAGAAATGCCTAGAAGAGCCAACATAGGAAGAGGTCTAGGTAGAGGGGGAGCAATTCCTCAAAGACCAAGGGCGGATCCAACCATAGATTTTAATACAGCCACAAGGATAGATTTGTTGAATATGGTTGCGGAAATGGGCCGAGGAATGGTCAGGGAACTAGGCATTGCTCTAGAATCCCGACCCTCCTAAATGAAGCCACACATCATTTCAAAGCTCGTTCAAAAATTCTTTGAGGGTGGGGATCCTATTCAACATGTAGAGATCTTTGAGTCCACATGCGAAACCGGGCCAGACAATGATGTAACAATGATTTATGCTTTCTCACTAACCCTAGAAGGAAAAACGCATCAATGGTTCCGAATCCTCAAACCCAAGGATAAGGTTAATTTCACACGGCTCAAGAATGTGTTTGTGCCGAGCTTTGCCAGAAGTGGTGACATTTGGAGTCCTGTGGCACAGCTACACAACATTAAACAAAAGGAAATGGAGTCGATATGCAAGACTGTGTCTCGACTAAAGCACTTAAATTCAAGGTGCAAACTACGAGAAAGGCTAACTGATGAGATCAGTTATTACCTTGCTTCCGGAGAGGAGTTAGAGACCACAAGATGCCTAATTATCTGGTATTAGATCAAGCGGCTAACTCTAGATGCATCTTGTAAACTGGCAATTGAATATGAAGATAATATGCTAGAATTGCCACAACTGGAAGATGTCAGAATATCTTCGACAGCAACGACTTTGCGTGTTTTGAGTCACCAAGAGATTGGAACTCGGAGCAAGCAAATCGAAAACATGACTGTGGATGAACTCACAGCAATGCAATACGAGAAAAATTTAAGGTAAAGGAGGGAAGAGAAACATCTAGGCATGGGTATACCCATCTTTACCCCCGTAGAGAATTGGTGTGGTGCTCTATGTGCAGATTGAATCACACTACCACCGAATGCCCACAGTTACGAGCAAGGCCACTACTCTATTGTGCACATTGTGTAAAATTAGGGAATCATGACACCTCCATGTGCAAATATCCAAGGAACAGTAGCACAGCTACCGGCACCTATAGCTCCATTGGCCTTACCAGCACCACCTGTGCAAATCACTATAGCTGCAGGACAACCAAACTCTTCCTATTTACCTAGGGGGATGTTTCGGGTATAGGACACTTCACCTCTGCCGCCACCTGTTCTACCAGCACAACCGCCACAGGCTAAAATCAACCAAGTATTGTTTAAAGAGCCATTAGAAGATATGGATATGGTGTGTGAAGTAGAACTTAGTGGAGAGTACTATGAGGAAGCTGTGGAGATCGCACAAGAATTCTGTCCTGCAGAATAACACGCCAGTACCTGTGTTTCAAACCATGGTACAGTGAAAGGGTAAGGACATAAACTCAAACATGAGGATAGAAGGGACTAGGTCACAGGGCCGTACTAGCGCCCAATGGAAGATGGCGAAAGCAGAAGCGATATATTGCTCAACAAAATGCCCTACTATGAAGAAAACCCACGGATGCCCAGTGGGGCTGAGATACCTCGAAACCACTAAGGTACACGACAAGTTTTCTAAGGATTGGGGTGAGAAATTGAGTAAGATATCACTTGAAGGGAAACATAAGGAGGAAGTCATCCCTCAAGAACTAGAAATGACTAAGCTTACAAAAGCTAGGGGGCAAAAATGAAACAAAGCTTTGGTAGAAGCTGAGCGAGAAGCCAGGAAAGTTATGGCTAAAACAAAAATTGAGAATGAGGATAAACCAAACTTGCATTCAGTAGTACCAAACCATTTCAAAACCTACATAGTTGACGAACGAAAGGTGGTCCGACTGACGGCAAAAAGAGTTAAGGAAGATGGGTTGTCCACATCATACGATGGCCCAACTGAATATTGTTTTGCGGGACTAGGGGAGGAAGCCAAACCTGTTTATATTGCTAAGGACTTGATTTCGGTTGAAGAAAATGAGCTTGTTACTCTCCTTAAGGAGTTTAAGGATTGTTTCCGTGGAACTACAAAGAGATGAAGGGTGTACCACTTGAGGTGGTGCAAATACGATCCCAATCATGGAAGGATCAAGACCAACTAGGCAAAGCCACTACCAGATGAATCCTAAATATGCGGCACTTGTAAAGGAGGAAATCGATAAACTCATTGCTACGGATTTCACCTATGAGATAGAACATACGGATTGGTCGTCTCACCAATTGTAATAGTGCCTAAGAAGAATGGGAAACTTAGGGTATGTGTCGATCTTAAAAAGGTCAATCAACTACTAGGAAAGACCATTATCCATTGCCCTATACGGAACAGGTTTTGGAGAGAGTATTTGGTGAAGAATCTTATAGCTTCTTGGACAGATTTTCAGGCTATAATCAGGTGTCTGTAGCACCAGAAGACCAGCATAAGACATCCTTCAATACAATGTGGGGGACGTTTGATTACAAAGTCATGCCTTGCGGTCTCACCAATGCCCCAGCAACATTCCAACAATTTATGTGTACAGCCTTCAAAGACTACTTGCAGAAGTGGTTGGAGGTATTCATTGATGATATGTGTGCACACTCTCGATGGACAGACCATCTGGCTTACTTAAGGAAGGTGTTTAAGCGATGTCGATTGTATCGTATATCCCTAAACCTTTTAAAGTGCCAATTTTGGGTCAAACACGGTGTGATATTGGGACACATTGTCTCTAAGAATGGTATATCCATAGATGACAAAAAGGTCAAGTTGATCTTGGAACTACCACCACCCACTAATTACAAAGGTGTGCAAAGATTTATGGGCCACGTTGGGTATTACCGCTGCTTCATAATCTTTTATGTTGAAATTGCCATGCCATTATACAAGCTACTCATTATCTTTGAATGGATCAAGGAATGCCAAGAAGCATATGATCGATTGAAGCAGGCATTGGCTAGCGCGCTAATTCTAAGACCACCTAATTGGGACCTTATATTTCATGTGCATATCGATGCATCGAATTTTGCTATTGGATGTGTATAGGCACAGCCTGGTGAGTTCAAATTGGACTACCTAGTCTGCTTCGCTAGTCGTCAATTGAATGATGCAGAGGTGAATTACACTACCATAGAGTGAGGGGTTGGCCATGATTTATGTAGTCAAGAAATATTGACATTACCTATTTGTCAACAAATTCGTATTCTTTGTGGATCATTAGGCCTTATTATATTTGGTGAACAAGCCTTGCACCATGGGAAGAATCACACGTTGGTTGCTATTACTATTGGAATTTGACTTCACAGTTATGGTGAGAAAGGGGACACAACATGTGTTGGCTGATTGAGACTTCCAAATGGGGAACCGGCAACAACTGGTGTTGATGATGAACTTCCTGATGCTTGTTTGTTCAAACTAGACATGGTGCCCGAATGGAGTGGGGAAATATCCGATTACCTAGCTTATGGTTTTCTGCCAAGAATGACCATTGAACAAAGATAAAATGTGGTGGCTTGTTAAGCTTGCTGCACCTTATCAATTAATTGCGCGAGAACTATATAAGCTAAGGAAGGACAATGTCCTAAGAATATGCATGAGAGAAGATGAGTTCGTCAATGATATTAGATGAAGCACATTCAGGGATAGCCGGAGGACATTTTGCTGGAGAGATTACAGCTCGCAAGGTTCTTTAAGTAGGACTATGGTGGCCTACGTTGTTCGAGGATGCCATAGAGTTTGTCAAAAGGTGTAAAGAATGTCAGCGATTTGCTATCCCGCCGCAACATAGGGACATGATGCCACTCACCCCTGTCTCATTGTAAGACAACCTTTCGAGAAATGGGGGATTGATTTTGTTGGACCTAGTTCAGCGGTGCATCCATCACAAGCCCGCCATCACAAGCCCGATATGTAACCGTGGCCTACGGACTATTTCACAAAATGGGCAGAAGCCAAAGCCTCTAAGCAAGCTGATGCACGAGCAACAACAAAGTTCTTATATGAGCAAATTCTCTCAAGATTCGGCTGCCCATTAGAGTTAGTCAGTGATCGCACGGTTCACATTTCATTAATGAGGTGATTGATCACTTACTTGTTGGATTCCTAGTATATTAAGAGACTAAGGTTATGTAGAAGTGGATGAGAAGGGTGTGAGTGTGAAGGGACTTAAGGTCCACTATCTCATCTATTTAAAGGTGGAGCTAGGAGGCATTTTGTATTGAGCAAGGCCTAGTTGTATTCATAAACAACATATAATAAGCAAGATATTGTTCTTGTATTTTGTGTCTCTCCTCTCCACACACTTGATCTAGCATGAGCACCACGTTTTCTCAACATGAGCACCACGTTTTCTCAACATGGTATCAAAGCCTAGGTTGATTAGGACTCTTGTGGTGTAGAATAGGTCAAAAATCTTCACTTTTTCTTATCTTCCCTTGTGTGGAGCTCAACCCTCTGCTGGTGGAGGCCTTCCAGCAGCGTGTAGAGGGCATATCTCTCTGAGACTTCAACATGGGAGACGTAGAGGAGCTGTGGGTGCATCAGGTCGTCGTACGGCCAATTTGAAGAGAAGAAGTCTCCACGCGGCGGCATTACGGCTACAGCAAGTCGACGGCGGCCACTTTCCTGCAGCAGCGCTAGCCGTACAGCCATACGCCGACTGTAGGTCATCATTAGTCAAGGTGATTGAGGGCTTTGGTAGTCCACTCAATGAGGACTCCACAGTTCAAATCTGAGCTCATTTGATGCACTAAATCGTCTGCTACAGTAAAAAAAACCAGTCGCCTCTCTCTTTCTCCATGGAAGCTTTCCATTAAAGCTTCAACTTTGATTTTTTCTTGCTCAAATCATCTCCTCCCTTGCCCTAATCATCCAAGTGATGATGTGAATGATTGTTGCTGTTCTTTCTCTTGATTTTGAAGAGTGGCCAACCACATGAGGTATCCATAAGCCTAACTCTCATCGAGCTTCATCATCAACATCAACTTTCAAGCTTTCAAAGCTTTCAAAATGTGCTTATGAGCACTAATAGTGTTGTTTAACAGTAATTAATCTGTTAATCCAGCAAAGGGAAGTAATTATAAAGTGTTCTTAAACACTAATGGTAAACTAATCACCAAAATAAGTATCATTTGACACTAAAAATATGCTTTTAAGCACTAATTGTGTTTTCTACACACTAATGGTGATCTTAATCACCAACCAAAGTGTTGCTTAACACTAATGTGGTCTTAACCATCAAAGGAGGAGGTCTTTAACACTAAGGAGGCTCTTCTTCATCAACATTGGAGGCCGGGCACACACCATAAGTGCCACATTACAAGTCTTCATCGTTAACCCATTTCTTCCAAGGAGAAATGATGCAACCATGAACCAATTGTCTTCATCTCATAAGCCAAAGAGGTTGAAGATTTCTGGTTTTTTCATCAACAAACTCAATATTTGAGTGGTTTTAAGCTAAGCACATGTACACTAAGTGTTCATCTTCAATGTTGTTGTGTATTATCCTTAAGGCTCTTGTTTGTAAGAGGCATAGGCATGTCATAAGCCGTATGCTCTCGTTTCCCAAGCCCAAGGCATGTTATTCCGCTGCATATTCAACTTTTTCATCCGTCTGAGCATGAAGAGAAATATAAGTTATCAATCTGGCACACGCATGGTCTAAAAAGGTTCACGCCATAAATTGATCTTAAGAGCTTCATGCCGTGAACTGGTACAAAACAGTTGATGCCATGAACTGATCCAAAAATGCTTCATGCCGTAAACTGGTACAAAACAGTTCACACTGTGAACTGGTCCAAAGTGCTTCACTTCGTGAAATAATCACTTCTTCTAGACCAATCGTAGAAAGACATGTGGCATTCTTCATTAAGGTAGCCGCCTAGTCTGACGGTTGTGCTATAATCCATTCCCAATAGGTACATGAGCTCAAGCACACTTCCCTAGCCAAGGAAGAAGAGCTATAGGGCCAAATCCAAACACTATCCTTAACTTTGAAGGAAGCAGAAAATAGAGTGACCCACTCGCAGCAAGAAAGAGAAAAGAACAACAAAGAAAATGCGGAGAAAATAGAGTGACCCACTTGCAGAAAATAGAGTGACCCACTTGCAGCAAGAAAGAGAAAAGAACAACAAAGAAAATGCGGAGAAGATTAGAACGCTTAATGATACCATCAGCACACCAATCAGTCCGAGATGCAGAAAATGATGATCGCCCACCAAGAAGTGATGGCACAAGTCACAAAACAGCTACGAGATAGTCAACAATTGGCTACAAAAAAACTTCAAAGGATCACTGAGGCTCAGGGAAGAGAGGCTACTGCTAGACGAGCGCAAGAAGAAGCAACAAGGCCCTTTGAGGAGCTAGATGCTACCAGGATGGTCAGAGAAATAATTATTTCAAACCTTCTTAGCACCAAGGATTCACACATCCAAGAATTGGAACGTCAACTGGCCATCCAAAAACGAAGTCAACGACAAGAACCCACAGATGAGATGCACCTACTCCTTGAGCGAGCCTCGGAGATAGGTCATTTGTGTTTGCTAGTAGTAACTCCTCGAGCCCCTCCTCAAACTTTTACTCTCTTTTTGTCTACACTAACCCTCTTATTGCTTCAATATGATATAAACCTATATGAGGACCTAAGCCTAGGAGAACTAACACTCATTAAGCAAAATATCGAATGTGATGCTGATCCCACTATCATTATGGAAAATTTTTAGGGGGGAACATAGTATTAACTGATCCTCAGGATATTTACTTTTATCCCTTGCACCCAATTGTGCTTAACCTTTGTAGTTGGTGTCGGGTGCTCCAGAACTCCAAAATCCTAATAGTAGATATGCCAGGCACGCAGGGGGGTCCATGTATAAAGTGGTGGTGGCTATCGTGGTAGCCATGGGGCATGTGGCTCAAAGAAGGTAACTTTGTGTTAGTCATAGGTGGTGTGGTGCTTACCACTGTGGGTGAGGCATCGTACTAGTAGTGTCGTGGGTGGGGGAAACTCTTGCATTTAAGAAGGTGAAGCTCATGCTAGTATTCTCCTTGCATGGCCTTGTGGGTTAGAAGATGTGGGTTAGTCCATGGTATAATCGGGTGATACTACAAAAGTAGGATCTGCTCGGTTGTTACCATTTCTCTGATGGTGCATATTCTTGCTTTGGATGTCCCAATGTGTGCCATAGGTCTTTGGATCCTTTCATTTTCAATGATCCTATATATGCAATTATAGATACCCTATAATCGTTCCTCCTTTGTTGTGGCCCCAGATATTGATTGGACAACCCCTTCCCAACTAACACCATAGCTTGGCTTGTGGCAAAATCCACAAGAGTCTCTATTGATGCGTCATACTCCCAATCATTTGTGAGAAGATGTTGATCCAAGATTTACGATCCTAGCTCTTTCCCTGAGGTAGACATAATGGTATTACTTGTATCAAGACTGTCGGGTACTACTTGCGCAGTCTTGGCTTGGGACTCGTTTTGGGTATCGTGAACTATTTGGGCTACTTATCGTTGCTGTGCTAATTGCAAAGTCTCTTCTACTTTGCTTTAGCAGCTTGGATTAGTACCTCTACTGCGTACACTTCATCTAATGTTCTACCACTATCATAAACACTTGTGCATGGGGTGGTTTGATAGTCACAGTTGCAACAAGTGCAACAGGAGTTGTATGGATAGGGATATCAACGTGAACGCTCCTTGCTTGTAACGATGACACTACCCCAGGTGTCTCTCTGGAGTTTACCTCAACTCCTTTATCATGTGGTCTGTATGTAGTAAGATGTGGTTCAGAGGTAGCGGTTGAGGCCGAACCTCTAAGGTAGCTACGATAAAAAAAAAAATGGTAGCTGGATTGATTGATGAGGTCTGATTAGGATTCTCACTTCTTGGGATTGGTGATCCTTCCATTGGCTCAAAATCTGACAATGAGTGCAGGTCCTTGTACAATGCTAAACTGAGTTCCGACCACATTAAAGGTCTTGAGCCTAGTATAGGTTGGTAGGCATGTAGCTCGATAGACACAATATCATCTAAATAGGCCTCTAATAGACACCCAGATCATAGGTGCATGTGAATATGGGGTGTTTGAAGGCCCTATGGATACCCCAGACAAGTTTGAGAGTTTTTGGAAGTTTTCCATTTTTTAAAATATTTTTTTTTCGACATTTTTTTAGATTGTCCAAAGTTATTCCAAAACACGTCTTTTTTGTTTCTTAACCCTTTTGGCACCAAAAATACTGTTATTTTTTTCAGGTCAGTTAAGAACCATAGGTGCTAGCTCCCAAATGCTTATTAAGCTACTATGAGGGTAACCATTGTATTTGAATACCAAAACATAAAAGTATACCACTAGTCTCACTACCTTCACTTACAAATTTCCAAATCTCCTCACATCAATATGGATAAAGGCTTCAATAGCTCAAATCCCAACAAACTATTGTAAAATAACCTTCACCACCAACACCCAAACAAGTTTAGATCTCAAAGAGAAACCCTATAACACGAGACATGGTGAAAAAAACCTACAACACCTTCCGCGAGGTCAAGGTATGATAGAAAGTAGGAAGGGGAGACTTATGCTAATATCATTACTGTTACCCTCCACGGTTTTCTCCCCGACAAAGTTCATGTCCATATCCAGAGGGAGTCTGTTGGAAAAAGCTAGCCCATGAAAATATAGCTTTCACCATGTACAGAAATATAGCACCTATACACGTACTAAAAATCTGACTAATCATTTAAAAAAAGATGATAAGAAAGAGCACATGTCAAATAAGAGAATGAAGTATGACTCTGCTATGACTACATGCCATGAGTATGGACTACATGACTACATGCCATGAGTATGGACTTTTCGTGGATCGATATACGAGTGACCCTATCCTAGACCCGGATTGCCTGGAATGGTTCTATCAAGGGTAGCTAAGTATTCCTCCTTTTCAAACCCACTCATGCTATTTTTATGTACCACTAGGGGAGCGATGTTGTGGAGCCACCTTTGTGGACATGTTCTACCTGCAGTTGTATCGCATGTTGTACACAGCATCCTACTTATGTTGGCACTATAGAACTTATTTTAGGTGCTATGGTATAGGACTATTGCAATCCATGATAGGAGAGACACCACAATGACATGATGACGTGAGTGTCCTTTACCCAGGACCCGATCAAGTAAGATATGTGCAGGAAGAGCTTGTAGAGTAGGAGAGGAGGGAAAGAACTTATGGACTTACACCATCATTCTATGAAATAATGTTATCTATTCCTTGTCCCTTCTGGAGCATGGTGGGTGATTTCCTAGATAGCTTAGCTTACGATAGCTACTTAGCTCACTTACCTAGAGTAACCATGCCATATCACAGTGAGGATGCACTCAGACCGTTGCCTCATCTACCAGAGGAGGAAACATATATGTTAGAAGCAAACCCAAGTGAGGGGATAAATCAACCGAGTGATGTCGAATTGGAGCATGCTTATGAGCTATGGTTATCTGATGATGAGCTTGCTAGATAAGTTTGATTTACATGTTATTGAGGTACAGTCTTGCAGACCAGATCTAGATTTACAACTTCAGTGGACGTGCAACCTCAATATGGACCGGATTTTCCCACTTGCCCAGGTGTATTCTAAACCCATCCTCAACTATTGCTATTACTTTCAATTTCAATCCTTTTTATGATTTTCCATTTAGTGTTTTTTTGAGTGCTTGCTTGCATCATTACGTAACTAGTTTATCACTTTTCTAGTTATTACTTGGATAACCATTTAGGATTTGGTCTACTACAATCCTTTCTGAGATCGACCTTAAAGTGTGTCAAGTACTCCACCTTCCTTAGTGTGCCCTCCTTTAGTTAGAATAGAGCCTTCTAGGTGAATTGTGAAAGTGAAACTAGTTTATTAAAAAAAACAAAGAAAAAATAAATAAAAAAACCCTCAAGAAGATAACCATCGCCATGTGCAATCTAGCTAGGAATTTTGGTTCTTAGTGAGAGACCCTTGGAACCATAGCTTTGATCTCCATGGGATGGGACCTTGTGGCTAGAAACCTATTAATAAAGGGCTTTATTTAAAAAAAAAACCATCATTGTAGAGATACTTAGCGGTTCTTAAATACTCTTGTATGAGGTCTCTGTGCCATTGCTTGGGTCTCTACAGGGTGGTGCCCTACTTTTATATTTTTATCTTCTTATTAAATAAAAAATAAAAATAAAAGAATCAAAACAAATGCAAATAATAATCACTTAGCAGATTCATTTATGAGGCTAGATAATACTAGAGATGGTTTCACCAAAGTGATAGTGTGTAGAGACTAAGGTCATAACCCAAGGCATGCTTTTTGCTCCATCTTAGTTTAGATCAAATTTGGACCACCCTTAACATTACCCTTGTCTTAACGAGAGAAATTTGACTAGTCACAAAAATATTTCCTCACTCCTTGATTAGGTGTTTGCATTATGCACCTTACTTGTTGTAATGGAAATATATAGAGACATGGTAAGGTGAAAAGTGTACATATGATCATACTATAACACCAAACTAAATGTATAATGGGGTATACATGGTGACATGATATATGGGATGAAGGTCATTATGCTAGTGTCTATAGAGAGGGTTTTAACACTAAAAGTCAGAAGTAAAAGATAAGGCCTTCATTAACAAAATTAAAGAGAGATGTCATTAGATAGGTCAGGGAGTACCTAAACTAAAAATTAATACTAAAAGATAAGGCCTTCATTGACAAGAGAGATTCCATCAGATAGGTAAGGGAGCAACTATACTATCATGAGATAGGTATATAAGTATCTATTGTCAAAAGGTAAAAGTTAAATGAAAGAGAAATCTATACTTTGTCCAAGACATTACTATGCCACCATCCTCTTTTGGCACAAACTCTATGCCTTAATAATACCCATCATACTTATGCCCTAATTACCTTTACTCTTCCAAATTTCTATGAAAAATCTAACATTAGGTTTCCATTTTTCAATGTAATCCCTCGGAATCCTTGATACTTAGCAATGTGTGCCTTTAGAATATTGCTTTTTTGTATTTCCAATTAGCAAAGGAATGATGCTTTGTGACACATCCGTTCTCTCATCATGAGTATTATTATGAGCATCTAAGCCCACAAATGAAGATGTTGCTGGCTTATTAACCTCATGAGTCACTAATAGATCTTCTGCATTCTTTGAATCAATAATGTTTTTGCCTTCCCTAGCTAAAATTTCCCTTAACATAACAACATACTTCAATGCCAATGTTGAATGAATGATATTACCATCAATGTCTGATTTGGCTAGTCTTGAGGACAAAGGAGTCCTCTTTATCATCACTTATCACTGCATTAAAACTCTCAAAAGCATGCAGATGTTGATGAATTAACTTTTCTATCATCACTATCACTGCATTAAAACTCTCAAAAACATGCAGATGTTGATGACAAACTTCTCTACATATTGGCTACTTACTGTTAATCTTCAGATAGAAGAGAGAGGGGGGGACCTCTCCCCCTCACTCCACAAAGAAGTGAAAGAGTGTGTGCTTCTCCTTCTCAAAAAGAAGAAGTAATACATATGATTTGTAGAAGCAATGGTGTGTGAACCCCTTGAGTCATGGTCACCCATTAGTGGGTGAGAGTTTGTGTCACATCTTCTTTTATATGCCTTACTGTTGTCAAATTTGTGTGAATTAATCTCAAATTTATCACAATTTGTTCTTCTAATGGTGTGTGTATTGAGACTAGGTCTAAGTGATTATTCAAGGGGTAAGCTTAGCTTTAAAGAACATTTTTGGCTATGTAAAATAAGTAAGAGTGTTTAACAAGTCTATTCCACTTGATAGCAAAAAGGAATAAGCACAAAGGATATGACTATAAGGGGCCAAAGAGTTAACATGAAGGATTGAAGACAATGATTGGATGTACTCACTTTTATACTCTTGGATTGAAGATATTGATTGGATGTACTCACTTTTATACTCTTGGATTGAAGATATTGATTGGATGTATTCACTTTTATACTCTTGGATTGAAGATATTGATTGGATGTACTTACTTTTATATCCTTAGAAGAGAAAGCATGGTTGTCATCTTGGATCATGGATGCGACAATGATTGGATCACTTTTATACTTTTAGAAGAGAAAGCATGGTTGTCATCTTGGATCATGGATGAGACAATTTGGTGATGGAAAAAGTGTCATCTTGGATAAGGCAAATTGTGATCTTGGATAAGACAAATTGATAATGGAAGAAGTGACATTGGTAGTCCTCACACCTATAAAAACATAGAGCTTTGCATGAAGTGTACCTTTACAGTACTTGTATCATGTTTGTGAGTACTTGTATCATGTTTGTTAGTACTTGTATCATGTTTGTCGATGACACAAGGACATAGTTGCCCTTTGATCCACATGAAATGGCGACACTTCTCCACAAATTAGACATAGCTCACCATTTATCCACATGAAATGGTGACACATTTGCACAAAGTCAAATATTCTATGATGTGTGTCCCTTTTTTAATATCTTTTTTAGCCTTTATCAAGGTTGAACCTTATCACTCGTCCCTCTGGTGAGTACACCTAAGAGCACTTAGGGTGTTTATAGACTACGGGCCTGCCCACAAAAAAGGTTGAGAGTTGTGGGCAGGCACCTTTTTGATAAACAACTGGAACGGTGGTTGTTGGGCTCTAGTCAACAAACACATCAGCGCTGAGGGTGCATGGGCGTGGTCACAATCTGTAAAGAAATGTCAGACGGGCAAGTGATTGTGGTGATTTGATTGGTTAGACAAAACTTTTTCGTGGGCTTCCACCCAAGTGTGTAAACACCCTTAGCCAGCAGGGCGTTGGATGACTGCGTGGCAGGCCACTTGGACAAAACACCACCACGAGTGTGGGTGCTGAAGTGGCGCATTTGGGGAGTCGGTGGGGACAAGATCTAACGGCTGGGAACGTGCCAGTTGAGTCTCGCGCGAAAAGAGGGTGTCTTATAATAGAGAGAGTGACGGGTTCTGGCGGCTAGACGAAAGCAAAGGCGGAGCAGGAAAAGACAGCAGTTGAAAGGCAAAAATAATGGCGGGTCGGCCTCAGAGGAGTGTGCGCAAGGTTGTGGTGCAGAGGGAGAGCGATTCTGAGGAAAGCTCTGACGAAGAGATGGACAATGAGTGCGACCTACTACACGAAGAAGAAGAAGAAGAGGGTATTTCAGAAGAACAAGATGAAGATGAAGAGCCCGGGACTGATACAGTAGGCCCTTCGGCTACACAAAATGGCTCTCTCCCTCTCAAAAAGAAGCAACAGCGACAAAAACCCATCACCATCAGCCTCAAGGCAGCTAAACTGTGCAAGGTTAACTCCTTAATCACATTTGTTTTTCTTGTTTTGCTTGTAATTAATGTTACCATAATTTACCCACATTTTGTTGTTGCAACATGCAATTTCAGTTAGCTCTAGGTTAACCTAACCAACACCGCATCCAAAGCTCGTAGACTTGGTTTTCAGAATTGTTGTTTATCCATGCCTTTTTCATGATAAGATTATGCTTTAGCTTCAAGTTGAGCCAAGCCCAATTTGTTTACAACAATTGGTTGCAGCTTGCAAAATCTCTCTCTCTCTCTCTCTCTCTCACACACACACACACACACACACATATGCGCGCATGTGTGTGTGAGAGAGAGAGAGAGAGAGAGAGAGAGAGAGAGAGAGAGAGAGAGAGAGTACATTAGTTCTTTCCTATGAGATTGATTTTGAAGTATTTATTATTGGTGAGGGTCATATAAGATTTCATGGTAGAGTATGAAATGCATGTGATGATAATTGCCTTTGTGAGATGCTGTAATAGCTAGGTTTTTTTCTGCATGATGATTGAATAGCCGTAATTGTGCAACTCACAATTTCTTCGAGGATTTCAAGAGTTCATGTAGCTCAAATAAGCACGTGGCTATTTTGATTGTAGAACTTGCCACTCATTTCTTTTTTTGTGTGCTTTGAATCACAGGTTTGTAAGGCCAAGGATCATCAAGCTGGTTTTGTGGGTTCCATTTATGTGGACTGCCCTAACAGGCCATGCTTCCTCTGCAAACAACCTGGTATGGCTTCTCATGTATGCACTAATTTGTTTATTTTGAAGTATATCTGTGAAGGTTCTGCAGGCCAAGCAGTTCTCTGCTTATCTATAGCATCATCTTGAATACATGCAGGTCATACAACTGCGACATGTCCCCATCGTGTTGCGACGGAGCATGGAGTTGTACCTGCTCCAAGAAGACAGTCTTTGGGCATTATGGACTTTGTACATGAACGACAGTTACGAAGTCAACTCCCAAAGGTCTGTATCTTACTGCAGCTGTCTAGGAAGGCAAGCCCACAGCAGTTGCATGCAATACTGTTATAATTGAGTTTTACATTTATCAGTCAAAGCAATGTAGAGGTTTAGGATGGGGTATTACAGTTGACGGGTCATGAAGTGTCACAGGTATCGTCCCGAGCATAGGTGCATGTGTAATTCTCCTGGGGAATTGGGTGAGCACCTAATTTGATAAAAGGAAAAAATCCTGAGCGACAGTAAGATCTAGGGGTGCACATAGGTGGATTAGGATGCATGCGTGTGATGGGAGAAAGTGTCCGGAGGCATTGCCTTAAAGAATGAGCTGACCTGGAACATATGATCAGGTTTGGACAGCAATGAATGGGCAGAAAGCTGCAAGGGAGAAGTATGTGTGGGAATGGGTTACGTTGGAGGACTTCTGTAGCAGATATGCAGCTTGGAAGCAGCCCTGGCCAGGTGCCTAAGGCTTGGCCAGGGACTGACCTTGTGGAAATCCAAAGGGGCTAAAAAGGGGATTTGTTCTGATTATGGGGCCTGTAACTCGCGGCGGGTGCCCGGGGGACTAGGGCCTTTGGCACACTTGTTGATACCATTAATGCATATTAAAACATTCAAACATGGCCACAGCCTTAACACATATCCATCATCACTTTGCATAAAACATAAAAGCTGGACAAAACATCCACAAATCCTGAAAATGGAGCTTGCACATGTGACACCGCATAGAGGCCGGAATGGGCCGACCCCCCCCTTGGAGTATTTTATTACCCAAGGAGAATAATATGATGTACTAGATTTGAGAGCCTTACTTTCCCCACGGGAGATGCCGGATAATCCATATACAAATGCCATAACACAGCCCAACACGAGGCTACCAAGTCGGAACACAGGCTGTAGAAATGCTGAGCCAACAATATAATCCATATACCTCCGTGTGGGTACTGATTCTTCCCCAAAAACCATGGGTCTTCATGCAAAAGAGCTGGTACAACAAGTACAACTCTCCATTCAGCCAGTACAACAAGTACAATGGTTGGTACAATAGGTACAGTGGCTGGTATAGCAGGTACAGTGGCTGGTACAACAGGTACAAAAGTTGCTATAGCATGTACAATGGCTTGTACAGCCAGTACAATGGTTGGTATAGCAAGTACAATGTCTGGTATAGCCGATACAGTGGCTAGTATAATAGGTACAAGGGCTGGTACAGCTAGTACAAGGGTTGGTACAGTAGGTACAGAAAGTACAAGGAGTGGTACAACAAGTACAATGGTTAGAAATCATAATAAAATGATTAAATACCCTTGCCTTAAGTATTTCTTCACGATGGGAGCCTCCAAAATAGTCCCCAACAGTCGGTATTCTTCATGGGCAGCCTTCAAGAGAGAGAGAAAGAGAGTAGCCATCATGAGGGCAGCATGTAACGGTGGTAGAGGCTAGTGTGCAGCAAGAGAGCCTCCATTAATGAAGAGAGAGGGCTCCAATTTATAGATTTGGGGCTCCCATCAGCTAAAATGGCAAGAGAAGGCTACAATGACAAGTGGAGAGCCACACAATAGCTGGAGTGACAAGTGTGAGGCCACTTGTCTCACTTTGATCCACTTTCTTGCCACATGTCCCAATCTAAGAGATGGGTTTTCCCATAATCTTTACCTCTAAAAATATCCCAACTAGTAGACATTCTGTCATAGGCACTTTGCCAACTCTTGGTATCTACTTAATTCCAGACGTAATGACGCGAACAGAATTTCCATCGGAGTTGGGCCAAAAATAGCAACTCTCCTAAATTTTAGGAGTGTGGTCCTCTGTATTCTAGGATAATCCCCCATTCCCAAAGCTTGTACTTTCTAAATATTTAGACATCCTGGAGTCTACCAGACCCCTTTCATACTGGGAAATGTCTAGGCTAGTGACATCCTCCCCAGCTTCTTAAAAGTTGTCCGCAACTTTAAGCTTCAAGTCATATATTCAAGATATAATCATGTCCCATCGAGTGGGCGAGATGAGACAGTCTCAAAAATCCAATATAACTGAAGAATCCATGTTCCAAAGAAATGGGTGAGACTAAATAAGTGTCCATAATAGTAATATTAAAATCATGTTCCAAAATAAATGGGTGAGAATTCCGTGGAAGATATGCTAGACATATGCACAAGAGCCAATTGTGTCTCAATCACCAATATCAATGAGAGAATCATATGCCAAAGAAAATCACCAACCAAGTGCTAAGACACTTAAATAAGTGCCATGCACAAGAAACTAGTGCCTCGCACAGAAACATGTGCTATGCACACAAACTGGTGCCATTCAAGAGCACAAACGATGGTGACAGAAAAGCTGGTTCTCCATAGTTCTCCCAATCCTAACAGTTCCCATGTTCTCCCATACAATCCCAACTGTGATCAACAAGCATGGTGTGGAAACAATGAAACACTCACTCCACAATCGCAACACGAATTCACGTGTATTAGTGTTCATTGAATTTCCCTCTCACAATCTCAACATGAATCCACATGTATGGTGAGATGAACAATGAACCTCTTGGCCTCTGTATGGGGAGAGAGTGATTCTAATATGGCATAAAAATAAATAAATCCATGTCCCCAATAAATGGGCGAGACAAAACAGTCCCATAAGTCCAGATATCATAATCCATGTCCCAAGTAAATGGGCGAGACAAAATAAGTCCCGTGCCAACCAGGTGTCATGTCCACTTTACCACTTGCACTCCGTGTTGGTACTCTGACCACACACCTTGGATGAGAGGTGGGCTCAAGTAACAAGATAAAACAATCACTCGTAGGCATAGATAGCTTGGTGTTCCATAAGCATTTTTGCTACATATAGTTTATAGGCATTTCGGCCACCAATAGTTTGTAGGCATTTCAGCCACCAACTCACACTACCCTCTCAAGTGCCCATGCTCCCTTTCATCTGCTCTCTATTGTTCCACCCAGATATGGTAGAAACAATCTTCAAGAGAGCACGTAGGACAAGAGAACACTACACACGGTATGTTGTGCTCGACACTACTCTCTCAAGTGCTGTTATAGGACTGAATATTTTACCTCTTTTCTTAAGCACTGTGATTATGTTTAAACATGTTTAGCATTCATTGATCATGTTTTACTCTGTGTATGTCACCAATTGGCCGACCATTTGGTCCATCTCTAGTTTTGTGTCTCGTTCACTTGAGGCCAGGCCGGTGTCTCATGTGAAGAGGCCAGTAATTTTGCTTAACATGGACGGGAGCCAGACTAGTGCCACCCGTGTGTTAGTAGGATGGTGTCGTATATGGACGGGAGCCAGACTGGTGCCACCCGTGTATGACCTGGAGTGTGTTCTATCCATGGGATTGTCACGCCATGGAAGAGCCAGTATTTGTGCCATGTCTTGCTCATGGGACTGTCACTCCATAGGGAGGCTCGTGCCTGGAACTGTGTTTTACCTATGGGACTGTCACTCCTATGGGGGTGCTCTCCGCGGAGTCCAGTGAAGGCACAGGACCGTAGAGACTGGACCACTCAAGTGGTCGCTCTCCTTCGAACATCTACTTCGAGCCTCTTGTTTGGTACTGTATTCATTTGTACATGGACATCATCTGGTTCATTGAACCCATGGAGCATTGTATTTGTTAAATACTCCCAATAATATATCATATATTGAGGGGGGGGGTCGGCCCGTTCCGGCCCTAGTGCTGGTGTCCATCTATCAACATTTCATTTCATTTCAATTTTCAGTTGTTATTAAGTTGTCCATTTCAAATTGTGATATTAAGTTGTGCTATTACGCGTGTGGGTGTCCAACGGAGTCTATTCCCACTTGACGGGATCGGTTTCATTGGTATCAGAGCACGGTTGTTTCCTGTAATATGCGGAAGCTTCGGAGAAGGATCGATACTTCAAAACTCAGAAATCAGCACTCTTTTCGCGACGGAATTAACGCACAAACTGAAAGGAGATGTGCAAAAAATAGAGAGAGAAAGGGGAGATGGAGAGGACACAGTATTGGGTCCCAATTACCCTCTGTAGGGCCCCCACCAACGGATGGTGTATTTGCTTTATTAGAATGATGTAAATCTGAAAACAAATACAGAAACTTGACCTTTTCTTGGCTGGAAAATCCTGCCCTTGACCTTCAGTCCTTCACCCCTTTGCGTTAGCAACTTCTTGGTTGTCCTGGCCCTTGTTTGCTTGGAGCACTTGGTGAATTATGAGATTACTTCATTGATTATTGGCTGGAGTATTTATACTCCCTTTATCATCCAGTCGCCAGCTTCATAAAGCCCCACGACTAGGTCTTTTTCAATAAAGTGCTTTCACACTATATAATAAGCTGGCCACTCTGCGCATGCCTGTGTGGGACAGTACCAGGCTGCTGGGCACATCTGCGCATGGGTGTGGGACTGCCCCTACACCTGGCCGACCTGCTGGGTAGGGTTTCTAACCCTGTCGGCTGCCTGTCCAGCAGCATTAAAGCTGGCCGACAGCCCTTCCAGCCCATGCCATGGCTGGTGGGCACAGCTTGGGCCCTCCTGGCCCCTTGGGGGTGGTTCTACACCTCCCCCATGCCCACACTAAGGGTGCAACTCTTCGCACTGGGGTAGCCCTATGGGCTGGCCCCATCTCTACATGCAAACCTACATGCCCACAGAGGTCTGGCATCCAGTTGCAAACTAGATACACAGAACATCTGACATCATTCCAGAGGGAGACTCACAGCGCGGACTGGCATTGTTTCATGTGCAGGACAGTGCACACCTGACCTTGGACTCATGTGCAGGACAATGCACACCTGACCTCGGACGACTGAGATGGATCCCTGGCTGACTCGTCCCGGACTGGGCTCACATGGAACCAGTTCACCATCCCAGGTCCTGCACCTTCTGTACAGAAATGTCTACGTGGCATCCAAGTGCGGGATGCACGTGACATCCCCTTCTGCTTAACTTGACGGAAGCTGCATAGCCTCCAAATAATCCGTCAATAATGCCGGATAGTCTTCGAAAAATTCTTTGTCGAGCCATACCGCTTCATGAGTTTCTCGGTCCTGAAACTTCGTGAGAAACTATCGTAGTCTTCGGCCTGAGCCATGTTTGAAACGGTGCAGAAGGATCTGTTCTGGAACCATTACCTCTGCTTCATCAATAATGTCTGGTTCCGCTTCGTCTTTGACCTCTGAAGGGGTGGACCTGCATATGGCTTTAACCAACTGACATGAAATACATCGTGCATAGTCCAACTCGGAGGTAGCTTTAACTGCATAGACACCTCATTAATCTTTTTCCGGATGGGAAATGGTCCGAAGCTCCTGAAAGACAACTTTGGGCATCGCTTGCCCACTTGCTTCAATCTTTGCTTCATAATCCGAAGATACACACCCAATCCCCTTCCGAAAACTTCATGTCCCTTCGGTCTTTATTGGCCTGTCGAGTGTAGGCCTCTTGCGCTTTAGCCAATCTGTCTTTAACGGACTCTAGGATCTCCTGGTAAGACTTCGTCACTCTGTTCGCCTCCGGTACTGAAGACGAAGTCCTGGTTAACGACGACTGGAAAGGCCTTCCAAACGCTGCCTCATATGGAGTCCTGCCAATAGCTGAAGAAAAAGAGTCATTCAAAACAGCTTGAACTAAAGGCAAAAACGATTCCCACTTACCTTGCTGATCGTGGACATAACACTTCAGCACATCAAAGGCCAACTGGTTGTATATCTCTGTCTGGCCATCTGTCTGTGGGTGGAATGCACTGGAAAAATTCAACTTAGTACCAAAATTATCAAACAATGCCCTCCAAAAATGACTGGTAAACTTGGCATCTCGGTTTGACACTATGGTCCTAGGAATCCCGCCAATCGGGTACCAATGCCGAATGAATAGCTGGGCAACATCCTCGGCGGTCACATTGGTCCTGCAAGGAATAAGCATAACAAATTTGCTGAACCTATCAACAATAGTTAAACACTGCGTATTACGCTTACTCGGACTGGGAGGCAGATTTGTGACAAAGTCCATTGAAATGTCCTGGAAAGGACCCTCAGGAATTGGCAAAGGCTGTAACAACCCTATCTTCTTTCCACGAGGAGCTTTCACCTTTTGACAAATGTCATAGCGTTGTACATATGTAAACACATCACGCCTCATCTTTGGCCAATAGTATTGCCGTTCTAATTTCTCCAGAGTCGAATTCATGCCCCTATGACCACCTGTAATGGCGTCATGGGCATCATGGAGAAGAACTGCCCGGAATGATTTCATGACACATAGTCGGCCTTTGTAGAAAAGCCAACCATCGCGTATCAGAAAATGGCATGGTCCTGTGGCATCCAATGCCTGTTCCCACTAATTCCTCGGAATCCGCGTACGTGTGCTTCATGTCTTCTAGTCCTGTACCAACAAGGTCAAGTCTAGTGGTCTGAATCGCAGATATTTGGGTCCCGAACAATCTCGGCCACTTTAGCCGGATCAAGTCGAATGCCTTCAGCACTAATTATATATCCCAAGTAATGTACCTGGAACACATAAAATTCTGACTTCTTTTCATTGACATAGAGCTCGTTGCTTTCCAGCAACCTAAGGACTTTCTCCACATCAATGTCATGCTGCTCAATTGTAGCTGAAAATATGAGTATGTCGTCTAGAAATATGAACACACACTCTCCAATCAACACCCGGAAAATACGCATCATCATGCGGTTAAATGTAGCTGGGGCGTTCGTCAATCCAAATGGCATAACCACAAATTCATAGTGGGCCCGTTCTGTACGGAAGGCTGTCTTGGGGATATCCCCCTCTACAATCCGTACCTGGTGGTACCCACTCTTTAAATCTAGTATGGAGAACACCTTAGCTCCATTCAGCCTCTCGAGAATATAGTCAATTCGAGGCATCGGGAATCTGCTCTTGATAGTCAGCTTGTTGAGTGCACGATAATCGACACACAACCGAGAAGACCCATCTTTCTTCTTGACAAACAAGATCGGTGCTGCAAATGGCGACACGCTGGGGCGGATGAAGCCAGCTTGCAAGAATTCTTGGAGTTGGCGGTCCAACTCCGATTCCATTGCCTTAGAAAGGCGATACAGAAACTTGCTCGGGGGTTCCGAGCGTGGGAGGAGGTCAATCTTGTGATCCTCCGGTCTGGACGGGGGGAGCTGGGGAGGGAGACTGTCCCGAAGAAAAATCTTCTGGAACTTTTCATGGAGAACCGAGTACTTCTCGGAAGCACTGGCCACCGTCTGGGCTGTCTGGATGTAAATCATCGCACACTGTGCGCCTTTCTTGACTGCTCGCTTAGCCTGCAAGTGGCTTATGAGCGGAAAGTTTGGAATACCTGGCTCACACTTAATGGTCACCGGGGTGTTTGACACATTCCGATCGATCTGGAACGTGTGCTTGTCCCACTTGACATCAGGAAGAAACTTGTGAAACCACTGGATACCCAAAATTATGTCTGCTCCTACAAGAGGGGCAACCATAAAGTCACGCACAAACTCTCTGTCTTGAATCACTAACTTAGCACCTAGAGCTTCATACTTAACGCTCGTTGTCATACCTGTGCTAAAACCCTCAACTTGTTTGTCCTTCGGAGTCGGCTTGAAACGGGCACGCCTAGCGGCCTGTTCCGTGACCACATCCTCCGTGCTGCCGCTGTCAAACAAGACAACGACCCTCTGGCCACCTATGTAGCCAAAGGACTTGAGCAATTCGTTGCGCTCATACTCCTGGTCATGGGCGCCCTTCTACTTATCTTCGAGCTCCTGGCTAATAATTGCTCCAACTGAAGCACCGGGGGTTGAAGAACTAGGGGTAGCCGCTGGGGTCTGTGTGGGAGCTGTGCTCACCACGGAAGCTGTGGAGGCGGCGGCAGCCTTTGGAGGCTTCTTTTGACAATCCTGAGAAGTATGTCCTTTTGTGTGACAAAAGAAACATCTACCCTCCTTCCTGTACTGAGCAAGCTCCTCAGCACTCAACTTGCCACCTGTCTTGCCTGCCTCCGCTTTCTGGTCTGGAGTAAGCTTAGACGCATTGTTCGAGTTCTTGGAGCCAGAGGCTCCCGGGCTCTGTCCTGGGGAAGACCCCGTCTGGTTCTGGCTTTTGCCCCCCGAGGCGTTAGCCTTGGGAGTAGCCGGCTGGGAAGTCGGGGGCTTGCCACCATTGTGTTTCATTTCTGCACTCTGCGCAAGCGAGAGTGCGTCCTCAAAGGTGGCTTGCCTAAACATACGCACCTCCCATTGGATTTGCGTGTCCAGGCCATACAAAAACTGCCCTTTCTTGTCCGTATCAGATAAGCCTAATTGCAGACACAAGGTCAAAATTTTATTGGCAAACTGAAGGACTGGTTGCGCGTTCTGACGCGCTCCCCTGAACTCGTCTTCGAGTCACTCAAGGTAGTGGGGCGGTAGAAACCGCTGCTTAAGGTCGCGGACGAACTCGTCCCACACATAAGCTGCCATACCTGCTCTGGTGTGGGCATGAGCCCACTGAGTCCACCAAGGAATGGCCTACCAACTAGCTAAGATCACTTTGTCAATATCTGTTTTCCTAACTGCGGCAAAGTAAGCTTCAAATTGATGTAACCATGAATAAAGAGTAGTGGGATCGAGTTTACCATTATACTTACTGAAATTCATTTTCTCGGGAAAATGATTCGAGGGCGCCGCCGGTGTCAATCTGGCGTCCAAAGCTCTGAGGTAACGCTCGTGTTCCACTCGTCGCATGGCGTCGTGTGACGAGGATCTGGTATCTGGGATACGGAAGGAGAGGGAGGAGGAGATGGAAAACGCGAGGAGGAGATGGAAAACGCGACGCTGGAGAGCGAGAACGCTCCTCCCGAGCCAAAATCCTCGCCTTCTGCTCATCCAACTTGGTTGTCTGGTCTGCGATTGCCCGCATCATCTGCCGGAACATGTCTGTGACACTCAAGCCGGGTGCCCTAGCTGGGTTGCCTGGTGCACTCTGGTCCCATGGTTCTGGTTCTCTCTCGTCGCCGAAACTCGCCATAGCGGGAAAATGCAATTCCTTTCCGGAACGCAATCTGACCATCCACTATCTGTGTGGGAGACTTCCGGAGGTTTCCGGAGGCTAAAAACCAACCGCCCTTCGAGGGACAGGAGTCACTCCGAAAGGGGTAGTCCACCGGTGTCTAAAAACCAACCACACGAGCGAAAAAATTTTCTGGTTTTCTTTGCTGAATCTTTGTCCTTGAAGTAGGCTCTGATACCACTGTAATGTGCAGAAGCTTCGGAGAAGGATCGGTACTTCAAAACTCAGAAATCAGCACTCTTTTCGCGATGGAATTAACGCACAAACTGAAAGGAGATGTGCAGAAAATAGAGAGAGAAAGGGGAGATGGAGAGGACACAGTATTGGGTCCCAATTACCCTCTGTAGGGCCCCCACCCCACGGATGGTGTATTTGCTTTATTAGAATGATGTAAATCTGAAAACAAATACAGAAACTTGACCTTTTCTTGGCTGGAAAATCCTGCCCTTGACCTTCAGTCCTTCACCCCTTTGCGTTAGCAACTTCTTGGCTGTCTTGGCCCTTGTTTGCTTGGAGCACTTGGTGAATTATGAGATGACTTCATTGATTATTGGCTGGAGTATTTATACTCCCTTTATCATCCAGTCGGCCAGCTTCATAAAGCCCCACGACTAGGTCTTTTTCAATAAAGTGCTTTCACACTATATAATAAGCTGGCCACTCTGCGCATGCCTGTGTGGGACAGTACCAGGCTGCTGGGCACATCTGCGCATGGGTGTGGGACTGCCCCTACACCTGGCCGACCTGCTGGGTAGGGTTTCTAACCCTGTCGGCTGCCTGTCCAGCAGCATTAAAGCTGGCCGACAGCCCTTCCAGCCCATGCCATGGCTGGTGGGCACAGCTTGGGCCCTCCTGGCCCCTTGGGGGTGGTTCTACACCTCCCCCATGCCCACACTAAGGGTGCAACTCTTCGCACTGGGGTAGCCCTATGGGCTGGCCCCATCTCTACATGCAAACCTACATGGTAGGTCTGCCACTAGAAGAGCTTTGCCTTCTGAGTTGTCTCATGGAGAGACATTGCCTTATGCAGGAAAGTCACATGCATCCGATTCTCAAGTTCGTGGAGCACATGCCATGGTGCTTCATGAAACTTCCATGATGGCCCATGAAGCCCATGCAGATAGGGCTGCCCCGTTGAATAAAGGGAAAAGAAAAAGAGAGGACCATGAGCCTCATGCCAGAAAGCTCAAGGAATTTAAAGCAGGTGACAAGTCTGTTAAGTTTGATGTTTTTCATGGAGAGCATGATGCTTCCAAAGTGTTAGCATTTGTGGCACAGTTTGACATTGCTTTTAGCGATGAGGACTTCACTGAGAAGTCTAAAGTACGCCATGCTAGCATGTTTTTGAAGGGGACCACTGCTCATTGGTCATTGAAAAGATCACCAAGGACCCTATTTGTACCTGGAAGGAGTTTAAGGACAGATTCTATGCTCACTTCTGATGATGAGCCATCTTGTCACCATGCACTGAGTGCAGAGTGCATGTGACATTCCCTCCTGATATTAGCTTGGCGGCAGGTTCATGGCTTCCAAGTAGTCCGCCAATAACTGGGGGTACTCCTGGAAGAACTCCTCGTCGAGCCATACGGCTTCGTGGGTGCCTCGATCTCGGAATTTCGTATAGAACTGACGAATCCGTCGACCGGAACCATGCTTCCATCGATGAAGAAGGATCTGCGCAGGCTCAATCACTTCTGCCTCGTCTACCACGTCTGGTTGTTGTTCATCTGAAACATCAAACACTTCTGGACCAACATATGGTTTTAGCCAAGAAACATGGAAAACATCATGCATTGTTCAACTGGCAGGCAACTTTAACTTCATTGAGACATCACTTATCTTCTTAACTATTGGAAAAGGGCCAAAACTACAGAATGAAAGCTTGGGACAACGTTTGCCCACTTGTTTCAATCTCTGTTTCATGATGCACTGAGAGACCCAATCCCCTTCCTTGAAGTGGATATCCCGTCTAAACTTACATGCGTGTCTGTGAACTGAATGATGGCCAGGCTCAAAATTGAGGGCCAAACTGGTTGAGTACCAAACTCTGCGGAATCGACATACTGATCTTCTAAGTTCTTTCCAGAGATGTTGAGAATGGTAGACTCCTGACTGGTCGGGATGCTGGTCTTTCTACTAAGAACATCTGCTACTGGGTTATGTTGACCAGGGATGTACTTGATCATTCCTCCAACCTGGTGGAAGAGCTGACCCTGTCTAGTGTGCTGAGCACTCCACTGGGCACTTGGCATCGTCGGGAGCCACTTAAGTGCTTGGTGGTCTGTGGTGAAAATGTGTCCATAAGGAACATGTTTCAAATGTTTGAGAACTGACTGCTGTTCTAACTTGCCCTTGAAAGTCTTGGAAAGACAAGAGGGAAACTTGCTAGGAGGTTCTGCTAATAACTGTGGGATACTGGGTAGGAGATCATCCTTAAAAATGTCTGAATGAGAAAGGAGATCTGCCAACTGAGGGACTGAAGATGATGAGACAGCGGTTATTGATGAGATAGAAGCTGTCTGAGCATAAATTAATGCTCCTTCTGCTCCCTTGCACATAGCTCGTCGGGCCTGGAGATGAGAAATCATAGGAACGCCAAGAATGCTCCTATCCCTCCGAATCATGACAGGCTCAGGAAAACCTTTAGAGATAATAAAGGTGTCCTGTCCCCAATTGGGAATAGGTTCATACTGACGAAACCACTGGATTCCTAAGATCATGTCACATCCCAAAAGAGGAGAGACAATGAAATCTCGCTGGAATGAGGCCTTTTGAACTTGAAAAGAAAATTGTTGTGCCTTCTGAGAGATGTGGGTGCGGAGACCAGGTGTAAACCCGTCTACCTCCAAATGATAGGGCACTAAGGTACAGCTCATGTTGGTAGCCAATTGGGGAGAGATGGCGTCCTCAGAACTGCCCATGTCAAAAAGAATTATGAACTGTTGGCCCTTGGCAGAGCCATAAGCTCGGATCAGGCTTTTCTGTGTGGTTGTTGCCTCACCCTCCTGCTGAGCATCAAGTACCACGGATGGCATTGAATGCATAGAAGGTAAGATCTGAACCGCATTGGTGGTAGCAGGCAGGTCTGGAGGAGCGGGGGATACTGTGGCAACTGTGGCAGAAGGCTCTTTGGAGGCTTGCTCCGCTTGTCTTTTTGGACAATCTTTCTTACCATGCCCAATGGTATGACAGAAAAAACATCTATTTTCTGACTTATACTGTCTTTGCTCCTCGGGAGGAAGATAGCCTCCAGTGATGCCTGCTTGAGCCTTTTCCTCAGGGGTCTTCTTAGGCTTGGATTCCTTACCCCCTGAACTAGAGCTAGGACTGTTGTCTCTCTTAGTGTCTTTAGAAGACGAATTACCCTTCCCCTGTTGGGGTTTGGTACTGGACTGAGATGACTGCTTGGGCTTGCCTCCGTTCAGCTTCATTTCTTCATTCTGAGCGAGAGTCAGAGCCCGGTCATATGTACTTGGTTCAAAGTTACGAACTGTGAACCGAATGGTAGAGTCCAATCCACGAATGAATTGCTCCATCTTAGCCTGCTCAGATAACCCTAACTGCTGTGCTAAAGTAATAACCTTACCGGAAAACTGAAGCACTGGGGATCCGTTCTGTCTGAGTTCATAGAACTCGTCTTTCAGACCGGTCATGTACTGGGGCGGGAGAAATCTGGTCTTCAGGTCATGGACAAAGATGTCCCAGTCAAAGGCTGTGACACCTGTGGCCTGGTCTGTATGAATACTAGACCAATGCTGCCACCAAGTGACTGCCTCACCAGTGAGATGGGGAGCCGCTAAGTGGACTTTGTCTTGTGGGTCTGTGATCCTAGCTAATGGAAAATGAGCATTAAACTGATGAACAAATTGATTAACTGATGAATGATCACACTTACCATCATACTTACTGAAATTTGGTTGACTGCGAATGATGGTGGTTGATGCTGCTGCGGGATGCTGGCTGGTGACACCTATGACTGGGGAGACTGAGGAGAGCTGCTAATACCTCAAGTGTATGGCCTCCTTTTCCCGTTGGTGTTCGAGTAACATACGTTCTCGAGGATCAAGCTCACGTTGGTGTTCCCGAGCGGCGAGTTCAGCCTGACGCCGGTCTTCGTCGATCCTGCGTTGGGCTTCCTCATAGTCTCGTCTTTCTTCTTTTTCTCTTCTCCTTCGGGCCTCGTCCTCTCTCCTTTGTTGTTCCATCTGAAAGAAGAGGGAGATGTAGTCGGGTGCTGTTGGAGGTGTAGAAGGACGTGCTGCTGCTGCCTCCAAGAGTTGGAGACGCTCCATGAGCAGCTGGTTCTGAGCTCTAAGAAGAGCTATGGTGTCTGCTATAGGCGGAAGAACGAGGTCTCCTTCGGGGGAGACGTCTTCCGGCTGATGAGTACTCTCTCTTGTAGACATGATGCTGAAGTCGGTGGTCATGCCGGAACGCAATCTAACCATCCAAGGATGCCCCCACGCTAGGATACGGTGTGTGTGGACAATCTGAATCTGATACCAATGTGATATGCAACGGAAGTCTTTGTATTGGAAGATCTTGTCACACAAATGCTCACACCGTCTTCTGTATCCTGAGTTTCGTGAGTTTAGCAATCCATTTCAATACTTCAAACTTTAAAGAGATGAGAGAGAGATATATGAGAACTGTACACCAGATTGGGTCCCGAATTACCCACTGAAGGGCCCCCTATCCCGATAACGAGATAGTATTTGCTTTATTTCTTTAGAGAGAATGACTGTGGACTGTAGATAAGCCAAACGCAAGATCTCGGAGGATTGGAGAGTGGCTGATCTGTACATTGCTGTAGAAACATCTCGATGACTTGATCTCGAGCCTATGAACTCTTCCCAAGGGCATGAGGAAGGGCTGCACACCTGAGGCTGAGAAAAGAAGAAGGTGGATTGTTCTACACTATGTTAGAATGCTGAAAACACTTATGAATGCTGTGTTACCTTCACCAGATGACTGCTGCATGCATGGATGATGCACAGAAGGCTGGATACTGATGCAAACTGCAGATTCAGGGCTGGAAACTGCTGTAGACTGTTGATTCAGGGCTGGAAACTGCTGTGGACAGAAACGCAGACCTGTAGGGCTGCTGATGGACTGAAATGCAGAGGTTTTGGGGCTGCTGGACAGAAACTGCAGGGTACTGATGCTGCTGGACTGAAACGCATGAAGGTACTGCTGCAGGACAGAAAACGCAGGCTGGCTGCAGGCTGATTGCTGGCGTTGAACTGAGGCTTGACAGTATGCTGAATTAGAGACTGTAGAGGACTGAATCAAGGCTGATTTGAGGCTGATAGCAGGCGCCTAGGGCTGACTGAAGCAAGGGGTTCTCAAGGGGCTGGAGAAGCAAGCTTATGAGCTCCAAGGGCTGGATTGGTCTAGGGCTGAAGGCAAGGATACTCCTGGGGCTGAGGAGAAGAGCTCTTAGCACAATGAAGACTGAATGAGAAAATAGACTCTATGCAAGCCTATTTATACTAACTGGAGGTTGGTCATTTAATAAAGTTTATATTTATAAATGCCCAATAATGCAAATAATGCTAAATAAATACTATTAAATATGGGAAAAATACCAGATAAATCCCAGTAAATTCCCTAAGGCTTCGGGGATGTTCTAAATGATGCACAGGCATATGAATGCATATTATGCAGGATGCAGAATGATTTCTGATGCAAACCCTAAGGCTTCTACTGACTCTACATGCATGAATGATTCTCTCCAAGTGGGTTAAGGGACTTGACTGACTGATTGACCCACTAAGGCTGAGGAATGACCTACGTAGCTCGTGCCTGACTTATCCTGGACTGAGGATGTACAATGGGGTCACGGCGTACGACAAATATCATCCTACTGGGTTCTAAAACTGTACAACTGCTGCACTTCTGATGATGAGCCATCTTGTCACCATGCACTGAGTGCAGAGTGCATGTGACAGCTTCTTGCCCACTTCCCGTGCCATGGACTCAAAAGTCACATCAACCATTGCATCGGCTTTCCTTGCTTCAATGGCACTTTGCACATGGGGATCTTCATGCAAAAATTTTAGCTCTTGCTCTTGTGCCTGCAGAAGCTTTCTCATATGCTCCAATTCAGCTCTCATTGCATCAGGCTCTTCTTCTAGCATGACTGTCTTTCCTTGAGACAGTTGACCCTTTGATTCACTATCATTAACCCTTTCAAGGGGCTTGTGCCTTCCTCGTAGAGCATCAGAACCACGCGAGGCACTTGATGGGCCTCTCGAATTAGGCACTTCCAAAGGGTTGCCTTGGCTGTCCATTGTGTTAAGTGTGCTAGAAGCGGGGTGTCCAATACACAGGTTCGTTTCCCCACTAGGAAGAGGGAAACAACCGTGCTCTGATACCAATGAAACCGATCCTGTCAAGTGGGCGTTGGACACCCACACGCGTAATAGCACAACTTAAAATCACAATTTGAAATGGACAACTAAATAACAACTGAAATTTGAAATGAAATGAAATGAAATAGATGGACACCAGCACTGGGACCGGAACGGGCCGACCCCCCCCCCCCCTCAATATATTGTTGGGGTAAAGGCACTATGCCCACCCTTATAGTGTGTACAAGCCCATAAGTTATAGTACATAGTACACTTAGTACTTTTAATGTACTAAGTGCACTATGTGTACTAGTGCAATATACATGTGTGATAGGGGAGTCACACACTCACACATCTTTGATGAGTTGACTTATCCCCACAACTCTCTCTCTCTCTCTCCCTTGTTCTCTCTGTGTATGTCTCCCACACACATGAATTAACCTAACCCTAATTCTTCCTTCTCCCACACAACTGGTATCAGAGCAGGCTGTGTTTTAGGGTTTCAAGATTCCTCTAATTTGAGAGTGCATTCCCATGTTGCTACAAGAGGCAGTTTTCTTCAAGTCTCCACCACCATGCTAGGAAACGCAGAGGCCACTGTGTTCATTGAGAGCAGCAGGTAGGAGACTGAAGCGCTGAATCCAATTCGAGTGTAGCAGCCAGGCGAGTGTGGTAGCGGGACACCCAAGAGCACGCACGTTCTCTGAACGTGTAGCGAAAACACGTGTAGCTCTACACGGCGAAGGCAGCAAAGCGAGCGCTAGGCGAAGCAGGCAAACACAAGCGAAGGCAGCGTGGCGATTTGGTCGACAGCTGGCTACGTGAGCGAGTACGTGTAGCGCTGGCCAGGCGAAGGCGAATACGTCACTTTCTCCAAGGCGCTTCGCTCCACGTCAGCGCTGACCTGCACCTGCCTCTTGGCGTCGAAGCAAGAACGCATACCCCTCCGCCTTCATACGCGTTCTTTGCACTCGATGATCTCTCTCAACAAGGCAGCTCGTCTGCTCTTCACGACTGCACCAGCCCTCCGTCATCCGTATAGCAACAAACGCATCAGCTTGATTAAAGCATCCATCAAATCTGCAGCAAGGATCACCTCCAAGAATCTGCAACAGCATCAGATTTTCTGCAACAGCAAAAATCATCAACCCCTTTTTCTTGCAACAAAAAGAAAAATAAAAAATTAAGAGGTATTTGCCTTCAATTTTGGGAATTTCTTATCAATTCAATCAATTGAGCAGGTACAGGTGCCCAATTGCTCAATTTTTGAGCAAAATTGGCAAAATTGGGTGACATTGGTCACAATCAGGATCAATTTGCAGGAAATTGGATGTCGATATTTGGGGCTTTTGATGTAATTGTGCAATTAAGCACTTATACATGCTGTATGATGTGAAAAATCGCACATTTGGGCAAAATTGCAGCAAATTGCAGTGCAAATCAAGGGGCTTTTGTGCCGATTGGATTGATTTGCATGCAGGCAATCGCATTTGATGCTGTGGATAATGTGTTGATGCCTTACAAGCACGCAATGTGCCTGTAAATCAAGGGGCTTTCATGTATTTGATGTATATGTGGCCAGGGGGAAGCATCGTGAACACTCTGGATGCCTTCATGTGCGTCAATGTACCATGTATGATCAAAAATTGATCTTAAATCAAGGGGCTTTTCAAGTTCGTATGCTTGTTGAGCTTGGCAAAGCAGCAGGCAAGACATTTATGCCTTGAATCCTCAAAAATCAGCTTGCAGTCAAGGGGCTTTTGCCCAATTTCTGTTCGGGACTGTTGTATGCAGTATACAGGATTGTAAAAGTCTGATTTTCACTCATTTGGACAGCCAGGAGAGCATTTATTGCTATTGTACCTGCTGGTACAGATTTGGCACAGCTTTGTGCAAGTTTTGGCATGGCTGTACACTGTTTTGAGTGACCAAAAGGTTCAATTTCAGTTGCTGTACTTGCCGGTACAGGTTTGGTACATCATTGGTGAGCACTTGGTACTGCTGTACAGTACTTTGGAAGGGCAACAGAGCACATTTAAGGTGCTGTCCAAAATCTGCAGCAACCAGATTTTGATGATTTCATCACATAAAGTGGGAGAAAAGTTGCATTTGTGCTTCCGCAGTGGGAGATAAAGCTTGGGAGAACAACAGTGAGCACTTTGTGTGCTTTTGGTGCAGTGTTTGCACATTTTGCAGGGAGTCAGGCATTGACAGGTTGCATATTGTTATGGCAACCACAGGTGAGAGCTCTTCATTGCTTCACATCAAGAAGCTTGAAGGCTCACATAACTATGATATTTGGCAGACCCAGTGCTACAATGTGTTGCTCCAGAAAAAGCAGCACAAGCCTATCAAAGAAAGGGATGTAATGCCCGCTTCTCTTACTGCTGAAGAGTGGGAAGATATGGATGAGCTGGCAAGATCTACTATCATGTTGTCTGTGTTAGACTCATTACTTTCAGCATTCGTGAAGAGAAGACAGCTTGGGGAATGTGGCAGAGATTGCAGGACTTGTATGCCCAACAAAGTGCCTCAAGCAAAGTGTATTGGTTGAAGAAACTCATAGGTCTTCAGATGAAGGAAGGGCCGTCTATGACAGCCCATCTAAATGAGTTTAATGGTATTGTCAGCCAGGTCATTAATCAAAAGTTGGCAATGGACGATGAGTTCAAAGCCACTTTTCTGTTATGCACTTTGCCAGAGAGTTGGGACACATTCAGGACAGCCACTAGCAATTCGCATGCTATGCTGTCATATGCAGATGTTGAGGGTGCTCTTCTTCAAGAAGAGATGAACAGGAAAAACAACTCTGTTGGAAAGTCCAATGCAATGAATGCACGTGGGAGATCCCAACAAAGGGGAAAAAGCCAAGAAAGGGGAAGGAGCAAGTCTCGCTCCAAAAAGGATTTGGAATGCCATTATTGTGGCTAGAAGGGACACATTAAAAAGCAATGCTACAAATGGAAAAATGATCAAAAAGAAAAGGGAAAAGGCAAAGACAAAGACAAAGATGAAGCCAAAGATGTAAAGCCAAAGGGCAAAAGTGGAGTCAAGATTGAAGAAATCAATGTGTCACATGCAGGTGGCAGTGAGGATGAGGTCGTATTTACGTCTTCACTTGATGCCCATTCACTTCTTACAGGTGGTCATGGTATGCACTCATGGATCATTGATTCAGGTGCCTCCTTTCATGTCACAGGTTGCAGAGACTTGTTTGTCAGGTATACTGCTGGCAATGAAGGAGTGGTTTATTTGGGTGATAACCATGCATGCAAGATTCTTGGCAGAGGTGATGTGAGGCTTGTATTTTCAGATGGCTCACAGCTTATGCTCCATGATGTCAGGCATGTGCCTGAGATCAAGAAGAATCTGCTTTCTACTGGACAGCTTGATGATGCTGATTATGTTACCACATTTGGTAGTGGAAAGTGGAAAATTAGTAAGGGCTCACTGGTTGTTGCCAGAGGCTCTAAGGTGGACACTCTTTACTTCATGCATGCAGGTGTTTGTCACCATGCTAATGTAAATGCAACCGAGCTGCCGGAAATCTCTATGTGGCATAGCCGGTTGGGACACATGAGTGTCAAAGGAATGGAGCAATTGTCTCGTTTGGGTTACTTGCCTTCTCTAAAGTTTTCAAGTTTTCAGTTTTGTGAGCATTGTATATATGGTATGCAACTACAGTGCCCCCACAAGAAAGCTCTTGGACAGAAAGATGCTCAGTTAGAGCTTGTGCATATAGATGTATGTGAGATGCCTCAGCTTTCTTTGGGAGGGGCAAAATATTTTGTGTCTTTTATTGATGATGCCACACGCAAGGTGTGGGTCTATCCTCTTCGTTTGAAGAGTGATACATTCTCGGTGTTTCAGAAGTTTGTTGCTCTTGTTGAGAATCAAACTGGCAAAACACTGAAGGCTTTGCGTTCCGACAATGGTGGAGAGTATATGTCCAAACAGTTTCAGGACTTTTGTGATGCTAAAGGCATCAAGAGGGAGCTCTCTACTCCTTATGATCCTCCACAAAACGGGACAGCAGAGAGGATGAACAGGACCATACAGGAGAAGGTCCGTTCTATGTTGTCACATGCTGCATTACCTCATGGTTTTTGGGTTGAAGCTGTTATGATAGCCGTTCATCTTATAAACAGGTCACCTAACACGAGGCTTGGTGGGAAAGTGCCAGAAGAAGTATGGACAGGGAAGCCTCCGTCATACAAGCACTTGAGAGTGTTTGGTTGCGTTGCGTACGTGCACATACGCAGGGAAATGGGCACCAAACTTGATCCTAAGTCTCACAAATGCATATTCCTAGGATATGGTGACAGAGGTGAAATGGGGTATAGACTTTGGGATCCCGTGAATAGAAAGATCATACGCAACAATGATGTCATTTTTGATGAAACATGCATGTATAAGGAGCCTGCAAGGCAACAGGAGCCTGGCAGAGTCATCTTTGATGATGATGGACATCATGGACAACAACAAAGGGCTGTAAATCAGCCATTACAGCAGGAAAACCAGCCCTTAAATGGTGCTGAAAATGGTCCAAATGGACAGCCAGAGATGGCAGAAGATATCCCTATGGATATACCACAGTTAGAGGAGATACCGGGCATGATTTTTCAGCCTTATGGCATGGAACAGGAGCCACCAATGGGTGATATGCAGGCTGGACAGCAACCTGCAAATGATGGTCATTGGGTACGGAGGTCCACAAGACCCTCCAGAGCCCCTGACAGGTTTGTTCCAGGGGTTGACTACTTGATGCTCACTGACTGTGGGGAGCCCTCATGTTATAAGGAAGCTTTACAGAGGGCAGACAAGGCTCTTTGGGAGCGTGCCATGAAGTCAGAGATGGATTCTCTGCACAAAAATGGAACTTGGAAGTTGGTGCATTTGCCTGCAGGCAAGAAGGTTTTGCCATGTAAGTGGGTTTACAGGCTCAAAGTTGCACCAGATGCAAAGCCAAGATACAAAGCCAGGTTAGTGGCTAAGGGCTTCAAGCAGGAATATGGTGTGGACTTTGATGAGATCTTCTCTCCAGTGGTCAAAATGACCACACTTAGAGCTGTGTTGGCTTTGGTTGCGCATGATGATCTGGACTTGATTCAGATGGATGTGAAGACTGCTTTTCTTCACGGTGATCTCCATGAGGAGATATATATGCAACAGCCAGAGGGTTATGCAGTAAGTGGAAAGGAGAAGCTTGTATGCAAGCTGAAAAAGAGTCTTTATGGGCTCAAACAGGCACCAAGGGAATGGTATCATAAATTTGATACATTCATGAAATCTCAGAAATTCAGGAGAAGTGACATAGATCACTGCTTGTACACCAAGAAAGCTTTGGATGGCAGTCTATTGATCCTCATCTTGTATGTTGATGATATGTTGATTGCCGGGAAATCTCGTAAAGAGATGGATGCCTTGAAGAAGAGGCTGCATGAAACCTTTGATATGAAGGATTTGGGTGATGCAAATCACATTTTGGGTATGCGGATACTTCGGGACAGAAATCAGCATGTGTTGTATTTGTCTCAGAAGGAATACATTGGCAAAGTTTTGCAGAGGTTCAATATGGACGGGGGGAAGAAGACTAGTACTCCTTTGCCTCCATATGTGAAACTCAGTGCTATGGACAGCCCACAGTCGGATAGAGACAGGGCTGATATGGCCAAGGTTCCGTATGCTTCAGCTTGTGGCAGTCTCATGTATGCCATGGTTGCTACTAGGCCGGACATTGCATTTGCAGTGGGAGTGGTTTCTAGATACATGGCCAACCCTGGCAAGAAGCATTGGGAAGCAGTGAAAGGTGTCATGAGATACCTGAAGGGCACACAGGATATGTGCATTTGCTTTGGCAAACAGGATGCATTAGTGCATGGTTACACGGATTCGGATTATGCCGGTCATCCAGATAACCGGAAGTCTACTACCGGTTATGTGTTTACATTCACAGGAGGTGCTGTGTCATGGATATCCAGGATGCAGAAGTGCACTGCCTTATCTACTACAGAGGCCGAGTATATTGCAGCCACAGAGGCTTGCAAGGAGGCATTATGGCTATCTCGGTTAGTGGTTGATTTGGGTTATACAGGGGATATTCCATTGTTGCATTGTGACAGTCAGAGTGCCATCCAGTTGGCAAAGAATCCTGTCTTTCATGCAAAGACGAAGCATGTGGATGTGAAGTATCACTTCATCAGAGAGGTGATAGAGAACAAGCAAATTCAGCTTGTTAAGATTCATACGGATGACAACCCGGCTGATCTGTTGACAAAGAGTTTGCCTCCGGAGCGGTTTGCTCATTGCAGAAACTTGATGGGCATTGGATGAGGCCAGTTTCAGCCTTGATATGGCCTTGTATATTATCATGTACATGCTGATTTTTTCTTTTCCTTTACTTAAGGGCACTTTGCCTTTAAGTGGGAGGTTGTTGGGGTAAAGGCACTATGCCCACCCTTATAGTGTGTACAAGCCCATAAGTTATAGTACATAGTACACTTAGTACTTTTAATGTACTAAGTGCACTATGTGTACTAGTGCAATATACATGTGTGATAGGGGAGTCACACACTCACACATCTTTGATGAGTTGACTTATCCCCACAACTCTCTCTCTCTCTCTCCCTTGTTCTCTCTGTGTATGTCTCCCACACACATGAATTAACCCAACCCTAATTCTTCCTTCTCCCACACATATATGATATATTATTGGGAGTATTTAACAAATACAATGCTCCATGGGTTCCAAGAACCAGATGATGTCCATGTACAAATGAATACAGTACCAAACAAGAGGCTCGAAGTCGACGTTCGAAGTAGAACGACCACTTGCATGGTCCAGTCTCTACGGTTCTGTGCCTTCACTGGACTCTGCGGAGAGCGCCCCACTGGTGTTCCAAGACCACGCACAAACAGGCGCTCCCGTACTAACGCCTGGCTCTCCTGATCTCAGCACCTTTGGACCGTGGTTCTCCAAGAGCTTGGACTACCCGGCACCGAACGGGTGTTGCCGTGGCGAGAATCCCTTATCAGATTTACCACAAAGTTCTTTACTTAAATCTGAAATTCACTTACTTGTAGATTGCAGGTGGAAGACCAATACCCATGGTGTCTGTGTGCAGCTACTTGAGCGGGACACCAAGGTGCGGCAGCATGTCGTGAGGAGTAGTTGCCTGGGGAAAAGTATAACCTCCTGAAGAAAGGAGATGCTACCTATGTAAAGGAGGCACACCCGCCTATAAAGGAAAACAACCACCCGCTGTGCAGGTCACAGCCACCTTCTTGTGGAGAAGGAAGAGGAGTAGTAGCCGCCACTTTGAAGAGAAGCCGCCTGCTGGAGATGAAACACACAGTCAACAGCCGCTTGCTGGAGCTGGAGCGCAGCCTGCTGCTGGTGGTGGACAACGGCCTGGCTGCAGAGCACAGCCTGTTGGAGATGAACACACAGCCGGCTGGTGATGGACACACAGCCGGCTGGTGTGGTAGGCTGCGCAGCAACCTGTAGTGCAGCCGCCGAAGGGCAGAAACGCAGCTGGCTGGAGAACAGGCGCACAGCCGCCAGTAGAGTAGCAGCGTAGTCTGCTAGGGGTGGCAGCATGCGCAGCTTGGTGGAGTTGGCAACCAGTCGCCTGCAGAGGAGCAGCGCAGCCAGTTCAGCAGCCACCTGGGAGCAGAAGCGCAGCCTGGGAGAACATGCGCAAGAGATGGTCGCCGGATAGATGGTGGAAACGATCGCCGGTTGCTCCTCCACGAAGGGTGGTTGCCTTTATTATGGGTGTTGGAGGGGAGTAAACAATTAGAGCTGGCTGACTCCCCATGTTTGCATGTGGGCGGCCAGCTCCATGGTGGTGTGGGTAGGTGACCATGCACCCACCCCCACACACACACAAGTTAAGTGTGGCTCCCCACCTTGGCCCCTAAGTGGGTGCCCACTTTTAAGTGAATGTGAACATACAACCTTATAAAATGAAAGGTTAGAGAATAAAGTATTAAACCAACATGTGCAATACACTTACCACCTGTTCACATGCAACAAAACTCGTCAGAAGACAGAGCAAGCTTCACGACTCACTGGCAGGCATCCCCGCTCAGTAAGTGGCACGTCAAGCAGGCAAACACAAAAATACAAGTCATGCGAAAACAGTTTCAAACATGCAAAACATGAGTGCATGTGCAAATAGTATCATGGACATATCTCTCGTTCATGGAACAAGTACAAAATATCTGTCGGCACAAAAATGGCACGACGTAAAACGTAAATCCTGGTCTTCCTATGGAGTGACAGTCCCATAGGTAAGACACAGTTCCAGGCATGAGCCTCCCTATGGAGTGACAGTCCCACACGCCTTTGTGTAGACTACAGGGCATTAAACAAACTCACTATCAAGAATAAGTTTCCTATGCCAAGGATAGAGTACATTTTGGAGCGTTTAGACGGTGCTAAGTTTTTCACTAAGATCGACCTCAAGAGTGGTTACCATCAGGTCCGCATTTTTGAAGCTGACATTCCAAAAACAACTTTTCGGACAGAGCGTGGTCACTACGAGTTCATAGTCATGCCTTTTGGACTTACAAATGTACCTGCAACCTTCACTAAGATGATGTCTAGGATTTTCGCAGTCCACATTGGGAAGTGTGTTTTCATATTCCTTGATGACATACTAGTCTTCTCAGCCACTGCGGAGCAGCATGAGAAAGATGTGGAGAAAGTCTTGCAACTTTTGCAAGATAATCAGCTCTACATTGTTGGGTGTTGGACTCACACACTCACACACACAAACCTGCACATTAGGGTTAGGTGCAGGGTAGAGAAGCTCACACACAGAAAATGAGAGAGAGAGAGAGCCAAAAGTGTGGTATCCACAAAATGCAAGTCAACCCTTGCATGTGTGCCACATCCATATAATATAGAAGTACAAAATATTATATGTTACGAGTGTCCTTTCACACTTGATGTCCAAGGGGAAAAACCACATGGGAAAAAGTGTCCTTGGTTAAGCCCTGTTCACACATAGCACTACCATAAGTGAGCATATGCCTACAAATCCCCCCTGTAGTGGAAGTGTGAACCTGTACAAGGTAGCAGATCACTCTCTATATGAGAGTAAGCCCAAAGCTTTGCGGAAAGCTTCAAACTTTTCTCGAGGTAGAGCCTTTGTGAATAGATCTGCAACATGGTTGACATATACGTACGTACGGATCCGATCCGTACCGTACGGCCGTACTGTACGGATCCGCACGTGTACGGATCGATCCGTACATGAGGTTTTTTTTGGCTGAAAATCGTCGTGCGCACTGCGTTGTCTGATTGGGGGCCCGCGTGGCCTTTGGGTACATACTAGGCCTTTGATTATTGGGCTTTGTATTGTATACACTTATTGCAGAGAGCGTGCGTTACAGAGAGGCGAGAGCAGAAAATTATCGAAAAAGACCAGGCGAACACATTTGCACAGCGTTGGAACTTTGGCGTGCGTGTAGGTAAACTGAGCATCTTCCTCTCTCTCTCTTTCTCTCCCTCTTGAGTCTTATCTCTTTCTCCGCGTCACGCAAGACCTCTGGCTTGCCGCTTATAAGTTATTCCTGAGTCCTTTGCATATGTGCTGCGCACTTGGCAGGTGCAGACAAAAGTCTCAAGAGCCATCATGCCTAAGCCAACTAACCCGTATTGGCAAGAGCACACCAATGTCATCCGCATTGTCAACACGCCAGGGCCAGCTGGATCTGGCACGCGACAATGGCAATGCAAGTATTGCAACTTTCAGCTCACCAGTACCATTTCTCGCGTCGTTATGCACTTGACAGGCATTGGCACAACCAATAACTGTGCAGGGTGCAAGGCAGTACCAAAGGACATTAGGGATAAGTTGATTGCTGAGAATTTTCCGGCAATGGGTGCAGGGAAAAAGGTGAAAGGTAGTCAACAGACACAGGATGCTCTCCATGATGCACTCTTGGGAGACTTGGGTGGTTCTTCACAGGTTCAGGAGGAGCAGCCCTCTGGCAGTAGGAAGAGGGCTCGTACCAGGCATGAGCAGCAGGACTATGTGGAGGATGATGGAGAGATGCATGCACCAAGGCAGACTACCTTGCCTTCTCGAGTGGCCTCTGTTTCTTGGGTGAAGGAGCGCCAGAAAGTGGCTGAGATGGAGATTGCTCGCACTCTCATTGAGTGCATCTCCTTTCATGTCTTGAGGACTGAGCAGTGGCAGAGGATGGTCAGAGCCATAGCCCAGGTTGGATACACAGAGGATTGGTCGGGGTTGGAATACAATAAGATGCGGACCACTATGCTTGAGGAGCAGAAAGCATTGATAGATAAGGCATTGGTACCAGTGAAGGCAGGTTGGGGGCAGTTTGGGTGCACCATCATTTCAGATGGCTGGAGTGACATTCGTAGGCGACACATCATTAATATTCTTGTGTTGTCTTGCCTTGGCACGTACTTCTTGCGTGCTGTTGATGCAGGGAAGGCTGGGGAGCGGATTACAGGTGAGTTTATCTATGAGCACATCCGGCAGGCTATACTTGAGGTTGGCCTAGAGAATGTGGTGCAGGTTATTACTGACAACACCTCCAATTGCAAGGCTATGGGTGAGATGATTGAGGCAGAGTTTAAGAACATTGTTTGGACTCCATGTGCAGCTCACTGTCTTGACTTGTTGATGGAGGACATTGGGAAGTTAACATGGGTGTTGCCTATTGTTTCCGATGCCACAAAAATGACTACTTTTTTCCGCAAAAAGCACAAGGCATTGGCTATCTTTAGGAGTCACAGTACACTTGACATGGTGCGGCCCTTGAAGACCAGATTTGCATGTATGTATCTTGTGTTGCAGCGACTCTATGCAGTGAGGGATCCACTTCTACAGACAGTAGTGGACCCGAAGTGGAGAGAGATGCATCACGCACAGGAGGAGTCCACTAGATACATACAGCGGCGGGTGCTTGATGAGTCCTTTTGGTCGGAGGTGCAGGCTATGATAGCAGCATTGCGGTCAATTTATGTGTTGCTGCGTGTCACAGACATGGAGGGCTCCACCATGGGCCTAGTCTATCATCTCTTCTCAGAGATGAAGACACACATCAGAGGCTGCAGATCATTGGCGCTTGATCGGTATGTACTTGCTTCTGTAATGATTACTCTATTAAATATTTAGTATAATACTATAATGTATAATACTATAATCAAAATTCAGCCTGTTAACTAATGTTGCGTCAATGCTTTTATAGTCGGGAAGAGATCTTGGCTATTGTAGACAAGAGATGGACATTTATGAGTCGGCCCATTCATGCGATGGCTGCATTGCTTCATCCTTTCTACAAGAAGCCAACTCTTTTTAATGACAGGAGTCTACTAAAGGGCAAGGATGCGTACATTGGCTTGATTTGCGAGGAGGATGAGCAGTTGGACATTGATGCAGAGATCGCTAGCTATGAAAATAATTTAGGGTCATCCTTTACTAGAGCTGTGGCGTTGAGGCCGGAGGCAACGAAGTTCTCTCTTACATGGTGGCAGAGTTATGGAAGACAAGGTCTTCCAAAGCTCACTCGTATCGCTTTACGTGTCCTCTCACAGGTGAAGTTTTCTATCTTTACATTTTCCATACATGTGTTATGGACCTGGGACCATGGTTCATTGTCCAATGTCTATTGTCTATGACCATGTCCAATGTCCATTGTAATTTGTCACCATTGACACATCACATGTGACATGCAGGATTGCTCTGCTGGTGGATGCGAGCGCAATTGGAGCGCTTATTCGCTAATTCACACGAAGATCCGTAATCGACTCAGCACTGCACAGCTAGAGAGATTAGTCTACTGCCGAGCAAATATGAAGCTTGTGCGAGATTACCACGCTTTGGGGACACCCAAGCAGGTTAGAAAGTTGAAACTTTGGGCTAGCGTTTATACATATTACAAGCGAATATTTGTAATTACTAATTACTACTTTCTACGCTGTTAATAATGTGAACACTGAATTGCATTTTGTTTTTTAACAGACAGATCCATCAAAATTGAAGTTGGTCTCGGAGGGGAGTGCAGAGGAGACTGAGCAGCAGCAGCAGCAGCTTGTGAGAAACGATCAGGAGGAGATTATTCGCATGCTGCACAGAGAGCTGGAGAGTGTGGATCGACGTGTGACGAGGTCATGTGCGCGAGTTCTCAGTCTCCCGTTAGTCGGGCGAGATGCAGATCCAGAAGTTTCACGACGAGAGACCATTCGGCGAGGAAAGCTTCCTGTCCGTACTCCTCGGAGACGGGCAAATGAGGCTGTTCCTCTCATTCAGCCTATGGAGGATGATGATCCAGGACAGCAGAGTATGATGGCAGAGCCAGAGTATGATGAAGAGGGCAACGTCCTGACAGATGGGGACTTGCTCTCTTCAGGAGTGTCATCATCCTCATCCGATGAGGAGTTTTGAGATTCAGAGAGTAGAGTCTCGAGAGTCGAGTCGAGACTCTTTGTTATTGCTTAGTGTTTTTTACTTTTGAGTCTTGACTCTTGACATCAGACATTTATGATTTGTTATTTGTATGCTCTAGTATGAGCCTTTTAGGTTGACATCAGACATTTGTTATTTGTATGCTCTAGTATGAGCCTTTCTATGTCTATTTTGTCTTTACAGATATACAATGTGCCATTGTGTCAAGTATATGATGTGTGTTTTGAAATTAGTACATGCAAAGTGGTTTATTTTGATTCTTGAATGTTTTATGTACCTTAAATGTAGAAAGGTGTTGAATGTCCTATTGTTTGCCAATGGTACGTATTTTTACGTACATAAAAAAAGTTTACTGTACGGAACACCGTACAGTACGTACATATACACAACGTACAGTATGTACGCATCAACCTTGATCTGCAACATTATGCTGTGTAGGGCAATAAGATAAACTGATCTCCCCTACATGTAGCCTCTATCTGACATAGTGATAATGAATCTCTGTGTGCTTGGTACGTGCATGAAATACTGGATTTCGTGCCACGGCCATAGCACTCTGGCTATCAGTGAGAATGCTGGTGGGTGTCTGCTGACACTCACGAAGATCAGCCAATAATCTCCTCAACCATACACAATCTACTGTAGCTGTAAAGATTGCCCTGTACTCAGCCTCCAAGGTTGATGTGTACGTATTGTACGTTGTGTATATGTACGTACTGTACGGTGTTCCGTACAGTAAAATTTTTTATGTACGTAAAAATACGTACCATTGGCAAACAATAGGACATTCAACACCTTTCTACATTTAAGGTACATAAAATATTCAAGAATCAAAATAAACCACTTTGCATGTACTAATTTCAAAACACACATCATATACTTGACACAATGGCACATTGTATATCTGTCAAGACAAAATAGACGTAGAAAGGCTCATACTAGAGCATACAAATAACAAATGTCTGATGTCAACCTAAAAGGCTCATACTAGAGCATACAAATAACAAATCATAAATGTCTGATGTCAAGAGTCAAGACTCAAAAGTAAAAACACTAAGCAATAACAAAGAGTCTCGACTCGACTCTCGAGACTCTACTCTCTGAATCTCAAAACTCCTCATCGGATGAGGATGATGACACTCCTGAAGAGAGCAAGTCCCCATCTGTCAGGACGTTGCCCTCTTCATCATACTCTGGCTCTGCCATCATACTCTGCTGTCCTGGATCATCATCCTCCGTAGGCTGAATGAGAGGAACAGCCTCATTTGCCCGTCTCCGAGGAGTACGGACAGGAAGCTTTCCTCGCCGAATGGTCTCTCGTGAAACTTCTGGATCTGCATCTCGCCCGACTAACGGGAGACTGAGAACTCGCGCACGTGACCTCGTCACACGTCGATCCACACTCTCCAGCTCTCTGTGCAGCATGCGAATAATCTCCTCCTGATCGTTTCTCACAAGCTGCTGCTGCTGCTCAGTCTCCTCTGCACTCCCCTCCGAGACCAACTTCAATTTTGATGGATCTGTCTGTTAAAAAACAAAATGCAATTCAGTGTTCACATTATTAACAGCATAGAAAGTAGTAATTAGTAATTACAAATATTCGCTTGTAATATGTATAAACGCTAGCCCAAAGTTTCAACTTTCTAACCTGCTTGGGTGTCCCCAAAGCGTGGTAATCTCGCACAAGCTTCATATTTGCTCGGCAGTAGACTAATCTCTCTAGCTGTGCAGTGCTGAGTCGATTACGGATCTTCGTATGAATTAGCGAATAAGCGCTCCAATTGCGCTCGCATCCACCAGCAGAGCAATCCTGCATGTCACATGTGACGTGTCAATGGTGACAAATTACAATGGACATTGGACATGGTCATAGACAATAGACATTGGACAATGAACCATGGTCCCAGGTCCATAACACATGTATGGAAAATGTAAAGATAGAAAACTTTACCTGTGAGAGGACACGTAAAGCGATACGAGTGAGCTTTGGAAGACCTTGTCTTCCATAACTCTGCCACCATGTAAGAGAGAACTTCGTTGCCTCCGGCCTCAACGCCACAGCTCTAGTAAAGGATGACCCTAAATTATTTTCATAGCTAGCGATCTCTGCATCAATGTCCAACTGCTCATCCTCCTCGCAAATCAAGCCAATGTACGCATCCTTGCCCTTTAGTAGACTCCTGTCATTAAAAAGAGTTGGCTTCTTGTAGAAAGGATGAAGCAATGCAGCCATCGCATGAATGGGCCGACTCATAAATGTCCATCTCTTGTCTACAATAGCCAAGATCTCTTCCCGACTGTAAAAGCATTGACGCAACATTAGTTAACAGGCTGAATTTTGATTATAGTATTATACATTATAGTATTATACTAAATATTTAATAGAGTAATCATTACAGAAGCAAGTACATACCGATCAAGCGCCAATGATCTGCAGCCTCTGATGTGTGTCTTCATCTCTGAGAAGAGATGATAGACTAGGCCCATGGTGGAGCCCTCCATGTCTGTGACACGCAGCAACACATAAATTGGCTGCAATGTTGCTATCATAGCCTGCACCTCCGACCAAAAGGACTCATCAAGCACCCGCCGCTGTATGTATCTAGTGGACTCCTCCTGTGCGTGATGCATCTCTCTCCACTTCGGGTCCACTACTGTCTGTAGAAGTGGATCCCTCACTGCATAGAGTCGCTGCAACACAAGATACATATATGCAAATCTGGTCTTCAAGGGCTGCACCATGTCAAGTGTACTGTGACTCCTAAAGATAGCCAATGCCTTGTGCTTTTTGCGGAAAAAAGTAGTCATTTTTGTGGCATCGGAAACAATAGGCAACACCCATGTTAACTTCCCAATGTCCTCCATCAACAAGTCAAGACAGTGAGCTGCACATGGAGTCCAAACAATGTTCTTAAACTCTGCCTCAATCATCTCACCCATAGCCTTGCAATTGGAGGCGTTGTCAGTAATAACCTGCACCACATTCTCTGGGCCAACCTCAAGTATAGCCTGCCGGATGTGCTCATAGATAAACTCACCTGTAATTCGCTCCCCAGCCTTCCCTGCATCAACAGCACGCAAAAAGTATGTGCCAAGGCAAGACGACACAAGAATATTAATGATGTGTCGTCTACGAATGTCACTCCAGCCATCTGAAATGATGGTGCACCCAAACTGCCCCCAACCTGCCTTCACTGGTACCAATGCCTTATCTATCAATGCTTTCTGCTCCTCAAGCATAGTGGTCCGCATCTTATTGTATTCCAACCCCGACCAGTCCTGGGCTATGGCTCTGACCATCCTCTGCCACTGCTCAGTCCTCAAGACATGAAAGGAGATGTTGCACTCAATGAGAGTGTGAGCAATCTCCATCTCAGCCACTTTCTGGCGCTCCTTCACCCAAGAAAGAGAGGCCACTCGAGAAGGCAAGGTAGTCTGCCTTGGTGCATGCATCTCTCCATCATCCTCCACATAGTCCTGCTGCTCATGCCTGGTACGAGCCCTCTTCCTACTGCCAGAGGGCTGCTCCTCCTGAACCTGTGAAGAACCACCCAAGTCTCCCAAGAGTGCATCATGGAGAGCATCCTGTGTCTGTTGACTACCTTTCACCTTTTTCCCTGCACCCATTGCCGGAAAATTCTCAGCAATCAACTTATCCCTAATGTCCTTTGGTACTGCCTTGCACCCTGCACAGTTATTGGTTGTGCCAATGCCTGTCAAGTGCATAACGACGCGAGAAATGGTACTGGTGAGCTGAAAGTTGCAATACTTGCATTGCCATCGTCGCGTGCCAGATCCAGCTTGCCCTGGCGTGTTGACAATGCGGATGACATTGGTGTGCTCTTGCCAATACGGGTTAGTTGGCTTGGCATGATGGCTCTTGAGACTTTTGTCTGCACCTGCCAAGTGCGCAGCACATATGCAAAGGACTCAGGAATAACTTATAAGCGGCAAGCCAGAGGTCTTGCGTGATGCGGAGAAAGAGATAAGACTCAAGAGGGAGAGAAAGAGAGAGAGAGGAAGATGCTCAGTTTACCTACACGCACGCCAAAGTTCCAACGCTGTGCAAATGTGTTCGCGTGGTCTTTTTCGATAATTTTCTGCTCTCGCCTCTCTGTAACGCACGCTCTCTGCAATAAGTGTATACAATACAAAGCCCAATAATCAAAGGCCTAGTATGTACCCAAAGGCCACGCGGGCGCCCAATCAGACAATGCAGTGCGCACGACGATTTTCAGCCAAAAAAAACCTCACGTACGGATCGATCCGTACAGTACGGCCGTACGGTACGGATCGGATCCGTACGTACGTATATGTCAACCATGACAGCCTCACAAGTAGATGTAGCAACAGTGGGTTGCTTTTTACTCAACCAAGATATGCATGAACTGCCAAGAAAAAAACAATTCCCACTGGTGGATTGCCTGGTATCATAATCACCAGGCCAATCTGAATCACTGTATGCATAAAGCTGCAAGCTGACCCCCTTGGGATAGAACAAACCAAGATCTAGGATACACTTAAGATAACGAAAAATGCGTTTGACTGCTTGCCAATGCTTTGTGCCTGGGCTGTGCATGAATTTGCTCAACAAAGACACTCCAAAAGATATGTCTGGCCTCGTGTTACACAAGTAAATGAGGCATCCCACTGCCTGGCTGTACATGCCGGCCTCAAAAGGCTCTCCAATATCATGCATATTAAGCCGTACACCTGGTTCTACCGGAGTAGAAATGGGCTTACATTCATCCATGTGAAACCTTTTTAGCAAACTTTTTATGTACTTAGTTTGCTGCATAACAATGCCATCATCTATATGCATAAACTGTATGCCGAGATAGTAGTGTAAAGGTCCCAAATCTGACATATCAAATTCAGCTTTCAAATCAGCTTTGAAATCTGAAATTTGTGCTTTGCTTGTACCTGTGAGCATGTCATCTACATACAAGATGACTATGAGAATATCGGCATCGGTTTTCTTCACATACAATGTGCTTTCAGCTGGACTATTCTCATAACCTTGGCTGGTTAGATGAGCATGTATCTTATCATACCAAGCTCTTGGAGCTTGCTTTAACCCATACAATGCTTTGTGCAACCTGCATACTTTATGTTCCTCACCAGGAACTACAAAACCAATGGGCTGATTTACATATACTTCCTCCTGTAAATCCCCATTTAAGATTGCAGTTTTGATGTCCAATTGATGCACTTTCCATCCTTTATGGGCAGCCAATGCAATCACTGATCTTATTATGGTCATTCTCGAAGTAGGAGCAAAAGTCTCTTCATAATCTATTCCCTTTTTCTGGGAGTAGCCTTTAGCCAGAAGTCTTGTTTTGTACCTGTCAATAGTACCATCAGACTTTCTTTTGACTTTGTACACCCACTTTGTTCCACAGGCAAGGCGCTTGATGCATTCCGTGCACTCCAGAAAGCTGCCTCAGAAGCACCTGTACTAAAGTTAGCATCATGAGACGAACCTTTCGAGGTCATCAGTGATGCCAGCAATGTAGCCGTAGGTGCAGTCCTCCAGCAGGACAATAGACCCGTGGCATATTACAGTAGAAAGTTGGATGTCGCCGAAAAGAATTATTCGATATATGACAAAGAGCTTTTGGGTGTGATCACAGCGCTCAAGCATTGGAAGCCTTTTCTTTATGGATAGGCTTTCACAGTGAAAACAGACCACCAAGCACTTAAGTGGCTTCAGACTATGCCAAGTGCCCAGTGGAGTGATCGACAGGCCAGGTAGTCAAATCTTCCAACAGTTTGGAGGTATGATTGAATACATCCCTGGTAAGCATAACCCAGTAGCAGATGCTCTTAGTCGAAAGTCCAGCATCCAGGCAGTCCAAGAATATACCATTCTTGAAATCACGGGGAAGGACTTAGATAGTATGAAAGACCAATATGTCGACTCCCTTGAGTTTGGTACTCAATACAGTTTGGTCCTCAATTCTGAGCCTAGCCACTATTCAGTACAGAACGGTTGGTTGTTCTACAAGAACCGTCCTTGTGTTACTAGGGAAAAGCGTTCCGCTCTTCTCCATGATGCCCATGACTCCTTAGTTGGAGGACATAGGAGTATCAACAGTACCCTTGAGAAATTAGAACGGTCCTTTTATTGGCCAAAGATGAGGCGTGATGTCTACGCACATGTACAAGCCTGTAAGATTTGTCAAAAAGTCAAGGTTCCCCATACAAAGAAGGCAGGTTTACTTCAACCTTTGCCTATCTCCGACGGACCTTTCATCGACATATCTATGGACTTTGTAGGGCCTCTACCAGCATCCACCGGATCCCGTAACACTTAGTGTTTTACCATTGTGGATCGCTTTAGTAAATTCTGCATGCTCATCCCATGTAAGCATATGGCCACAGCCGAGGACGTAGCCCGTCTGTTTCCCAAGCATTGGTATCCAGTTTGTGGTTTGCCTAGCACCATAACATCAGATAGAGATTCCAAGTTTACCTCGCATTTCTGGAGGGCATTATTTGAAAACTTCGGAACTAAGTTGCAGTTGGATGGCCAAACAAAAATTTATAACTAGTTGGCCTTTGATGTTCTCAAGTCATACTGTCATCACCAGCAGTCCAAATGGGAACATTATCTTCCATTGGTCCAAGCTATCTTGAATGACACTCATTCATCCAGTGTTGGACGGACTTCATATGAAGCACCCTTTGGTTGCCGTTTTTCTTCTCTTTTGACGAGAATGGTGTCTCCATCTTTAGAGGTTGATAAAACCACGGAAGCATTTTCCGAGATCATTGAGTCAGTCAAGGACCACTACCAAAGCTCAGGAAGCATATAGCAGACAGGTAAATAAGTCTAGACGAGATGTCCACTTCAAGGAAGGGGATTGGGTCTATTTGTGTATCATGAAACAGAGATTGAAACAAGTGGGCAAACGTTGTCCCAAGCTTTCATTCCGTAGTTTTGGTCCTTTTCCAATAGTTAAGAAGTTAAGTGATGTCTCCATGAAATTAAAGTTGCCTACCAATTGGACAATGCATGATGTTTTCCATGTTTCTTGGCTAAAACCATATGTTGGTCTAGAAGTGTTTGATGTTTCAGATGAACAGCAGCCAGACGTAGTAGACGAAGCAACAGTTATTGAGCATGAGCAGATCCTTCTTCATCGATGGAAGCATGGTTCCGGTCGACGGATACGTTAGTTCTATACGAAATTCCGAGATCGAGGTACCCACGAAGCCGTATGGCTAGACGAGGAGTTCTTCCAGGAGTACCCCCAGTTGTTGGCAGACTACTTAGAAGCCATGAACCTGCCGCCAAGCTAAGCAGGAGGGAATGTCACATGCACTCTGCACTTAGTGCGTGGTGACAAACTGGCTCATCATCAGCAGTGCAACATTTGTACATTATTAGAACCCAATAGGATGATATTTGTCGTACGCCGTGACCCCATTGTACATCCTCAGTCCAGGATAAGTCAGGCACGAGCTACGTAGGTCATTCCTCAGCCTTGGCGGGTTAGTCACTCAGTCAAGTCCCTTAACCCACTTGGAGAGAATCATTCATGCATGTAGAGTGAGTAGAAGCCTTAGGGTTTGCATCAGAAAGCACTCTGCATCCTGTATAATATGCATTCATATGCCTGTGCATCATGTAGAACATCTCAGAAGCCTTAGGGAATTTACTAGGATTTATCTAGTATTTTTTCTATATTTTATGGTATTTATTTAGCATTTATTGTCATTTATAAACATGAAGTTTATTAAATTATGACCAGCCAACTTGACCAACTCCTATCTAGTATAAATAGGCTTGCATAGGGCTTAGTTATTCATTCAGTCTTTAGTGTGCTAAGAGCTTTCCTCCTCAGCCCTAGGAGTACCCTTGCCTTCAGCCCTAACAACCTTGGAGCTTCTACGTTTGCTTCTCCAGCCTTGAGAACCTGCGTTTTTGCTTCCATCAGCCCTACCAGTCCAACGCAGTAGTTTAGTAGACCATTCAGCAGTTCTGCAGTCCCTATAGACCATAGGCACAACCATACAATACATCCACAGGCCCAAAACAGCAAGCATCTCTGCGTTTTTTGCATAGATCACAGCCGGCCTGTGTTCAGTTCACTACAGCCGTTTACAGCTCTACAGCAGACCAGCCTTGCGTTTTCAGTTCTACAACAGTCCTACAACAGTATTCAGCCCTACAGACCTGCGTTTGCAGAGTCCCAGCAGTTTCAGCCTTGATTCATCAGTCTACATCAGTATCCAGCATTCAGTGCATCATCCAAGCATACACCAGTCATCTGGTAAAGGTATTCTATCATTCACAAGCATTTACAGCATTCTAACATAGCTTAGAACAGTCCACCGCCTTCTTTTCTCAGCCTCAGGTGTGCAGTCCTTCCTCATGCCCTTGGGAAGAGTGCATAGGCTCGAGATCAGTTCATTGAGGTGTTTCTACAGCTGTGTACAGTTCAGCCAAGCTTCCGATCCTCCGAGATCTTGCGTTTGGCTTATCTACAGTCCACAATCATTCTCTCCAAAGTAATAAAGCAAATACTATCTCGTTATCGGGATAGGGGAATATGGATGAGGCTTACAAGAAGGTCAAGTTGGCTCTTCAAAGGACTCAAGAGAAACCGAGGAAAGCAGGAAACCTTCACCGTCGATCATTGGTTTTTGATTTGGGTGATTGGGTGCTTTTGAGATTTGAGAAGGCTAGACTCAAGAAAATGAAGGGTAAACAACACTTATATCCTAAACTAAGTATGCGGTACTATGGGCCTTTTCAGGTGATTGAGAAGATGAGTGATGTTTCTTATCGTCTTCAGCTATCGGATCATTGGAGGATTCATAATGCATTCCATGGCACAGGCACTGCCATGTGTCAGAGGCAGGCCTAGCTAGCAGTCCAGTAGGACTCAGCGCAAGAGGCGAGTAGGCAAACTTAGTGCAAGGAAAGCGCCGGGCAGCAAACGCAAGAGAAAACGCCAAGCAGCAGAACGCGAAGGCGACGGACAGCCCAAAACGCAAGGAAAAGTTGCGTGGATTTTCGAAAACGCTATTCGCCATGTGTTATTTGTTGTTTTGTTTTTTTTAAAAGGGAAAAAAAAAGAAGAGTGAAAAACCTTCGAAGAGTTTATTTTCAATAAAGGAGAGAAAAGCACTTCTAGTAGTTTTTTTCCTAGGGGGAAAAGCTATGCTTTTCACCCCCAAATTTGTATAAAAAGGGGGCCAAGGCTCTTGTATCCCACAACACAAACTGGGGTGAAAGTTCAAGGAGATCTCCTCCACGTGAAGCAAGGAGGCATCTTCTCGGGAATTGTACAAGGGCTACGCCGACTTCAAGTGATAAATAAATACTTGCGGGGGCGCCACGCATTGGGGCCAATTGGTCTTTTGTGCAGGAGCACTCTAGCTCCACTTATTCTTTTTCTTCTTCCTCCAAGTTTATTATTCCAGTTCATAAAGAGTCTTAAGTATGATTAAGTGTGCTTACCGCCCGTCGAGTTTCTAAAGGCCGGTTTCAAGTGTCCATGTTCCCTTCCATCCGCTCTCTATTGTTCCACCCAGATATGGTAGAAACAATCTTCAAGAGAGCACGTAGGACAAGAGAACACTACACAGGGTATGTGAACAATGAGTTTCATAAGTCCAATGCATCCCAAATAAAGGGAGCCAAAAAGAATAATCCAGCCCAGTAAAAGGGAGTCGTAAACATAATCCATAAACCTGAGGATGAATCCAAATCCCTAGAAAAGAAGTCGAGGAATCCATAGACCTGTATACCATAATCCTTGCATACCATAACTCTTACCACATACTCCGTGCTAACCACACACCTTGGAGTAGAGGTGGACTTTATCCATAAAAGCATCATATCCATGAGATATCCAAAGATTTCTTCTCTATAAACTTGGACAGATTCGTCCATAGAAATTGCTTGCGAAGCCCAATATCTATATAAATCTCGTCCAAGAAAGAAATCTCCATAGATATAATCCATCCCAATAAAGGGAGCCATAAACAATGTTTCCTTGAAACCATCTCAAGGCAAACGATAACACCTTTCTCCTTGCATGGCTATACAAGGGTTAGTGAACATCAAAAGCACTTCATAGTAAATAGCCAAAGCACCAACTTTGCAAACTTAAAGTATACTTAGCTTTTCTTTTCCAGGTTGGTCATGAAGCCCAAAGAAATATCTCGTCACCATATCCTTAAGATATCATGAGATATATCTCGATATAGCTTGCTTGTAAGCTTGATAACATAATCCACAATATCCATATGGAAAGAGTGCTAAACGTGTGCACATAAAGCCAAGTCCATACTTCCAAGATAAATTTTGTGAATTCATAAATCCTTAGACCAAGCTGTCTATTGCTCATGCTCTTGCTTCATAGGCTATGAAGTGGTTGCCCATGCTTAATAGCAATGATGGTAAGTGTGGCCCCCACTTGAGATCTTTTCTCTTCTTTAGTGATAGAAGAAAGCCTCCGCTTCCAAGAAAGCCTCCGCTTCCAAGAAAGCCTATGCTCTGATACCAATGTAACTCGCGGCGGGTGCCCGGGGGACTAGGGCCTTTGGCACACTTGTTGATACCATCAATGCACATTAAAACATTTAAACATGGCCACAGCCTTAACACATATCCATCATCACTTTGCATAAAACATAAAAGCTGGACAAAAACATCCACAAATGTTGAAAATGGAGCTTGCACATGTGACACCGCATAGAGGCCGGATTCCCCCCCCCCCCCCCCCCCCCCCCCCCCCCCACTTTGCATAAGACATAAAAGCTGGACAAAACATCCACAAATGTTGAAAATGGAGCTTGCACATGTGACACCGCATAGAGGCCGGATTGGCCCCCCCCCCCCCCCCCCTTGGAGTATTTTATTACCCAAGGAGAATAATATGATGTACAAGCTTTGAGGGCCTTCCTCTCCCCACGGGAGATGCCAGATAATCCATATACAAATGCCATAACACAGCCCAACATGAGGCTACCAAGCCGGAACACAGGCTGTAGAAATGCCGAGCCAACAATATAATCCATATACCTCCGTGTGGGTACTGATTCTTCCCCAAAAACCACGGGTCTTCATGCAATAGAGTTGGTACAGCAAGTACAACTCTCCATTCAGCCGGTACAAGTACAATGGTTGGTACAACAGGTACAGTGGTCGGTACAGTAGGTATAGTGACTGGTACAACACGTACAAAAGCTGCTGCAGCAAGTACAATGGTTGGTATAACCAGTACAGTGCCTGGTACAACAAGTACAATGGCTGGTACAGTCGATACAGTGGTTGGTACAGCAGGTACAAGGGCTGGTACAGCCAGTACAGTGGTTGGTGCAGCAGGTACAGAAAGTACAATGGTTGGTACAACAAGTACAATGGCTAGAAATCATAATAAAATGATTAAATACCCTTGCCTTAAGTCCCCAACAGCTGGTATTCTTCATGGGCAGCCTTCAAGAGAGAGAGAGAGAAAGAGAGTAGCCATCATTAGGGTAGCCTGTAACGGTGGTAGAGGCTAGTGTGCAGCAAGAGAGCCTCCATTAATGAAGAGAGAGGGCTCCAATTTATAGATTTGGGACTCCCATGAGCTAAAATGGCAAGAGAAGGCTACAATGACAAGTGGAGAGCCACAAAATAGCTAGAGTGACAAGTGTGAGGCCACTTGTCTCATTTTGATCCACTTTCTGACAAGTGTGAGGCCACTTGTCTCACTTTGATCCACTTTCTTGCCACATGTCCCAATCTAAGGGATGGATTCTCCCATAATCTTTACCTCTAAAAATATCCCAACTAGTAGACATTCTGTCATAGGCACTTTGCCAACTCTTGGTATCTGTTGAATTCCAGATGTAATGACGCGAATAGAATTTCCATCGGGGTTGGGCCAAAAATAGCAACTCTCCTAAATTTTAGAGTGTGGTCCTTTGTATTCTAGGATAATCCCCCATTCCCAAAGCTTGTACTTTCCAAATATTTAGACATCCTGGAGTCCACCAGACCCCTTCCATACTGGGAAATGTCGAGGCTAGTGATAGGGCCCTTACAGCTTGGCCGAGCGTGTTAGGGGTGGTTCCCCTTCCCCAATGTCCCATCATTTTTCATTCCATCACCATTCCAAGTGGAAGACTGTAGAGCTGCTTTTACCAGCAGTCTAAATCCAGCCCAAATCAGCCATTGAAGAGCAATTCAGGCCTGCAGATTCTACAAAGAGTATGGAAGAGAAAATTAATTTCTCCATCATTCGTGGTTGGTTTGCATGAAGAGCACGGCAACAGATTTATACTCTCATTATCATCTATTTACAGAAAAACTTTGATAAAGGAGGGGCATCCTGGCCCTGTGCAGATGTTGTGTGAATGAATATTTAAAGTTTACTTGCTGTGTTCTTAATTTATGTATACTAAAATAATGCCACACATGAAAGCTGTTTGCCACATTGCTGAGTTAATTGTGCAATTACTGTGGTGCATTAACTTGGGAGAAGAGAGAAGAGAGAGAAAACTTAAGACACCTCATTGGGTCCCAAAACCCATTGAAGAGTCCCCACCTTTCGGTGTATTTTCTTATAGTATGGAATTTGAAACACGTACAACAAACCCTTGACTGTGACCTTTTGATGTCTCCTTCCTTGTTTACTTTGTCTTGTGAAGTCTTTTGCAAGCCCTACAAAAGTGTCATTTAAATTACTTAACGTGTTCGAACTGGGCTAAAGGTGACCAACCCTTACTTCCTTGACCAGGCTGGTCTGCAAATACTTAGGCTGCCCAGCCCTCAATGGCTACACTACATCAAGCTCTCCAGATGTGCCAGGGTGCAATGCTGCTATGAATCTCCCATTTTTTGCATGAGCTCGGAGTCCAATGATCAATTGATGGGGCTGGGACTAGAACTGCCGAAATGCAAAGGTGAGAGACCTGAAGGGTTAGCCCCCCACCTTCCTCCTCATAAGCCATGACAACCTCAGCCTCTGTGGCCCAAGCGACAGTGCCCCATGAAATGATATGGGTCGAGGTCTTGTCCTTGTGAAAATGTAGAGAATCCATGCCAAATGTGCTAAGCCTTCGGCCAATCCCAAAGACAATGTCATTGAAACTCCTGAGGGTGGCCGCACCTCGGACAAGGTGCTCGTCGACTGCCAATGGCCAACCACGTGCCAACTGCTAAACTCCTGTGCCAACAGCCAAAGAAAGAGGGTGATCTTTCGATGCCAAAAACTCTCTTAGAGCCTCTTCCAAAAATTTGAGAGAAATTGTTGTGAGAGGCCCAAGTGTACTGCTGCTGCCGGGGTGCTCTCAACCTGGGGCATCTGAATCCGGCGGCCTAACCGCGCAGTGTATGTGAAGAATGGGGTATCCAGTGTCTCCTCCCGGTCAGCATGATCACGCCAAGTCCACTCCCCTAGGTCCCACTGGAGCCGTGTTAGGGCCCGGCTCTCCCAAATTCATAACTGCCAGAGTCTCTCCCCGGCCACCTTGGCCGGTGGGGGTCAATGTGCCACTCGTGCCTGAAATCCGATCACCCTCACCCTCTGTAAGGTGCCGCCACTGAAATCATCCAAAGGGGGCTTTGATCTCTCTAGTCTGCCATGGGGTCCAATAGAAAAAGTGAGCAAGGCATAGCTCTCATCCGGGCCACGGACTGCCAAGAGAATATCATGCCTAGTAAACACGCCCAGCTACTACAGGGGGTCGGGTTTGGGATGGGGGTTAGCCACTCTTGGGGAATAGCAGAGTCGATGTCGAGGCTGAGTCTGTGTCTACCCCGGATCCCAGCCAGGCCTCTCTCGAGCCTCCAGGGGAAGCTGTCTGAATTCAAGTCAGTCTCTAAGGGACCTTGCAGGTCTTATGCTCAACGCTCCCCATGATACATGAGGTTGGGCCCTCAACATGTGGCCACTAGGTAAATGGATCAGGGGGTTCCAAAGCGGGGGCTGCCAAAGACGCTTCTTCGAGGCTACCGGAGTTAACTGCTGAAGGGCCTGAAAGAAAGTGAAGAAAATAGAAAACACAGACGTAGGGCTAGGTACAAGACGTGTAAATGCTGGAAACTGATGTTTATTGCTGAAAACTGAGCACGAGGGACGCCCGTAGGTGTTGCACAATGATAAGAAGTAGAAGCAGCTGCTAATGACCTCAAGAGAATGCTGAAAAATGAGATTGAATGAGGGGAAAGGGGGACAACCCTTATATACCCCTCAAGAGAGCTGGTCGGCCAGCTACAATAGGCCGACAGCAACATAATAGCATAAAAATGCTATAAAAGGCATAAAAAATGGGAAACAATGCCTAAATAAATATGCATATGCAGGGCCTCATAAATGGCCAGTACAAGCATGAAAATGGTGATGTAGACCATCTAGAGATAATATATTCCAACAGGGCCGGCCTGAGGTGATCCCAAGCTCGGAGTAGGCTGGCTGCAAATCTATCCTCAAAAGCTGAGCTAAAGCCGTGGGCCCGTATCTCTGTGAAGATCCATCTGGTGCTCTGCGGCCAGGGGTTGCCCAAGCTCGGATTACGGGCTGAAATCCATGTTAAGCTAAATTTGAGGCTAAACCAAAAAGCAAGCAAAGGATTGAACTTTTTCTTGGCATAGTTCCTCTGAAACCCACCCAAAAAAGACTTCACTTGCCATACTGTCTTCACAATTGGCCACTCACGGGACTTGCTTCACCTTATCTGGGTCTTCCTAGATACCATTTTGGTTTACGATACGACCCAAAAATAGCAGCTCTGTTTTGAAAAAATCATGTTTGCACTCCTTGCAGGGCGTGTATTCCCCTCTCAGCTAGCAAATCACAACTTGTACCAGTATTTCTACCATCCGCTGTAGCTAGCGCAGGCTACCTCAGCCTCCCACCCGCAGCTGCATGAGGATCTATTCTGCCTGCCTAGTCCCCTCGTTTTCTCCTTCATCCCCTTTTTACCTCATTTACTTCCCGTCCTCCCTGGTTATGATCTCCTCTTGCCAGCAGCACTCGGTTGACATCTTGCACACACTTGGGTCACACAACTGCACTATCAAGTAGATAGTGCATATTGAAAGTTTCCTTTTGTAGCGGGAAATTCAAGTGCCTTCAGCACAGGTGACATCCCCTGGATAATTCCCTTCCAGGTGGCTGAAAGTCTTGACACACCTGCCTCGGATGGGGCATGGGAAGAGCAGTGTAACTCTACCTTCTAGGCTTGGTGTCAATACCTTTATTTATAGGGGCCAGGTTTTGGGTTTTCCTGGACCTAGTGCTACATATGCTGACTGATGGGGCATTTTGACAGCGGAGTACAGCACTAGAGGAACCTCTTTATTCCCACCCTCCCCTCCCCCACACCCTTTTCTCTCTTCCTTCCCCTCTGAACTGTTGCCTTTTACTCTTCCTGTTACCTGTCCCTCACTGTCTGCTGGTGGGGACCAAGAGGAAGAGGTAGACTGTTAGTGGACTTCAGTGAAAGGATTGTGTATTTTATGAATCTTTACTTTGGCTGGATGCTCCCTGCTTATGTTCTGGACCTTTGTGTGCTGCAGATGGTGCCGCCCCCAGTTATCCCAAATCGTGTGGATTGTGCCATCATTAAGCTGCACAGCCGGCGGGTGACTTATTTAGAATTTCACCCAACTAAAGACAACATACTTATTTCAGGGGATAAGGTGACTGTTCCTTAAACCTCCCTTCCCTTCTCTCTCTATCTTTATACCTCTCTCTACATGTCTATCTATTTTTATATACCTCTCTCTACACGTTTCTATACTTCTCTCTCTCTCTCTCTCTATATATATATATATATATATATATATACACTTCTGTATCCCTTTCTCCTGCCTATCTTTACACCTCCCTCCCCTTCTCTTTCTATATGTCTCTCTAACGCTCTTTTTTTCTTGAGTTGGACAGAAGGGTCAAATTGGTATTTGGGACTTCCAGAAAGTTTACGAAAAGACTGTTTACAGCACGATACATACATGCATCGTAAATAGTATAAGGTATTATTCCCATCTTTTCTGCTGCTTTTTACAGTTTGTCTAGATGGTGTTTCTTGACATAGATGATATATTTTCACACTGTTGCAGGTTTCATCCTGCCAGTTTTGACATGATATATACCTCAGGCTCTGATGGTACAATAAACTGTACTGACCTGGAGACTGGGCTGCCTACTAAAGCAATTGATTTAAACCCTGATGGATGGAACGTAAGTATTTGTCTCGTCAATCAGGATGTAGTTCACTCTGTTTGTGGAATGATATGATCAAAACCATTTCATGTGCTATGGTGTGTGTACGTACGCACAAATGTGTATCTGCGTGAGGGTGAGTTCGTGGGTGTAACTAAAGTTGAGAAGTTCTTGGTTCAAAATATTTTGAACAAACGTTCATGTTAACATGTACGTGCAGGGCCCTTCAACGTGGGGAATGATTTATGGAATGGATGTCAATTCAAACAGGAATGTCGTGCTTGCAAGCGACAACTTTGGTTTTTTGTATCAGTAAGTAATGTTATGGCCCTTATGTGATAGGGTGTAGCTTATGTGCATGCGTTAGCTATCTCAATGCTTTTCCACTCTTGAGCATATGCAACATTTAGATGTAACCCTTTTGCCCAGCGACTTGTGATTTTCTTCTGAAATATATGGCTGGTCTTCAGGGTTGACATAAGGACGAATAAAACCATAGGAAATCCACTACTAATACATAAGAAGGGATCAAAGGTTGTTGGATTACATTGCAACCCAGTCGATTCGGACCTCTTCATCAGCTGTGGCAATGATCATATGGTGAGTTGAGGCAATGTGCACCTGGTATACATACATGCATAGACACACAGACATATATGTACATGGGTGCATACTTCTGTACATACGTATCTACATGCATGTTTGCTCGTACATGTGCTTGTATGCGTGTGTGCATGCCTATACATGCATACATGCAAACATACACTGGTATGAGCATGTGTGGAGACGTGCACTCATGCACACACCTGCATACATACATACGTATACACGTACATATTTATGAATTTTGAGATGTCCAACTGTACCATTGTTTCTATATTTTGGGTAATGGTATTATGTCTGCTGGTCTCCTGTGTTTGCCTGTCATTGTGCTTTCATGGTTTATGAAGGTTGTTTATATCATTGCGTAACCAGGCACGAATTTGGGACCTGAGGTATCTGGATTCCAAGAGCCATTTAGCAGAACTCCCGCATCCGAGAGTGGTGAACTCGGCATACTTCTCACCTATAACAGGAAACAAGATTTTAACAACTTGCCAGGATAACCGACTACGAGTATTTGATTGCATTTTTAGTAACCTGGCAGAACCTAGCAGGGAGATTGTGCACAGTCATGATTTCAACCGCTACCTCACATGCTTTCGTGCTGAATGGGATCCAAAGGTTGTAACTCTTTTGTCATTTTTTGTGTGTTTCTGTAGAATGTTGTCATAGCATGGGCTTTACATAGTAGTCCGAGTACATTGTTACTGGGTGGGTTGTATATCCTGCCCTTGCACACCATCTGATAAAGTTTGTGGCTGGTTTATGTGTTCAAGGGCCCTAAGTAGCTCTGCTAAGTGAACCTTATCAAGTTGAAGTGCTATATTATGCAGGATTCTGCAGAGAATTTGGCAGTCATTGGCCGCTATATAAGTGACGATTTTGACGGCATTGCGTTGCACCCTATTGACTTTATTGATATAAGCACAGGGCAGCTCGTAGCTGAGGTTGTGGACAAGAACATTACAACTATTACTCCTGTAAATAAGCTTCACCCTCGATTAAATGTCCTCGCCTCAGGGAGTTCAAGGTGAAAAATTGGATATCGCATCATTTTTTGGGTTTCTTTGTTGTTGCAGATGTGTAGCGTCTTAGATTGTTACTGTTTTTGGATTTTTTTGTAGGTCTTTGTTTATTTGGAGACCAAAAGATGAGATGGGAGATGATGACAAGGGCACGGAATCTGAAGACGAAGCTAAGAATAAGGTTACTATTTTCACAGTGCAAGATCATGCTGCTGCGAAGAAAGGAAAGGGGAAGAGGAAGTTTGATGACGAGGATGATGAAGAGGATGATGACATGTTTTGCAGTGGGAAGAAAGGGAAGGGCAAGGGTGTGAGACCATCTCCAATAGTGAAACAAAGATAATGTTGACACCAGTCCTCCATTCTCTAACTTGTAGAGAGACCCTTCCATATATTTTACTAGAAGCCAATGCCTTTGTACATTATGAGCTTTGCTCGTTCTATTTTGTAAATTGACTTGCAAAGATCTTCTTGTACTCTTGTTGGTTAACTAAAAAAATTCCATTTCTGGTGTAAGCTATGGCTTCTTGATTCTGTAGCAATGGGATAAGTACATGAAGCCAGGGAACAGCAGGATGAGCTTTTTCCTTCCTAACAGTCTTGGAGAGGCCCGCTTTTCATGGAATGAGATTATTAACAGTTTGAGTCCTACAAATCCTTGCTATTGATCGGAGAATGTTCTCCTGGTAGGCATCATGCTGTTTCCATGTAAGATTTCATGCGATTCTAGGCTAGAAGTGATTGATGGTGGATAGCTGGGAGTGCCTCTGGCTGCTATGGAATGCGGGCCTCTGGGCATGGGGAACTGATTTCATTGGTTGAAATTAACCTACCTTGATCCAGGCTATGTTCCATGTTATTGCATCGTGCTACTGCTGAAAAAGCCTACAATTAGTTTAAACGTGTGCAAGCTTCTTCCCTCAATATTAATAGAATTCGTAAAAGCCTACAATTAGTTTCCTGCACCAGTGCCTTAGCGTCGCAATCTTACTTTCCCATTCACCATAGATATTGGGAGGTGCTTCACTTTCGACGTCTTCACATCATACCCCACTCTGTTGCCTCAGGGGTATCAACAACATCATGAGCACATCACCTGGCCACGGCATTATGTCTTCTTTCATAAGCACCTTGCCAAGCTATGGCAACACCACCTGGCCAGACATTATGTCTTCTCACATGAGCACCTTGCCTAGCTATGGCAACATCATGGGCAGATCACCTGGCCATGTAATTGCGACTTCTCAAATGAGCACCTTGCATGGCTTTGGCACCATCATGAGTACATTACTTGTCCTCACACATAAGCACCTTACCTGGCTATGGCCCTAGGTCTGCTCCTCAATCTCCTACCCTCTACGTCTAGTTATGGAGAATCCCATGATGTACGTTGACTAGCCTATTAGCCCACAAGCTCTAGATCCCTCCTAATAAATCATCCCATGAGTACTTACCACCTAAAGGTATGTAATACTATTACTGAAACTGCACCCAATGATCTTGTGGATGTAATCGAAAGTCGAAACACAATTATAGTTCAGTTAACAGTTAAGATTTAATGGAACAACACAATAAAGGCAAAGCTGAAAATAAAAATGTACTCTTGACACCACCACTGGGGCCGGAAGCTCAAGACTATTGTATTTCTTGGAGTATTTATAAGTACAAGGTACATGGGCTTACACCAAGCCTGATTTGGCCAAAACATAATCCATGCAAAATGAAAATCACAAACCAGGCAAATGTTCTTATCGAGTACAGAAACCGTGAATGATGAATCTGATCACAAGCAGTCTCACCTTTCCTCTGGGTAGAGCTAGGTGGTGTTCTGAGACCATACACAAACAGTGCGGTCACACACTCAACTAAATAACCCATCTATTTTACATTGCACATTTCAACACCTCTCCTCAATGTAAACTTAGGTTTATAAACTAACCATCCCTCCAACCAATTTGACCAACTCACCTCTCACTCCCAATAATTTGGCATTGCCAATCTTAATTGTTGAGATATCGAGCTTAACTAGTGCTACAGCAGACATTGATGATCCACTTGGGTGACAACTTTCACACTTATGCCACTGGCATGGTTGGTGAGATTATGGTCAATATGTCGCCAAATGGATGACAAGCTTTGTGAGAGCCACTTTGGAGTACTAGAGTTATGGCATAGTTATAGTGCTAGCTCATATAGTCGGGTTCACACTATAGACCAACCATTTTGTATCTTGTTGTAGGAGAGTACTTTCCCTTTATGTATTTACTCTTATCTTTTAGTTATATGGTTGTTGAGAAGAGAAGAAAATAGAAGAAAATTCAGCCATCTATCTCTTTCTTGTGTCTTGCACTCTCTTGTGTGTGTGTGTGTGTGTTTGCTTGCAAGGAACTCAAGCTCTTTCTCTCCCCCACATTCTCTTTATGGTATCAGAGCTCCAGTTCGTGTGAGAGATAAGGAGGCATGCAAGAGACAAGAACAAGTAAGAAAGGAAGCGGTACACGGGTAAGAGTATCATCATCTCTTTCCCTTCTTGGTTTAGATACAACACCCCTTGGTAGCTCTAGGAGCTACCCATCTTCGATTGAGGAGCTGTCTTCGCAGACTTGGAGGTGCCTATGTGGTACGGAGTACTATTATGTGTTGCAAGAAAACATGTCTGACGGAATCAATCAGATTGTCAGTGAGGAGTTGGACAAGAACAACTTTCATGCCTGAAAGTTCAGAATGACCAATTTCCTTATGGGTAAGGATTTTGGGACTATGTCGAAGGAGACAATGAGAAGCCTCCTGAGTTGTTTGAAGAGAATGCCACTCCAGCAGACATAAAGGCATTCAAGGATTGGAACTAGGGTGCAAGGAAAGTCATGTACTGGCTTTCAATTAGTGTCACAGACATGATGATAGGACACATACAGGATGCCAACACTGCAGTAGTTGCATGGTAGAGCGTGGTGCAGATGTTCCAAACCAACACAAAGGCAAGAAAATTGCTTCTAAAACAAGAGCTGCATATTGTGGAAAAGAAAAGCATGTCTATCAATGAGTATGCTTTAAAGATCAAGGACATTGTTGAATTCTCTGGGTCTATCAATGTATCGGTGGAAGATGATGACTTGGTAAGTGTTTGTTTGAATGGGCTTGGCAAAGAGTACAAGCCATTCAAGACCTCCATTGCACTCAGGGAGAATATTTTCAACTTTTGGGACTTCGTGTCTATGTTGATCATAGAAGAAAAGTCTTTAGGTGAGGACTCTTTTTCACACAAAGCAAGAACACATCAGAACAAGCTTTTTACTCCAATTCAGGTAGAGGCAGAGGTAGAGGTCGTGGTTGTGGTCGAGGCCAAGGTGGTGGCTGACAAGGAAATCAGAATTCTGGACAACAATAGTTCAATGATTCATAGCAGCAATCGTACACAGGTGGAAGAGGCCAGTCTAGAGGCACGGGGAGCCAAGGAGACCGAGGTGGTTGGCAAAGAAATCAAAATGCAAATAGCATAGAGTGCTATTATTATGGCAAACCAGGGCACATGGCAAAGGACTGCTATAAAAAGTAGAATGACATTAAAAGTGGAAAGTTGCAACAAGGCAACTATGCATCATCAAGCAAATGGGGAGGTGATGACATAAGTGAGCAGTTGTTTATGATGCACAGTTCCAGAATGTTAATTGCACACTAATGAGAGGTAGACAAGATAGACATACTCAAATCAATGTATTGTAATATGTTATGAGAAAGGCTTCTAATATAGATAGACTTTAGCTCAATCTCCTTTACACATCATCATGCCATGTGGCTATCTCTTTTTCACATTCTTTTATGTGGATCTCACCATTCACACGATATCTTATGTAGCATTCTTATCTTTTCACAATATCTTGCATCTCTACGATGCGTTCACACACTCAACCAAATAATCCGTTTATTTTACATTACACATTTCAACACCCCTTCTCAATGTAAACTTAGGTGTATGAACTAACCATCCCTCCTTTGACCAACTCACCTTTTCACCCCCAACAATTTGGCATCGCCAATCTCAACACTCCCCCTCAATGCAAATTGGAGTGTGCATCAAGTATGTGCGCATGTATTTACTAACCTAGAAACTTCAAGTTCGTTTCGAGCACCATTTTGCTCGGGTGGATCCACCCAAGTGCTTTTTGGACACCCATGTGCCTGGGAGAAGAAACCAACCCACAAAGTGTGATTCCCATGCATTCACAACTCAACACACAACACAAATACATCCGTTTTGAGTTCCCCAGGCTCGGGCAGGGTACCCTTAATTTTGGATGAGAAAAAATACAATCCTTTTTATGCATCAAGGCAAGGGTAGAGCACTCATCAAATGTAGTAAAAAAGTTGATATTTGCATGATATTTCAAGGCTATGAAGGGAATTAGAAAATTATGTGTATAAAAAAACACATATGCCTTGACCAAATTGCATGCCTGTAACATGAAGCTAAGTTCTTTCCAAATCAAAATAATCTCAACCATAAACTGTGTGAATAGGGGCTAAAATAAAGACGTGGTTGGGTGTGAAGGGATTTTTATACTTTAGGGTTTGAAACCCTATCTTATCTTTTTAAAACAATAGCGTAACCCACCCAATTTTACGTGGAGATCTCCTGCATAACCTCTTGCTCTCTGTGCTCTTGCCATCGTCACTTTGTCTCTAAGATAGAATGATCACTGTCTTCCCTCCTCTCTCCCTCCTATGAGGTGCTGTCGGTTCTTTTTTTTTTTGGAGCTACATGGCTATCGTGCGATAGTCGAGATCACCACCTCTCTTTATCCCTTCTGATTGGATTTGCCTTCAATGCGTCACTTTGGTTGGGGTGGGGATATATTTCATGCGCTCCCCCTTGTCGTGTAGCGGGGGAGTGCATGAAACACTTTCCACCTGGAGCCCGCTCTCATGCCAGCTCAGCAGAACCAGCCCTCTCGGCTTATATGATCATATGCTCATCATGGTTGTCAATGGGCTAATGTTAATAGTAATGGGAATAATTACATTAATATGATTGCATATGCAAATAACTATCGGTTGTTATTGTTGTCCAATATTTTGGAGGTGGTGGAGGTCATGCAGCCTCTTGTACGAGAAATCACAATGGTCGCTCACATGAATGCAAATCAACAAATATATGAGTACACTATAGGCAACATGACATGGGATGATCCTGTGGACATGGAGCCAATCGTGGGGAGCTTTGAGATCTGGGAGGTGATCAATTTAGTAATACCCAATTGAGTCTCATTCACATGCCCACATACACAATCGGCATAATACACAATCAATTGAGTCTCGTTCACATGCCCACATTCACAATCGGCATAATACACAATTGCCAAGGTGCTTTTTATAAGAAAGACTTTTCGATCAACATGCATCAATGCTATACATGGTTCAAAAAAGTTCATATCCATTAAAAGGAAGCTACTTAAAAAAAAGCACTAACATAAGCATAATGAAGAACAAAATTAAGCCCAAGTGTTTCATGTCACTAGCTACAATGATCACTCTGCATCCCCATCCAAAGCTTTGGCATCCAAAGTTGCTTGCATGGAGCGTTTTTTGGTAGCTGCAGGCCGTGGAAAAGGAAGAGCACTATTTTCTGTATATGCTTTTCTCCCAAGAGGACGCTCAATGAATGGTCTTGCTCGTTGTATAGAATTTCCAAAACCAACTTGTACAATCTGAAAATTCTCAGCAGGATGCAATGCTCCATGCTCGTCCCTTGCTTGCACCTCTTGCATTTGAAGCAATAACCTTTGCATTAAGGCATCAAAATGTGCTTGTAAGCTTGGTTTTCCTTCCACCATGTGTACAATGCGCTTATAGTAATCTGTCGCATTAGGCTTCTTCGCATTTGGCTCTTGAGTACCTTGTTGAGAATGGTCTACATTCTCAATGCTATGAGTCTCCTCCATGACAGAAATACAATTTGAGCCAATACATGTGTCATGGCCATTGTCATACAACTCCAAACACTTACCAATGATAGTATTTAAATTAAAACTCTTTAGTAGCATGACCTTTACTTGGTGCTTACACATATTGTCCTTCATTGCCCATCCACAATTACAACAACCCCAATCACAATCGGCATTATACACAATGTAATGGATCTTGGCGCCCGAGGATTGACTTTTTACCTTTGCCATAACCCTTGTGCCTTCATTAAAAAATAGTACATCTCCATCTGGGATGCTCTGAGCTCCTTCCAGTGAATGCTCAATCAATCTTTTTATGGCTTTATTTATGACAAAGCCACCCTTCTTTGTCTCATCTATATACCAAAAATACGACAAACATGCCGTCATAAGTTTGTGCAAAAGCCAATCAATTCTACGTCCCCATATGTACTTCTTGTCACATAAGAAACGAGACTTTAAAGTAGCATGATATGACTCGATAGCTCCATTTGTATCTTGATTTGCATGTGGAAGCATCCTCAAGCTTCTTGCCCACATCTCTACAAAAAGATAAGGCCCAGGTGAGTACTAATGCATAAAAAGTACATTAAAGTCAATATTAGATAAAATGGAAAAAATCCCTCAAAATGGGAATGTATTTAAAAAATTTGTTTTGGCCATAACTTGAACATGCAAACTCCAAATTTGTCGGACAAAGTAGATCTAGATTCTACTTTTCAAGCTCTTTCCAATGATATGTCACATGAATATGTTTTGACAAACTTTTGGATGAGTTTACCATACCCTCACTTTTTTCATGGGAATGGGATTTTTCCCACTTTATCTAATATTGACTTATTAGGTTCCAATGATGTATTAAAGCTTCAATCAAACTTTCAACTTCTTAAGCTTAGAAGGTTGAACTTACCAACTTTTGAAACCCAATAAGTACGGAAATATTCAATAAAGGCCTCCTCATGTGAAAAGTCGGCCAAGAACTCCAATACACTATCTTTTATATTGTCTATGGCAATACACTATCTTTTATATTGTCTATGGCAATGGCCTCCGCCGAAGCTCCCCCTTGGACATGCATGTTCATGATTGCACCTAGGCGTCTAAACATGATAGCTCTAACTTTCTAATCTTGTACCTTCTTCACTAAGTGCTTCAACCAACTTCGACGAACGTGCCATAAACATAAATAAATTGGTATGTTGAATACCACCCTATTTTCAAGATTGCAATAAATTAGAAATAAAAGTTTAGCTAGTTTGACAAAGAGAAAGAGATAATACTTTGTGAGCAATAATGTGGGCATGCACATGATTTACCTGATGGCATTTATCTCGGCGGTTGCATCATCAACAAGAAAGGCATTTGGATCCCATGATTTGTTGTAGTCAAGTATTTTATTGCGAAGACTTGTAAGCCATTGGACAATAGTGTCGTAGCTTGCTGAGCTGGCACGAGAGCAACTCCCCCGCTACACGACAAGGGGGAGCGCATGAAATATATCCCCAGCCTTCATGCATTGCTAGCAATCAAAGCAGCTGGAGCTAACAGGGCCTTCTGCTCTCTATCTGCTCCTAGCTTCTCTTCTGGGTCTTCTTACTGGCTCAACTCTTTTGCATATTATGCCTCCATCTATTGAGGCTTTTCAAAGCTTCCACAAGCTTTTCCATGACTATTGGTTGCTTAATTTCATCTACAGAGCTTCAGTCATTTTGCAAGATTGTCCTGTCTTTTCACATTCTTGTTGTCCAAGCTTCCATCATGCACCCATTTGTGCACACAATATTCTTCCTCATGGTTAACACCACACACATGCTCAACCTTTTTGAGCATCCAAGCCAGTGATTAAAAAATTGTAGTAACAAAGTGGTTCCCTTTGAGGCACCTTCCATCTTTCCTAAATCCATGAGCATCTTAACATAAATTGTAACCAAAAACTTCAACATTGAACTTGCAATAATACCATAATTTTTATTTTCAGCATTGCAACTCCTTGAAGATTATTGATGACGGGTAGCTCCCCCTTCTTCTCAGCATTCCAATGAATGTAGCCTCTACATAATAATGAGTGCCATTTTTCTTTCTTAAAACACTAAACACATAAAGAAAACATCAATCACAAACTATACACACATAATAACCTAGGCTTAGCTAAACCTTACTTTGATACCATGTTAAAAAAGACAAAATCATGCTAATCCTAGTGCTAATCACATATGAATCGTATTTTTAAGGAGGCTCATAGTAATCAAGAAACTCCATAATGTTAATTGCACACTAATGAGAGGTAGACAAGATAGGCACACTCAACTCAATGTATTGTAATGTGTTATGAACCATGCAATGAAAGTCTTCTAATAGATAGACTTTAGTACAATCTCCTTTACACATCATCATGCCATGTGGCTATCCCCTTTTCACATTCTTTTATGTGGCTCTCACCATTCACACAATATCTTATGTGCCATTCTTATCTTTTCACAATATTTTGCACCTCTAGGGTGCTTTCACACACTCAACCAAATAACCCGTTTATTTTACATTGCACATTTCAATAATCCCAAGTTTACTCATAGGTACTATGGTCCATACCTTGTACTCAAAAGGGTTGGTGATTTGGCCTACAAGTTTGACCAAGTCTCTTCTTCTACAAGAATCCATAATGTATTCCATGCATTTAATCTCAAGAAGTATGTGGGTTCTATACCTTAAGAAGTGGAAGAGTTTTCACCTATGGATGAAGAGGGAGAAATAATTTATGAGCTAGAGAGGATTGTGGGAAGAAGGACAAGAGAGTTGAACAGAAGCATAGAGGAGTTCCTCATCAAATGGAAGCATTTACACTTGGATGAAGCTATATGGAACAACTACTTTCCTATGTGCAACAATAAGGTCTATCTATGGAGGATGTTTCTTGACTATGTCGCATGATTTCCATAGACTTTTTGCCTCTTATTAGGGAAGATATAAATTCTATAATTTTCTTGATAGATTTTGCAGAGGCATATTTGGGGGTCTTTTCTCTATCTTAATGGATTCCAATGGCTATTATGATGAAGACTTATGCTTTTGTGTATAACTCATTTGCAGCTCATTTCAAGATGTTTTCATGAAGGAAATGCAAGGGCTTCAACTTTGACATGGATGTCTAATAGTTTTCTATGACATGGAAACGTTTTAACAATGTGTATAACTCATTTGGAGGATGCCCATTTCACGAGCAACCGCGAACGAGCCAAGCCCTGCCTTGAGCAAGTGCGAAAGGAAAACCGTGCATGTCATCGCATTATTGTTCTTCACTCTTTTGTATTATTAGATAGTCAAAGAAGCATTAAAAGAGACATTCCCACATGTGAAAGTGCTGGACAAGTGAAGTTTAAACCAAATTCCAAAAGAAAGCTTTCAATGCAGAATTTATCTTTGCGGTCTTTTTTCCGTCCCAATCTTCACACATGAACATTGTTAGATTTTCTATGTGTCCTAAGCAAAGAAAAAGACACTTGCCAAGAAAGAATCCACCAAAAGGAAAGAACACAGGAGGTATTATGTCATAGCATGTTTACCAAAATTCCATAATTATATTTTTGCCTACAAAAAGAAGCAGCCATTCTCGTATGTAAAGCAACCATTCTACTTTACATACAATAAAGCCGCAACCCTAGATAGAAAACAATACTAACCAAAACTTGCAGGAAGCTCCCATGCGCCATGCCCAAGCATAAGAAAATTTTGGAGGCATAGGGTTATATGGCATCTCCTAATCTTGTCAGAGCTTGCAATCAAGGGACAATATCTCATGGCACACTGAGGTTTGCATGGTAACGACGGCCGAAAAGTGCCTAGAATAACTTTACCTTTGTCAAGGCTGCTTGGTGCATGAATTCATGGACAGATGCATCTAGATTCAAAACCTGCAAGTACGCATAATACATGTGTTTGCAGGGGAGGTATGCCTCGTGTTTTGCTTCCCTCATCTGAAAATCAGGATATGAGTAGGCTGGAAACTCTACGAGTGTCACCACATAATGCACCCTAGCTGCATGGGATCCCTCACAGTGCTCACATGAAACATGTGAAACTCATTACATATGACAATATCTTCTCTTGTAATGGTAGCAACAAGTGAGTGTCCCTTTTGCACATTCTCTTGAAATTCTTTAGTAAGATTTGAATGCCAACACGCCACCTTTGCACCTCGATACTTAGGTCAAAATGAGCTTAGGACCTTTGGTGTTGATCCCACGCTCGTTGTCACCCTTGTACTCATTCTGGTAGTGGCTTTATCTATTTCCAACAAGAAGTCGGTCCTTTCAAGACTGGCCACCTCAACCAATGAAAGATTTGTTCCTTTAGCAAATAGGCCACACTCCAGGTGCTGGACCAGGGGGAGCTATGACCCATGTTGTGTCCACATTCTAGCAATGTGTGCTTGTAGAAGCACAAAACCATACAAACCCCTCACGTACTCTACCAGGCACAATTGTGGATTCAGGGTAGACACGACGCCCCGAGAAGCATGGTGCTGGTATACCTCTCTTAGGAGTCGCTCCTGGATAATAAATTAATGCACTACATTGTTGTTTTGTTTCTTCGAGCAGGCCAAAACAAGTGATCTTGGACTTGGCATCCACTCTACGAATAGCCCACAATGTCCTTGCTATTTCTCTCTCCTTGATAATGGTTACTGGGCTTTCTGGCACATTCACACTTGTGCTTTGTCTTTTGTTCACTGTGTACGTCACATACTCTGGCCTATGGCACATTCACACTTGTGCTTTGTCTTTTGTTCACTGTGTACGTCACATACTCCGGCCTATGGCTATCATTGTCAAGTACCTCTCTCGGTGTTGACAAAGTAGGCCATTAACGCCACACTGACCTCTACTCTTGCTGCCTAGCCTTCTCACCTTGAATACCAGCTTCATCCATTGCAACATGTGTCAAGTCAATCAACCTCTTTGTAGAGGATGACCCTACTTGTCTCATAAGAAATTGATCCTTCATCTCTTGCAATCCAGGTCCACTTCTTCTGTACCCTCCCACCAAGTGAGCGTTACAACTTACTTTGGGCACTCTGAAGCATAGCCATAGTTAGATCCACTGCAGTTGCTTCGTACAATGACAATTGTTTTCTATTTCCAACAACAGTCCTCATGCTCGAGTGTTTGATCTCTGCAAGATTTGTTGTTGGGGCAGGAAAGGGCCATCTTGTTCCTGAGAAACCATGAACTCCAATGTGCTGCTCGGACCTCCCACCAAGCAATCCATGTTTCAAGTGATGCCAATTCGCTCTCAATAGCATGTCCCTTCCTCCACCACTGTTGCAAGGCATATTTACAATTTGTAGCTGCCACTTCTGAACAAGCATTTCTCCATTTTCTACATAACATCTTGTGCTCTTCATGGAAAGGTGACCTAATACTACATTTTGTCTGGGCCACCATGCTTTTCTCTCAATGAAACACACATGAGCGTTCTCTGTTTGGACAAGGTCTCCCTCCAAAATACACAAAGCGGACAACAATCCAGTTTGCACTTGCCTCATCTGCCATAAATCCTCGAAACTCAGGCTTGTCAAAACCACAATTTTGCACCACTTCGTTCAACATCTTCCTGAATTCTATTTGGGAAAATCTGTCCTCAACTTTGAATTCACAAGTGGCAATGGTTAACAACCCTTGCAAAAAAGGATTGCAAACATGAGCAGCCATAGTGGACCAACCAGCAACCCTGTGAACGTGGTCAAAGTGCACCCACATCTCTTTCAAGTTTCCAGAGGAGGGAGACACATGTTGATACACCTAGATGCACGTATGGTTTGATTTATGATGGATGCACTCCCACCTTTCCACTACAGCCTGGATTTCCCATTCCTAGACCTCACCCACCATGTAGAGTAGACTATCTCTTGGCCCTCTTTCCCTTTTTTCCTCTTTTCTTCTTGGGAACCCTAGCCCTCTTTCCCTATTTTCCTCTTGGGAACAATAGCAGCTCTTCTACTCTCTATTCTCCCTCCCTTCTCCCTCCCTCTATGCTCATCCATGTCTGCTCGTCTGCGTCGTGCCTCTTGCTCATTTGTCTCTTCTCTTCCGTGCATGTTGGCTCATTTGTCTTCGCCTCCACCTCCGCACCTCCACAGCTCTGAATCCACGTCCCTGCCTCCTCTACATCCATGGCTCTGCTGGTCCTTTGCATTTTTGCATATGCCAATCCACCTCTGCATCCGCCGATCCTCTGCTGCCTTTGCATCTATGGGTGGCGGCTTCGCCGGTCCCGGGTAAGTGCCCATTGTCCTCTACATTTGAAGTGCTGTTGTGCTCTCTCTCTCTCTCTCTCTCTCTCTCTGCCTGCTCGAAAGAGCCTGCACCGATGCAGGCTCTTTTGAGTAGGCAGAGAGAGAGAGAGAGAGAGAGAGAGAGGCTATGGAAGAGAACCTCCTCCTCCTCTTCACTGCTTGTTTGCAAGCGCATGGTATGGAAGAGATAGGCCTCCCATTTTGATATGTGTGTAAGCGCATTTCTCACTCTCTATTCCATAGCCTCTCTCTCTCTCTCTCTCTCTGCCTGCTTGAAAGAGGCACGGGCTCTTTCGAGCAGAGAGAGAGAGAGAGAGAGACAGAGAGAGAGAGAGAGAGAGGCTATGGAATAATGCAAAGGCTCAATAGTGAAACAGAAGGCAAGGGAATGTTTTTGATGAAGCATTGGCAATGCTTGGTGGATTTGTTGATATATATATGCAAAGTTTTGTGATGGGAATGTGGAGGTTATACAATATGCTTGGGGCAAAATCTAAGGTTTTTGACCTTGATGTGCAACGTACAATTTGGGTGATGGGGGAAGTTGTTATACTTTTCACTTTGAAGTTATAGGGCATCCCACTTGGAGAATAAGTGTCATTTTTCTGTGCCTTGGGTGTCTTCCATGACACAATTGAATGTCACAACTTGGCTTAACTAAATGACATGATAAGTATCCTCGTGCGCTTTGAGGTACTTGCTGTCTAAGTGATAAGTTCTGCTGTTTAAAGTACATATCTTCTTGGCTTTAAGAGCTGTGTTAAGCATATGGAAGATAGCTATTTAAAGTACATATCTTCTTGGCTACCGGCACCTTGGAAGATAGCAGCTCTTGAATGTTAGCTGCAGTTGCATTATCCATAGTGGTGTTCCTTGAATATTCGCTATTGTTACCACCACCACCTCCAGTTGGGCTGTCCTTGTTTCCAAACACAGCAGAAGGCCGTCTTTGCTGCTGTTGCTGCATGACATTTGAGCAGAGGAAGAGGATTGGGCCTGGTTGAAGAGAGACGACAACGAAGGCATAACTGCCAACCCACCGCTGTTATTGTTACTGTTGCAGAACCCAGCTGGGTTGGCATTACTGCCCAGTCCACCTGGTGTTGCGTGATGGAGGTGGTTTTCAGCTACTCTGCTATCGGGCCAGCTTGACAAGGCCCCGAATTCAGAAAGCCCAGATATGCTGCCTATGTCGGCCATTAAGCCGGCTTGGTAGCGCCAGCTACGACTGACAAGAGCAGGTTGCTGCAATGGCTGCCGGATCCTGGCATGCCGCCCCAGGAACTCATGCCGGAGAGAGGCTTCGGGCCATCAAAATCATCAAAAGCGACCCGAACATGCTCCCAATGACAAACATAGGCATCCGAATACATATGTAGGCATGCGGATCTCTCTCTCCCTCTCTCTCTCAATCATTGAATATTGTTTTCATGTGGTCAAATGTGTTCAATACTGACTGGTTTCCCACAAGGCTTGCAACAAAAAATCATTGTCTACAAAAAAACTATATATATATATATATGCTCGTCCTCACCCTCTTGTTTATTTCCTTATCATTTATATGTGTGGTTCTGATACATGGTTCAAATGTTGATATAATTGATTTCAACCCTTTACATAGTGTGATCAGTGTCCCTAGAAATGGTCAGTCCTTATGTATTCTTGGGTACTAGACCTTTTCGGTTCATTGTACTCTGTCAATCGGAAAAGGACCCTTTGAATGGATAAAGAAACTCTCTCTCTCTCTCTCTCTCTCTCTCTCTCTCTCTCTCTCTCTGCCTGCTCGAAAGAGCCTGTGTCGGCATAGGCTCTTTCGAGCTAGCAGAGAGAGAGAGAGAGGGAGAGAGAGAGAGAGATTCGCATGCCTCTATATGTATTCAGATGCCAATGAGTATGATAATGCAAGGCAAGTAACAAGGAAGGGAGAAGTTCTAGATTAAAGTGGCCTATGTTTGTCATTTCAGAATATTGTTTTCATGTGGTCAAATGTGTTCAATTAGGCTTGCAACAAAAATTCATTATCTACAAAAAACTATATATGCTCTTCCTCACCCTCTTCCTCTGCTTTCGCTTGTTTATTTCCTTATCATTTATATGTGTGGTTCTGGTACATGGTACAAATGTTGATATAATTGATTTCAACCCTTTACATAGTGTGATCAGTGTGATCAATCTCTCTCTCTTTGCCTGCTCGAAAGAGCGAGAGGGAGAGAGACATCATTGAGAGAGAGGGAGAGAGAGGGAGAACATGTGTGAGAGAGATAGAGAGAGAGATTGGATGCCAGGTGAGAGAGAGATTGAGAGAGTTAGAGAGAGATAGAGAGAGGGACATAGTGAGAGAGATAATGTTTTGGGGATTGTATGATGCACATGTAATTTTGTGGTTTTTGCAGTGGAGATTCTTGTTTTGCAAAATGCCTCGAACCCCTTGAAAGAGGTGAAACCTCTTTAACAGTGCAAAGGTGAGAGGAGAGAGAGAGCACGTGTGAGAGAGATAGAGAGAGGGACATAGTGAGAGAGATAATGTTTTGGGGATTGTATGATGCACATGTAATTCTGTGGTTTTGCAAAATGCCTCGAACCCCTTGAAAGAGGTGAAACCTCTTTAAGAGTGTTTTTGCAAAGGTGAGAGGACTTAGGGATGATCTATCTAGGTTAAAGATTACATTTGGTAAGGAGGGATATGTGCCTCAAAAGGGGGTTTTCATAGTTTCCATTTGCACTAACCAGGGTGAGGTTAGTTTGGTGACTGCTGCTGAGATTATGGCTACTTGGGATCCCATTTGGCTAGATGTGAACAAGGAGTTTGAAGATGAGTTGAGCTTGCATCCTTGCTTGAAACATTTGTCCAATAATATGTTTTATGTTTGGGAGGGTAATCATCGAACCATGGCTTGGATGGGGGCCATTGTCCGAGAGGTTCCTTCATCGTCGTGAGAAGCATGTGCGTGTGATTTCTACGGTCATTGATCCAAGGAAGGTGAGCAAGATTGCTCTCCTTTCTTCCTTCCAACGCATGAATTTGTAAGTGTCTGATTACTTAAAGCTTGCTTGTTGATTATTTAAAATTATGTTGATTTTTGTGATTTGGACTAACTTGAGATTTTGCATGTAGTCTTAACACACATGCTTTGGTTGCTATATCTCTTTGGTATGAGTTGGTGAATACGTTTATATATGCACTACCTACTGATCTGGAGGAATATCTTAAGGAGTTGTCTCTTGAAGATGTTGATTTGATCATGAGAATTAGGAGAAAGAATACCAAGGGTGCCGAGCCTTGGTTTCCCTTGACAAGGAGATACCATTATACACAGCTGTAATATCTCTCTATCTCTCTCTTTCCCTTACACACATTACTATATTACGCCCTTCTCTCTCCATTCTCCCATGCTCTCTCTCTCTCTCTCTCTCTCTCTCTCTCTCTCTCGCTATCGACCATGTTGCCTTGGCTTATTGTTTAATATGCTTTGAAGAATGGTTGTTTTGATGTTATAGGGCGTGACAACAGCACTCTGTCGCCAAGAGGACATGCACATTCATTTTTGTTGGTGCACACAAACGTAACTTTGTTGCATCTAGTAGGGATCACCATTGTCTAGCCATTGTGGGGGACTATGTGGCCATAGGTAGAGACTTTGCTTGTGGACAAAAAAACTCCATGTACACTTAGGTGTACATGATCACTTCAGGACATTTTGTCCTAAGGGTAGAGAGTATGTCCGCAATGGTAGATCGGTCAGTTGGTCGGTTGATATTGTTTTCTTGGACTTGCCATTTGGTGGAGTGCTCTTTGAGCCGGCGCCTTGCCCACAGTGGGATATTCTTAGTGAGGAGCACGTGCGCTATGGCATACGTGTGGCTTCCGCCTCCATGTCAAACAGTGGATGGTTGTTATGAGCTCCCATGCAGGTATGCAAGTAGAGTTTCACAGGTCATCTTGAGTGTCGATGATTGGATGGTGTTGCCTCGTTTGTTTTGTCTACAGGGCCAGCCACTGGTTGGATTGAGAGACATGTTAGGGTGAGTGGCTTGTACATTTGGCATCGTGTGGTGGTCATGCATCACACACCTTATGGTTCTATAGAGCTTATGGGCTCTTCGTCTATGGTACAAAGATAAAATCAATAACTATGCTGCTCAGTTAGATGATTGAACTTGTTCCAAATGCCAATCGCTAAATTTTTTTACTTTCGATGTGCAGTGTTCAACTTCTATGCTCTTCTTGGTTCTTAGACATGGTTGTGATCCTCCTGTTTACCTCAATTCTAGCCAGCCTCTATTTGAGGCTTTGTGGCTGAGTCCTATGGACACCATTGTCTACCATCATTACCTTCTTCTGATAGCAAGGCTAGGGCCTCTGATGGACGCGATTGGAGAGGGGGCATGGAGAGGCGCCACACCTTTGTGGCATGTTATTTGGAGCTTCTCTGTCATCGCATGTGATGGGATAGCACTTGAGTTGGGTTGTGGCACTACTCCCCTCCTTCGGGTGTGCGGGTGTGCATGGACTCTAACCGATTATGTGTGGCCATTGACATTGATGATGTGCTTCATCACATCACATGTGGTTCCCCTCCTTCTTGAGAAGAAGAGGCAACTAGGAGTTAGGGCAGGCACATCAGAGATTGCCAAAGATGAGGTGGATCTTTTGGCAGGGGTCTCTCCATACAACTAGTGAGCAGCTCGCCTTTTCATTTTGTTGCACCATATTTCAATTACACTATGACATTTGGTTTCATGCGTTTAAGATAACATTTTTTTTTGCGGCTTGCTACCTTTTGTTATGGTTTCACTATAACTATGTTTTAGTTATGTAATCAAAACAATTGTTGATGATAAATTGGATGAGATTCACGTCTTTAGATCTTTGATTGGTGATGTTATATGCATGAACTCATATGTGGTGTGTGTGCACATGTGGCGGATGCAAATTGAGTAAGATCATGTCCAAGATTGTTATTTGGTTGTGACTATTTTGTTTACATTTCTATAATGTCATTACAAGGTCTTAATTGGTTGAGCAAGTTTTTTTTCCATGTTAAGTGTCTTTGCCAGATTATGCTGAGGTGATTGCTTTGGAGATGGCTCGGGAGATCGATCGTCGATATGACAAGGTCACGTTGTCGATATGACCGACAACGATGCTTATTTTTTGATGATGACAGTTGTGCCTATTAAAATTCGTATATAGATGTGCTACCGGTTGAACCTCATTATAACCTTTGTAATTTTGTTGCAAATAGACCAATGTCATAGTGCATCGTAATTATCTATTGTGTGTATTACAGCTTGGATCTTGTGTGAACATGGGGTGTGTGTTTATGTGTGTGTGTGTGTGTGTGTGATAGAGAGAGAGAGAGAGAGAGAGAGAGAGAGAGAGAGAGAGAGAGAGAGAGAGAGAGAGAGAGAGAGGAATTTGTTTCATCATTGTATAGCATAAAGACCAATGTCATAGTGGATCATAATTATCTATTGTGTGTATGAGTGTTCAAAGTGATAATAGACATACTTAAGTACGCGCAGCAATGGCATGGCTTGGATATTGTGTGTGTGCACATGTGGTGTGTGTGTGTGTGTGAGAGAGAGAGAGAGAGAGAGAGAGAGAGAGAGAGAGAGAGAGAGGAGCATTTAGTTGTGTGTTGCAGCTAGACCAATAACATAGTGCATCATAATTATCTATTGTGTGTATGTGTTCGAAGAGGCAATAGACATACTTATGTACGCGCAAGGGCATAGATTGAATCGTGTGTGCACATGGTGTGTGTGTGTGTGTGTGTGTGTGTGTGAGAGAGAGAGAGAGAGAGAGAGAGAGAGAGAGAGCATTTGTTTTGTCATTGTATAGCATTGTCATGATGGCCTCCAGCCTTCCCACTTGGCTCGGTCTTCCTCTGGCTCTCGCGTCGTTCACGCTTGCTTGTTGTTTGGGGGTGCCTCAACTCATTTGTAGCCCATTTCAAGGTGTTTTAATGAAGGAATTGCAAGGGCTTTCAAGTATGACATGGATGTCATAATAGTTTCCTACATGTGGATTGATTGTTATTCTTCAATAGAAGCAAATCTTATGGGTTGAATTTTTCTAGGTGTGATTCAAGGCTCACTCAATCAAAAAGAGCAAGGACATTTCTTTTCTCATACTTAGAGGATCTAGTTCTACATTGGCTGCTATCGACATGGCTACTTTTGGAGATCATTCTATCTATTGTTATATGGTCTTATAGATATGATAAAACCTTCACATCTCATTGATGTATAATTATACATATGATAGATTTTGAGGACAAAATATTTGGGAAGCGATGTTTGGTAGCAACTTCATTAGTTAGGTTTAGGGATTATGGTTATGGTGCAAGTATAAAAAGGGCTCACGAGCCATTATTGGTATCTTTGGACAATCTTGGAGCCTTTAGGTTACATACATTTGGCTTATGGAAGGCTGTTTCCATCCTCTTGGTGAGAGGCTAAATCACTTAGGCATCATGGTCTTATATTTGATTACTATCTTAACTACATGCAATCTTTCATGGTGATTTCTCATATCTTAGCTTTTGAGTTTTGCACACATGATTCTCCATTTCAATAACATTAATTGGAGTGGAGATCAATGTAGCAACACATACATAGATGAAGTAAGCAAGGAGAGATAGATGGAATCACAACACTCAAAGTAGGTTCATGGGAATGAGTGAAGTACAAGTGAAGTGACATGATAAGGTCACTTATACACACTCGTAAAAGTGCATACATATGCTCGGCAAAAAAAACCTTCTAATGTGAGAAAAAGTGCATAGACCCATTATTAACCTACATCCACATATCACCACCATATATAAATGACAGTTTATATGTCTTTATAGTCATGTTTAAAATCTTGTGAATCCATAATAGTAAGAGCCCGCATTTGTTCAAGAAACTTTCTAAGTTTATGTAAGCCATTAGCTTCAGCAACCTAAAAGAAAGAAAGGAGTAACAACCATCATTAACAAAGGTTATGATGAAGGAAAGGGATTGTTGGCTAGAGTGAAGGGGGTCAAGAGTTAAGTGTGTAATACCCTTGTGAAAATTGCAAAGGTGAAATCTCTTAATTAGCAAGCAAATGTGAAAAATCAATAGCTAAACGTCCTCAAAATCTTCAAATTTGTAAACCTTTGTTTTCAATAATTTTAAAATTTTTCTATGGGAGTGAGAGACAGGAGCAAGCATCCCTGGGAGATATATTACTCACTACTCAGGGGGGTTGGGGGGCAAGTTGGTAGGGGCACGTTCGAGAAATGGAGAGATCCTATATATATATATATATATATATATATATATATATATATATATATATATAGAGAGAGAGAGAGAGAGAGAGAGAGAGAGAGAGAGAGAGAGAGAGAGAGAGAGAGAGAGAGAGAGAGAGAGAGAGAGGATTATTTTTAGTAGGGGCATGGGAGTCGAGATTCGGGGAGAGCGAGAGAGAGATGCAGATGCCCTAGGCCCACATCCCAAATGGGTCACGGTACATTAGACAAGCTGATGTGGGACTGTTGCCCCAGAGAGAGAGAGAGAGAGAGAGAGAGAGAGAGAGAGAGAGAGAGAGAGAGAGAGATGATTATTTTTAGTAGGGGTGCGGGAGTCGAGAGTGAGGGAGAGCGAGAGAGAGAGACGTAGATGCCCTAGGCCTACATCCCAAATGGGTCACGGTACATTGGACGAGCTGATGTGGGACTGGTCTACGAGAGAGAGAGAGAGAGAGAGAGAGAGAGAGAGAGAGAGAGAGAGAGAGAGAGAGAGAGAGAGAGAGACTAAATTGTTCTAGTCTTGGCATCTCGTTGTGGGCTTGGCACCATATGCATAAAACAAGGCTGGCATTCTGTGTCGTGAGCTTGGCAACAACAACAAATGGATCCGGCATAAGAGGAAGGCCCGTTGATGTAATGCTCAAGGATAAAACCTGTTTCCTATATTGCGCAATATCTTTTACGTGTGAAGCAAGCTTCGAACACAATAAAAGATAAAACCTAAATCTAAACTTTTATATTCTGTGTGAAGCAAGCTTCAAACACAATAAAAGATAAATCCTATTTCTAAGACTTTATCTTTCAAGTGTGAAGCAAGCTTCGAACACAATGAAAGACAAAACTAATTTTTATTTTCTAAAATATATGTACAAGCATGAAGTAAACTTCGAACATAGGCACACATACATCTAAACCTATATCTAAGGTTATTTTACTTAATATGTTAGAAATATTTTTAATTTTCCAATTTTAGAAGCACTACCTTGGAAGGAAATGCCTCCTTTGTTTAGCTTACAGCTTTCAGATATTGAAAGTCATGCACATAGTACATTGGGAATGATGTACTATTTTTATAGTGAGTTATTTCGATCGATAACTTTATCGATCGACTGATAAAGTTATCAATTAAAATGTAAGGGCCTAAACGTATAACCCAAAATATGTTATGTGTCATCGTATAATATGCCCGTATAAAGAGGGCAAATGTATAAAACAGATATTATTTGCATATAAAATGAATCTCGTTTAATGTATAATGCAACTTAGTCTCTTATTGTCCTTTTCGTCTAGCTAGCCTCAATCTCTCTACCCCAGAACCACACTAAACATCCCCTTATGCCTTGCGGACCTTCTGCTGACATTGATCCAAATAGTCTTAACTGTTATCAATTCTGCTTTCCAGAGGCAGAACCAACCGACTTAAAAATCCTACTTGGTTGTTCAGGAACTTTCTCTTTTATGTCTGAATCCTCCTAGCCCCGTTGGCTGCCCTAATTTCATGAAGGTATGATACCTAAGTCACTTTGTTGTCCTCAACCGACTTACTATTAATTGATCTGATTGTCGCCTAGACAACTAACTCAACTAGAATAGACTTTTTTAGCTATGAGTCCTCTAACACCTTTAACACCTCTAAACCCTCCAAACACTCAAAACACATAAAGATATAACTCAATAGACATCAAGCTAATCACAATCAAGTCACAGTTGATCCAGAATGACCAACTTACCCACAAACTTGTGTGACTTCTTCTGATTGTCCGACTTAACTCAAAATAACTTCCCTTGAATCCAAAAAGATTAAACAACTCTTTTATCTCATCAGCTGATCCCCTAGATGCACAACTTCCTAGCTGACACTCTTCTGACCCTATCTAATTATATATTCTCAACAAAAGATGTCTGCTTCAATTATGAGAGATAGCTCTGACTTCCAAGATGTCAGACATACCTTCGTAGTTGCTCTATCTCAATAAAGACAATTTAAACAAATTATAGAAAAGATCAATATTCACTAATTACCTTACAAATTGCTTGATTCTTTGTTCACGGTAGAGGCCCCCAACCAATCAATTGGTTAAGTATGTTGATGGAGCCACTAATGGGGATTGAAGAAGAGGGAAGCTCCAAAAACTAGTGAATTATTAATGAATTCATAGTTCTTGGCTTAGGTGGAGTAGAGTAACGATGCATAAACACTATATATTTTTCAACAAGGGGGAGGCTTCTATTTATAGGAAAAATTGAGCTCCTGACCAAACAAACTGATTCTAGAATTTTCTAAATCAGTTTGGTCAATATTTGACCATTTTTAGGTCAGTTAAGCTAACTTTTTGGAACTAGACTTGAATGAGGAGAGAGGAGAGATGAAATATCTCAATTTTTATGAGTTTAAAACTCATTCAAGCATGTGAAATATGCACCTCCTTTAAAGAACTCCCCTTCCTTACATATGTGTCATAATGGAATCATTATACCCAAAATATCTCATATTTTTAATATTGCTCATAGTTTTTTACTGATAAACCTTGTACATTTTCAACTCTTCATCTTATGTGAAATATGCACCTCCTTTAAAGAACTCCCCTTCCTTACATATGTGTTATAATGGAATCATTTTAATATTGCTCATAGTTTTTTACTAATAAACCTTGTACATTTTCAACTCTTCATCTTATGTGAAATATGCACCTCCTTTAAAGAACTCCCCTTCCTTACATATGTGTCATAATGGAGTCATTTTAATATTGCTCATAGTTTTTTACTAATAAACCTTGTACATTTTCAACTCTTCATCTTATGTGAGCATTTACTCATTTTTGGATATCTTCTTTTACAAATTGGATTTATCTCCTCCCTACACATGGATTGATGCTATTGGCCCATAGGAACCTTAATTGGATCATAATCCAAAAATTTCTAGAAATCTAGACCCTTAGGCTAAGGTCCTTTATACCCATTTCCAATTAATTCCAATTGCACATTGGAAAGTTCTTTTTGAATTTCTGTTTCAGCGAAACTTATTTTAATAAGATGAGATAATTTTCTATCCAAAAATATTAAAAATTTGAATATTCTCTCTCTAGAATATTTTCTCTCTCTAGGTTAAAACAGTTAGAAACAAGTCTTTTATATTTCTAAAGAGGGATTGATTACAGGGGAAGATGCTGGACATTTTGAGAGGCTGGGGAGGAATCTTACATTCTCTCCTACTTGAAAAACACGAGATACCCTCATCTCGCAAACTGGTGGGGGTAATTTCGCAAGATGCACAAGTATGAGACTGAGAGAAATTTTTTAATTAAGATTAATCACCAATTAAAAAAGTCTCAAAGAGAGTAAGGGTCAAGACAAGAACAAGATTTAAACTTTATTCATTCTTGGAACATATACAGTAAAGATAGAAGAACTCTTTACACTTCCATAAGCCCGTCCATCATATGATCACAAAAGCAGCACTCACAAGCTGCGCACGTATAAGGTAACTCATCTATGGGAATGATTCTGTTGGTTATTGGCGCGCCTATCTCAGTGGTATGAGGTGTTCTAACAAAAGGACCTCTGAGAGGCAAACCAAAAACGGGATAAAGGCATATCTTCTGATGAGGAAGAAAACACGCCAGTAAGAAGACTCGCTCAGAAAACCCAAGATGTCTTGATCTCATGACGCAGTAGTATCGGGGACCCAAACCCAAGGCTTCGATAACCATGGCCAAGTGGACATTGTTACGAAAGTGCTGCTGACCCCAGGGTGTTACCCTAGTTATGTCTTGATAGGTCCGCCATTTGGTCTGAGCTACAGACGTTCCCAAGTGAGGAAAAAGTGAGCGCTCATACTGTTCTATAAAATCCTTCTTCACAGACTCGCTTGCGTCTTGAAGGTGAGAAATCATCATGGATAAAACTAATTCCTGTTGCCAAGCCATGAAGGAGTTTAAGAAGAAGGGAGATCGATGGAAGTAAGATTACTGTGAGCGATAAGTAAAGTTACGACTTATATAAAGGAAGGAGTTAGCGTAACGTAGAAGCCATGAAGTTTTACCATCTTTCCATGATTTGGGTTTGGCACATATTTCTATAGAAGGCATTAAGAACTTTGAGATGAGGAGATAAAAGAAGTTCGTAGGCTAAGTCACTTACTTTCTTTGGTCCACAATATCTGGGGGATAACTACTTATACTCCCCTAGAGATAAAGAAATTCTTTTGGTCCGTATTCAAATGAAGACTATAACTGCTTCTTTGAATTTCTGTTTCAGGGGAACTTATTTTAATAAGATGAGATAATTTTCTATCCAAAAATATTAAAAATTTGAATATTCTCTCTCTAAAATATTTTCTCTCTCTAGGTTAAAACAGTTAGAAACAAGTCTTTTATATTTCTGAAGAGGGATTGATTACAGGGGAAGATGCTGGACATTTTGAGAGGCTGGGGAGGAATCTTACATTCTCTCCTACTTGAAAAACGCGAGATGCCCTCATCTCGCAAACTGGGGGTAATTTCGCAAGATGCACAAGTATGAGACTGAGAGAAATTTTTTAATTAAGATTAATCACCAATTAAAAAAGTCTCAAAGAGAGTAAGGGTCAAGACAAGAACAAGATTTAAACTTTATTCATTCTTGGAACATATACAGTAAAGATAGAAGAACTCTTTACACTTCCATAAGCCCGTCCATCATATGATCACAAAAGCAGCACTCACAAGCTGCGCACGTATAAGGTAACTCATCTATGGGAATGATTCTGTTGGTTATTGGCGCGCCTATCTCAGTGGTATGAGGTGTTCTAACAAAAGGACCTCTGAGAGGCAAACCAAAAACGGGGTAAAGGCATATCTTCTGATGAGGAAGAAAACACGCCAGTAAGAAGACCCGCTCAGAAAACCCAAGATGTCTTGATCTCATGACGCAGTAGTATCGGGGACCCAAACCCAAGGCTTCGATAACCATGGCCAAGCGGACATTGTTACGAAAGTACTGCTGACCCCAGGGTGTTACCCTAGTTATGTCTTGATAGGTCCGCCATTTGGTCTGAGCTACAGACGTTCCCAAGTGAGGAAAAAGTGAGCGCTCATACTGTTCTATAAAATCCTTCTTCACAGACTCGCTTGCGTCTTGAAGGTGAGAAATCATCATGGATAAAACTAATTCCTGTTGCCAAGCCATGAAGGAGTTTAAGAAGAAGGGAGATCGATGGAAGTAAGATTACTGTGAGCGATAAGTAAAGTTACGACTTATATAAAGGAAGGAGTTAGCGTAACCTAGAAGCCATGAAGTTTTACCATCTTTCCATGATTTGGGTTTGGCACATATTTCTATAGAAGGCATTAAGAACTTTGAGATGAGGAGATAAAAGAAGTTCGTAGGCTAAGTCACTTACTTTCTTTGGTCCACAATATCTGGGGGATAACTACTTATACTTCCCTAGAGATAAAGAAATTCTTTTGGTCCGTATTCAAATGAAGACTATAATTGCTTCTTTGAATTCTCTGACTGTCCTCTTCTTATCTGTATATTGTCTCTGTCAATCCTAGGCAGCGTTTATATCTTTATGAATTGCCTGCATCTGTTGCTCTAAGTCGCCAAGCATTTGACTGGTCATCTCGACCCTAATCAATGGGTCGGACCTGGTTAATGGAGTTAAGCAATCTTGTTCGAGACGGATCCTGATTAGATTGGTATGAAGGAATTGGTCTCTGAATTTGGGTTCTAGACTTTCCTGTGCCCTTTTCATGGTAGGAGTCAGGCAGTCTTTTAACTGATGGTCAAAACCTTGGCATCCAAAACACTGGTTCTCACTTCTGAACTCATTGTTCTGAATCTTTAAAATAGGTGGGCTCCTGAGAAGGTATTCTGGGTAAAGTGTCTTCCCTTTTTAAACAGAATCTTTCTTTTATTTAGAGAGGGAATAATAATAAGATCAGAAACGGAGATTCTTACTCCTGTATACCTCGAAGGTTGGGGGAGGAATCTTACAAACTTCTACCCCACTTAAAAAGGTGCGAGATGTTCTCATCTTGCAAAGTAGAGGACAGCTCTTTTTCTTAAGATCCAATTTATTCTAGGTTCCTTATATTCTGGTCAACCCAACAGAATACTGGGATAAATATTCCTTATATAGAACTCATCATTAAATAATAATTCATTTAGATCATATCATTCCTACGATAATGGTCCATTAGACCGAAAAAATTTCCTTCTGAACATTCCTCCACGGGAATTTCAGTTAAGCAAGTTCTCAATTTGTCATCCCTTAACTTGATCTACCGTCTCAAGTATTAACAGTAGCAATTTGACAGCACAATCCACTAATCTCATAGTGATTTGCTGAAATCATTATCATCATTTATCATTACAGGGACTCGTCCCATTCATCCTCATTGTGGTTTTGCTCAGGTTATTATATTTCAACTAAATTTCAAAAATCATCATTTTTCAATCAGAATCCCAATCAATTCATCAGTTCCCAAACAGAATTAAAAATCATATCAACCACATTTGAATTCATCAACTGGATAGCATTAATGCTTATAATTTCAAGTCTTAGATTTACTCGTATATACTGTCGGTAAAGAGTTACAGTTATACCCTCGGTATATACGGATAGTCATGAAACTCGAAACTATAAGGTAAATACCATCATGTCTAGGCCTCAAGCAAGTCAGGGTTCCATACAATTGCGGTACTTCCAATTGAAGACCCAATTACTAATTTACGAATTTCAATTTGAATTAACAATTTGTATTATATCATGCAATTACAACCTTTTTGTGCGTCTTGATAACTTTTGACATAATTGGCTCCTCAGTTGATCTTATTGGAGATCTATGACATAAATCTGATAAACAGATTTTTCTTTATCCGATCGTCCGTAAACAATCACTTAAAAAAAATATTTGTATATTTATATACAAGTTGCAATAAGTACATAGAGCAACTCGGCTCTGAGTTCAAAATCTCCTCGGAAGACATATAAGAGGACCGTACTGGGCCATAGTCATGCCCTGTTACATAAGTTCTCTAACTGCGAAGGGGGCTATAATTTTCTCCTTAGGGATAAATCGACTAAGGAGTCTATAAATTCGACATGAAAGTCTGAAATTTCGAGGCGTCGAATGATATAGAATGACACCACGCACCATTTTCAGCTTTAACAGGATCATAGTCAATGAGAGATTCTGCCACAGCATTGTATGGCGGTCGCAAGAGGCATGGACATATTGCCCTGCAAACCACTTATGTTGTATTCTCTCCGCTGGGGTAGGAAAATATAAATCCGCGAAATGGCGTGCGAGTCTTGCTCGGCTTGTTTGAGTTGAAGCGGAAGAGATGAGATGCTCGAAGGCAAATGCAATCATATCTTGAGACTGGGTGAGGTTGGGAATACCAGATAAATGGGGAACTTCCATCTAAAAAAATAATTTCTTTGATTAAAATTTCTTCATTAAAGAAGCTGACGGAATGAAAATACATTATGAAAATGCTGTTTCTGAATTCTTATTACTAATTTCAGATAAGAATTTAATTATCTTTATTAGCTTTCAATTTCGCTCTGATACCAACTGTGAGATCCCGGTCTCCACCGCGCAACGGATTCGGGATACTAGCAGCGGAAGTAGCACATCATGCGTGGGTAGGGGTCTCACACTCGGGGCCTCGCCCACGGATATCCGGACAAGAGACTAATCCGTCGGTTTGTCCAAAACCGAAACCGGAAAAACTTCCTTTACCCGGAAAGCATGGGCGATTCCACCAGGATAACTCTTTACTCTAACGTAGTCAAGATCATTACGGATCAACTGATCTGACTGCACCTTTAACGGTACTTGGTCAAATCAAGGAAGAAACTTGCACTTGGATCATTGGGATTAACGCTTTTTTCCCCATCAAGAGGCACAGCCGTTGATTCCTATCCATAGAACAATTTCTATCCGGGATTTACTTCATCTATCGTAATAATAGAAATTAAATCTCGATTTACAGATTCATCAGTCCAGCCTAACCCCATCCAGTCCCATGGGTTAGCCAACCGCCCAACCACTGTAGTGATGGGATCCAATTAAGAATTTGGTTAGGTTTTGTCCTGGGTACCAAGGAAAAGAGTTCCAAGGCCCCCTAGCCGGGAAGTTCATGCAAACATAAAACTAGTCACACCACTTATACACCCAATATGAAATTGCCTTTTTCTTAGCATCAACTAGCTTTAAAACAATCCTTTAAGGTCAGCACCCTCTAGGATCCTTCGGGCAGGTGACCTAGCGCTTCACTCATAGGCCGCTTCCTTGGTCCTTCATCCACCGTACCGGAAGCTCACCATTTAAATCGAACCGAGGCTGGGCAAGACCTCGATCAACCTTGCTACGCGAGACGTCCTCCATTGACTCTCCGTCAGCAGAGTTGCAACTTTATCAGTTCGGTCTTCATGACCTTAATCCTCAAGACGGTCAAAATGTTTCTCCAGCATTCTTGACATAAAACAGTCATTTACAAACAGTCACAAAATACAGTTTCTATAACGAACTCTTGTCTTTCCATATTATCCACTCTCGGACCACATTACTTATTCTACATTCCATTCAATGTGTACTCGTTCTCATCCATTCACTCATATAGACTACACATTATCTCACATACACCTTCATATTCATTATTCTACATACATATCCATGTTCGTACGTCCATATCATACATCCAATTTCACATTCATACATACGCATCTACATGCATACATCCACATCCACATTCATACATCCATACCTCCATTTCCACATCCACACATCCACATTCATATTCATACATCCACATTCACATGCATACATCCATTTTCACATCCTCATTCATACATCCACATTCACATACATACATCCACATCCGTATCTACATCCATACATCCACATCCACATCAACATTCACATTCATACATATACATCTACATGTATACATCCACATCACATTCATACAACCATATTACATCCATTCTCGTCCTAACACATCCCATATACATCTTAACACATCCTAACTCATCTTAACACATTCTATCACATCTCATACACATCTTATCACATCTTTTTACATCTCATACACCTCTTATCACATCCTATCACTTTCCATATGCATCTTATCAAATCTTATCACATCTCATACACCTCTTATCACATCTTATCACATTTCATATCTTTTTTAAGAGAATTCTTATATTTGATATAAGATTTCTCTACACATTTATTTATGCATAAATTCCATTTAAGGAGACTAACGCTTTCGAAATTAAAATCAATCTTTTATGCATCTTCTTATGCATAAATTCAATTTGGTAGGAATTACACTATTAGAATAAAAGAATTTCTCTTATGCATCTAAGTTATGCATAAAATCCATTTATGAGGAAAATCACACTTTTAGTATAAAAAGAATATCTTTTATGCATACCTCTATGCATGAAATCCAATATGATAAAAATAACACTCTTACAATAAAATAATCAACTTTTATGCATACCTCTATGCATGAAATTTAATATAATAAAAGACACACTTTTATAGTAAAATAATCAACTTTTATGCATACCTTTATGCATGAAATTCAAATATGATAAAAGTAACACTTTTGATATAAAAATTTATCCATTATGTATACTTCTATGCATGAAATAAAAATGATAAAAGTAACACTTTTGATATAAAAATTTATCCTTTATGCATACTTCTATGCATGAAAATAAAAATGATAAAAATAACACTTTTGATATAAAAATTTATCCTTTATGCATACTTCTATGCATGAAAATAAAAATTGATAAAAATAACACTTTTGATATAAAAATTTATCCATTATGCATACTTCTATGCATGAAAATAAAAATGGTAAAAGTAACACTTTTGATATAAAAATTTATCCATTATGCATACTTCTATGCATGAAAATAAAAATAATAAAAGTAACACTTTTGATATAAAAATTTATCCATTATGCATACTTCTATGCATGAAAATAAAAATGGTAAAAATAACACTTTTGATATAAAAATTTATCCATTATGCATACTTCTATGCATGAAAAAAATAATAATAAAAGTAACACTTTTGATATAAAAATTTATCCATTATGCATACTTCTATGCATGAAAATAAAAATGGTAAAAATAACACTTTTGATATAAAAATTTATCCATTATGCATACTTCTATGCATGAAAATAAAAATAATAAAAGTAACACTTTTGATATAAAAATTTATCCATTATGCATACTTCTATGCATGAAAATAAAAATGGTAAAAATAACACTTTTGATATAAAAACTTATCCTTTATGCATACTTCTATGCATGAAAATAAAAATTGATAAAAATAACACTTTTGATATAAAAATTTATCCATTATGTATACTTCTATGCATGAAAATAAAAATGGTAAAAATAACACTTTTGATATAAAAATTTATCCATTATGCATACTTCTATGCATGAAATAAAAATGGTAAAAATAACACTTTTGATATAAAAACTTATCCTTTATGCATGATATTAAAATTCAATTTCTCCATGATTATAATGAAATTCTTTCAATTAATCTAGGATGATAATTCCTAGAATATGGTAGGAAGTCCTCTTTTTATGCTTTGAATGAAATTATTTTATGCATAATTTTTATAAAAATTTTGCCATAGCTCCGCTGCTATGATGACTGATAAATCTCAATTTTTCTAAGGGATAAAGCTTATCATTAAGGAAATAATTAAAATGATCTCTAATTGGATCATTAATCCATAATGGATTGAATCATCAATATACATAAACTAAAAGCATAGAAAAAAGCCATTAAATTGACCTCAAGCATAGCTTAATCTTGGGTTAAGGAAAAGCTTTATGAAAAGCTTGATTTGGATTGAGAATGGGTCATGAGTATGACCATTTCTTGAGTGAGAGAGAGAAATTACATAAAAACCATTAGAATTTAAACATAAATGGAAATTAACTTCAATAGCATTTATTAAATTATGTAACTCTTCACTACTATTCACTAATTAACTTCAATAGCATTTAAAAAAACCATACCAATTAAGCTTCTCAAGCTTGAGAGGGGTTGAGAAGAGAGAAACATTGAGAAATTATAGAAAAGATCAATATTCACTAATTACCTTACAAATTGCTTGATTCTTTGTTCACGGTAGAGGCCCCCAACCAATCAATTGGTTAAGTGTGTTGATGGAGCCACTAATGGGGATTGAAGAAGAGGGAAGCTCCAAAAACTAGTGAATTATTAATGAATTCATAGCTCTTGGCTTAGGTGGAGTAGAGTAACGATGCATAAACACTATATATTTTTCAACAAGGGGGAGGCTTCTATTTATAGGAAAAATTGAGCTCCTGACCAAACAAACTGATTCTAGAATTTTCTAAATCAGTTTGGTCAATATTTGACCATTTTTAGGTCAGTTAAGCTAACTTTTTGGAACTAGACTTGAATGAGGAGAGAGGAGAGATGAAATATCTCAATTTTTATGAGTTTAAAACTCATTCAAGCATGTGAAATATGCACCTCCTTTAAAGAACTCCCCTTCCTTACATATGTGTCATAATGGAATCATTATACCCAAAATATCTCATATTTTTAATATTGCTCATAGTTTTTTACTAATAAACCTTGTACATTTTCAACTCTTCATCTTATGTGAAATATGCACCTCCTTTAAAGAACTCCCCTTCCTTACATATGTGTCATAATGGAATCATTTTAATATTGCTCATAGTTTTTTACTAATAAACCTTGTACATTTTCAACTCTTCATCTTATGTGAAATATGCACCTCCTTTAAAGAACTCCCCTTCCTTACATATGTGTCATAATGGAGTCATTTTAATATTGCTCATAGTTTTTTACTAATAAACCTTGTACATTTTCAACTCTTCATCTTATGTGAGCATTTACTCATTTTTGGGTATCTTCTTTTACAAATTGGATTTATCTCCTCCCTACACATGGATTGATGCTATTGGCCCATAGGAACCTTAATTGGACCATAATCCAAAAATTTCTGGAAATCTAGACCCTTAGGCTAAGGTCCTTTATACCCATTTCCAATTAATTCTAATTGCACATTGGAAAGTTCTTTTTGAATTTCTGTTTCAGGGGAACTTATTTTAATAAGATGAGATAATTTTCTATCCAAAAATATTAAAAATTTGAATATTCTCTCTCTAGAATATTTTCTCTCTCTAGGTTAAAACAGTTAGAAACAAGTCTTTTATATTTCTGAAGAGGGATTGATTACAGGGGAAGATGCTGGACATTTTGAGAGGCTGGGGAGGAATCTTACACTCTCCCAATTATCAGCTTCACTCACGAATTTGAACTGCACAGTGAATCCACAACTACAAACCATAGGTCCTTTCCAAACAGATACAAATCAACATAGAAGTGACTGACACCAGTAGTTACAGATGAAGAGGAATTGAACTAAACCATGTTCTAACAAAGTGGCCTCATAGAAATTGCTGGGGACACATCTCTTGACTGATTCTCTAGACTTAGTGCCTTCTCTGCTGCTCTGATTTACCCAATTTCATCTCAATTGCTCAGAAAACCACTTTTGCAACTTGTGAAAACTAGAAGATCCTCTTGTATGTAGCTAGTTTCTTCACTGTAGGTACTTCACACACTTCACTCACTCTTGCTCATCTTCCTTCTCCTCTCTGTATATTTGACGATTCTCCCATAAATTATCTCAATTCCCCCTTTTTGGTCCGTTTTCGCCTCGCCACCTTCTGGAACAATTGCGTCACCTCCCTTGTTCTTCGATGCTCCTTCTATATACATTAGATGTTCCCACATTTCATGTTTTTTTTGAGCTCTAGGCTCCTCTCACATATTGCCCCAACCCTGTAGTGAAACGCTTTCAAGTGTTTCACACTGTGTTTTCTACTTTCACATAACCCTGATATGATATGGCCTCAATCTTAGTACATTAACCTTGCTTGCATGCATCTAACCTCCCAAGTCCTTAACTGATAGGTCTCATTAGAAAAAACTTCATGTATAATAAAACTTCATGCATCTAACCTCCCAAGTCCTTAACTGATAGGTCTCATTAGAAAAAACTTCATGTATAATAAAAGGCCTTTCTCACTTGACTCTAAACTTAGTCTGAAATGTAGTATACAGAGCATTATTGTACCTTAAGACCAACATTCCCTTCTTCAAATATTTGCTTCCCAACTTATCATTAAAAGTCTATATCCTCTTTTAACACCATATTGGGGAATATGGGAATTTTCCACAAGTTTGGAACACGTGGTCAAAAGTTTGGATTAACCATAACTTGAATACCACTAATCCAAAATGAGCGCTTTATAGCTCTTTAGATTCCATTTTTCAAGCGCTTTCTAACGATAGGTCATATGATAGGGGGTTTTGAGAAACTTACAAACATGTTATCCATGTCCCCCTTTTTTAAGTATTCAAAAATGGGAATTGGGAAATTCCCAAATTCACTAATATGGTGTTTTTTGATTGATCATTTCATACCATTCAATAGCCTCTCCTTTGTCCAACAGTATAAAATGGTCAACCTCTTTTTCTCTTTCTCCACTTGGGTCATGTTATGTTGTAACAAAAAATCAAGCGATAGTAGCATCATATTTACTAGTAACACACAGTCTTCTCCATACACCAAATGATATGGGGTATACGGAGTAGCATTCTTTTCAGACACACTGAATGCCCAAAGTGCTCTATTTAGGTACATGTCCCAATCATTGGGATGATCTTCCACAAGTTTGAATAACAATCTCTACAAAACTCCATTAAAGCTTTCTACCAACCCATTGCATTAGGGATGCTATGGTGTGGTAAACCTATGCTTAATCCCCAATTTCTTGGTTAAATCTTTGACTAAACCAGCTTTGAACTCCCTCCCTTGGTCACTGACCATCTCCAAAGGAACTCCAAATCTATAGCAAATCATTTCATACACAAACCTACAAACCTACTTTCTAGTAGCACTGCTAGTTGCCCTAGCCTCTGGCCACCTTGTCAATTAGTCCACTGTAGATGATGTAAAAATTTATACTTCTAGTCCATGGAAGAGGCCCTATTACATCTATTCCCCACTTCTCAAAAGCCCCATGGCTCATAATGTGATGCATGGGCTCAGGAACTAGAATCTTCTTCTGAAAAGCTCATCATCCCTCTTCATGACAAGCTTTTAGACCATCTTGAATTTCATCTCCTAATATAAAACCCTTCTCAAAATACCATCACCTCCTTTATGATACAATGTGTATCCAATCAAAACATACTTCATAGCTCTTTTGACAGTTGCCCTCCTTTTTGAAGCATCCAGCTCTCTTCTTGCAAAACCTATCAGAAGGACCTGTTCCTCCTCACATAAAGGGTTTATCTACCTTGATATAATGGTCCTTGGACTCTCATAGCATGTAAATCCTTGGAGAAGACCTACTCTGCCAATTCATGGGCTCTCATGTTGTCTTCCCTAGATACATGCCATATCTTAAAGGCATGGAAACAATGTAGGAGCTACCTCACTTTAAAAAAGCAGGTCCTCTTTGCTTGTTATAAGGCAGGTACTTGGAAAGTTAACAAAGAATTGGCCTCGTATATGATTTCTTGGTTCCTTTTTGCATCAACACTGCCCCTACTGCATGTTTCCCAACACTGAGACTTAGATAAAATGGTTGGCTCCAATCTGGGAGCATTATTGTTGGCAGGGTAGACAACTTATCCTTAAGGCTTTCAAAAGCATCTTATTCTACTACTTGACTCCATTTGAAAGGATCTTGCTAACTTGCCTTTTGCAAAGGGTAAACAAACTCAGCCAGCATACAGAACGATCTGGATAAATATCTGAGCTTTGAACAAAGCTTATCAATTCATTGGTTGACTTGGGGCTTTCCATTTGCAAAACAAACTCTCAACCTTTGATGGGTATGAGGCTATTCCATTCTCACTCACTTCATGTCCCAGAAGCACTACTCTAGCCCTTGCTATTTTTCATTTGGATGGGTTCAACTGAGCTCTACCATCATCAAGATGCTTAAAGACAACATCAAGCTTCTCTACATGCAGCATCCTGTCACTATATACACAGAAATCAACCATGAATATCCTCACAAAAGTTACCGAAAGTATGGGGCAAGAATCTTGTCCACCCAACTTTGAAAGCTAACATAGGTATTAGGAAAACCAAAAGGCATCACTCTGTAGTAATAAAACTTGTGTTCTTCTGGTCCTCGAGCTATTCTGATACGATTGTATCCACTAAAACCATCACAAATTGAGTAACTTTTATGCCCTGCTACTTGATCTAGAATATCATCCTAAGAGGGAAGAGGGTAGTGATGTCTCTTGTGGTAGCAACATTCAGTGGTAGCAACATTTTATTACTCCATGGGGAGTGTTCTGTAGTAGAACACTCCCCATGGAGTAATAAAACTTGTGTTCTTCTGGTCCTCGAGCTATTCTGATACGATTGTATCCACTAAAACCATCACAAATTGAGTAACTTTTATGCCCTGCTACTTGATCTAGAATATCATCCTAAGAGGGTAGTGATGTCTCTTGTGGTAGCAACATTCAGTGGTTTATAGTCTACAAAGATTCTCCACTTATTCCCCTTCTTAGAAACAATTATAACAGGAGACACCCACTCAGCATCATCAACTGGAGAAACAATTATAATAGGAGACACCCACTTAGCATCATCCTCAAGTGGATAGATAAAACCAGCCTGTAGAGCAGCTTGGTAACCTCTGTCTCCAAAATTTGTCTCTGTATTGTCCCTAATCTCCTGATCTTTTGAGCTATTGGCTTAACTCCTTCATTCAACTTGATTTCATGAACAACATTAGTGGTACCTCTTATTTGAGTATAATCCTTAAAATACAACTTGAGATACTTGTCTAGCAATTCCTCATATTGCTCTTTTTCGTCTTTGGAAGCCAAATGTTCCAAAAGATAAATTGGCTTAATCAACCATGTAATCTTCCTAATGAAATCTTAATGAATTAACTTATTTTCCTCATGTTTACAACATTGAGCACTCATACTCTATGCTTCTAAGTTATTCAACATATTGAAATAAATATTATAATTAACCCATTTCTCATGCACTTGGCTTATATTCAAACATCACCCTCCTTGGAAACTATTCAATACTACCAATAGTCTATTCTTCAATGCTATCAATAAGCCTAATCTATATATATATATATATATATATATATATATATATATATATATATATATATATATATATATATATATATATATATATATATATATATATATATATATATATATATATATATGCTAACATCATCCAGCCATCTACTTTGAAATTTCCAACGCACTTACAGAGTTTAAAATTCGAGGTGATCATTGATATCAATTCATAACATCGCAGTTAAATTAGTTGCATGCCATTGGCCTTTGATCGTTACCTTAATCAACCATGTAATCTTTCTAATGAAATCTTAATTAACTAACTTATTTTCCTCATGTTTACATTGAGCACTCATACTCTATGCTTCTAGGTTATTCAACATATTGAAATAAATATACTTAACCCATTCCTCATTTACTTGGTATATAGTCAGACATCATCCTCCTTGGTAAACTCTTCACAATACTACCAATACTCTATTCTTCAACACTACTAATAAGCCTAATCTATGTATATATGCAACTATGTTTCCGAATTAGGAAAATTTAGACTTTTAAAAAAGGCCTTCTAAAAGACGATCCATGTCATCACTTTTTAAAGAAAAAATGGGGCCATGGTGAATCTTATGTATCGTATGTCAAAACCCCCACATGGGTGGTTGCAAGATGAGGGTACTGACTTTCGTTCACTCTCTCTAAAATTGGGACATCCATGCATCTCAGGCGGAGTACCTCGATCGTGATATCGCCATCAATTAAAACACGACACGTGCCTCCCAAGCCTAAAGCGACATATCTCGAATGAGATACCAACTAATGCCACGCTAGAGATCCGGGTTTCCAGTCATCCATGTCACTAGTACAGGTCACCGCCACCACACTATCTCGACGATCAAGATATTCATGCCACTCGGATCCACATCAATGCCACACGGTGTATCCCTCTAGACATACCGCTCAAATGTACATTCAGCATATTTGACCAGCCCATCTCCACCGTCCACATATCTCGAACGAGATATTGAAATAAAATCTCGACCATTGAAATACCTCGTTCGAGGTATAGAGATGCAATCTCATCCATCCACATATCTCGTTCGAGATATAGAGATGAAATCAAGACCATTTAAAAACCTCGAACGAAGTTCATCTACAAAATTTGACCCGTCCATTCACGCACATTTGAAGATGCGATCCCAACCGTTTAAATGTCTTGATCGAGGTATTAAATGAATCTCGACCGCTGTCAAACATACCTCGATCGTGGTAATGACTTAAAATCTAAGCCGTCCATGTACCTCGAACAAGATACTGAATTCAAATCTCAGCCGCCGTCGATCCTTCACCAACCCTAAAATTAAGTGCATATCTTGGCCGTTTGTCTCACTATCCCTAAATTCCGGAGCGTACATCTTGCAAACCCTAAAGTGCATGATGCCACCGAACCTCGTTCGAGGTTATAAAACCGAAAAAGTTTTTTTTTGCCTCATTGTCAAAAGTCATTTTCACTCTCCTTACTCTCTTGATTTGGATTAGCATTAGTGGGCCCATTAGAATTGTTTTATAGCTTCATTAGTGCTACTTAGCACTAAGCATTGGACCTTTAGGTTTTAGCATGGAGTCACGCGAGGAGGGCCACGAGGAGGGCCGCTCATATATTGTGGACCTCATCACGGAGATAGACCGCGAGTTAGCGGCTATCCGTATATATAGGAGTGCTAGAGACACACCGTCGACATTATATATCGTGGCAGAGTTGGAGATGATGCTATTGTCCCTTCGTAGCCTTCACGATATTGTTTATATAGATGAGTGGATAGCCCACCATCGCACTGCTCCTGTGTCACATGGCCTGACATATCGTTAAGTCAGTGATCTTGGTCCGATTAGGGATGGAGCCTACTTAGATATTTTCCTCGATAGCCGTGGGATGAGGCCCTTACTATTTCGCAGTGTTCGCATCCTCGTATGCGATATGTTGCCGCATATGGGAGGATGCCGAACAACGGCCAGATTCCCATATACTTCACAATGCAATTATATGCGGAGTTTGTCTTAGGGGAGGAGGTGGATTACACTAGCCATCGGCGTGGTGGTGGTGCTGACCGAGGCCGTCTCATGGACCAGGGTAGGCGGCCTCCACCAGCCCTTCTTGTAGCTCCTACAGATGTGGCGTTTGTGCTGCCTATGTCGACAGTCGAGGCTCTTGGCACCCAGGTTGGCATCGATGTACGGAGTACCATAGAGAGCATCCAACACGTAGTGCGCTTGTTCTCACATGATCGATACCGAGACGACAAATGTCGAGGTATTTACACACTTATTACTTCTTAAGTTTTTTTAGTCATTTATTTACATGTTTATATGTAAATAAATGGCATCGATGTACGGAGTACCATAGAGAGCATCCAACACGTAGTGCGCTTGTTCTCACATGATCGATACCGAGACGACAAATGTCGAGGTATTTACACACTTATTACTTCTTAAGTTTTTTTAGTCATTTATTTACATGTTTATATGTACTTTTCTATATTTTTACATGAGCGGCATGGTTGATTGTGTCACGTAGGGTCCCACACCTACCACTGAGAGACTCACTTGGTAGAGGCGAGAGCGGAGATTGACCGCCTTAGAGATAGTAGATGCTACCTAACAATTTAGCAGTGAATCACAAGTGCTAGCTAGCATGCTTTAATGGTGCTATTTGGCACAATATAAGTAGTACAAAGTGGTATCTTACATATGCTAGAAGATGTAGGTTATAGTTAGCAACATTATGATGATCCTTCAATGCTACTTAAATCTCTCTAAAAAAATAGGGTTTAGTTAGGAGTGTTTTGTAAGTGCTGGCTAGCATGTACTTGTAGTTTGAAGATGCTAATTAGCAGAGTTTCATAGGTGCTAATTAGCATATAGTTTGCAGGTACTAGCACACATATATTAGAGGTATGCATGTGCTAATTAGCAGTTACTAGTAGATATGCTAACTAGCAGTTAGAAGTGAGTAACAAGTGCTTGCTACCATGCTTTGAAGGTGCTATTTGGCACAAAATAAGATATGCAAAATGCTATCTCACATATGCTAGAAGTTGCAGATGATATTAAGTCACATTATAATGCACCTAGCCAATTGCAGTCAATACATGAGACTCATCAAGTAGCATTATGATGCACCATACTGATTGCACCTAGCCGATTGTAGTCAATACCTGAGACTTGTCAAGTAGATGCATTGGGTGCTTGATGTAACTCTTTATTCCTATTCTCTTTCTACAAACATCCTTTTTGTTGGAGGGAAACACGTGACTGAGTTTCCCAGAATGAGTATATAAGATCTTTCATTTCATCCATGATTCTACTTGTACGGTTTTGCTTCCAACATGCTGCCAATGAGAAAAATCGATTTCCTTGATCAAGTTGAGCATAGACATGTGATCTTGCACTATACAAGCTACACAGAGACACCTGAAGGACTCGTGCGACCTCTGAAAGTGGCATGTGCTGAGTTGAGTTCATCACCATAGTCGATATGGCCTTCTTTAAAAATAATTCATGTTTGTTTGTTGGTTGTTTGATAGTAGCCAATGTCCTGCGGTGGCGGACATAGGCTAAGATGGCTCCTTGCACTTGATCCTCCTCTCTAGAGAGTTGATCTCATAATCCTTGCACCACAAGATGTTGTGAGAATCGATTAAAAATTTCACACATGAGTTGTGTCCCCATGCCTACTGTCATGTCATTGAAAAACTTCACCATATCAATGATGATTCTTTACTTTCTGTCTTCATCAATCTCATGCACATCAGCCTCCCAAGTAGTTTTTTTGACCACCTAAGAAACTAGTCAAGGCCATTGAGTTTGGTTCAATGTCCCCCAATGGAGTTGTGTCCTCCCCCAACGAAACTGTGACCTGAGAAATTAGTCAAGGCCACTGAGTTTGGTTCAATCTCCCCCCAATGGAGATATGTTCTCCCCCAATGGAGCTGTGACCTGAGAAACTAGTCAAGGCCACTGAGTTTAGTTCAATATCCTCCAATGGAACTTTTTCCTCCACCAACATTTCTAAAAAAACATGTGGGTTCTCTACAATCATGCATCCTACAGTGCCTCCTTCAAGATAGGGTGTTACCTCTAGAGCTCTATTCTCCATGCTTTGAGAGAGAGAGAGAGAGAGAGAGAGAGAGAGAGAGAGAGAGGAGTGAGAAACTCAATCTGCAGAGTAGCAGCTAGAGAGGGATCACATGGGCAACGTCGACTGAAAAACCTTTTTTAAACTACTCTCCCTCCAAGTTCTGAATATTAAATTAAAGTAAACAATTGGGTCCAAAAAACTTTTCACTCCCCTCAAATAATTTTGAATTCAAGTAAATAGACAACTCAAAAAATTTCTTCCCCGGAACAAGAACATTGTAAGCAATGTCCATGGGCATGCTATTTTAAGAAGGTTCATATGCTCTCACCCCCTTGCCCTTCCATTGTGTTGCAACCTAGAACACTTGCACTGGTGTGTTCCCTTACATCAAAAAATACTCCGGGTTATCTCCCAAATGTCATCTAGCTCCTCCATGGTCTACCAAGGTTCTTGTGCATATTCTTCTTCTTTTGGCACCTCTTTAATAATGATCATTTGATTAATTGGCATTATGCAAGGTTTTCGTGGTTTTCGTTGTAAGATAGGTGGCCGTATAGGCACTTCAAGTACTCTATACATTCCCCTCGTCTGGTTTTGCATGTATGATAGATTTTCCCCTATAGCATACCCTTGCCTAGGTGGTGTAGGTAAAGATAAGTGTTGTCATGTAGAAGGTAACAGATGTACTTGAGGTACTTGTAGTTATTGTGTCTGTGACATGGGTACCTACACATACTTGTATCACAATTTTTCCCAAGTCACATACAATGTGTGCAATACATCAATGGTGGCAAGCGAGGCCTTAGCTGAGGACACTTATGATTTTATCAACATATGTAGCACCATACCAACTCTTGTTAGGGATACAGATGTTGGTTCGTGGGCACATCCCTCAACTCCTTTAGTTTTATTTTATCTAGAAGCACAGTGCTTAGCTTATCTAAGATCATATCCTTTATTCGTCTCTTTGAGTCAGGAATATAGATGTTGGTTTGTGGGCACATACCTCAACTCCTTTAGCTTTATTTTATCTAGAAGCACATTACTTAGCTTATCTAAGATCATATCCTTTATTAGTCTCTATGAGGTTGTAGCACTTGTTTGGCTTTTTGATGCATGTGAACGGAGCTACCATGGTGACAAATTTGGTGTCATTAGGTTGTGGTAACTTAAGCATGTTACTCTCAAAGTTGATGGCTAATTTGTAATAATCATCAAGTGATGTTGGCTTAGCCAATAATAAGTAGCCATGCATCCGTGTTGTGTCTCTTACTCCCCACGGAAGCATGGTAGCAATTGCTCATTTGTTAACCTTTCCCTAGGCTTACACTTTGAGTTCAGGTTTTTCAGATGTGAGATATAATCTCTCATAGACTTATGCTCCCCTTGCTTAATGTTGTATAATTAAGCCATAAGGCTCCACTTATCTCTACTTTGTGCAAAACTCAGTACGAACACACTTCTAAGATGTGCAAAATTAATCCTATCAACTAGCTTAAGTGATCGATACCATTGGTGCACTTTTCCGTTTTGTGTAAGGGAGAACACAAGTATTTTTGTTTGGTCACTGATCTGACCACAAGTTTTGCACACCGATTCAAATATCTTGAGTTTTTTCATTAATCTCTCCACATTAATTAGACTTGACCGATGTGGCTCTTTGTGGTGCTAATGTGGTACCTAACTCCCTAGCAATCCCCTTCCTATTTCTCTAGCCATTCTTATGGTGGGCGTCATATGCCATCCTTCCTATGGGCTCTTGCACCCATGCCTTGGCCACTTGCGGATCTAGAATGTCGATTTACATGTACCCTTGGGTTAGGTGATATTAGAATAGCTCCTACATTACTTTTTGCATCGTCATCCAAGACTTCTTCTCCCAGATTCCCCTGTTGTAAGAACAGCCTCTCATGTACTCTTGGAATTGTGGGCTTCTTAACATTGCATCTACTTTTATCTTGGTGTGTAAGTTTTCTCTGAATTTTCTCTCAACACATCCTTGTTTCCTGAGAGAGGTGCTATGAGAGCGATTAAGTCTCCTAAGACTCCTCTAGAATAATCTCTAGAGGTGGTGTACCCTCCTCCATTTCCTGAGAGAGGTGCTTTGAGAGTGGTTAAGTCTCCCAAGACTCCTCTAGTATAGGCTCTAGTGGTGACATACCCTCCTCCATTTCCTATTCAATTCCCCTAGCACTTCCTCGTGCGACCAAATCATCTTCATGCCTCAATCCTTTGAGGCTGGAAGAACCTTCCCCGTGCATTACCATATTGAAAGCTGGTGCCTCTGCCAATTCCCTAAGGAGATCTAAGTTGATCTTCTCTTGTTCCCAGCCTCATGCTCTTGGAAGTGGGGAAATATATTGCACTCATCCTTTGAGTACTTATAGAATCCGTTTGAATTTTGGAAGTAAGTTGTATTGGGGGTTGAGGATTGCTCCCCCTGGTACCTATTACCTCCCTTAGTTGTTATCATGTACTCCCAGCAAGTCTTCTCGTGCTTACTTCCCTGACTGAGCTTGATGGCTATCCCATGATGGTAGCCATTAGAGCTTCTCCAACTCTCCCGTTTTACAAGCTCCTCAAGGAAATGGTGGCCAGGTTAGCTTAGTTATCTTTTAAAGAAGAGTTTTTTTTCTTTAATATTGATGTTAATAAATGTGTATCTTTTCCTTTTTAAACTTTTTTTAATATGAAGCTACGATTTGAAGTGATGCTATATTCAATGAATTGTATTGAAATTGTTATCTTTAAGAGAAAGAGTGCAAGTTTTTCCTCGCTTCGACGCTAACTCTGTTCCGTTGGGCGAGGTCGTTAGCAAAGCTCGGGAATGGCCCAAGGTATCCCTCATACCATTGGGAGAATAAGGTTCGCTGATTGAGGCGAGAGATTATGATGTTGTCTAGTTCTGAGGGCCTACGCTAGTGCGGTGAATAAGCCCACCCTAGTGCATAGACATCCCTTTGAGAGGGGCAGGAGGTTCGAGCGATGGAGCCTCAGAGGGCGAAAAGCCGTCTTGAGTCCTCGCCACCCCAGTAGCCGACGATGAGGTGTATGGTACCATAGGGTTTTTCCCAGCATGTAGAGGCTGGAAGGCCGAGTTCTAGATCATCGGCAGTATAAAGGAAAAGAATAAGATAGCCGGTTTGGCTTGTATGGGATTGATTCATGTATAAACTTTTTTTATAAATCTTGTCTTTGGCATTATTGTACTATGGCAAAGGGTTGTTTTAACAAACCTTGTGAAAAGGGCCTTAAGTAAGGAACATGTTCATTTATGTCAAACAGTGTAGTAGAATTAATTAGAAAATAAAATTAACACGTGAGTAGGGTGGAAAGTGGGAGGATGAAATGCCCCAATGGCACCATCCTACGGACAGGTGGACCCGATTAGTCAGGTAGCTTTCCAACAGATTAAGTGAAAGCCCTAAGCTAGATAAATAGGTTCTCGGGCAATTCTATTCTAGAAGACTAGGCCAGCGTCGGCTGTGCCTTACATGGATGAGGAAAAAAGCATTGTCTCTAGGAGAATCAAGACTAGTAGTTGCCCAAATTATGATCAATTACCCTATGGGTGATTTGATTTTTAGAAGATCATGCTCCCCCTGCGGGATAGGCCTAGGTCTTACCTAATGAATCGTATCCATGAATCTCTGCATGGTCAAGGTGTTGATGAATAGGAAATTTTCTCCAAGTTAAGACTTAGTGGACTATCTTAAGTGTTTCCCCTATTTTGTAAGGGGGAAACCTTACATGAATCATTTTAAGCTTTTGTCAAAACCAGCTCATATAACATATCATTGGAGAGCTCTTGAGGAGTAGGTTCTAAATCCACATTCTCCAACAACTTTGGATTTGGTATATTGAAGAAAAGTAAATTAAAAGCTAAATTCCCACAGTAATGGGATTTTCCCCAACTCCCTAATATGGTCTTTCTAGGGAACAAGTGTTTGATCACATATGACTTTTACAAGTGTTTGATCACATATGACTTTTACTCACATTAATCTAGTGTAAACAACAATCCCTTGCTCTAAGCAGGGATGGATAGGAAATGATGAGCCTTTTATAGCACAAGGTATTACAAACATATAAAAAGAGAAAACACACATAGGGTTTATTTAATTCAAATTTCGGGGGACATCCCATGTGGAGAATCCTTGACACTCACACACAGAAAATCAAATGAAATTTTGGAAATGTCCAAGAAGAAGATTCCCCCCTTGCTTGGAAGAGAGTCAATGAGACGAGATGCCTTTTATGACATCATTTCCGTGGTATGGAAACTTGGAGCTCAAGTGCTAAAAATGATGATAGTGAGGTACATGTTGGTAATGTTAATGAAGCACAAGCTTCCCCTAATGTTTTTGATAATAAGATTGTATTGGAGAATTTAGAAAAATCCCAAGAATTTGGAAATTTTCTTTTCAATCTACTTTTTGGTGTGTCTTAAGAATATGAACTTGAAAGTTGTTGGAGAATGTGCACTTAGAACTTAGTCTTTCAGCTCTTTCCAATGATATGTCACATGAGGGGGTTTTGACAAAAGCTTAGAAAGAATTACCATGGTCTCCTTTTTACAATATTACAAAATGGGAATTGGAATTTTCCCAAATTCTCTAATATGGTGTTTAATACTATTGTTGATGGGAATGAAAGCTTGTTGATGATGCAACACTTGGTGGTGCCTGAGAATTACATACCCAATCTTTTATCATGTGAACTTCTCTTTGTAGCACTAATATGCAATGCACTATTAGAATCATAGAGTTACCCTTTATTAAAGTAGCTTTATACTACCAATCACCTTAGAGTTTAACCGAAGGTTTTTAAAACCTTAAATTACCCAATCACCTTATAGTTTACCTTAAGCTTTTCAAAACCTTATCGTGAATAAAAATGAGCCACTATGGGTGCAGATGATATGAGAGAGATGGAGACGACTAGGTGTAGAAAAAGTTGATAAGCAACAAGTGTCAGTATGCAAAAGTAGGAGATGGTGGCCCACTGGGCTCTTGCACCACCCATGGATTGGAAGAGAAGTCACCACGGGAGAGTAGGCTAGACAAGCCACCACATGTAGATGGGCAGAGTAGTTGTGGGAGAGTCACCATGTGCAACTACGTCTATAAGAAAGGTACTATGGGAGAGAAGCTAGTGGTGGTTGGATGGGCATGTATGCACTTGTGTACTACCATCAAATAGGTTGAGCCGCCAGGGGTTGGTGGCACTTCAGAGCAGAAGAACACCTATAGAATGGGAGGGAAACACAAGTAAGCATAGCTTCAGGGATACTTCAGAGGTTCTTAAAGAAAATGCTAGGTAAAAGGTGGACACAATAGGCTTGAAGAAAAGCACTGGCAGATCTTCATGGGACTGAGCAACAGTGAGACACATAAGCACTTTAATTTTTTGTGTAAGTGAGAGGATCATAGTGAGGTTCAAGCTTTTGAACTGGGCTCTAGTACCATGTTTGATATTAGAGTACATGAGGAGACATCATATCTACGAGGGATGGAAGATGTCCATGGTTAATGGATGAGAGAGAGAGAGAGAGAGAGAGAGAGAGAGAGAGAGAGAGAGAGAGAGAGAGATGTAACCGAGAGAGAGAGAGAGAGAGAGAGAGAGAGAGAGAGAGAGAGAGATGTAACCAACTCAATGTAGAGAAAGAAAATGATTTCACCATATAATGAAAGATTAATTGATTTGATGAAACAAGAATAGATAAGACCAGTAGAGACACACACAAACCCTAATTTCTTTCATTAATCAATCTCATGCAACAATGTAGAGAATCTCCATAGCTAGCTTTATTTTCCTTCACCAAAATCAACACATTCCGTGATAAGTTCACACATAACATAACCTAGCATTAATGTTCACACATAGTTGGGCATGACAATAATTATCCACACACTACTAGACTACTGTCTGGCATATCTAATGCTATCCACCAGCACACAGCTATTAATGAGCTTGCATTCTCAACCTCTTAAGTGCACCATGTCCATCTCATGTACTCCAAGTCTTTATCTAAAGTACTCATACTTCTCTAATGCTATCTCACCAGTTTTCAATGAGCTTGCATTCTCAACACTCCACCTTTAGCTTGCATTCTCAACACTCCACCTTTAGCTCAACATGTCCATCTCATGTACTCCAAGTCTTTCTCTAAAGTACTCATACTTCTCTTTACTAAGTGATTTGGTAAAGATATCCGTAACATGTTCTTTTCTCTTCATAGATATCAAGTCAGCTTGTCTATCCAATACCTTCTCCATGGATGAAATGATAATGGACCTTAATGTGTTTGGTCCTCGCATGATAAACCAGATTACTAGCCAACTATAGCCAACTAAATACTTCTCATGTTATCACAACATATGATAACTCCTCCATTATGATACTATCGCAAATCACCAAAGTAATGTTTTTAGCCATACCACTTCACATGTAGCCATATTTGCTCCTCTATACTCTACCTCTGTGCTAGATAAAGTAACCTTCTTGCTTGCTCCAACTTACTGCAGCACTTCCCATGCTAAATGCATACACCACTAGTAGATCTCTTTTCATAAGCACTACCTTCCCAATCTGCATCTGTGTAACTATAAACCATCACATCTTTTCTATGCTCATAAAATAAACCATAATGGGTAGTAGTCTTCACATATCCCATGATCCCCCTGACAACATCTAAATGTGGCTTCCTAGGACTCTACATAAACTGATTAACTAGTCCCAATGCATAACATAAATTTGGTCTATTGATAGTCAAGTAAATCAAGCTCCAAACCATCTTTTTTTACATAGTAACATCATCCAACTCATCACCAAGATTAGCCCTTAGCTTTATGCTTTTCTCCAATGGTATCACCATCATAGACTTGCATATAGTCATGCCATATTTTGCCAACATTGAAAAGATGCAGGGGAGAAGAGAGCTTGAGCTCTTGCAAAGCACACACACACTCACAAAACCCTAAAAGAGAACACACAAGGTGAGAGGCTGAAAATCTTCTTCTTCTTCACACAACACTCAACACAGCATATACAAAGATAAGAGTACACACTATATGAAAAAGTACTCAACCAAATACATACTAGGGTTCTGTATAGTGTGTGAACCCAACTAAATGAGCTGGCGCTATAACTATGCCAGTCTCTAGAATGGCTGTCACATGGCTTGCCATCCCCACTAGTCGCATATCACCCATGATCTCACCAACCATGCTAGTGGTGTAAGTGTGGGGCCTATCCCCCAGGCGGGTCAGTGTCCATCGCCTCACTAGATGAGCTCGATATCTCAACACTCCCCCTCGAGCTTAACACCATCTCATGTACACCAAGCGAAGCCCTAAATATGCGGAGCTTCTCTGTACCCAATGCTTTGGTGAAGATGTCAGCGACCTGATCCTGTGTGCTGACATAAACAAGGTCAACGTCTCCTGCCAAAACCTTCTCTCTGACAAAATCATAGTGGACCTCTATATGCTTTGTGCGAGCATGAAAACTGTTCCTGGCCAACTATATACTGCTAATGTTATCACAGAAAATGACAACTTGTCTATCCACCACTGATAGACCCAAATCTGCAATAGCTTTCTCAACCAAGCTACCTCACATACTCTGTACTCGGCCTTTGTACTAGATAGAGCAACCATAGGCTGCTTCTTGCTACTCCAAGTCACAACAGCACTCCCCAAAGAAAACATGAAGCCACTAGTAGATCTTCTATCTGAGATACTACCAGCCCAATCAGCATCTATGTACCCATATACACATATCTCTGTCCAAGTTTTATAAAATAGTCCACAATACAAAGTAGACCTCACATACCTCAGTATGCGTCTCAATGCATCCAAATTCGGCTTCCGAGGAACTTGCATAAATTGACTCACCAACCCAATAGCATAGCTCAAATCTAGCTTGGTGATCATCATGTAGATAAAGCTTCCTACTATGTGCCTATACATAGTAGGATCCTCCCAAATCTCTCCTGAATCTGCACTCAACTTGCCATTCTGATCCAATGGCACTGAGATAGGCTTACAGCCTGTCATACCATACTTGGACAACATGTCCAAGCCATACTGTCTCTGCAGTAATCCAATACCACGTGGTGACCTAATCACCTCAATGCCCAAGAAATATCTGAGCTCCCCCACATCCTTCATCTCAAACTTCTGTCTAAGCAAGATCTTTACATCAAAGATCTCTGCATCATGGTCCCCCGTAATGATCAGGTCATCTACATAGATGACAACAAGCACAACCCCTCTATCACTATGTCTCACATACAGCGAGAAATCTACATTGGCTACATGAAAGCCAATAGTGACAAGATATTCAGAAATCTTGTCAGACCATGCTCTTGGTGCTTGTTTTAAGCCATACAAGGCTTTCTTCAATCTGCAAACATGCTCGGGGTGACTCACACCCTCATAACCAAGTGGCTGCAACATATAAACCTCTTCCTGCAAATCCCCATGTAAGAATGCATTCTTTACATCCATCTGATGTAAAGACCATTGCTTTGACAGCCACTGTTATCACAACTCGCACTGTTGCCATCTTGGCAACTGGGCTGAAAGTTTCCTCATAATCAATGCCATATGTCTGCGCATATCCTTTGGCTACCAATCTAGCCTTGTACCTGCTTATACTTCCATAACTGTTATGTTTTACTTTGTACACCCACTTGCATCCAATGGCTTTCTTGCCTTCAGGCAATTGCACTAAATCCCAAGTCTCATTTCCATATAGTGCATCCATCTCCTCATCCATAGCTTTCTCCCAACACACATTTCCAACAACCTCATCAATGCATGTGGGCTCTACAACCTGTACAACTTTTGCCATGTATGCATAGCGATGTGCTACATAACCATCATAGGTAAACCTCTGCACAGTTTCTTCACTCTTCCAGATCTTCGCAGCTTTGCATTCAAGGCTTCCATAGCCTTCTTTACACCAGGTGTTCTCATAGCTGGTATCCCAAGATCCTCATCAAGACTCATCTCTGAGCCACTAGACTCTCCATCAACATGAGAATGCCCTACAGACATGTCAGGCATACTAAGGGCTCAACCACTTTCTCTTTGCCTTTATGTTGATGTACTAATCACATTTGCAGGACTGGTATTATGACGCAGCCTGCCACTCCATGGTTTATCAACTGAACCACTAGATGAGGACACTCCTGGTCCACTCAAAGATTGTGATTGCTGACTTGCATTCTGTGCAACCACATTTCCACTCACATCAGTCCCAATAGCTTCTTTTTCAGTAGCATACCAGCTGCTTATCTCATCAAAACAAACATCCCTGCTTACAATCAGTCTAGGGGATCACCACTTCTTATAGTGATAGAAGTGTCAAATGACTTATAACCCTTGGGAGTGCCCAAACCTCTGAACATAATAGCCAAATCATCATCATCCATTGATGCATTGATAGGTTTCAATACATCTGCACATGCTTTGATCTCTTGCACATAATCATGTATACTCATATTGTTCCATGTTATGATGTGTATCTTTTGTTTTAACTGAATCTTCCTTGTCTTCGTGTTTGTATCATACATCTTCACCAATGTATCTCTTATGTGCACATTATATGTGCATATAATAGGAGGCTAACCCACATTAGGCTTGTGAGCACAAGAACAAGCTCTAGTGGAGCATGGGTTAGGGCTAACTTTAAGGGTTGAGGTTAGGGTCAGGTATCCAAGGGTCACACATGGGAAATGGAGAGTCAAGAGTCACTTGAGGGCCCTCCTATATAATAGGAGCATGGGACACACACAAGAGAGGCTAGGTTATGTTATGTTCTCTTGTGTAGAGGATTGTATCTACTCTCATGCCATTTCACACTACTATGCTGCTGGATTGGAGTCATACCTCTTGATGTTATGGGACATCAAGGTTAAGGTATGAGGTACTTCATTGTAATTCATGTGTGCATCCCTTGGACTCGGGGGTGGTTGGGTGGATGAGTTTATTCAGGCGCCCGTGACCATTTAAATTCCTTTAAAAATCTATTTTTTGCTCCAAAATTTAGAAAATCCATTAAAATTGTAAATTTTTGTTGGTTTTGAGAATTATCGGGCGGAATTGGAAATTTTGTGAACGATGGGATTCTGAGGAGAAATTAGGAATATTCTAGAAATTATTTTTAGAAATCCTAGAAATTGGTATTTATAAAATATCAATGGTATTTTGGCAAATCTAATTTTGCTATAAAAAAATTCTAGAAAAATATAGGTTTGGAATGCCATAAGCTAGGTTTGATGGAATTCAAAATTAGCGTATTTTGAGGCCCTATAAAATTAGGAAAAATTAGAAAAAAATCATGGTAATTTCTTTTTCCTGAGAATTCTTATTTTTGAGGGTTATTTAGTATTTATAGGTTAGTTTATCTAGTTGTTTTGGTGGATTTTATTGGATGGTTTCCAAGTTTTATATAGACTCATCAGCTGTCTAGGGGTTTTTAATGAATGCTACACACATGTGTTTCTCTTGCTTACTTGGGAGTTCTACTTGAACAACACTGCATTCATATACTCCAGATTTTTTGAGTTGGCCACCAATTTTAATGCTTCGTTTGGCATGATTAATGACCATTAGATGGCATGCATTGTTTTTTATGATCAACTATGGTTTTCATGGATTAGAGGTGCTTCTATACTTCTATCCATGGTTTTATAAGGATCTTTTGATCTTTTGGATAATATCATGTGCTTTGAAGGTAGCATTTGCCTTCGTTTTTGCATGTAATTTTGGAGTATGTTCCTTGTACTCTTATATATATTCCAACTTAGATACCTAGTTGCTTATGTATCTAGGTGAATTATTATTTTTCTACCCCAGCTTTATTGTGTTTATTGGGTAGTTATCATTAGAAAGGCGCCAAGAATTCAAATTATTTTCTAATGATGTACTCGGAAAGAGTTATTTCTTGATGTGGTCTCACATATATAGAGACAGGTTTTAGTATGTGAAAGTATGGGATAAGGCCATTTCATTCCTTTTATGCAAGATTTTATTCATATTTCCTAGACGGCATACTAGGGAGTTCCAAATTGGTAAGGTATGTATGGGTGGTATCATGGTGGTATGGGATGCTAGAGATTCCTCGCATATATTATATTATGGGGGGATAATTTGGGCTCAAGATTGTTGCCTTGCTAACATTACTTGGCATGTTAACCCCAACATTCAAAGATAATCTCATTTTCTGAATTCACTTGAAGTTGTAGTGTAGGAATTCTCTAGATAATCTTCTTTTATCTATAGCCTACATGATTTGATGAGTGTTATCTCGTCGGCATTTTCACTTGTTGAAATCTCTTTCTTTAGAGTTCAACGAGTTTATTTTGTTGTGTTCAGATTAAGGAATTTTGGATTCTTCCTTTGTTGGCATTTCTTTCTCTAGTTCCGTCCTTTAGGTGATTTATATAGTCCACCTGATGGTTTATGGATGTACATATGTGACTCATTGAGACATTGATGACTCCCTATGTTGATATGGGTAACTCGGGATGCCGATAATTCCCTGTGCAGATGTGGGTACGTCGGGCCACTGAAGGATCCCTGGTTCTTGCCGTTATAATGCCATGTCTTCCTACTTTATTCTGAATGGTTTACAACAAGGATACTACTTTGAATATGAGTTCCTTTGATCATCCGCAATCGATGGGAAAATAGAGCGTGTGAATCAGATTATAGAGGATATGCTTCATGCATATGTCTCTAAAAAATCATCAAATTGCAAATAATATCTTCCAATGATGGAATTTGCCTATAACAGTTCTAAACATACAGCAACTGGTTTTAGTCCGTTCATGCTTATGTATGGGTATCAACCCAGGGCACCTATTGATGTCGATCTTAAGGACATTAAGCTTGATGCATCGAGGGATTTCTTGTGTGATATGCAAGAAATGCTGACCGAAGCTTGGGATTCTATTAGGAGTGCTCAGGATAGTGCACGGTTTTATATTGATAGAGGATTCTCACCTTGGTCTTTTGAACCAGGAGCGTTAGTTTATTTAAAAGTTCCTAAAGACTCTCAGACTTTGTCAACAGGAATATGCTTGAAATTATCTCCTAGATATTGTGGTCCATTTCGAGTTATACGTTGGATTGGCATGGTTGTGTATGAACTAAAACTGCCTCCACATGTTAGAGTTTATCCAGTCTTTCATATCAGTAGATTGAAAGAGAAACTAGGAGGTGAGGATAACACAGTTACTCCTCAAGAACTTGTTGAAGTTGAAGATTTATCCTATGTTCCACATGAACTTGAAAAGGTACTTGAATTTAGGGAAAGGAAACCTCGTAGTCAACTAATCCTTGAGGTTAAAATTAGGTGGAAAGATAGGGAAATAGAGGATTCGACTTGGAGTCAGTTGAGAATGTTCAGCACATATTTCCTTATTTTCATTGCAAGAGTGCAATGTTTTGAGAGAGGGGAAGTATGTTATGTGCACATTATATGTGCATATACTAGGAGGCTAACCCACATTAGGCTTGTGAGCAGGGGAGCATGGGTTAGGGCTAACTTTAAGGGTTGAGGTTAGGGTCAGGCATCCAAGGGTCACACATGGAAAATGGAGAGTCAAGAGTCACTTGAGGGCCCTCCTATATAATAGGGGCATGGGGCACACTCAAGAGAGGCTATGTTATGTTATGTTCTCTTGTGTAGAGGATTGTATCTACTCTCATGCCATTTCACACTACAACTACATGTTGCTGGATTGGAGTCATACCTCTTGAAATGGGACATCAAGGTTAAGGTATGAGGTACTTCATTGTAATTCATGTGTGCATCCCTTGGGCTCGGGGCTGGTTGGGTGGATGAGTTTATGCCTGGTTTATGCATGTTTATGCATGACAATTATCTAGAGAGATCTTAGGGTTTTAACAGTATCCCATGCATCCTTAGGATTATCTACATCCTAGATATGACATAACATTCTATCTATATCACACACAAAGTGAGAAGTGATACAACACCTTAAATGCTCTTTCCAACCAATTTCTATGTGCTGTAAGTTATGCTAGAGTTGCACTAACTGTAGGAATCCTTGGCTCTGTCTCTTCACTTGTTTACCAAATTCATTTACCTTTCAAGAACGTTATGCTGGAGTTGCACTAACTGCAGGAACCCTTGGCTTTGTCTCTTCACCTACTCCACTCACCAAATTCATTTGCCTTTTAAGAATGTTGTCATGCAATACTTACAAATCTGAAAGTTGTTCTTCTCAAGCCCATCTTGGCCAAACATAATGCTTAAATAAGCATACTCTACCAACCAATAAATGTAAACTTGCTCAATGCAAAAGCATTTTAAAAATCCTTCTCAAACCATGTACATTTCCACATTACACTCCCATGTGCTCATTTTCTTTTCACATACACATATAGTTGCATTAGGCATCAAGTAGAAGCCTGAACATTGTTCTACCAAATTTCTATAAGCTCCAAATCAATCCCCCTTTGCAACAACTTGTAAATTAGCTTCTCAAGAGCTTTCCAATACCATGTAGTAATAGAAAATGATTTTACCAAGACAATGTATACATTCCAATTTGTCAAGATCAACTTGCAACATGAACTAAGCTTGTGAGAAAACTTCACATACATCACACTTCAACTAAATGTTGTAGCAAGAATCCCAAATTTTCACCCTTATCTTATTCCATTCATAACTTGAGCTATTTGAATCCAAATCCAGCGTTTGAGTAGTTTAAACATATCTACAAAAATAAAAATTTTGTCTATCATGGTATAGTCAGCTTTTGAGCAGTGCATGTAGGCAAACTACAGGTTTTTCTTCATATGTTTATAAATCAGTACATTTCATTTGCATACATTTCCACTTGGAAGCTTTAATGGAGAGCTTCAAATTTTCTTGCTTTGGCTTCCAAATACCTGCAATCCATAAGACAAGGGTTTGTTTAACTCAAATCTTAGCCAAGCTCTATGTTTACTTTCTATTGGTGCTTTACAACTTCTTCCTTGTTGCTCCAAACAGCTTCTTCTTCTTCACCACTCTTTCTCACACTCACAAAACCCTAGAATGAGATCACCAAGCTTTGATACTATGAAAAGGGAATACATGAGACCAGAGGAGACACACATAAACCCTAATTACTCTCATTAATTCATCTTACACAATGTAAGAAGCTCCATAGTAGCTAGCTTCATTCTCCACCAAAATCAATGCATTCTACAAAAGTGATAAGTTCACACCACATAACATAACCTAATACTAATTTCCACACACACTTGACCAACTAGGCATGGCCATTATTTTTCACACAATACTAAACTATTGTCCACATATCTAGTACTATCCGCCCACCAGCTATCGATGAGCTTGCATTCTCAACATTAAGACCTTTATAAGTACATGCTTTTGTAGGCTTGGAGCCTTATCTTTTGACCCCTAGTCTATCCCATTTTTCTAACGTTGTTTTTTTATTTATAGAGTTGATATAAAAGGTGGTATAAACATCGGTTAACCATAGTCGGTGTAAGGCTCGGTAATGTTCACATTTCAATGCATATACCAATGTGTATTTTGATGACTATATCGATGATTATATCGATTGTTAACCTCATTTTTAGGTTAACCTAGCATCTCTCTATTACATAAGAGAGATAGCACAATTAAGTGTCATGAAGAAACGGCACTATAAATATTATAATTATGAGAATGGTTGGCAATGCCCAAACCTATGTAACTTGTAATCATTTAGTTCATCTTTTTTGAAGTTTTGGGTGCCCAATCGTAAGGGCCAGTCATATAAATAACAAACCCTTGCAAGACACAATTCCCCTTTGTTCCAATTGAGTTTAGTCTTATGGTGTGTGAGAGAGAGAGAGTTGAGAGGAGAGAGCTTCATTCTTGGTGTCTGTTCCTCTTATGCTTGTGTTTATGAGTGTGAGAGTAGAGAGGAGTGAGCATTCTTGTAACCTCATGGTGATAGCTTGAGCAAGGAGGCAAAGAAGTTGAGCTAGCTACCACTAGAATATCTCAAAGTCTTCAGAGATACAATCTGTGGGCATTATCCATTGAAATAGGAGAGGGGTAGTGTAGCTAGTAATATCGATATATATTGTCTTATTGCTTATCTTGAAACTTATACCATTATGATCTTGACACTTATACCATGATGATCTTGTATTGATGCTTTTATCGCGAGACGATGATATCAACAACAAGGGAGGATAAAGGCAAAGGTTGTCTCTCCTTCGTGTCTGGTAGTACAAGTGTGATTGTAGAGTCATCCCTTGTATAGGCGGAGCATGATGGTGGTTTATTTACAATTTATAGAGTTTCAAAATTCCTAGAGACCTTGAGAAGTATTTTCTAACATTTGTCAGCAGGTAAGACTCATATGACCAATTTGACCTAAAGATTGTGACATTTTTCTCTTAGAATTGAAAGAGAAATTTGACGCAGTTAAGGAAATAGGTAGAATGAAGGATCTTTACTTGGGATTAGGTGCATAACTAAACTATTGTAGACCCTTGTTTAGCTTATTCAGATATTCATATGTGACTCTTTTCACATAAGAAAGACAAAAAAAAGGTTATTAAAACAGGAAACCTCTTTTGAGATTGATATTAGAAAATATATAGTATGAATGAATAAAATAGTATCCTTGATTATCATAAAGCTAAAGCAAGTTAGAATTCTAGATATAGTGAAAAGTTGTCTATATATAATATCCATGGCTAGTCATATTATAAGGCATATCATAGGATGGCCAATGTTGTGACTAGTTCAAATGGACCGATTTGACTATCACTCAATAGGAACCATATTGATTGCTATCAATATTGTGCTGAAGATTTAGCTTCTCTTCTAGATTTCTCTTCTAATCTTTGACTTCTATCCTTTCGAGATAAACCAATAGAGATATTCACTTTTAGCTTTCAATGCCTAAAATATCTCTCTGTCTAAATATGAAATATGCATTCTCTTCCTATTTTTGGTCATGTTGTGATTCTCTAATAATTCCAGCTTTCCCACCAACCCTAGGATTATACATTAAATACACCCTATCTCTAATAGATTTCATCTTATCTTATCTTATCCAATCATTATCTTGGCTCACAAATCATGGTTTATGGCTCAACGATCATGCGCATGTGACTGCCACATCATAAGACACACCTTCTTTGGATCATGGTCTGTGATTAGTAATCACGTCGTGATTGCCACATCACCAATCATGGTCGCCCCACTTGAGAATTTGTTAATGTATATATCTAAAATAGTTATCAAGGGCCTCAAGGAACTCATATAAACATTCATTAAGCTTCTTTAGGTGAAGATCATCACCGTAATTCTATAGAGGATCACAGTCGTGATTCTTGACCCTACAAGATCATATCAACCAATTGAGACCTTGAATGTAATTAGGATAGATGTTCAAGTGAATTTATAAGGTCACCAGCATAAATTTTGCATTGTGATTTCTGTCAAGATCACACTCATGACTTCATAATTTATAATCACATCCTCGTGATCCCATAGAAAGATAATCAACATTTTTTCCAGTTAAACCCATTTCATGCACTTGAGGTCATGAAGGCTTATTGGGTGGTGATGACAGTGCATCTAACCAACCGAGATCCTCCTACCAAGGAAGCTTAAGGTCAACTCATACAGCTAGCACACAAAGGAGTATGTTTCCTTTACAAAGGCTAAATTATTTTGAATCATCGAGTAGTGGGGAAACCATGGAGAGCCCTTTTAACGAGAAACTAGAAGGGAGAAGGGTCCTTCTTCTCCAACACTATCTGGTGCGTTCATGGGCTTAGCCCAAGGAATCCTAGCATATAGTTATGAGCCTAAAAGAGAACTCGGGGTGGTTCACTATATGTAAACTCTCTATATCACGTGCATTCAAGGCCTAATTTAAAAACCCCTTATCTATAAAATTTTCATGAATAAAACACACCCTTTTTCTAGTCAATCTTTAAATACCCCCTTTAAATGGTACCCTTATATATGTAAAAAATGTGTTTAAAAGGCATTTTAAAAACCTCTCATGTTGAACCCACATGCTATTCTTACATATTTATGAGTAACCCCCCCCCCCCCCCCCCCCCCCCCCCCCCGGCGCGAGAAAGAGCATTTCTAAGACAAGGAATCACTGGCACTTTATTTCCTACACTCAAGGTGATTCACAATGTCAAGCGTATCAATAATGATGATGTGCAGCGAGCTATAGGACAATTTTATCACGTTGAGGGCACACTAACATTAGACACAGGGTGGAGCAGAAAGAAAATCAAGACAACAAGTACAAAATTTCACTATGATGTCTACAATAACGTCTTTGTTCATATTGAGAGACTACAACAAGCTATGGTGAAGTTCTATGGTCTTTCACCCCCCAGAAGGTGAGAACTTGCAATTGCTACTATTCATGTTTTTCAGTAGAAAATGAAGACAATTATTTTGTTTTGAATATTGTAAATTACAGTTTATTTGCAATTTTGGGGAGCACACTTTCATTTGAGCTCAAGCTAGATGAGTGCCAAATTGTGAAAGGTCGGAAGCTGGAACGTATGAGCATTATGCTCATGAATGAGGCCATGATCTCTGCATGGGAAAAGACTACCAAACCAAGTTTTAGTGTGCAATCTAAGAAAGAGATCTGGTGGCTTGGTGCATTTGAGGTACCGAAGGAGACACATGAGGTATTGACATGGATGTTTGAAAGGATTCCCTGGATAACAGATGTAATCAAAAAGCAAATTGATGGTCAAATTTTAGATGTAGAAAACATAAGAAAGTTCAAGGTGGATTGGCATCTTGGGGGAGATTTAAGGACAATTAAATGCATGATGGGTTGTACTCAAGGCGCAACATCAAGATGGCCTTGTCCATACTACCCTTGTCCATACTGCAATGCTCAGATTGATATTCCTAGGCAGAAAAAGACAAATGGAAAAGGTATACAAAAGGTTGGTTCTGTTGGGAAGGATGCCTTGAAAGGTCCCAAGAAAGGGAAGAAGCAACAAGAAGATGCAGTAGATCCAACCGAGTCAACTAATGAGAGGAAGATGAGGAACAACCGAATGCAAGATGGGTGGAAGGTGTCATGTCTTGTGATATGCTAGGAGAACCAAACAGGAATTCAAATTGGAGCCCCATCATTAATTTTCCACTAAAGAATATTCACTTTTGCACACTTCATACATTCATGAGAATCTTTGATCGATTGCTTAAGTGCCATATCGATTATGCATTCACAATGCCTACACAAGAGAGGAAAGTTGCAGCCCTTGGTAAATTAGAGCATCTTTTGAATTCTCGGGGCTGCCATGGCGGAAACATGAAGATTGAAGTGAATAAGCAGGCCTCTGGTATGTCATACGAGGTTGCTCAAAAGGTCTCCATGACTGGATCAAAGGCAAGGAGATTTTTAGAGAAGTCAACAAACATAGAGAATTCAAAGAAGACTTGGGGACTCTGGAGAGACCTGTGTGCAATCACCACAAATGTAGATTGTCCAATGCCAGCTCTTGTAAATATGCGTAAACAGCTTTGGATAAATTTCAATAACATGGTTTGCATTATGAATCAAAGTAGCACAACTACCCAAGAATGAGCATCATTCCAACAACATATCATAGAATTCACCAAAAGTGTGCTAGGTGCTTGGGGAGAGAGTAAAGTAACACACTATATGGTAAGTTATACAATAAAAAAATAAACTGGTGTTTTAACCTTGACTTTTTCTAATTAAATTCTATTGTCATGTGTACAGCACATAGTTTATGCGCATGGTGCGTATTTCATGAACAAGTATGGATCACTCAACATGTGGAGTACCCAAGGGATGGAGAAATTACATTATAAAGCAAGAGGGGTTTATTTCAAAAATACAAGACATGGAGGTGGAGCTTCTGTAGGAGGAACACGTACAAACTATCTACAAGAGATGTTCAATTGGTTTCTGCTTGAGGGGGGGGATATGTGACAACAAAAATTGATAACTTTTTTTCAGAATAACAATAAGGTGGAAACTTGTGGGAGAATCTTGCAAGGCCCACAATGTGATGAAGAAGCTAGCCATGGAGACATGGGAATCGAGAAGCGTGATGGAGAAGCTAGCCATGGAGACATGGGAACCAAGAAGCGTGATGGAGAAGCTGGCGCAGCTAATCTCATTCGCGACTTGTCAATCATTTAATGACAACTACTTTATCTCATGTAATAGCAAATATGGGCTTGATATTAATTAGAATAATTAGTAGAATGATTGTGGATGTGAGTATGAGTGGAGCGAATCATTGTAAACACTGTGTATGAATTATAAATACCTTGGTATGGGAATAGAGTGGTTTGAGAGTGAAATATTATTGGATTGTATTGGGAAGTTAGAAATGAGTCATGTATTTAGGGTAGGCCAAATGTCTACATGGACTCAATAAGATACTTAAATAATATGGAGACCACATGCCAAGCACATGAAGGGCATTTGGAGGAGTGTGGAGGAGTGTGGGATCAGGAGGAATCCTTCTAGAAATCCTAAGTGGAATATGGAAGATGTTGACATGTGGAAAAGAGAGGGTCCCTATGGGCTTCCATGTGAGAGGACTCTTGAATTTTTCAATTTTAAAAGATTCATGAGCAATCCTTCTAGAAATCCTAAGTGGAATATGGAAGATGTTGACATGTGGAAAAGAGAGGGTCCCTATGGGCTTCCATGTGAGAGGACTCTTGAATTTTTCAATTTTAAAATATTCATGAGCATCTTTAGATGGAAAACTTATCAAAATTTTCCCAAAAGGACAATTGATGGTGACCCATGTCCTTATGTTACCAGGGGTGAAGAAATCTACTGGCTGGAAATGTAACAGGGTGAGAGTTTCTCTATAAAAGAGGCCTTTCTCCTCTCTCTCAAGCACCTCATTTTTTTCTCCTTATAACCTTGCCATAGCCTTGTATCCAGCTCCTCCCATGATTTTTCATCTCCCTTAAGCATTAGGTTCTCCTACTCTTGTAGTCCTCTCCAATTGGAAGTCTCTTTTGCTTCATGAATCAAGCTTTTGCTTCCTTTCTCTATCTTTTCCCTCTTCACTTCAAAGCTTAGTGTGTCTACATGAATATCTTGCTTCCAGATCTGTTATAAGAGGATCCTCTACTCCCTTGGGCGACCTCAACCCACCATGCATCTTGGAAGTTACTTCTCTGGTGAGGGAAATCGTTGCCTCTCCCCATAGCTGCAGGCGGGTACAGACAGTTTTGGTAGTGTTCACTAAAACAATCATAACTTTGTGCTCGCTTCTCTATTTTTTATGAAACTTATATCAAAATCTTTGTTTTTTTAAGCTCTAGCTCTTGATGTTTTCAATACTCTTTTCAGAGCAGCACAAAAAAAAGTTATGGCTATTTGATCAAAGAAGATTGTGTATTTGGGGCAATTTTGACACTTCTCACTAAAACAATCATAACTTTGTGCTCACATCTCTGTTTTTTTATGAAACTTATATCAAAATCTTTGTTTTTTCAAGCTCTATCCATTGATGTTTTCAATACTCTGTTCTGAGTAGCACATAAAAAGTTATGTCTGTCTGATCAAGGCAGACTATGTATTTGAGACAGTTTTGACACTTCTCACTAAAACAGTCATAACTTTGTGCTCATTTCTCTGATTTTTATGAAACTTATATCAAAATCTTTGTTTTTTCAAGCTCTATGCATTGATATTTTTGAGACTCTATTTTGAGTAGTACAGAAAAAGTTATAGCTATCTGATTAGAGAAGATTGTTCACTTTGGGAAGTTTTATTAGTTTCTTTCTTTTCTTGAAAATGATGCGGCCCAACCATCCATTCTATCCAAATGAGCTTTATCAATATACCCCTTCCACTTCAATTCACATCGTATTGAGCCAAAATATTTTCTTCCAACAAAGACTTGCCCTCACTTTTGGAGCTGATCTCTTGGCTGAAAGTAATGCTTCCCTAGAGCCTTTCCTATTTCCTCTTCTGGACTACAATCTCACCTTCGATGTTTTTGTATTTATTTTGATCTAGGGAGATAGAGGGTGAGAGCTTGTTCTTGTTGCTTTCTTTGACACCAAGACCGCCTCCCCTTCTTCAACTTTTGGGTTTGAGACATGACCAAAGTTAAACCCACAATTTTGTGTCACACTACAATGTAAGGGACAATGCAAGGTTTATTCATTACTAAAACATACATAGAGCAAGCATAACAAGAATTACCATACTTTCTCACTTAAAAAAATAGAGCAAAAAATAGTGGAATTTAATATAGGCATGTTCTTTGCACGCACTCAATTGGAAGATAGTTTGCTGAAAAGAAGTTGAACCAACAAATAGATTGTTAGAGCTAGCATAGAAAGTTAAACGACCAACAAATAGACTGTTAGAGCTAGCATAGAACGTTAAACCAACAAATAGACTGTTAGAGCTACTATAGAGAGTTGAACACTGATGTTATACTCTCAAGGAACAGACATGTAAATGTGAGTGAGGAAAGATACGTGCTACCATCGAAAGACAAACAAGAGTAAGAACTGATGTCAACTAGTTGGGAAAGCAAGTGCCACCCTCGTGTCACCACCATGTCCCACTTGTTAATATGGGACCAAAATGCTTGTTTGCTATTAAATAATTTGTTAGTGTGGGTGGCGAAAGAATTCAAGAGCCTAAACGTTAGGAAATCGAACCTTAGGGAGGATTAAAAAACCTTACGCATGTAGAAGTGAAATCGTGAGCTCTCCAGATTCTTCTCATTGCCCCATGCAGTTATAAATACAAGCCGTGTAGAGATTGAAATTTATTGTGTGCACTTGTTTACACCTAGGAGAGAGGACGAAAATCATTTTTGCCAAGCTATTCTGCTAGAGCGTGAAAATCGAACAGGAGAGAGAGGATGTCTGTTTGTTTGCGGTGGTTGGTGGTCATCTCGCTTGAGAGAGAGAGAGAGAGAGAGAGAGAGGATGTCTGTTCGCCTCTGGTGGTCTCATGAGAGGATGTATGTTCGCCTAGTCATCTCACATAGCTTGGGTTTGGCCTTTACCTAAGGTCTCCATTAATTAATTAAGCTTGGGCTTGACCTTTACCTAAGGTCTTGATTAATTAATCATGCCCATCAAGGCGTGATTAATTAATTAATGGGAATAGAGTGAATATGGGATTATTTTTTTGAACAATAAGTATTTATACTTATATTTATATTAATAAGGCAAAAGCTGCCTCCTACAAAAGGTCCTTTTCTAGGTTAATTGGGTTTTGAACTTGGGTCTATACTTATCTACACTTACCTATTCCTTTGGCAAAGACCGCAGACGACCGAGTTGTAACAATGCAATTGAGAAATGGTTTCCTCCAAGACGACCAAGTCGGCAAATGAAAATTCTCTTAAACCGTGACTTCAATAAATAAATTATAACAAATGTTTTCTTCCAAGACGACCAAGTCTGCAAATGAAAATTCTCTTAAACCTTGACCAATAAAAAAAGTACAAGCCGATTAGATCCGTCTTCGAGTTGGGAAATGGTGCCCACGTCTACAGTATATTGGTGGTCGGTAGCTGGCATTAGGGAAAGAGATTTATAAGCCAATTAGATTCGAGTTGGCCCACGTGTACAGTATATTGGTAGCTGGCATTAGGGAAAAAGAGAGTCTGTGCATATAGAGAGAGAGAAACAGTGGTCGGTGATTGTTGAGAGAGAGAGAGAGAGAGAGAGTGGTCGGTGATTGTTTCTAGAGAGAGAGAGAGAGACAGACAGACAGTGTGGCACTGTGCGTCTGTGACGATGTGAGACTGGTGGGGCGACGTGCGGGTCTGGCAGACTCGGACTCTGTGGGTGTGTGTGTGTATAAAAGACAGAGAGTGGCCGGTGCGCACTGCGTGGGTGGCCTTAGGGCGGCTGTAGGCCTGGTGGTGGTGCTTCCGCTCCTCTGCGTTGCCCAATTCTTTTGTTTGAGAGAAATGGCGAGCGGCCAGCCGCCGCCCTCCAGCCTCCGCGATCGCGCCCTGAACCCGCCCGCCCCTGCGCCCAGGCGTAACGGCGCCGTCAAGAAAACCATCTTCACCCAAATCGCCGCCTCCTGCGGCAACAACAACGTCAAGTCTGGCTAAGCGCAAACGTCTTGTGGGCGGCCCCCCATGATCATGGCTGCCGATTTCACGTATTGGTCGGATGATTTTAGCTCACTCGATATAATATCGTCTAGCTTTTGGCTTCGCCATAGTATGTATGTATGTATGCAGGTTTTCGCTCAGTCGAAGCTTCTGGCTTCGCCATAGTATGTATGTCTGCATGTTTTTGCTCAGTCGATATATATGATCTCTAGCTTCTGGCTTTTCCAGTTCTTGTAACCACAGTATAAATCAATCTTCTCTGTTTTGTGCAAATGGGACACCTAAATTGGCAAGCAAAAGATTCCTGTCCTTGAGCTTATATGATTTAGGGCTCAATTCGCACAATTCGCCATGGCTGCCCACAGCCGACAGGACATACTAGAGGAAATCGGGACCAAGACTCTATGATCGTGTTGTAGTAAAGAGTTAAGGAGGGTCTATGGCGTCAGGCCGCCATTGCGAGGGACTAGAAGAGTTTAGAGCACAAGGAAAAATACCGCCTCAGAACTTTGTCTTGTGAGGAAGAGGAAGTGTATCTGTTTGCTTTCCAAATGTCTAGATGTTGGACCTTACTATATTTGACTAGGGGAAAGGGCATGCCACATACTTAGCATTAGCTACAATTTGCCTTAAATCAAGGTTAACGGAACTTTATTCCCAAAGACTTCTAAATCTCTAGCAAGTCGTTAGCTTAAGGTCTATCATCCATGTGTGGGCATAGGTGCTAAGTCTTATAAGTTGAAATGCCTTCCTTGTGTGTTCAAGATAAGGTGCTAAGTCTTATACTTGTGTGTTCAAGATGTTTCCTTAACATTCAAAAGTTGTGGAAAGTTGTGGTGATGCTCTATGGTGACTAACAAGATATCTGATTAACTATGGTGAAGAAAAACTTGAAATTTCATTTTCTAAGCTACATAAATCCCAACACACCCTCCTTAGGGAAGAACATCCATGAGTTGCATAGCATAGTATTTTCTTTTCTAAGCCACGATGATCCCAACATATCCACCTTAAATCTTTGGCCAAGGAAGAACATCCATCCACATGGCCTATATGTTTCCCAAATAGTACCGAAAGTAAAGGTGTTTATGGTCACTTGAACGGAAATTTTTTCAATTATCCTATCGATGCAACTCTCAAAGAAGTTCATGTTTGCCGTTAGTTATTGACTGTAGGACATAAGCCGATTACTATTCTCGTAAACCTCGGCTTCAATAAATAAATTATAAGGCGATTAGTACTAAGAGTGAATGAGGAGCTACAATGGGTTTTATTATAAGCCGATTAGATCCGTCGTAGAGTTGGGAAAGGGTGCACACGTCCACAAGGCGGCATAGAGAGAGAGAGAGAGAGAGAGAGAGAAGTGTGAGCGGCATAGTGAGAGAGAGAGAGAGAGGGGTCGGTGAGCGTCTCTAGAGACTGCCGCCAGAGAGAGAGAGAGAGAGAGAGAGAGCGCGCGCGAGCCTGTGTGAGTCGTGTGACACTGTGCGTCTGTGACCTGGAGGGCTATGGGCCCGTGGCCATGGCATGATGTGAGAGGAGAGACTCGTGAGGGTTTGGGAGAGTCGGACTCCGTGGGCATAAAAGAGAGAGAGTGGCCGGTGCGCACTGCGTGGGTGGCCTTGGCCTGGTGGTGGTGCTTCCGATCCTCTGCTTTGCTCAATTCTTTTGTTTGTAACCACAGTATAAATCAAGGAATCATACCGCCTCAGAACTGTCTTCTGAAGAAGAGGAAGGATTTCCAAATGTCTAGGTGTTTTGAAAATGAGGAAGAGGAGCCTTTAAGGACCTTACTATATTTGACTAGGGTAAAGGGCATGCCGCCTAATTAGCATTAGCTACAATTTGCCAAAATCAAGGTTAGAGAAATTTATTCCCAAAGCCTTCTAAATCTCTAGCAAGTCCTTAGCTTAAGGACTATCATCCATGTGTGGGCATAGGTGCTCAGTCTTATAAGTTGAAATGCCCTCCTTGTGTGTTCAAGATGTTTCCATAACATTCAAAAGTTGTGGTGATGCTCTATGGTGACTAAGGTTAAGCACAAGATATCTGATTAACTACTGTCAAGAAAAACTTGAAATTGCAATTTCTAATCCACTTAAATCCCAACACATCCTCCTTTAAGGAAGAACTGCATAGTATTTTCTTTTCTAAGCCATGATGATCCCAGCACATCCTCCTTAAATCTTTGGCTAAGGAAGAACATCTATCCACATGGCCTATGTGTTTCCCAAACAGTACTAAAAATAAAGGTGTTTATTAGTGTTTATGGTCACTTGAACGGAAATTTTCTCAATTATCCTATTGATGCAACTCCTAAAGAAGTTCATGTTTGCCCTTAGTGTTTGACTTTCTAGGACATAAGTGAAAGACATTTTCATAGCCATCCATTAAGCAACTATTTTTCAATCCTTGGACTGATTAAAAGATTCATATTTTCCTTGGTCTTTAAAGAGTAGTTATGATGTTGACTACTTTGGTCAAGGACATAAATGATAAGGTATGATGAAATAAGTTCAAGGATATTACTTTTTGAAGTTTTTAATTTAATACCTTAAAAATTTGGGATACCTATGGGAAAAACTTGGACTCAAAAAGGACCCTCTAAGAACATCACTTTTCTAAGGACTGCATAGTATTTTCTTTTCTAAGCCATGATGATCCCAGCACATCCTCCTTAAATCTTTGGCTAAGGAAGAACATCTATCCACATGGCCTATGTGTTTCCCAAACAGTACTAAAAATAAAGGTGTTTATTAGTGTTTATGGTCACTTGAACGGAAATTTTCTCAATTATCCTATTGATGCAACTCCTAAAGAAGTTCATGTTTGCCCTTAGTGTTTGACTTTCTAGGACATAAGTGAAAGACATTTTCATAGCCATCCATTAAGCAACTATTTTTCAATCCTTGGACTGATTAAAAGATTCATATTTTCCTTGGTCTTTAAAGAGTAGTTATGATGTTGACTACTTTGGTCAAGGACATAAATGATAAGGTATGATGAAATAAGTTCAAGGATATTACTTTTTGAAGTTTTTAATTTAATACCTTAAAAATTTGGGATACCTATGGGAAAAACTTGGACTCAAAAAGGACCCTCTAAGAACATCACTTTTCTAGAAAAAAGGGGACCCTCTAAGAAAATCACTTTTCTAGAAAAAACTGAGAGAGCCGTGGTGAACCTTATGTATATTTTTTTCAAAACCCCCACATGTGACATACCTTTGGAAAAAAAGGGGGATGTGATGAACCTTACGTATATTTTTTTCAAAACCCCCAAATGTGACATTTTTTTCAAAACCCCCACATGTGACATATCTTTGGAAAGCCCTTAAATCCAAATTTATTGGACTCAGCATATTTCGAATCTACTTTTTAAGGGCTTTCTAATATTATGTCATATGTGGTTGGTTGCAAGATGAGGTTATCTAGTTTCATGTAGTGGGCGCCCTTGGCTTTAGCCTGAAAACAGGCATTTTTTCAAGAAGAATAGCCAATCTCTCCTAGTTAGCGAAGGAGTTTCACTTCAAGGTCTTCTAATGAAACATCATATGCAAAGTTGGGCACCTAAAACTATAATCTGATCGAATATCCAAATTGCAAATCCCCTTTTCTTTGGGAACCAAAATTGTATACAAGCCTTGTCGGAGGTTTAGACAAGTACACTGAATGTGAGTAAATTGCCTATAACTTTTATATTATTACTCATATGATGTTCCCACTTTGCATATCAGAAATACAAATAACATAGAGCTTAACTTGATTTATCGAGTAATTTTTTATGTGTTCTACTATTTTTTATAATATTTAAAAGGCATTAGAATTGTTTAAAAAAATGCTATTTTGTCCTCCCACCACATCTACCATTTAAAATGCTTAAATTGTAAGGATCTAGTGATGATTAGATTGGGAAAGATTAGTAGAATGTGAGTATAAGGTAAATTACAAATCTAACGGTTGGATTTTTGTAGATTTACTTTGGAAAATTTGTTATGATTGTTAGAGGTCCATTAAATCAATTGTAATTTAATTCTAGAAAATCAAAAATTGAATCTTTCAATCTAAAAACTCTAGAGACCAATATGCTTGTTGCCATGAATTTATTAAAAAATTTTGGCTTAATTTGAGTATGGGAAGGTCCATTTTCAATCCTCCCAAGTGAAAATTCCCATATTGTGTCCACTCTTCCTTTTTCAAGTCTAAAACCAATCCTAGTTAGGTTTGGAAATCTAGGCTTGGTAAACTTCAAAGCCTAGATATCATTCCTCCATGTGTGAGGCTTGGATAGGCACAAATCTTATATATACATGCTACTTTATGTCCACATCAGCTTTTTCGAGAGGATCCACATAAGCACCTTGCCACCTCACCTTGCCACCTCCACCCTCCATGTCAACATGGTCAACCTAGTTGACTCCCCACCTCATCATCCTAGTCATCATTAATGCCACATCTTCTTGCCACCTCACACTTGGTGACATGGCATGCCACATTATAGATCCACATCAGCCATAATAGTGCCACATCTTCTTGCCACCTCACACTTGGTGACATGGCATGCCACATTATAGAATTGCCACATCAGCCATAATAGTGCCACATGTCAAGAGAATGCCACATGTCATGCACGCATGTGACACGTGGCACCTCCTTCCCACCTCACCATTGTTTTTCAAAAATATATTTTTGAAAAAGTTAATTTAGTAATTTAGAGAAATAAAATATAAAATTTTAAATAATAAAATATATATAACTTATTAATATATAAAAAATTAAATCACTAATTTTAAAGGATTATATTTTGGAATTAAATCAATAATATTATTTTTAAAGTTCATGTTATTTAATTTTAAAAAATAAATTTTTAAATTTAATATTTCTTAAAAATATTTTGTGTAGGATAAACCTTTGAATAAAATTTGAAACAAATACATTATAAAAGAAAATGTAATTATATAATTATAAAATAAAAGATATATTTATATATCTAGTAATGATAAATATTTAGACTTGTTAATAAATATTAATAATATTAATTTTTAAGTGGATAATAGTTTATCTTTAATTATCTTTATGTTTATCTTAATTATCCAATCAATCTTAGATAGGAAATCCAATGAGATTTGAACTGGATACCCTATTTTTCCTATATAATCACACATCTCTAGTACTATCCCACACTTATCTCCAATACTATCCCATCATTGAGCCTTCATAATTTTTACTCTCTTAGCTTCCTTGAGAATGGGTTCTCAAAGTTGTAGGAGTCGGAAACATGATAGGACTAGACTTCCCCCAAAGGGTAGCTCATGAGAGAAAGAGAGAGTGGAGAGCACGTCAACGAGCAACACCTTCCGTTGGCAATAATCCAAGCCTTGCTCCTCCTCTTCCACTTCCTCTCCCTCCGCTCTCTTCCCCCCCACTACCCCTTAGTTTAGATAATCCACATGAACCCGCCCTTCCTGAGCCTCCTTCTCTTCCACAAGAACCCACCCCCTCCTTTGGGCACCCATAGTGTGGATAGGAAAGAACTATCAAAGTTAGGGGCGCATCGTCGTGCCCATGCAATCTTCCATTCCTATTTCAAAGACCTCATGCCTTCATCACAGGCATGCGTGCTTGATGCTTTGATCGATCTGCCCAACATGGCCAATTGCAAGGTGCTTTCCGACATTGGAGGTCGAAGAGAGAGGAGAGCTGGCATGGCGATGCTACAAAGTGTTCGTCGTTCCTATACAGTTAACAAGAAGAGGAACTCTACGGACGCTTTGGTTGCTCGACGGGCTATTGTGGGTAGCCATAAGTAGCTCCCAAATGAAGGGTAAGGTGAGTGCCACATCTCGCATCCTTTCCATTTTTCCATGGCCTCTTAAGCACCAAGAGACTTGAAAAATCCACACTGGGCGCTAATTACCAATCCAAACATGCTCCGATTGTGACCAAACTTTGCAAGCATGTGGGGTGCCCCCCCCACATGCTTGCAAAGTTTGTTCCCCATCGGATCATGTTTGGGTACGATGGTATGGGGAAGGCCCAGATTTTCCATGGCCTCTTAAGCACCAAGAGTCTTGAAAAATCCGCACAGTGGTGGGCACTAATTACCAATCCAAACATGCTCCGATTGTGACCAAACTTTGCAAGCATGTGGGAGTGGGCCCCCACATTCTTGTAAATTTTGGTCCCCATCAGAGCATGTTTGGGTACGATGGTATGGGGAAGGCTTGGATTTTCCATGGCCTCTTAAGTACCAAGAGACTTGAAAAATCTGCACTGGACACTATTTACTAATCCAAACATGCTCTCATTGTTGTGACCAAACTTTGCAAGAATGTGGGGGTGGGTCCCCCCCACATGCTTGCAAAGTTTGGTCCCCATCGGAGCATGTTTGGGTACGATGGTACGGGGAAGTCCCAGATTTACCATGGCCTCTTAAGCACCAAGAGACTTGAAAAATCCGCACTGGGCGCTAATTACCAATCCAAACATGCTCCGCAAACTTTGCAAGTATGTGGAGGTGGTCCCCCCCCCACATGCTTGCAAAAATTGGTCCCCATCATCAGAGGATGTTTGGGTACGATGGTATGGGGAAGGCCCGGATTTTCCATGGCCTCTTAAGCACCAAGAGACTTGAAAAATCCACACACTGGGTGCTAATTACCAATCCAAACATGCTCCGATGGGGACCAAACTTTGCAAGCATGTGGAGGTGGGGGCCCCCCCACATGCTTGCAAAGTTTGGTCCCCATCGGAGCATGTTTGGGTACGACGGTATGGGAAAGGCCCGGATTTTCAATGGCCTCTTAAGCACCAAGAGACTTGAAAAATTCGCACTCGGCGCTAATTACCAATCCAAACATGCTCTGATTGACCAAACTTTGCAAGCATGTGGGGGTGGGTCCCTCCTAGATGCTTGCAAAGTTTGGTCCCCATCGGAGCATGTTTGGGTACGATGGTATGGGGAAGGCCTAGATTTTCCATGGCCTCTTAAGCACCAAGAGACTTGAAAAATCCACACTAGGTGCTAATTTCTAACCCAAACATGCTCCAATCTCATGACCAAAATTTGCACGCATATGGGGGTGGGCCCCTCCACATTCTTGCAAAGTTTGGTCCCCATCAGAGCATATTTGGGTACGATGCTATGGGGAAGGCCCGGATTTTCCATGGCCTCTTCAGCACCCAGAGACTTGAAAAATCGGCATTAGTCTCGCTAATTACCAATCCAAACATACTGATTATGACAAAACTTTGCAAGCATGTGGGAATGGGTCCCCCCCACATGCTTGCAAAGTTTGGTCCCCCATTGGAGCATGTTTGTGTAAGATGGTATGGGAAGGCCCGGATTTTTCATGGCCTCTTAAGCACTAAGAGACTTGAAAAATCCGCACTGGGCGCTAATTACGATCCAAACATACTCCGATTGTTACCAAACTTTTCAAGAATGTGGAGCGGGCCCCCCCACATGCTTGCAAAGTGTGGCTCCCATCAGAGCATGTTTGGGTACGATGGTATGGGGAAGGCCCAGATTTTCCATGGCATCTTAAGCACCAAGAGACTTGAAAAATCCGCACTGGGCGCTAATTACTAACCCAAACATGCTCCAATCATGACCAAACTTTGCAAGTATGTGGGGGTGCCCCCCCCCACATTCTTGCAAAGTTTGGTCCCCATCGGAGCATGTTTGGGTACGATGGTATGGGAAAGGACCAAATTTTCCATGGCCTCTTAAGCACCAAGAGACTTGAAAAATCCGCACCACTGGGCGCTAATTACCAATCCAAACATGCTCCGATGTGGGGACCAAACTTTGCAAGCATGTGGGGGTGGGCCCCTCCACATGCTTGCAAAGTTCGGTCCCCATCGGGTTTGGGTACGATGGTATGGGGAAGGCCCGGATTTTCCATGGCCTCTTAAGCACCGAGACTTGAAAAATCCACACTGGACGCTAATTACCAATCCAAACATGCTTCGATTGTGACCAAACTTTACAAGCATGTGGGGGTGCCCCCCCTGATTGCAAAGTTTGGTTCCCATTGGAGCATGCTTGGGTACGATGGTATCGGGAAGGGCCGGATTTTCCATGGCCTCTTAAGCACCAGGAGACTTGAAAAATCCGCACTGGGCGCTAATTACTAACCCAAACATGCTATGATCATGGCCAGATTTTGCAAGAATGTGGGGGTGGGGCCCCCCCACATGCTTGCGAAGTTTGGTCCCCATCGGAGCATGTTTGGGTACGATGGTATGGGGAAGACCCAGATTTGCCATGGCGTCTTAAGCACCAACAGACTTGAAAAATCCACCCTAGGTGCCAACCCAAACATGCTCCGATCTCATGAACAAACTTTGTAAGAATGTGGGGGTGCCCCCCCACATGCTTGCAAAGTTTTTTCCCCATCGAAGAATGTTTGGGTTTGATGGTATGGGGAAGACCCGGATTTTCCATGGCCTCTTAAGCACCAAGAGACTTGAAAAATCCACGCTGGGTGCTAATTACCAACCGAAACATGCTCCAATTATGACCAAACTTTGCAAAGTTTGGTCTTCATCGGAGTATGTTGTTTGAGTACGATGGTATGGGAAAGACCCGGATTTTCCATGGCCTCTTAAGCACCAAGAGACTTGAAAAATCCGCACAGGAGCGCGCTAGTTACTAACCCAAACATGCTTCGATCATCATGACCAAACTTTGCAAGCATGTGGTGGTGGGCTCCCCCCCACATGCTTGCAAAGTTTGGTCCCCATCGGAACATGTTTGGGTACAATGGCATGGGGATTTTCAACAAACAATATGATAGCCAAAGTGTTAAAAAAATAAAAAAAACCAACATCAACTAAAATGTAATGATACTCAAAAATGAAAAAACTCATAATGATATAAACATCAAATAAGTACATCAGAATGTGAGCTAACCCAGCTACTCTAGGTTTAGCCACCACTGACTCAAAAGATCAAGGCATAATGAAAATGAGCTACCCCAGCTAGTCTGAGGTTAGTCATTGCCCATAAATCTAAGTACAATGTAAGTGAGCTAACCTAGCTAGTCTGAGTTTAGTCACTATCAACGACAACCCAATCAAAATTGTCATCTCTACTGTTGGTCGACGTGCGCGTCCAGGCACTGCTGTGCACGTCGAGGAGGCTGTGCCGGCTACGGGGATCGTCGAATATCAGCGGGGAGGTCTACCTCAAAGGAATGATCATGAGAGCTGGTGCCGATGTACTCGGGAGCTCACAAGTCCCATAAGCTGCTATAGCCCTCTCCCTCTCTCTATGTCGTGCTACTGCGAGACGTCTCTATTTGTAAACCCAAAATCTGTAATCACAGCAATGATACGTGTCTACCACTCTTCGCGTGTAAGCTCCTCTGCTGTAAGGACACGCTACTCATGAGAAGCAGCACTGCTGCTACTAGCACCATCACCCGAGGTGCCACTAAGACCAGCACCACCCACACACTCGTATGATGTGATCTAGCTCTCGTGAAGGACTCTCTGGTATGCATCAAACTCATGTGCACTCCATTCAATCTCTGGAGGCACCTCAGGCTCTTGATCTCTGTCATCGGCGGCGTCGAGTCCCAAGTCAGTAGAGCTAAGGCAAAACCAAGAGGCCTGCCAATCCTAGCATCTACTCGAGTGAAGCCTAGGTGAAGATCATCAATGCCCAGAACTCTGTATATTGCTAGGTCGATGCATGCACGAGACAAGAGGGACATGCTAAGAAGCATACTAGCTCCTGGGTGATGCAAGACAAATGGAAAAAATGTCCACATCCCAGAGCATATCCACAAGTACTATCAATGTCCTTGATATACAGAGAGCACAGTGAGCATCATCACAAAGGAATGGTGGTGCATCCTGAGAGGGAGAGGTCGTCTCGAAAAACCTCTGTAAAGGCAAGTAGGGCACTATCACGTCTGAGGACCTGTGGAACTCCCAAACATGCAGCATCAACTGCTATGCCCTATGCTGTGCAATCCGCTCCATAATCATATGCTGCTGCGCCTCAGCTCTATAACTCTCTACCTCAGTCCGAGCCTACGCAAAAAGTAAAGCATAAAAATAATTGATTAGTCTCTCTCATTAGGTATTAGTCTCTCTCATTAGGTATTAGAGAAATTTATAACTTAGGACCTTAATTATAACTCTTTTATAACAGGCCGTGGATATAAAGACAAGTAGGGCACTGTCACGTCTGAGGATCTGCAGAACTCCCGAACATGCAGCATCAACTGCTTTGCCCTATGCTGTGCAATCCGCTCCATAATCATGTGCTGCTCAGCTCTAGAACTCTCTACCTCAGTCTGAGGCTTGAGCATACGCAAAAAGTAAAGCATAAAAATAATTGATTAGTCTCTCTCATTAGGTATTACTTAAAGAAATTTATAACTTAGGACCTTAATTATAACTCTTTTACGTACAAGAGAAACCTACCTGTTGGAGATGTCACACTCTCTCGCATGCCGTGCCTCTACAGTAGCTGTCTCTGCCGTCTGCAATGCATCTCTAAGGCAGTCAATCTCCGCTCTCGCCTCTACCAACTCTTGAGTGAGTCTCTGAGTGGTAGGTGTGGGACCCTATGTGACACAATCAACCATGCCGCTCATGTAAAAATATAGAAAAGTACATATAAACATGTAAATAAATGACTAAAAAAACTTAAGTAGTAATAAGTGTGTAAATACCTCGACATTTGTTGTCTCGGTATCGATCATGTGAGAACAAGTGCACCACGTGTTGGTGGATGCTCTCCGTGGTACTCCGTACGTCGATGCCAACCTAGGTGCCAAGAGCCTCGACTGTCGACATAGGCAGCACAAACGCCACATCTGTAGGAGCTACAAGAAGAAGGGCTGGTGGAGGCCGCCTACCCTGGTCCTTGAGACGGCCTCGGTCTCAGCACCACCACCACGCCGATGGCTAGTGTAATCCACCTCCTCCCCTAAGACAAACTCCGCATATAATTGCATTGCGAAGTATATGGGAATCTGGCCGTTGTTCGGCATCCTCCCATATGCGGCAACATATCGACTATAGATATGTGTGCCACCATACGAGGATGCGAACACCGCGAAATAGTAAGGGCCTCATCCCACGGCTATCGAGGAAAATATCTAAGTAGGCTCCATCTCTAATCGGACCAAGATCACTGACTTGACGATATGTCAGGCCATGTGACACAGGAGCAGTGCGATGGTGGGCTATCCACTCATCTATATAAACAATATCGTGAAGGCTACGAAGGGACAATAGCATCATCTCCAAGTCTGCCACCACGATATATAATGTCGACGGTGTGTCTCTAGCACTCCTATATATACGGATAGCCGCTAACTCGCGGTCTATCTCCGTGATGAGGTCCACAATATACGAGCGGCCCTCCTCATGGCTCTCCTCGCGTGACTCCATGCTAAAACCTAAAGGTCCAATGCTTAGTGCTAAGTAGCACTAATGAAGCTATAAAACAATTCTAATGGGCCCACTAATGCTAATCCAAATCAAGAGAGTAAGGAGAGTGAAAACGACTTCTGACAAATGAGGCAAAAAAAAACTTTTCCGGTTTTATAACCTCGAACGAGGTTCGGTGGCATCATGCACTTTAGGGTTTGCAAGATGTACGCTCTGGATTTTAGGGTTAGTGAGACAAATGGCCAAGATATGCACTTAATTTTAGGGTTGCTAGAGGATCAACGGCCTGCAATTTGAATTCAGTATCTCGTTCGAGGTACATGGACGACTTAGATTTTAAGTCATTACTACGATTGAGGTATGTTTGACGGTCGAGATTCATTTAATACCTCGATCGAGATATTTAAACGGTTGGGATCGCATCTTCAAATGTGCATGAATGGACGGGTCAGATTTTGTAGATGAACTTCATTCGTGGTTTTTAAATGGTCTTGATTTCATCTCTATACCTCGAACGAGATATGTGGACGGATGAGATTGCATCTCTATACCTCGAACGAGGTATTTCAATGGTCGAGATTTTATTTCAATATCTCGTTCGAGATATGTGGACGGTGGAGATGGGCTGGTCAAATATGCTGAATGTACATTTGAGCGGTATGTCTAGAGGGATACAGCGTGTGGCATTGATGTGGATCCGAGTGGCATGAATATCTTGATCGTTCGAGATAGTGTGGTGGCGGTGACCTGTATAGTGACATGGATGACTGGAAACCCGGACCTGCTACTAGCGTGGCATTAGTTGGTATCTCGTTTGAGATATGTCGCTTTAGGCTTGGGAGGCACGTGTCGTGTTTTAATTGATGGCGATATCACGATCAAGGTACTCCGCCCGAGATGCGTGGATGTCCCAATTTTAGAGAGAGTGAACGTGAGTACCCTCATCTTGCAACCACCCATGTGGGGGTTTTGACGTACGATACATAAGATTCTTTAAAAGTCTAAATTTTCCTAATTCGAAAACATAGTTGCATATATACATAGATTAGGCTTATTAGTAGTGTTGAAGAATAGAGTATTGGTAGTAGTGTGAAGAGTTTACCAAGGAGGATGATGTCTGACTATATACCAAGTAAATGAGGAATGCGTTAAGTATATTTATTTCAATATGTTGAATAACCTAGAAGCATAGAGTATGAGTGCTCAATGTAAACATGAGGAAAATAAGTTAGTTAATTAAGATTTCATTAGAAAGATTACATGGTTGATTAAGGTAATGATCAAAGGCCAATGGCATGCAAATAATTTAGCTGCGATGTTATGAATTGATATCAATGATCACCTCGAATTTTAAACTCTGTAAGTGTGTTGGAAATTTCAAAGTAGATGGCTGGATGATGTTAGCATATATATATATATAGATAGATTAGGCTTATTAATAGCATTGAAGAATAGACTATTGGTAGTATTGAATAGTTTCCAAGGAGGGTGATGTTTGAATATAAGCCAAGTGCATGAGAAATGGGTTAATTATAATATTTATTTCAATATGTTGAATAACTTAGAAGCATAGAGTATGAGTGCTCAATGTTGTAAACATGAGGAAAATAAGTTAATTCATTAAGATTTCATTAGCAAGATTACATGGTTGATTAAGCCAATTTATCTTTTGGAACATTTGGCTTCCAAAGACGAAAAAGAGCAATATGAGGAATTGCTAGACAAGTATCTCAAGTTGTATTTTAAAAGGATTATACTCAAATACCACTAATGTTGTTCATGAAATCAAGTTCAATGAAGGAGTTAAGCCATTAGCTCAAAAGCTCAGGAGATTAGGGACAATAGAGAGACAAATTTTGGAGACAGAGGTTACCAAGCTGCTCTTCTACAGGCTGGTTTTATCTATCCAGTTGAGGATGATGCTAAGTGGGTGTCTCCTATCATAATTGTTTCTCCAGTTGATGATGCTGAGTGTATGTCTCCAAGGATTTACATGATGCTGTGAGAGTCCAAGGACCATTATATCAAGGTAGATAAACCCTTTATGAGGAGGAACAGGTCCTTCTGATAGGTTTTGCAAGAAGAGAGCTGGATGCTTCAAAAAGGAGGGCAACTATCAAAAGAGCTATGAAGTATGTTTTGATTGGATACACATTGTATCATAAAGGAGGTGATGGTATTTTGAGAAGGGTTTTATATTAGGAGATGAAATTCAAGATGGTCTGAAAGCTTGTCGTGTGAAGAGGGATGATGAGAATTTCAGAAGAAGATTCTAGTTCCTGAGCCCATGCATCACATTATGAGCCATGGGGCTTTTGAGAAGTGGGGAATAGATGTAATAGGGCCTCTTCTAGGGACTAGAAGTAGAAATTTTTACATCATCTATAGTGGACTAATTGACAAGGTGGCCAGAGGCTAGGACAACTAGCAGTGCTACTAGAAAGCAGGTTTGTAGGTTTGTGTATGAAATGATTTGCTATAGATTTGGAGTTCCTTTGGAGATGGTCAGTGACCAAGGGAGGGAGTTCAAAGCTGGTTTAGTCAAAGATTTAACCAAGAAATTGGGGATTAAGCATAGGTTTACCACACCATAGCATCCCTAATGCAATGGGTTGGTAGAAAGCTTTAATGGAGTTTTGTAGAGATTGTTATTCAAACTTGTGGAAGATCATCCCAATGATTGGGACATGTACCTAGATAGAGCACTTTGGGCATTCAATGTGTCTGAAAAGAATGCTACTCGGTATACCCCATATCATTTGGTGTATGGAGAAGACTGTGTGTTACTAGTAAATATGATGCTACTATCACTTGATTTTTTGTTACAACATAACATGACCCAAGTGGAGCAAGAGAAAAAGAGGTTGACCATTTTATACTGTTGGACAAAGGAGAGGCTATTAAATGGTATGAAATGATCAATCAAAAGAGGATATAGACTTTTAATGATAAGTTGGGAAGCAAATATTTGAAGAAGGGAATGTTGGTCTTAAGGTACAATAATGCTCTAGATACTACATTTCAGACTAAGTTTAGAGTCAGGTGAAAAAGGCCTTTTATTATACATGAAGTTTTTCCTAATGAGACCTATCAGTTAAGGACTTGGGAGGTTAGATGCATGCAAGCAAGGTTAATGTACTAAGATTGAGGCCATATCATATCAGGGTTATGTGAAAGTAGAAAACAAAGTGTGAAACACTTGAAAGCGTTTCACTATAGGGTTGGGGCAATATGTGAGAGGAGCCTAGAGCTCAAAAAAAACATGAAATGTGGGAACACCTAATGTATATAAGGGAGATGACATGGATCCTAAGTGGCAAAAAACAAGGTGGCGACATGAGTGGATAAAAGCAGGTGTAAAAAACCAAAATAGAAGGAGCATGGAAGAACAAGGGAGGTGACGCAATTGTTCCAGAAGGTGGCGAGGCGAAAACAGACCAAAAAGGGGGAATTGAGATAATTTATGGGTGAATGGTCAAATATAGAGAGAGGAGAAGAAAGATGAGCAAGAGTGAGTGAAGTGTGTGAAGTACCTACAGTGAAGAAACTAGCTACATACAAGAGGATCTTCTAGTTTTCACAAGTTGTAAAAGTGGTTTTCTGAGCAATTGAGATGAAATTGGGTAAATCAGAGAACAGAAGGCTCTCAGTCTAGAGAATCAGTCACAAGAGATGTGTCCCCAGCAATTTCTATGAGGCCACTTTGTTAGAACATGGTTTAGTTCAATTCATCTTCATCTGTAACTACTGGTGTCAGTCACTTCTATGTTGATTTGTATCTGTTTGGAAAGGACCTATGGTTTGTAGTTGTGGATTCATTGTGCAGTTCAAATTCGTGAGTGAAGCTGATGATTGGGAGAGTGATAGTTAGAGCTTACTTATGAAGAATCCCCAAGTTTTTAGTGTGTCCTTCTTATATATTTTAATGCATTGTCTCAGGGGTGTTGAGACAGACTATCTTTGTTTTTGTGAAGAAAGCCAAGTGTTCATAGCTTGTATCTATGTCATGATTGGTGAGAATTGTGATTTGGAGCTTGGTTTGAGTTGTTTAAATTGTCTTTTTTGAGATAGAGCAACTATGAAGGTATGTCTGACATCTTGGAAGTCAGAGCTGTCTCTCATAATTGAAGCAGACATCTTTTGAGAATATATAATCAGATAGGGTCAAAAGAGTGTCAGCTAGGAAGATGTGCATCTAGGGGATCAGCTGATGAGATAAAAGAGTTGTTTGATCTTTTTGGATTCAAGGGAAGTTATTTTGAGTTGAGTCGGACAATCAAAAGAAGTCAGACAAGTTTGTGGGTAAGTTGGTCATTCTGGATCAACTGTGACTTGATTGTGATTAGCTTGATGTCTATTGAGTTATATCTTTATGTGTTTTGAGTGTTTGGAGGGTTTAGAGGTGTTAAAGGTGTTAGAGGACTCATAGCTAAAAAAGTCTATTCTAGTTGAGTCAGTTGTCCAGGTGATAATCAGATCAATTAATAGTAAGTTGGTTGAGGACAACAAAGTGTCTTAGGTATCATACCTTCATGAAATTAGGGTAGCCAACGGGCTAGGAGGATTCAGACATAAAAGAGAAAGTTCTTGAACAACCAAGTAGGATTTCTAAGTCGGTTGGTTCTGCCTCTGGAAGCAGAATTGATAACAGTTAAGACTATTTGGATCAATGTCAGCAGAAGGTCCGCAAGGTATAAGGGGATGTTTAGCGTGGTTCTAGGGTAGAGAGATTGAGGCTAGCTAGACGAAAAGGACAATAAGAGACTAAGTTGCATTATACGTTAAACAAGATTCATTTTATATGCAAATAATATCTGTTTTATATGTTTGCCCTCTTTATACGGGCATATTATACGATGACACATAACATATTTTGGGTTATATGTTTAGGCCATTACATTTTAACTGATAACTTTATCAGTCGATATATTATCGATCGATAAAGTTATCGATCGAAATAACTCATTGTAAAAATAGTCCATCATTCCCAATGTACTATGTGCATGACTTTCAATATCTGAAAGCTGTAAGCTAAAAAAAGAGGCATTTCCTTCCAAGGTAGTGCTTCTAAAATTGGAAAATTAAAAATATTTCTAACATATTAAGTAAAATAGCCTTAGATATAGGTTTAGATGTATGTGTGCCTATGTTCGAAGTTTACTTCATGCTTGTACATATATTTTAGAAAATAAAAATTAGTTTTGTCTTTCATTGTGTTCGAAGCTTGCTTCACACTTGAAAGATAAAGTCTTAGAAATAGGATTTATCTTTTATTGTGTTTGAAGCTTGCTTCACGCTTAGAATATAAAAGTTTAGGTTTAGGTTTTATCTTTTATTGTGTTCGAAGCTTGCTTCACACGTAAAAGATAATGCGCAATATAGGAAACAGGTTTTATCCTTGAGCATTACATCAACGGACCTTCCTCTTATGCCGGCTCCATTTGTTGTTGTCGCCAAGCTCACGACACAGAATGCTAGCCTTGTTTTATGCATATGGTGCCAAGCCCACAATGAGGTGCCAAGACTAGAACAATTTAGTCTCTCTCTCTCTCTCTCTCTCTCTCTCTCTCTCTCTCTCTCTCTCTCTCTCTCTCTCTCTCTCTCTCTCTCTCTCTCTCTCTCTCTCTCTCTCTCTCGTAGAGTAGTCCCACATTAGCTCGTCCAATGTACCGTGACCCATTTGGGATGTAGGCCTATGCCTCTCTCTCGCTCTCCCTGACTCTCGACTCCTGCACCCCTACTAAAAATAATCCTCTCTCTCTCTCTCTCTCTGGGGCAACAATCCATCAGCTTGTCTAATGTACCGTGACCCATTTGGGATGTGGGCCTAGGGCATCTGCATCTCTCTCTCGCTCTCCCCGAATCTCGACTCCCACGCCCCTACTAAAAATAATCACCTCTCTCTCTCTCTCTCTCTCTCTCTATATATATATATATATATATATATATATATATATATATATGGCCCCTACCAACTTGCCCCCCAAGCCCCCTGAGTAGTGAGTAATATATCTCCCAGGGATGCTTGCTCCTGTCTCTCACTCCCATAGAAAAATTTTAAAATTATTGAAAACAAAGGTTTACAAATTTGAAGATTTTGAGGACCTTTAGTTATTGATTTTTCACATTTGCTTGCTAATTAATAGATTTCACCTTTGCAATTTTCACAAGGGTATTACACACTTAACTCTTGACCCCCTTCACTCTAGCCAATCCCTTTCCTTCATCATAACCTTTGTTAATGATGGTTGTTACTCCTTTCTTTCTATTAGGTTGATGAAGCTAATGGCTTAAACTTAGAAAGTTTCTTGAACAAATGCGGGCTCTTACTATTATGGATTCACAAGATTTTAAACATGACTATAAAGACATATAAATTGTCTTTGTAGAAGGAAAGTGAACCTTTAATCACACTTGAACAAATATAAAAGCATTAAGCAACAACTCAGCCATTAGCAAAAAGGTAGAAGATGATGAGGCATATATATGGTGGTGATATGTGGATGTAGGTTAATAATGGGTCTATGCACTTTTTCTCACATTAGAAGGTTTTTTCTGTCGAGCATATGTATGCACTTTTACGAGTGTGTATAAGTGACCTTATCATGTCACTTCACTTGTACTTCACTCATTCCCATGAACCTACTTTGAGTGTTGTGATTCCATCTATCTCTCCTTGCTTACTTCATCTATGTATGTGTTGCTACATTGATCTCCACTCCAATCAATGTTATTGAAATGGAGAAACGCGTGTGCAAAACTCAAAAGCTAAGATACGAGAAATCACCATGAAAGCTTGCATGTAGTTAAGATAGTAATCAAATATAAGACCATGATGCCTAAGTGATTTAGCCTCTCACCAAGAGGATGGAAACAGCCTTCCATAATCCAAATGCATGTAACCTAAAGGCTCCAAGATTGTCCAAAGATACCAATAATGGCTCGTGAGCCCTTTTTATACTTGCACCATGACCATAATCCCTAAACCTAACTAATGAAGTTGCTACCAAACATCGCTTCCCAAATATTTTGTCCTCAAAATCTATCATATGTATAATTATACATCAATGAGATGTGAAGGTTTTATCATATCTATAAGACCATATAACAATAGATAGAATGATCTCCAAAAGTAGCCATGTCGATAGATCCTCTAGGTATGAGAAAAGAAATGTCCTTGCTCTTTTTGATTGAGTGAGCCTTGAATCACACCTAGAAAAATTCAACCCATAAGATTTGACTTCTATTGAAGAATAACAATCAATCCACATATTGGAAACTATTATGACATCCATGTCATACTTGAAAGCCCTTGCAATTCCTTCATTAAAACACCTTGAAATGGGCTACAAATGAGTTGAGGCACCCCAAACAACAAGCAAGCGTGAACGAGCCAGAGGAAGACCGAGCCAAGTGGGAAGGCTGGAGGCCATCATGACAATGCTATACAATGACAAAACAAATGCTCTCTCTCTCTCTCTCTCTCTCTCTCTCTCTCTCTCACACACACACACACACACACACACACACACACACACCATGTGCACACACGATTCAATCTGTGCCCTTGCGCGTACATAAGTATGTCTATTGCCTCTTCGAACACTCATACACACAATAGATAATTATGATGCACTATGTTATTGGTCTAACTGCAGCACACAACTAAATGCTCCTCTCTCTCTCTCTCTCCCCCCCTCTCTCTCTCTCTCTCCCTCTCTCTCTCTCTCACACACACACACACACATCACATGTGCACACACACAATATCCAAGCCATGCCATTGCTGCGCGTACTTAAGTATGTCTATTATCACTTTGAACACTCATACACACAATAGATAATTATGATCCACTATGACATTGGTCTTTATGCTATGCAATGATGAAACAAATTCCTCTCTCTCTCTCTCTCTCTCTCTCTCTCTCTCTCTCTCACACACACACACACACACACACACACACACACACACACACACCCCCCATGATCCAAGCTATAATACACACAATAGATAATTACGATGCACTATGACATTGGTCTATTTGCAACAAAATTACAAAGGTGATAATGAGGTTCAACCGGTAGCACATCTATATGCGAATTTTAATAGACACAACTTTCATCATCAAAAAATAAGCATTGTTGTTGGTGATCTCCTGTGACCTTGTCATATCGACGATCGATCTCCCAAGCCATCTCCAAAGCAATCACCTCAGCATAATCTGGCAAAGACACTTAACATGGAAAAAAACACTTGCTCAACCAATGAAGACCTTGTAATGACATTATAGAAATGTAAACAAAATAGTCACAGCCAAATAACAATCTTGGACATGACCTTACTCAATTTGCATCCGCCACGTGTGCACACACACCACATATGAGTTCATGCATATAATATCACCAATCAAAGATCTAAAGACGTGAATCTCATCCAATTTATCATCAACAATTGTTTTGATTATATAACTAAAACATAGTTATATAATTGTTTTGATTAAATAACTAAAACATAGTTATAGTGAAACCATAACAAAAGGTAGCAAGCCGCAAAAAAAATAGTTATCTTAAACGCATGTCATAGTGTAATTGAAATATGGTGCAACAAAATGAAAAGGCGAGCTGCTCACTATAGCTGTATGGAGAGACCCCTGCCAAAAGATCCACCTCATCTTTGGCAATCTCTGATGTGCCTGCCCCAACTCCTAGTTGCCTCTTCTTCTCAAGAAGGAGGGGAACCACATGTGATGTGATGAAGCACATCATCAATGTCAATGTCCACACATAATCGATTAGAGTCCATGCACACCCAAAGGAGGGGAGTAGTGCCACAACCCAACTCAAGTGCTATCCCATCACACGCGATGACAGAGGAGCTCCAAATAACATGCCACAAAGGTGTGGCTCCTCTCCATGTGCCCTCTCCAATCGCGTCCGTCAGAGGCCCTAGCCTTGCTATCAGAAGAAGGAAAATGATGGTAGACAATGGTGTCCATAGGACTCAGCCACAAAGCCTCAAATAGAGGCCGGCTAGAATCGAGGTAAACAGGAGGATCACAACCACGTCTAAGAACCAAGAAGAGCATAGAAGTTGAGCACTGCACACCGAAAGTTAAAAAAAATTAGCGATTGGCATTTGGAACAAGTTCAATCATCTAACCGAACAGCATAGTTATTGATTTTATCTTTGTACCATAGACGAAGAGCCCATAAGCTTTATAGAACCATAAGGTGTGTGATGCATGACCACCACACGATGCCAAATGTACAAGCCACTCACCCTAACATGTCTCTCAATCCAACTAGTGGTGGCTGGCCCTGTAGACAAAACAAACGAGGCATCACCATCCAATCATCGACACTCAAGATGACCTGTGAAACTCTACTTACATACCTGCATGGGAGCTCATAACAACCATCCACTGTTTGACATGGAGGCGGAAGCCGCACGTATGCCATAGCGCACATGCTCCTCACTACGAATATCCCACTGTGGACAAGGTGCTGGCTCAAAGAGCACTCCACCAAATGGCAAGTCCAAGAAAACAATATCAACCGACCAACTGACCGATCTACCATTGTGGACATACTCTCTACCCTTAGGACAAAATGTCCTAAAGTGATCATGTACACCTAAGTGTACATGGAGTATTTTTGTCCACAAGCAAAGTCTCTACCTATGGCCACATAGTCCCCCACAATGGCTAGACAATGGTGATCCCTACTAGATGCAACAAAGTTATGTTTGTGTGCACCAACAAAAATGAATGTGCATGTCCTCTTGGCGACAGAGTGCTATTGTCACACCCTATAACATCAAAACAACCATTCTTCAAAGCATATTAAACAATAAGCCAAGGCAACATGGTCGATAGAGAGAGAGAGAGAGAGAGAGCGAGAGAGCATGGGAGAATGGAGAGAGAAGGGCGTAATATAGTAATGTGTGTAAGGGAAAGAGAGAGATAGAGAGATATTACAGCTGTGTATAATGGTATCTCCTTGTCAAGGGAAACCAAGGCTCGGCACCCTTGGTATTCTTTCTCCTAATTCTCATGATCAAATAAACATCTTCAAAAGACAACTCCTTAAGATAATCCTCCAGATCAGTAGGTAGTGCATATATTAAACGTATTCACCAACTCATCCCAAAGAGATATAACAACCAAAGCATGTGTGTTAAGACTACATGCAAAATCTCAAGTTAGTCCAAATCACAAAAAATCAACATAATTTTCAATAATCAACAAGCAAGCTTTAAGTAATCAGACACTTATAAATTCATGTGTTGGAAGGAATAAAGGAGAGCAATTTTGCTCACCTTCCTTGGATCAATGAGCGTAGAAATCACACGCACATGCTTCTCACGACAATGAAGGAACCTCTCGACAATGGCCCCCATTCAAGCCATGGTTCGATGATTACCCTCCCAAACATAAAACATATTATTGGACAAATGTTTCAAGCAAGGATGCAAGCTCAACTCATCTTCAAACTCCTTGTTCACATCTAGCCAAATGGGATCCCAAGTAGCCATAATCTCGGCAGTCACCAAACTAACCTCACCCTGGTTAGTGCAAATGGAAACTATGAAAACCCCCTTTTGAGGCACATATCCCTCCTTACCAAATGCAATCTTTAACCCAGATAGATCATCCCTAAGTCCTCTCACCTTTGCAAAAACACTATTAAAGAGGTTTCACCTCTTTCAAGGGGTTCGAGGCATTTTGCAAAACAAGAATCTCCATTGCAAAAACCACAAAATTACATGTGCATCATACAATCCCCAAAACATTATCTCTCTCACTATGTCCCTCTATCTCTCTCACACATGCTCTCTCTCTCCTCTCACCTTTGCACTGTTAAAGAGGTTTCACCTCTTTCAAGGGGTTCGAGGCATTTTGCAAAACAAGAATCTCCACTGCAAAAACCACAAAATTACATGTGCATCATACAATCCCCAAAACATTATCTCTCTCACTATGTCCCTCTCTCTATCTCTCTCTAACTCTCTCCATCTCTCTCTCACTTGGCATCCAATCTCTCTCACACATGCTCTCTCTCTCTCTCCCTCTCTCTCAATGATGTCTCTCTCCCTCTCGCTCTTTCAAGCAAGCAAAGAGAGAGAGATTGATCACACTGATCACACTATGTAAAGGGTTGAAATCAATTATATCAACATTTGTACCATGTACCAAAACCACACATATAAATGATAAGGAAATAAACAAGCGAAAGCAGAGGAAGAGGGTGAGGAAGAGCATATATAGTTTTTGTAGATAATGAATTTTTGTTGCAAGCCTAATTGAACACATTTGACCACATGAAAACAATATTCTGAAATGACAAACATAGGCCACTTTAATCTAGAACTTCTCCTGCCTTGCATTATCATACTCATTGGCATCTGAATACATATAGAGGCATGCGAATCTCTCTCTCTCTGCCTCTCTCTCTCTCCCTCTCTCTCTCTCTCTCTCTCTCTCTCTGCCAGCTCGAAAGAGCCTATGCCAGCTGGCAGAGAGAGAGAGAGAGAGAGAGAGAGAGAGAGAGAGAGAGAGAGAGGGAGAGAGAGAGAGAGGGGGGAGACTGAAAGAGATTGAGAGAGAGAGAGAGTTTCTTTATCCATTCAGAGGGTCCTTTTCCGATTGACACAGTACAATGAACCGAAAAGGTCTAGAACCCAAGAATGCATAAGGACTGACCATTTCTAGGGACACTGATCACACTATGTAAAGGGTTGAAATCAATTATATCAACATTTGAACCATGTATCAGAACCACACATATAAATGATAAGGAAATAAACAAGAGGGTGAGGACGAGCATATATATATATATATATAGTTTTTTTGTAGACAATGATTTTTTGTTGCAAGCCTTGTGGGAAACCAGTCAGTATTGAACACATTTGACCACATGAAAACAGTATTCAATGATTGAGACAGAGAGGGAGAGAGAGATCCGCATGCCTACATATGTATGCGGATGCCTATGTTTGTCATTGGGAGCATGTTCGGGTCGCTTTTGATGATTTTGATGGCCCGAAGCCTCTCTCCGGCATGAGTTCCTTGGGCGGCATGCCAGGATCCGGCAGCCATTGCAGCAACCTGCTCTTGTCAGTCGTAGCTGGCGCTACCAAGCCGGCTTAATGGCCGAAATAGGCAGCATATCTGGGCTTTCTTGTCAAGCTGGCCCGATAGTAGAGTAGCTGAAAACCACCTCCATCACGCAACACCAGGTGGACTGGGCAGTAATGCCAACCCAGCTGGGTTCTGCAACAGTAACAATAACAGCGGTGGGTTGGCAGTTATGCCTTCGTTGTCGTCTCTCTTCAACCAGCCCAATCCTCTTCCTCTGCTCAAATGTCAGCCACTGCGCTGCTGCAAAAAGCTGCTCAAATGGGTGCCACTGCGAGCAACAACGGGCGCTTGGCATGGTGTCATGTCTAGCTCAAAATCATGATTCATTCATGCAACAGCAGCAAAGGCGGCCTTCTGCTGTGTTTGGAAACAAGGACAGCCCAACTGGAGGTGGGGGTGGTAACAATAGCGAATATCCAAGGAACACCACTATGGATAATGCAACTGCAGCTAACATTCAAGAGCTGCTATCTTCCAAGGTGCCGGTAGCCAAGAAGATATGTACTTTAAATAGCTATCTTCCATATGCTTAACACAGCTCTTAAAGCCAAGAAGATATGTACTTTAAATAGCAGAACTTATCACTTAGACAGCAAGTACCTCAAAGCGCACGAGGATACTTATCATGTCATTTAGTTAAGCCAAGTTGTGACATTCAATTGTGTCATGGAAGACACCAAGGCACAGAAAAATGACACTTATTCTCCAAGTGGGATGCCCTATAACTTCAAAGTGAAAAGTATAACAACTTCCCCCATCACCCAAATTGTACGTTGCAATATCCATACATCAAGATCAAAAACCTTAGATTTTGCCCCAAGCATATTGTATAACCTCCACATTCCCATCACAAAACTTTGCATATATATATCAACAAGGACACTCACCTACACAATGCATTACTACCAAGACATTCTACAATATATATCCAGGGTTAGCGTGTTTAAAATCCACCAAGCATTGCCAATGCTTCATCAAAAACCTTCCCTTGCCTTCTGTTTCACTATTGAGCCTTTGCACTGTTCCATAGCCTCACTCTCTAGTCCATAGCCTCTCTCTCTCTCTCTCTCTCTCTCTCTCTCTGCCTGCTCGAAAGAGCCCACGCCTCTTGAAAGAGCCCATGCCTCTTTCAAGTAGGCAGAGAGAGAAATACGCTTACACACATATCAAAATGGGAGGCCTATCTCTTCCATACCATGCGCTTTGCAAACCAGCAATGAAGAGGAGGAGAAGGTTCTCTTCCATAGCCTCTCTCTCTCTGCCTACTCAAAAGAGCCTGCACCGGTGCGGGCTCTTTCGAGCAGGCAGAGAGAGAGAGAGAGAGAGAGGTGGGAGTGCATCCATCGTAAATCAAACCATACGTGCATCTAGGTGTATCAACATGTGTGTCTCCCTCCTCTGGAAACTTGAAAGAGATGTGGGTGCACTTTGACCACGTTCACAGGGTTGCTGGTTGGTCCACTATGGCTACTCATGTTTGCGATCCTTTTCTGCAAGAGTTGTTAACCATTGCCACCTGTGAATTCAAAGTTGAGGACAGATTTGCCCAAATAGAATTCGGGAAGATGTTGAACGAAGTGGTGCAAAATTGTGGTTTTGACAAGCCTAAGTTTCGAGGATTTATGGGCAGATGAGGCAAGTGCAAACTGGATTGTTGTCCGCTTTGTGTATTTTGGAGGGAGACCTTGTCCAAACAGAGAACGCTCATGTGTGTTTCATTGGGAGAAAAGCATGGTGGCCCACACATTGTAAATATGCCTTGCAACAATGGTGGAGGAAGGGATGTCATGCTGTTGAGAGCGAATTAGCATCACTTGAAACATGGATTGCTTGGTTGGAGGTCCGAGCAGCACATTGGAATTCATGGTTTCTCAGGAACAAGATGGCCCATTCCTACCAACAACAAATCTTGCAGAGATCAAACACTCAAGCATGAGGGCTGTTATTGGAAATAGAAAACAATTGTCATTGTACGAAGCAACTGCAGTGGATCTAACTATGGCTATGCTTCAGAGTGCCCATAGTAATGCTCACTTGGTGGGAGGGTACACAAGAAGTGGACCTGGATTGCAAGAGATCAAGGATCAATTTCTTATGAGACAAGTAGGGTCATCCTCTGCAAAGAGGTTGATTGACTTGACACATGTTGCAAAAATGGATGAAGCTGGTATTCAAGGTGAGAAGGCTAGGCAAGAGCAGAGGTCAGTGCGGCGTAAATGGCCTACTTTGTCAACACCAAGAGAGGTGCTTGACAATGATAGCCATAGGCCAGAGTATGTGACATACACAATGAACAAAAGACAAAGCACAAGTGTGAATGTGCCAGAAAGCCCACTAACCATTATCAAGGAGCAAGGACATTGTGGGCTATTCGTAGAGTGGATGCCAAGTCCAAGGTCCCTTGTTTTGGCCTGCTCGAAGAAACAAAACAATGATGTAGTGCATTAATTAATTATCCAGGAGCGACTCCTGAGAGAGGTATACCAGCACCATGCTTCTGGGGGCATCGTGTCTACCCTGAATCCACAATTGCACCTAGTAGAGTACGTGAGGGGTTTGTATGGTTTTGTGCTTCTACAAGCACACATTGGTGGAATGTGGACACAACATGGGTCATAGCTCCCCCTGGTCCAGCACCTGGAGTGTGGCCTATTTGCTAAAGGAACAAATCTTTCATTGGTTGAGGTGGCCAGTCTTGAAAGGACCGACTTCTTGTTGGAAATAGATAAAGCCACTACCAGAATGAGTACAAGGGTGACAACGAGCGTGGGATCGACACCAAAGGTCCTAAGCTCATTTCGACCTAAGTATCGAAGTGCAAAGGTGGCGTGTTGGCATTCAAATCTTACTAAAGAATTTCAAGAGAATGTGTAAAAGGGACGCTCACTTGTTGCTACCATTACAAGAGAAGATATTGTCATATGTAATGAGTTTCACATGTTTTATGTGAGCACTGAGGGATCCCGTGCAGCAGCTAGGGTGCATTATGTGGTGACACTTGTAGAGTTTCCAGCCTACTCATATCCTGATTTTCAGATGAGGGAAGCAAAACACAAGGTATACCTCCCCTGCAAACACATGTATTATGTGTACTTGCAGGTTTTGAATCTAGATGCATCTGTCCATGAGTTCATGCACCAAGCAGCCTTGACAAAGGTGGAGTTATTCTAGGCACTTTTTGGCCGTCGCTATTACCAAGCTCATTTAGTCGGGTTCATACTATAGAGAACCCGTGTATGTATTGGTTGAGTACCTTTCATATTATGAGTACTCTTATCTTTGTATATGGTGTGTTGAGTGTTGAGTAGAGAAGAAGAAGATTTTCAGCTTCTCACCTTGTGTGTTCTCTATTAGGGTTTTGTGAGTGTGTTCTCTATTAGGGTTTTGTGTGTTCTCTATTAGGGTTTTGTGAGTGTGTGTGTGCTTGCAAGAGCTCAAGCTCTCTTCCCCCTTGCATCTTTTCATCAACTACATATGGACTTTATGTACTTGAGAATTCCTCTAACCCACATCCAAGTATGACTTCCTAGAAGCTATATAAAATAACTCGTGAGTTCAAGAACATAAGTCGAGTCTAGCCTAGTAATGGTGGTTACGTAGATCAAGCTACCCACTATGCACCTATACATAGTGGGGTCCTCTAAAAGCTCACCTATATCTATGGAAATCTTTGTGTTCTTCTCCAATGGTACTAAAATAGGCTTATAGAATATCATACCATACTTGGATAATATGTCCAAGCCATACTACCTATGTAACAAAAAAATGCCATGAGGTGATCTCACCTCCTTTATGCCCAAGAAATACCATAGCTCACCCAATTCCTTCATCTTAAACTTCTGCTTCAATAGCCTCTTGACATCATGTATGTTAGCATCACTATCACCAACGATAGTCAAGTCATCCACATAAATGACTAATAGCATAATCCCTCTATCTATCTTTTTCACATAAAGTGAAAAATTTGCATTGGATATTAGAAATCCAATGGTCACAAGATACTCCTTGATCTTGTTTGACCATGCTTTAGGTGCTTGTTTAAAGCCAAAGAATGCTTTATAGTACCTGCATACAAAATCTGGGTATGCATCACTGTCAATAACCCGTCGGTGGCTAAATCATGTAGACTTCCTGTAAATCACCATGAAAGAAATAAAATTTTACATCTATCTGATATAAAGACCAATCCTTTTCTACAACCATATCAATGGTAACTCTCATGGTTTCCATTCTTACAACTAGACTCAATGTCTCCTCATCTATCTGATATAAAGACCAATCCTTTTCTACAACCATATCAATGGTAACTCTCATGGTTTCCATTCTTACAACCAGACTCAATGTCTCCTCATCTATCTTATATAAAGACTAATCCTTTTCTACAACCATATCAATGGTAACTCTCATGGTTTCCATTCTTACAACCAGACTCAATGTCTCCTCATAGTCTCAATGCCATAGGTCTTACGCATAAACCTTGGCAACCAATCTTGTTTTATACCTGCTCATTGATTCATCTAGGTTATTCTTGATCTTATATACCCACTTATATTCAACTCTCTTCTTTTCCTTAGGCAAAGGCACTGATGTCCATGCTACATTGGCATCCAATGCTACCATCTCCTCATCCATGACATCTTCCCATTTTTTATTTCAAGTACCTACTCAAAACAAGTGGACTCCAATTTTTCATGTATTACTTTATCATGTAAGCAAAATGATGGGCCGTATATCCATTATATCTCAACTTATTAACAAGGTATCTAACCCTCATAGCCCTACATACACCTGGATCACTACCAAGTTTCCTAAAAAATAACCCTAGTTCTCCAAACACTAGGAGTAACCCTTGATGGGGAATGCCAATCTCCTCATCAAGGCTCTACTCTAAGCTGCTTGGGTCACCATCCACATGTGGGTGATCTACCGATTGATCAAGCACAAAAGTTTAATCTACCTTTTCCTTTCCTTTGCATGATGACACGTGTATCTGCATATGTCCTCAACCTACCTAACCATGACTATTATTGGATCCCCACTATTAGAGAACTCTCTAGGTCCACTAAGCACTTGTGATTGTTGCTCTACAACGGTGGGGAAACAACATTACTTCTTATATTTTCATCTTCTATTGCCTTTGTCACTCATGTATACCATCTACTCATCTCATCAAAGATAACATCTCTACTTACTCACATCTCATGAGTGGTGGATTAAAATATCTATAGCCTTTCTGCTCCAAATCATAACTAATGAAGATGCATTTCTTAACCTTTGGATCTAGCTTTATTCTCACTTCATCGGGGACATACACATATACAATACACCCAAATACTTTCAAGTGAGAAGCATTTGGTTTTATTCCTATAAATTATGTTCAAGCATCATACCATGAATAGCTACTACAGTGGGGGATCTTGTTCATAATGTAAACTATAGTGCTACTAATTTTGTCTAAAAATAATTTGGTATATTCTTTTCAGACGTCAAGGCACATGTCACTTATACAATCTGTCTAATTTTCCTTTTTGCAATGCCATTTTGTTGCAGAGTATATCTATATGTAAACTGTCTCTTGATTCCCTACTTTCTCAAGAAATCATTGAACTCATTGGAGAAATACTCTCCCCTACCATCTGGTATTCTTTCTTTTCCTTGACCAAGGCTTTAAATGTTTGAAAGTGAGTAAACATCTCACTTTTCTTCTTCATGAAATAAATCCACACTTTCCTAGTGTGATCGTCAATGAATGTAACACTCCAACTTGAAGATGTTGTAATCTTGGTCGATCCCCATTTGAATATATAATTTCCAGTGACCTTGCGCTGACGTACTTTTCATGCAAGAAAACATGTAGCATGCCTTACATACTTTTTATGCATACCATCAACCTTAAACTTTGGCAAATTTGCAAACCAATAATTTGGGCCTCTATAGACTTCAATTGTTATATATTCACATGATTAATGTGCTTGTGCCTTATGTTAATATGTGCAATGACACCTGTCCTATGCACAAACATGACTACTTTAACCTCAAGCGTGTTAATGTCCAAAGAAAGCATCCTACCATTTCTATTACCCTTTAGAACCAAGAGGCACTTATTTTTGAAGTCTTCCACAAAACACTCCTCCTTTGATGTAGAAATCTCTTTTTACCAAACAAGCGGCACATTTTCAAGGATTTGAAAACCTTAGAGATGGTGTGAACTAACATCTTTTAACACCTGCCCTCAAGATCAGCAATATCTGTGAACCTTTGTTTAGACAGCGGACACCGTAGGTTAGAAGCTGACTCCAACAGACCAATTCAGACCAATTCAGTCAAAAGCTGACTCCAACAGACCAATTCAGTCAATTGATACAGTGAGCTAGCTTTGATGTAGCTGATTCAGACATAGCAGACAATTAATTCAATTAGTTGATTTAGATAATGGACTCTGACAAACTTCACAGGTCAGGAGCTGACTCCGGTAGCTAATTCAGTCAGTTGATTCAAATAGCTGACTCAAGCCTGCAAAATAAAAAATTCAAAAATCTAAAACATGTTTATTTTGTGGAAGACTATTGATTCCTCCTTTTCTCCAAGCATGGAGAAACTATGGAGCCTTCCCTTACTCTTTAACAATTTCCCTTAAGGGATGGTCCATCATGCCAAGTCTTACTCTATCATTAGGAATTTTTTAGACCCAAAGAGGGCCTCTTGGATTAACTTTTGATTAGGAATGGACCAATAGGAAGAGGGCTGGGTGCACATTTTTGACTTCTTTGACGCTAGGGAGCCTAGGCTTTGGTTTGCTAATGGGGCCTAATTACTACTTTTGTCCCCCTACGTCTTGGGCCCAAACTTAAAGGTTCCCCCACCTAGAATCGTGCAGATTAAAAACCCTAAAAATTGAAAAATTTTAATTTTTTTCCCAAAAGTGTGTTTTTCCTCTCAAACTTCCCCCCAACATACTCTAAGTTTGGAAATCTCATTTTGAACCTCTTTCTTCCTCTTCTAAGCTCTCCATTGCTGTGCAGAAACTCCATACCTCTCAAGCTCTCCCTCCTTGTCAAGCTCCCTTAGTCTCAAGCTCCCTCTCCCTCTTTCTTCCTTTTCTAAGCTCTCCATTGCTGCAGAAACTCCATCCCTCTCTCAAGCTCTCCCTCCTTCTTAAGCTCCCTCCCTCTCAATCTCCCTCCCTCTCTCTCTCTCTCTCTCTCTCTCTCAAGCTCCCTCCCTCTCCATTGCTGCAGAAACTCTATCCCTCTTTAGTCTACTCTAGGTTCAGGAAGCCTATTCTCAAACTCTAACCCTCTTTTAAGCTTTCCATTACTGCACTAAAAACCCTGAACTTTCTCTCCTCTCCACTCCTCTGTTGTAAAACAAGCTTTTCTTTTCCCTTCTTCTCTTTTCTTACCACCATGGCGGTCTCTTCCAGTAATGTGAGAAGACCTAGGGAGAAGGTGGAAGAGCTTGTGCTCTGCATAACACAAGAGATGAGAATAGAGTTTGGGCTCCAACAAGATTCTTGGGGCTTGGGTCTACATGCAGCCAAGCTCTAAGGGACCACATCGAGTGCGTCAACAACTGGGGAATATGCTACATCATTGGAAGGGGCAGCTACAAGGCTTCAAGCATACTAAGAAGGAAGGACTGGTTGCCATAGTGCAACATGTGTATACCCTTGGAGACCTGTACATTCAAGGCCAACGACCAAGTTTCCTTCAAATTGTCAGTGTAACATAAACAAAGCTTTAACAACATGCTAATATTGGATTTTTTGTTCCAAATTTTCTTATGATTCTCCATTTTCTTATGTCTTTCTGGAGATATTTTCCCCTCTAATTATGTTGAGGAACAACCACTCCAAAGCCTCACTGGAGTTTTCTATGCTATGCATGCATCCATTGGAGAGGCAATGTTCGTATCTCAAAGCCCAAGTGATCTTGTACAGAATAATATCTTTTTCTTTTCTCACTCATATTTTGTGTAGATAGAAAACCAAGTTTATTTGGCAAGCTAGAAGAGATCCCCAACCCCCCTCTTAACCATCCCGAATGGCCCAAACCTGATGCTTGGACCATCTTATGCTTAAAGTTTAAGATGGTAAGTGATATCAAGACATCACTCAAGTTTTTAAAGGCATCTAGGTCAGTAGGGCTAAATTGGTTTTTGTGCACATGTTCAATTCCATGCCAATGCACCAAACAAAAACAATGTATATTTGTAAGGAGGTATGGTCTGACCTCATTCAAGGATTACTAGGAGAGGGTTGGGAGGTTAATGAGGGGTCACATCAAGGTTAATGAGGGGTCACATCAAGGTGATGTGTACAAGTTCAATGTAGTAGATTCCACAGTATCTTTCAGGTTCTTGAAGGCACACTCCATTTTGTACATGAGTCTGCACTACCAAAGATGGATGCAAAAGCACGGGACATAGATCCCACTTCAAGCCTCAGAAGAAGAAATTATGCATATTGAGGTAGCTGTGATGATGCAAAATGGATGGATTGAGCGAGTGGTAGCAAGCAAGCATTGGAGCCTAGCAGACCTGCATCAACACTTTAGCATCATGGGCTTTGACAATGTGGAAGAGTCAAGTTTCAAGTTGATGAGAAGAAAGGTATATCTGATTCCACTACATGTCTAGAATTAACCCTTACACTTTCTGGTTATTGTGCCACTTTCTATATTTTTACAGATTGGGAAGCGTAAGGAGGGGACAACCATGGGGACCTTGAATTTTTAGCACAGCAAGGTGCATAGCTCTACCAACACATAGTAGGCATGTGGAAGAGCTTGAAGATGAAATGAGTATATTGGAAAATAGCCTCTGTTTTGATGCACGTGAGGGGCAAGAGTTTCAGGATGATCGAGGTGAAGGCAATGACAAGCTTTCAAGTCAACAAGGAGATGGGAGATCAACATGAAGTAAATGTCACAAGAGGGGCAAAAAATGAAGACATTATAACAATTTTAGATTAGATGACATGCTTGTAATTTTGTAGCAGGCTCTTTTTTAACCAATCTTTATTTAATTGAAATCTTAATATTTTTGCAAACTGTAATTTTTTTTGTCTAGCGGTCTAGCGTGAAAAGACCAAACTTTAAATTTTAACTATAAATAGCCAAAGGTGCCTTCTTTCTCATTTTCACGCGATAGAAACCAAGCATGAGCTCACACTATCTCTTTGCATTCACATGGCTACCCACTTTGATAACTTTTGTGAGTTCCTCTCCACCACCCCGTGGGTGGGCAAAGAGCGAGCTCTTTGTCATGTTCTCTCGTGAAGTCGACTTTGAAAAGTCGCTCGCCCTTGCGTCCCAACATTATGAGACGTAGATTGCATACATGGAGCAATACTTGGCTCCCCACTCCATCTCCTTTCCCCATTGCCCCAATGATCGATGGGTGCCTGTTGAGCTGCTTAAGTACATTCAACAATATGCCCGCCCCTACATCCAGTGCCTTGAACGCTTCGTTGACATCTGCATCCCCGTAGAAGGAGCTTACTGTACCTTCAATAAGTAGGAGGTGAAGAGGTTGGGGAGAAGGGCAATTTAGGAACTAGGTTCCTCTCGTGGCTCGCCACTTTTGCGTTCCTCATCAGCGAGATGAGGATTCGGATGAGGAGGTAGAGATGCCTGCATTGTAGTTGGCAGGGTATTTGTGAGGGATGACAAGGAAGTGAAGGTAGTAGGAACGAGTGTTGGTGTAGAAGAGCAGCTTGCATCAGAGCACTTTCCAGAGGGTGTACAATTTGCAGTTGAACAGCCCACTATAGTAGAAGATGCGGGGCCATCTTCCCCACACGAGGAGAGCAAGATGTTGATGAGGAGGTAGAGATGCCTGCATTGCAGTTGGCAGGGTATTTGTGAGGGATGACAAGGAAGTGAAGGCAGTAGGAACGAGTGTTAGTGTAGAAGAGCAGCTTGCATCAGAGCACTTTCCAGAGGGTGCACAATTTGCAGCTAAATAGCCCACTGTAGTAGAAGATGCGGGGCCATCTTCCCCACACGAGGAGAGCAAGGTGCTGCCAGAGCTTGAGATCAATCTCTTGAGCACCATTGTGGTGGAAGGTGAAGAATACTTATTTCTTCATGACCTTGAAAAGGTAGCTGGCTTGAGAATGGATGAATGCTTGGGCATTATATACACACGATGTGAGGTGGACCTTGATATGTCCAACCTCGGTCCTCACCTAGATAGTGCTATATTACCCCTTGGAGAATCTATCGTAGAGATAGTTGCTTTGGTCAAGGAAACTGTGGTTGAGACCGCGGAGCAAGCCCTAGTTACAGAGGAGAAATTCACAACTTTACAAGACAAGCTAGAGGCTGAAAAGGATACCCTTGCTGCTGGAGTGATGGAGGAGACCAAAGCACCAAAAAAGGATGAGGCTAAGTCCTCGATTGACCTCTCCGCCCCCACCACCACTTGGCAAAAGAAGACATTGAGCAAGAGGTAATAATCGACCTTTTACAACCTAGAAACATTTGTAATTATGTATAGGAAAATATTTTGATTTTTCCTTTGATTGCAGAAGGTGGTTGAAATTGACGCATTTGCTTGGGAGAGGCGGCGATAGCAAAGACCAAGCCAAGGTCCATGGACATGATGCTACGTTGGTGCACTATCTTGGTCGACTTCTAGTGGATGGCATCACCATTATCCACAGGGACTACACCCCTCAATCTGCCTTCACTCTCTTCTTTTTGAAAGCCCTCTCTAAGGTGCTCTGTGTAGCCTCTATGGCACAGAGCACCAAATGTATAGTTCTGATTAAAAAATCCCTTGCCTTCGATGTTTTTGGTTTTGGATTTAGGGGTAAGCTTCTTGCTCATATAGGTATAGCCAAAAGCATAGGCATAGAGGATCCTCAAGAAATAGCCCAATCACTCCTTGAACACACTCTGCCCAATAACAAGAGAAGGAAGCTCAATATTGTAAGAAAGCTTTTGTAAAGATGATGTTTCACTTCTTATTATGAATACAATACAATTTTTGCAAACTTATTTTCATCAAGTATATCATTGTTTTTTCTAGTTTGTACCATCAATGTTTTTGTGGATGCATCAGAAATGACCCTGGGAGCCTAGGGGAGCAGTGCCAGAACAGTGTGAATTTTGAGCCTGCACCGCTGCTGTTGTAGAGAGCCCAAATTCACACTGTTTTGGCACAGTTTCCCCAGCCCTTCAGGAGCAATTCTGATGCATTGGATGATAAATAATGTATTTTTACACATGATTAAAGGTATTTTTATCTTGTAAATTAGTGTTTCTCATAATCAATGTACTCAACTTGATTATAAATGCATCAAAAATGATTATGAGTGGCTGGGGGAGCAGTGCCAGTACAGTGCGAATTTTGAGCCTACACCATTGCTATAGGGCCTAAATTTGCACTGTTCTGGCATAGCTTTCCCAGCCCTCCAGGAGCAATTCTGATGCATTGGATGACAAGTAATGAATTTTTATACATGATTAAAGGTATTTTTATTTTGTAAATTACTATTTTTATAATTCATGTACTCAACTTCATTATAAATGCATCAAAAATGATCCTGAGTGGCTGGGGGAGTAGTATCAGAACAATGCGAATTTTGAGCCTGCACCATCGCTGCAGAGCCTAAATTCGCATAGTTCTGGCATAGCTTCCTCAGTCCTCTCGGAGTAAATTTAGTGCATTGGATGACAAACAATGTAATTTTACACATGATTAAAGCTATTTTTATCTTATAAACTATTGTTTCTCACAATTAGTGTACTTAACTTCATTATAAATGCATCAGAAATGCATTTATAATGCATTAGAACATAAAAATGCATCAGAAATGCATTTATAATGCATTAGAACATAAAAATGCATCAGAAATGCATTATAAATGCATCAGAAATGCATTATAAATGCATCAGAACTTCATTATAAATGCATCAGAAATGATCCTTAGTGGTTGGGGGAGTAGTGCCAGAGCATCAGAAATGATCCTTAGTGGTTGGGGGAGTAGTGCCAGAGCAGTGCAAATTTTGAGCCTGCACCGTCGCTGCAGAGCCTAAATTTGCACTGTTCTGGCATAGCTTCCCCAGTCCTCCAAGAGCAATTCTAATGCATTGGATGATAAACACTATATTTTTACACATGATCAAAGGTGTTTTTATCTTATAAACTATTGTTTCTCACAATTAGTGTGCTCAACTTCATTATAAATGCATTAGAAATGATCCTGAGTGGCTAGGGGAGAAGTGCCAGAACAGTGCGAATTTTGAGCCTACATCGCAATTGCAGAGGCCAAATTTGCACTGTTCTGGCACAGCTTCCTCAGTCCTCCAGGAGCATTTCTGATGCCTTGGGTGACAAACTGGCATATGATAGACACTCCATGTTAAACAAACATGATGACATCGAGACATTGTAAGAGAAACTTAAAATTTTAATTATCAGAAGGTTACAAATAAAAGCTAGATAGGCTTGTTACAAAGGGGGGTTTGAAACAAAAGAGTTGCTTCAAAAAAAGGTTAACATCTAAGATCTCTAGATCGTGTCTCGCTTGCCTCGAATGCACCGAGCTAGTTGCATGTCCTTGGCAGGTATGGTAATCCTCTTTGCATGTATTGCAAGGAGGTTGGTTTCTTCAAAAAGCCCAACAAGGTAAGCCTCGGAGGCTTACCTTGTAAGGAGGTTGGTTTCTTCAAAAAGCCCAACAAGGTAAGCCTCGGAGGCTTCTTGTAATGCGTCAAGGGCAATCCCCTCCACACGGAACTCTGTTCTATATTGTTAGAGAATCTCCTTCACTATGCGAGCAAAAGGGGCTCTTCTTATCAGCAACTCAGTGTTCCTCTGATAAAACTTGATTTCTTGTAGAGCCCTATGCCCTTGGCGCATCCTTCTCCTTGGAGCTCTCTGTGTTGTGTTAGTGCGTTGGCGAGGTTGGGACTTCCTTGGCTTGAAGAGCTTGACCTTTCTACGCTTGCGTGCACTTGCAAGAACCTCCTCTTGGTGTCTCTCATAGTCTGGATCCTCCTCCTCCTGTTGTTGTGGTACCTGTGTATCAAGTTCCTCCCGGATGGGTACTCCCGGGTAGGTAGGGGTCCCTGTCCTAGTAGTGGTCCCTGTCCTGGTAGTAGGGTTTTTGCCACCTATGGTGCTGCGCAATGTAGGAATGTTTTCACCAACCCAGTCAAACTGCTCATCATTGGCCTCTCTGTCTTGATCTCTGGGGTGGCTGCATTGTGGGGTCTTCTTCACACGCTTGCTCCCACTAGAAGAGCCTGCATGTTTGTGCACACTGGTGTTGCTGTGGGAGGAGGGTTGGGGACTCTGGTGATCCCATTGGGCATGTCCTAGAATCCAAGGGGTCACTCTCTTCTGTGGTGTTGCCAGTATGTGGTCGTTGGGTGCCTTGCACTGTGTTTTGTGAAGGCATGGTAACACGTGCAGTGTTCTTGGTGCGTGCCATATCCATGTACGACTATGCTAACGTGGTGATGTGCTGGTGTCCTTACATGGGTGTCTACGTAGATCTTGAGCTCAAGCTCTCTAAAAAAAGTGAAATGAAAATGAAGTGAGAGAAGGAACTATTAATAGTTTTTTTTAAGGGGAAAAAAAATCCTAACTAAACTTATTTTCTTAGCCTTATTACATCTAGATTTATGCTGGTGCATGCACAACCCAACGCCTCCCTTATCTCCTCATTCATGCATGCCAAGCACCGGAGCATCTGTCTTCAACCATTCAAGCCAAGCATGACTTTGTGTAGCCTTGCATGCCTCTTGCGCAAGCTTAGATTGTTGGGCCCGCTCCCTAACCAATACCCTTCCAAAGTTTGTGCGATAAAACCAATTGAACATCTCTTGTAGTAGATAGTTTGTACGTGTTCCTCCTGCGGAAGCTCCACCTCCATGTCTTGTATTTTTGAAATAAACCCCTCTTGCTTTATAATGTGATTTCTCCATCCCTTAGGTACTCCACATGTTGAGTGATCCATACTTGTTCATGAAATACGCACCATGCGCATAAACTATGTGCTGTACACATGACAATAGAATTTAATTAGAAAAAGTCAAGGTTAAAACACCAGTTTATTTTTTTATTGTACAACTTACCATATAGTGTGTTACTTTACTCTCTCCCCAAGCACCTAGCACACTTTTGGTGAATTCTATGATATGTTGTTGGAATGATGCTCGTTCTTGGGCAGTTGTGCTACTTTGATTCATAATGTGAACCATGTTATTGAAATTTATCCAAAGCTGTTTATGCATATTTACAAGAGCTGGCATTGGACAATCTACATTTGTGGTGATTGCACACACAGGTCTCTCCAGAGTCCCCAAGTCTTCTTTGAATTCTCTATGTTTGTTGGCTTCTCTAAAAATCTCCTTGCCTTTGATCCAGTCATGGAGACCTTTTGAGCAACCTTGTATGACATACTAGAGGCCTGCTTATTCACTTAAATCTTCATGTTTCCACCATGGCAGCCCCGAGAATTCAAAAGATGCTCTAATTTACCAAGGGCTGTAACTTTCCTCTCTTGTGTAGGCATTGTGAATGCATAATCGATATGGCACTTAAGCAATCGATCAAAGATTCTCATGAATGTATGAAGTGTGCGAAAGTGAATATTCTTTAGTGGAAAATTAATGATGGGGCTCCAATTTGAATTCCTGTTTGGTTCTCCTAGCATATCACGAGACATGACACCTTCCACCCATCTTGCATTTGGTTGTTCCTCATCTTCCTCTCATTAGTTGACTCGGTTGGATCTACTGCATCTTCTTGTTGCTTCTTCCCTTTCTTGGGACCTTTCGAGGCATCCTTCCCAACAGAACCAACCTTTTGTATACCTTTTCCATTTGTCTTTTTCTGCCCAGGAATATCAATCTGAGCATTGTAGTATGGACAAGGCCATCTTGATGTTGCACCTTGAGTACAACCCATCATGCATTTAATTGTCTTCAAATCTCCCCCAAGATGCCAATCCACCTTGAACTTTCTTATGTTTTCTACATCTAAAATTTGACCATCAATTTGCTTTTTGATTACATCTGTTATCCAGGGAGTCCTTTCAAACATCCATGTCAATACCTCATGTGTCTCCTTCGGTACCTCGAATGCACCAAGCCACCAGACCTCTTTCTTAGATTGCACACTAAAACTTGGTTTGGTAGTCTTTTCCCATGCAGAGATCATGGCCTCATTCATGAGCATAATGCTCATACGTTCCAGCTTCCGACCTTTCACAATTTGGCACTCATCTAGCTTGAGCTCAAATGAAAGTGTGCTCCCCAAAACTGCAAATAAACGGTAATTTACAATATTCAAAACAAAATAATTGTCTTCATTTTCTACTAAAAAACATGAATAGTAGCAATCGCAAGTTCTCACCTTCTAGGGTGAAAGACCATAGAACTTCACCATAGCTTGTTGTAGTCTCTCAATATGAACAAAGATGTTATTGTAAACATCATAGTGAAATTCTGTACTTGTCTTGATTTTCTTTCTGATCCACCCTGTGTCTAATGTTAGTGTGCCCTCAACGTGATAAAATTGTCCTATAGCTCGCTGCACATCATCATTATTGATACGCTTAACATTGTGAATCACCTTGAGTGTAGGAAATAAAGTGCCAGTGATCCCTTATCTTAGAAATGCATCTTTTACAACCTGACGGATTGCTTGGTACCCTTTCATGCTGATTCCAGTCGCATCACAAGCATGTTGAATTAATGAAGAATCGATAGAGGTGGTAATCTCGCTTACTACATTGCTGACAATAGCTTGGCATATTTTAGGATGATGAGGGTCAGTAATAATTGAGAGAATATCCTTGGTATTCAGAATGGCTTTGACCAAATCCTTCCATCCCTCTTCATTATAACCACACACCTTTTGTAGAAAATTCTTGGCAGAACACAAATCATGACTATTTTGTTTAAATCACGGAGTGCATAATGAAAGTTTATGTTACTTACTTTGTTGTACGAATCCTTTTCTTCCGTGCTCCACCTTCAAACGCAAGAGATTCTATACCAGCCAATTTTTTTTTGCATTCACGAGAGCACCATTTGGCATTGCTTTGCGTCATTTGATAAGTTCCTCTAGCCTTTGAATCTTTGCATCCTTCTCCACATTCTCTGATTACAACTTTCTCATCATCAAGAATATGATCGAGACTGGGTACATAAGACTTCAGCAAGCTTACATGAAATACATTGTAGATCTTAACATGGGCTGGGAGCTGGGCACTTATGTCAAAACACTTTATGCTTGTATAGGGTCCACAATGTCTTGGGCTAAATTTCTTATCCGATGGCACCAAAATTTGCAAGCGTGTGTACATGGATCCTTTACACACTTTGTAGAGCACCTAGAAGTTAGAACTTAGATTCATGGCCATCAAACACTCTTAAGTAGCACATATTGGTCCAAATACCTTCTTTTTCAAGCATAATTATCTCTTAAGAGCACCTAGAAATAATGCATCTTTGTTTCGAAGAATGCGTGTTTCTTTTCATGTTAAGGAGTTTGGGAAAATCCCAATTCCCATTTTGCAAGATAAAAAATTTGGGACATGGTGAATTGTAGCATACCCATCTTCACTAATAAAGAAATGTCCATATAATAGATGAATTTATGAGTTTTTATGGTATAAAAATCAATGATTTTATTAAATCAGCCATTTCTACTTAGAATCTTCAAATTTCAAGTCCAAATTTGGAATTTACGCGTGATTTTACCCTAATATAGGATTTTACAGCATCCAAAACGGACACCGGATCAAGCTTATACGTAAATTTTGGTTATTTTTAGTTAAAAAACGACGATCTTTAAACCTTAATAAATGCACCACCGGGCGTCCGATTGACAAACAGTCTGCACCTCAACGACCAGGGAACATCCTGAACCAAAAAAAAATTCGCCCCCGGGCGGTTTGGCGCCCCAAATTTGGAGACCCCGCCCCAAAAAAGCGACTGTACACACTCACCAAGGTGCTCGTACAATGGCCGCACAAGAACCAAAGGTCGGCCATCCACTGTGTGGTCCACATGCACCGCTACGTGGACACCCATGCTACCTCTGACCATATAAGGTACATGTGTACTACTCCTTTTGTTAACTGCCACCGTACCTTTCCTCCAGAGCCATGTAGGCCACTGATCCACACCCTTTGCCGGCACACTGTCCTTTCGATCGTGCTTTGCGTAGCGCCCACACCCGTACCCCACAGCTATATAAACCCTTGGGGTGCTCCATGGGCATCACGCATTTCTGCGTAGCCTACACTCTGCCGTGTCGTCGTTCTGTACCGCCCTCTATCCCTGCGCAGTGTGCTTGCTGCAGTGCAACCGCCCCTTGCTGCCGCCCCTCTCAACACTCCCTCATCTGCCGCTTTTCAGATAAGGCAACTTTCCTCAACTCCCCCCTTGTTGAAGACAGACCTCTTCTCCACACCCCCCCCCCCCCCGGCGTGGTGTGAAGAGGCTTACAGCAGCACGCCTCTCCCCTTCAGCAAAACGTTTTTGTTACGGACATCTCACAAATCCCCCCCATTTGCGTGGACTTTAGCAAGAGGTTTTGACCTTAGAGAGGGTTCATACGCTGTGGTCTTTTGCTCATACGGTGAGCAAACGATCTCGGAATTGAGATCTAACTGGAGCATTACGATCGCGAGACAGTGAGCACTACAAGACGACGTCCAAGATGGCCCCATCCCGAAAATGCCAGAATATTACCTCAAGAGGAGTACGTAACAATAAGATTAGAGAAGATGCTCCTAATACGGCTCCAACTCTCCCGTTTTACAAGCTCCGGTTCTAAATCCACATTCTCCAACAACTTTGGATTTGGTATACTGAAGAAAAGTAAATTAAAAGCTAAATTCCCACAATAATGGGATTTTCCCCAACTCCCTAATATGGTCTTTCTAGGGAACAAGTGTTTGATCACATATGACTTTTACTCACAAGTGTTTGATCACATATGACTTTTACTCACATTAATCTACTGTAAACAACAACCCCTTGCTCTAAGCAGGGATGGATAGGAAATGATGAGCCTTTTATAGCACAAGGTATTACAAACATATAAAAAGAGAAAACACACATAGGGTTTATTTAATTCAAATTTCGGGGGACATCCCATGTGGAGAATCCTTGACACTCACACACATAGAAAATTAAATGAAAATTTAAAAATGTCCAAGAAGAAGATTCCCCCTTGCTTGGAAGAGAGTCAATGAGACGAGATGCCTTTTATGACATCATTTTCGTGGTATGGAAACTTGGAGCTCAAGTGCTAAAAATGATGATAGTGAGGTACATGTCGGTAATGTTACTGAAGCACAAGCTTCCCCTAATGTTTTTTATAATAAGACTGTATTGGAGAATTTAGAAAAATCCCAAGAATTTGGAAATTTTCTTTTCAATCTACTTTTTGGTGTGTCTTAAGAATATGAACTCAAAAGTTGTTGGAGAATGTGCACTTAGAACTTAGTCTTTCAGCTCTTTTTACAATGATATGTCAGATGAGGGGGTTTTGACAAAAGCTTAGAAAGAATTACCATGGTCTCCTTTTCACAATATTACAAAATGGGAATTGGAATTTTTCCAAATTCTCTAATATGGTGTTTAATACTATTGCTGATGGGAATGAAAGCTTGTTGATGATGCAACACTTGGTGGTGCCTGAGAATTACATACCCAATCTTTTATCATGTGAACTTCTCTTTGTAGCACTAATATGCAATGCACTATTAGAATCATAGAGTTACCCTTTATTAAAGTAGCTTTATACTACCAATCACCTTAGAGTTTAATCGAAGGTTTTTAAAACCTTAAATTACCAATCACCTTATAGTTTACCTTAAGCTTTTCAAAACCTTATCATGAATAAAAATGAGCCACTATGGGTGTAGATGATATGAGAGAGATGGAGACGACTAGGTGTCGAAGAAGTTGACAAGCAGCAAGTGTCAGTATGCAGAAGTAGGAGATGGTGGCCCACTGGGCTCTTGCACCACCCATGGATTGGAAGAGAAGTCACCACGGGAGAGTAGGCCAGACAAGCCACCACATGTAGATGGGCAGAGTAGTTGTGGGAGGGTCACCATGTGCAACTACGTCTATAAAAAAGGTACTATGGGAGAGAAGCTAGTGGTGGTTGGATGGGCATGTATGCACTTGTGTACTACCATCAAATAGGTTGAGCTGCCAGGGGTTGGTGGCACTTCAGAGCAGAAGAACACCTATAGAATGGGAGGGAAACACAAGTAAGCATAGCTTCAGGGATACTTCAGAGCTTCTTAAAGAAAATGCTAGGTAAAAGGTGGACACAATAGGCTTGAAGAAAAGCACTGGTAGATCTTCATGGGGCTGAGCAACAGTGAGACACATAAGCACTTTAATTTTTTGTGTAAGTGAGATGATCATAGTGAGGTTCAAGCTTTTGAACTGGGCTCTAGTACCATGTTTGATATTAGAGTACATGAGGAGACATCATATCTACGAGGGATGGAAGATGTCCATGGTTAATGGATGTGTGAGAGAGAGAGAGAGAGAGAGAGAGAGAGAGAGAGAGAGAGAGAGAGATGTAACCAACTCAATGTAGAGAAAGAAAATGATTTCACCATATAATGAAAGATTAATTGATTTGATGAAACAAGAATAGATGAGACCAGTAGAGACACACAAACCCTAATTTCTTTCATTAATCAATCTCATACAACAATGTAGAGAATCTCCATAGCTAGCTTTATTTTCCTTCACCAAAATCAACACATTCCGTGATAAGTTCACACATAACATAACCTAGCATTAATGTCCACACATAGTTGGGCATGACAATAATTATCCACACATAGTTGGGCATGACAATAATTATCCACACACTACTAGACTATTGTCTGGCATATCTAATGCTATCCACCAGCACACAGCTATTAATGATCTTGCATTCTCAACCTCTTAAGTGCACCATGTCCATCTCATGTACTCCAAGTCTTTATCTAAAGTACTCATACTTCTCTAATGCTATCCCACCAGTTTTCAATGAGCTTGCATTCTCAACACTCCACCTTTAGCTCACCATGTCCATCTCATGTACTCCAAGTCTTTCTCTAAAGTACTCATACTTCTCTTTACTAAGTGATTTGGTAAAGCTATCCATAACATGTTCTTTTCTCTTCATAGATGTCAAGTCAACTTGTCTATCCAATACTTTCTCCATGGATGAAATGATAAATGGACCTTAATGTGTTTGGTCCTCGCATGATAAACCAGATTACTAGCCAACTATAGCCAACTAAATACTTCTCATGTTATCACAACATATGATAACTCCTCCATTATGATACTATCGCAAATCACCAAGTAACTTTTTTAGCCATACCACTTCACATGTAGCCATATTTGCTCCTCTATACTCTACCTCTGTGCTAGATAAAGTAACCTTCTTGCTTGCTCCAACTTACTGCAGCACTTCCCATGCTAAATGCATACACCACTAGTAGATCTCTTTTCATAAGCACTACCTTCCCAATCTGCATCTGTGTAACTATACACCATCACATCTTTTCTATGCTCATAAAATAAACCACAATGGGTAGTAGTCTTCACATATCCCATGATCCCCCTGACAACATCTAAATGTGGCTTCCTAGGACTCTACATAAACTGATTAACTAGTCCCAATGCATAATATAAATTTGGTCTATTGATAGTCAAGTAAATCAAGCTCCAAAAACCATCTTTTTTTACATAGTAACATCATCCAACTCATCACCAAGATCAGCCCTTAGCTTTATGCTTTTCTCCAATGGTATCACCATAGACTTGCATATAGTCATGCCATACTTTGCCAACATTGAAAAGATGTAGGGGAGAAGAGAGCTTGAGCTCTTGTAAAGCACACACACACTCACAAAACCCTAAAAGAGAACACACAAGGTGAGAGGCTGAAAATCTTCTTCTTCTTCACACAACACTCAACACACCATATACAAAGATAAGAGTACACACTATATGAAAAAGTACTCAACCAAATACATACTAGGGTTCTCTATAGTGTGAACCCAACTAAATGAGCTGGCGCTATAACTATGCCATCCCACTAGTCGCATATCACCCATGATCTCACCAACCATGCTAGTGGTGTAAGTGTGGGGCTTATCCCCCAGGCGGGTCATTAGTGTCCACCGCCTCACTAGATGAGCTCGATATCTCAACACTCCCCCTCGAGCTTAACACCATCTCATGTACACCAAGCGAAGCCCTGAATCTGCGGAGCTTCTCTATACCCAATGCTTTGGTGAAGATGTCAGCGACTTGATCCTATGTGCTGACATAAACAAGGCCAACGTCTCCTGCCAAAACCTTCTCTTTGACAAAATCATAGTGGACCTCTATATGCTTTGTGCGAGCATGAAAAACTGTTCTTGGCCAACTATATACTGCTAATGTTATCACAGAAAATGACAACTTGTCTATCCACACTAATAGACCCAAATCTGCCACCAATAGCTTTCTCAACCAAGCTACCTCAAATACTCTGTACCCAAATCTGCCACCAATAGCTTTCTCAACCAAGCTACCTCACATACTCGGCCTTTGTACTAGATAGAGCAACCATAGGCTGCTTCTTGCTACTCCAAGTCACAACAGCACTCCCCAAAGAAAACATGAAGCCACTAGTAGATCTTCTATCTGAGATACTACCAGCCCAATCAGCATCTATGTACCCATATACACATATCTCTGTCCAAGTTTTATAAAATAGTCCACAATACAAAGTAGACCTCACATACCTCAGTATGCATCTCAATGCATCCAAATTCGGCTTCCGAGGAACTTGCATAAATTGACTCACCAACCCAACAGCATAGCTCAAATCTAGCTTGGTGATCATCATGTAGATCAAGCTTCCTACTATGTGCCTATACATAATAGGATCCTCCCAAATCTCTCCTGAATCTGCACTCAACTTGCCATTCTGATCCAATGGCACTGAGATAGGCTTACAGCCTGTCATACCATACTTGGACAACATGTCCAAGCCATACTGTCTCTACAGTAATCCAATACCATGTGGTGACCTAATCACCTCAATGCCCAAGAAATATCTGAGCTCCCCCAGATTCTTCATCTCAAACTTCTGTCTAAGCAAGATCTTTACATCAAAGATCTCTGCATCATGGTCCCCCGTAATGATCAAGTCATCTACATAGATGACAATAAGCACAACCCCTCTATCACTATGTCTCACATATACAGCAAGAAATCTACATTGGCTACATGAAAGCCAATAGTGACAAGATATTCAGAAATCTTCCATGCTCTTGGTGCTTGTTTTAAGCCATACAAGGCTTTCTTCAACCTGCAAACATGCTCAGGGTGACTCACATCCTCATAACCAGGTGGCTGCAACATATACACCTCTTCTTGCAAATCCCCATGCAAGAATGCATTCTTTACATCCATCTGATGTAAAGACCATTGCTTTGACACAGCCACTGTTATCACAACTCTCACTGTTGCCATCTTGGCAACTGGGCTGAAAGTTTCCTCATAATCAATGACATATGTCTGCGCATATCCTTTGGCTACCAATCTAGCCTTGTACCTGCTTATACTTCCATAACTGTTATGTTTTACTTTGTACACCCACTTGCATCCAATGGCTTTCTTGCCTTCAGTCAATTGCACTAAATCCCAAGTCTCATTTCCATATAGTGTGCATCCACCATCTCCTCATCCATAGCTTTCTCCCAACACACATTTCCAACAACCTCATCAATGCATGTGGGCTCTACAACCTGTACAACTTTTGCCATGCATGCATAGCGATGTGCTACATAACCATCATAGGTAAACCTCTGCACAGTTTCTTCACTCTTCCAGATCTTCGCAGCTTTGCATTCAAGGCTTCCATAGCCTTCTTTACACCAGGTGTTCTCATAGCTGGTATCCCAAGATCCTCATCAAGACTCATCTCTGAGCCAGTAGACTCTCCATCAACATGAGAATGCCCTGCAGAAATGTTAGGCATACTAAGGGGCTCAACCACTTTCTCTTTGCCTTTATGTTGATATAATAATCACATTTGCAGGACTGGTATTATGACGCAGCCTACGACTCCATGGTTTATCAACTGAACCACTAGATGAGGACGCTCCTGGTCCACTCAAAGATTGTGATTGCTGACTTGCATTCTGTGCAACCACATTTCCACTCACATCAGCCCCAACAGCTTCTTTTTGTGTCATCAAAAACAACATCCCTGCTTACCCTCAACTCATGTGTAGTAGGATTATAACACCTGTATCACTTTTGCTCAAGGGAATACCCAATAAACACACATTTTTCAGCTTTTGGATCCAGCTTAGTTTTCAGCTCATCTGGCACATGCACATATGCAATGCATCCAAAGACTTTCAGATGAGACAAATCAAGTTTTCTGCCAGCAGTAAACCTCTCCTCTAGAGTTACAATTGGAGTCCTGTTCATGATGTAAACTGCTGTAGAAACAGCCTCAGCCAATAGCTATGCGACATATTCTTCTCTCCCATCAATGCTCGCGCAATCTCAGCAATGTGCCTGTTTTTTCGCTCAGCAACTCCATTTTGCTACGGAGTGTATTTGCATGTAAACTGTCTCTGAATACCATTCTTCGTAAAAAAATTCAGAGAACTCATTGGAGAAGTACTCTCCCCCTCCATCTGACCTTAGGCACTTTACATATTTTCCTATTTGCTTGTCAACCATAACTCTGAAATTCTAAAAATGAGTGAACACCTCACCCTTCTCCTTCATGAAGTATACCCACACTTTCCTTGTGTGGTCATCAATAAATATCACATAATACCTGCAGCCTCCCATAGACATGGTCTTCGTAGGACCCCATACATTTGAATGCACAACATCTAGTGCATTTCTGCTCACATTTCTGTCACGTGGAAATACATGCTTTGTTTTCTTTTCAAATTGGCATGCTTCACATATTTTCTGCATACCTTCAACTTTAAACTTTGGCAGTCCTGTCACAATTCCTTTAGTCTGCATAGACTTCATTCTCTGCACATTCACATGTCCAATTCTTTTATGCCAAATGTCTGTGTCTGCAACAATTTTTGAACCATTTGCAAACATCGCAGCACTCACTTCAGGCATGTTTACATTCAATGTAAACATTCTACCCACTCTGTTGCCTTTTACAACCAACCTACACTTGTCTTCAACATAACAACCATCAGGGTTAAACCAAACCTGCAAACCCTGCTCAAAAACTGAAACCAGATTCTTTGTTATGTTTGGAACATGAAGTACATCTGCTCTCTACAAGGTACTTCACTTTGCTATCTTACATAGACAATGGCACATCTCCAACATGGGAAATTGGATGAGCAGTGTCATCCCTGTTTCCACAAAACCTGGTCTTTCAAGGTTTTTTATCTCCTTGAACCACTCCCCATGACTTGTCATGTGGTTCAAAGCACTTGAATCAACGTACCATACACTGTCTTTATGTGCTGCTTCAACATTTTCAGACATGGCATTAACAACATGCTGCATAACAAACAACCTTTCATTATCCTCATTGTTTTTTGCTCGAGGATGCATAGTTGTTTTGCTGCAATTTCCCATTTTGCATGTCAGCCTGCTTCTTATAACAATCTGCCTGCACATGTCCAGGCTTACCACAATAAAAGCATCCACGTATATCATTATACTGCCTTTGCCAATTTCCACGACCTCTTTGACTCCACCTACCTTTGAATTGGCCTCTTCCACTTGTGTGTTGTTGTTGTTGTGAATTCTGGGACTGTTGTTGTTGTTGTTGTTGTTGTGAATTCTGGGACTATTGTTGTTGCTACTGCTGGCCATAATTCTAATTACCTATTCAGCCACCTCCTTGGCCGCGTCCACGGCCTCCTCTACCTCGTCCTCTTCCTGAACTTGTGTAGAAGGCCTGTTGCTCTGAACTATTTTTGTTTTGTGAAGTGGTCTTCACCCAAGCTCTTCTCTTCTATAATCAACATAGACACCAAATCTATGAAATTGGGAATGTTTTCTCGAGTTTGAATAGACGTCTTGAACGCCTTGTATTGTGGCCCGGGACCACGTAGACAGACTTCCACCTTATCATCATCATCTACTAAAATGCCAATAGATGTAAGGGATTCCACAATACCCTTGATCTTCAATGCATAGTCATTCACAGACATACTCTTTTTCTCCACAGTATGAAGTTCATTCTTCAACTGTATCTTTCGTGCCTTGGTATTCATTTCATAGAGTTTTACCAAGGTGTCCCATGCCTCCTTGGGGGACTTGGCATCCTGTATGTGCCCAATCATGGTGTCCTATATACTGATAGAGAGCCAATACATAACTTTTTTGGCTCCTTGGTTCCAATCCTTGAAGTCTTTCACATCTGTAGCAGTCGGATTGATCTCGAGTATCTCCGGTGCCTCTTCATGCTCACCTTCTATGTAGTTCCAGTAACCCTTTCCCATCAGGAAGTTTGTCAACCTGAACCTCCAATCATGGAAGTTTTTCTTGTCAAACTTCTCAGCAACAATCTGGTTTATGCCATCATTTGACATCTTGCCAGACACACAAATTTACCAGAAACAGCACTCTGGTTTGTCCTGCACAAACTGCTGTATTTTCTGGCAGTGGTACTGTACTACACTCAAATGTCACAACCAGTGACCTCAATGTGCATACATACACCCAATGGCAACTGTTGACCTCCTTGTAGCACACACAATGTCTACACAACCAATCTGTCTTCTTGCAGTTCTTAAAATAGAGTTCTGTGCATAGAATCGATGACTTTCTCACAGTGCTTGAAATCGCCTGCTTTCTGAAAAATGGAGGTCCTAACGCGCCCGAAACACGTTTTCGGCCCAAAAAATATTGTCCGATACGATAGTATAGTTGCCCTATAGCTTTACTCCTACGAAGAAAGCTTCTCAATCAGAGATCGTTTGCCGGTGCCTGTGCGTAGAGCTCCCGACAAGGGTGTAGTCGCCAACACAAATAGGGAAGAGTAGATGAAGCTCTTACCCTCGTACTGCTTCCTGTGCTTCTCTTACTTCTTGTAGCTCAGCCCTTAGCATGAACCAAGCTCTGATACCATGAAAAGATGCGGAGAAGAGAGCTTGAGCTCTTGCAAGCACACACACACTCACAAAACCCTAAAAGAGAACACACAAGGTGAGAGGCTAAAAATCTTCTTCTTCTTCACACAACACTCAACACACCATCATATACAAAGATAAGAGTACACACTATATGAAAAGGTACTCAACCAAATACATACTAGGGTTCTCTATAGTGTGAACCCAACTAAATGAGTTGGTGCTATAACTATGGCTCACACAGCCTGTCATCCCACTGGCCGCATATCCATCATCCATATATCATGTGGTGTCCTAATAACCTCTATGCTAAGAAAGAATCTCAGCTCTACCAAATCTTAGGTTTTCTGATAAGAGGATCATGGTTGGTTAGATACACTATGTCATCAGGGGTAATGTCGTCACCAACAAGCCTTCCCGACCTTAAGTGCATGAAATGGTTTTAACTAGCAAAAATGGTAATTTGTGCACAATTAAAATTACCAGATTTTTCCAGAATCAAGACGTGATCAAAAATCATGGGCATGATCACATGACACAAATCACGGCAAAATTTCTATTTATTCTCAATTGTTTACTACTACCCCTAGTGTCAAGACAACCTTATAAATACCCATGAGCATTTATCCTAATGACATTCAAGGTCTTAGTTATTGAGGTGATCCTATAGGATAAAGAATCATGACCATTTTCCTCTACTACAGAATCATAATGATGATCTTCACCTAAATACGTTTAATGAATGTTTATATGAGTTCCCTGAGGACCCCTTATAGCTATTTTAGATATCTACCTTATCAAATTCTCAAGTGGGGTCACTGTGATGTGGTGGCAATCATGGCATGATTACTAATCAATAGACCATGATCCAAAGGCATGATTTATGATGTGATAGTAGTCCCATAACATGGACATGATCAATTGAGCCATGAAGAATCTGATCTTGTGAGCCATGATCACAATTGGATAAGATGAAATTTGTTAGAGATACGATGTATAATGCATAATCTTAGGGTTAGTGGGACAACTCTAATCATTCTGAGAATCATAGTGTGATCAGAAATCACAAGCGACGTGATTCCACAAGTTTTGTCCTCAACAAAATAACCATACTCATTGAAACTTAATTGCAATCCTTGCTCAATCGTTTGACCCACGGATGTAAGGTTCTAGTGATTAATAACACATATAATATCTCCAATATTGTCTTCACTCTCCCATCATGTATCTTTAATGGCATACTACCAACATGAGTAATGTGACGCTATGTATCACATCTCCAGTAACCACATATCCCTGTGTTTGTGTGGGAAACTTCCTATCAAACCATTCACCATTGGTTTGATGCACCAAAATCCATGTATCAAGTATGTTCTCCTTCACGACATGAAGTAATAGTTCCCATCACATGCTTCATTACAAATAGATAAACTTCATTCCCATGCATTGCTAAAGAGAATGCATAGTAACCATGCTGAATTTTGCCACCTCGCAAATCATTTTACTTCTTATAACATTCCTTGGTGGCTATATGTCCAATATTACCACAATAGTGACACTCAATGCCTCTTCCATAATTCTACTCATGTTTCCATCTACCTCTTCCATAATTCTACTCATGTTTCCATCTACCTCTTCCTCTAAAATTTGATCTCCCCCTGCCTCAGGAGTATGAGTCTCTACCTCCTTGTACACCATATGAGGGCTAAAAATTATGTTATTGTTGTGTTCTATCCTGCCAACCACATCCACTTGTGTGTCCTCTAGATGAGGATCTCCCCCCGTTTCTTGCACCTCTTTGTGTGTAAAATGCATGGTCCCTTGTATGTCACTGCTACTCGATGATGTACCTAATATAAGCTTCAACTCTTCCATAATAAGCAATGAAATCAACTCTTCAAAGTCTAGGGCATCACCACTTCTTACAGTGATAGAAGTATCAAATGACTTATAATCCTTGGCAGTGCCCAAACCTTTCAACGTAATAGTAACCAAATCATCATCATCCATTGATGCATTTATAGATTTCAATACATCTGCACATGAGTCTCTATCTCCTTGTACACCATATGAGGGCTAAACATTATGTTATTGTTGTGTTCTATCCTGCCAACCACATCCACTTGTGTGTCCTCTAGATGAGGATCTCCCCTCGTTTCTTGCACCTCTTTGTGTGTAAAATGCATGGTCCCTTGTATGTCACTGATGATGTACCTAATATAAGCTTCAACTCTTCCATAATAAGCAATGAAATCAACTCTTCAAAGTCTAGGGGATCACCACTTCTTATAGTGATAGAAGTGTCAAATGACTTATAATCCTTGGGAGTGCCCAAACCTCTAAACGTAATAGCCAAATCATCATCATCCATTGATGCATTGATAGATTTCAATACATCTACACATGCTTTGATCTCTTGCACATAATCATGTATACTCATATTGTTCCATGTTATGATGTGTATCTTTTGTTTTAACTGAATCTTCCTTGCCTTCATGTTTGTATCATACATCTTCACCAATGTATCTGTTATGTGCACATTATATGTGCATATAATAGGAGGCTAACCCACATTAGGCTTGTGAGCACAAGAACAAGCTCTAGTGGAGCATGGGTTAGGGCTAACTTTAAGGGTTGAGATTAGGGTCAGGTATCCAAGGGTCACACATGGGAAATGGAGAGTCAAGAGTCACTTGAGGGCCCTCCTATATAATAGGAGTATGGGACACACTCAAGAGAGGCTAGGTTATGTTATGTTCTCTTGTGTAGAGGATTGTATCTACTCTCATGCCATTTCACACTACAGCTATATGCTGCTAGATTGGAGTTATACCTCTTGATGTTATGGGACATCAAGGTTAAGGTATGAGGTACTTCATTGTAATTCATGTGCGCATCCCTTGGACTTGGGGGTGGTTGGGTGGATGAGTTTATTCAGGCGCCCGTGACCATTTAAATTCCTTTTAAAATCTATTTTTGCTCAGAAAATTAGAAAATCTATTAAAATTATAAATTTTTGTTGGATTTGAGAATTATCGGGCGGAATTGGAAATTTCGTAAAACGATGGGATTCTGAGGAGAAATTAGGAATATTCTAGAAATTATTTTTAGAAATCCTAGAAATTGGTATTTATAAAATATCAATGGTATTTTGGTAAATCTAATTTTGCTATAAAAAAAATTCTAGAAAAATATAGGTTTGGAATGCCATAAGCTAGGTTTGATGGAATTCAAAATTAGCGTATTTTGAGGCCCTATAAAATTAGGAAAAATTAGAAAAAAATCATGGTAATTCCTTTTTCCTGAGAATTCTCATTTTCGAGGATTATTTGGTATTTATAGGTTAGTTTATCTAGTTGTTTTGGTGGATTTTATTGGATGGTTTCTAAGTTTTATCTAGACTCATTAGCTTCTATCTAGATTACTTGTGTCTAGGGGTTTTTAATGAGTGCTACACACATGTGTTTCTCTTGCTTACTTGGGAGTTCTACTTGAACAACACTACATTCATATACTCCAGATTGATGAGTTGGCCACCAATTTTAATGCTTCTTTTGGCATGATTAATGACCATTAGATGGCATGCATTGTTTTTTATGATCAACTATGGTTTTCATGGATTAGAGGTGCTTCTATACTTCTATCCATGGTTTTATAAGGATCTTTTGATCTTTTGGATAATATCATGTGCTTTGAAGGTAGCATTTGCCTTCGTTTTTGCATGTAATTTTGGAGTATGTTCCTTGTACTCTTATACATATTCCAACTTAGATACCTAGTTGCTTATGTATCTAGGTGAATTATTATTTCTCTACCCCAACTTTATTGTGTTTATTGGGTAGTTATCATTAGACAGGCGCCAAGAATTCAAATTGTTTTCTAATGATGTACTCGGAAAGAGTTATTTCTTGATGTGGTCTCACATATATAGAGACAGGTTTTAGTATGTGAAAGTCTGGGATAAGGCCATTTCATTCCTTTTATGCAAGATTTTATTCATATTTCCTAGATGGCATACTAGGGAGTTCCAAATTGGTAAGGTATGTATGGGTGGTATCATGGTGGTATGGGATGCTAGAGATTCCTCGCATATATTATATTATGGGGGGATAATTTGGGCTCAAGATTGTTGCCTTGCTAACATTACTTGGCATGTTGACCCCAACATTCAAAGACAATCTCATTTTCTGAATTCACTTGAAGTTGTAGTGTAGGCATTCTCTAGATAAACTTCTTTTATCTATAGCCTACATGATTTGATGAGTGTTATCTCGTCGGCATTTTCACTTGTTGAAATCTCTTTCTTTAGAGTTCAACGAGTTTATTTTGTTGTGTTCGGATTAAGGAATTTTGGATTCTTCCTTTATTGGCATTTCTTTCTCTAGTTCCGTCCTTTAGGTGATTTATATAGTCCACCTGATGGTTTATGGATGTACATATGTGACTCATTGAGACATTGATGACTCCCTATGTTGATATGGGTAACTCGAGACGCCGATAATTCCCTGTACAGATGTGGGTACGTCGAGCCACCGAAGGATCCCTGGTTCCTGCCGTTATAATGCCATGTCTTCCTACTTTATTCCGAATGGTTTACAACAAGGATACTACTTCGAATATGAGTTCCTCTGATCATCCGCAGTCTAATGGGAAAATAGAGCGTGTGAATCAGATTGTAGAGGATATGCTTCATGCATATGTCTCTAAAAAATCATCAAATTGCAAAAAGTATCTTCCAATGATGGAATTTGCCTATAACAGTTCTAAACATACTGCTACTAGTTTTAGTCCGTTCATGCTTATGTATGGGTATCAACCCAGGGCACCTATTGATGTCGATCTTAAGGACATTAAGCTTGATGCATCGAGGGATTTCTTGTGTGATATGCAAGAAATGCTAACCGAAGCTTGGGATTCTATCAGGAGTGCTCAGGATAGTGCACGGTTTTATATTGATAGAGGATTCTCACCTTGGTCTTTTGAACCAGGAGCGTTAGTTTATTTAAAAGTTCCTAAAGACTCTCAGACTTTGTCAACAAGAATATGCTTGAAATTATCTCCTAGATATTGTGGTCCATTTTGAATTATACGTTGGATTATGGTTGTGTATGAACTAAAACTGCCTCCACATGTTAGAGTTTGTCCAGTCTTTCATATCAGTAGATTGAAAGAGAAACTAGGAGGTGAGGATAACACAGTTACTCCTCAAGAACTTGTTGAAGTTGAAGATTTATCCTATGTTCCACATGAACTTGAAAAGGTACTTGAATTTAGGGAAAGGAAACCTCGTAGTCAACTAATCCTTGAGGTTAAAATTAGGTGGAAAGATAGGGAAATAGAGGATTCGACTTGGAGTCAGTTGAGAATGTTCAGCACATATTTCCTTATTTTCATTGCAAGAGTGCAATGTTTTGAGAGAGGGGAAGTATGTTATGTGCACATTATATGTGCATATACTAGGAGGCTAACCCACATTAGGCTTGTGAGTATGGGAGCATGGGTTAGGGCTAACTTTAAGGGTTGAGGTTAGGGTTGCGGTTAGGGTCAGGCATCCAAGGGTCACACATGGGAAATGGAGAGTCAAGAGTCACTTGGCCCTCCTGTATAATAGGGGCATGGGGCACACTCAAGAGAGGCTATGTTATGCTATGTTCTCTTGTGTAGAGGATTGTATCTACTCTCATGCCATTTCACACTACAGCTACATGTTGCTGGATTGGAGTCATACCTCTTGATGGCATGGGACATCAAGGTTAAGATATGAGGTACTTCATTGTAATTCATGTGTGCATCCCTTAGGCTCGGGGCTGGTTGGGTGGATGAGTTTATGCCTGGTTTATGCATGTTTATGCATGACAATTATCTAGAGAGATCTTAGGGTTTTAACAGTATCCCATGCATCCTTAGGATTATCTACATCCTAGATATGACATAACATTCTATCTATATCACACACAAAATGAGAAGTGATACAACACCTTAAATGCTCTTTCCAACCAATTTCTATGTGCTATAAGTTATGCTAGAGTTGCACTAACTATAGGAATCCTTGGCTCTGTCTCTTCACCTGTTCACCAAATTCATTTACCTTTCAAGAACGTTGTTATGCTGGAGTTGCACTAACTGCAAGACCTTGGCTTTGTCTCTTCACCTACTCCACTCACCAAATTCATTTGCCTTTTAAGAACATTGTCATGCAATACTTCCAAATCTGAAAGTTGTTCTTCTCAAGCTTTTTCACCAATAATTTTATCTAGACATCAATCATCTTGGCCAAACATAATGCTTAAATAAGCATACTCTACCAACCAATAAATGTAAAGTTGCTCAATGCAAAAGCATTTTAAAAATCCTTCTCAAACCATGTACATTTCCACATTACACTCCCGTGTGCTCATTTTCTTTTTACATACACATATAGTTGCATTAGGCATCAAGTAGAAGCCTGAACAATGTCCTACCAAATTTCTATAAGCTCCAAATCAATCCCCCTTTGCAACAACTTGTAAATTAGCTTCTCAAGAGCTTTCCAATACCATGTAGTAATAGAAAATGATTTTACCAATCACAATGTATACATTCCAATTTGTCAAGATCAACTTGCAAACTTATTTTAATAAGAAGAGATATTTTTCCATCTAAAAATATTTAAAAACTGAATTACCACTCTCTAGAAGATTTTCTCTCTCTAGGCCAAAACTGGTAGAAACAAGATCTTTTCTGAAGAGGAATTTGACTACAAGGGAAGATACTGGACATCCTGAGAGGCTGGGGAGGAATCTTACAGCTGTGCCTATGCCAGATCCACTAGTATCTGTGAGACAACTAAAAAGAAAGGACAATCAAAGTTAGGTAGTTGTAGGACAGGTGCGTGGGTCAATAAGTACTTCAAAGTTTTGAAGGATTTTCGCTGACTCTCACCCCATCAAAAAATTGTCTTCTTGCAAAGCAAGATAGTCAATGGGAGAGCAATGAGTGAGAAATTCTTTACAAACTTGTGGTAAAAACCTGCTAGACCTAGAAAAGATCTAACTTCATGGGCGTTTTTAGGAGTAGGCCAGTCTTGAATGGTTTGGACTTTCTTAGGGTCTACTCGAATACCATCGGCGTGGCTGATACTATATGGCCTCAATATTCCATCTCAGTTTGAAAGAAAGAACATTTGTCAGGGTTAGCATATAATTAATTTTTTCTTAACAAATCAAAGACAATGCTTAAGTGATCCTTGTGTTCTTCTTCAAAGTGACTGTAAACAAGAATAACATCAAAGAAAACAATCACAAAGTTTTGATAATTTATAAAAAATTTATTCATCATGCATGCAAATGTGGGAGGAGCTTTAGTGAGACCGAAGGGCATGACAATGAACTCATAAATGTCCTGTTTTTGTATGAAAAGCAGTCTTGAAGATATCAGCAGGATCCATATGGATTTGATGATACCCAGAATTTAAGTCAATTTTACTAAATACACTTGCATCTTTCAATTTATCTAATAGGTCATCAATTTTAGGGATTGGGTAGCGGTTCTTAACATTCACTTTGTTAGTGCTCTATAGTCTATGCACATCCTAAAAGTTTTATTCTTTTTCTGCACAAGGAAGATAGGTGTTAAAATTACAGCAATGTGATGAGCTATGGTGGATCAAATGCTAGAATCAATATCATTAACAAAGTGATTAGATAATAATTAAGACTTGATTAGTGAGTAATTAACTAATAGCTTAATGTAGGCATGGATAATTAAAAACTAGCAAATTCTCATTAGGCCAATGCCTCAATTTATAGTGTTTACATCCAAGCATCTAATCCCACTGATTTCTCCTTGATTCACTCTACCTCTTTTGCTTGATTCTCTCCACCTCTCCCAGAATATCTCCACACCTCCTAAATCTTCTCATGCTACCCTTTATTCTCTCCCAGTAGATTCTTCTCACCTTTTCTCTCACATTTACAGATTCTCTTTTACAACCTCTAGCCAAGGGCTTGTTCTTGCACACACCCTATTCACTTGTATATTTCAACACCTCCCCTTAAGTGAATACTCCTAGTACACCTGGACCCTATACCAAGTTTCCCTCTTACTTGATAGTCCGCGACCAGTGCCTCAAGTTTCCCTCTTACTTGATAGTCCGCGACCAGTGCCTAGCACACCTCCCCTCAAGTTAACTTAGCACACCTGGACCCTATACCAAGTTTCTCTCTTACTTGATAGCCCGCGACCAGTGCCTCAAGTCCCTAAACTCATAGTCCTTGACACACTCTCTCTCTCTCTATGTGTCCAAGGCTACTACAAGTGCCCGCGACCTTGACTAAAGTGCTCACACATACATCTACCACGTGGCCTACATCATCGGTGGCTCAGAGGTGGTTTTACTTTGTTGGGGCAGGTTACATTGGGTTGTGGGGTCTCTCTCTCTCTCTCTCTCTCTCTCTCAGAGATTTTCACATGGCTCCTCACTCTTTGGAGCCTCACATCTTCTCTTGTCTTCAGTCTTCTTGTCGTGGCAGCTTCTCTTCTCGTGTCCATGTCTTCCTTCAATGCTTCCTCTAGCTTTTCTTCTCGGTGTGGATCTTCCTCTTGGAAAGAGATGTTCTTCTTCTTTCATGGCTGGGGCCATGAGCTTGTCTGTCAGTTCTTGTTGCTCCATGTGAGCAACATGTTTAAATGTTTTGTTGACATTTATTTTGGGCTTTTGATGTTTATCTTGTGTCATTATGCAATGCAAACCCAAATCTATGCGGGAGGTCTTACCTCTTGCCTTATTCTAGATAAGGGCAGTGTCTGATCCCATTTTTACACTGATGTAATGTGCCCAATACATAATGCATATAGCATTCATTCTTATGCACATTCCCAAATGCAACTCTGGCTATGAATAATCTTAAATTTGAGTGCGATTTACAGGCATTAACCAAGGGTTAAATACAAAATGATGATTACCACAAATTTATCAGCATAATTTTACCAGAAATTACATTAAATCAAGGGTAACCAATTTGTACGGAATGATTGGAGTATCAAACCAACTCCGAATTGCAATATGAAGTTATAGGGATCTGTATCAGATACCTAATGGTTAATTTGAACCTTCAATTGCACCAAAATATAGTGATTAGCATTGATTAATCATAGATTAGTAAATTAATCCTCTGTTTTGTGTGCAAAAAACAGAGTATGCGGGGAGCCCAGATTTGTGGCCTTAGAGTTCAAATGAGCTCAAATCCTTTCAAGGCCATCAATAGCAATTAGTCTAGTAGAGGATTAAGCCAAGAAACACAAGATTTGACCAAACATTGAATGCTTAATCTCTGTTTTACCAAAGTCACATATAGATTTGATGAAGAGCTTGGATCTCACTGTAGACTTGATCAAATCAAATTCTGACTTCACCAGCTTGTAGAGCATGCTTCAAAACCCCTAGGCCTAGCTCGAATTAGACCAATTGCATTTCATGAAGTAGAAAAACTCAGATTTCCTCCAAAAAAAAGATGCCTACAAATCGTGCTATCGGCGTTCTGCGTTGAATTGCTTCAATTCCTTTGGGCTATGTGTAGACCCTTGAGTCTAGAATGAGTCCCTAAAAGGGCTTGGGCAATGGTTGTGTGTGTAGGGAGAGAGAGCTCCTCCATTGGCTGGGGTGCAGAGGTTAGTTGAAAAAAGAGGGAAAAATATTAATTAGCTACTAATCCTAATTAGCAAAGTGATTAGCAAGATAATGGGCTCACAAATTGATGGATTCTAGGCTTGGCTCTGATACCATGTTAAAACAATAGCAATGTGATGAGCTATGGCGGATCAAATGCTAGAATCAACATCATTAACAAAGTGATTAGATAATAATTAAGACATGATTAGTGAACAATTAACTAATAGCTTAATGTAGGCATGGATAATAAAAAACCAACAAATTCTCATTAGGCCAATGCCTCAATTTATAGTGTTTACATCCAAGCATCTAATCCCACTGATTTCTTCTTGATTCACTCCACCTCTTTTGCTTGATTCTCTCCACCTCTCCCAGAATATCTCCACACCTCCTAAATCTTCTCATGCTACCCTTTATTCTCTCCCAGTAGATTCTTCTCACCTTTTCACAGGTTCTCTCACATTTACAGATTCTCTTTTACAGCCTCTAGCCAAGCGCTTGTTCCCGCACACACCCTATTCACTTGTATATTTCAACAAGGTGCACCAAAAGGGGAACTACTAGGGAAAATGAGACCTTTGTTAAAGAAATTCAACTACTTGACATTGCACTTCTTGTTGGTACAAAGGGCCATGTCTATATGGTCCTTTGTGAGGCGATTGAATGCCTAGAAGAAGTTCTACCTTATGGTCTAAGTCACCATGAGAAGGAGGTAGACGGGGAGGATAGTCATCCACAAAACAATCATTAGTCATCCACAAAACAATCATTAAATGAAGAAATTTTTTTTTTGTTGTTGTGTTGAAAGAGAAGATCCTTTTGTTTCCACTTCATTTACATAAATCATGTACGCTTTCTCTTGTTTCCTCAATGCACAACGTGCTTGTGTGTGAGAGATGAGTGGAAACATTTCAAGAGAAGAGTGACTAGATAAAGAGATAGATTGATTATTGAAATTGAAAGACATCGTGCATATATAATAATCAATCTGTGGATTATGTTGGTGTCTAAATGGCATACCAAGAATAACATATGTGGAGTGCAGATGTGCAATAAGAAAAAATCATTTTTCCCTATAAGGACCAATAGAAATTTCGAGATCTTTTATTTTACGTGTGCCATTGTACCTAGTCCCTTGAAAAGCAGATTAACTTTATAAGCAAAAGGAGAAGTTTCAAGTTGGATTTTCCTAGCAAGTCTTTCTGAGATGAAGTCATGTGAACTACCATCGTCATGTAAAACACATACTACATAACCATTTATATGACCTTTCATTCGCAATAAAGCATGTATTGAGGGAGGCATACTTGGATCAATAGATTTTGTGTTGTTGACCTCGGATTTAGGAGCATCTTCAGTCCAATCTAGAGCGAAGTAGAGATCATCAATAGTGCTATCCTCTTCAATATAGTGGAGTTTTGTCGATGAAGGATTGTCCTTTGGAAGCTTAGCATGGCACTAAGATTGTTTATGGCCCAGCTTTTATGGCATTTATAATAACAGATAGGATATTCGTGCTATGAATCAACACATGGCACGTGCACGCTATTGCGGCTAAGCTGGGGCTTTGAATTTACATCATTTGGCTTGGAATTAGCCACATTAGATACATTTTTATCTAGAAAAGTGGGTGCACAAGTGTTGTTAAAAGTGTCAGTGCGTGGAGTAACAAATGGTCGAAAGTTACGATTGTTTGTTACCCAAGAAGATTGTCAATTTTGAGTTGCCGCTTGTGGTTGGCGAATTTGAGTAGCTTTTTTTAGAAGAGCGAACCATCTGAGAAATAGATTGAAACTCTTTCTCCAGGTCGTGAGTGAAAGAAATGGCTTCATAGAGTGAAGAGAGCTTCAAAGTATTGATTTTTGGTTGTATACCACATTGAAGACCATCTTTGTATTTGTGTTGAAGTGAATCTTCAGGCACATCTTTGAGCATACGAAGGAGTACGAGGCGTTGCCAAAAACTCTCAGTATATTCACTCACATTTTCACCTTCAATCCATGACAAATTTGACCATGCACGATGCGCGTGAAGATAAAACTGGGGTGGTAAGAATGATTCTTTGACCTTCTCTTGGAACGAGGCCCAAGTGGTAGGGCGATCAATGCTATGGCAGCGGAGCACGTTCCATGATAAAGCAACTTTATCATTCGTGTGGTTGGTGGCACACTTAATTTTGTCACGCTCGAAAAAACTTTCTTCAACAAAGTAGTCATCAAATTGACTCAACCATGATAAAACAATTTTCCCATCTTTGCGACTATCAAAGTGAGAAAAAGTAAATAAGCAACGACTTATCTTTTGTTCTTTGCGGGTTTGCAAAATTTTAGCAATTCGGTCATCCTCAACGTCCAAATCCTGCAATCGTTTGTCGCAGTCTTGTAATTGGCGTTCTGCATCTTGAAGTTGTTGCAACAAATAAATTTGTTGTTTTGGAGTAGCCTCAGGTAAAGGGGTATCCATGTCAGAATTGTGTTGCAACGAATCATCGCTTGATGATGGCATGTGAGTGCAGACGTTAGATGAGGTGTGCCTCATTTGCCGATTTCCCGAGAAGAAAGACAATGTACTTCTCCCCTCCACGGTTGTATAGAGAAGAGAGAGAGATATATATTTCTATGTTGCGTTGTTACTGTGTCATGGCTGTATGTTCATTCCTTGTACCCTCCTCCGTTAATCACTGTCGTTTCTTCATCTTGTGGAGGCACGCTACACTTTACTTGTGGAGATGCCAGTTTGTTGTCATGGCTGTGGCTCGGCTATATGCACACCTGCTCTGCTGCTGCTATGTGGCCCATGTAGTGGCTGCAGCCATGCTACAGTGGACAAGCAACCACGTCAAACAGGAAGCCTCCTCTCCCACTTTCTTTGTAACATGCCGGACTCTCTTGATACACACACGGTCTTGTAAAGGAAACACCCACTTGCTTGTGCACACACCGTTATCGGGTGTTATTGCCATCAGCGTTGTTGCCCTTGGTGCATGTGGTTGGTAGCAAGTGTGGCCATTTGCGGGGTTTGTCATCCCGGTGGGATTCCTAGTGGTTATGATACCAATAGCTCTGTACATGTGCTCTGATACCAATGGTGTCAATAAACCCCCAAAACCATAGCTTCAAGATTTTTAAAATAAACAAGAAGGAGATAAATATAGCCACTATGCACGACAAAGAGAGTGGGTTCAATCTCTCCCCATGCATGTATTTATGTATTAGCAAAAAGCACGTGCTCTCACAAATATAGCTTGATGCATTCCACTTTGGGCCCTTAATATATTAAAAAAACGTGTTCCCCAAGCTTGTTTATTTACATTAAAATTGTAGTAATTTAATTAAATGAAACTATGGGCAAGTGACCATCATCGCGCATTAAATACGATGGCCGCACACCGACCAAAATCCATCGCACCCACACTACTCCGCGCACTGATCTGCTCACTAAAAACACAAGACACATTAAATCTCGCTTATCTGCCCAACACAATGCAACCACTGCTCCACGCTCTCACGTAGCCAGTCACAATCATGTTGCAAATGAGCGTACCATAAATATCACATAAAATATCAAATAATTCCACAATTAATTCTATAATTCTCATTTCCATAACATACCACGGGGTTAAAAAGAAACTGTCCTCAGTTGTCTGAAATAAACAAAAGCAAGGGTGGCCAACCTCATGCTAACATGCTACCTCAGTCAGTGAATCAGTACTAAATCAATGTGCTGCGTTAGTCCACGAATCGATACTAAATGAACGTGCTGTCTCAGTTGACGAATCAGCACTAAATGAACATGCTGCCTTAGTCGGTGAATCAGAACTAAATCCATGTGCTGCCTCAGTCGGGAATCAGCACTAAATGAATGTGGTGCCTCAGTCGCGAATCGGCACCAAAACATGTGAAGGAACTATGACACTACCTCAGTCGGCAAATCAGTGTCCATAAAAGAATCAATGTGAATGTGAGTGGTATGCTAGAATCAAGTGTCGATAGTGCGGGGTAAGCGATGTTTCAGGAATCCACTGTGATTCCTCAATAGAATGATTCTTATACTTCACCAACGATGATACACAGTGCCAGTACAGGTGGTTGTTTGGTGTCATGGTCTATAATACTATGCTGTCAATAAACCCCCAAAACCATAGCTTCAAGCTTTTCAAAATAAACAAGAAGAAGATAAATATAGAAACTATGCACGACCAAAAAGAGTGGGTTAAATCTCCCCCCATGCATGAGTAAGCACGCTTCCTCATGCATGTATTTATGTATTAGCAAAAAGAAAGAGCTCACAAATATAGCTTGATACATTCCACTTTGGACCATTAATATCAAATAGTAACTTGGTCCCCAAGCTAGTCTATTTACATTAAAATTGTAGTAATTTAATTAAATGAAACTATGGGTGGGTGACCATCGTTGCACATCAAAACACGACGGCTGTGCACTGGCAAAAATCCGGCATACCCACGTTACTCCGTGCATTGATCTGCTCACCAAAAACACAAGACACATTAAATCTCTCTTATCCTCCCAACACGATGTGACCACTACTCCACGTTCTCGTGCATAGCTAGTCATGACCATAAGGCAAATGAACGTACCATAAATATCACATAAAATATCAAATAATTCCATAATTAATTCCATAATTCTCATTTCCATAACATCCCATGGGGTTAAAAAGCAATTGTCCTCAGTTGTGTGAAATAAACAAAAGCAAGGATGGCCAACCTCATCCTAATGTGCTGCCTCAGTGGGCGAATCGGCACTAAATCAATGTGCTTCCTCAGTCGACGAATCGGCACTAAATGAACGTGCTACCTAAGTCGGCAAATCGGCACTAAAGTAATGTGCTGCCTCAGTCGGTGAATCGGCACTAAATGAATGTACTACCTCAGTCAACGAATCGGCACTAAATGAATGTGCTGCCTTAGTCGGTGAATCGGCACCAAAACATGTGGAGGAACTATGACACTGCCTCAGTCGATGAATCGGTGTCCATAAAAGAATCAATGTGAATGTGATTAGTATGCCATAATCAAGTGTCGGTAGTGCGAGGTAAGCGACGTTTTAGGAATCCACTGTGATTCCTCAATAGAATGATTCTTATACTTCACCAAGTAATGATAATACACATTGCCAATACGGGTGGTTGTCTGGCCATGGTCTATAATACTTTCATGTACTAGAACTTCAGAGTCATCCTTGAGGAGAGATGGATCATCAATAACAGGGTTAAAATGAGTGGGGTCTTTAAAGGGTCTCAATAAACTAATGTGGAATGAGTTATGTATCTTCCAATAAGTGGGAATGCCTAAGCAGAATGCATTTTCATTGATTTGTTGGATAATTATGAACGGTCCATAAAATCTAGGAGCCAACTTGATCTTAGGATGCTTGGCAATATTCTTAAAGCGTCTTTTCTCTATGCGAAACCAAACTAGATCATTTTCTTTGAATTTCATTAGTTGTCATTTCTTATTGGCTTGAGCTATGTATTTGAATTGTGCTTGTTTAATAGATTCAGTGACTTCAGCTAAAATAGTGGTATGGTCATGAGCTAAAGAGTCAATAGCTGGAACATCACTAATTATGGTAAAGACAGGAATGGGAAGTTTCTTACCATAGACAATTTCAAAGGGAGCTCGACCAGTAGCCGAATGGGGGGTATTGTTGTATGCGAATTGAAGTAGAGGCAAATGTCGATCCCAATTAGAGGGTCAGTCATCACAATAGTGTAGGATCTAAGAAGATCCATAATAGTGTTGTTGGTAGCTTCAATATGGCCATTGCTTTCTGGGTGGAAAGCGGATGTAAAGTCCATTTTAGAACCTAAGTTCTTGAATAAAGCAACCCAAATATGATTGCAAAAGCGGCCATCTCGGTCAAAGAGAATGACTTTGGGAAAGCCATCGTGAGGAAAGATAGTCTTAATGAATAGCTTTGCAACTTGAGGGGCAGACAAGGTCTTCTTGCAAGGTACAAAGTATGCTTGCTTGCTAAATCTATCAACTATGGTCCATATCATGTCATTTTTATGAGAGGAGGTAGTGAGCAAGCCAGTAATAAAATCCATTGAAATCTCTTCCCATATACCTTTGGGAATAGGTAGGGGCATTAAAAGACCAAAAGGTTTACCATGATGGTGTTTAATTCTTTGACAAACAATGCATTCAGACATAAATTTTGTAATGTGATGTTTCATGTCAGGCCAAAAGAAATATTATTTACATGCAGCTAATGTGGATTGAATTCCTCTATGTCCCATATATGCAGGAGCACGCATCTCAGTTGTGGCTAGTTCTCTAAATGGTGTGATGATGCAAAGTCTTTAGATCAATAGATTCTGTGTTGTTCACCTCGGATTGAAGAGCATCTTCAGTCCAATCTAGAGCGAAGTCGAGATCATCAATAGCGCTATCCTCTTCAATATAGTGGAGTTTTGCCCGATGAAGGTTTGTCCTTTGGAAGCTTAGCAAGAGTGCACACTATTGTGGCTAAGCTGAGGCTTTGAATTTACATCATGTGGCTTGGAATTAGCCACATTCGATACATTTTTATTTGGAAAAGTGGGTGCACGAGTGTTGTTAAAAGTATTAGTGAGTAACAAATGGTTTACAAAAGTTACGATTATTTGTTACCCAAGACGATTGTCGGTTTTGAGTTGCCGCTTGTGGTTGGTGAATTTGAGTACCCTTTTTAGAAGAGCGAGCCATCTGGGCACACAATAGATTAAAACTCTTTGTCTACGTCATGAGCGAAAGAAATTGCTTCATAGAGTGAAGAGGGCTTCAAAGTATTGATTTTTGCTTGTATACCATGTTGAAGACCATCTTCGTATTTGCGTTGAAGTGAATTTTTAGGCACATCTTCGAGCATACAAAGGAGTAAGAGGCGTTGCCAAAAATGCTTTGTATATTGACTGACGTTTTCACCTTCAACCCATGAAAAATTTGACCATGCGCGACGCACGTGAAGATGAAACTGAGGTGGTAAGAATGATTCTTTGACCTTCTCTTGGAACAAGGCCCAAGTGGTTGGGCGATCAATGCTATTGTGGAGCACATTCCACCATAAAGCAGCTTTATCATGTGGTTGGGGTGACGCACTTAATTTTGTCACGCTCGAAAAAAAGTTCTTCGACAAAGTAGTCATCAAATTGACTCAAGAATGATAAAACAATTTTTCCATCTGTATGACCATCAAAGTGAGAGAAAGTAAATGAGCGACAACTTATCTTTTCTTCTTTGCGGGTTTGTTGAGCATCAAATGCCGCTCGCAAAACTTTAGCAATTCGGTCATCCTCAGCGTCCAAATCTCGCAGTCATTTGTCACGGTCTTGTAATTGGCGTTCCACATCTTGAAGTTGTTGCAACAAATAAATTTGTTGTTCCGGAGTAGCCTCAGGCAAAGGGGTATCTATGTCGGAGTTGTGTTACACGAGGTGTCGCTTGACGGCATGATGAAGTAAAGAAAATTGAAAGTTGATAGTGGAAGTTACCCAAGCACCGATGAATTAAACCTGTGAATTACCCTCTGCAAAATTGATGACTTGATTGGTGTTGCGGAGATCACAACTTGGAGATATAAGGATGTCCGTAAGGTATATTAGTTGGGTACGCTAGATTTTGGCCGGTGTGAGAACGATGGTCGCGCGCCCATAGTTTATTTAATTAAATTGCTACAATTTTAATGTAAATAGACTAGCTTGGGGACCAAGTTACTTTTTGATAGTAATGGCCCAAAGTGGAATGTATCAAGCTATATTTGTGAGCACTTAATTTTTGCTAATACATAATTACATACATGAGGAAGCGTGCTCACTCATGCATGGGGGAAGATTGAACCCACTCTGTTTGTCATGCATAGTGGCTATATTTATCTCCTTCTTGTTTATTTTAAAAAGCTTGAAGCTATGGTTTTGTCATGCATAGTGGCTATATTTATCTCCTTCTTGAAGCTATGGTTTTGGGGGTTTATTGATGCATTGCTATCAGAGCTGATTCGCTGTGATGACTGAGGCAGCGCATTCATTTAGTGCCGATTTGCCGACTGAGGCAGCACATTCATTTAGTGCCAATTCGCCGACTGAGGCAGCATGTTCATTTAGTGCCGATCACCAACTTAGGCAACACGTTCAGTGCCAAGGCAGCACACTGATTAAGTGCCGATTCACCAACTGAGGTAGCATGTTAGCATGAGGTTAGCCACCCTTGCTTGTGTTTATTTCACACAACTGAGGACAGTTCCTTTTTAACCCCATGGTATGTTATAGAAATGAGAATTATGGAATTAACTATGGAATTATTTTATATTTTATGTGATATTTATGGTATGCTCATTTGCCACATGGTCGTGACTGGCTATGCGCGAGAGCATGGAGTAGTGGTCACATCGTGTTGGGCAGATAAGCGAGATTTAATGTATCGTGTGTTTTTGGTGAGTAGATCAGTGCACGGAGTAGCATGGGTACGATGGATTTTGGCTGGTGCGCGGTCGTTATATTTTGATGTGCAACGATGGTCGCCTGCCCATAGTTTCATTTAATTAAATTGCTACAATTTTAATGTAAATAGACTAGCTTGGGGACCAAGTTACTTTTTGATATTAATGGCCCAAGTGGAATGTATCAAAGCTATATTTGTGAGCACTTGCTTTTTGCTAATACATAAATACATGCATGAGGAAGCGTGCTCACTCATGCATGGGGGGAGATTGAACCCACTCTTTTTGGTCGTGCATAGTTTGCACACTTGCTTTTTTCTAATACATAAATACATGCATGAGGAAGCGTGCTCACTCATGCATGGGGGGAGATTGAACCCACCCTTTGATGATATCTTAGTTTACTCTAAGAATGCAGATGATCATGAAAAGCACATTTGAAAGTTCTTGATATCCGAAGGAAGCACAAACTCTTTGCTAAGAAAGCATTGGCGAGCCCTCCCCCCTCCTATCAATGAGACACAATCTAAGGTTGCTAATGTTATTGATAGTGATATCTAGTTATAATGATTTATAAGAAAAATCTTGATTTGTATGTAACTAGGGAAACAAGTAAGATTAATTTGTATGTAACTAGGGGAACAAGAAACAACTTGAAGAAAGTCAAATTCCTCCTAAGTAACGGTGAAAAACTCAAGATAAGTAGCCTTATGGCACTTTCTCATTAACTAATAGAAGGATCGTTTTTCAAAAAAAAAAACTCAAGATACAAATTAATATCAAGAAGAATCTAAAGGTCATCCAAAGAAACAAAGAGAAACTTGGTCTCCACTCAAGCACAACCTTGCCCTCTACCTAATTAACAAGAAGGATCTCATGCTCTACCAGAGCATGTAAAAACTCAAGATTTTCTAGTTGAAAGTTAAGCTCCAGCGAAGCAAGTCATGTAACAACTCCAAGACAACTCTGTATAACAAAAGGCAAGTGCAGGTGGTGGGGCAAATCCCATGTGTATATATAAATTTTTTGATAATGTGAATGGGGATAATTCAATCATTTCTTGTGCAAAGATTTGTTCTTCTCTTGTGCTATCACCTTCTTTCTTACATGCGGTATGCAAGCTTGTGTTATTGCTTGTAGTGTGATTGAGTGTGTATGCTTGTAAGCTTGAGTGAGAGAGTGATTGATCTATAGTGTGATTGAGTGTGTATGCTTGTAAGCTTGAGTGAGAGAGTGATTGATCTATAGTGGAGTCAAGAGTCGTTCAAGCTTTCTAGCTTAACCATTGCCATGGGAAGGATTAACTTAGAGGATTGAGAGTGGAGAAAGGGCTTAAACGATTAACACACGTCTTGGCCTCTTTCACCTCTCTTAATGGGACTTCCACAATCCAAGTAAGTGGTTTGGCCACTATCCTATAGTGGTCATTAGAACATTGCATTTATGAAAATTGCAAGACCTTGAAATGAGGGATTTTTTTCTCTTCTTTGATTAGTAATATTCTAAAAACTTGTGGGAAGGCATTGCATCAAACTTCTACAAGGTTAGGTTCAGAAGATGAGCTTAGACTTCTCTCATCACCAAATCACATGTACTTTGTTAAAGAAATTGGTTTCCTGTCTATACGTGCCTTCTGCAAAAAGAAAGTGGAGAGTACTACAATTAGTGCAGTTAGTGGTTGCTTTTTATGCAGGCACCTTGGGTTGGAGAGCAAGGACAACCATGCATTCTACTCACTTCATCTTTTACACTATATTGATAGGTTCCCTGAGTTTTCTAGGTAAATGTTATATTCCTTTCTACATCTTCGTTCTCAAGGATTTATTTTGTGTTGTGTATACAAATTTAGAGACTTAGATCCTTGCCTTGTGTTTTTACTCTTCGAAGAGATGGAACCGGTGCATAGTACTATTACAAAGATTGGCTTCATGCTAAGGGGAGGGGAGATACCCCAAGCTTTTGTTCACTTACATAATGCTTTGCGGAGGTTAAGTCTTCACGATCATAGATTCGGCTTAAAAATTGAAGCTGTACTTTGTCTCTAATGGTTTGTAGAGCACCAACATGAGCATCCGTCCATGGGGTTGGTGAAATTGTGCCTCTATCGAATAATTACAATGCTAGAGAGGAGAAAAATATATGGGAGATTGCTAATAGGCTAGTTTATACAATGGTTGTGCCCTCACTATAAGAATCTTATAAGCTACCACTTATGCCATCATAATAGTCATATATATGGATCAAAGCTTGTATTAATGTACACATTGAGATGCAAAAAATGGTTGGCATAATCCGCAAAAGTCATGTAAGTTTATTTTCCAATGTGTAGCCTCGATGCTCAAAACTTTTTGCAATAATAATTTTGATTTAAAACATCTTTATGTTTTTTGCATTTTACAGGCATGCTCGATATCATCTTATGTATACCCTAAGATAGAATATTGGAAGGATGAAGGCGGGCAGGGGAGTGGGAAAAAGATAGTCATGGAGAAGCATATAGAGGTGGGTGGGTATTTCTTTCCTAAGTTTGATGATGAATAGGTGTAGTCTAGAATCTAGTTGATACCTTTGCTATGTTCATAAACATGTGGATTACAAAATGGAAGAGCTTTTTGGAAGAAGCTATTGGAGCACCTTGGGAGATGTGGTGATAAACCTCGTTGTTGGGGCTAGAGACCTCACAAAAGTTGTGAGAGATCTGAGGAGAGACATAGTCTGTGTGGAACTAGATGAGCATATTGTTAACGAGGTTTTAGTGCCATTGGGCAAATTGTAATAGAAATAATGATGGATAGATTTGAAGCTCCTTTTTATTTTATACTATCATCTTCTCGTGTCCAAATCTTAAAATCAAATTGTAGAACGTACAATCAACATTAAATTGTGTTGGCATGTATCGTTCTCTCTCTGAATGGTTACTATTATTCTATAAGGAGAGTTTTATGTTTGCAATGACAATGAGAGAGAGAGAGAGAGAGAGAGAGAGAGAGAGAGAGAGAGAGAGAGAGGAAGAAGAAGAAGAAGAAGAAGTGAAGGTAGATGTGAATGGAGAGAGAGATAGAAAGAAGGGAGGGGGGAGAAGAAGAAGAAGAAGAAGAAGAAGAAGAGAGAGAGAGAGAGAGAGAGAGAGAGAGAGAGGGGGGGGGAGAAGAAGAATAGAGAGACAGACAGAGAGAGGGGGAGAAGAAGAAGAAGAGAGAGAGAGAGAGCACACATAAGGAGGGAGAGAGTGGAGAGAGGAGATAGAGACAGAGGATTGAGGGGCTAGGCAAGCAAGCCTGGATAGGGTTGGGAGGAGGAGAGGAGGACGAGGAGGAGGGAGAAGGAAAGAAGATTGAGAAGAAGTATGGAGTTATGGGTATAGAGAGAAAGTGGTTGTCAAGAAAAGCTCGCTCCAAGCTCATTCCAAACTCACGTGCTCAGAAGCCATGATGACTGGTAGTAGCAGAGTTAATGAGAAATTTCCATTTCAATCCCATAATATTACCTTTAACCCTAATAACAAAAGCTAAACACGCATAGTTAAGTCATGGAACATACCTTCTTCACCTTTAATTTCTTTTATGGCTAGATTTTCCACCTCTACAACTTTAGCCTTTATAGTAGTCTTCTTCAAGTATGGCTTTGAAAACTTTGCCTTCTTTGTACAATGAACTGTAAAGTCGCAGTTCTTCACACCTATAGCATGCACCTATTGGAATTCCCCTTGATTTTTAATTTTGGTCTCGAAGCTTGATGCTTTCCTAGATATCCTTTGTTGTAAAAAACAAAAAACTATTTGGCCTTTTCCCTTTAGACTAGATTTATCCCAAAGCTTGACCTTTCACACTTTTCCTTTTGATAACCACTCATCTTCTTAAAGTTTTTGGCCCTCTTATATGCACTACATCTTGGAAATCTATGATAGTGCTTCCCCTCACATGAAATAATATTTCTCTATCTAAGTTTTCCACAAACTTACTAATCAAAGTCACATCATCCAACTCGGGGCCATACTTCTATAGTTTCAGGAATTAATCTCTAGATCCTTCCATAGCACCTCCCTTCTAGTTTGAGCTTTAAGAACTCCATTTTCTTTTGCATCTTATACTCAGTAGAAACAAATATATCTTCTTTGCATTGTCTCTCTGAATGCTTTCCAAGCAACTGGACTTGCTTCAAGCTGTCTAGTCAAAGAAATTTTATTCCACCATAATTTGACAAGTCCTTTAAGTTACAACCGTGCTACCTTTGCTTTCCCTACTTTATCAAACTCTCTAAGCTTGAAATAATCTCCTAATTCTTCATCCAAGCTTCAATTTCTTGACAAATACTTTGACTTTCTTGAAAACATATTTAAGGGGAGAATCAACTGGGCTTGCATTTCTACATAACTCCTCCTTCTGGGGTTTTGTTCTAATCTTGGATAATCATGTTCTCCCTGACAATCCATAGATGGATTTTCACCTTCCATGTTATGACCTTTAACCTCGTCATTCCCCACATAATGTTGTCCTTCTTCTCTTCTATTTGGACCTCTTGGGACTTCTCTTTCCCAATTAATAGGGTTGCTTCATGATTAATATCTATGTTAAGATTTCTCTCTCTTCTAGAAGTTTCTTTCCTCTCTTGGTTCCATCTCTCATTTTGGTTGACAAGGAGCTACCAAATCATGGAGTTTTGTTCTTCAGAACGAGTAAGAGAATTAATGTCAATCCCTTCAATGTTTCTTATTGACAGACTTAGATCTAGCTACCCAATTGATTTAACATGCTCTAATACCACTTGTGAGGCTCCTAATCACTCTACTAAGTATATGATACATAGACAAAGTGCACAATAGGAAATAAACCACAATGAAATAAATAGTAATAAAATCAGAACCAAAAGACACAAAAGAAAACATCATATCCAAAGGATTACATAAGAAATGACATACCCATAAAAATATTACTTTAATGCATCGTTGTGAAACATTGTGAAAGGCAAGTTTTAACAATAATGACACACATTTACAATTGCTTCAAACACCACAACATTACTCCAAATTACATTTTGAAGAATATCTACACATTCTTTTCATTATATAAACAAGATAGAACTCGAAGTATATCACATCACATGTACTCGTAATCACTAAGACAAACCAAAATTCACAAATGTACCCATTGTATTAATGGCTTTGTACATTGAGAAAGCATCTCTCCCAAAGAAGCTCAAACCCATCAGAGCTCTAGTCACCTCAATCCTTGTAGCAGAGGGTGACTAGGATCTGTAGATCCCGGGCTCACAAACCTACTAATGTATAAAAGTGCCAAAAACAAGTGAATGTAGTAATCCTCATCCAAGTTTTCCGTAGTCCCGCAACAAACAATAACGTGTCTAGGGACCTCACTCAAAGGTTTGCCCTTTGGAACCTCACCATATGTATTGCCATCAAGGACCTCACGATCATAGATTGCCCTTATTAAGAAACATGCTATATGTATCGAAATACAAAGTGTTATCCATGTCCTATTTAAGGAGTACATTCCTAATATCCTCATAGGTATTAGTAAAAAACTTCTATGACCAACCATAGCTTTTACCAGCCCCATAAGCCACAAGATTTTCCTTTGGATCTTCCTCTCTAGCTTTTAAATCTCTGAGTTCTGCCACATGGATCTTGGTACAAGTGTGCTAACAAAAGCCCACTATATTAGTTGTTCGTTAGGAGTTGATCTCCACTCTTGAAACTTGCATTTAGAACCATCTATTTTTCTAAGATGGATGTACTTCATCATGGGTAAGTCAACCCCTTTTACTTTCCTGCAGAGGATTCTACAAATGCACCAACATGTGTGGTGACTTATACACATGATGTGCCACATATCTATTGGTAAGATAAAGTAGATCCTTGTCTGCTAAATTGTGGTCATCACAATGGTTAGTCTTAAACCTACTTTAATCATGCATAATCTCCCTTAAACACAAACTTACCTTCTCTTAAATTTAATACATCCAACAATGCATTATGCTTTAAGATAAAGTGCACACCACTACTTGAATTGAACCATTTCCATCATTAATTTCTCTTTGCATGTTGCTCATCATAAACTCAAATTTACATATCTAAAAACATGATTATAACAACACCTAATCACTCGTTTTGATGTTAGGTCTTTGTGCTCATTGCCCCAACTTGTTTTTCTCTATATTCTTGTTTTATACTTAACGTTGCAATTTTGGTCTCATAAACCCCAACGTATAGAGGTGTCTTCTTTGCCGTGCTTTTTGATCATGACAGCCTCAAGTCCCAATCATGGTCTTACAACCCTAAAAGACCATTCTTCAAGAACTTTTTCCAATAGGAAATCTATGAGCACCTAAGCCATGACTTTCCACTCTAATTTCTTGATCACCTTTCTTAATCTAAATTTTGATATTTTTCACCTTATTAAAGTCTTATTAATGATGGTCTTGAACCCCTAAAAGAAAGAATGTAAAGAATATGTGTAGGTTGAAAGTTATGGTCTTAAATCAAGCCTTTAACATGTCAAAAAAACCATTCTCTTGTGTTTGGGATTTTGCTTCTGAAACATGGGTGAAGGAGAGATGGGATGTCTCCACATAAAACCATATATAGTAAAATGGGCCTCCTCTCTCTTCCCTCATAGTAAAAGGAGAGAGGGGATATATCCCATATAGTGGCATATGCTCCACATAAAACCCTATACATAGCTAAATGGGTTTCCCTTGCCTTCACCTCCTCTTGGGAGGGAGGGAGAGAGAGAGAGAGAGAGAGAAGAGAGAGAGAGAGAGAGTTGATACTGCTGTCGTGGGCTGCCCTTTGTGCGTCTGGGCCTCTCCTTGCATTTTTCGTGAACAAAATATGAATTGAATGGATCTCCAATTCTTTTTCTGATCCATGCTTCTCATTAACCCCCATGCATTCTAGTCAAGTCACTTACCAACCATTCAACCCCTTGGCATACGTAAACTCTAATAAATGCACCTTTTATTATTAAAAATTATACCTTTCAAACCTTTGAGATTTGCATCAAAACTTGGAAAAAACTTGTGCATACATATACCACTATTGCTCTGCTTCACGTAATTCGGATCCATTTGGCCTGAGCCTTATGACATGGTTGATGCCACAATTATTTTTTTAAATTGCATAAAATCCCATATTCCAAATGCTCAAATTTATTCCACGTCCTACTTTATTTTCACAATGCATACATCTTGAGTCTTTATCTCAACACTTGTTTGAGCCAGTAAATTGAGGACTTACAATGTTAGCCTCGTCTCCATTGATATTGGTGGGGGGCTGTGTCGTTAGAACTTCCTCATACTGCCCCAAGCACTAATAATGAAAACAAACAAACACATTAATTAAATTTTTTCATGGGTGCATATAATTTTTTTTTGGAAGAAACTTTAGGGAAGAAAATATTGCTCCAAAATATGATTGTAGTAGCTATGGTACCATCGATTTTCAAGGTAAAATTTGGTTATTTTAAAATATTATGGAATTGTTTAATACATAACCAATAAGACAAAGGGAAAATTACAATTGTGCTGTATTTATATATGAAAAAAAGCAATACAAGAGGAGATAATTATGTACATACAACCAAAGCCAAAATATGAAATATGCAACCCACAATCCAGCAAAGAACAAAACAAAAATCCAAGCTAAAGAAAACTAGACAAAACAAGCTTGCTCCTCAGTGAGACCAACATATTTACAAACTTCTAGCGAGAGTGGCACGAACTCATCTCCATCGATGATTGCTTTCTTGAACTTCTGTGTTCTTTCCCACACTGAAAGATACGATGCACTGTAGTTTTGTTGCGAGGCTGTCTCTTGGTCATTGTTAATGACAATGGGATTGCCATAACTTCCTAGCTATACAGTGTGCTCACCATGCAGATCTTCATGTGTATCTCTTACATCACCGTCTTCGCTTCTCTCATCTTCATGTTCTTCTTTGTTAGGTTCCGCATGTAGAGGATTGAAATATCTGGCACCGAGAGTATCTAAAAAGAAAATCTCTTCTATGTCCATGCAGTGGTGAGGTGAGGAAGCTTCATCACTTTCCAAACAACATCGGATCTTCTCCTACTCATGCATGATCCAGTCTTTGGAATTATCCAAGATGCTACCGAATAGTACTTTCCACTTCGAACCATTTTCAATAGAGTGCTCTAGAGTGAAGCACCAAGCTTGTTAGCTATATAATTATCCTTGTATACATAAGCTCAGTTGAAGAGGTTAACAGGCGATAAGAAAACTTTGTTTTTCAAGTCAGCTTGTCCATAAAGAGCATACAATTGACGTCCTCTTGTTATATCCTCACTGGAGATATTGTGTGAGAAAAACTTGAAGTGGGGCTTGTGTAAGTCCTTCATGCAATACCCTATCATACCTTCGAGAGTATGTATTTTTGTTTGCCTCAGACCTTTACACATCACTATATAGCACCCTCTGGTTTAAAAAAATCCCAGCTCAACTACTGCTTGATGGTTTTGCCAATACTTATGAGTGAGGGAGCTATAAGACTGACCACCATTTGAAAATGCAAATGATTCAAAGTACCAACTTTTTCAAGTGCAAATAAACCCTTGAAACAATCCATTCTTACAAACTCTTCTAATAGTTCCTAGCAAGATAGATTTATGTCACAATTTTTGATTACTACGGTTACGGACACCTCAAATAGCTTGGTCTTCTCCTCGGGCGGGAAGAAACGTGTCTTGTGGACAAATGGTTCGGAGTCAGCATTTCTTTCCTTTGTGAAACCTTCTTTACCTTTTGCATCATGTCGTGTTGAACCTAGACAAGACCAATGTGCAAAAGAGAGTCATCAGAGGATAGGAGAAGAAACAACTCGGGGGCAGCTACGTTTTTATGCACCGATATTACAATTAATAAATTGACCCCAAAAAAAATAGTGTGTGTCGATCAAAGAATACATAAAGGTATATGCATCAATACAATAGAATTGCATCGGTTTTACAATTATATTATAAGGAGAAATCTATTTATTATATTATTTCATGGGTGCAATGCAATAACATACGAATGACACCAACATGCATATACATTGTATATCAAAGAAGCGACTTTACTCGTGGATATTTGTGTGCAGAAAATGAACCAGAGGAACGAGCTTTTTTCTTCACTGCATGTAAGTTGCGAACCGTAGCAGGCTCTTTAGGAGGCATCAAAACATGGGATGGTAATGGATGAACTTCTCCTCTCGGCACAGTGGAGGCCGACGGTTGCTCAGGATCAACTAGCGCTCTATGGACAGTGCAGATAGAGGGTTGGCAAGGATCAGATTGGGCTGTGGGGACATCGGATGTGGACGCATGAGGCTCATCAGAAAGCAAGCAGGAAGGACATCTGTAGACTGTCAACCTTCATCAGATTGTTAATATCGTTTAGTGGTTTCCTCTTAGGAGCCATAAAAGTGGACAGACAAAGACAAACAAGGGAACACGACAGATGAGAAATAGAAAAGCATGTGATTCATTAAATCGATGCCAAAAATAGCACAAGAGAAGAAAGTTGATGGCCCAACAACAGAAAAACCAATAAAATTGATACATGCAATACCAATCCAATATGCACCCCATAACCTGCTAGCCGATAGAAATGGTACACCATTGAGATTCGTTGAGAATGATAAAGCTATTCGGAATCACATGCTGCTCACAGACGCACTATGCCACGGAATACCGAGATGCAAAGACATGATCACATGCTGCTCATAGACGTAGCATGCCACGGAACACCGGGATGCAAAGACATGATCACATGCTGCTCATAGACGTAGCATACCACGGAACACCGGGATGCAAAGACACGAACGTGTCCACCTTGCAGAATTCAACATGAGCTAGAATTAGCGAGACGAGCAAGCGAGACGAGCATCGAGAACAATCGGACTTGCGACACAGGCGTCCACCTTCTGATTGCATCTATCGCGTCAACAATAACAATCCATTGCAAAACGCGTTGCATGAAGAACGGCATCAGTTGCATGCCAAACGAAGGAAACCTTTGACAAGTGTGAAGACTAAAGTCAATATGCACACACATGTCCCAGATCATATTAGTAATTAATAAATTAACCCCAAAAAAACGTTTGGTGGGCATATTGCCCAAAGCACTAATAATGGATGATAGAAGTGGGAGGGATGGGACGTTGTACTCTGCCTCGTGGAGAAGATTAAGCATGCACTATCCACCACTATGAGGAACACATATGGATACAAGATACATGAAGAAGTCCTTTCAAGGCTCAGCACTAGCAAAGCAATGCTTTGCACTAGATCTCCAGGTCTATGATGACATTCACCGCCCCTTCTGAATAATAGTCTCCTTAGGCACTTTGGCCCGAGTGTTAGAGGTACCATCCAATCCTGACCATAAAAAGGTGCGGACCAACCTCCGCAAATAGGCTATTGCAATCAACACTTGGTTAGAACATCAAAGCGGTGGAGGCCAAATCCAATGAGCACAAGAGCAACCTGTTGAACATGTGAAATTTCAATCTAAACCTTGCATCCAAGATATCTGGTAGTGCAGTGCAGCCTCTCTCAATACCTTTGCACCCATATACATACATACATACATATATAAACAGGATTTAAAAAACTAACAGGTATATATATATATATATATATATATATATATATATATATATATTTAACAGGATTTAAATATATATATATATATATTTAACAGGATTTAAAAAACTAACCCGTGTGCTGCTTCAAATTCAATACGCCCGACATTCGGAAAATTCAATTCGTGTAAGCGTAACAGGATGCCATTGCGTCAATAGAAGCTCACCAAGGAAAACATTTTTTTTGTAACGTCAGAAAACTTTATCCTGCTCGAAATTATACAGAAAATAACAGCTTCCAGGTATTTTTTCTACCTTTTTCTGTTCGGATTTCGTGCATGCTTGCTTGAGTTGGCAATGATTTTCTGAATTCCCTGCACACACCATCCCCATGATCAGTCCCTGCTCTATGTGACCATCTTTATGATAACAAATGGGGTGATAGTGACGTTGTCAAAAAGAAGACCCTGGATAGGTAGCTTCAAAAGGGGCAGCCACTCCTGCAGTGCATATAAAGATGGGTGTGCAGTGGAAAGTGAAAATAGATCTCAACTATTTGAGACAAATAAATTATTGCATGCATATGCAAAACATGGGAGGATGGTGGATGCTCGCCGTGTGTTTGACATTATGCCAAAGCACAATGTGGTATCATGGACTGTGATGATCCTAGGGTATGCCAAGCATGAAGATGCAACACTAGCTTTGGAGCTTTATGAACACATGCACCAGGAAGGTGTCCAGCCAAGCGAGCGCACATTCGTTGCGGTGCTGAAAGCATACAGTGATTTGGCCCCAGTGGAAGGCGGCAACAGAGCTGATATAGAACTTGTGGCAGCCTTTTTGAAGAAAGGAAGAGCTATCCACTCTCAAGTGGTGAAGACTGGTACCGACTCAAATGTATTTGTGGGAACCACCTTGGTGGACATGTATGCAAAGTATGAGAGCATGGAGGATGCTTGGTATGTGTTTGAGAAATCACCTTACCGTAATGTGGTATCCTGGAATGCAATGATATCAGGGTATGCTAGAAAGGAAGACGGCTGGGTGGCTTTGCATTTGTATGCACAGCTCCACCAACAATGCATCATGCCAGATCATGGAACTTTTGTTAGCACTTTGAAAGCCTGCAGTACCTTGGCGGTACAGGAAGAGAAGAAGCAAGTTGCACTAGAAAAGGGAAAAGGCCTTCACTGTGAAATAGTGAAGAGCGGCTTTGAGTCGTCTATTTTCCTGGGTACAACTCTGATTGACATGTATGCTAAGTGTGGGAGCATGGATGATGCGCAGCATACTTTTGACAACTTACCTCAGCGAGATGTGGTTTCTTGGAATGCAATGATATTGGGGTATGCCAACGAGCAAGAGGCTGGGCGGGCTTTGGTATTGTATGGGCGGATGCGACAGGAAAGCCTGTTACCTAATCAAGCAACCTTTCTTGGTGCCTTCAAGGCTTGTAGTAGCCTTGGAACATGGGAAGAGCAGACACAAGTTAATGGGAAGATAATATACCAGGAAACAGGTAGAAGCATCCATTCATATGCAGTGAAGCGAGGTTTCGACTTGGATGGATTTGTGGGGACATCTTTGGTGGATATGTATGCCAAATGTGGGAGCTTGGGGGATGCACATCACGTTTTCAACCAATTATCCTATCTTGATGTTGTCACCTGGACAGCCATGATATTAGGGTATGCCAAGGAGGAAGAGGGGGATTTGTCTTTGGAATTGTACTCTTTAATGCAACAAAAAGGTGTTATACCAGATGATCGAACCTTCGTAGGTGCATTGAAGGCTTGCAGTACCTTGGCAGCCAAGGATAAGAACAGAATTTTCTCAACAGTAAGCTGCCTAGAGAAAGGCCGAGTTGTGCATTCACAGGTAGTAGAAGGTAGATTTGAAACGGATACATTTGTGGGAAACTCCCTGCTGGATATGTATGCAAATTGTGGCAGCATGGACGATGCAAGGAATGTCTTTGACAAGTTGCCTAATCGTGATGTTGTCTCATGGACTGCCATGATACTGGGGTATGCTAAGGAGGAAGAGGGTGCTTTAGCTTTAGAGTTGTATGCTCTGATGCAACAAGAAAATGTCCTAGCCGATGATAAGACCTTTGTTGGTTTGTTGAAAGCTTGCTGCACCTTGGCAGCAAGGGAAAAGGAGAAGCATGTTGTTTGCACTTTATTCATAATATGGTGCCTAGAGAAAGGCCAAATCATCCACTCTCACTTGGTAGAAGGTGGTTTTGAGCTAGATGCATATGTGGGTAACTCTTTGGTGATCTTCTATGCAAATTGTGGGAATATGGATGATGCAAGAAAGGTCTATGACAAGCTGCCTTATCGCGATGTTGTTTCATGGACTGCTATGATCTTTGGGTATACTGAGCAAGAAGCAAGCGAAGAGGCTTTCAAATTACATGCAGAAATGCAAGAGCAAGGCGTATCAGGCGATAGTTTAACCTTTGTGAGTATCCTTAAAGCATGCTGCCAGACATCATTGTCAGGGATTGGCAAAGTAGTTCATGCTTGGATTTGTAAATTTGGCCTTGAGGCTGGTGCAATCGTGGCAACAACGCTTGTTGTCATGTATGCCAAATGTGGGAGCATGGATGATGCTCAATACTTGTTTGATGCACTAGCTTTAATGAGTGTTTCACTATGGAATGTATTGATTGCTGGGTATGCTCGCCAGGGAGAGAGTGATTTTGTGTTTATTTTGCTTGAGAGAATGAGGCAGGAAGGCATAGAACCTGATGCAGGCACATTGCTTAGTGTTCTCAACGTGTGCAGTCATGCAGGTCTAGTAGATGAAAGCCTTGTATTCTTCCATGTTATGAGGGAACAGTATGGTGTTACTCCAACAGTTGAGCATTATACTTGCATGGTTGATCTCTTTGGTCGTGCAGGTCTTGTTGACAAGGTGGTAACAATAATGGAAAAGATGCCTTTTCAACCTGATGTTGTGGCATGGATAAATGTGCTGGGTGCTTGTCAACAGTGGAAAAATGTGAACATTGGGAGACATGCCTTTGAGAATGCAGTGAGTTTGAATGAAAAACATGCTTCAGCATACGTATTGATGTCAAATGTATATGCATGTGCCAACATGTGGGAGGACCAAATTAAAGCTTGTGGCTGTCTTACAGGCTAACGGTCAATGTGCAAAAGACCAAAGTCATGCTGGTCCAGACAACAAAAGGCCTTTTCCCACTATACCACTACTAGACAAGCCAATGGAGGTAGTGGACATCTCAAGTATCTCTCCCCTCCTATTGTAATTGGCAGCAGAGTGCATACCTAGGTAGATCGAAGATTACCCACAACAAAGCACGGATCAAGAGTTGGCCTTTGAAGATGTCTCTGCTTGACACTAGTCATACCAGTGCTTCAGTACGGATGGCGAGGTGGCATCTCACGCTCCACATGCGTGGAATCTGTTGGCTTTGAAGAAGTATCTGTTTGACAATCTGATTGGTGCTCTCTCAACTATATGTCCCGTCCAATCATAATTGGCAGCAGAGCGCATACCCAGGCTGGCTGGAGGGAACAGGGCATTTTATGCATTTGAAATACCTGCAACAAAGCACATATCAAGAGTTGGCCTTTGAAGAAGTATCTGTTTGACACTATTGTCATACCAATGCTTCTGTATGGATGGGGAGGTGGCATCTTATCTTCCATGTGGATGGAGTCTGGTCGTCTTCAAAAAAGTATATGTTTTTGTCACATGGAGTGACAAAGCGGAAGACTTAAATGTTTGATTAATGCTAAGCACATGAGAGATTAACGCTAATAAAAAGAACACAATAGAGAAGAGAGAGAGAGCTAATCTATTGTATATTGCAAAAACATGCTATATGTACGATGATGAACTTGGATCTTGCTTATGCATACCTATCTACTGATCCATTCAAAGTTGACTTGCTGATTCACAGCTTTTGTGGTGATGGAGATGCCTTGGTTGTTGCTACCCTTGCTCCCGGTTCTCTAGCCCTTGGTCTTGGGCTGGGAACCTCTATATTTGAATGCCCAAAAATGACCCTTGACCTGCCATGCTTCTTGTGCTTTTTCCTCTTCTCGTCGTAGATCCTTGTCTACTTACTTCCATTGGGCCTCGAGTTCATCTTGTTGCCATTTGTATTGGACTTTAATCTCTTCAACTCTTTGCAATGGCAGGTGTCTCCCTCTTCACATTCCCGCTTGTATTTTTCCGTCAAGGCTGCAATCCTTTCCATTGGGCTGGGATTCTTGTGGAGGGGACGTCCAAAAGAAGCCATTTCCTACCTAGGTTAGACCTAGGCTAAGACTTTTGCTGGTCCTAGTCTACATGCCACCTATGCTACATGCAAAAATGAGCTGAAAATGCAAAAACGCAAACCCTAATTTGGTTTTAAACTTTGCACATTGAAGCAAGGGTTGAAAGATTGATGCAAGGGCTGATTCGATCATAGTTGCTAGGCGTTTCATGAAACGCGTTTCATAAAAGTTCCAGAAACGTTTCTTTCAAATCCCAGACGTTTCAAAAACGTTTCACACAAAACGGGGGGGTTACAAGCCCCAAAATTTATATATAAGTTTATAATATGCAAAAAATATGTTGCCTTCCTTGCAAAACAATATTAAACATGCATCATTTACACATTAAAACATGTTTTCAAGTTAAAACTAAAGAATCTAGGTTAAAAATGCTTAAATTGTACAGTTCCCAAGTGGACACGAATGAAACGTGTTTCATTTGTATGAAACGTTTCGTTTCATTCAAACTAAATGAAACGCGTTTCATTGCAACTATGGATTCGATGCAAAATAGAAATCCTAATTTGGTTGTAAACCCTAAGACGCAAACTCTAATTTGAGAAAACCTTAATTTAGCAGCCAATGAGATGATAGATCAAGTTGTAGAGATGTTTGTAGGAGGTCCCGGGTTCAAAACCCCACATGGTGCTTCCTTGGCAGCATTGCCTATGGGAAGATAAAAACCACCTACGGGCGGTGAAACATTCGTAACTTACGGGGCCTAAGGCCCGTTAGAAAAAAAAACTTAATTTAGCATGCACAAACTCGGGAGGGGACATCCAAAAGAAGCCATTTTCTACCTAGGTTAGACCTAGGCTATGACTTTTGCTGGTCCTAGTCTACATGCCACCAATGTTACATGCAAAAATGAGCTATAAATGCAAAAATACAAACCCTAATTTGGTTTTAAACTTCGCACATTCAACCTAGGGTTGAAAGATTAATCCAATGGTTGATTCGATGCAAAATAGAAATCCTAATTTGGTTGTAAACCCTAAAACACACTCTAATTTCAAAAAACCTTAATTTAGCAGCCAATGAGGTGATAGATCAAGTGGTAGAGATGTTTGTCTAGGACTAGGAGGTCCTAGGTTCAAAACCCCACATGGTACTTTCTTGGTGGCATTGCCTATGGGCAGATAAAAAACGCCTACAAGGCGGTGGAAAATTCATAACTACGAGAGGATCTTGGGCCTAAGGCCAGTTAGAAAAAAAAAAACTTAATTTAGTATGCACAAACTCTACCTAGGATTGTTGGAAATTGGGTGGGGGGCCAAGTCCCAAGAGGTCACCCATCCTAGTTGTGTTCATGCCAGTGCACGCTTAACTGGAGGTTTCCACAATCCAGACCCCAAAACCTAACGGTGATGGAGAACCTCCGGTCAATCCATTTTGTGGAAATTTCCTAGTGTAGCATACGCCAAGCTAGGATTGTGTGAAACAACGAGGCCTTCTTTAAACGTGAGTTTAGTGAGTCTTTGCAATTCTTTAAACAACATACATGAATCTGAAAGATGTAGTCGAGATGACACCAGATGGGGTTCCAAATTACCCACTGAAGGGCTCACCGCTCCCCCTTGCAAGCAGGAGTATTTGCTTTATTTCTTCTTTTGGAGAATTGAATACAAGCCATGCGTGATGAAGTGTTTTGTGTGCGAGTGTTTGTTTCACCGCCCGTCAGATTTCTGAAGGCCGGTTTCATGGTTCCATTGTCGGGATATCGTCGACTTTCTCAAGGAGGCGAGCCCGTGGTTGTCTCCTGAGAGTCACATCAAAAGCTTCTACATGAGGAAAGTGAAAAGGAAGTACATGAGACAGTGCAGGATTGTATGTCTGCGCCTATATGAGGTGAAGAGGAAAAGCTAAAGATGAAGCTCAGGAGAAAAGACACCAAGGACAGGAAATAGTCAGCCAAGAACAAGAAGCAGTTGAAGTGTTATGGGGCAAGAGATGGGTTGAAGGCTATGGCTTTCGAGAGTTTGACACCGGTGGAATCTTCACGAAAGCTTCATGGTGGGTTCGGAAGGCAGCTTCTTTCTATGTTTAGCAGTGGTGATCTACTATGCTTCATTGGGACTTGTGCTTACCACTTGGGTGGAGTGCAAGTAAGTTTTGGGTGCCTGTGGATGTATCAGATGAGGCTCCGATGGAAGGAGAGGAACTTGATGAGGTTCTTATTCCCGAGCAAATACTGGCACACAAGGAAAGAAAGGTACAAGGTAAAGTTTCCCGCAGCTTTATCTTGATGCCTTTGAGCTGGAGCCGACTCTTGCGACGGTTCATTCAGGTTCAGCAGAATTGGGGTTTGGAGCATTGCCTGATGCTCAAGAGGGGGGTAGCACCTCCACTCCCTTGTTACAGACACGCTTAGTTTTCATCTAGAAGTTGCTTGGTGACATCTTTGTATTCACCCGAAGTTGGGTTTCGTTTAGTTCAAAGTCTACAGCAACCTGAGCTAACACTTCAAGACTCTATGGAGGGCATAAGTCTTGCGAGCAGTCCTAGAGTTGGTTTGGTTCATGGATATATGGATCGAACTCTATTTGTGCATGTATGCATACACTTTTTGAGGTATTATTGTATTCTGGTGCCATTGGAGCCTGGTACCCTTGGGAATACATGGGTAATACTCTGGATGTGTCAGGATGAGATGCATGTATATTGGTATGATACATCAAGTACTTTATTATGTTCATGGATGCATCACTGAGTGTGGCTCCTACGGGATGGCCATGTGCAGCGTGGGTAAAGCATCAACAGGGACATATGTCGGAAGTACTTAGTGGATGTACTGTTTGGATGCATTGAGTACTTTCATATGCTCATGTTGTACCTCCAGTCGTGGATGCCCATGGGTGTAAGGCTTGCGAGCAACCTTGAGACTGTTATATTGGAGTAGGTAGAGCATCTTGAGGAGCATATTGTTTACGAATGCATATATGTGTCATGCATATGTAGAATGATGCATGGTTTTGTTTTTGGCTAGCACAAGTTACGTGTTTCCACTTGGTTTAAGACTTTTGCTACAGGTTCTGAAGGAACAAGCAAGAGTTGTTTGTCAGTTTGATGTGACACGGTGGCCTTATTGTCCAGGATGATTGTTTCATCACCCAGATGCATTGGAGGGGCATTGCTTTTGTCATATGGGGAATCTTTGCTCATACGATGCCTTACTATGTTATTGAGTGCAATCGAGGACGCTTGCTATTTTTCAAGAGGGGTGTATGTTACGACCTTGTGTTTTTCTCTAGACAACAAGCAGGTGGGCACAGGCACGGGATGGACAGTGTGAACGGCATCAGTTTGGATATGAAAAGGAAACCCATATGTGTGGCCAGCCCAAGTGTGAAGGGGGACAAGGATTTTAAAGTTTATAAGGTTTTAAAACCTTTGATGATAAAACTTTATTTATTTATTTTTTCCGAGAAAAGATCCTTTCATTAGTTATATAGAAACGCCCGTAGGGCTACAAAAGATCTCTCCTGCTCATAAGAGAAACAGAGCAGTGAATACAGCATGGCAGCCCGGGAGACTCTCCCTAGGTGCTGCAAAATACAAGCATCAGTACAAAGGACTGAGAGGCTAAATCATACAATAGGGGGGGGGAAGAGCCAAACAGGTGGCCTGTAGTGCCAACGGGGGGATCCCGTGTGTAAGGTGTAGAAGGGGCCACAACGCCAAGTGGTGTGAAAGGCCTGGCGCCGCAAGATCGCCTCATCCGAGTCTCCCCGGATGCGGTCGTACTGTCCTCGCAGGGTGTGGATCAACTCCTGCCAAATCCCCCGTACAGTCTCTGCTGGTGGCTCCAATCTCCCCTCAAAGGTCGTAAAGCACCGGGCCCTCCAGGTGAACCAGATGTTGAGGCTGCTGAGGAGCTCCCATCGTAAATCCCGCTCCTGTGTCCAGCTGGCGGACGAGAAATCCGGTGCCGGAACCAGGCGAGGCTGGCCCCTAATAAATCTGATGGCCTGACTGCCCTGCTCCATCTCATAGCCCATAGCAGGCCCTGACGAAGTCGACCAAGCAGCGGCACCCCATGTAAACATACCCTCTGGAGAGAGGGGAGCCAGAATACGCAACATCCGCAGCCAAATCTGCTGCGCCTGAGGGCAATCCCAAAGGCAGTGTCTCTGTGTCTCCATAGGGTGGCCGCATCGGACGTAGGCCGCCGGAAGACCGCTGTAAACAAGCCAAGTGCCAACTGCTGAGCCCCTGTGGGCGACCAGCCACACTGAAAAGTCGAGATCCTGCAGGCCTGTCGACTAGCTCAGAGTCGAGCCCAAAAATCCTCCAAGAACTCCTGTGAGAGTCCCTGTAGCCGCCAATGCCCCGCTGCCACTCGAGAGACCGTCCTCCTCGCCGTCAAAATATGCCGCCCTAGCCGAACAGTATACTGGAAAAAGGTAATCTCTGTGGCCTCAAGGGATGCATAAGGATCATGCCACTCGTACTCCCCGGGGTCCCACTATAGCCGGGCCAAGGGGCGCGCTGCATATGCCCATATGCGCCAATCCGGGAGCACATCAGCAAGATCGGGGTCTATATGCCACTTCCGAGAAGCGGCGGCCACTACCCGAATCCTTTGAAAGGTGCACTCTGCAACCAAAGGGGTGGGGTCTGGGTGGAAGATCATCCCTCAACATGATGTCCTGAAACTGCTGGAGGAGGCCTGTCATTTGTGGCTCTAATGGAGTTGCGGTGGATGTCACTATCTGCCATGGGTGGACATAGATCATCGCACACTCAGCTCCCTTTCTAATAGCTCTATTGGTCTGGAGGTGGGAAATGAGCGGAATACCTTGGATGCTCCGATTCGTGTGGATGATAGTAGCTCAGGTAAACCTCCAATGATCGTGAAGGTATCCTGCCTCCAATTAGGAATTTGTGCATATTGGCGGAACCACTGAATCCCAAGGATCATGTTGCACCTGAGGAGGGATGAGACAATGAAATCCCTCTGAAATTGAGCCTTCTGGACTGGGAAGGCAAACTGTTGAGCTTTATGGGTGATATGGGTACGTAGGCCGGGAGTGAACCCATTCACGTCCAAATGATACAGCACTAGGACACATTTCATCTTGGTTGCCAACTGGGGAGAGATGGCATCTTATGAACTGCCCATGTCGAAGAGAACAACGAATTGTTGCCCCTTTGCAGCTTTGATAAGATCTTTCTGAAGCTCCTCAACTCCGCCCTCCTACTTATCATCGAATACCACTGCGGGTACTGCATTCAAAGCGGGAAAAAGATGAACAACATTGGTGGTTGAGGGCGGGGGTGGAGGGGGTAGTATTGCTGTGGCAATAGCCACGGTACAGGTTGGTTGTTTGCCTAGTTCCACTTGCCATTTGGTACAATCCTTCTTTGTATGTCCTGTGTGGTGGCAGAAAAAACAACGGTTCTCTTTGAAGTACCGCTCTTTCCCATCTGACTGTAAGAATCCTCCGATAAGGCACTCCTTGATCTTTTCTTTAGGAGTCTTCTTAGGTCCATCTTGTCGCTCCTTCCCAGTAGAAGAGCTATTATGACCCTTCTTCTTCTGGTCTTTGTTGTTGGGAGCCCCCTTACGTGACTGTTGGTTAGATGCGTGGTTTTGCTGGGTGGTTTGCATCTGTTGGCTGCTGAGGTTTGGGGGTGACTGGAGCGGTCTTGGGCTTGCCTCCATCGAGCATCATCGCATGGTTTTGCGCAAGAGTCAAAGCCCTATCATAAGTCTAGGGTTCAAGTTTCGAACGGGGATCTGAATGTTTGGATCCAATCCTTGAATGAACTGCTTCAGCTTCTCCTCCTCGGAATTCCCCAACTGTTGAGCGTATGTGTTCACTTTGTTGGAGTAGGTGAACACATAGAAACCGTTTGGGGTAAGTTTATAGAACTCATCTTCGAGATTCATCATGTACTGTGCAGGTAGAAACCTTGTCTTCAGATTGGACACGAAGATGTTCCAAACATAGTCCGGTAAGCCAGTTTAAGAATCTATGCGCAAATGGGACCAATGTTGCCACCAAGTGACTACATCACCTGTGAGGTGTGGAGCCGCCAGATGGACTTTGTCTTGGGTATCTGTGATCTTGGAGAGTGGAAAGTGGGCAACAAACTGGGTCACAACCGAATGGTCGCACTTGCTGTCATAATTGGTGAAGTTCGCTGAGGCACGAAACTGTTGTCGAGGCTATGGCTGGGGTTGTGGAGGACTGAGAAGGGTGGAAAGAAGTTACCAAAGTCCGGAGTGTCTGTTGGAACTGGTCACTCAAGTCTTCTCGGGTGTGTCGCTTGTGGTTCGCTGCCCACAGTCGCTCTCTTTGGTCTTGCATTTGGGTTTCTCCACTAGCTATTCGACCAGTCTTGCTTCATGGTCTCGCCCTTCTTTTTCAGTCATCCATCGACACTACTGTTCCATTGAGGAACTTTGTTCTTTGGGTGTCTCCTGCTGGGCCAAGGTTGCCTATAATTTTTGCCATTTGGACTATTTCGAGTTGAATTTGGAGTTGCCTTATCTGGTCCCTTAACTTCTGGTTGTCTTCATCTTCTTTTTGCGGAAGCGTTTCTTAGAATGGTTCTTCTTTTGTAGTGATGTCTTTGGAGCTTGATGCCATGGTGGATGGGAGAGTGGTTTTTCCCGATCTCAGCTTTACCATCTCACCCTAGGTTGCCTAGTTGAATCACGTCCCAAGCTCGGATACCAATGTAGCATATGCCAAGCTAGGACCGTGTGAAACAATGAGGCCTTCTTTAAACTTGAGTTTATTGAGTCTTTAGCAATCCTTTAAACAACATACCTGAATCTGAAAGATGTAGTTGAGACGGGTCCCAAATTACCCACTGAAGCGCCCGCCCCGCCCCTCCCCCCCCCCCCCCCTCCCCCCCCCCCCCTCTTCTGCCAGCAAGAGTTTTTGCTTTATTTCTTCTTCTAGAGAACTGTGTCCACAAGACTGAGCGGACAAACTAATTGATTGACCACCAAACGCAAGGACAAAGTGACCAATAAGCTATAGGTGAATGTGAAGCTATCTTCAAAGAGAGTACACCGGCCCAACTGAGGGTTGGTGTGCTGAGATCTCTTGAAGAGGCTGAGCTTCGTTTGCCTTGGGCTGAATGTGTGAAAATGGTATTTATCCATTGTTGGTGTTGGACTCACACACTCACACACACAAACCTGCACATTAGGGTTAGGTGCAGGATGGAGAAGCTCACACACAGAAATGAGAGAGAGAGAGAGAGAGAGAGAGAGAGAGAGAGAGAGAGAGAGCCAAAAGTGTGGTATCCACAAAGTGCAAGTCAACCCTTGCATGTGTGCCACATCCATATAATATAGAAGTACAAAATATTATATGTTAGAGTGTCCTTTCGCACTTGATATCCAAGGGGAAAAACCACATGGGAAAAAGTGCCCTTGGTTAAGCCCTATTCACACATAGCACTACCATAAGTGAGCATATGCCTACAAATCCCCCCTGTAGTAGAAGTGTGAACCTGTACAAGGTAGCAGATCACTCTCTGTATAAGAGTAAGCCCAAAGCTTTGCGGAAAGCTTCAAACTTTTCTCGAGGTAAAGCCTTTGTGAATAGATCTGCAACATTATCCTGTGTAGGGCAGTAAGATAAACTGATCTCCCCTGCATGTAGCCTCTCTCTGACATAGTGAAATGAATCTCAATGTGCTTGGTACGTGCATGAAATACTGGATTTCGTGCCACGGCCATAGCACTCTGGCTATCAGTGAGAATGGTGGTGGGTGTCTGCTGACACTCACGAAGATCAGCCAATAGTCTCCTCAACCATACACAATCTACTGTAGCAGTGAAGACTGCCCTGTACTCAGCCTCACAAGTAGATGTGGCAACAGTGGGTTGCTTTTTACTCAACCAAGATATGCATGAACTGCCAAGAAAAAAAAATTCCCACTGATGGATTGCCTGGTATCATAATCACCAGCCCAATCTGAATCACTGTATGCATAAAGCTGCAAGCTGTCCTCCCCTGGGATAGAACAAACCAAGATCCAGGGTACCCTTAAGATAACGAAAAATGCATTTGACTGCTTGCCAATGCTTTGTGCCTGGGCTGTGCATGAATTTGCTCAACAAAGACACCCCAAAAGATATGTCTGGCCTTGTGTTACACAAGTAAATGAGGCATCCCACTGCCTGGCTGTAAATGCCGGCCTCAGAAGGCTCTCCAATATCATGCATAGTAAGCCGTACACCTGGTTCTACCGGAGTAGAAATGGGCTTACATTCATCCATGTGAAACCTTTTTAGCAAACTTTTTATGTACTTAGTTTGCTGCATAACAATGCCATCATCTGTATGCATAAACTGTATGCCGAGATAGTAGTGTAAAGGCCCCAAATCTGACATATCAAATTCAGCTTTCAAATCAGCTTTGAAATCTGAAATTTGTGCTTCCACAAAAATGCATTTAATTGCTTTGTCATCTAGCTTTGTTCGGAGCTGTTCTGGCACATGTGCATATGCCAAACACCCAAATGTATGCATATAATCCACTGTTGGCTTTCGGCTATACCAAGCCTCAAATGGTGTTATGGTTTTCAAAGCTTTTGTTGGCAACACATGAGCTGCACACATTATAGCTTCCATCCAAAATTTGTGAGGCAACTTTTGTGCTTTCACCATGCATCTTGCCATTTCCATGAGAGATCTATTTTTCCTTTCAGCTACACCATTCTGCTGCGGTGTATAAGGCACAGTGCAGAGTGTTTGATGCCCTTTTGAAGCATATAATCCTTGAATGCATTTGACATGTATTCTCCACCTCTATCTGAGCGGAGTGTTTGGACTTCGCATCCACACATATTTTCAGTCATTGCTACAAAGTGTTGAAAGACACGTCTGCTTTCGCTTTCAAGGGGTAAGCCCAAGCAAACCTGGAGTAGTCATCAATGAATGTGACGAAGTAAAGATGCCCCCCTATGGATGGTGTCTGCATTGGACCACATACATCACTATGTATGAGCTGTAATTTACTTTCAGCTCTAACAGCTCCGTCTTTGGGGAATGGTTTTCGTTGCATCTTTCCCAAAATACACCCCTCACATACATGTCTTGGTGGAGACTCAAGAGGTGGCATATTATCAACCATATGATGCTTCTGCAAAAGTATCAAACTCCGAAAATTTACATGCCCAAAACGAGCATGCCATAGCTCTGCATCATGCATAGAAGGAGTGTTGGCAGCCACTGTATTTGCATCATAAGTACGCTTGTCATAGCTGTCCAGCTTATACAAGCCTTTGTATCGTGTTCCAGAAGTGATTATTTCATAACCCTTTGATGGGTCTTTTACCAAACACTTCCCATCTTCAAATTCAACCTTTAAACCTTGGTCGTTTATGGCTGAGACAGAGAGCAGATTTTTCTTTATCCCTAGAACATACAATACATTTTTCATACAAATATTGGCACCATTGGCTGCAAATAAGTATGACATTGCCAATTCCCTTTATTGGATATGTGGTATGATCTGCACATGATACAGTGCGGCCATTTGAAGCATAAACCAAGTGCTAAAATACATCTTTGCATGAAGTGATGTGGCTCGAAGCACCACTATCAAAATACCATGATGCATTCTGCCTGTCAGATGCAATGCAAGACATATCATTGTCTGAAGCACTTGGTGTGCCACTAGTGCATGTGACCAAAAAAGTGTACTCTTCCTGGATTACATTAGCTGATTGCTGTGCTTTGTCATCAGAAGAGTTTGCTACTGCATTGCCTGCTTCTTTCCTTTTCTCTTTTGCAATCTGCTTCCTACATTCACTGATGTAGTGTCCAGGCTTATGGCAGTAGTGACGTTTGCCCTTCTTTTTGGGCTTGTTTGCATCCCCTTTGTCAGACTTTTCACCACCAGAAGAGGGCTGTCCATGACCAGCCTTGCTAGACTGTTGTCCCCCATGCTTAAAGCTCTTTGCTTTACCCTTATCCTTGGCTGTAAATGCCTTGTCTCCACCATAGTTGCTCGATAAGTTTGCTCTTGTTTGCTCTTCTTACAAGAGTAAACCCACCAGCTCTTCAAAAGTGACGGGATCACCACCTCCTCTCATTGAGAGGTTGAGAGAGGTGTGAAAGCCCAAGTAGGAAGGTGGTAAAGAATGAAGAGTGTTGGTGACCATCTGTCTATCTGGGATAACCTCATCAATGTTGAGCAATTGTTCCTGCAAATCTTTCACTTTGGTGAGATGATCTGCCATGGAGTCACCCTCATCCATAGAAAGAAGATCCAATTGCCTCTTCAAGTAGGCAACTCTTGCCTCGTTGCGTACCTGATACATTGCTTCCAATGTGTCCCATGCAAGCTTCGATGTCTTGCAAGAACGAATGTGCGGAATAATAGTCCTTTTCACTGAAAGGGCTATCAATGACATGGCCCGTGCATCTCTAGAGTCCCATCTCTTCTGCTCTTGTGTGGGAGCAGGTTCTACATCAGGAGCTCTTTGAGCACCTCCCCTTTGAGGCGTGGCTGGCTGTATGGTAAGTGGGCGTGTGCCATCACCATACACGATCTTTGGCTACCAGCAAATTACGGATCATGAAACTCCAGAGGGAGTAGTTAGATCCATCCAACTTGTCCTCCTGGGTGAGCACACTAAATACATCTGTAGCATTCTGTGCCATGTCAACAAAATATACCTGCAAGCAAACCAAGCACCAATGTGCACTGCCAGGCAACCAAATGTCCTTTGCAAATGTACGCCTACAAACAAGAGCAAGTGTAAACCTGGACCAAATTGTCCAATTACACACAATGTGTATACATACGCGACAAATCACAGCTGTAATGCCCAATTACATGCTCCAATCTGAAAATCCCCAATTTTTATGCACTCCAATCGCTTCAATGTGCATTTAATTGGCCAATTTTCACAAAATCCCCACATTTCTGCAAATGAAAGAGGTTCAATTTGCTGATGTTGACCTCAATTTTGAAAACCCCCAAATTGTAATTTTTCAATTTGGCCTCAAATTGAGAAATCCCCCAAATTGCACCTGTAACTTTTCTTTGAATCTGACTTGCACAGAAGTGTCTGCAAAATTTGAATATTTTAATGCATATTTTCACTCACATGGAAAGTGCCTGTAGGCGAGTGCAGTACGGATGGCAGAGACTTCTCTTGCAGGCGTCAGTGCAGGTCCAGATGTGTTGCTTTGCTTGCAGGCGGCAGGCCAGGTGCAGGTGTCGGGGCAGGGAAGCGTAGGCAGAGGCGGGCTGCCAGCGTAGGTCGAGGTGTGGTGCCATCGGGGGTCTGAGCGGCAGGGAGGTGCAAGTGTCGGGGCAGGCAAGCGCAGGCAGAGCGGGCTGCGAGCGCAGGTCGAGGTGTGGTGCCACCGGGGGTCTGAGCGGCAGGGAGCCGTCGGAGCTGCACTTGAGAGTCGACGGGCGGGCAGGCGGTGGCACACAGAGCAGACACGCCAGGCGGCGGCGGCGCTGGGCGCGAACAGCGGACGGAGGCGGTAGGCGCAGGGCGAGCACGGATGGGGCAGGCAAGTCTGCGGGGGCCCAGAACGGGTTGGAGCCGACGGCTGGGCTCGTGCGGAGCTTGGAGTAGACGGCGTGGCTATTGCCGGGCGGAACGGAGCAGCAACGTCGACAGCGGGTCTGGGCGGCCGGAACGCAAGGTCGACGGCGGCTCTGGGTGTCTTGAACTGAACAACGACGGAGCGGCTCGGAACGGGGCGCTGACGGGCGGAGGCGGTTCTGGCAGCACTATCGCCGCCGGCTGGAGGGGGAGGTGCCACCCGTGGGCTCCCCACTAGTGCCGCTGGCTGGAGGGGGAGGTGCCGCCCGTGGGCTGAGCCACGGTGCTCCCCACTAGTGCCGCTGGCTGTTGGTGGCCGGAACTGGCGGACGAAACGGACGGCAACGGAATTCTGCAAGTTTTCCTCCGGGGGCAGAATTCCAGGGCCAGCTCCCTGCTCTGATACCAATTGTTGGTGTTGGACTCACACACTCACACACACAAACCTGCACATTAGGGTTAGGTGCAGGACGGAGAAGCTCACACACAGAAATGAGAGAGAGAGAGAGAGAGAGAGAGAGAGAGAGAGAGAGAGAGAGCCAAAAGTGTGGTATCCACAAAGTGCAAGTCAACCCTTGCATGTGTGCCACATCCATATAATATAGAAGTACAAAATATTATATGTTAGAGTGTCCTTTCACACTTGATATCCAAGGGGAAAAACCACATGGGAAAAAGTGCCCTTGGTTAAGCCCTGTGAAGAAAAATGGGGGAGAGACAGAGATAAAACTGAAACTGAAACTGAAATGAGAGCATAACTAGAAAGAAACACAAACCATAGACATACCTTGAGATGAGTGTAGACAAGACACAAGATTGATACTTTCATTGATGTGACACCTACAATATATAGGTGAGAAGTACAAGATTGAGTAGACTGACTGCAGGTCTGGCTGGTCCAATGGACAGCTAACCCACATGTGAAGATGAAGAGGAAATGGGAAATAACAAAGGGGAAAATGCCTTTTGCACAGATGTTGCAAATCAGGTCCAAAATCAGCATTGGAATTTACCTTCACAAAAGGAGGTGTCGAGCTGATGTCGAGAAGACCAGAGATCCAAAAATGACGAGTTGTTGCATGAGTTGAATGTCCAGGAGGTCCACGACTTGAGAAGACATGTTGATGAAGAAGAGAGTGCGGGGGTAGCTGCTGCATGTGCAGTACTAGAGGACAGGCCGGTAAGCTCAAGTAGAGAGGCGGCAGCACCATGATGAACCCCCGCAGCAGCAAGAAGGAGAAGACGGGCAGTTGTTGGCGCAGATCTGGAGTTGCAAGCTGGAGCAGCAAATGAAGGCGATGACAGGCTGACTGAAATCGCCCTGAGGATGCCATGAGACGAGGCCCAAAACTGACGGCAAGCTGATGTAGAATGACGCTCAGTTTTTTTTTTTTAAATGTAGATGGCGGTCAACAAGACAGGAAATGGCGGGCAGATTCCTGAGTGGAATGGCGGGCAGAATGCGAGGCAAAGAAGGATGAAATGGTGCACTGATTTCTGAGTGGAATGGCGGGCAGCAATCAGGAGAAGAATGGCGCAGATCTGGGGCAGCTTATGGCGGGCGGAATGAACAGAGTATGGCGCAGCTTGGGGCAGGAAATAGGCGGCCAGAACTTGAGCACGATGGAGAGGATAACGAGCGACGAGGCAAGGTAGAAGAGAATCAGGCCAGCATCAAGCTGGAACCATGGCGAGGAGATGGCGCAGGAAAGGAACTAGGAAAGGCTGGCTCTGATACCATGAAGAAAAATGGGGGAGAGACAGAGATAAAACTGAAACTGAAACTGAAATGAGAGCATAACTAGAAAGAAACACAAACCATAGACATACCTTGAGATGAGTGTAGACAAGACACAAGATTAATACTTTCATTGATGTGACACCTACAATATATAGGTGAGAAGTACAAGATTGAGTAGACTGACTTATGGGATAAATGTGGAGATGCCACATGGCACTAGACTCAAGACACAAAGACTTAAGTGAAACTAGACTAGAAATAGTACACCTAGTGTGCACTTATTTCCAACACTGTTCACACATAGCACTACCATAAGTGAGCATATTCCTACAAATTGTTGGTATTGGACTCACACACTCACACAAACAAACCTGCACATTAGGGTTAGGTGCAGGACGGAGAAGCTCACACACAGAAATGAGAGAGAGAGAGAGAGAGAGAGAGCCAAAAGTGTGGTATCCACAAAGTGCAAGTCAACCCTTGCATGTGTGCCACATCCATATAATATAGAAGTACAAAATATTATATGTTAGAGTGTCCTTTTACACTTGATATCCAAGGGGAAAAACCACATGGGAAAACGTGCCCTTGGTTAAGCCCTGTTCACACATAGCACTACCATAAGTGAGCATATGCCTACAAATCTAAAATTTGTGCTCGATAAGTTTGCTCTTGTTTGCTCTTCCTGCAAGACTAAACCCACCAGCTCTTCAAAAGTGACGGGATCACCACCTCCTCTCATTGAGAGGTTGAGAGAGATGTGAAAGCCCAAGTAGGAAGGTGGTAAAGAATGAAGAGTGTTGGTGACCATCTGTCTGTCTGGGATAACCTCATCAATGTTGAGCAATTGTTCCTGCAAATCTTTCACTTTGGTGAGATGATCTGCCATGGAGTCACCCTCATCCATAGAAAGAAGATCCAATTGCCTCTTCAAGTAAACAACTCTTGCCTCATTGTGTACCTGATACATTGCTTCCAATGTGTCCCGTGCAAGCTTCGATGTCTTGCAAGAACGAATGTGCGGAATAATAGTCCTTTTCACTGAAAGGGCTATAAATGACATGGCCTGTGCATCTCTAGAGTCCCATCTCTTCTGCTCTTGTGTGGGAGCAGGTTCTAGCACCTCCCCTTTGAGGCGTGGCTGGTTGTATGGTAAGTGGGCGTGTGTCATCACCACACACGATGCCCCAAAGCCCTTTGGCTACCAGCAAATTACGGATCATGAAACTCCAGAGGGAGTAGTTAGATCCATCCAACTTGTCCTCCTGGGTGAGCACACCAAATACATCTGTAGCATTCTGTGCCCTGTCAACAAAATATACCTGGAAGCAAACTAAGCACCAATGTGCACTACCAGGCAACCAAATGTCCTGTGCAAATGTATGCCTGCAAACCAAAGCAAGTGTAAACCTGCACCAAATTGTCCAATTACACACAATGTGTATACATACGCGACAAATCACAGCTGTAATGCCCAATTACATGCTCCAATCTAAAAATCCCCCATTTTTATGCACTCCAATCGCTTCAATGTGCATCTAATTGGCCAATTTTCACAAAAGCCCCAAATTTCTGCAACTGAAAGAGGTTCAATTTGCTGATTTTGACCTCAATTTTGAAAACCCCCAAATTGCAAGCAAAGCAACATGCCCAATTTTTTTAATTTGTCCTGAAATTGAGAAATCCCCCAAATCACCTGAACCCTTTACCACATGCACTATAGTGTCTGCAAAATTGTATCTGACCCGCACTGCAGTGTCTGCTAAATTTGCATATTTTTACGTGAGCAGAATTCTGTCAAAATTTGCATATTCCTACCTGTAGCACGATCAGCTGGGGGCATTGCTGGCCACGCTAGGTACTGGTCGTGCAGAGGTGTTCGAGCAACATTAGCCAGGCGCAGGTGAAGGTGGCGAGAGTGAGCCGCCGGAGCTTGCTGGAGCGCAGGGTCGACGGGGAGCTCACAGGCCAGCAGCGAGGCGCAAGTGTTGAAGGGAGCCTGCAGGGCGGCGGAGGGCTGTCTGCAGGCCGACGGGAAGCTGGAGCGTAGGCAAAGGTGGAGAGCACACAGGCGGAGGCGTGCAGAGTGCGCCGGAGCTGCAGGTGTTGACGAGGAGGAGCACACGGAGTCCACGCAGGTCAGGCGGGCCAGGCGGAGGCGGTGGGCGCAGGGCAAGTACAGAGGTCGCAGGCAAGTCGCCGGGAGGCCGGAACGGCGGGCCGGGGGCACTTTTGGAGCAGCGACGGCGTCCGGAGGGGAGAAGCGATGGTGGCCCGACCGGAACGAGACAGTGACCTGTCGGCGGTGGCTCTGGGCGGCCAGAATGCAACGTCGAAGGCGGCCGGACGCGGAACAGTGAGGGCGGCCGGAACGGAACGGCGAGGGCGGCTGTGGGCGGCCGGAACGGAACCGTGACGGAGCGCGGGCGCTGCTGGGCGGCGGCGGGCTTATGCGCACTATCGCCGCCGGTTGGGCAGGGAGGTGCCGCCCGTGGGCTGAGCGGCGGTGGTGGGCTGTCTGCAAAAATTTGAATATTTTAATGCATATTTTCACTCACATGGAAAGTGCCTGCTGCGGCAGGCGAGTGCAGTACGGATGGCAGGGACTTCTCTTGCAGGCGTCAGTCCAGGTCTAGATGTGTTGCTTTGCTTACAGGCGGCAGGCCAGGTGCAGGTGTCGGGGAAGGCCAAGTGCAAGTGTCGCGGCAGGCCAGGTGTAGCTGTCGGGGCAGGCAAGCACAGGTAGAGGCGGGCTGCCAGTGCAGGTCGAGGTGTGGTGCCATCGGGGGTCTGAGCGGCAGGGAGGTGCAGGTGTCGGGGTAGGCAAGCGCAGGCAGAGGCAGGCTGCCAGCGCAGGTCGAGGTGTGGTGCCACCGGGGGTTTGAGCGGCAGGGAGCCGTCGGAGCTGCACCAGAGAGTCGACGGGCGGGCAGGCAGTGGCGCACAGAGCGGACAGGCCAGGCGGAGGCAGCGCTGGGCGCGAACAGCGGACAGAGGCGGTAGGCGCAGGGCGAGCACGGATGGGGTAGGCAAGTCCGCGGGGGCCCAGAACGGGTTGGAGCCGACGGCTGGGCTCGTGCGGAGCTTGGAGCAGACGGCGCGGCTATTGCCGGGCGGAGCGAAGCAGCAACGTCGACGGCGGGTCTGGGCGGCCGGAACGCAACGTCGACGGCGGGTCTGGGCGGCCGGAACGTCGACGGTGCCTCTGGGCGTCCTGAACCGAACAGCGACGGAGCGGCTCTGGGCGGCCGGAACGGGGCGCTAACGGGCGAAGGCAGTTCTGGCAGCACTGTCGCCGCTGGCTGGAGGGGGAGGTGCCGCCCGTGGGCTGAGCGGCGGTTGTTGGTGGCCGGAACTAGTGGACAAAACGGACGACGGAATTGTGCAGGTTTTCCTCCATGGGCAGAATTCCAGGGCCAGCTCCCTGCTCTGATACCAATTGTTGGTGTTGGACTCACTCACTCACACACACAAACCTGCACATTAGGGTTAGGTGCAGGATGGAGAAGCTCACACACAGAAATGAGAGAGAGAGAGAGAGCGAGAGAGAGAGAGAGAGAGAGAGAGAGAGAGAGAGAGAGCGCCAAAAGTGTGGTATCCACAAAGTGCAAGTCAACCCTTGCATGTGTGCCACATCCATATAATATAGAAGTACAAAATATTATATGTTAGAGTGTCCTTTCACACTTGATATCCAAGGGGAAAAACCACATGGGAAAAAGTGCCCTTGGTTAAGCCCTGTTCACACATAGCACTCACCATAAGTGAGCATATGCCTACAATCCAGTCGTGTGGATTTATTAGATTTTATTCATCTTTTTGTGTCTTGCTACTGGCCAACTGCCCTTTTACTGGACCGACCAGCAGCCCTCCTTACTATATATAGCATAGCCTCGTCATTCAGCATATTGTACCACTTCATTGCACACATCCGGTATCACATCATGATCTGCTGCTGCTGCTGGCGCCTACACTGCATCTGATTCATCATCCTCGCATGTCAGCTCCAGCACATCAGCGTTTCATATCAGTTTATGGGACAGCAGTCCTCTCTGCTACACAGCACATTAGCGTTTTTATCTTCAGTTTATGGGACAGCAGCCCTCTCTGCTACATACAGCACCTCAGCGTTTTTATCTTCAGTTCATGGGACAGCAGCCCTTTCTGCTACACAGTACAGCACCTCAGCGTTTTTATCATCAGTACATACCTTGGGACAACAGCCCACTCTCTGTTACAGTTTATCATCATTTTTCTTCTACAGTTTACCTTGGGACAGCAGCCCACTCTTTGCTCACCATCTCACACCACTTGGGACGGCAGCCCTCTCTACTCCTCTCCATCCTTCAGGTATTGCAACACCCTTGTCACCAGAGCTTGCACCACTTCCACCACTCGGGACGGCAGCCCTCTTTGCTCCTCACCACCACTCAGGTATTGCATCACCCTTGTCACTAGAGCTTGCACCACCACCACTCGGGACGGCAGCCCCCTCTGCTCCTCATCACCCCTCATGTATTGCAGCACCCTCGTCACCAGAGCCTGCACCACTCGGGACGGAAGCCCTCTCTGCTCCTCATCACCCCTCATGTATTGCAGCACCCTCGTCACCAGAGCCTGCACCACTCGGGACGGAAGCCCTCTCTGCTCTTCATCACCATTCAGGTACCGCAGCACCCTTGTCACCAGAGTTTGCATCATCATCGACATCATCATCACTTCAGCATCACTTCACCTTCCGCTACACACCACGACCTCAGAGTGCCTCTGCATCCACTGACCCGAGCCTTCGACACCGACCACCTCATGGAGTGCCTTTGCCTCACATCGATGCGAGCCTTTGTCATCGACTGTGCTTGAGCTCCGACATCGTCTTTGCTTTTGCACTGGTCTTCTACTTAGAGTCACCTCTCATCAGAGGGCCTCTTGTACATATTTTCACTCACCATCATATATACACTCACTCACCCATTTGATGTTGTGTTGTTTTGCTCTGATCTCTCGTACATCTGGTCCTTTCGTCCTTTTTCCCTCACATGGTATTAGAGCTATCGTGAGCAAAGGGATTGAAGACCTCGAGAGAACACAACATGGATCGTCTACCTGCACTCCTGACGGACCAATTTTTCTCACCAGAAGTTGATTCTTCAAACTCTGATCTGGACCACACAGGGAATGGGACTTCTTACTTAGAGGAGAGCCCCGTTCAAGATCTTACTTTGGGAGACGATCAACCCATGTACATCTACTCATCTTCACCACCTTTGCCATCACAATCTCCCTCTCTGACTTTATCAGACTTTGCTTCCAGAGGGGGATACATTCCTTCTGCCAGTGTGTCAGTGTGGGACCGTGGCATCCATCATCTTCTCTCATGGTCCCCTTTTTGGCCTGAGAGGGGGTGTGTGAATATGGTATTTATCCAGTCCTAAAAAGGAAATTTTCTGGATTTATTAGATTTTATTCATCTTTTTGTGTCTTGCTGCTAGCTGACTGCCCTTTCACTGGACCGACCAGCAGCCCCCCTTACTATATATAGCATAGCCTCTTCATTCAGCATATTGTACCACTTCATTGCACACATCCAGTACCACATCATGATCTGTTGCTGCTGTTGTTGCTGTTGCTGCCGGCGCCTACACTGTAGCTGATTCATCATCCTCGCCTGTCAGCTCCAGCACATCAGCATTTCATATCAGTTTATGGGACAGCAGCCCTCTCTGCTACAGTAGAGCATACCATCGTTTTACCTTAGCTTCCCCTCTTTGCTACACAGCACATCAACATTTTTATCTTCAGTTTATGGGACAGAAGCCCTCTTTGCTACATACAACGCATCAGCATTTTTATCTTCAGTTCATGGGACAGCAGCCCTCTCTCCTACATAGAACAGCACCTCAGCGTTTTTATCATCAGTACATAACTTGGGACAGCAGCCCACTCTCTGCTACAGTTTATCATCATTTTTCTTCTACAGTTTACCTTGGGACAGCAGCCCACTCTCTGCTCACCATCTCACACCACTCAGGATGACAACCCTCTCTGCTCCTCTCCATCCCTCAGGTATTACAGCACCCTTGTCACCAGAGCTTGCACCACTTCCACCACTTCCACCACTCGGGACAGCAGCCCTCTTTGCTCCTCACCACCACTCAGGTATTGCAACACCCTTGTCACCAGAGCTTGCACCACCACCACTCGGGAGACGACAGCGCTCTCTGCTCCTCATCACCCCTCAGGTATTGCAGCACCCTCGTCACCAGAACCTGCACCACTCGGGATGGCACTCTCTGCTCTTCATCACCATTCAGGTACCGCAGCACCGTTGTCACCAGAGTCTGCATCATCATCACTTCACCTTTCACAACACACCACGACCTCGAAGTGCCTCTGCATCCACCAGCACGAGCCTTCGACACCGACCACCTCATGGAGTGCCTTTGCCTCACATCGATGCGAGCCTTCGTCATCGACCGTGCTTCAGCTCCGACATCGTCTTTGCTTCTGCACTGGTCTTCTACTCAGAGTCACCTCTCATCAGAGGGTCTCTTGTACATATTTTCACTCACCATCATATATACACTCACTCAACCATTTCACGCTGTGTTGTTTTGCTTTGATCTCTCGTACATATGGTCCTTTCGTCCTTTTGCCCTCACACTGAAAGCACAAGAGTGGCTGTAAGTATGCAAAGGCTGAGGCCTATGCACACATGCTTGACTGTATTGCTTGATAACTCTGATGATTTATGGACTGAGGGCTGAGGCACCTCTATATATGGGCTCAGGGAGCTATTCAGCTACCAGAAGAGCTGTCAGCCTGTTGATATATTGCCACGACCTGTTTTAATAGCATTTAATGCTTGTTTTTTTATGCGTGGCTGGTCTGGCTACTGGCCGACTGCCACCGTAGCATGTGGCCAACTGCAGTCTGCCTCTGGCCGACTGTTGTCCATGCCTCCGACTGCATGCCCAAGCCCATAAGGGCCGCCGACTGGTGCCTTAGGGGTTGGCTAGGGGTATTACCTACCCCTTGCAAGGCTGCCCACTCCTTGGGGCTAGCCCTAGGGCTGGCCCCTACTACACGAGTGTAACTAATATGCCTATGATGCATACTACTCCTAAGGCCGACATCTGCATGCACCTACATGATAATCACTTGCTGAATTCTCCAAACTAGGTTAAGAGGATTGACCTGACACTGACTTGAAAGACCTCTATGGTTGGGAGACTGACCTAGGTAGCTCATGCCTGTCCCCGACTGGGGGTCACAAAGGGGTCACGGCATACGACAAAATATCCTAAAAGGTACTACTTCTTTACATATTCTTGCACTATTGATGAGCCAGTTTGTCACCGTGTACCACAGTGCATGGGTGCACGTGACACCTAGTGCTACGATTGGCACCACTTTTCTCAACACTCCCCCTTGGTGCCAACTTGTCCACTTTTTCTTAGCTCAGAGGTTGAACTTGTCCATGTTTTGGATCAACTTAGTTTCTCTAGTGGCTTAGAGGTTACACTTTAACCCATGGCTTTGATACCATGTTGGAAATTGGTGGGGGGCCAAATCCTGGGAGGTCACCAATTCCAGTTGTGTTCACCCCAGTGCGCACTTAACTGGAGGTTTCCACATATTGGTCTCGCCATCCAGATCCCAAAACCTTAAGAGGTGATGGAAGACCTCCGGTCTATCCATTTTGTGGAAATCTCCTAGTGCTACACTTAGCATCACTTTTCTCAACAAGGATGAAATTGTTTCCCCTTTTATACAAAATGTACCAAGGCATTACAATCCTCTTGACTTATGGGATAACTCACACACCCGTCTCTTCCTCACTTTCCCTATTCACACTCATGGGCACCCTAGCACTCTACAGGTACCCCGGGACTGAAGAATTCACCTCACCATGAAAACAAATACCTAGCTTCCTACATATGTATATCCACCACCTAGGTTGCGGTGTCATCCAAGACATGAGCCATGAGCTTCTCCCACAATGGCTGGTGTGTAGAAGAAAGTTCCACTCCCATTTTGCGCTGCTGCTGATTGATCCTTAATGTCAACCCCACTGCTGGTCATCCTCTCACCATGTGGGGCTTTCCAGCTGTGTGTGGACCTTGCTTTGTTTGAAGATCCGCACGCTCTTACAATGAACCCAATTATTGCAAAGCTCCGGCCCCTTTGTGAAAATGACTGTACACAGGCGCACCACTGTTTAGACCTGCCTCTCCGTTGCCCTTGACCACCAGCAGGAAACGGCATCCTAGGCTCCTCTCTCTCTAGGCCTCTAGCCTGATGCCCAATGGTGGCCTCCAACTGTTCGCACCCTTTCATGATGAACCATATCACCATTTGGCCACCCAAGTGGCTTTGCCCTATTTCGTGCCAAGGTACAGGAGGCCAGGGAGCTTCGTGTCGGCCGTAGTGAGGCTAGGACTTGTCACCTACGGGAGGCCAAGCCTCGTGTCAGCCGAAGTGTGGAGTATGTAGGGCAGAGTCGGATATAAGATAGCAGCCGATAGGTAGGAGTCGGACAGCGCAGGTGACACGTGGCATAACCATGTGGTAGTGATGATGTGGTGGTGGGACGTGGCACTGATGGCATGGCAATCAGGTACAGGTGACCGACAACAATACTACTGGTCGACTAGGAGCATTGGTGCATATATATATACATGGCTAGTCAAATCATCATATTCATCTGCTTTCCTCATTGTTGGACTTCACAGAGCATTTCTCTGGAGGTGAAGTGCTAGCTAGCCAAGAGTATATAGTAGGTAACAGGGCTGTGGTTTGACGTCTTCATTCTCAGCCACATCTTGTACTTGAATTTCAGTTGTATTACTTCTTTCTTGTACATAATACAAACCAGTAGTTTAGGACTCTTGTGTGTGCTGTGTGATTCCGCCACACTCTTCTTTCTATCTCTAGAAAACCCTAGCACATAGTGTTCTACAATTAACGCCACTTATGCTGCATGACCGAAATAGCACTCACAGCTATGCTTTGTGGTGCCCAACTATGCGCCATCCAAGAAACTGCCCACAGCCATGCAGAAGATGCCCTAGACAATCATGACCACTCGGGTCTGTCCAGCGCCCCCCATGCTGACCTGACCCTCCTGTACAGCCTGTAACAGTATGCACAGCCCACTTCCTCTCCTGCAAAACCTGCACACGTGTCACAGGTGGTCCTTTATGTACTCGAGTCTTCTGTATGGGTCTGCCGCCTCTTATGAGCCTCACGCAGCCATCATCTACAGCTAGCATGCAGCCACGACTGTCTGAAGTGTTTGTGCAAGCTCCGAACCCTTCGTGAGCTCCTTTAAAGGAACATACACACTGTCCAACCCTCACAAACACCAGCCCAAGTCCATCCGCGCAAAGCTTTCAGGACAGCATGAACACACCTCAAGACTTGCGACCTGTTACAGGCCCTCCTGTACGGCCTATGACAGTCTGCGCACAGCCCATTCCTCTCCTGCAAAACCCCCATGTCACAGGTGTACTGAAGAGTCTTCTGTGTGGGTCTGCCGCCTCTTTTAAGCCTCGCACAGCCATGATCTACAGCTAACACACAGCCACGTGTTTGTGCAAGCTCTGACACCCATCGCGTGTCCCTCCAAAGGAACATACGCAGCCCTCACAAACACCAGCCCAAGTCCATCTGCACAAAGCTTTCAGGACAGCATGAACACGCCTCAAGACTTGCAGCCTGATCCCAGTAGGAGCACCTCTCTCAGCGCATCTATAGACCTAAAAGCACACGGCGAAAACATAGCAAACAACAAGTACACCGTAAAGGAACCTGCTTTTTCATGAGTATGCAGCAGAATACAGCCCAGCACACCCATCTTCCCCTTTCTTGCCAGGCTTCTTTCTGTCCTCCACCCTCGGTGTCCCATACCCCCGTTAACACTGGCCCAAGGCCCAGTTAGGGATTTAACACTTTGGAAGGGTGGTGGTGAACCCATTGTGGGAAATAGATGTCAGCATGCATGTCCTTGAGGTGCAGGTCCACCACTCGGCTCTCACACGTCGCAGTAGGGTAGCAAATTACTTGGTTACCTCCGTTGAACCTTAAATCATTGGCAGGGTATGTGCATATGCTTCCCTTCTGAGGTCCTACATCAACCCAAAAGCCGTCCCAGATGGCTGGCTTGCAGATCACCACACTCGAACCAAACCCTTCCCTACCAACCCACCTTATACAGTTCTACAATGTATGTGGCTCTTCCCAAGATGTGTCTGCTTGCTTTCTGTATATGGTCACCTCGGCACCCATGTTCATGGAGACATGCATAACTGCATCATAGAGAACTCCAATCTGATTGTTTGCAAGAGATACCTTAACCTTGTATGGTAAGTGCCGTCACCATGACGATGCTTAGAAGGTGTTTGACATGACGCTGGACTGGAATGCAGTGGTATGGAGTGTCATGATCTTAAGGATGTCGAGCAGAGACAGGGTTTGTGGCTCTTTGCCTTTTCAGCCAAATGCAATCCCAAGGAACTCTATCGGACGAAGTAACTTTTTGACAATGTTCTTGCCGTGATGAAAACTCTAGCTGTGGGAAAGAGGATGCATGCGTACATTGTGAAGGGAGATTTTGTTCTAGATATTGCAGTGGGTACTGCACTTCTCAAGATGTACACAAAGTGTGGGGCTCTTAACGCTGCCAAAAAGATGCATTGTATGAGAGAAACACTGTCATGAACCACTTTACATCGAGCATGGGTAAGGAGTAGAAGCGATCCAACTCTTTTCGCAGATGCAAAAGATGGATTTATATCAATAAGATCACCATTGTCATCATGATTTCCATATGCACAAGCCGTACTAAGCTAGTTGAAGGCATGTGAATAGAGTCACATGCGGCATTAGGGAATGCATTGGTCAACATGTATGGCAAATGTGGCAGCCTAATTGACGCACAGAGGGTGTTTTGTCAAATGCATGAGCAAGATGTTGTATCATGGACCACGATGATCTAAGTGTTCACTGATCATGGCTTGTCAAGGGAGGCCCGTCAATTTTATGAACAGAGGCTGTGTGTGAGAGGGTTATTCCAAACAGGGTCACTCACGCAAACATTCTTGCTGGTGTTGCTGATCTAGAAGCTCTAATTGAAAGGGAGAAAGTGCAGCTCATATCCTGCATGAGTTGGATCTTGTTGTAGGGAATGCTCTGGTCAGTATGTATGGCAAACATGGCGATATCACTCTACAAGGAGGATGTTTGATGAAATGCAAGTACCGGCCACTGTTTCATGGAACACATTGATTGCCATTTGTCTACACGGATTCACCAAGGAGGCGCTCTGGCTATTTCAGACAAATGTGGCCAAGGGAAAAAGATAAGCCACTTTTATGAGCATGCTTATTGCCTCGGGAGGACAGAAGATGCGAGGAGGAGGAGTACACGTCAGGTTCTGGAATGAAGGAGATCAGTACAGGTCAGCTTCTGAAATGTCAGATTCCAATCAAGCATCACTACCAATCACTATTTGCCACATCAGCAGACTGTAGCAGGTTTGCAGGTGCCATCCGAGGACCGTGACAGAATACGGAATGGCTGGCGGGAGGCCATTTTCTGGCCGGCGGCGAGTGGGAGCGCTGCTAGAAAATAACCGACTGACGACTGTCATAGGTCGGCGGCCACCCACGTCAGTACAAAGAAACATATGTTTATAGTATTGGGACCAATCAGAATGAAATTCCAACTCAACAGCTCAGCAGACAGAAAGGTCAGCACGCTGCACAACTCCGCAATCAGAATGAAATTCCAACTCAACAGCTCAGCAGACACAAAGGAATAAGTTATTAAGTTGTAGGCAGTGTTCGAAAAAAACCAAAATCCTATATCTTTTTATACCTTTAATCTGAAAAATCAAAAGTAAGTTCTTATATTGCCAAGTGTAAAAATTTTTCTCTAAAATTCTTGAAGGTTTTATAAGTTTTATTCAGAATTTTACACTTTAAAAAACTCTTGCGACAAAATAACTCGAGTATCAAGAGAATGTACTTAAAAACGACTTTAAAACACTCTCGCAACAAAATGATTGGTCACATCAATAGAATTTACTAAATTGTTGATTGCCAAATTCATGAGTAAAATGATATTTATCATTAAAGAAAATAGAATTTTGCTTTCACAAGAATATCATCCATGCTTGTGCATAAATGCACTACAAATATTGCATTGCGTCCTAAAAGCAGCTAAGACTAGTTGAAATTTTTTTACTCACAAGCTCCCAAATCCTTCATGCTCCTCCATCTCCTAATGAAAAGAAGATTGTATTATACGTTAGTACTTTGCTATGAAGGCATTAATAATGTATTTAATCTCTAGAGTTTTTAGAAATACCTTTTAGTCTTCATTTGTAAAAGCATGTCTTGTCGTAATGGCATCAAGCCTCCAAAGCTCTATTGCTGAGCTAAAGTCGAACTCTGACATTGGAGGACCTTCGATGGATACTCGCATTAAGGAAGTTGTACTCTTTGTCGTCAATCTATTCCTCAACTTTGATTTGATAATATTCTGTATACTAAAGCCACGCTCACAAATTGCAGTACTGGAGCATTGGACTAATGCAACTTGCGCTAGCTTTAGCAACTCTTCATACTTTTCTTGTAGAGTGATATTGTTACTTATGTAAGACCAAGTGTCCCGCAAATTCCACCCTTTCCAATCATTAGTGGCTTGAATCTTGAATGTAAGGTATTCTCTTCGAAGAGATATTGGATCTACAAATTTCTCCATTAACTCACCATTTGCAAGTTTGCTTTCTCCATAAAATGATATCAACCTGTCTAATTCATCAGCTCCAAAATTCTTAAATAGCTTTCCAGGAGGATAGCAAGATGGAGAGAGTATTTTAAAACAAGCCAAGGTAGAGTTATCCACAAATCTCTCTTTCAAATCTTTAATAACACTTAATGTGAATGCTTTTTGAAAGCTAATAACCAATTCAATATCAGAGCCATCAGAAGAGCGAGATATCTTTTTGCTACGAAAATGGTCACCTTTTATTGAAGATCGTAAACCATGGAGAAAACCCTTCTCTGGTCCATAATCAGGAATAATAGGAAAACCCCTTGTATCTTCCTTTCTTGCATTCATGTCAATATCCGGTTCTGACACAAACTCTATTTCCAATGCACAAATCTCAGCACTCACAATGCCAGGAATACTAGTAATATCAACATATGACTTTTGAAATATTTTACTTAACTTTGTCAAATGTTGATATAGATCTGCTAAGAAATGTAATGCATAAATGAGTTCTAGAGAAGACAATTTGCTAAAGACTACGAGATTCTCACTCTCAAAGAACTCAAGAAGAGGCTCTAGTGAGTCACAAAACTTTGCTAAAACCATTGATCTACTCAACCATCTAATTGAATGAATTTTATCCAATTGAATTATTGAGCATTCAAATTCTTCTTGTAATTCTTTTAATTTCTCTTTGCGGATGACACTCTTTCTAAAAAGAGTTGCGACTTCATTAACTGTGGAATCAATAGCTTTTGCAAATGGAAACTTTTCTATGCTTTTAGATGCACAAAGATTTGTGCGATGAGCCACACAATGCATAGATGTCATGAAAGGACAAGACTCCTTTAATCTAGTAGACACCCCAGATCTCTTTCCTATCATTACGGATGCACCATCAGATCCAAATCCAACCAACTTTCTTAAGTCCAATCCATTTTCTAAGATCAATGTTATTAAAGAATTATACAAGCCCTCGGCAGTACGATCCCCAATAACATCTACAAGTCCAAAAAAAGATGTACGTGGACAATGATTCTCTAGATAAGATGCATATACTATCATGTGCTCATCGATAGATATATCTGTTGATTCATCTATCATGATCCCAAAACAAGGAGAATTTTTTAATCGTTCTACTATATTATGTGACAATGCTTTACCAATATATTGAACAAAAGTTGCACAACTCTTATCATTGTTGTACATATGTTCGGGTACATTGGGAGTTTTGCATTCTCGCAGAAACTCTAACGTTGGCACAAACTTGTTTAATGGGATATCATTTTTAGCAAGAAAATAGGCAGTACGAAATAGATTGGTAATCTCTTCGTCATGTGTTTCATTTTGTTTGCTCAATCCTACTTCAAGACTTCCTCTTGACATAGAACGAATCAATGATAACCTATGTGTGCGAGAGCGTGCATGTGTACTTAGGGCACTATGCTGTATGTTTTGTGCACCTATTGTTGCAAACTCACTTTTGCAATTAGGATCCTCCATGCAAACCTTACAATACATGCGTGCTTTCTCTCTATCAAATTCCAGCCAATGAAATTCACTTCTCCAATTTTCACACCACGATAACCTAGCTCTTTTTCTACGCGTAGCCTCTTTTTCATCAATCTCTTCGCTGCTTATAGTAAAATCATTAGCAATAATTTCTTCATCAATTTCTTTACTTGACCTTTTACCTTTTTTCTTCTTATCCACAATAACTTCTTTACTAAATCCTCCAAATCCGAGTAGTGTGGATTGCACAAAAGCCATCTGAAATATTTGAAATGTGTTATTATGATAATATGTTCCTTGTAAATTAATGTTTTACCAAGAAATAGCAAGTTATGTCAAGTTGTATGCCTCAACATATCTAAAAATGAAAAGAAAAAAGATGTTGAGTAGTTGTGAATGAGACATATAGAAGAGATGCAAGCCAGAAAAGAGATGGAGAGAGGCAAGCCAAAACAAAATTTACCCTGACCTTAATCCTGCAAAGTTTGATGCCAATCAATGTTTTGTGAAGTGTTCGAACTTCGTACCCGAGCCACAACCTATATCAACCCTGCACAACCTATAGATAATAGCATGTTATTTGATTGATGTGAATCCTTCTCCCACCATCACGGATGCGTACAATGCTAATTAGAGTGAAATACAAGAAGTGCTTGAATCCGGCATGCGGACGAACCATGAAGTAGCTAGCATATAGAAGAGGAGGCAAGAGAGATGATAAGCAAGAAGCGCATGGAAGAAAGGGAGTTTCCCATCACAAATGCTAACACCCCATAGTGCCATAATCCAATCATTAAATCCTTAAAGACGCTTAACAACAGTCCAAAGTGATTGATTTTTCTATTTAATATATTATTTGACGATTTCTTCTGCGAGGACGATTTTTTCTCAAAGAAACCCCCCAAAAAAAAACTCCACGCATTGCAGTCATGATCTAAGCAACACCCTGCCCCCTATTAAAAAAATGCAGTTTTTTTCCCATCCGCGGAAAAGACAGCAGAAAAACAAAACATTTAGGAAAAAAACTCCACGCATTGCAGTCGTGATCTAAGCAACACCCTGCCCCCCTATTAAAAAAATGCAGTTTTTTTCCCATCCGCGGAAAAGACAGCAGATAAACAAAACATTTAGGAAAAAAACTCCACGCATTGCAGTCGTGATCTAAGCAACACCCTGCCCCCCTATTAAAAAAATGCAGTTTTTTTCCCATCCGCGGAAAAGACAGCAGATAAACAAAGCATTTAGGAAAAAAACTCCACGCATTGCAGTCATGATCTAAGCAACACCCTGCCCCCCTATTAAAAAAAATGCAGTTTTTTTCCCATCCGCGGAAAAGAAAGCAGAAAAACAAACTACGAACCTTCATTTCTTCAACAAAAGATGGAAAGCCGCCGATTGACATGAATTGATGAAACCGAATACGAACTTCGAAGGATGCACAAGAGGCTCTTGCCTGCAGTGGAACCACGCTCCGGTAAACGTTGTGAGCCCTCAGCCGATACCTATTACCCACTCTCGAGTCCCAGGCTCCAGCGTGTAGGTGAGGAGTCAGGACAGTATCTTCTGCTAGCTACATGAACAGCAGGTAAGTACTAAGTACTAAGAGTAGCCTCAGGAAGCGGGAGGGTTCCAGGCTCCAGCAGTGAGTGAGTGGACGAGAGTAAGGCTTGCCGCTTAAGCGATAAGAAGAAAACTCCATTATTTATAGTTAAAAATATAAACGTTAGATTATATAACGTTTAAAATAAACGTTTTAAAACGTTTATATAACGTTTATTTTTTTTATTTATATTAATTTTTATAGTATATATATAATGTAAAAATATGATATATAAAAAATTTTTATTTCAACCAATAAAGGTGAAGTACCCTTGACTCTTATAGTTTGAAAGGTATTTTGATTATTCCCTTTTTTATTAAAAGTTATCAAACCTTTTGTAAATTTTTTTTGAAGGTTTTGAATACCTTCATTCGTAGAATAAGAAATTAAAATTTGAAAACTGAAGGTGCAAACTACACTGTACCCGGGTTTTTTTCGAACACTGGTTGTAGGAGCAATGTTTTGATATAAGGCATGTCCATTTAGCAATGATCAATCATCACCTTTGTCATAATCAACCATGAATAAGTTTAGGAGTGATGTTTCGATATTAACAAATCGATGATTAGGTTTGCAATCAATGCCAGATATTTCCCACGGTTTTCCTTTTGTGTGGCTTTTGTTTTTACCCACTTAGTAAAATAGTATGTGGCATACCAAGCATGTGTTTGATGTGGAGTTGGGTTGATAGGTCTAATGAACTCTATTCTCCATTTTTCAAAAGGTTGTTTGTACAATGATCGGAACCAAAGGCATTCTGCCTTGTCCATGAGAAATGTTAAAGCGTTGGCATTCATCACAGTGCTTGACGAATTTCATGTGGAATCACCAAACATAGTTGGCCCACCATAACCCTGTGCTTGTTTGCAAGATCTTTCAAGTAGTTACCTCACTCGCAAGATGTCCACCGCCACTAGTGAGATCTCACTATGAGCTTCTTCTAAAACAGTCAGGAATTCATCCTCCTTGACACACTGCCTAAGCACGTGATATTTACCAAGCTTATATAGTTAACCAGCTACTATCAATTGGTAAGGTGCTGTTAATAAGGCGTATTCATAACTTTTTTCACTTCCATTTGGTCCAGATCTAGTTTGAATAGCATAACATTTGGTGTTCATCATCATCAACACTAGTGGCGACAGGTTCTCTATTAGGTATTCTTGATATGTGATCTACCTATATATGATGTGAACCTTTTCTCACTATGACAGTAAAGTCAAACTCCATCAATAGCAACAACTAGTGGGTAATTTTCCTAGTCATGCAAGGTTTGTTATCGACAAGATATACAATAGAGCTTGATGATCCACAAAGAAGATGAACTTATTTGCCAACAAATAGTATCTATACTTTTTTACTGTATACACCATGTCTAATCCTTCCCTCTCTATTGTGGTATAATTCATCTCAACTTTATTGACTTGCAAAGCAAATACACCATGACTAATCCTTCCCTCTATGTTGTCATATAGCAACAATAACAAGTGGGTAATTTGCCTAGTCATGCAAGGTTTATTGATAAGATATAATAGATCTTGATAATCCACAAAGAAGATGAACTTATTAGCCCAACAAATAGTGTCTATAATTTCTCTCTACATACACTATGGCTAATCCTTCCCTCTCTATTATGGTATAATTCATCTCTGATTCATTAAGCTATTGACTTACAAAGCAAATTGGGTTATCTAATTCCTGCTTTTTGAGTTGTGTCAAAACACACCCTTGTGAAGTTTGATGCATTAATATGTACATGAAATATGAGATCCCAATTTGGTGGTCTCGAGATAAGTGCACTAGATAATGCCCTCTTTAATTCATCGTCGTAAGCCTGCTGCTAACACTCCTCAGTCCATTCAAAGATAATCAAAATCTTATAAAATAGCCTGCTAATATCAACATAGAACACAATGAATCACCGGTAAATAGTCTATGTGACCCATAAACTATTGTACTCCCTTGTGATTGGTAGGTGGTGGCGGTAACTCTACTATGAGTTTAACCTTATCTTCATCAGTGGAATCCCATTCTTGGATAATGTATATCTCAACATTACTCCATGTTTTAACAAAAATTGGCATTTTAAAGGGTTTAAGGATATACGATATAATCAACATCTTTTAAACCCTTTTCTTAGGCAAACTGAATGTTCCATTCATTGTGAATGCATGTAGAGGACATCAATAAACCCTACCAACCGCTTTTACAAAGTAATCCTTGAAATCCATGCTCATTAATCTCTAAAATATTGCAGGAGCATTGGTCAATCCAGATGGCATGACCTTATATGCAAAGGTTCCCCATGTGATGGTGATGAAAGCTATTTTATAATGGTCCTCTCGAATAATGGATACCTGAATGTATCTAAGAATCCCTCTAAAAAACTATAAGCTTCTGCCCTAGCCACTCTTTCCAAAACATACTCCATGTATGGTAATGGGTAGTGATCTATGTGGGTTGTCACCGCATTCACTTTCTTCAAATTGATACACGCGAAGCTTTCCATTTTCCTTGTGTACAATCATAATTGGTGATACCCAACTAGTGTGCTTAATCTTGTAAATAAAATCTACAACAAAGAGTTTGTCAATTTCCTTCTTAACAATTGCTGAGTATTTTGGATTAATTTGGTAAGGATGATGCTTAATTGGTCTTGATGGTGCGTTGAACCACTTTTGGCAGCACTCCCTTCATGCCCTTATAATTCCAAGCAAAGCATTTCTTGAACTCTTTTAACAGAGTAATGAATGCCTCTTCCTCTTGTAGGGTTAGTTTCATGGCAATGAAGGCTAGTTTGGGATCTTCACCAGGCTCTGTAATATCGACCTCCTTGACCTCCGCAAGTCCATCATATGAGACCCCTATTTGTTCACCCTTTGAGCATTGCGCCTTTATGTGAACCACCTTCCCTTCATTGACATCAAAGGGTTTGAAATGGTTTGGAACCTTTCAAGTTAGGCTCCTTCTCATTCTCCTCCTTTCCTACCAATGCCCTTGTTTCCTTCTCTTCGATCTTGTGAGCTTGGGAGATTCTTGGCTCACTTTCAGCTCTTAAGGTGTATGTTGGATTATCTGGCTTAACTCTTCTAAGGATGTCACTGTAGTTAGAATGATAATGTTTCTTCTTCATCCACACCTTTGGAACTTCAACCCAAAGCACAGTCATTAGGATCAGACTCTTACTCTTCCAACGAGTCTTCCCATGGCTCATCCACAGATGTCGATATTTTGTACACTGATATTTTGTACACTGTGGTGATGAGATTGACATTTCATCCTTCCAATTTTGTTCCACAAAATTTGTCTAAGACTTTCCCATGACATCTATCGTGGCTAGTACATGCATCTAGTTTTTGCAAACATCATCATTCAGAAGAGGACTATACAAGATGTTCTCTTCTCGTGCCACTTTTGGCTGTTCATGGTGGGTAGCATATAGTTGTATTTCTTTCCATGGTTTTAGAAGAATTTCCAAACAACCCTCCATCCATGGGATGCACCTTCCATGTCCATATGTCTACTTTTAGGATTTTTGAGTCCTTCCCTAGGTAAATGTGATCCATAGGGCCTAATCATGAACAAGCTTAGCATGGCAGTAGTGGAATGACAAGACCTTCATCTTTAGGTTCTGCAAAACTTCCATAGGCCATGACATGGTACCATCAGCCATTTTTAGAATGAGGTTTGTTCGCTCTAAGGCTGGTTTTCCCCATTTTTCCTATTATTGCTTTGTGACGATGCTTACTCCAGTTTCACCATCAAGTATTATAAGATCTTGAAAACCCTTATACACCAATGGAAGTGTTGTAGTTGTGTCATTACTCTCATAATACTTTTCCATCTAAATAACTGGAAAACCAATTCCAAATCTTTCTCACAGGCAAGGGTAATTCTTTTATGGTTGGCAGATTGTCTTTCATTCTCCCTTCCACCCTGTCTTTGAAATCAGTCCAAAGTTGTAGGTTTCCTCTGAGCCCAGGTTCCAATTGGCATTTTTGTCTTTGCAAAGAGAAACGATGTTAGCTCTCTTGCCATACCTCTGGGAGTTCAGACTTGACCACAACATCATTATTCTCATATTATAATCCAAGGTTAGGATTTATTGAGTCATATAGAGGATATTTTCACCCTTCCTCAAACAACCTTGAGAACAAATCATTCTTCCCTCCTTCAAAGTCAATCTCACCGTAGCTGTGTGTTCTGGTATAGGATCTGGCATATTTAATTGCCTTAGTTCCCCTCATAGTGTTTCATCCGCAAACGTATGGTAATAGTAGCAGAATGAGATGACTTTTATCTCATTATAGATGAAACACTAATTTTGGATGATACAACCAGAAAAAGTGTAGCGCGTTAACGTGCTTCCACCTAAGGAGATTAATGCCACAATAAGGAGAGCCCTACTGCAATGCTATCAATGCCAAGGACCTCACCGTGTGGCTAAATGTCCTCACAAGGTTAATTCAATGAGCTCGCAAAATACTCAAGTTAGTACACACCCATGATTGAGTTGTGCAAAATGCAGAATTGACCATCTAATCAAGGACTACCCTTAATAATGATAATAGACAATGCAATTAGTGTCTTAATTTGGGTGTTTTTGTTGATAGAGCAATGGAGGTCCGCATGCTGCTTCATCCAGCTTTTGCCCAAATTACTCACTCTAATATTTTCCCTATACACTTTTTGTGCTTATCTCCCTCCCTCCCTCTCTCTCTCTCTCTCTCTCTCTCTCTCTCTCTCTCTCTCTCTTGTGTGTGTTTTTGTTGAACAAACAATTCAATTTGCAATGTAGAGACTATTTGCAATGTAGTACAACATGCTACTTAGATTTTTGCAATGCATATCATCTCTTTCAGTGGTTTAATGGTTGAGTACACTTTGTCATTGCTCTTTTGTGAAATCCTTGCCTCCTCAAACTTTTGTTTGAGTGAATTCAAGCTACTCTCTAACAACTGTAGGGTCTTTTCCACATCAATAAATCGATTTGTTTACCTTTGCCATATAGCTTATCGGGCTAAAGGAGGCTTATCGGGCTAAAGGAGGGATTACCAAGCACAAATTCTGAACCTCGCCTGTATGCATCTTTGCTCAACGCAAGGATTGCTGCAAATTTTCTACTTTGTAGAGATTCTGAGTGGGAGGCCTCTTTGTTCACCACCTTCTTTTCCTCCTTTTTCAGGGATTCACTGAGGCAATATGATTGATTTAGAAGCCACCATCTTGTGTAGGGGCTATCAAAATGCCAATTACCTGGTTGCAAGTCCTGTTTGACCTTGAGGGTTATCACCATGAATATCGTGCATACCATTTAAAAAAGTTTGATCTATTGACAGATGTTCTTTTTGCATGCTTTTTGCAATAGTACAATATTCATGTTTGCATTAGAGTACTTGTGACAAGCCCCCCCCCCCCCCCCCAAGCCCCTATTTGTCATAAAGTTTTGTGGCTTTTTTTCTAGTTGAAGACATTATAGTGAATGGCTGAAAAGGCATCTTGTCGCACAGAGCGTGGGTGTGTCAGATGCCCAAGAAGATCCAAATTGTACGTCATCCAGGCTGGAGAAATGTCATCTCATAACCGTTTGTAAGAAATTGAAGCCAAGCTATGCGAGCATGATTGCTTAATAGGCTTGCAATTCCACTTTAGCTCCTTGTTCACATCTCCCACTTTGACCTCCCAAAATTCCCAAGCACATTCCCTTTGTTTTGATTGACAACCAGCTTTAGCTCCCTCAAATAACTTATCTTTGCAGAAATTGACTACATTTGGAGGCACACTTTAAAGTAGCCTCATCGGGCTTCAGTTGTTTGTGAGTTAGCTCCCTCTTTATAATAGCCTTGCCCCATTATGCTCTCCCTTACCATGCTGTCTTGGAGAGAAGAAGTAACTCATCTCAATCCCTGTCAAACCTGCATACCTTGCAACAAAATAGAAGGGCCTATAAGCCTTGAACTGTGAAGCAGCCTCGTTAGACAAACCCAATGCCTCTTTGGTGTATAAACCCCAATTCTTTTAGCCACTCATAGTGAAACATGAAGAAATGCTCGGTCAATAAACAATGTATCGTGCACTCTTCATTTGATGAAGGGAATTATTTTGACAACTTCTCCTGCCTTACAATAGTAAGTTATGTGCATAAATATCGTGCACTATGTAGAGTGCCAATGCATAGACTGAATCTCATTCTGCTCTTTGAATGCATAATTAAAGAGAATGTGGGGGAGAGGGAGAGCTTCAAACCGTAGCAAGCAAACACACATACACACACATACACACAAGAGAGAGCAAGACACAAGAGAGATGGATAGCTGAATTTTCTTCTATCTTCTTCTGCTTCTCTACTCAATCAACATAACATAAAGATAAGAGTACACACTATATGGGTTAGTACTCAGCTACTACAACATACAAGGGTTGGTCCATAATGTGAACCCGACTAAATGAGTTGGCGCTATAACTATGCCAGTCTCTAGTAATCCAAAATGGTTGTCACATAGCCTGCCATCCCACTGGCTGCATATCACCCATAATCTCACCAACCATTCTAGTGGTGTAGATGCGGAAGCTATCACCCAGGCGGGTCATCATCAATGTTCGCCGTAGCACTAGTTGAGCTCGATATCTCAACACTCCCCCTCGAGCTCAACTCCACACACTGCACTCCAAGTATGCTCCTAAACTTGTGGAGCTTCCTGTGCCCAATGCCTTCGTAAAGATGTCAGCCACTTGATCCTCTGTGTGTGCTGACATATACCAGATCTACATCTCCTGCTAGAACCTTCTCCCTCACAAAGTGACAATGCACCTCAATGTTACTAACCAATCATGTGTTACTCATGTTGTCATAATATATGACAATTGCCTATCCACGGGCTCTCCCATGTCACCACGTAGCTTCTGAAACCAAGCTACCTCACAAGCTGCCATAACAACACAACTATACTCTGCCTCTATACTCAACACAAGGCCACTATTGGCTACTTCTTATTGCTCCAACTCACAACAACACTCCCAAATGAGAACATAAAACCACTGGTAGATCTCCTATCTGCAATACTACCAGCCCAATCAGCATCTGTGTACCCATCCAACTATATCTATATAACAACCTCATAGAAAAGTCCTTCAGCACAGCCTGTGTGTCACCAAATGTGACCAGAGTACATGTACATACACCCAGTATCACACAATACATGTGCAAACCTTGTCTACACTTCCAAAATGCACTATTGCACTGCAATAACCAGATTTCGAGCAGAAACAGTTCTCTACCAGAACTTCTAGACAACAATATATCTGCCTTGTAGCTTCGCTCTCGTGAAGACAGCTCCTCAATCAGAGATGTGTAGCTCCCAGAGCTACTGAGAGGGGGTGTTGTACCTAAACCAAGAAGGGGAAAGAGATGATGGTGCTCTTACCCATGTAGTACTGCTTCCTTCCTTGCTTGTTCTTGCCTCTTGCTTGCCTCCTTAGCTCTCACACGAACCAGGCTCTAATACCATAAAGAGAATGTGGGGGAGAGGGAGAGCTTCAAACCCTGGCAAGCAAACACACACACACAAGAGAGAGCAAGACACAAGAGAGATGGATAGTTGAATTTTCTTCTATCTTCTTCTTCTCTACTCAACCAACATAACATAAAGATAAGAGTACACACTATATGGGTTAGTACTCAACTACTACAACATACAAGGTTTGGTCCATAATGTGAACCCGACTAAATGAGCTAGCGCTATAACTATGCCAGTCTCTAGTAATCCGAAATGGCTCACATAGCCTGTCATCCCACTGGCCGCATATCACCTATAATATCACCAACCATGCCAGTGGTGTAGATGTGGAAGCTATCACCCAAGCAGGTCATCAATATTCACCATAGCACTAGTTGAGCTCTCAATATCTCAACAATAATTCTCTGCAAAGTCTATGACTGAGACAACCACATCATCTAGGAATTTAAGAATACATTCCTTGAATTGATGTGCCTACCAATTGAGCGAAATAATTGTGCATGATGAAAAACTTCAGCTTGGTCTTCAATAATTGTAGAAATTGCCAACACTACATCTCCTTATATTGAGGAGATCTTTTCTCTTCTTCTTGTTTCCCTTCTGGTCTTCCACCTTTGCATATTCAAAAAAATTTATAGTAATATTATGTCCTTACGTCCTCTTTCTTTGGGCAGATTATTGACTTCCACAACTGTGTGATGCATTCAAAAGTATGGCATGAGGTTGAACAACCTATGCTTAAATCACCAGTGCTACAAAGCTTGCATTTGTAATAACATCCCGCTACATGGATGCAAAAGCTATGAGAGCGCATGTGGTTCAGTGCATCTTTCAAAAAGGAAATTTGGACGTGGTATTCAAAACATGTATACCTCTCCCTTAATCGACGAACAAAAAATGGCTTAAGTGACTCAAATGATCTTAGCTGTATCTTGCTCTCTAGATGGGTTGCTTTGGATCGATGTAGAAATGTAACCTACCAAAAAAACAACCCCAAAAGATGATTTGAGCTAGTATGGTTTAAGGTTAAAGATGCTGGACGGTACTTTGTCAGGGGGCCAGTAATAAATACCATGTACCCACGTAATGAAGGTGCTAAATGTAGAAGAAAATAGTAATTTGTAGGAGTTAAATAGTATTTACTAATGATATGAAGAGGCAAACTAGCATTTTTTTTAAAGTCTAGCAAGTGCTAGCGAGTAGTTTCCAATAATTTGTAGGTGCTAACTACTATGAACAAGTGATTTGGATGTTTGCTAACATGAAAATAGTAGTGTCTTGTAGGTTCTTACTAGAAATTACCAATAATTTGTAGGTGCTAAAACTAGCATGGCTAAGTGATTTGCAGATGTGCTAACTTGCAAAGCTAACTAGCATGTAACTATAGCTAGAAGATGCTGTGTAAAGAATCTTTATAAAAAAAAAAATTAGAATTCTCTTACATTCTATAAATAGATGTGATGAGATGTGATAGGAATCAGATAGATGTAAATGGATGGATGGAAGTGATATGAATCAGATAAATGAAATTGGATGAATGGATGATGTGGTTTGATGTGTGAATGATGTAGATGTGGATGTGAAAATGGATGTATGGATGTGGATGTGGATATGGATGTATGAATGTAGATGTGGATGTGGATGTGGATATGAAAATGGAATGTAGATGTATAGATGTGGATATGAATGTGGATGTATGGATGTGGATGTGGATGTATGGATGTATGGATGTGGATATGAATGTGGATGTGGATGTGGATGTATGAATGTAGATGTGGATGTGGATGTGGATGTGAAAATGGATGTATGGATGTGGATGTGGATGTGGATGTATGGATGTAGATATGGAATGTGGATGTGGAATCATGTATGAATGTGGATGTGGATATGAATGTATGAATGCGGATGTGGAAATGGATGTATGGATGTGGATGTGGAAATGGATGTATGGATGTGGATGTATGAATGTAGATATGGATGTGGATGTGGATATGGAAATGGAATGTGGATGTATGTGAATGTGAATGTGGATGTGGATGTGTGAATGTGAATATGGATGTGGATATGGGTGTATGGATGTGGATGTATGAATGTGAACGCGGATGTGAATGTATAATATAGATGTATGGATGTGGATATGGATGTGGATGTGGATGTATGAATGTGGATGTGGATATGGATGTATGAATGCGGATGTGGAAATGGATGTATGGATGTGGATGTGGATGTGGAAATGGATGTATGGATGTGGATGTGGATATGGATGTATGAATGTAGATGTGGATGTGGATGTGGATGTGGATATGGAAATGGAATGTGGATGTATGTGAATGTGAATGTGGATGTGGATGTGTAAATGGATGAAATGTGGATGTGGATGTGTAAATGGATGCATAAAAGAAATTCTTTTATATTAAAAGAGTGATTTTCATCACATAAATGAATTGTATGCATAAACATATGCATAAAAGATATTTTTTTATATTAAAAGTGTGATTTTCATCATAAATGATTTTTACGCATAAATGAATGCATAAAAGAAATTCTTTTATATTAAAAGAGTGATTTTCATCATAAATGATTTGTAGGCATAAATATATGCATAAAAGATATTTTTCATATTAAAAGTGTGATTTTCATCATAAATGGATTTTATGCATAAATTAGATGCATAAAAGAAATTCTTTTATTCTAAAAGTGTAATGCCTACTAAATTGGATTTATGCATGGAAAGATGCATAAAGAATTTATTTTAACCCAAAAGTGTTATTCTCAAAGATGCATAAAGAAATCCATTTTTATTTCAAAAGAGTTATTTTCATCAATTTTGATTTTATGCATAGAAAGATGCATAAAGAAATCTATTTTTATTTCAAAAGAGTTATTTTCATCAATTTTGATTTTATGCATAGAAAGACGCATAAAGAAATCTATTTTTATTTCAAAAGAGTTATTTTCATCAATTTGGATTTTATGCATAGAAAGATGCATAAAAATTTGATTTTTAATTCAAAAGTGTTATTCTCATTAAAATGGAATTTATGCATAGCAAAATGCATAAAAGGTTTATTTTTAATTCGAAAGTGTTATTTTCCTTAAAATTGAATTTATGCCTAAATAGATGCATAAAAGGATTTTTATAAAAATATTTTTTCTACTAAAGTTGTCTTTATGCCTAATTAGATACGTAAAGGAATCAGATAGATGTAAATGGATGGATGGAAGTGATATGAATCAGATAAATGAAATTGGATGAATGGATGATGTGGTTTGATGTGTGAATGATGTAGATGTGGATGTGGAAATGGATATATGGATGTGGATGTGGATGTGGATATGGATGTATGAATGTAGATGTGGATGTGGATGTGGATATGGAAATGGAATGTAGATGTATGGATGTGGATATGAATGTGGATGTATGGATGTGGATGTGGATGTATGAATGTAGATGTGGATGTGGATGTATGGATGTGGATGTGGATGTATGGATGTGGATGTGGATGTGGATGTATGGATGTAGATATGGAATGTGGATGTGGATGTATGAATGTGGATGTGGATATGGATGTATGAATGCGGATGTGAAAATGGATGTATGGATGTGGATGTGGATGTGAAAATGGATGTATGGATGTGGATGTGGATGTGGATGTGGATGTGGATGTGGATATGGAAATGGAATGTGGATGCGGATGTGTGAATGTGAATATGGATGTGGATATGGATGTATGGATGTGATGTATGAATGTGAACGCGGATGTGAATGTATGATATAGATGTATGGATGTGGATGTGGATGTATGAATGTGGATGTGGATATAGATGTATGGATGTGGATGTATGAATGTGGATGTGGATATGGATGTATGAATGCGGATGTGGAAATGGATGTATGGATGTGGATGTGGAAATGGAAATGGATGTATGGATGTGGATGTGGATATGGATGTATGAATGTAGATGTGGATGTGGATGTGGATGTGGATATGGAAATGGAATGTGGATGTATGTGATTGTGAATGTGGATGTGGATGTGGATGTGTGAATGTGAATATGGATGTGGATATGGATGTATGGATGTGGATGTATGAATGTGAACGCGGATGTGAATTAATGAATGCGAATATGTATGTGAATGGATATGACGTCGATATGAGCGAATGGATGAGATGAGATGTCATGTGAATGGATATGACGTCGATATGAGCGAATGGATGAGATGAGATGTCATGTGAATCAAAATGTGAATGAATAATATAAGATGTGAATGAATGAGATGTAATGAGAAATGGATGTAATGAGATGTAATGTAATTTAAGAAAGATAAGAATGGGTGTTATGTGAAGTGAGTGAATCTGATGTGATGGGATGGAAATTGTTGTATCTGGTTAAGAATGGATACGCATATGATTTGGAATTGGGTTAAGTAATAGAGATTGATGTGGAATAATGTGGAAAGACGAGAGTTCATTATAGAAACTGTATTTGTGACCTATTTGTAAATGACTGTTTTATGTCAAGAATGTTAGGGAAGCATTTTGACCGTCTTGTGATTAAGGTCGCGGAGACTTAACTGATAAAGTTGCAACTGCTGAGATGGAGAGTGAATGGAGGACGTCTCGCATAGCAAGGTCGGCTGAGGTCTTGACCAGCCTTGGTTTGATTAAAATGGTGAGCTTCCGGTACAGTGGATGAGGGACCAAGGAAGCAGCCTATGAGTGAAGCACTAGGTGACCTGCGAAGGATCCTAGAGGGTGCTGACCATACGGTGCTCCGGCTCTGGGTCGCCGCCGAAGATACCCACAAGTACATCGGGGAAGATATTGGAACAAGGAGTAAGAGTTATTTTCTGAAACCGGGCATGGATCTGGTTGATTAATCTTGCTGGTCCTCAACGGATGAGTCCATGGCTCTTTTACATGGATCTGTTGGTTGATCTTGCTGATCTTCAACGGAGATTCCATCTTGATTTTTTTTAAGTGATTATATTGCCGGGTACTATGAGCTAGGAACTATTGAAAAGGCCCCTGAGTGGACAGGTGGTGAGCGTTCTGGTTGCCAATGATGCCATAGATACTCTGATGAAGGAATGATTGGAATTTAAGATTCAACCAGATATTTTGGAGGATTGTGATCAGTGATACTATGGTTTCATTAAATGATTGTTTTAAAGATGGCTGAATATGTGAAAAAGGCAATTTCGTATGGGTGTGTAAGTGGTATGACTAATGTTAAATTTGCATGAATATCCGGCTAGGGGGCCTGGGAACTCTTTTCCCTGGTACTCGGGACAAAACCTAACCAAATTCTAAATTGGATCCCATCACTACAGTGGTTGGGCAGTTGGTTAACCCATGGGACTGGATGGGGTTAGGCTGGACTGATGGATCCGAAAAATCAAAAAGGATTTTAGATGGAATTATGTGAATGTTGGAAGTCGTGAATGGATGTGAAAAGATGAATGCTAATTTGTTGGTTGATATTATAAAGCATATGATTAAATGAATTGAATCTTCCTTCTTCAAATGCTACATGGCTTGGGATTTAGACCAAGTTTTATTGGGAAAATAAGGATGCTAATAGAACTCCAAATCCCATCTAAACATAAATGGTTGAATAAATAAAACTTTACTATAAAGAAGTGTTAAGCAAGTTTCTCCTCTCCCCTTTGCTTTTGTTTGATATTGCTATAATGTAGGGTGGGCATTAGGATTTACAAGAAAAAGTTGTAACATGGAATGTGAAAGGGTTCACAATTTCTCTGGAGTGCAGGGGATAAGGGGGGTGTGGTGGGGAGCGCAAGAGAGGGGGGTGGGGTTAGTGAGGGAGAGTAAGGTCAGTGAGGGAGGGGGTTAATGGAAGGGATGGGGGTGTGTGGTGGGTGAGGTGTGAGAGAGAGAGATAGAGAGAAAGGGGGATACACTAGGCTTGATGAAATTTTGTTCAAAACGTTTCTTTGATTGCACTCCTAATTTCAATTGCTTTAGGTATTGCCATCTTATAAGCCCTCTTGAAAAGTTCAATTTCTCCTTAAGTTGAGCTATCTTAACTCTGGGTACAAGATCTTAGGATCCACTTCTCGGGTTTGAGGCATTTCAGTCAATTCGTCAAGAAATACATGCATATTCACTCAACCATCTAGGTTTAAACGAACCAGGGTCTTTTCGAGTAGAGTGAAGCTTAACAAAGTAAATTTCTTCTTTCTTCCTAAGCCCCTTCATCATTTTGGATACCTTTACCAACTGTAACTTTGGAGATCTAGTGACTCCAAAACCTTGGACCTTATTTTGATAAAGATCCATAAAAGAAACAATTCCCTTGTGGCAATGTACATCTACTTGATTTTGAGTAAGCTAATCTAGTCTGAGAATTCCATCTCATAAATTCTTAAAGGTAAGACTTTAAATTTGCGAGTAAATGTTCCCCACTGGCCATTTTGACTTGCATAGGTTTACCCTGTTTATGTTCTATCTCTAACTTTCATAGGCAGGCAAGCAAAATGAAAGACTGAGTGCTTCCAGAATCACAATCAAAAGCTCAAATTGCTTAGTGGGGGTGCTTGAATGATAGACCTGATAACACATATTCATAGACCAGGAACTACGGGATAACCCTTCTTATTCTAGGGTGATGGAGGGATCATAATATATAATCCTTTTTTGCTTCCCATTTTGGCATTGATGCTCAATGGCTGCATAAATTTTGCCTTTATTATCTTCTTCCAAGTGAGCAACAACAGTGATAGTTCAAGTAGCAATTAGTTGAACTAAAAATTTCCTTCTTTGATTATCCCAATTATGAGGCAAAAATTTTGGCCTTAGAATCACAATCAAAATCAAAATCTCAAATTGCTTAGTGGGGGTGCTTGAATGATAGACTTGATAACACATATTCAGAGACCAGGAACTAAGGGATCACCCTTCTTTTTCTAGGGTGATGGAGGGATCATACTATACGAGCATTTTATGCTTCCCATTTTGGCCTTGATGCTCAATGGCCACATAAATTTTACCTTTATTATCTTCTTCCAAGTGAGCAACAATAGTGATAGCTTAAGTAGCAATTGGCTGAACTAAAAAATTCCTTCTTTGATTTTCCCAATTCTGAGGCAAAGGGCCTTGATAACTTTGGGAGGAGTAATAGGTCTTTGGTGGCTTTGGGCAAATGTTGTTGGCCTTTGAAATGGAGGTCTTACAACACTTTTCATAACTCATTTACTATATGGTGTTAAAGTACTCTTACTTTATTGAATGTGTTTTGTGCACGAATCCCCTCCCTCTGGCTGTGGGAGTGGAAGATGATCTTCTCGATGCATAACTATTCCCAGTAGATCAAGACAAGAGCAATTGGTATAATGAGATGCTACAATTCTTGAGAGATCTCTCTTTTTTGAAAAATATGGATAGAGATCAAGATATTAAACGATCACATGAACATCACATGAAGATTCCGATCTTAAGAAGCAAGTCATTCGTAAGGATAACATAGCAATTGTACAAAATGAGCTAGATCAAATATTGAGAATATGTGTCCCAAATCATGGAATTCTAACAAAAGCACATAGGGATAAGTGGAGGTCACTTCTCTAGAGACATAACATGAAAAAGTATTCCAATTCAGACTATGGTGACCCACCACCCTTAAGAATGCCCATAGATTTACAAAGGAATGTGATATGTGCCAAAGGCTAGGATAGCCCCAACGCAGCAAGATGCCTTCTCAACCCATATTACCTCTAGAACCATTCCAAAAGGAGGCCTTGGACTTTGTAGAACCATTCAAATACATAGCCCAGAGGATAGGAAATAGATATATATTTGGTAGCAATAGATTATTATAGCAAATGGGTGGAGGCAAAGGCAATGAGAGATTGCAAAGTGGATTCATTCACCAAGTTCATGTATGAGATCATCATGATAAGATTTGGATGCCCAAGGCACCCACTTCTTGAATGAAGTGATCAAGAAATTGACATAGCAGCATATGGTTATAATACATAAAAAGTCCATTACACACTATGCATAGGCAAAGTGGACAGGCCGAGTCAATCAACAAAGGCCCCTGAAAGGAATTTGATCAAGATAGTAAATGAGAAACGGAGTGACTAGGATAAGAAACTACACTTTGTGTGTTGTGGGCCTTTCAATGGATAGCCTATAAGAACATAATTGGTCTCACACCATTCAACTTGGTGTATAGTCTAGGGGCAATGGCACCCATGGAATTCTTAGTGCGCCTAGTCTTAAAATAGCTATCATAGAAAGATTCAGTCCAAAAGACTTAACAAACCACAGAATTCAGTAGTTACTATTTGTTGGAGGAGGACGAGGAAAGGTTGTTTAATGCTTGGACCACTAAAATAGTGTAAAAAAGGAGGAAGTTACAAGCACACAGGACAACAAGTTCAAAATCTTATTCAACTCAAGAATGGGGCCACACTTGGACAAACTGAAGATGAGGTGGACCAGACCATATAGGATCCTGAGAAAATTAGGGACTGAAACTTTTGAGCATTGGTGGATGGAGTAACCCTCAACTAGTAACCTTCAACCACCTAGTTAATGAATATAGGTTCAAGCCATTTGCGCCAGATAAGAGGATTAGAAACCCTAATCTAGGTGTTGCCTAAATTTGTGGAATTAACAAAAAAAGAAAGAACCTCGAGATAGACAGATGTGTTGATGTATGCTAGGAAAAGAAAGAGCCAAATGTCGGACTTGTAATGCCACTAACAGGGGCAAAAAGACATCCCACCAGTGGAGGAGAGGGATGTCTTTTTGCAGGCACATCAAGAATCTGGCGCACAATAGCATGCTACAGCCCCAAACTACTGGGAGGGAATCAAGGGACTGGCACCCGAAGGGTAGAATCATTTAAGTGGACTTTCAAAGGCTTGAAGAAAAAGAGGGGCTAGGATATAGAAACCTCATGGACGGCCCCAAGTAGAGTCTAACCCACCAGGTGGAATTTTCGATTAGACTTTTCCTTTGTAAAACTATTCTTGTAATTGTCTTTTGGGCAACGGGTAGTACCCAACTAAGTCGATATATGAAGAAGACGAGAGAGGAGGGAAGGGTACCCAACTAAGTTGATATATGAAGAAGAAGAGAGAGGAGGGAAGGGAGAGAATCTGGAGTCTAAACACTATAATATGGTAGTACCCAACTAAGTCGATATATGAAGAAGAGAGAGAGGAGGGAAGGGAGAGGATCTGGAGTCTAAATGCTATAATATGGTAGTGTGTTACTTTTTGAAAATGAATACAATGGTTTATTGCTTATTTACAATCTCACACACCTACTCAAACAGCTTTTCAACTCAAGGTAAGTTTCTCATATCTTTATATCTATAATCAATTTATATTTTATTCTTACGATGTCAAGCTTCTCATGAATTTTTGTTCAAGAACTTTATATTTCCTACCCATAGAAAGAATAATGATTCACATGTCTTTAGAGTCTTAAAACTATTTTTGATAGATAATTTCAACCACACTACAACAATGGAGGTATGTGTTGACTTCATTTCACCAACAATTCACATTTTCAGCAAAGTCATTTAAAATTTCCTTTACTTTTACAATAAGATAAGCATCTCTTCAACAACAAATTGACTCTATTTGCCAATTCTTAGATGGATTCCTGAGCAGTTTTTCCGTGCCTATATCGATCTCATCAAATCTTACTTTCAAACATAGGCTAGTTGATATAATGCAATTGAGGATAGTTGCTATCCTGGGGAAGGAGGGATGTTACGATTTTTGTGGTTAATTAGGGATGCCTAATTACCACTATGTTTGTAGCATGACACTTGGGTGATTCTGAATATTCCATGTGTAGGACATATGAAATTAGGGATGGCTAGAACTAAGTGTTGGATTTAATGCTTGTGTGATGTGTACTTTTAGCATGTGTTGCTAATTTGTAATGTGTTTGAATGGACAACCTGTAGGTTGGTGAGATTGACAGGCTTTGTGCTCGTAAGATGTCGGTATGGCTAGGACATGATGGTGGTGATTTGGTAGTAATTACTGAGAAGGTTTTTCTCATTTTTTTAAAGAATTTGGCCGTAGTATCTATCTATGAGATTTTGTATCATTAATGGCCACCCACTTTTGTTATACTTGGGCATGGACTTACTGATTTGTTGCACATGAATTAGCCCTTGGGGTTCTTATGTATTTTTCCTTTAGTGGTTTAGATAGGAAGAATTTATCTTAGCTTGGGTTAAAGCAACTCCTGTTTTTGTAAAGGGCAAGCCCATGCATAAGCGTACAACTATTTTTGACATATGGGCTATTTTTATGTGAATAAAGCATAAATACCCAAGAAGTGGGAGGATGCCGACACATCTTGGGGAGGGGGGGGAGATTGGACCCAATATCGTGTTCAAGGTGATGTCTACTTAATTTCTTGTTTTTATTTCAATTTATGCTCATCTTGTCAAATTAAATTAAATTCTGTGGTTGTCTTGTTGTATTTGTGAGTTTTGTATTATTCTTCAAAAAGGTATTTCAAGGTCCAGTGTCATAATTAGGTTAAATAGACCTTAAAATTGGTTTTGGGACATAGGGTTTATCCCAATTTGGACTCCTTACATGAAGAAATTAGGTTAGAAACAACAATTTGGAGTAGGATTTACAAACTAGATTAATTTCTATGTTTGTGAGTTTTTTACGTTTTATATTAGTGTTGATTACATAGATTAACCTAGCTTAATCCACCTATAATTTGGGCCACAAGCTATAAGTCTCTTGGTTGGCTGGATTAAATGCATGCAAGTTTTAGGCTCCAAGTCAAAAAGGGAATTTTGGAAAACACCAAAAATCCGGCCACCCCTTTTTGGATAGTTATGGTGAAACCGAAAACTATAAACCACAAACCGAAAACCCTAAATTGTAAAAGTGAATAAAAAGTAAAAAGCAAAAAGCAAAAAATAAAAAAAGAAAAAAAGGGAAAAAATAAAGATGAACAAGTACGACTAGACATAGGTGCATCAATTTTACTATCACGCAAGGTTTGCACCAGCCATTTAGGCATACCTCTAGCCTGCTCATTTTCAGCCCTATCCTCATAAATTACATCCTGTAAATCTGCATAAGAAATAGGCTGATCTATGATGTCATTTGAAATCTGCATAGGCTGAATATTTGCCTCATTTTAGGACTTACATTTGAATTCCCACCTGTAAACAGAGGCAACAACGTATCAAATGCATCCCGTGAGCTCACCACCTGTCTCTTTGGTACATGATAACAAAGGCTGCACAGCATCTTCCACAAAAACAACATCTCGACTAATCAAGATACGCTTTGACTGCTGCGGATGATACAATCTGTAACCCTTGCTCTCATCACTGTAACCAACAAAAATGCATTTGACAGCCTTATCATCCAATTTTCTACGTTGTTGCACAGGCACTAAAGCATAGGCCAAGCAACCAAAGACACGCAAGTGACCAATAGAAGGCTTCCTTGCCATGCCAAGCTTCATATGGAGTAACAGATTACAAGGCCTTAGTGGGACACGTGTTGAGTACATATGCAGCAGCACACATGACAGCCTCAAGCCAAAATGCATGTGGCAAAGCTTGGCTCTTGACCATACATCGTGCCATCTCCATAAGTGACCTGTTTTTCCTCTCAACAACACCATTTTGCTGAGAGGTATACGGCATTGCACATTGGTGTTTTATCCCACGACTAGCCAGAAATGCATCAAACTCTTTAGACATGTACTCCCCCGCTCGATCAGAACGGAGGGTGCCCACAGTACAATTGGATACATTTTCAACCATAAGCAAAAACTATTTGAAGCACAAAAACACTTTGGACTTTGCCTTCAATGGATATACCCATGCATGCCTTGAGTAATCATCAATGAAAGTCACGAAGTACAAGTGTTTACCAAATGACGGAGTTTGCATAGGCCCACATACATCACTATGTACAAGTTGCAATTTGTGAGTGGCCCGCACAGAACCATCCTTTGGAAATGCCGAACACTGCATTTTGCCCAAAATATAGCCTTCACAAACATGTTTTAATGGTGCCTCAAGAGGGGGCAATGAAGCAACCATATCAAATTTCTGCAAACGTAGCAAACTAGCAAAGTTCAGATGACCAAAACGAGCATGCCATAGTTTTGCATTTGAAACTGCCTTTTCATCTCAGAAACTGTATTTGCTCAATCTTCCACACACTTGTCATAAGAATTGAGCCTATACAGCCCACGAAACAAAGTGCCAGATGCAATAATCGTATCACCAAAAGTCAAATCATGAATAGTATATCTGTCATCCACAAATTTGACTACAAGTCCAAGTCTAGCAAGCGCAGAGACGGACAATAGATTCTTCTTTATCCCTGGCATATACAAAGCATCTGAAAGTGTGAAAGCACTACCATTTGCAGCAGTAAGCATAATTTTACCAACGCCCTTCACTGGGTAAGAAGCATTATTGGCACATGTGATAGTATTCCCATTAGGGACAGACCTCAAGACAAGTGAACATATCACGATGCGAGGTAATGTGCTTTATAGCACCACTGTCAAAATACCATACATCAAAGTCAACAGAAACTACCAAACATGCATCATGTATAGATGGGTCATACTGGCAATACACGCTAAACGCCCATTCTGTATCCTGCACAACATTTGTAGAATCTGCATTTGTAGAAGCATCCGCTATTGTGGCTGCATTTGACTCTTTCTTCTTTGCCTCTTTAGCCTTTAGCTTAGGGCAATTCTTAATGACATGATCAGTTACCTTATAATAGTTGCACCTGATATTTTTCTCGCCTTTATCTCAAGAGCCTTCTCAGACCTATTATTGCTACCTGTGGAAGGAGAAGAAGTTGCACACCTACTAATAGGAGAAGAAATAGTGGAAGGGACTGCCTTACCACTTCTTCTCTGCTGGGCAGCAAAACAAATGCCTGATCAACTGCACGTTGCCTAGTCTTGTTTTGCCTGGACTGCGCTTCTTGCAAGAGCTTGTTGACTAAAGTATCATACTTGACAACATCAGGTCTGTCCTCAGTAACAAGTCTCCACGTGGAAGCAAAAGTCTGATATGACTCAGGTAAAAATCATCAATAACAATCTGCACAAGAGAATGATCAGGAATAATCTCACCTGCAAAAATCAACTGCTCCTTGAGATCTTTAATCTCAACAAGAAAAACATTCATGTCATCATCTTCCTGTATAATCTTCGATTCTAGCTCTTTACGCAGGTAAGAGATTTTTGCCTTGTTACGATTTGCATACAAACCAGCTAGAATATCCCAAGCTTGTTTTGTTGTTTTAGCTGAACGAATATGTGGAGTGATGTTACGTTTGATAGAAAGTGCAATCAAGGAATGAGTCTGCGCATCTTTACCATCCCAACGAGTTTGTTCAGCAGTGGGTAAAACAATAGTAGAGCTGCTAGAACCTGCAACATCCTCAACAGATCTTACATCCACAAAACCTGGACGTATATCCATATCTTGCACAATGTTCCACACTCCTTTTGCAACCAAAACATGCTGCATCATGTATGCCCAAAGTGGGTAGTTGCTGTCTCCATTCAGTTTGTCATCACAGCAGGCAGCAGACAACATGCGAAATACGTCATTGCTGTTATCAGCCATGGCCACTGACTGAAACTAATGCAAAAGCTACCTGTAATGGAGTAAAGACTGAACAAAAAACAACTCGTGCTATGTAGCATGGTCCACAATAGAATATGTATGCCTATTTTGTAGAAAACTGCACTATCAAAATTTCTGCACAAAATGACGAACACCTGTACAGAACTTGTAATGCAAAAACGGAGCCCAAAATGACCTCAGATGCAATTTCTGAGAACACAAAGCCCTAGGGGATTATATGCAGAGTATGGGGACCTGCAAGCGCTCGTGAAAGCTCACCTCAATCGGAGAACGTGAGTCGGAGGGTGCTAGCGGCGTAGCCCTGGGAGCCGATGCCAGCTCTGATACCAATTGTTGGAATTGGGGTTGCAGGAAAGCACACAAAGCTTGGAGAAGAAGAAGCAAGAATGCACACAACACACAGTGTATTAGATTGTGTCAATGTACAAAGATAAGTTAGTCCTAGAATAATGGGCGTATATACAAGTCGGGGGAAAAAACCTCCTAAAGAGGAAAAAGGTGCCCCGGCGGTCCTAAGTGTGTTCACACACATCACTGCCTATATATATGGCAACATACACAAGAATCCAAGAATCTACTAGCATGGGCTTCACATTCTGAGAGCATAGAGGGGTACCACTCAAGATGCTATTATCACAATTCTAGACTCTATGGTGTTGGGTGTACTACACCACTTATAACAGCACCATGTGTGTGACCAACCACGCAACATTTCCCATTAGTTTCATGCCCTTGGTCATAACTATGGCAACCATGTGGTTACATGAGTCCCTACAATAATGGCTTCAGGCCTAGTTAACACATCCATATCATCTGCTAGGGCCATAGAGGGAGGAACCTTCACCCAACATCCTCGATCTTCCTCTACTTTGCCAATGCAACCTAGAGAAAGGGGGACATTCTCATAAATGACTAGACCAGAGTGGCACCCTTAGCTTGTATATCATCGGTACCTATGGGACCCCACCTATCAAACTCATGTTACTCCTTCGAGATTCACGCCATTCCGCCCACAGAGGCGGCACCCTTCATACCACATGGTGCCCCTATTGTACCAATACTTCTAGCAAACAGCCTCCCAACTAATCCAGTAGCCTTTGTGTAAGCATTGGGGGGATTAGTGGTCAAAAGTATAGGACCAGTCATCATGAGAGATAATGGACGGAGTAGCTCTGGAAAGGCTACTTACACACAAGTTCAGTGGAGAGAGGGTGATCCTAGAAGACATCTTGAAGTCTTCGATCAAGTTTGCGAGGCCTTATGTGAGAGGAATGATTTTGCAAAGACCAATGCCTTTAGCCTTACACTAGATGGCAAGGCTGATGATTGGTATCAGACCCTAAGAGTTCAAGAATGTCTAAACTGTACTGGGCTTCCAAGGTTATTCCTAAAGAAGTTTGTGCATGAGGGAGCTTTATGGAGTGTGGCTTCACAGTTGCACAAGGTTGAAAGAGAAGAAGATGAATCAATGTGAGAGACTTAATTAGTTGTCTCAGGCATTTAAACTATCACTATGCTCTACATGAGTGCTTCTCCAACAATCAACTACTTGATCGATTATCCACGGGCTTAAGTATGAAGACATCCATAATGGTTTGGTCATTAGAGGTATCACAACATGGGAGGATGTCACAACTAATGCCATCCAACTCGAGGATAACCTGATGATAAGGGGAGTCATAGCTTGAGATTCTAAGTATGTTGCATTCATCAGCAAAATAGCCATAACAGCTAGCGATTGTAGCACCATCAATGCAAAACCTGTAGAGCTAAAGGTAATACCTTAGCAAAATGACTTAGACTGACTTCTCAAAATCCCTCTAAGAGGAAATGAAGGCTACCAAAGCTTTTGACAATGTGCACATGTACTCAAGGAGAGAGCTTTATAAGTGTTCCATTTGTTGTCAAGGACATAGCACCAATGAATGTCTAATTTTAAGAGCTTGTCACAATGGTAACTGTAGCTTTTGTGGGCACCATGGTCTCAAGGCCAAAGATTGTTAAACACACCTGTAGGCCATTTCCATAATGGGACCAAAGCTAGCCTTGTGAGCACCATAATAGACACTAGCCCTATGCGCTGTAACAAATCAAGTAATGGTTAAGCATCCCACGCAATAACTCCTATCAAAGGGCATGCCCAATGCACCAAATGTGCCATTACCTCCACCAGTCTTGGGACTGTAACCACCTCCACCAAGGGTGACACCTCTTAATTAAGTAATCTTCGAGGAGCGTAATGATAACCAAGAATATGAGGTAGATGTCAAACCCACCCCACACCTCTTTGAGGACCCCATGGAGCTTCATCCCGACTAGTATGTAGTGGATGGGAGAGGCGGAGTCGAGCTAGTTTACCAACTTGCCGCTATGGGAAGGGGTCGGACATCAATGCAACAGGAAGGAGAATGCTACTTTAATGTTCATTTGAATGGGTTTAGAGATAGGCAATAAAGTCTTTATCGTTCAAATACCTTTCGTAAATAGGATAAATGCTCCTTCCATGATGAAAGAGTGCATAAACCATCTAAGAAACCTTTTGAAAAAATTCTTCTTCTTCTTCACACAACAAAAGAGGTCTACAAAGAAGATAAAGTGACTAACACACATAATACAGTATATACAAGCAGTCTATAATGTGAACACGCTAAGTGGAGTGGGTAGGTGTGGACTAGTCGGTGTAGTCCCAACTGTAGAATCTCTGGCGAAGATATGCCAGTGCTAGCTACCAAACCCACCAGTGATGTAAATGTTGAATGGTCATGCAAGTGCCTCCTGAGTGTCAGCTCATGTTGAGCTTGACATCTAAACAATCCCCCTTAAGCTCAACTCTAGCTCATGAACTCCAAGCATATCTCGAACTCTGCGGAGCTTCTCAGCTCCCAAGGCCTTCGTGAAGATGTCAGCAACCTGATTCTGTGTGTTGGCATAGGCCAAGTCTATGTCGTCTGCCAAGACTCTCTCCCTGATGAAGTCGTAATGTACCTCAATGTGTTTCGTCCGTGCATGGAAAACTGGGTTTCTGGCCAATTGTATACTGCTAAGATTATCACAATATATGATAACATTTCTCCCCACATGCAACCCCGAATCAGCAACAAGTAGCTTGCGTATCCAAGATACCTCACATGCTGCCACCGTAGCTCCTCTGTACTCTACCTCTGTACTCGACACAAGGAAACTGTGGGCTACTTCTTGCTCCTCCATGTCACAAGTAGCACTCCCCAATGAAAACATAAATCCACTGGTAGACACCCTATCTGAGATGCTACCTACCCAATCTACATCTGTGTACCCATATAGCTCCAATGGTACACCTGCTATTGTTGCATAAAACAATGCATAATCAACAGTGGCCCTCAAATACCGAAGTGTGCATCACACACTGTTAAGATGTGGTTTACACTGAAACTTGCATAAACTAGCTCTCTAAGCCAACAGTGTAACTCAAATCTGCCCTGCTGATCGTGACATAGATCAAACTCCCCACAATCTTCCTATACATAGTGGGATCCTCCAACCAACACATAACTTGCATCCGCACTAAGCTTGCCATTTTGATTTAATGGCACCAAGATTGACTTACAATCAACCATCCCATACTTGGACAACATGTCCAATACTACATACTGATCGTGACATAGATCAAACTCCCCACAATCTTCCTATACATAGTGGGATCCTCCAACACATAACCTGCATCCGCACTAAGCTTGCCATTTTGATTTAATGGCACCGAGATTGACTTACAATCAACCATCCCATACTTGGACAACATGTCCAATACATACTATCTTTGTGACAACCAAATATCCTCAGGTGTGCGAATGACCTCAATTCCCAAAAATTAGCGTAAATCTCCCAAATCCTTCATCTCAAACTTCCTTTTGAGAAGACTTTTCACATACTCGATCTCATCCAAGTTATCACCCCCAACAATAAGATCATCTACATATATGGTGATGATCACAATACCCTTATCACTCTGTGTGCACATACAAAGAGTAATCTACATCTGCCATATGAAAACTAATAGTGAGACAAGATACTCAACAATCTTGTCAGGCCATGCTCGTGGAGCTTGCTTCAACCCATACAAAGCCTTATGAAGCTTACATACATACTACGGGTGACTTGTATCCTCAAAACTTGGTGTGGCTAATCCATATAAACCTCTTCTTTTTGCAAGTCACCATGCAAGAACACATTTTTTACATCCATCTGATGTAAAAACCAACATTTAGCTGCAACCACCACAATCACAACTCTCACAATTGCCATCTTTGCAACAACTGGGGCAAATGTCTCCTCACAATCAATCCCATGTGTCTACGCATATCCTTTGGCTACCAATCTAGCCTTGTATCTGCTTATGCTACCATCACTGTTATGTTTCACCTTATACACCCACTTACAGCCAATAGCTTAGACACAGCCTCAGCCTAATAGCTATGTGGCATATTCTTCTCTACCCCATCAATGCTCGTGCTATCTCTGCAATGTGCCTGTTTTTCTGCTTAGCAACTCCATTGTGCTAAGGAGTGTATCTACATATAAATTGTCTCTGAATGCCATTCTTTCCCAATAATTCAGAAAACTCATTGGAGAAGTATTATCCCCCTCCATATGACCTTAGGCACTTCACATGCTTTCCTGTCCATCACTCTAAAATTTTAAAAATGAGTGAACACTTCACTCTTCTCCTTCATGAAATACACCCACACTTTCCTCGTGTGGTCATTAATGAATGTTATATAGTACCTGCAGCCACCCATAGACATAGTCTTCTCGCAGGACCCCATACATCTGAATGCACAACATCTAGTACATTCCTACTCACATTTCTGTCATGTGGAAATACATGTCTTGTTTTCTTTCCAAATTGACATGCTTCACATACTTTCTACATACCTTCAACTTTAAACTTCGACAGCCCCATCACAATTTAGTCTGCACATAGACTTCATTCTTTGCACATTTACATACCCCATTCTCTTATGCCAAATGAGTTTTTGAGCTAGTTCTTTGCACAATTCACTTCTCCTCATCTAGTGCAAGAAGTCTATACAAAAAAACCCTCTCAATGTTGCATTGTACAAGCCCAATTTTGGCCACCAAAATTTGTTACCCTTAATCACATTAAGCACTAATCACTATCATTAGTGCTGTGTTAACATAAATTGGGCTAATTAAAGTCCAAAATTGGAAAATTGGGGTGTAAACTCAGTGTGGGAAGTTCTCTTTTACATCAAAAATCATTGCATTCTCTTGCATTACTAAAATTGAACAGATTTTTTTATCATCCTTGTACTAGGACTAGACACTGGCCAAAGATCTTCCCGACCTTCATACTACAAATTTGTATGAGATTAGACACTGCTAACAAAGCAAAATAAAATCTTGTTAATAAGACCTTCTCATTATGGAACATGTTGATGTTGTTTCAAGGTTTAATGGTGATGGGTTTTACACATGGCAAGGCTTTACAAAACTCTAGAAAGCAACAATATAATCTTTGCCTTGTGTGCTTCACTTCCAAAGTGTGCAGTGGTCCCATTCCACTTGACCCATAGCTCTGGTGTTTTTGCTCGGTGCTGCCCAATATGTCAACAACCACACTGTGCACTTCCATGTTACTAGTAGGTAGAGCTCGTTGATTGCGACCATGGTGTGAAGTCCCTATCTTGGGCAAATAAATCTTATTGATTAAGGCATCTCCATATGTTAACATGTCAAAAAACTCGTGCATCTTTTTTTGGAGCATCCATCTTTGCGAGAGCATGGAAAGACCATTAGTCTCATGATTATCACCACTACTCATCCTGAACACTTTTGATGTGTCATATGAAGGCCAAGGTCACAACGATAATGATATTGGTAATGATGATGCAATGATGATGAATTAATGAGACTTACCAATTGTTGGAGAAATCATAGTCAAAGAGTGTGTTCTAGTGTGTACTAGGAACTAGTTTATGAGTCTTTGTATGAGAGAGTGCCATGTGTCACTTTGGGAGTTATCCCATAAGCATATGGTACTTGAGTGTGAGTGTTCACTCTATAAGGGTGATGTACTTTCTTGTGTGTCACATCAATTAAATCAAGCTATCTTGGTCTACATGTAAGTACTTGTTCATTTCTTTTATTTCCTTTCATTTCCATTTCATTATGCCATCTCTCCTTTTACACCTAGAGTTAGCTTGGTCTCCTGTTCCAACATGGTATCAAAGCCATGCTTCTCCATAAGCAACCCTTGGGGGTGAAGGCCAACCCACAAATGGAAGTTGGTCTTCCTCCTTTGGTTGTCCATCTACAAGCTAACTCTCTTTGCCACTAACCTCTTCTTTGGCTCCACATCCAACGCTTCATCCTCATCCATCGTGTCTCCTAACTCCTTGGCAACCATGGATCATCTACCTTTTGCTGAACGCCACTTGCCACCACATGAGCATCATCGCCCATAGCCAGTTGTCAAAGAAAAGATCTACAAGAGAACTGAATACTGCTGCTGAGCATAGCGCAGCTTCTACTGAACGCAAACACAACGTGTAAAGCGCAGTTTCTGTTGAACATTGCTGCTGAGCGTAGGTCAAGCGCAGCATCTATTGAACGCAAAGCCTGCTCTGCTCAGGAGATGCAGGCAGTTCTGCTGTGCTGCCACCAGCCGTCCCTCTTCAACCTAGTCGTGTGGCTATGTGTTATTTCTTGTGTTGCACTGTGTGATGCAGTGAGGAGGAGAACATGGCAGTGTTGGCAACTAGTGCGATTGTTGCTACAGTGCTTGTGTTTGCAGGAGCATCAAAGGTTTGTGGTTTGAGAAAGTGATGCCATTTGTTTGGGATAAGCTTTACAACCTTTATTTCTGTTGCCCCACCAGTCGTCCCTCTTCAACCTAGTCATGTGGCTATGTGTTATTTCTTGTGTTACACTGTGTGATGCAATGAGGAGGAGAACATGGCGGTGTTGGCAACTAGCGCGATTGTTGCTGTGGTGCTTGTGTTTGCAGGAGCATCAAAGGTTTGTGGTTTGAGCAAGTGATGCCATTTGTTTGGGATAAGTTTCACAACCTTTATTTCTTGGCTTCACACTTCACCATAGATAGGGGTGCTTTCACATGAAGCTACATTCCATTGCAAAAACAGAAAGTTTCAGTTCAGATTTGAGTCATGACTTCGCTACCTTCTAGTACATTGTTCATGGATAAGTTCAAGGGGGAAGGCTTTCCCACACATGGCAAACCAAGATGCAACTACTACTTATGCGTGAAGGAGTCTAGGAAGTTGTTGAGAATGACACAATTGATGCACTTGATCAGCCACAAAGAAAAATTTGGAAGCAGCAAAATGCAAAAGCCATTTCCCTCATTGGTCTCTGCTTGGCAGACTCTCTCATTCATCACGTCGAATTTACATCCACCGACTAAGGAGATCTGGCATCGATTAGAGAGCATCTTTGGTAACAAGGTCACTAATTGCAAAGTTTTTCTAAAATTGAAGTTTTATGAGTTGAAAATGCAAGACAATGAAGAGCTAAGTGATCATCTCTCCAAATTTAATTCTCTTGTTCAACAATTATCAAGTTTTAAGTGTTCTCCAGATGATGAGGACAAAATGGCAGTACTAATCAAAAGCATGCAAAGTATTTTTCGCTTCGAGTAGACCATTAAAGTATTACACTTGGCCGCTACTACATATGATGACTTGGTTGCTCTTCTCATTGAGAAAGACCGCCGAAACAAGGAAACTGGGAAGCATCCCGCGTTGACGTGGGCTTCTTCCCAATGGTGTGGCCTTGGCCTACACTTGGCTTGGCTACCATATGGACATAGGCAAGGATGCTTTACCATGTGTCTCTCATTTGCTTCTACCACTTATGTTACTCTAGCTTAAAGGGATAGAGTCCTCCACCAATGCATCTTTAGGATATGTTAGCTTTACCATGTGTCTCTCATTTGCTTCTACCACTTATGTTACTCTAGCTTAAAGGGATAGAGTCACCCACCAATGCATCTTTAAGATATGTTAGCTTGCCTCTTGCAGTACTTGCGTAATCATGTGGAACTATATCTTGCTATAGGAGTAGATTACTTTCCACAAACATCTCCTTTAGTCAATTGGAAATAGTTCAACCAACTGATGAGATGATCCCTCTTGGAATATATAAACATGCTACCTTGACCATCTTCATCACTATCTTCAAAACATGCTTCAAATAGTACATACCTCCCCAAGGCTTTGTGTGGGCCAAGGCCACACCATTGGGAAGCAGCCCACGTCAACGTGGGGGCTGCTTCCCAATGGTGTGGCCATGGCCTACACATGGCTTGGTTAAAATGGATATAGACATACACATAGACATGGCTTGGCTACCATGATTCCATATCATGTGTAGCATAAATCCCATGATTCCATACCATGTGTAGCATAAACCCATGATTCCATATCATATCAAAAGCAGAAACCACACATCATCAAAAAAAACATGTTGTATATACATAAGGTAATATTTGATTGCAAAAACAATTTAACAAACATGTAAAAAAAAGGGGGCTAGAAGAGCAAGGAGCTTTTGATTCCATGTAAGCAAAGAGAAGGTTCAGCGCATGCATGGAGCACCTCCCTTTTTTCACAAAAATAGGAGATTTTAATGAAAAGGGGAGGTTCAAAAAATACCTATTGGTAGAGAATACTAGTTGGGAATGCAAGCTCATCATAACTCTTGGTGGGCGGCCTATCGGTGTCTACATAACTTTTGGGCAACCAGGTAATGTCATCATAACTATTAGCCGGAAGTGTCTGCGAATCTTTTGGGCAGCCGTCGCACTCATTCCTAGGAGTTTTTGTGCATTATTGCTTACGAGATTCTGTATATTGTGGCCACGTTCTCTTTGTAATAACTGGATCATTCTTGAGATACTACAAAAAAAAGCTAGCTTGATAAAGCTATTTAAATATTCTTGCTTTGGGTATGATTATATTTTTGATTTGATTTTTTTATTTGTGTTGATATAATTTAATTATACATGAATAATGTGAAAGCATAAATGAATAAATATGATTCCATATATATATTGAGTATATTAATTTAATGTAGTTCTTTAAATACATATTTTCTAAGTCCATATATTGAACAAGCTTAATACCTTTAAATTGAATATATAAATAAATAATACATTGATATTATATTATTTAATATCAAAAAGAGGTATTTGTGTAATAAACAATATTATCTTTATTGACACATATCATAATCAATTTTTTGTTGTCGTTTTCCTTGAAAATCCTAAATTGTCTTGTGAGCTCAGGTATACACACTCTATATCGGTTTACATGCATTTTCTTGGTCACGTATACAAGTCATCTGGCCATTTTCTTTCCTACAATGGCTCGGTGTGTGACCATCTATGGTCTTGAGGTCGGAACAAAGCTTATTATACGCTCCAAGTAAAGATACAATGAGATATCTCTGATGGAAATACAAGAACACTTTGCACTCTCTAGCAAGAGGTTCACTCTTCACCCAATGACTTTAGTTGTAGAAAGTACAAAGATTAAAGCTTTGACACTTGTTGATGGGATAGAGGGATATCTATTAGATGTAGATGTTCAAGCATTTTATAAAGTTAGGTTACATACTGTCAATTTGGTGGTACTTGATGAAGAGGAAACAATGTAGAAATATAATGTGGTGGATCAGAGATCCTCTTTGCATTACTCGAGTGTTTTTTATCTGCTTCATGTTTAGCCCAGAGGGAGATAAATACATGTTGCCTTTGAAAGTGTGCATCAAATAATGTCTGTTGATGAGCTTCATGTGTTCTATGATGGATATATTTCTTTTGAGCTCCCTTCTTCTTCTAGGAGTAATTCTTCAATGCACAGAATGGATCATAAACATGATGGTCATGTATGGGAAGACTATGCAACTTGTTCAAGTGATTGCTTTGTAGGTACAATGCGACTGAGCATGTGTGCAGGCCACTGCATTGCTACAATCTGGAGTGCCCGCACATTGTGGTTGGCAGCTTCAATTTTGTGAATGAGACTCATTGGATTGGGAGAGTGCGGAAGGTGCCTCAAGTTAGGAGACTGGGAGAAGATAGTGGAACTATCGTGTGTAGTCATTGTAGACTTCCATCAGAGTGTGTGAGGCAATGTCCTGCTATCATATATTATTGCGTCCCAAAAGATTAGGAGAATTATACAAGATATGCAATGCATTTGGGTTACCACAACCATCCATGTGCAGAGGGTATTAGTAGGGTGCAAAAGACAATAATTGAAGATAAAGTATACTCACATGCAAAGGGGAGTCTGCATGCAACACCTAAGTAAGTCAAAGTGTGTGTGGCCCAAGAGCTAGTCGTGGACGTTTTGATTAAAGAATGTGAAGGGAAAGGAGATTTTGGCGACAAGGAGCTGAATGACCTACTTAAGACTGTGACTCCGCTGTCGGATAAGAATAGAATTCACAGATGTATTCAAGAAGCAAAAGGGAGCAGTGTGAGTGGCCCGAGAGGACTTGAAGCCATTCTGGATTTGAAAAGAACGATTGGTTATCCATTTTTGCATAGCATTCTTTTCCTAGGAAGTTGGGTTCGGACATGCAACCACATGTTTTCAAAATCTTAACTCTCAGTCCTAGGAGTGGAGTAGACTTGGTGAACAGAATGAGACCGGGGTGGTAACTTGCAGGAGATGTGGGTGAATTTTGATCACATGCATTGTGTTCATGGTTGGTCTACAATGGGGGCTTTTGTGTACGATCCTTTCCTCAAGAAACTTCTAATAATTGCTACATGTGAATTTAAGGTGGAGGATAGATATGCTCAGAAAGAATTTTGAAAAATGTTGAATGTTGTTGTGCAAGAATGTGGTTGCTGTTGTTGTGCAGGAATGTGGTTATGCTAAACCTGAGTTCAAGGGTTTTATGGTGGCTGATGAGACCAATGCAAATTGGATTGTAGTGTGCTCTATTTATTTTTATGGAAAGCGTAACCCAAAAAATGTTCTTTTCATTAGAAGAAGAGCATGGTGAATCATACAAAAAAGCATATTAGAACAACTTTCCATGAGGAGCACAAGGTCTTGTGTCGAAAGTAGAAGAATGCAAGCTTGAATGTTGCAGCACCTGTAAACAAGCTTTACAACAATGGTGGAGAAATGGGCATACTATGGAGGGTGAGTTGCCTTTGATGGAAACATGGCTTGCATGGTGGAAAGTGCATGCACTGCATTGGAGTTCTTGGTTTTTAGCATAAGACATGATAGTTCCTTGGGTGGCATTCGGGAGGGATTTGTATGGTTCTATGCTAATATGAATACACTTTGCTAGCATGTGGACACCAAGTGGGTGATTGCACCACCAAGACCTACACCACTAGGTGTTTGGCCAGTTGCAAAAGGTACAAACCTTATAGCAAAGGAGGTGGCCGATCTGGATAGAGCAGGGTTTTTGTTGGAGAAGGATAGAACCATCCCATAGAATCCAAATTTGATAGTAGGGTCATGCAAGCCTAAGTACCAAGTCGATAAGGTTGTGCGTTGGCGCAAGAGGCTAGCGAATGTACAAAAAGGTCATTCAAGAAGACATTGTCATCTGTAATGAATTGCACATGTTTTATGTGAGCACAGAGGGGTCGCGTACTACTGGAGTGAATTATGTGGTGAATGTGTCTGAGTACCCAAGCTGCTCTTGTCCAGATTTCCAAAAGAGGGAAGTAAAGCATGAGATGTACCTCCCTTGCAAACATATGTATTATGTTTTTTTACAGCTTGAATCTTGATGCGCTTGTGCATGAGTTTATGCACCAGCAAGCTTTGATAAAAGTGGAGCTGTTTCAAGCACTGTCTGCAACCATGCAAATGTTGCAGAGCTATAGGGCATTGTTGGATGTCCAAATATGCATTGAAAAGTTTTGGGATGCTAACTACAAACGCATGGCAAATGTTATTGGTTGCCTATTTTTTTGGTCTTGGGAGGAGAATATGCATAGCATTTATTGTTGGTGTTCTGTTTTTTAGGTTTCTTGTTGTCTTCAGACTTTTTTCTTCAATAAAAGTTACAATTCATTGTTTGAGGTTTCCTTTTGTGGTCGAGCTTTTTTTCCCTTCATAAAATTAAGTTTGTGGTTGGACGATCCAACACTGATATATTTATGAAAAAAATATAACACGTGTCTTCATGCTCATTGCAAATCAATGCCCTGCTTCTCAAAACGTGCTCTCACTCATTCCTTCTTGCTTGTGAAATGGCCATCCTCTCCGCATGGTAGTCATATGACATGTGGGTGCAAAGGATTCACCATAGTCAATGTCTTTTTCTTGTGCATAACCCTTTGCAACAAGCCTTGCTTTATATTTCTCGACACTATCGTCAGTTTTACGTTTAAGTTTGTAAAACCAATTTGTGCCAATGGCCTGCCATGAGCCAAGTCTGCCAAATTTCATGTATCATTTTTTAGTATCGAATCATACTCAGATTGCATAGCACTCATCCAATTTTTAGATTCATTTGCTTCATCAAAGGAGACAGGTTCCTCTTCATTCCATAAACTAGCAATAAGAGCATGCCCTGCATGAACATGAGATGTATGATGAGAACCTGCACGTGTTCTACTAAGGCAAAGGAGTGGCCAATTTGATGTCACATAGTGTTTGCACCAGCCATTTTGGCACACTTTTTGATTCCTCAATTTTTCTTCTTTCCCCATCAACCGCATCATCCACATTTTCCTCATTTAATAAGTTAATCTATGGGCTGAAAAACATGTAACTGATTTATAACCTATGTGGGCTGATTTTCAGCATTCCTTTGATTACCCAAATTCTCTACATCTATGTGTCTTACATTGAACAATGGAAGGAGGGTGTCGAATATATCCTGTGAACATACATGTTGTTGTTTTTTACATGAAATCAAGGATTGAATTGCATCTTCAAAAATACATCTTCACAAATAAATCTCTACTCATCCTGCTTGGGTAGCACGATGATAGAGACGATAACCCTTACTTTTTGTGTTATACCCCATAAAAATACATTTAATAGCCTTATCGTCAAGCTCCTTGCAAATTTGCTCAAGCATAAGTGCATAAGTAAGACAACAAAAAATGCGTAAGTGAGCCATAGAGAGCTTTCTACCATTCCAAGCTTTAAGAGGCGTAATTAGATGCAAAGACTTTGTAGGACACCTGTTAATTCGAGATAAATGGTTGGGCAAGAATATGAGCTTTCCCTCGCTTTGTGACCACTCCAAAATCAAACTCTTGGAACATACCCACCTCATTCCATGGCCCTTCACATTTGTCTTGTTGAGAAGGAAAGTTAAAGCTTTATGATCCACCAAGAACTTGAAATGAGTGGCTCCCAAGAGGTAATGGTGGTGGTGAAATTTATCCAAAGCAAATACCATGTCTAGAAACTCTAGCTCAGTGTGATAATATATACCTTTCACCATCGAAGACCTTTCAGCTAGCATAATAGATAGATTAATCTATCTTGGAAAGTGCCCATTGACAAAGGATTACTCCTAGTCCTTCAATAGATGGTACAAGTACGGGTGCCTTGACTACACATTCTTTAAGTTCCAAGAAATCCTCCTAGCATTCTGGTGTCCTCTTATATTGGGTTTCCTTTCTCATTAACTTATCTAAGTGGGTGCCCTTCTTTACAAATTGCTCTATGAACCTCATGTAGTAACACACCAAACCCAAGAAACCTCTAAACTTCTTTAAGGAAGTTGTGAGAGATGCTATCTTCTCTACCTTGGCTCTGGATTGATTTGCTATGCCTTGGTTTAAGACCACATGACCTAAAAATATTCTTGAGGATGCCCCAAAGACACAAATTTTTAGGTTAGGGGCTATCCCATACTCTCTACACTTGTCAGAGCATTTTTGCAAGCATTCTAAATGATGTTCCTTTCTTTCAAAGATAAAAAAGTAACATCCAAACATACTTCAATGAAATGGTGCAAGAAAGACTAAAAAGTAGCCATCATCACTTGTAGGCATAAGTTTCCCATTTAGTGGTGGTGAAGGTTGTCTTAGCTCTATCTTCCTCAGCTATGGGGACTTGGTTGTATCCACTAAACCCATCTAAAAAGGAATACATTGTATGACCAACCATAGTATTCAAATGTTGTGGTCAATGAAGGGTATTGGGAAGTGGTTCTTCTTTGTCTTAGCATTGAGCTTCTTGAAATCTACACATATTATCAGCTTCTCATTCTTCTTTGGTGCTACCACTATAGGTGAAACCCGCTCACTCTTGGCCATTAGATATATGAAACCTACCTCCAAATAGCGTAAGAAGTTCCACTTTGACTAAGGTTAAGTAATTAAGATTTAACGTTCTTTATCTCTACCTTACTGGTTTTAGTGTCAAGTTCTAAGTCAATATGGTGTTGGTAGATGTCTGAGGATATTACTTTTAGATCTCCATATGACTAAGCAAACACATCTAGGTTTCTTTCTAAAAGTGCCTTGAACCCTTGTGTTTCTTCTTAAGTTAGAGACTTACCCACCTTGAGAGTTCTTCTTATCCATCTTTGGAATTCAAAGTCAGCTCTTAGTGCCTAATGTCTTTGCTTATGCAGTCTTTGATTGCCTAATGTCTTTGCTTATGCAGTCTTTGATTGCAATAGGGAGCACAAACTACAAAGCAACACCATCCACAAACTTACATTAGTGAGTTGAGATGATTTCACAGGTGATGATTAAGGAAGTCTCAAATAAAAGATCTTAAAAGTCTATATACCCATCATGAGACTTTAAGCCACTCACTTATTATTTTTTGTGAAGGCACCATTGAGATAGTGCATATTATTTTAGTAATCTATGGCATTTCCGCTTTGGCCATGTTTCTCTTGCTACTTTGCAACATCTTGTCTCACATGACATGGTTACAGGTCTATCAAAGCTTCAGAAACCTCGCCATCACATTTGTTCTTCTTGTGCTGCTCAAGGAAAGTAACATCGGGCTTCTTTTCCAGAGGAGGCTACTCATAGGGCCACATGCATACTTGAGCTTATTCATGCTGATCTTGCAGGACCTATGGAAGTACAATCGCTTGGTCGATCCAAGTATTATATGCTTCTTGTGGATGACTTCTCTCGCAAATCATGGGTTTATTTCTTACCTAAGAAGTCTGATGCTCTTTCTCAAATTTTGAATCACCTTGGATGTTCATCTACTCCGACACTCATCTACTCAGATTCATAGAGTGCTATTGCTTTAGCCAAAAATCCAATTATTCAAGGACGATCCAAACACATTGATGTTCATTTTCATTTGGTTCGTGATTGGATTTCTGAAGGTCGCATTCAACTTGAGTATTGTTCTACCAAAGATACTGTTGCTGATTTGTTTACTAAGCCTCTTCCTCGACCTACCTTGGATTATCTTCTTCAGCGCGTTGGCGTTGGTCCTCCCATCTGGACCTGAAGAGGAGGTGTTGGATAGGTGTCATCTCCAGATGGTGTCATGCTAGTGGCACACTCTTTAGCCTCTAGGCATTTTTTGGATTTATAGCATTCATTTCCATTTTTTCCTATTTACACACATTTTTGGGTGGAGGAACTTTCCTATATATATGAGGCATTGTAGTTCATTTCTAATGAAGTTGGCTAGTGGTTCATTGATGAGTTCTTGAGTACATTGTCTCTTCTCTCATCTCTTCTTTCTCACAAAAGCATGATCCATGACCTTCTAAAATCAAGAGATGGTGGAACCACTAGCAAAATTTTACATAATGAGACATTAAGAGCAAATCTTGTTAGAGTCTACTTCTTTTTTAAAACTTTATATGATAATTGGGAAATATGACCAAAAGGTTGCTTTCCTCAAATTTGAGAGACACTTGCCATAAATACCTTATAAAAGTACTTATACAAGATTTTATCTATTGCTTGGAAGAAAACCATGTACACATTTATTTCATTTGGGTTAGTTTGAATTAGAGAATCTAGAAGATGTGTTAGAAAATTTATAATGTTCTCTTTATGAACATGTGAGTTCACATGGAACTCCATTAACATAAGTGCATGATCACAATTCTTTCTTTGAGAGATTTTTCAAACCTTACCTCCTCTTTAGTTTAGAGACCTCCTTTATGACCTTAAGAGATCACATATGACCTTTGCCCAGTAATTTCATTCGACAATAATTGATGAAGATGAGACTCATGTGGTGGCAACTGTGCTGTAAAAGAGCTTATATGATAAAGCCCAGCATTTTGATAACCATGTGCCACACAAGAAAGTGACTGTCTATCAATGATTTCAATCACTTCATCATCAAAGTAAACCCCAAGACCTTTAGAAGTAGCCTTAGAAGTAGAAAACAAGTTGGCAGACATCTTAGGCACATGCAAAACATCATGTAAGATAGCATCTCCAAAAGAAACATCACCAATACCAATCACAGGGAGAGACGAAGCATCACCAATGTGTACTGATGAAGAGATAGACTTATAGTTTTCCAATAAGGAAGAACTATTCGTCATGTGAGAGGTAGCACCACTATCGGCAATCCACTCATCCGCAGTATGCGTATCAAGGTCTTTGATTACCACAAGTGATGTGTCACATGAAGAAGTAGAAGACATAGCAACATATGCAATCTTGGCATTACCGTCTTCCTTCTTGTCTTTGTTTTTGTCGTGAGAAGATGTTGATGTAGAAGAACCCTTAGATTTGGATTCAAGTTTAGATTTTACCTTCTTGGATGCCGCCTTCTTAGCAAAACAACGATCCTCCGTATGGCCACTACGACCACAGAAAGTGCACTCCTTGGAAGAATCCTTTGATTTGTCCTTGTCGCCTTTGGTTGAAGAATCTTTAGCATTGGAATTAGAGCCTTTGCATTGATCATTCCCCTTGCCTTTGCCTTTGCCCTTGCCTTGGCTTACAAAAGCCGAGTCCTTTTTGTTTTGCTTGCGAGTAAGGCACTTATCATTAAGAAGACCCATAGTCTCTTCAAAGGAACGGAAAGGAACTAGAAGAAAGATGTTATCTTTGAACGATTCAAAAGAAGAAGGCAATTTACCAAGTAGCTTGTGGACCGGATTGCTTACTAATGTACCAAACTCTTCAAGTTGCCGCTTGATTCGATTGAATTCTCCAAGCTTCTCCACTATGTTGTCGGATTCGGAGATAGAAAGCTTATCCAAATCTTCTTCCAACTTAGCCATCTTAACCGTTGAAAGTCTTCCATATTGTATTTGTATAGCGTGCCATAATTGTTGAGCCGTACTTCTTGTAGAGAGAAATTGAGACACAACCGATGTAGACATATCATGCACAAGTAAAGCTTTGGCCCGTGCATCCATATAGGTTTGATATTGAGAAGGCACCATATGAGGAGAAGTGATTATAGACCACACCCCGGCGCTTTCCAAAAGAAGTTGCATAAACAAGGACCAAGTGTGGTAGTTGTTTGGGGTAAGCTTTTGTGAATCGGAGAGACTTGGAAGGCTCAAAGATTGAGTGAATGGGTTAAAGGGCTGGTATGATTGAGTGGGGAGAGGAGTAGTAGTGGAAGCAGTAGTAGAAGGAATCATAGTAGATGAAGTTGCCATAAAAGGCATAGATGATGTAGGGGGATATACCATAGAGGGCATAGAAGTATGTGGATAGGAAGGCATAAAGGACAAAGAAGAAAGAGTGTATGGATCCGTAGAAGGTAATGGATACGACGGAAAAGAGAAAGTAGAAGCACCTACCGAAGGAGAATTGCACCAACTTCCGTTGTAGTAGTTGTCGGTCCAACCGTCGTAGGAGATGTAGGATCCATAGTATCTTCAAGTTTGCCTTTGTCTTTTGGAGTAGAGGACTTCCGAGATCCCATAGGGAGTGGAGGGTGGGAAAACACAAGGGAAGAAGTGTCGTACCTCCAAAAAACGCAGCCAATAGATAGGCTGTCCACCAAGGAAGTATCTCCAAAATATGCACAAAGACAGTGCAAAAACGCAGCCGATATATGAACCAATAGACTCCGTAGAAACCACCAAAAGAGGGCTGAGAATGTAGCCTTAGGTAAAAGGAGTATGGAGGAGTTGATTGTCCACAAAAACGCAAACACAAAGTGTGTAGCAAAGTGGAATTTTCAGCCGGTAGAAAGGTGTAGAAAAGAGGATGAATATATACCTCAAAACACCATGAAGAGAGCTGAAGTTGATGAAAACGTAGCCAAGAAATCTCTCCACAAGAAGCCTCCAAAAAAACGCTACCGCATGTAGGGAAAACTAGTTGGCAATGTTTTCACCGCAAGTAGAGTTGTAGGACTCGGATTGAAGTGCTTTAAAAACACCCTTGTAGAGGATGGTAAGGGAAAACTAGTTGGCAATGTTTTCACCGCAAGTAGAGTTGTAGGACTCGGATTGAAGTGCTTTAAAAATACCCTTGTAGAGGATGGTAAGGGGCTAGTTTGAAGCCTCTTGCATCATTGAATGAGTGTAAGGATGATGAGTAAGGGCTTCTGCAAAAAACGCAAGCAGAAATTCTGCATGCAGGCAGTCTGCGAAGAATAACTCACAAACAGTGAGGAATTTGCGAAAACTTTCTTCTGCAAAGTTGTAGACCATGATGATTCCAGTAGGTGTAGCGGGAACAATCCTCAAAAACGCATCCGTTTAGCAGATAATCAAGAATGTAAAGACTTCTACAAAAAACGCAAGTAGAAATTCTGCATATAGGCAGTCTGCGAAGAATAACTCAAAAACGGTGAGGAATTTGCGAAAACTTTCTTCTGCAAAGTATGATTCCAGTAGGTTTCGTGGGCACAATCCTCAAAAACACATCCGTTTAGCAGATAATCAAGAATGAAAAAATGCAATTAAAAGCGGGGTTGTTGATGAAGAGGACTAGAGGTAGAGAGGAAGAAGGATAAGGAGGCTCTATGTGCGCCACCACCTTGCTCTGATACTATGTGAGAAAGAAGAGATGAGAGAAGAGACAATGTACTCAAGAACTCATCAATGAACCTGTTGCATGACGAATGAAGATCAATGCAAGGATGCAACAAAAAAGACACTTAGGGCTCTTGTAAAGAGTTCCAAGTTGTAGATGAATGTGGGAGTGGGCTTGACAATAATCCCACATGGGAACTTTTGGGAGTTTTAGAGTTTTTGTATAAAAAGTGGCTCATTTGAGAGCTAAAGGGGGGGACTCTTTGGTCATTTGGTTGAGAGGCTCATAGAGAGAGCTTGCTCCATAGCTCCTTCTCATGTGCTCTCCCAAGGCTCTCCATCTCCATTCTTGCTTCAATCTTGTACTCTCTATTCTCTACGTATTCAATGATTTGAGGTTGCGGTCTACACACTTGCTAATCTAGATTTCGTAATGATGTTTTGATGCTAGAATCTGATTTGTGAATTGTAGAGTACGTGTGATGAAGCTTGTGCATGAAATGATGTGTAGTTGAGGCTTGTGTGATAGCTCTTTGCATGTTAGATTCTTTGCATAAGTTGTATTTTTGTGCTTAAGTGTAGCCTAATCTTGATGCGTTGATTATGTTAGATTGAGAAGGAATCAACGATTGATTGCTTGATTGTTGAAGAAGGATCGAGTAGGATTAGAAGTCATTAGTGTTGTGTGGTTAACTAATCTTCTCCCATTCGGGATAGCCTCTATGCGCTAACCGGGTTGCATTCACGGATTGACAAAGTGTGTGGGTTGGAGTGTAGCCTCCGCTATGCTATGATGTCCCAAACAATGGCGCCGCTGCCGGGGAACGCACACCTAAGTTAGTGAAGGGTGTTAACCATTACTTCTTACTAAGTGCTCCATTGATTGCAAAATCGTGGATTAGGGTAGATTAGAGTAGAGTTTGCAAGGACATTGAGTGTGTGATCTCAAGGGCGCCTTGTGTGTTTTCTGTTTTTTGATTAGAAGCAAGAAAATTAAAACCCCATTGCGGTAGAGTAATCTCGCCATTAATTAGGTTTAAGTGCTTTCTGTTTTTGTATTTTTTGGCATACCTTTTGTCATTAATCAACTAACACACTAACATTTGTGTTTTTGTGTTGCGGTTGGGAGGGCTTTGTGACACGGCCCTCATCTTTCCTTCCATCATCCTGCAAGAAGATTAGTGCCTACATCAGTGTGGGAGGCGTGAAGTTGAAGAGGCGTGGGGCTGTAGCAAGAAGTGTTGAAGGCGGCTGAAATATATATATATATATATATATATATATACTAATCCGAATAATCATCTCTCGACGATAGAGAACCTCGCAGGACTCTACTGATACTGATACGCTGCAGCCTGCAGAGGCGCTGAGGGGGGCGTTTGCAGAGCTGACGTGGCAGTAGAAGTGGGGGGCGTCTGCATCGAGCGCAGCCTGCAGAGGCGCTGTGGGGGGCGTCTGCAGAGCTGACGTGGCAGTAGAAGTGGGGGGCGCTTGAGAGAGCTGGAAGGTGACTAGCGCGAAGCTAAGGCAGAAGAGGTGGCTGCAAGCGAGGTGTGAGAGGCCCAGGCGACCTGCGCGAGAAGTGTGGAAGGCTGGCCGCAAGAAGAGTGTTGTCGGCCGCCGCTGGCTAACGAAGAGCGCAAGTCAGCAGGCGTGGAGGTAACTGGGTGCAGGCTGGCTGAAGCAATCGAAGGCGGCTGGGCGACAGCAGAAGGAGTGGCCGCAAGCAAAGCGAAGGTCTGCGTGGAGTGCAAGAAGCCGAAACAGGTGGCTGTTGTGGCCAACGCAGGCGGCGAAGGAGGCGAGAGCTTGAAGAAGAGGTGGCTGTGAAGCAAGCAGAGAAAGAGCTGCGAAAAAGAAGGGAGCGCCGAAGGCGAAGAATTGAAGGCGAGCGTGGAACTGGCGAGGAATCCGGAACGGCTCGAGGTGATAAGGTTAGTGATATTTTTATTTTTTTTATTTTTTATCTATTTTTTGTTAATTTCTTTGTTAATTAAAAAAATAAAAATAAAAAAAAACTATAAAACAATAAATTTTGAAAAAAAAAGAGAGAAAAAAAAGGAGAGAAAAAAAATCAATATATATATATATATATATAAAAACAAGAAAACAATTATAGTGTTTGTATTTTGAGTCCATTTTTCATTTTTTTTAAATTTCTGTAAAATTTTGCATAATTAGAGTAATTTGCTTTGTTTTAAAATTTATGTAATTTTGTGCATAGTTAGTATTTTTGGGTAATTAGTAAGAAAAATTAAAATTAAAATTTAAAAAAAAAGAAAAATTAAAAATTAAAAAAAAACAAAAGGAGAAGAAAACAAAAGAAAAGAAAAGAAAATAAATAGAAATAGAAAAAAAAATTATAAATTATGTGTTTTTTTAGGAGTCCATATTCTTTGCATATTTTGTAATTTTTCATTTTTTTAATTTTTTGCATAATTAGGATAATTTGCATTGTTTTAAATTTTTATAATTTGGTGCATAAGTAGTATATTTTTAGCGTAATTCATATTTTTATGTAATTAGTACAAAATTTACTAGTTTTAAAAAAACAACAAAAGGAGAAGAAAACAAAAGAAAAGAAATAGAAATTTTAAAAAAAAATTCAAAAAAAAAAAGAGATAGGTATACACATATTCATTTTAGTTGCATTTAGTGGTTAGGTAGGGTAAAAAATATATATATATATATACATATATATATATATTTATTTAAAAAAACAAAAAAATAAAAATAAAAAAATAAAAACAAAACAAAAAAGTTAAAAACACATTAAAAAATAATAATTTTTTGACCTTATGCACTTGCGGTCGGGACGTCTTATAGACTCTGCCATAGGGCCTAGGGCACCTTCTAGAGTACCTACGCAGGAAAGTGGGACCCAATCGGTAGGAAATTTGGCAGATATTGCTGAAACCCTTTTCGAATCCCAATCCGACACCCTTTCCTCCAGAACAACTAGTTCATTGTCCATGGACAATCTAGGGCCGTCAAATAGTCATCCCTTAGCCCCAAATAGGACACCCACAAGATCTTTTAATCCATTTGAAGCCGACACCATGGGGTTAACACTCAATGTGAGACTCCAATATGTCTACACGAATGCTCAAGGCGCTGAGAGGGGAGCTCTATAAAACCGAGTTCTTAGACTTATCGAAGCTTTCCAAAGCAAGGGAGTCTAGAGATGACTGGCTCATTGAGCTGGACATGCCTGGACCATCCAATGCCTAGTCCTTAAAGCCATCCATAGATGATTTACTTCTTGTAGATCTAAATTTGGAAAGGGATAGGAAAGGCAAGAGCAAAATGGATCAGGGGGCTGAGAACCAATGGGAGTTTGTACGACTAATTCCAGTGACAAAGGTCTTACAGGATGACCCACTTCAAGAGGTCTATAAGGACTCTTTAGAGGGATATTATGCCACAACTAGAATGCCAGAGCTAGAGCTTCCTCTAGCACTTGTGGTGGTAGTTGAGAAGCTTGCAGGACACATGAACCGAATAATTGATAAATGGGCCAATGAATACCGAACCTTAGATTGGAAGGAGATTCGGGAGCTCACGTGGAAAGGACACCATTATTCATGGAAGTGTTCTCAACAAATACAGCCAAACCAGGAGAGACAGCCTTTCCTAGAGAAACTGTTGCTCCTCCCCTACGAGAGTTCACTAGAGAGGGACCTTCAACATCTAAGTGGACCACTGCTAGTAGCCCAACTCTAGCACCAAGACACACCAAAAGTGCGACCACAGATCACACCACAACAACATTTTTCTCACTATAACAATCGGAGGGTAGGGGAGCCAACTCGGCCTCCCATGAATGCACCTCCTGAAATGCGGGTGACAAGATCTTTGGAGGGGTTTGGTGAGGCTGGTAATAGGGGACCCACACCAATTTGGGATGCATGTGGACCATCTTACCAAAGAGAGAAACAATTCCCACTGAGAGTGAGAGGCCGTAGGCCCTATGATGAGTATTCAAGACAAGTAAGGCCATCAACTCTTCAGAAACTGGTAAAGAAGTACGAAGGGTCGGGAGATCCATACGACCATGTAGTAGCATTTAGGCAAGTAGTTCGAGCTGAGCAAGTGGCTGACAAGCATACTCAAATTGAAGGATTTGGGCTTACTCTTGAGGAAAAGGCCCTTGCTTGGTTCCAAGCACTAGAGGCTTCAGACAAATCTTCTTTACGAGTTCTGGAAGAGAGATTCATTGCTGCTTTTTCCTTGATGGGAATTCAACATGACACGGTAGCACACATCTACTCTTTCAAGCAAGGCGAGAATGAGAGTGTTAGAGACTGTGTAAATAGAATGAAGCAGTACATTAATCGTTGCCCAGAAGATGAGAAGCCCGCCCAAAGTCGATTAATTTCTCTCTTCTTAAAAGGACTCAAAAATTCAACACTGCATACACATCTCTATGCGAAGAAGCATACAAATTTCAATGAGTGTTGCCATGATGCTATGGATTTCACCGATAACTTCAAATTCCAAGATGGTTCTGGCCCTGAGGTGAAACCTAGAGATCAGTGGGGTGATGACCAAAGTTCAGGGTCTAGCGTGCTAGTAAATCCAGACCAGATAGCTAACCTAGTACTAAGGAGATTGGGACAAACCTATCGCCCACCCATGCAGCCACAACAACAGCAGTAGAGAATGAGGAGTGTACTTCCTACAGGTCCACATCTTTGTGGAGCATGTGGCAGTAACCATAAAACTGAAGAATGTAATACCTTTTCTCCTCTAGTCACAAACCAACCCACAAAGAAGTGGTGCCAAGCCTGTGCTTGGAACTTTACCCATACCACACAGGAATGTACTCGCATTGCAAGAATGAGACAGGAACGTGAGCAGCCAAGGGGTGGAGTGACTCCACAAATGTATCAACAGTATACTAATTTTGAACGTAAGCCACCGATGGCACAAGAGCAAGCACGACCTGTTCTTGGTGCTCAACCTCCTGCTCCTGGGACTGCTCCTGTGAGGGTTGTTGACTACGACAATTCAAATATGTGTAGAGACTTGGTAAACCCAGGCTATGTGGAGGAGGAATATGCATCATATTCACCCAAGGAAAATCTCTTTAAAAGTCCCGCATACCCAAGCCAAGCACTGGAGATTCAACCAGGGGAACAAAACAATTTAATGTTGCTAGGCGGCTACCAACCTAGGACTCCAGGCCCCTCAGCTCAATGGCAGCAAAGGAAAGTAGAAGCCAAACTAATGGGCCCCTGTTATGAGTGCGGAGAACCCCATTGGGCTCGTGATTGTCCACATCGCTCAAGGCAAGCAGCTCGATCCAATACAACAGTACCACAGTTTCCACCAATTGAAAGATATTGTCTAGGGTGTTGTGTAGAACACTTCCCAAAGGATTGTCTGCTGAAACCACATGAGGAAGGCACCTCTCAACCAAAGGTCTCACTCAACCTTGTAGGGGCAGTTCCATCACCACCTTCATCTGAGAATGAGGATGTCGTGCCACTTAGAGTCATGACTAGATCACAGACACGAAATGTCGAAATACAGACTAATGAGACACCTCGAACTAGGGATGCAAAGACAAATCTAGTGGACAAGACCCTACAGTCCAATAGAAAAAAGACCACTAGGAGGAAGAAGAAACGAAACAAGCGAACTAAAAGTGCATCCACTAGTTCTCAAGAAGCCTCTAAACAAAACATGAGGGATAAAACTTTTACATCCCAAGAAGTGCATGAGGAGCATCAACCTCAACCTGGGCCTAGTGCTAAACAAGATGAGGCTAGTACGACCGAGGATAGTTCTGAGGGTTTTGTTTTTGTGGATAAAGTGAATGAGACTCTAGATGCCATCATTGATGCTCATAGAAGTCGCATTGCAGCTTTATCTGAGCTACCCAAGAAGCTTCAAGAATACCCAAACCCTCGTGAGGAGAAGATCAATCTAGCTATACATCAGCAACTCATTAGGGAAGCTCAGTCAATACTCGAGGGACCACCACCACCTATTCCTCGGGGCCCAACCTCTCTTAAGCCAACATTAGAAACCATACCAGAAGTGTCATCAAGTCGGGAAATGAAAAGTGAGCTCATTTCACAAGCTCATAGTAGCGAAAGGTCTGCACCAATTGACACCCAATTGAAAGGAGGTATTCTGCCACCACCTAGCCTTGTCTTCCCATGCAATGATGAAGTTATTGATGCTAATGAGGACATGGCAAATGAGATGTGGGCCGCAGTTCATGAGAAAGTTAATGAGAACATGTCCTCTATTAGTTCGCCACCATTCTCTGAGGTGGATTTTACCAGGGGCACAGAAAACAATTTTAGTCGACCAAGCATCCAGGAGGAAGTTCAAACAATTGTTTCTCCTAGAAGTAAGCATACAATGAAAACCTTACCATCATATCTGGGAGAATATGAGAACTGTTCTCAAACCTTGAGGATACCCTCCATGCATAAAAGGTTGACAAAGGAGAAGGATATGAGTATCGTGCAAGCTATTTTGTCAGCACCAGTGGCTTGTACCTTACCTTTGCTTGATTTGATAAAAATTCGACCTGAGTTGTGGAATGATATTGCCACATGTTTGTCAGAGTAGGTATTGCTACAAAAGGGTCACCATGAGTGTACTATACACCCTGAGACAAAGCATGTTATGCCAGTTCCTATCAACAAAGTAGGAAAATTTTGTGAGGACGATCAGGAAAAGTAGCTTCAACTGCAATACTTGATAGTGGTGCAGGAGTGGGCATTGTGACAAGGTCCATTTGGGAAAAGTGGGGCAAACCAGCTATTAGGAGTACCAGGATGCGCTTGCATCTACTAGCAGATGGAAGCTTAGAACATCCCCTTGGGCTGCTTGAGAACATATTGGTCACCACATGTGGGATTGAATATGAGCACACCTTTGCAGTAGTGGATTGAAAACATCCAAACTATGAAGTGATATTGGGTAGACTATTCATGCGACAATTTCAAATGATTCAAGATTGGGGATACAATTATTTGTACCTCCGACATGATTCTGTCATCACAAGAGTCAACCTAAGGAATCACTCATATCGTGATGTAACAAGGTCTCCAATAGATGAGTTTGATTCTGCTTCATCTGAGGGCTCAAGAGTTACATTGTCAGACGGGCGAGAAGATCTATGGATGTGTGGAGCCTCATGTAGGGATTTCAACACTGGGAGACTTAAGGGTAATCGAAGTGTATCAGATGAGGCATACACTCCACAACCCTTCCCTGAGCATTTAATTGATCCACTAGAATGGAGTCATGTCCTTGCAACATTATCGACATGTGCTTTATCTAAGCCAATTCAATTTTGTGACTCAGATGGATATGACATTATTCCTATATGAATGGTACAACCACGTGACCTTCTAGATGATTTGTACTATAGGAATGCATCCACAACAGCACTGCATGTAGAGGAAGTCTTAGTGGAGGATTTAACACTTGAATCTGCTAATGATGCTGATAAGGAAGATGGATGGGACTCTGATTTTGATAATGATGTGATAATCCTTGAGGAAGCGTTAGGAAAGGCACGCCTACTCTTGAGAGGAAGGGAGGTTCAAGTAGAGATCCCTCGAAGCCGACCTAAACGTAAATGCTGTAAGAGCCATAAGAGAATCCGTAAACAAGATGAGAGGGAACGACGTGAAAGACTACAAAAAGAAAAGGAGGAGTCTAAGAGTGAACACTCTCGACCACACCTCACTTCTCAGGAAAGAACGGATATCTATACTATGTCCAAGCACAAGATAGTATCAAAGACCAAGTAAAACGATCAGATGGATTCCAAGCAAGAGAAAAGCTAAAAACTGTTAGCAAAAATCGTAAAAAAACGAAGAAACAAAAACCAAAACTCAAGTCTAAAACCGATTCAAAAGAGAGTGTTGGAAGTGCAAAGACAACGGTTGAACAAAAAAATCCGATGCAAGATGGCAAAGGAGAGCTCAAAACCACATGGTCTTCAATAAGTGACGACTCAAGTGGACAAGAACAGGGTCTCAATGTTCCTCCCAATTTCACACAGTACACTCTTCAAGATCGGAAGATTGTTCTTCAACAGCCCATGCGACAAAAACCAAGCATGCCAGGGGTTTCATATGATGGTCCAGAAGATGCAAAAAAGATTGATATTGCTAAGCCTGGAGAAGAGCCTCGTTATGTGTGGATTGCCACAGACTTGTCCTTAGATGAGGAGAAGTTATTAATTCAAACAATAAAGGAGTATCGCGATGTTTTTGCTTGGAGTTATAAAGACCTCAAAGGAGTTGATCCAAGCATATGTCAGCATACAATTCCATTGCGAGAGGATGCAAAGCCCTCCAAGCAACGTCCTTATACTTACAATGAGAATTTTGCACGGAAGATAAAGGAAGAAATAGACAAACTCTTAGAGGCAGAATTTATCTATGAGATTGAACACACTGAATGGGTCTCCTCTATTGTAGTGGTGCCCAAGAAAAATGGAAAACTTCGAGTATGTTTAAACCTCAAGAAGGTAAATGCAGCAACTGTACGTGATCATTACCCACTTCCAATCATGGATCATGTTCTGGAACGAGTTGCAGGGAAAAAGGCATATAGTTTCTTGGATGGATTCTTCGGTTACAATCAAGTGTCAATTGATCCAAAGGATCAACACAAGACAGCCTTTGCTACTGAAGATGGCATCTTTGCCTATCGTGTTATGCCATTTGGTCTAACAAATGCACCAGCAACCTTTCAGCGGTTAATGAGTCATGTATTCAAGGAGTACCTTAGGCAATTTCTTGAGATCTTCATGGATGATTTATGTGTTCACTCACAAGAGCATGATGATCATATAGAACACCTCAGACTTGTGTTTCAAAAGTGTCAACTTTATCGTATATACTTGAATCCTGACAAGTGTAAATTCATGGTAAGACAAGGGAAAATTTTGGGCCATATTGTTTCTCGCAATGGGATTTCAATAGATATGGATAAAATTGATGTCATTGTCTCATTACCTCGGCCTATCAACCCTAAAGGGGTACAAACATTCATGGGACATTGTGGCATTACCGTAGATTCATCTACATGTACGCTGTCCTAGCCAGACCATTATATGCTCTTCTTGTAAAGTTTAATTGGACTGATGAGTGTGAGGAATCCTTTGAAAAGTTGAAGCAAGCATTAGTAACTGCACCCATCTTACGGGCACCAGATTGGAACCAAATCTTTCATGTCCATATTGATGCTTCAAACTTTGCAATTGGATGTATTTTGGCTCAATCGGGAGAACATAATAAGGATTTCCTAATCTCATATGCTAGTCGATAGTTGAACAATGCTGAGAAGAATTACACCACAGCAGAAAGAGAAGGGCTGTCCATGATATATGCAGTGAAAAAGTTTCGCCATTACCTTTTGGCAAACAAATTCATATTTTTTGTGGACCATCAAGCACTGCTATATTTGGTAAATAAGCCTTGTGCAACTGGAAGGATTGTGAGGTGGTTTATCATCCTTCTTGAGTTTGATTTTGAAGTGGCAGTTCGAAAAGGAACAACTCATCTTAGGGCAGATCATTTGTCTTTAATCACCTCTGGCGAAGCTCCTGTGGGTATGGATGATGATATGTTAGATTCAACACTTTTCCTTGTAGAGACAGCTCCTAGATGGTCTGAATCCATTTTAGAAATTTTGACAAGTGGGCAGATACAACTAGCGGGTCCTAATGTGGACCTATAATGTGGACCTATGGCGACCGTTCAAGTTAATCTCAGGAAGATTATATCGTCAAGGTAATGATGGAGTGTTACGGCTTATACCTAACCCCGACCAATATGAGGAGATCTTGGAATGGGCACATGCGGGTATCGGTGGAATCCATGCATCAGCTACTACTTGTGTGCGACGTATATCTCAGGATGGACAATGGTGGCCTACCATGCATGCAGATGCTGAAACATTTGTTCGTAACTGTGCTTCATGTCAAATTCAACAGCCAATTCATAATGTCACATTATTCCAAATTTCAACTACACCAAGTTGGAGTAAGTATATTGTGGACTATCTTCAGCATGGTCATACAGATCAAAAAATTCCTAAACATCGAAAGCGTGCTATTAAAGTTGAAGCAGCAAACTATATGCTGATAGAGGGCCAACTCTACAAGAGGGACAAGGATGGCAACTTACGCATGTGTGTATGTGAAGCTGACTATTTGAAAATCTTAACTCATGCACATGCAGGTGTTGGGGGTGGACACTTTTCGGGCAATACCACAGTTAAGTTGATTAGGTGGTCTGGGCTTTGGTGGCCAACCTTACAAATGGATGCCGAAGAATATGTAAAACGTTGTGACGATTGTCAAAGGACCAAACCTCCCATCACAAAGGACAATATGCCATTGCGGCCTATGTTAAGCACACGTGCTTTTGCAAAATGGGGTATTGATTTTGTCGGTCCCATTAAACCTCCAGCTCGTCACACGCATGCGGAATATATTATAGTCGCAACGGACTATTTGACCAAATGGGTAGAGGCAAAGGCTACAGTCAAAAATGATGCCAGAACCATAGCCAAGTTCTTGTATGAGTACGTGTTTACACGCTATGGCTTACCTACTGAGATCGTTAGTGATCAAGGTGTGCACTTTGTAAATGAGGTCATAGAATTTTTGCTTCAAGAATTTATGGTAATTCACAAGCGTTCTGCACCCTATCATCCCCAGACCAATGGACAAGCTGAGAGTACGAACAAGATTCTCTGCACAGCACTAACAAAGATTGTTGAGGGACATAGGACTGATTGGGAGCAAAAGTTGCACTCAGTTCTTTGGGCATATAGGACAGCCTATAAAACATCTGTGGGCACAACCCCATTTGAGCTTGCTTTTGGGCTAGATGCAATTCTTCCCATTGAATTTCTTGTACCTACTCTACGAGTAGCTAAACAATTGGATTGGACTGGTCATGAGCTTTCACAATGCATGGATGAATTGGAAAAGCTTGATGAGACCCGCTTATTGGCGGTAATCGGGATGTATGCTGAGAAGAGGAGACAGAAGCAATGGTATGATAGAAATGTAACAACTGGCCGATTCAAAAAAGGGGACCTTGTGCTCTTGTACACACTTAAGAAGCATAAACGAAAGCTCAAGAAACGTGGCCTAGGACCGTTTGTGATTAATGAGCTTACTCCAAGTAGTGCAGTGCGTTTAGAGACACTAGAAGGTGAGCAAATGCCTAACTTCATTAATGGAAGTCGTCTCAAGAAATACAATGAACCATTAACTGAAGCCATGCTTCAACAGATGCATGCTGCACAAACACGGAAAGAAGCACTTAACCTACTTAAACGTCAGGCTCAAGAGGAGGCTAAAGCTAGAGTTGCAAAAGCCAAGGAGCGTCGCAAAGCTTCTATGATGGCCTTACAGTTGGCTACTGATGAACCATATGTCGATCCATTCAATATTCAAGTGTGCCTTCATCTTCAAGAGACTACCTACTTTGTCTTTGCCTTAATTGACTCTGGTGCAGATTATAATGTTCTCTCGTTTGACACATGGAAAGCCTTGGGACAACCAACACTTGTGCAAATTCCTGTTGACTTACGAAGCTTCTCAGGTGAAGATAACCCTATAGAGGGAAAATGTGTCATTATGATGTCCATTCAGGATCACCAGATGTCAGTGTCCTTTTATGTGGCACGTAAGTCCAAGGCAGTAGTAGAGGCTGTTCTCGGTCGATCGTGGTTAAATGCTACCAATTGCGTTAGATTGGAAGAATAGACAATACAAGTTGCAAATTGATTCGGATTGCATCTTGGGATCTGCTACTCCACGAGCTTTATCACGTCAAAAGGGTGGTGTTTCTACCCTACACAACCCACTTTCAAAATCTTCTCTTGAAGCTCCAACACAAATGATGTGGATAATTGATGAGTACTCAAGTGAGGGCCATGGCTGGCATGTTCCAACTACTCTAGTTGCTGCTCAAAGAAGGCCAGGCAAGAAGGAATTATCAATTTGGCTACCCAAAGATGCGTACAAACTTGTACCATCTAGCCCAGTTGCTAAGCCTCCTAAGAATCACATCTTTTCCAAGCCTAAACCTCAGATTGTTACTCGTTGGGTCCCAAAACATGTTCTTAAAGCACAAGGCTATTATGAGGGTGCAACAGCAATTTGGCTTCCAAAATGCCATGGTTTTCTAGGGGTAAAAGAGTGTTTCAGAAAGATTCCAAAAGCCACCCTTGATTTTCCATATCAGTGGGTGCAAAAGAAATCAACACAAACTCTTCAAGATAGGATAGATGGCTATGATAGCACCTACAAATCTACTTGTGTTGATCTTCCTAAAACATGTATTGAAACACCGGTTGTCCCAATTTCTCCTTGTTACACAATTCTACCATCAACTTGTGTACCTAAGACAAGTCCAAATGAGTCTCATTTGAGCATAGATTCTAGCATTTCAATGCCTAAATCCTCTTATCTTGCTCAAATTCCAAGACAATTGATAAAATTCCCACCTCTTAAAAAGGATATACCTAAAACCAAAGATAAGGCATTAACACTACAATTGAAGCTCTTTGGTAGATCAATGTTTGAATAATGTGGTTCCTTATGCCTTTAGAGGATTGTGTTCTTTTTGAGATAATCTTGTTTTTGATTGGAATTGTAATGATGGATATGAGTATTCTAAATTTCATTGTTCTACGTCCAGATAACTCCTGATGGATATTTGGCGAGATACATGTCCACCATGCATTGACCCTGATAGTACTCGACCTGATCATCGCGGGGGTTATAGTGCTCCTCCGTTTCAAACACATTCTAGGTACTTCTATGCTCCCTTAGGTGAAAATTACTGTGGGCATCACTTTGTTACGTTATTCTATCAACAGCATCACCCATTTCCACATTGTCAAGAGTGTGCACGACTCGTATTAGGAGAAGCTTCACATATTTGTTGGATATGCCGCTCTTACTTTAGACGATATGGCACGGGCTTAATGAAACAAATTGTGGGAATTACACCCCAACGCCATAATCTTCTTAATGTGAGAATACTAGAGAGAGGACCAAATCAACGTAGATTACCTGAGGAGGTTCAAGCACAACAATGGAGGGATACAAGCTTAAATGACTTGCAACCACCTATCTTGCAAGCCCTCCTTCCCCAAGCCTCATCATGTCAATATTGGATCAATATGAGTACCTATATTGCGCAGTTCCAAAATCGAAATTGTCTGCTGAACCTTCCCATAAAACCAATGCCATATTTTAGCGAGGAAGAACTCCTTCCTCTACCACCTTCTCCAGAGGCCGGTTTTTGTGAAGGGTTGTCCGTGCATCCTGAAGAAATCGATACCATCTTTCCAGCAGACGAGGACACGGATCCACCACCAGCGCAAGGGTAAGCTCAGTGACTCCACAATAAGATCGACAAGCCAGGGCACTTTTCTCCCATTGGGTTTTTCCCCTAGGCTATATTCGGTGATTGGCACCAATAGCAAATTTTATTCCTTTCTTTTCTTTTCTTGTTTGTTAATAAACATTTTGCAGAGATCTCAGCTAAACAAGAGCATCAAACACGCCCCAATAGTCCACCTACCGTGCACACAAATTAGGAAGGGGGGAGACATGCTACGCCTACAAAGACCAAGGAGGAGCAATCTGCACAAAATCAGCAATGCATCAATGCAAACGAACAACATCAACGGGCACTACAACAGGTGTATTCAAATCTTAATCTTTTGTTCTTTATGTGCTTTTATCTTTTGGATATATGGTTTGCATGTTCACACAATGTTGGTTGGTTTAAGTTTTTGATTAGTTGTTAAAATATGGTGAGTGAATTCTAGATTCTTAGAGGACTTAGAAGAAGATATTTCTATTTAAAGACAGTGTAGGATATATACCAATGGAGTATGCCAAGTTCTTATGCCTTCAAGGTATATTAGTTATCCCTAGTGGTAGCTACCTCTTAGGTATGAGCTAGGTGCTAGGATTAATAAGAAAATTTTACGAAAATATACCCCCAAAAAAATAAATATATACAAGTGAATCGAGACATGACGTGTCTACAGCCATGTGGAATGCTTGGTAGGACTTGGGGTTCTCTTAGCACCTTGGGGCCGATGCCTTGGTTTCCATGGGGTGAACACTGACGTCTAAAAACTTCAGAAAAAGACCTTCAAGGAATCTATCGCCTTGATAGATGTTGGTAGGACTCTGGGGTACACTATGGGCCCTCGAGACCGATGCCCTCATCTTCATGGGGTACTCCTTTATGACAAAAAGAAAGAAAAGGGTCTGTCGCCTTTGAGATACTTAGCGGCCTTTAGATTCTCTTGGCAGAGGTCTCTTGGCCATTGCTTGGGTCTCATTGGGATGGAACCTTAATCTTTATCACCCTCTACACACACATCAAAAAAAAAGAGGTCCAATCACCATTGCTCATATTTAGGAGTAGGTTTGCCACTTAGGAATAACTCAAATACTTGTAGGACATTGAGACTGCGGTCATAACCTGTGGTATGCAAGCACACTTGCCTTTGCATAGCACTATCTGCCACTTAGTCTCACTTTGACTAGTCTTTACTCACCTATTTTAGTACTCTTTAAAACTTTAATCAGCCTTTCACTTGTATGCTCACATGTGAAATTGTCATTGCTGTTTTTTCTTTTCTTCTTTTCTTTTCTTTTTTTTTTTCAATAAAAGGCTTTACTTGTATCCATTGTTTTTTGCAGCTCGTACTCCTACCGCGCTCGAGGACGTGCGCAAAATAGGAAGGGGGGAGTGTTGCATGACGAATGAAGATCAATGCAAGGATGCAACAAAAAAGACACTTAGGGCTCTGTAAAGAGTTCCAAGTTGTAGATGAATGTGGGAGTGGGCTTGACAATAATCCCACATGGGAACTTTTGGGAGTTTTAGAGTTTTTGTATAAAAAGTGGCTCATTTGAGAGCTAAAGGGGGGGACTCTTTGGTCATTTGGTTGAGAGGCTCATAGAGAGAGCTTGCTCCATAGCTCCTTCTCATGTGCTCTCCCAAGGCTCTCCATCTCCATTCTTGCTTCAATCTTGTACTCTCTATTCTCTACGTATTCAATGATTTGAGGTTACGGTCTACACACTTGCTAATCTAGATTTCGTAATGATGTTTTGATGCTAAAATCTGATTTGTGAATTGTAGAGTACGTGTGATGAAGCTTGTGCATGAAATGATGTGTAGTTGAGGCTTGTGTGATAGCTCTTTGCATGTTAGATTCTTTGCATAAGTTGTATTTTTGTGCTTAAGTGTAGCCTAATCTTGATGCGTTGATTATGTTAGATTGAGAAGGAATCAACGATTGATTGCTTGATTGTTGAAGAAGGATCGAGTAGGATTAGAAGTCATTAGTGTGTGGTTAACTAATCTTCTCCCATTCGGGATAGCCTCTATGCGCTAACCGGGTTGCATTCACGGATTGACAGTGTATGGGTTGGAGTGTAGCCTCCGCTATGCTATGATGTCCCAAACAGAACCACTAGCCAACTTCATTAGAAATGAACTACAATGCCTCATATATATAGGAAAGTTCCTCCACCCTTTCCTCCACCCAAAAATGTGTGTAAATAGGAAAAAATGGAAATGAATGCTATAAATCCCAAAAATGCCTAGAGGCTAAAGAGTGTGCCACTAGCATGACACCATCTGGAGATGACACCTATCCAACAGCTTTCGCAAAGGAAATAAGGGTGTATGTAGACATAAGCTATTTAACACCCGTGCATAAAAGATTATGCTTAAGCTTTTGGGCCACTTAAATGTTACTCCACAAGCATTAAATCCGAACAAGATAAATAGGTTTTGAAACGGTTTAAATAAACAAGTCTAAATTTATATAGTTAGATTAATGTCAAACGAGATGCTGATGAAAAGATTAATTTGCATTTGAAGTTATGATAAAAATAAACTTGAATAATAAATATGAAACTTAACAATCATAAGATTGAGTCAAGAGTAAAAAGGTCGCATCTTACATTGATTCGATTGTAATGATGTTCTATCTTGATTCGATTGTAATGATGTTCTATCTTGAGACTACTTCATGGGAATTAGAGAGAAAAATGAGAAAGCAACATGGATTCATTTGTGAAAGAAATATAAATTTTATAAACTATAAATATCCAAAAAAAAGATTTAAAAATTTAATTGAAGAAAAGATTTGATAAAACTGATGTTACTAAGAAATTTTACCTAGGGCTAAGGGTGCCAAGAACCTAATTCATACAGTCTAAAGAGATGACAGGGAAAACTATTCATAAGATGGGTAATGGTTTACCAAAAATTCTTGTATGAAGTTAGGGGTGTGGATGCGTATTTCCGACACCATATTAAAGAAGAATAAAATCTGTAATTTAGATAACACATCTAGGTAAGCGTTATGGGTCAAGAACGTTATGTCAAAATCCACCACTTTTGTTGCTGAATCCTAAACAATTCCATGCGTCCATAAAATGATAGGTCTCATCCATCAAGGAAAGACCAAGGAGGAGACTCGAAGTCGATGAGTTTTCCACCAAAAGATAAATGTATGGTCCTGAAGTGTTTTGAAGAGCCAAAAGGAGTGGTCGGATCAAATCTTAATTGACCATTGTTGATACTAAGAATCCATGCCAAAGTATATGAAATAGAAGCTTCATCTCAAAGTCCTGTCAAATTAGCTTGTAATACAAAAGTGGTTTTGTCAAAAATCAAGGCACTATTCTCATAAAAGTTTCAATCACATAAACTAGAAACCTTTGCAAAAAAGATGGAATATGAAACTTTGACTAAATAAGAAACATAAATTTAACTTAAACTGTTTCTTTGCCACTTAGACTTGAAAATTCTAGATACTGATCAGTTAAGGTCATAAGACATTACTCAGGAGAAAAGAAATAAGGAAAAGATTTCTAAACTAGGCAAGTTTGAAGAAAATCTCCAAACAAGGCCTAATAGCCAACAAGGATTTCATGTGAATCCACATTTTTATAAGCTAAGAGAATAAGCAAGGATCAAATCCTTAATTGCATGAGTTATGCTATGCTTTATTGATATTGTCTTATGGGTCTCTTTAACTAAAGCCCTCACATTAGACATAAATCAGTGCTTGAGCACTTGAGGAATAAGGTTACTAGTCTCATCAATGCTCAAGAGTTTAATTCATTGGTGGAGGTGCGAGATAGACCAAGAGAAAAATTTACTTATAATGTTTGGTATACTAATGTCCCTTTACACGTGGTCAAGGAGTGAGGTCAAACTGGAATAGAACTTTCTCTAATATGCATTATTGTATGAAGTTTTAACAAGGTTTTCATGCACTGGCTCTAATACCACTATTATAGGACCTTTTCTCCAAGTATAAGCTTTCAACAAATTTTACAATTTCTTTAAATAAGTTAACTACAAGTTAATACATCAACCTTAGAAGAAGAATTGAACAAAAAACTTAAATAAAAAAATATTTATCAATAAAAGACAAAAGCATTGGGTCCAATTTGTCTCCCATATGTGAGACCCACGGTCTCACATATGAGTATTTTGATGATTTATTAAGGAATGAAGTGATTTGATACAATCAATACATCTTCTCATCAGAGGAGAAAAGAGAAGATGGAAAGAAAAGAGAGTCATCCAAGGAACCTGTAATTCTTACAAACCATGTTTAACATCTCTCTCTCTCTCTCACACACACACACTCATGAAATAATTAAACCATATATGGAACCTGTCCTGGCTCCTTGTATGTAGATACAGGGCCTGCAACTTGTAGCCGTTGTACCTGATGTTACGGTTTGTTCGTCCGTCCTTCTGTGGTTAATTGGGGATGCCTGATTACCACTATGTTTGTATCATGGCACTTGTGTGATTCCAAATATTCCATGTGTAAGACATATGAAACTAGGGATGGCTGGAACTAAGTGTTGGATTTAATGCTTATGTGTTATTATGTACTTTTAGCATGTGTTGCTAATTTGTAATGTGTTTGAATGGACAACCTGTAGGTTGGTGAGAACGGGATTTGTGCTCGTAACCCGGTATGGCTAGGACATGATGGCAGTGATTTGGCATGAGTAATTACTAGGAATGTTTTTCTCATCTTTTGGTATGTGGCCATAGTATCTACTAACAAGATTTTGTATCATTGTTGGCTACTCACTTTTTTAATACTTGGGCGTGGACTTATTGACTTGTTGCACGTGAATTAGCCCTTGGGGTTCTTTATGTATTTTTCCTTTAGTGGCTTAGATAGGAAGAATTTATCTTAGCTTTGGGTTGAATCAACTCCTATTTTTGTAAAGGGCAAGCCCATGCATAAGCATGCAACTATTTTTGGCATGTGGGCTATTTTTATGAATAAAGCATAAATATCCAAGAAGTGGGACGATGCCGACACTTCTTGGGAGGGGAGATTGGACCCAATACTTTGTTCAAGGTGATGTCTACTCAATTTCTTGTTTCTACTTCATTTTATGCTCATCTTGTCAGATTAAATTCAATTCTATGGTTTAGTCTTGTTACATTTGTGACTTTTGTATTATTCTTCAAATCCGAGAAACCCTATGCTCTGATACCACTAACACGGAATCTTGAAATAATTTTTTGAAGAATAATACAAAACTCACAACAAATACAAGAAGACTAAACCATAGAATTGAATTTAATTTGACAAGATGGGCATAAATTGAAATAAAAACAAGAAATTGAGTAGACATCACCTTGAACACAGTATTGGGTCCAATCTCCCCCCCAAGAAGTATCGACATCCTCCCACTTCTTGGGTATTTATGCTTTATTCATAAAAATAGCCCACATGCCAAAAATAGTTGCATGCTTATGCATGGGCTTGCCCTTTACAAAAATAGGAGTTACTTTAACCCAAAGCTTATAGCATTATATGGCAATGATGTGTGTGAACACACTTAGGACCACCAGGGCACTTTTTCCCTCACTAGGAGGTTTTTTCCCCCATACATATGTACACCCTCTTATCTACTCATTTTGGGGTGTATACTTATCTTTTGTATCTGGAACACATTTGTTCATTCTAGTCTAGTGAGTTTGTGTGCTCTCAAGCTTCTCTATCTTCTGTGTGTGCATTGTCGCAACCCTAACCCTATTTCCAACAATTGGTATCAGAGCTAGCTTCCTTGACACTTGATCTAGTAGTCTGCCTCCCACGACCCTATTTTTCTGTCTCCGATTGAGATACTCTCTTAGGAGAAGAAGGTGTATACTGTAGTGTGCTGTATAAAAATATACAGTATTTTCGAGGTCCGCGACGCGATTCGAGCGCGTTTCAGGTGCGTTTTAGGCACCGCAAGATTTTTGCAGGGACGTTTTAGAGAGACGTCATTTTGGATTGGTTCTGCTCGATTTTGGGTGTTTGGCTTGTGTAGTGGCAAAGATTTGGTGTGCAGCAGCATCTACAGTGTCTTCAACAACATCGACCATCATACTTTTGCCAGTAACACTCTATTCTCTACTCTGTGTTAATATTCATACACTTTACAGGCAGGAGGTGATTCATTCAATTGGCATCCATCCAAGGTTGTATTCAATGAATACTAAGTACTTACAGTGTGTTGAAAGATTTTGCATTTGGTAGAAAGTAATGGCTGGCAGTAGTGATGTATTCAACATGTTGTCTGCTGAGGACAAACTTGATGGGACTAACTACCCATTGTGGTCGTATATAATGAGGCATGTATTGGTTTCTAAAGGCCTTTGGAATGTGGTCAGTGGTAGTGAAACTCATGCTGTTTCACAACTACCAGTGCAACTAGATGCTGCAGGTACATCTGAAGTAGAATATGATATACAGATGTGGCTTCTCCACATGCACCACCAGTACCTCCCACTGTTGCTCAACGAGATGGGATGGAAGAGATGCATATGCACATGCATTGCTTGTACTTTCTGTGAAGCGAAGCATTATTCCTCATATTCGGTCATGTAAGACTTCAAAACAGGCATGGGATGCACTTGCTACCATTATACCAGGTGCGCAATGAAGCACATGTTGCATATCTGCGCAAACAGTTGGAGTCTGAGCACATGAATGAGGGAGACTCAATGGACAGCTTCTTGACCAAGATCAAAGATTTTAAGGAGTAGCTTGCTAGTGTGGATGAGATATATCCTGATAGTACATTGGTGCCCATAGTTCTCAATGCATTGCCGGATTCTTATCAGAGTTTTGCCTCTACCCTTAGACTCATGATGAAGGGAAATACAAATGCCCTTACATTTGATCAGCTAGTTTCAATACTCTTGCAAGAAGAACAGTCTAGGCAAAACAGATCTAATATGCGAGTTGGTGACCAAGCTTTTGTTGCCAATTAGAAAGGCAAAGGTAAAGCTTCTTCGCATGGTGGCTATAAGCCCAAAACAGAATCCTGAGGTAAGGATGCAGAGAAAGAAGGTGATAAGCCTAAAAAGAAGGGCAAGTATCACTATTGCAGGAAACCAGGGCACTACATACATGAGTGCAAGAAAAGGCTAGAGAAGGAGAAAAAGAAAGAATCAGGCATGGCTGTCTGATGCATCTACACCAAGTGCAGAGAAGAAGGAATCTACAAGTTTTGCTCAAGATGATTGGGCATGGACTGTACATTGCAGTTATGACCCTTCTGTTCATGATGTATGCATGTCAGCACAATCTGATGCTTGGTACTTTGACAGTGGTGCTAGTTAGCACATTACTTCACAAAAAGGTTTGTTCTCATCTCTGGAATCTGTCCCAAGTGTAGGAACCGTCACATGTGCAAATGATTCCTCATATCTTATCACAGGAGTTATGGTAGAGTTGTGCTCACTGCTTGCAAATGGGGGCGTATTTACTCTTTTCAAAAGTTTTATATATGCGAGGCATTAAGAAGAACTTGTTGTTAGTTTTAGCCTTAGCCTTGTCAGGCTTGACAGTGAAATTTGTGGATGACAGATGTACATTCCAGGATAGAAATGATGGTTACTCTATCATTGCCTCAGGTATCTTGTTTCATGGCCCTATACAAGATGGATGTATTTGAGAAGCTGCAGCATGATGCTTGCTCAGTCTCTATGACTCGTGCTATGAGTGATGCAAAATTATGGCATGCACGATTTGGCCATCTGAATTATGGTAGTTTGTTATGCCTTCAAAGACATGATATGGTGTTTGAGTTGCCAACTCTTGAGACCCCTACTAGACATGTATATGAGGGGTGTATTCTTGGTAAAATGCATCGGGAATCATTTCCAAAGGATGGATCTGTGAGAGCTGTTAAGAAATTACAGCTTATACATAGTGACATATGTGGTCCTATGAGGACACCATCTATTGGGAGATATCTCTACTTTGTCACTTTTATTGATTGATTACTCCAAATATAGTAGTAAAGTAGAAGTCAGAGGTTTTTATGTGCTTTAGGCACTTCGTATCCATGGCTGAAAATGCATGTGAATGTAAAGTTGGCACCCTTCGTTCAGATCAAGGGGGGGAGTATATGTCCAAGGAATTTCATGCATATATGGCTGAAAAAGGCATAAGGCATCAATGTACACACCTCAACAAAATGGTGTAGCTAAGAGGAAGAACATGTCTCTCATGGAGATGACAGATGTATGGTGAAAGCCTAAGATTTACCTCATGGCTTTTGGTTAGAGGAAACTATGTGCGCAAACTATGTGTTGAACAAATGCCCTTCCAAGGCCTTGCAGTCTAAAACTCCTTATGAAGCTTAGCATGGCAGGAAGCCTTATGTGGCTCATTTGCGTGTTTTTGGTTGTCTTGCTTATGCTCTTGTGCTTGAGCAACAACGTAGTAAGCTTGATGATAAGGCAGTTGAATGTATATTTGTGGGATACAGTTCAGAAAGCAAGGGATATAGACTCTACCATCCGGCCTCAAAGCGGATTTTGGTAAGTAGAAATGTTATTTTTATCGAAAACTCAGTTCATCCCATGCTTTCATGTAAAAAATATCAAAATGTATGCTCACAGGACATGTTTGATTCGCTCCTACCTTTGTTTAATGGAGGGCAGCCATATGTAGAGCAATTGAATGCTCAACCAAGTGCTAAAATTCAGTCTTTACAGGTGCAAAATCAACCTGTAAACCAACCTTTTGATGAGGCAACTATTGAGGATGTAGTGGATGAGGAGAGAGCATCCATAGAAGAATCTAGGCATATGCCAAAATGGCTTGTGCAAACATTGAGGGATATCAAGTTGGCAGCTCCTTTACCTAGCAGAACTCATGCATATTCTCATCATGCACATTATTCTCATATGGGTCATGTTCTCATTTCTAATTTATGTAATGAGGAGGAACCTGTATCCTTTGAGGAAGCACAGGATGATGATCATTGGATGCGTGCTATGCAGGATGAGTATAACTCTATACTCAAGAATGACACCTGGTATTTGATAGATCTACCTCATGGCAAGAAGGCCATTGGTACTAAGTGGGTTTACAAGTTAAAACGCAAAGCAGATGGTAGCATTGATCGCTACAAGGCTACTTGTTGCAAAGGGCTATGCCCAACAAAAGGGCATTGATTATGATGAGACCTTTGCACCCACATCTCGTATGGCTACCATTAGGTGTCTGATTGCTTTGGCAGCCACCATCATGGGTGGAATGTACATCAGTTGGACATTAAGACTACATTCTTGAATGGTGATTTACATGAGGAGGTGTATGTATCACAGTCTCCTGGTTTTGATGTGAAAGGAGAAGAGTCTAAAGTATGAAGGTTAAAAAAAGCTATTTATGGCCTTAAGTAAGGTCCTAGAGCATGGTATGAGAAGATTCATGCATACTTGGTTGCAAATGATTTTTGCAACAGTCCAACATGAGGAGGTGTATGTATCATAGTCTCCTGGTTTTGATGTGAAAGGAGAAGAGTCTAAAGTATGAAGGTTAAAAAAAAGCTATTTATGGCCTTAAGTAAGGTCCTAGAGCATGGTATGAGAAGATTCATGCATACTTGGTTGCAAATGATTTTTGCAACAGTCCAACAGAGAGTACCCTCTATGTGAAGAGGAGTAAGGACACATTTTTTGTCATCGTTCTATATGTTGATGGCGTGTTGCTCACGGGACCCGATATAGATCAGATTTCAGCCTTTAAGGCTGATTTGCAGTCATCGTTTGAGATGTCAGATTTGGGGCCCTTGCATTACTATTTGGTGATTCAGTTTATGCAGCACAATGATGGCATTGTTATGTTGTTGTCTAAATATATACAAAAGCTATTAAAGAGGTTTAATCTTGAAGACTGTAAACCTATGGCTATACCTAGGGAGACAGGTACTCAACTTAGTCTTCAAGATGTAGGAGACTCTTTTGATGCTAGTTTGTATCAGCAGGCTATTGGATCCCTTCTTTATGTATGCAACACGAGGCCAGATATATAGTATGCGCTCTCACAACAATTGAGCAGATTTTAGCCCGGGTACAAAGCATTGGTAGGCTGTTAAGCGGGTTTTTGGCTATTTATAGGACACTCAGTATTTTGGATTGTTTTATCCAAAAGGGGATGAGTCACAGCTGCATGCCTTTAGTGATTCAGATTGGGCTGGATGCTATGACACACGATTGTCCACTAGTGGGTTTTGCTTTCGCCTTGGTGATTCATGTATATCATGGATCAGCATCAAGAAGCAGCCTATAGTTGGCCACTTCCAGCTGTGACGTTGAGTACATGGTAACTTTTACAGCTACAGTTGAGTGTGTGTAGCTCAGACGTCTTATGGCTAATTTAGGTGTTGGATAGTCGAGCACTACCATTTTCATTGACAGTCAGAGCGCATTAGCAGTTGCGAGGAACCTAGTGTTTCATGCTCGCACTAAGCACATTGAGGTGCAATACCACTATGTCAGGGAAAGACTCTCTACAGCAGAGATCAACTTGGTCTACGTGCCTACACATGACAACATGGCATATTTATTCACGAAGGCTCTTCCTCGGGAAAATTTCAAAGCTTTTCGTAAAGCTTTGGGCTTACTGCTTTTTCAGGATTGATCGGCCATGCCCTGTACATGTTCACATCATCACTCCTCCAGGGGGGATTGTAGTATTATATGGTAGTGATGTGTGTGAACACACTTGGACTGCCAGGGCACTTTTCCCTCACTAGGAGATTTTTTCCCTCGTGCGTATGTACACCCTCTTATCTACTCATTTTGGGGTGTATACTTACTTATCTTTTGTATTTGACACACATTTGTTCATTCTAATCTAGTGAGTTTGTGTGATCTCAAGCTTCTCTATCTTGTGTGTATACATTGTTGCAACCCTAACCCTAATTTCAACAAAGCTAAGATAAATTCTTTCTATCTAAACCACTAAAGGAAAAATAATAACGAATCCCAAGGGCTAATTCATGTGCAACAAATCAATAAGTCTACGCCCAAGTATAACAAAAGTGGGCGGCCGACAATGATACAAAATCTCGTAGGTAGATACTACGGCCAAATACTAAAAAATGAGAAAAACCTTCCCCGTAATTACTCACGTCAAATCACCACCATCATGTCCATATTACCAGCTTACGAACACAAAGCTCGTCAATCTCACCAATCTACAGGTTGTCCATTCAAACACATTACAAATTAGCAACACTCACGTGCTAAAAATACACAACACATAAGCATTAAATCCAACACTTAGTTCCAACTATCCCTAATTTCATTTGTCCTACACATGGAATATTTGAAATCACCCAAGTGCCATGCTACGAACATAGTGGTAATTAGGCATCGCCAATTAACCACAGAAGGATGAACGGACAAACCATAACAAATTCATTAAATTTAAGCTCTAATTTACTATTTTTCATGTACAAAATTAAAAAATAACAGAAAACAAAGTATGCAAAAATTGAACAAAAAACTTGAATTGCAGCAAATCAAAGGACACACAGTTTTAGAGAAACATGAAAAATTGAACATAGAATTCCTAAGATAACAAAAGAATGCAGCAAAAACAAGAATATGCAGCAAAATCAAAGTTTTTTTTAGATTTCATATCTACTCTTCCTATGCAAAAACCAAAAATTCGGTCAATTTATCCATTCACTAGCTCTCAAAATGCATTGTTGCTATAGGGTGGGGCTATTCCCTGGCAACGTCGCCACTTAGGAAACAACCCAATGTCGTGGGATACTCTCTTAGGAGAAGAAGGTGTATACTGTAGTGTGCGGTATAAAAATATACATCATTTTTGAGGTCCGCGATGCGATTCGGGCGCGTTTCAGGTGCGTTTTAGGCACCGCAAGGTTTTTGCAGGGACGTTTTGGAGAGACGTCATTTTGGATTAGTTCTGCTCGATTTTAGGTGTTTGGCTTGTGTAGCGGCAAAGATTTGGTGTGCAGCAGCATCTACAGTGTCTTCAACAACATCGACCATCCCAGTAACACTCTATTCTCTACTCTGTGATACACTTTACAGCAGGAGGTGATTCAGTCAATTGGCATCCATCCAAGGTTGTATTCAATTAATACTAAGTACTTACAGTGTGTTGAAAGATTTTGCATTTGGTAGAAAGTAATGGCTGGCAGTAGTGATGTATTCAACATGTTGTTTGCTGAGGACAAACTTGATGGGACTAACTACCCATTGTGGTCGTATATGATGAGGCATGTATTGGTTTCTAAAGGCCTTTGGAATGTGGTCAGTGGTAGTGAAACTCATCCTGTTTCACAACTACCAGTGCAACTAGATGCGGCAGGTACATCTGAAGTAGAATATGATATACAGATGTGGCTCCTCCACATGCACCACTAGTACCTCCCACTGTTGCTCAACGAGATGGGATGGAAGAGATGCATATGCACATGCATTGCTTGTACTTTCTATGAAGCGAAGCATTATTCCTCATATTCGGTCATGTAAGACTTCAAAACAAGCATGGGATGCACTTGCTACCATTATACCAGGTGCGCAATGAAGCACATGTTGCATATCTGCGCAAACAGTTGGAGTCTGAGCACATGAATGAGGGAGACTCAATGGACAGCTTCTTGACCAAGATCAAAGATTTTAAGGAACAACTAATGTGTTTACATTTGTGAGATAAGTGATGAATAGTGCATGTGTTGCACATGGAGGATCTTGACTATATCATCTCATATTATTATTTTATATGGGTTATTTTCTTGGCCATGTGCCATATGATTATACACATTATTTATGTGTGCTTGTGCACAACGTTTATTTTTGTAAAAGTGGAAACACAAAGCTCTATTTTGTACTCACAACGAATACAATTCTCAAAATACTCATGTTACAAAAGTGGAGCTGCACGTATAAAGGGGGGAGGTTGTATGCAATCTTGTGTTGACAGTGATGTTTATTCTATTTTCATGCTTTTATGTTATGGTCAATCTTGTAATTTGATTCAAGTCTATGCTTTGTACTTTTAACTTGTATGTGAGCTTGATTAATTCTTCAAGAGGTACTAGAGATCCTATGACATTGTTTAGCTTAAAATATATATATATATATAAATTGAATAAAATAGGTTATAAATGTACAAAACAGGTTTATGCAAGTTTAAACATTAGCATAAAGAAAGTAATGAGATATATGTTCACATATAAGATTCATTGTCTAGAAGCTAGTGAATGGAAAGAGAATCTTTGGTATGTTAAAGAACTTTAAAAAATTGGCTTCTGCCACTTGGGCCATATTAAGCCGATCTCTAGGCCCACCCCTAGATCTTCACTATCATATCCTCTTGGCTCATTATAGATGCATCCTTACTAAAGGATCTAAGATAAACATGACACAAGAATATATTAGAGGTGACTGGTTGGAACCATGAGTGGTAGATGTAAGTTGAGAGAGTTACACACATTTGATAGAATGGAAAGGTTAAACCTATGATTGGAAAAGGGACTTGGATCAATAGGAAGATGGCTTTTACATAGGTTATATGATGTAACCTTTTTCAAGGGTCAAACAATGTGCAATCACTGCAATGTGTATTTTATATAATATAATATATATATATATATTTATTTATTATATATAAAATTTTGGATGCACAAATTACAATTTGCATAAATTGCATTATTGGATGATTTGCAATTTTGCAAAATTGCATGACTGGCGCGCTGTGGTGGACGACAACGGAAACGGCACCTCCGTCTGCTCTTGGCGCGACGTCAAATGCAACTCCTCATACGCTGTCATCATCGGTTTGGACCTCTCCAACCTAAACCTTTCCGGTATCATCTCTGATGCTATCCAGCAGCTCGCCAACCTCGCTAGCCTCAACATCTCCAACAACAACTTCAGCGGCGGCGAGCTTCCCCTCTCCTTCACCAATCTCACCCGCCTCGGATTCCTCGACATTAGCCACAACTCCTTCAACGGGTTATGGTACCATCCCGCCGGGGGCAATCTGGGCCGACTCCCCTTGTAAATTTAGGCTGGGGCCCTGAACGCAATGCTCGTCGCCATTATCCGAGTGCTGCTTTCGGCGAGTGCTCGCCTCACCTGAGTTGCCTGCTGCTACAGGCTGTGCCCATGGTTTCCATTCCGAATGCATCGAGCTCAGCCACCATCGACAGTCGACTCTTGGCAAGTTGGCTCTCCACTGAGTCCTGAGTCGGACTGACCGCGTCGCTTCCGCTTCTTGTCCAGTCTGCAGAATACGCATCCACGTGACCCCGTAAGGTATGCCATCAACTTCCTTGCCATCGAAATTTTTTTGGAAAGAAATTGTCCTCGTGACTCAGAAGGTCTTGTATCTTATTTTGTTTTCAGAATATTAGCGATTTTTTGTCCCTCCAAAGATAGCCTTCTTCCTGAGGTCCAGTAAGCCTTTCATATGGAAAAAAGGCCATCTTGTATGTCAAAATGCCAGATGGGAGATCACATCCTAATGCCTTTTTTAGACAGAGCATGAGCTATTTTATAAAGGTGAGGCTAGATAAAATTATTTAGGGCTAGGAAGAACCATATTGAATCGAGATGAAAGATTGGGGCTTTGAGATATTTTTTATCATCCCAAGCTGAGGTTTAATCTTATTCCAAGCCTACCAGATGGCTTTTAATGAGGAGGCTAGCATGAGGTTTTATTTGAACTGGTCCACAAAACATAGGAAGGGAGGGAAGATCCTTTCATCTCTAGAAGCATTTGATGGAGTTCAAATGTATGTACCTATTTAACAGGAGAGCCCAATCCTCCTTGGGAAGTAGAGGCTCTCACGATCCATTTGGCTAAGAGTTTGTCTACCAAATCAATGATGTTAAAAAAATCCCAAACCTTCTCCATCCTTTGGGATAGTACAATATCTCGAGGCCAATTTGGGAATCTTGAAGTTGATGCTTATTTTCAATCCATAGAACTGTCCACAACACTCCAAATAGCCTACACATCCCTCCAAATGATCTAAACATCCTCTTGTTTGTCCTCATCTTGGGCATATACCACAACATGATAAATGTTATAATATGTAGAGGTGGTTTTGTATTGTATGATTGTGTACAATTAAATGAAATTGCTCTCTATCTGTCTTTCTCTCTTAACTTACTTTTATGATTCTTGAATCTTGATTAGTGAGTTGTGATCATAGCTAGCTACTTCCGATCTTGGTGGAGGACGTGGACCTGCTGGCTGCAATTTATTTCCAGGTCGGATTCTTATTTTGATTGTTTTAACATTTTGTTAAGCTATCTTCAGCTATTGGGTGTCTCCCTTTTGTGTCTTGTTTTTGTTGTTAGTCTGATGTTCCCCTGCTATAGTACTATAACTGCCTTGTATAAATGAATATGCTTAACCGTTAAGGAGTATAACGGCCTTGTATAAATGAACGTGCTTAATCGTTAAGGTATGCTCTCTTCTCTTATTCTCATGTGGCTTCTTTTTCTTATTTTATTCTTATATTTTCAATTATTGTTGACCGTCCCAATCTAGTGCCTCATAGAGGACGCGGCAAAAAGAAAAAGTCACAGCCTTCAATAGATTCTTTTTTGTCAAGACAGACCATTGCCAATGTATAGGACATGAGAGTAGTGGTGGGAGCTCGAAAACTTGTAATGAGATTTCCCAAGAGTCTTCTTCCAATAAACCCAAAAGGAAGTGGAGGACTCAATGGACTCTACTATATCCTTGGGCATATTTATGCAAGTCTACATGTAATGAGGACCGCATAAAATGCACTTGGTGTGAAGATGGAAGAGTGGATACTTTCACAATGGGTGGATCCCAAAGCATTCAGCTTTCAGCCTTGAATGAGCATGCAAAATCTGCAGATCATAGGAGAGCTGCAAGTATTTATCATGCAAAGCTAAAGGCTATTGGTGGCAAAGGACCAATAGATGGGGGTATTGACACAATGGTGCATTCTGAACAGTTTAGAATAATCACTTGTATGAAGCTGGTACACTTTTGTGCATGCAATGATATTGCATTGGAGAAATATCCCACTCAATGTAAGTTACAAAGGGAGCTTGGCACTCCTAATATGCCATCATCTGATGAGTATGGTGCATATACCAATCCCGTATCTGGAAGAGAGTTCTTGATGGCTTTAAGAGATTATACTAGACAAGACTTGTATGCTGAAATTTATCCATTTTTTTCAATCCTCATTGATGAAAGTACAAATAGAACCATGGAGAAACATTTGATTATCTACATTTTGTACTTGGCTGGGAATGGCAAAGGAGAGCCCAATTGTAAATTTGTGAGATTGCTACCAGTTGATAATGGATCTGGGGAGGCAATCTACAATGCTGTCCATGCCATGCTCTTAGAGAGTAATCTGGATTTGAAGAAACTAGTTGCATTTGTAACGGATGGTGCCTCAGCAATGACAGGTCATAAGACAGGTGTAGTGGCACGGTTTCAAGCATCGGCTTCACGAATTATGGGCGTGCATTGTATTGCCCATCGTGAGGCACTTGCAGCAAAGGATGGTTTTGCAGCATCATCGAATCCTCATGTGTTTGCTTTTGTTGATAAGGTTGCAAACAAGGTATATGCATGGCTAGGGAGCAATGGAGAATGCATGGCTAGGGAGCAATGGAGAATGCATGAGAAAAAATGGTAATTATGCTACAATCTTTCAAGTCCAGTTTATGATGCATTTGCTGGCTGATGTTTTGGTTGAATTGAATAAATTAAATGCAGAATTTCAGAGGGAGAACATGGATGTTACTATGATTGGAGTCTACTTGGATTTGACATTTGAGAAGCTCACTAAAAGGTATATGCCAATTTGGTGCTAGTTCAAAACAGCTTACGAAGTTTTTGAACATATCAAAAGATGGGAATATGTTATATGTTAATTCTAATGGGTTTACTCATAAGCATGTGCACACTTTGTGCCAGTTCCAAAATTAGCTCCAAAAAAGAAACGAGACAGAGCAGTAAGTGATTCAGAAGAGGAGGATGCAACTCTTGATCTCAATGTACTACCTCATGATGCTGGAAGTGCAAGTGGTTTCCTCGCTGAATGTATTTGCATTGGAAGGACATTTGTACAAGATGTTTTGAATGCTTTAAATAATAGGTTTCTTGATCTTGGGGTTTTCAACTCGGTCAAGCTATTTAATCCCTCTGCCTATCCTTCAGATGTAATTGAAAGGGATAAAAGGACTGAAGAATGGTTAGAGAGGCTTATTGGCAAGCTTATTCAACAATTGACATTAGGAAATGTTTGGGTGAACGGGAGGATTTTGTTGGCCTGCTGTACAAGGTTGCTAGGAGTAGAGGTATGCATGATGCTTGGGCAATCGGCAGCAACACAAAGACTTGGTGAGACACATTCCCAGGACTGATGCATTTATGGCAAGCAAGCATAGTAATTCCAGCGAGTACAGCATCATGTGAGCGAGGTTTCTCTCGACAAAATGACATAAAGAGTAGCTTGAGAAGTAGCATGTGTCTGGAGACGCTTGATGCATTGATGTTGTTATCACTTAATGCAAGTGATGCATCACAAGTTTGTTGGAAAGATGTTTTTGATATTTGGTTACAAGGAAAAAAGAGGAGGGCGATGCCATTAGAGTGATTTGTTCACTAATTCCATGAAGTGCAACACAACTAAACAATAGTCAAAGGCCTAATTTTGGCAAGTTGGACATGCAAGGCATCTTGACTGGACAGCATGTTGGCCAATGTATGGGTACATAAGATGGTTGACAACATCACTCCAACTATTTTGCCTTGAACACAACTAGTCAATAGGTTGTACTAGGGTGGCTAAGCCCATTTTGGCAAGCTGGACACACATTTCAGATGGCTGGGCAGCTAGACACATTTGAGATGGTTGGTAGCCTGGTAGAAGAAATAGTCATAGATATGTCTATATGTAATACAAGGATAAGCTATCGCGCATCTCTCACATTAGTACTTTCATAGCATAAGTATTACATTGAAGCCTTTTGTTTGTAGATTGGATGCTTTATGTATATACAAGTTTGATCAACAATTATACCTAAATTTTTACTTTTAAAAAAGACTTGTTTGTAAATTGATTGCTTAATTACACATAATTTTTTAGTTTTTAAAAAAGCTTTTCATTTTGATAAATTGCTTGCCATTTGAATAACATGATTTTGGGAATTCATGTCATGTGAAAAGCAGTTTGAAAAAGTGTATGTCACTTGAAATTTTAAGTAACCCATCAAATTTAGGCCCTGGTTACAAGCCATCCACTTTAACCCACTGGATTGACCTACCGATTGCTGGGTAGATTAGTATTTGCATAGAGAGAGAGAGATGTACAATAGCGTCATGCTGATGTATGCACAGGGTATGGCGGCCGCCTTGGGGCGCTTGCCAGACTTGACGTTGTTGCCGCCGCAGGAGGCGGCGATTTGAGTGACGATGGTTTTCTTGACGGCGCCGTTACGCTTGGGCGCGGGGGCGAGCGGGTTCTGGGCGCGATCGCGGAGGCTGGAGAACGGCTGCTGACCGCTCGCCGTCTCTCCCCCTCAAACAAAAGAACTGCGCAAAGCAGAGGAGCGGAAGCCGCCCCACGCATCCACGTCTAACTCATTGAATATATCAAATATATTGAAGGTTTCCGAACCTTATCAATAGATGTGAATTGCCAAGATGAGAAAGACGGGCCCCCTGACTGTGAGACAACATAACATGGCTTTGGGCATGCTGCTACTGCAGGCGTTGAGGAGGGGTTGGGCTTGCTAGGGGGCATTTAGGGTTTACAGGACGTCGCACATACGGTTTAGAGTTTAGGCCTTACCTACAGTGGTCGAGACAAGAAGACGCCCTTGTCATGGCGGGCTCGTGATGGGGTCTCTCAAGCAACGACCGGTCCAAATGGTAAGGCCCATTGTCTATTCTGCATCAAAAGCATCTAACTTTGAAGGGTGCAAATGTGTTGGTGTGTGTGTCCAAGTGTGAATGATGCAGGCCCTCGACATCTCCATCTTCACCTATCGATTTTCCTCCACACAACATTTCCACACCTTGGTGGTACTCTATCCACCAAAACTTACTTGGATGTCCAAGTTTACTCATACTTGAAATCTCTTTTTCGTGCTCAACTCTCGGTGCTATAAAGAACTAGGTGTATGCTATTGAAATGAATGATGCTCGAGTGCCAAGTCAACTAGTCAAAGTTATCCCACATGAGCTATCAAAGCCTTGTTATACTTCCCTTGGTCACTTTCAATCAATGGAATCAAGCAAGCTCTCAAGCCTCTTTATGAGTATAAGTGTTAATCTCGTAATCTAATTGTGTTGAGTCTAAATTTTAATTAGTTTAGTTTATTCATCATTATGATTGTTCTTAGGTATCATCCACCCTAGTTTAGCTTAGCACTAATCACATGTAATAGGATTAATTCACTCTCAGCGCATCACCATCTCCATAGGAGCTTGGGTCCTCAAGTTCTAACCTCATCTCCATTAGAGACAATCTCTTGCTCCCTACAGCTTAGCATTCACCTCCTTCAGCTCTCACTACACTAATCTCAGCTCATTAAATACTAATGAGCTCGTGAATCACTCTTATCAATAAGCCTTATCTGCACTTGCAGTAGAGAGGCGGGGAGAAGCACAAAACCAATTGTTGACTGTAGTGCTAATCTGCATTTTTTTGGGTGTTTTTGAGCTCATTTTTTTGCTTGGGCCTCTCAACCTAACCAAGTACAACATTCATATAAAAAACAACCCATCAAAAACTCCTTTGTTTTGCTCAATTTTATCCTCCAATCTTCAGCTGTGTGTTAATCATTGTGTTAATCTCTTAATCATCGCATTACCAATCAATCAACACTAGTTAGCAAAAATTGAGCTTATAGCTCATCAATTGGGGTTGTTCTACTTTTGGAAAATCATCATTTGTATAAAAATTCATGCACATCTTACTACAATGCATAATTTCCACAAACACCTTGCATTTTTCACTAGCTTGGTTTTTTAAACTAAGCTTGAGTCCATCATTGCATTGCCACTTGTAAAAGGGATAGACATTGCTTGAACACTAAAATCAAGGCTCAAAATAAGACCCCCTTCTCATCATGGAGCATTTAAAATTTGTCTCAATATTTAATGGAATCTTAAAATTGAATGCTCATGTATTTTTTTAATATACTTCTCTTGTAGAGAAATATCAATTATTTTCAAAAACATAGTACCACACAAGGATAAATATATATAACATTTATCAGTAGCTTGCATTGATTATTAGTCCAACCATCAATAGAAATTGTGTATTTATATGATGGGACATAATCAAACACTTGATGTTTTAAGTCTACTCCACCTAATCTTTGACTTTGAATTTGTATAAATATTCAGTTCACATTTTGTTATAACAAGGAAGTGTGAACCTTGTTTTTGCTGTGGACATTAAGGCGTCTTGAAAGATAGGATTTTATATTACATTAAAAGGAACTCCACATAGAACAAATGCTTGTGTCTACAAATAGTGCAAATGCAAATTATTTTGTTTCTTAAATCCAGCCTTCAAAGTGCTTTGTCCTACAGTTCCACTAGTGTCACATGGCATATTATCTTCTGTTTGAGTACCAGACTGATTTTGAGATATTGCACGAGACCCTACACTTCAATTAGCTTTATCCTAAGCAAGCACAAATGATTCTATTTGACAATAAGAAGATGGCAACTTTCTTTTTTTTAGGATCAACTTTCGTGCTCTTTAATAAATTTAAAAAATAATGTGCTAACATTATGTGGTGGATTTTGATATTTATCCACATTTACAACAATACCACATAGATGCTCTTTTATAGGAGTTACACCACCAGTAAACTCATGAGTGTAAGATTTACAAGCAACTTGTAAGTAGTAGCATTCTTTTTGTAATTCAATAACGTAATTCCACTCAATTTCATGACCCATGGTTACTACATAAAAACACATTTATTATTTACAATGAGCATACTAAACATCAATAATTTTATTTATGTTTAATATTTTTTGATCTTATAAAATATATAAATGTTTATTATATCTATCTTATTATATCTTAAATTTTTAAACTATAATATACTACCAAAATATATTAAAAGCTTTATTATATTTCATATCTTTTTTTCTTATTAAATTTTCTTTAAACTTGTGAAATAAATAAATATTTTAATTTATAAATATGAGATATATATATTTATAAAATCATCACCATTTTTAATTCAACAATACTAAGAATATAAGCAATCTTTAAAAATTTTACTTCTTAAAAAATGTAAAAACATTCAATGTTTGACAAAAATATTTTTTCTAGTATTAATGAATTAAGAAAATATTTATTCAATTTCTTTGATTTTAAGCATTTTTAAAAAGTATTTTTTAAAATAAATAAAAAAAATTCTTCGATATGCGCTACATCCCCACAATTCACTTACACATGCAAAATTTCTTTAACACATATAAGAAAATCTACATTCATTTTAAACTTGTCTTTCTTCTCATGAAGAGATAAAAGAATTTCATGGGGATACAAAGATATAGTTCTTGTTGAGAAATATGGTGGCATGGAGGGAGTGAGTGTAAGTCTAGTAACCTGCCACATGAGAAATAAAGAATTATCCCACATGAGCTAACAAAGCCAAGATATACCCACCTTATATAAAAGGGGCCACTTTCAAGCAGTCAAATCAAACAAGATATAAAAGGGGTCACCTTATTTAAAAGGGGTCACCTTATATAAAAGGGGTCACTTTCAAGCAGTCAAATCAAACAAGATCTCGTCTTTCTATGAGTACAAGTCTCAATCTTGTAACATAACTGAGCTTGAGTCTAAAGCTTAATTAGTTCATTTTCTCATCATTATGAGTGCACTTAGGCATCATTCACTTTTTCTTAGGATTTTACATCATCGTCACTTTAGTCACAACTTATGATAGCCACAGCTTGGATACTCATGTTTTCCAACATGGTGTTAGAGCCTCCCATGAGCTTCTCCAATCTTGCCATTGCACTATCATTAGCCTGTATAAGTTAATCATTTTATATTAACATTAATCCCACTTTATTAGTGAAGCTAATCCACTCACTTCACTAGTGGTGGAAGTTTTCCAAGCTTGCCATTGCCAAATATCTACACCATTTTCTCTCACTGCAAGACCATGTAATCTTCTTCAGCTTTCACTAGCTCATTAATACTCATTACATTATTAGAGATCTTAAAGGTCAACTTAATTACATTATTAGATAATTAGGTAATCCTAATTACATTATTAGAGCTCTTAAAGATCAACCTTATCCACAAGATTACGGACGTGTCTGAGCTTGCAGCCAAGAAATCTCCCCTTATATAGGTCTCTGGAATCAATGGGCTCACCCACTAGGAGCTTGCTCCAAAGTTTACGCCCCTCTATCGTGATTTTCAGATGTTCTTTCACATCTCCAAGTGACTTCATGCACAAATCTTTGCAAACAACTTCAAGGGTATCCTTGAGAGTAGAGTTGGGGCCATTTAATGAAGACATGATGAGATCAACAAAGATAGAGGATGAGGGAGAAGGTAAGGGTTGGTGAGATAGAGAATGATGATGAGGGAGAGTGAAGTAAAGAAGGATAAACAGGGAGGGAGAGAAATACAATAAGAGAGACAGAGGGAGGCAATGAAATATGGGAGTTAGGGTTAGAGTAAGAACCAGGGGTCATATATATAGATACATCATGCTAAAAGCAAAAAGAAATTTTATATGGATATTTTCTAAATTTAGAAAAGTAATATCATGGATAAGTGCTTTGTGTAGGAAAAGTAATTGCGTGAATAAATTCTATATTTAAGAAAATCGATGTAGACGTCAACATTAAGAAGACCTTAAAATAATAAATGAGGATATTCCAACCATCAACATACAACCATATTGTTTGTCCTATACTAAGACATTAAAAAAATGAAAAAGTAAGTAGACCTTCATAAAGAGTTAATAGAACCATGATATGAAGGACATTTTATTATCACAAAATGAAGAAATTTTTTAAAATAACAGTACAATGTCATCAAAACTACAAGGTCCTTTTTAGATTGTTCTCCCACTGATTATTCTCATCAGGTCCTCCTTTTTTAGAGTGAGTTGTTGTATAAATATATTATGGTTCACATTTAACCCAAAAATACACAAATAAAAAAAATAATGGTGCTTGCATGCATAATATGGTCTACAAGCCCCTACCCTGATTTGAAAATCTGGACATGTGCATGATGGATTCTTTCCCATAGTCACCCTGTATTTTTCATTGCGTAGTAGTGATTCCTCGGTCTGAATTACAAACATTTCCATCTGCTCGGCCTTATGACCAAATGCTCAAAGACCGTAGCTGTGTTTGAAATTGTTGATTCTATTCTCTTGGCCGCCATATCCAATATGCCACTTCTGTACTTCCAATGGGCTGCATCATTTGCTTCTTGATGATGTAGTCCCTTTTGCAACACAAATCCGCCAACCTCCAATGCTTGGATCTCATCCATAGTAAGGTTTGTACCTCATCTAACTAGCCATACAACCGGGGGTCTAGCCGGTGGTGGCTAACAGATAGTATTACATACTCTCCAAGTATGATCCACACTATTGTTACAAAACTACATGAACTGACACCTCTGGCCCCTTTTGAACACTCTCTCATACCATAGAAAGATGGAGCTAGAACAACTTGCCCACAGTTCTTGATGCTTTTCTTACACTTGCCATCTTGGCCACCTAACCATCCTTGGCAAGTGTTCGACGTATAGCCCACATTTAGTCGTGTATGTCATTTTCCATAATTTTTTGCACCTCTGCTTTACATGCCCTCTGCATTGTGATGACTACCTTTTGTAAGCTGAAGGAATAGTGGGTGGAAAGTTTAATCTCCTACCTTGTTTCTTGCGTTGGCTCGTTTTTTGTGACATACTCTGGATGATAAGATGAGCTGTCTTCCTCTCAAGGTTTATAACTGTGGGTTTTCGACGCCAGCTAAATGTCATGTTATCACCAATATAGTTTGGTTGCACATGCATTGGTGTGCCGCTCACTACTTCCCTCACCACTCTGCCTAGTGGTTTCTTTGTGGATTGCAAAAGGGAATTAGCAAGATTTGAAACAACATCATCATATAAAGAGATGGTTCCCTTGAAACCCTCTCCTGCTAGAGCCAACTTGCATGTTTATTTTTTGCTAGATTGGTAGTTGCCATGTGCGAGTGGCGTCGTCCACATCCTATTAACAAGAGATTAACTAATGAGAATCCAAGTTGTAACCTCCAACCACATTCCATAACAAAAGATTAGCTTAACAATTGAGATTCCAAATGCAAGCTATGTGTTTTCAAAACCAAGAAAATAATACTTACCTGCTTTCTCCAATGGGGATATCTAGTATGCCACCAACTAATCCAACAATCAATGGTTGGTAAGTTTGCATCAGCAACTTTACCATTTATCCACCACGATCTAATGTGTCTGTATTTCAAAAATGCCTCTTCTTCACTCAATGCACAATACCACTGATGGCATAGTCTCTTGTGCTCTTCTTAAAAAAATTTAACTACATATTGTACTATATGGATGCTCAAGCTTTGTTCCCAATGAAAAAAGACACAACCGCTCATCACGACCTTTCATATTCTTTGGTCCATTTTTATAGATTTTCCTTATTACTACCCTCCAGTTGGCTCTAGCCTCTTGGCTCTAGCCTCATCGGCCATGAAGTTAAAAAACATCTAGTTTGGGAAAGCCTTTGTGCACCACAACATTGTTAATCATCTCCCATAATAGAACTTGTGCCATTGTGTCTTCCTCTTTATTTTGAAAGAAGAAATTGTCATAAGCTTTTGCAAGCTATATGCCATCATATAACAGTTATAAAACAACTGAAAAGAAGATTTCGCAAGCTGTATACCATCATATAACAGTTGTAAAATAGCTGAAAAGAAGTTCAAAATTTTTAGGGATTTTACAAGACCAAATTGTACCTTGGATCATATACATGTACATCAATTTTTGTCTATCCCTGCATACGCCTAATGTGATCAAAACAAACCCAAGCCCTTCTTAACACACTGTCTCCTGTTTGACACATACGGTTCACTAGGCCTAAACCCAATGCGAACCCTATGGTTGAGATTTTACACGTAACATCGCTCTGACTCATCCAAAGCTTGCCCAAGAAAATGACTACCATGGAATAACTCAAAAGCGCATTGTCTCTTCAATTATAGGATACTGGACTCTGCACTTTGCATTGTACCATGGATTCTAGAAGCACATACCATCCTCCTGAATCTATAAGAGAATTGTACAACTTAACAATCTATGTAAAATTAAGTTGATAAGAACAATATAAAAAATTAAAATCAATATGGAGTTAACGTTACCTTTGACATTGAATTAGGAGATATGTGTTCCAATAATAGTGACAACTCCATGTTGCTAATAGTGACAACTCCATGTTGCTAATATTTGATACATCCTTCGTGTGATTCCTAACAACTACGTCCAATACAATTGTTTGGTGATACCTATTCCAATACAATTGTTTGGTGATACCTATTTGTATCTTCCTTGGACCACTTGTAGAGCCACCTCTGAAACTGCCTCTTATACAAGTTCTCTTATCTTTTGCCATGCTTGCCTTGATGTGCCCCTTTGCATCTCATGCAAATGTTCCCCTTGATGTATCATCAATCTGGTCATATGTGAGTCATCAAGCATACAATAGTACACTATAGCACCACACATGCTTATGTATATAGGTTTGTTTGTTCTTACAGTGTAGAAACAAGCCAGAGAGCCACATCCATCTGATGTTAAGCCTAGTGAGGGAAGCGTCTGTGTGAGGTGGGCCTATTATTTTAGAAAATACAAAGTCCTAATAAATACTCTTATTAATCAAGGTTTACTAAAATTGAGCTAAGATAATAAGCTTACCAATCCATGATGTTGTATTCGGTGTATCGTTCATAGTCATGCTTCCACACAAGGCATAAGTACACTCAAACAAGCCTCACAAGAACTCTTTCAGACTACTCAAGGAAACTTTACATGACTCTCCGCAAGTTTCACCTAACAATGGCCATCATGTGCTTGCTCCATTCCTTGCATTGGAGAGGCCGAAGGATCACATACATTTGGTAACTCAAAATCCACATTTCCATTGTAAATTTGAGGAATGTCTTTCATTTTCTCAATATGTGTGCATGCTAATATCATTCTATGAAGAACACTTGCATGAGATTCCTCAGATAATAAGAATTTGACCACAGTCTTCTAATAGGGTGTGCTTGTGGTGGGAGAATATTCTATTATAAAATCAATAATGACTTACTTTGGTGTGCTTGCTGTAGCGTTTCTTGACTCTCCTATCATTCGACCAACAAGGTATTCTGTTGTTATATCTTTATCAAAGATATAACATGGTTCCTCTCTAGCGAGTATAGCTGATTGAATAGATATAAGATGATCTACACCATCATCTTGTGGTTTGATTGCAAAATTTTCAATCCAAAATGAGTAGATAGCATTCCAACATAATCATCAAGTTTAGTAATATAAGAATGTCCTTGCACAATCTTAACAATAGGATCACTCTCTAAACCTCCTACAAAAATGTAAAAATTTGTGTTTTCCATGTCAATAAACAAAAACATAGACTAAAAGAAGATAGAAAAACTTTCTTTGCTTGTCCTCCTTCTTTTCTCTTCCAATCTCCTTCTTTTCTATTTTATTTAGTAATCTCTTACTTTTCTCTCTCTTCTCTTGCTTGTCCACTAACTATTCTCTCTCTTGTTTCTCTTCTCTTGCTTTTTTTTTCTTTTTTAAATGGTGCCTCCTCAACTCAGAAAAGGGACACGAGTGTTTTTAACATTCAATGATACGAAAGTAGATAATGGCACCGTGTTGCATGTAAACTCCACTGTTGATATCGTCCTTGGAATTCCTTTGCCACCTGGGTATGTTGGCGTGTCAATTGAAGATGTCAAAGTGGGAGAAGTATCACTTCCTTTTACTCTTGAAGATGGTAATATCTCCACATTAAATCAAAGCAAAGGCTACATCATTGTATGGCCAGCAAATGATTGCGTAGGTGTTTTTATATCTATTGTTACCTTTGCAATTATGTTTATTTTTTTGGTTTTACTTAGATTAATGTATCTTGTATATGTCATTGTATTTAGATTGATCCACATTCAATGAAAACCCAACATGTAATTAAATCTCCAAAGCGTACACAATGCTTAAAGAGCACTGATACTACCAGACAAGCAAGCCAAAAAGTAAAAAGCACGAAGAAGAGGAGGAAAATAGTCCAAGAAGAAGAAAATGAAGATTGGGTACCTCCACGAAGAAATCCAAGTCGATCTTTTAAGTCTACAAAAAAGGGCGTTTCTTTGAAATCCATGAAAGAAACAAAGGAAGTGGAAGAGGAAATTGAAAAAGAAGGCGAGAATGAAGACTACTACATGTCACAAATGCAACTCGTCTGCAAACTAGAACTCCTGTAAGACAATCTAAACAAAGTAAAGGTAATTGTTATCCACCACATTTTAAGTAATCTTGCATAAGGTATTTTTATGAGTAGCAAGCACAACCTTTGTGTGTACATTACAAGTGAAGAAAATCCACTCCTTTGCCACCTATTCCCTTGTGCAAACTTGTGCCTAACCCCCTATATACGAAGAGTGCAGCTTAGGCCCCACGAAGCTAGCATACACAAATGGCTATGTTGCTGATATCAATGTAGGTTCATTTTCTCTATCTCCTCATCCCACAATCCTGTTAGAGAAGTATTGTATGATGATGTTAGTATGGGATCACATAATGGCAAATAAAAAATGAGGAGTTTAAGAATGTGATCAAAGACATAGAGTGGGCATTCTTGATAAGTGTACTGTGTTAAGAAATGAATGATAAGAAGGATTAGAAAAAATGAGTTGGGAAGGGAGAGACAATGATAGACTACTAATGAAATAGGCGAGGAAAGAGGGTTAACGTTCACGGATACAAGGAGGGAGGAAAAAAAGAGTGAGCAAAGAGAGAGAGAGAGAGAGAGAGAGAGAGAGAGAGAGAGAGAGAGCAAAAAGAAGGAGAGAGAGTGAGCGAGCAAAGATAAGGATATATATATATATATATATATATATATATATAGAGAGAGAGAGAGAGAGAGAGAGAGAGAGAGGGGGGGGGGGAGGGTGGGACAAGAGAGAGGAGAGACAAGGGAGAGAGAGAGAGAAGCAATGGAGAGACGTGAGATGACTGGAGAGAGAGAGAGAGAGGAGAGGAAGAGAAGAGAGTGATGTGAGATGGTAGTAGAGAGATATGAGGGTGGGAGAGGGCAAGAGAAACACATGGTAGGAGAGAGAAAAAAAACTAAAGGGAGAAAGAGAAGCAACAGAGAGATGTCAAATGGTCGGAGTGCGAGAGAGAGAGAAGAGGAAGAGAAGAGAGTGATGTGAGATGGTTGGAGAGAGAGGGGAGAGGGAGAGAAGAGAGTGTCCTAGAGGAGAGAGAGGGAAGAGATGTGAGACGGTTAGAGAGAAAGAAGAGAGAGAGAGAGAGAGAGAGAGAGAGAGAGAGAGAAGATAGTGTGCTAGAAGAGAGAGAGGAAAGAAAGAAGAAAGATATAGTAGGGGAGAGAGAGAGAGAGAGAGAGATGGTAATAGATAGAGAGAGAAAGGGAGGAGCAAGTTTGGTGGTGGAGGGAGCTGGGCTAGGCTGGGAGGTGGTGGGGCGGAGATGATGGTGGGAAGAGTTTGAGAGAGAGTGTTCAAAGTAGAGAGAGAGAGAGGATAGCCAAGAAAAGCTCGCTCCACCGAGCCCCCTCAGTGCCCATCCCCTCATGTTTACCTCATGTTTACCTCATTGCTTTGCCAACCACCATAGTTTAACAATGCTAGTGGTCAACATGAGAGGTATGCATTCACAAATCCATTTTGTGCTAAAAAGTGCTAGTAATTAGCAAATGTAGTCTAGTACTTATATAATTGCTTTAACATTTAATTTCCTTCACATTTCCATTAATACATACATTATCATTTACCAATCTATTATAGTGAAATGAGGAAGTATATTAACCAAAAACATTAAAAATCTTATGTTACTACTAAGTAGATTCTACTTGTCAAAGACTCCAATTAAGGCCCTTTTCATGAAGCATTTTTTTCTTATCATTCAAGGAGTATCCAAGCAACACATTCACTTTTGAATAGTTCAAGGAAAAAAAAAGTTGTTGTAATGGGTTACAAATCTCAACTTTTGAATATAGTAAAATTAGTCCTACAATCATCAGTGGTTTGAAATAATTAGTATTTCAAAAAACATATACCTCAGTGATCTTAATTTGGATCTTTAAACTTATGCTATAACATTTGTAGTAGCATGTAATATAAGAAAAAACTTACACATGATCTCTTGAGTTAACTTCTATTCCCAAATTTTCCATCATTCAACAACATTGTGCAAGATTATAATTCTTTCCATTATTTACACTAAACATCTTTAGTCAAATGTTAAGTTCACTATTATGGCATAAAATAACCGTTTTAATGAAAAGCTAAATATAATCGCATACTTGTACAAAAGGTCTTTTCACATCTACAATTCATTGTTTAGGCACTAGAGTTAAAGAGATAAATTTTTGTATATAAATTGAATAAAATAGGTTATAAATGTACAAAAAGGGTTGAGGCAAATTTAAACATTAGCATAAAGAAAGTAATGAGATATATTTTCACATATAAGATTCATTGCCTAGAAGCTAGTGCATGGAAAGAGAATCTGTGGTATGTTAAAGAACTTTAAAAAACTAGCTCCTACCACTTGGGTCATATTAGGTAGATCTCTAGGCCCACCCCCTAGATCTTCACTATTGTACCCTCTTAGCTCATTATAGATGAACATGACAAAGGAATATATTAGAGGTGATTGGTTGGAACCATGTGAGTGGTAGGTGTAAATTGAGATAGTTACACACATTTGATAGATTGGAGATGGGAGAAGGCTTTAAGAATTAAAGTTCCTTTATGTAGATCTTAGCAAATCATACCTTAATATGGCACACTCGAAATCTTAGATAATATCACATGCCCTTGACCCTTATAAAAGATCGTAAGGTTCTTGAGGGTTATTTCTTATTTGCAAAACACCTAAGCCATGTGAATGATGTTATACTCATGTGAACACCTTTCCCTTGTATTAACTTTTGAGGTTATGCTCTTGTGAATGATGATATGCTCTTGTGAACACCTTTCCCTTGTATTAACTGTTGAGGTGGTAATTTTCCTTGTGCTCTGAAATGTCCTAGACGCCCTTACACCCTCATTAATTCTTCAATGCAACACAATGTTAAACTCTTGGTTGCAAGTTTAATGAGGGACCAGGCAACCAACAACAAATAAGAAATGTATTGAGCAAGTATAACTCAGTACACAATTGAAACATTGCATACTAAAATGAAACCTTAGAAAAACACTCTTATTCTTGAAAATCTCACATAATATATTTAACGAAAATGCAAAAAAGAAACATTTTGGTGCCATATTTGCTTAAACTTGAGCCATGAAGAATTGTTCAAAATTGATAGTGCACTTGATAATCATAGCCATATGCAACGTATTAAAAACTCAAACACAGGAATCTCCACGTGACATGGCTTGATTCAAAGGTAGACCTTCATCGCAGAATTTACTTGCCAATTTAAGTGCATCATTTGGAAAAGAAATCCACAAACCAAAGAAGATTGATTAATACATACTGCTTACAAGACATCTAGGGGACCTAAAACCATCCGAGCAAATACATGCCATTTATGATTCATACTGCATACAGAGATTATTTACGATATGGTGTATGTATGTACAGGGTCGCCCACAAGAGGTTTGGGGCGCTAGCCACCAGGCTTGTTGCCGCCGCAGGAGGCGGCGATTTGGGTGACGATGGTTTTCTTGACGGCGCCGTTACGCTTGGGCGCAGGGGCGGGCGTGTTCTGGGCGCGATCGCGGAGGCTGGAGGGCGGCGGCTGGCCGCTCGCCATCTCTCTCTCTCTCTCTCTCTCTCAAACAAAAGAACTGAGCAAAGCGGAGCACCAGCAGGCCTAAAGCCGCCCACCTCTATTTTATGCCTCCCCCACACATTCGCTGAGACACGTGAAATATAATATCTGAGGTTTTCCTATAATATATTCCCTCCTCCTAACTTTATCCTCTGCCCAACCCATCGATGACGCGTGCTCTTGACTTCTTCAATGCTTTGCCTCCCCCGTTCACACCATCAACTTTTTGGAATAGGCTTCCACACAATTAATTGATCCACCGTTGTCTCTTCTTGCTAGGAAGGTGGATATATACCAACCATCGCCTCAACTTTTTGGAATAGGCTTCCACACAATTAATTGATCCACCGTTGTCTCTTCTTGCTAGGAAGGTGGATATATACCAACCATCGCCTCAACACCTGTGCCATCCTTCATGTAGTCCCCAGGCAACGACACAAGCTCTTCATTAGGAATTCACAATCAATCCACCTTATGTACATTATCTCCTTCCGTTAATGATGACTCTTTGACCTTGGTCAACAAGCAACAACCTTTACCTTAACAAGTTGTTTTAGATCAAGGATATACCTTTATGATAGTCCCTTGAGGAGGATATACCTTTATGATAGTCCTCAAGGATATACCTTTATGATAGTCCCTTGAGGAGGATATGACAAAGGCTCTTCATTAGGCATTCACAATCACGAACTATAGGCATTCACAATCAATCCACCTTATGTACATTATCTCCTTCCTTTAATCATGGCTTCTTTGACCTTTGTCAAGCTACAACCTTTACCTTTACAAGTTGTTTTATATCAAGGATATACCTTTATGATAGTCCCTTGAGGAGGATATGATGAAGGCTTATCGAGTAAATCTTTTCCTTGACTCTAGCCAATTATGGTTGATGCCTTTTACCATAACAACACTTGTTAAAACATCATCTTTCGTAACTCCTAAACCACTTTAGCCCCATGAAATAGATTACATGCCATTTTCTAGCTAATCTGCAATGTTAATCTCACAGGCTAAAACAAAGAGGTCATACTAATATCTATTTGGCTCTTTAAGACCACATGTTGACATTTAAACTGCATGCTCTTGATTGGAGCACATTGTTAAACTTCGTAGGCCACCCATAGTATGATGGATCCTCCTTCGCCAAGGAACAAGAGTAATAACCACGTTGAAAAACTTAAATGCATTTTATTTTGCCTAATAGTCATAATATTTTTCCTCTTGCTAAAAAGCGTTAGAGGATTTTGGAAGCCAAATAAAAAGGAAAAGAAAGAACCATATCAAAATTTTGAAATTCTTGAAGCAAACTATTCAAGAAATATTTCAATTATTTTATTAAACAAGGCTTATCTCTTGTTATGTATAGCGCAATGATGAGGACATGGTTAAAATCTTAAGTGAAGGCCTTGGGTTCAATGCTCATTGCTGTATGGCCAGATGCAACATTCAAGGGGGTATGGGCTACTCATGGGTGCATGGGGGCATTTATGAAAATAAAATAAATTAAGGCTTCTTTAATTGATTCATTTTTATACTCAATCGAATAAGGGGTTAAAATTTTTAGCCTATCCTCTGGTAGGCTGTGGTCATCCTTTTTGAACACCATGCCAAATTTATTATTTATTACTTTTATAGTTATGTTTTCTTTCCTAATAAAGTGTCTACACATAGGTGATACTTAATATAATGGTGACAACATCTTTAGAAATGGGTCCCTAGGTGAAACATAATGGTGACAACATCTCTAGATATGGGTCACTTTCCGTCCTTTATTCTCCTCCCTCCTTCCTTTATTATCTTATGCATCTCTCTCTCTCTCTCTCTCTCTCTCTCTCTCTCTCTCTCTCTCTCACACACACACACACACACACACACACACACACACACAAATATATATATGCAAAGGGGAGATATGATGGAATGGGTCCAATGATTGAGTAATGAATTCAACTATTAACATAACACTAAATCATAAGCTCGTAAAATGAGAAGAGAAGAACATGAACTACATCATAGTTTACAATCATAAGCTATAATCATGAACTACAATGGCGCACACACACACAATATGGAAAAGGGGAGATAGGATGGAATGGTTCTAACGATTGAGTAACATGAGAAGAGAAGAACATGAACTACAACATGATTTCCAATCATAAGCCACAACTATGAATTGCAAAGGCTTGGGTTTGGGGTTGTTGAAATAGCTATGAAAAAATAGCTCTCAAAAGGAATGTGAAGGGTCTTAAACCTTGGGAGATCCACACATCTCTTCATATCCTTTCCACAACTCTTCATATCCCAAGGGTCTTAACCACATGCCTCTTCATATCCCTTCCATGACTCTTCATACCCCTTATCCACATGCCTCTTTGTAACCCTTCAGATATCCACATGCCTCTTTGTAACCCTTCAGATAACCACAACTCTTCATATCCCAAGGGTCTTAACCACATGCCTCTTCATATCCCTTCCATGACTCTTCATACCCCTTATCCACATGCCTCTTTGTAACCCTTCAGATATCCACATGCCTCTTCAAATCCCTTTCACAACTCTTCATACCCCTTATCTCATTCAATTGCCCTTATAATTTAGCCTTAGACTTAACCTATAGTGTTCTAACACCTATATGAATGAGAACCACCTAGGTGCTAAAAATAAGTGAACATTATGGCATAATCTTTCCCTTAAAAGATCATCTTATTTTCCTTCATACACCCATCATGTCTCTAAAGTGCCTAAACTTGAGTTTTCCAAGTGGCTTTGTGAGAATTTTGCTACTGCAATATACAAGTTGCTACTTATTTTTCTTGAACCTTTTTATAGACAAAATGATAATGGAATTCCATGTGTTTTGTCATCACATGAAAAATTGGGTTCTTGTTGAGTTCATACAACTCTAATTGTCAATCTTCTTGATCCTCCATGATCTCACCAAACAATCTTCTCAGTGCCGAACACATTGTACACTACATTCCTAGCTAAATTATACTCCACTTTCATGGAAGATAAAACTCACTACCAAAATTAAATGTTTTCGATTAGATACCCAAGTGCACGCTTTGCTACTTTTTAATGTGATTCTTTCATATCAACCATATGCAGACTTTTGGTACTCACATCATCAGTTATGTTCAAATGATTCACATTATTAGGGTCCCCACAAGTTGTCTAAAAAGAGTACTATCAACACTTTGATTCATGTGTAAAATATGAAAGCTTTTGATTGGAGTTAAAATGGGCTATTGAATTTTTCTAACAATTCCTTAGTGTACTTTAAAATTGAGTCAGAAACATGCTTGATTGATTCTGTAGATGGCTAGAAAGGGGAAATGGTCTCTTTGGGCCTTGTGTGGATGAAAAGGGGACATGGGATGGTGTCCAAAAGTGGTCTCATGGTGGATTAGGGTTAGGGCAAGGAGGTAGCCCTACCCCTAGGTTTTTGTATAAAAAGGCATTATGGAATGAATATCACTTGTTTGGCTCCACTTTTGGTATTCATGCTCTAGAGTTTATCTTGCTTTATTATCCTACTTATTTTACCCTCATGAAGTGGAGGTTCATTGAGTTCATCTATAGATGTAGATTTTTGGTGTGGTGAGATCTTGGGGGGAGTTCCATCCTTCCCCCCCTCCCCCCCTCTTGACACCCTTGCTCTCCTCCCTCATTAGCCGTTTGATCTTGCACTCCCCTCTTACTTTGTTCCACCACATGATGATAGTGTTTTTTTTATACATTTCTTTTCCTTCTTTCAACCTTAATCCCTTGTTGCCTAGCCTCCCTGAAGGACTCTTCTCAATGTGCTCCATGCTCATCATTTTTGTCATTGAAGAGCCCATCAACGACCTATTCTCCCCCTCCAACACCCTTACCACTATAAAAGCGCTTTCGTTTTCTTCTTTCAACCTTCCCTGGAGGGCTCTTCTCAATCTACTCCATGCTCATCATTGTTGCCATTATAGAGCCCATCTACGACCTATTCTCCCCCTCTAACACCCTCACTACGGTAGAAGCACCTTCTTTGGATCTGCTCTACCCACCTCTATTATCATGGGAGTGAGATTTTTTGATTATTTATTATCTAATTTTTGTAAAAGAAAGTTTGTGGAGCAAGCATGGGAAGATATAGCCTTGTAATCTATTTTTCAAAATAATAAAAACTATAAATACTGAAGTGGGGATGCTTTTGGCACACACTTGGTGCTGCCCAATCTTGTGTTTTTCTCTTGCGCTTATACTTTCTGTTTTGCATGTTTCCCGAGGTCTACTTATTTTCGTCACAATAGTATTAGAGTGGCGATGCTCCGTCATATTTTTAGACAAAAGATTTTTGGTGTTTTTTTTTAAATTTCAGCACTCAGACAGCCGTGCAAACGACACCAACAATAGCAACAGATGTGGCATACATCCTGACAAGGGACATAGATCAAGGCAGCACAACAGAACGGGGTCTGTGCAGCCTGTGTACAACGCACAAGTTGAGAACACGGATCGATCTCTCCTAAACAAAAGACATCTACCTAATCAAAAGCTAATCCTACACTAATGATAACACTATTCTAAGGTGTATAAAATTGAAAAAAAACTCATCATTAGTGTATGCTAATTAAGATGTGCTCAAGTACAATTAAACACCAAGATAAATTAGCTGGGATACATAAAGAGATTTGAGATAAGTGTAAGTGATATGTTCATTTTTTGAAAATGGCTCCCTTTTATAGGAGTTGGGTACATGCTCTTGGGCTTCCATATGTGGGATTATCCTTGCTTGCCTATGTGGCTTCTTGCTAGACAATGTCTTCTTTAGCTTATTAAACTCACTCCCTACATCTTCCTTGTGCTTAATGGCACCACATTTCTCAACACCCCCCCTTGGTGCCAAATCTTTGGACTACTCAAGGTGGTTAGATGTCAATCACAACCTATTTTCATCCCCCCCTCATTTCTAACTTGGTTGGGTAACTCAGAGGCTCTTTGGCTTGGTTACTCCTGAAAGGTTACTTTAGAGATGGTCAGGTTGATTTTCACTCCCCCAGGGTGCTAGTTTGGCTACTCTCTAGTGGTCGAGTGTTTTACATTTTCATATGAATTTTTCTACTCATTTGGTGGCTTTTACAACATATGATTTAGGTTCGGATAGTGGTTAGTAGCTCGATGTTGCTTAGTGCTGTTGTGCTGGCTTGAGATCTCCTTACTTTTGCTTGATGAATATCCCTTATTGCTTCCTTCATTCTTCATGTCAATGTCATGCCCTTTTTCTTCTTTGCATTGCTTTGGATGCTTCTTGGCTCTTGGTATTTGGTATTTGATAGCTCCTTTGGTGTGAACTTCGTTCTTCTTGTTGTCACTTGATGCTTGGTGCTTTGATGCATTCTGCGTGGATGCCCATGCTATGTGCGATGGTCATCTCATGCACTTCTTCTTTAAGCAAGCATAGAATAATGTTTTGTGCAATCATGCTATGCTCTATGAGGTGCTTGATATGCCTACGATTTGTCCCTTCCCTGATAAACTTCCCCTTAATGCTCAATGCCACATGAGAGGGTCTTACCATGAGCTTGTGACGAGTCTCTATGGCAATGTCCATTCTCTCGTACATAAATTGGTAGTGCTTTGCGTGATTTTGTTTTGTAACAATTGGGAACAAGTTGATGCAGTGCAAAAGAGAGATTGTAAAGTTATTTTTTCTTGTGTATGATAATGCTTGCATGCCCAAGAGAAAACAAGTGCGAACACCCCCCGTGTGTAAGGCCAATGGGAACAAGCTCTTATGTATAGAGCTTTTGTGTGTGAACATACCCTTAATGAGATAAGGGTTTGAAATCCTTGGCACTCCTCACCGGCTATACTGGCCAGGTAGATTAACGTTGGGTGTGAAGGGGAGGTTGAGCACACCAGGGTGTGAAGGGGAGGTGGCTGTAGGCAAAATCAACTCCTCTTTGATTTGTTGGCTACAGCAACACACACGGGCACACGTGCAAGAAAGGACGCTTTTGGCCAACAAGAGCGGGCAAAACAGGCCAGAACAAGAGAAGCGACAGTAGCAACAAAGGCTGTGTTTTCAAGTGCTTGCCTTCTCTTATTGTGAGCAGCTTTCTACTGATGCAAATATACCTCCTCTCAACTTTGTTTACTAATGGCAACAAGCTCACAAAATTTTGGCCTCAAGGAGGAAGTGGGTAAGGTTGGGGATAAAAGCGATTAAGGAAAGCTAATGAGTCTTTACCTACATACAAATCTAAATGATTTCTTAAAAGATCCTAATCCTAAAGTTAATAGAAGAAGAAAAGAAACCCAAATCTCTTACTAATGAGCTGAGGCTAAACTAGGAGAGCTAGACCTAAGCTCTGATACCGAGTTGAGAAGTTGAATTGAACTCTCCTAAACAAAAGATATCTACCTAATCAAAAGCTAATCTTACACTAATGACAAAACTAATCTAAGGTGAATAAAAATGAAAAAAACTCATCATGAGTGTGTACTAATTAAGATGCTCTCAAGTACAATTAGACACTATGATAAATTAGCTTGAATACATAAAGAGACTTGAGATACAATTAGACACTAAGATAAATTAGCTTGGATACATAAAAAGACTTAAGATATGTGCAAGTGATATATTCATTGCTTGAAAATGGCTCCCTTTTGTAAGATGTGGGTACATGCTCTTGGGATTGCATATGTGGGATTATCCTTGCTTGCCTATGTGGCTTCTTGCTAGACAATGTCTTCTTTAGCTTACTCAACTCACTCCTTACCTCTTCCTTGTGCTCAATGGCACCACATTTTTGAACACATAGGACCGGAACGGCCAGCATCAACGTTGACCGCACACAGTGGCCAATCTGACCGATTGTCAAATGGAGTCGGCACCACACCGGCATCAACATTCGACATCGCCAGCACAGTACATTGATAGCGAGCAAAGCACAGCGCCTCTTTAAGAGACAAACGCTATGCATACTTCGTTTTCCCCTTCATACCCTCTTCCCTAGGCCTTGAAAACACCATATGGGATAAAACAAAGCTACATGGTAGCATGTGGTGATCCACGGGACAAGAAGAAGAGGAGGAGGAGGAGAAAAAGAAGAAGAAGAAGAAGAGGAGGAGAGAGAAGAAGGAGACGAAGAAGAAGAAGAAGAAGAAGAGGAAAATAATAAGAAGAAGAAGAGGTAGAAAAAGAAGAAGATTAATTATGTGTTAACTAGCTGTGTGTAGTGGTATATTGTCAAGATTAACTATGTGTTAATCAGTTATATTTTGGTTTTAACTGTGTGTTAACCAGCTGTGTGCACTAGGATATTGTCTGGATTAACTATGTGTTAATCATTTACAAAAGGGAATGTTAGTCATAACCTCTTCGGTCAAATAGGGACGCCTATGCAATCATTGCTTACACATGGGAATGATTAATGTGTTTAATCACCTCTGTATGATAATATTTACAACTGAGGACAGTTGCTTCCACAATCGGGAGGACCATCCATGTGGGAGTGAGATTTTCTAATCTTTTATTACTTAATTTTTGTAAAGGAAAGCTTGTAGGGCAAGCATGGGCAGAAATAGCCTTGTTATCTATTTTTGGAATAATAAAAACTATAAATACTGAAGCGGAGATGATTCTGGGGCACACGCTTTGGGGGGCAATTAGTACCAATCCTATGTTTTTCTCTCGTGCTTGTACTTTTTGTTGCACGCATTTCCGAGGTATGCTGTTTTACGTCATATCTATCGCCTTTTCCCACCAATCCAACCCACCACCACGATCACATAGCTCAGCTCCTAACTACAAGCCGCTCAACCCGAGCTAGTCGAACAACGAGTAGAGCTTGGAGACCCCGTCTCACCAAGCACATCACAGCCACAAGAGCCACAATCAGATGGTTGGGTGGTCGTCCTCGTCAAGTGTAGTAAAACTACCATCTTCGAGCGGACATAAGAGTTTGGTGGTGGGCTATCTCTTCAAGCACAGTAGAGAGCCACAGTTTGGTGTGCAAAGCATAGAGCATGCTAGCCATCTTTTCAAGTGTGTAGTGCTTCAAGTGGGTATCATTAGAGGCATAGTGTGAGAAGAGCCCGCTAGTTGTTGCAGCAAAGATGGATGGTGGTCATGAAGCATGCAATAGAGCCGTTGTTGATTACTGTGGCCATCGTCAAGTGAAGCACACAAGATTGGTGGAGTCGTCACCAACTATAGCAGTAGTTGTCTCAAGCCGGGTGTGGCTAGTGTTAAGAGTAGAAGAGTAGAAGTAGGTGGCCATCATTGTCCTGCAAAGGACGCACAAAAGAGGTGGCCAAACTCCAACAAAGAAGAAGAAATGTTTCTAGTCCTAACCCTTCCCCAACCCCTCCACCATTCTCCCCCTTTTTGTTTCAAGTATTTCTTGCTCCTTTTTCTTCTCATTTAAATGTTTAACCCCCCACCCCACCCTCTCTTTCTCCATTATTTTTCTTTTGTTGGTGGGTTTAAGTCCCATGTTCTCTCTTTCTCCCTTATTTTTCTTTTGTTGGTGGGTTTAAGTCCCATGTTCTCTCTTTCTTTTTCTCTGGTATGGGTTTGACTCCCACATGTGGATTTGTTTTTTCTTGTTTTGAAGTGTTTTTCTAAATGTGAGAATGTGTTTGTGTGTGATGATGTGTTTTAAGTGTGCAAGTGGAAGCGCCCATAGGTTTTACTCTAATAGGTTTACAATGCCAGTTATGATGATAGAGGCTAAGCTCTCGTTATTCTTACATAAAACTTAGAATAGAGGGGTGTGACCACAAGTGGGCTGGTCTAGAAAGCTCATTCATCTCAAAAACAATTGGGGGCCTCTACTTCTTCCTTCTTTTTTGCTTCTTCATCACTTGATTTTGCTTCACCTAATTCTACAAGAAAAGTCTTCTATGCTTTGTTCTAAAGAAACAATATTTTCTTCATAAATTGGGTTTTTCCGTACAAGTTACAATGCTTCTTTGAAAAATCCCTCTTCTGATAACCTCCTTTGAAGGGTGCCTTTTTATTTGAAACCTCCTTTTTTATAGAATATACCTTCTAAGAGTCCTTTCCTCTTTCATTTTGTTGAACTCATCTAGTAAAGATGCTCAACATCCATAAATTTTGGTGCAATTAAGTTAGTGAGAGTAGTAACAATGTTATTGAATTCTAAGGAATCCTTTTCAAAATAACTGTAATGATTACATCATCCTCTATATTCTTTTTTATGCTTGCAAAAACTGGAAGCTATATAAGTATATTCTTCATATAGTTAACATGAGTTGGGAGAGACTCATCTAGATTCATCTTAAGCTCAGAGAATTTTAAATATGAGCAGGATGATCTTTAAATTCTTAGATTGACCCCCAAATAATATGTCTAGAGTATTCCAAGCTTCATAAGAAGTATCCTTTCCATCTATATGATGGATGTATGTGTCACTAAGGCATGATGTAGTGATTGCCAAAGCCTTCCCATGTTTTCTTATCCAAATAGACATCCCTGGTGGTATGCATCTTTTCCTTTCCATTTGCAACTCCCCATAATTCCTTTTTCATTATGGTAAATTTTATCTTGTTTGCCAAATGTGGAAGTTGTAACCCTAAAATTTATCAACTTTAGGATTGGCCATGAATTTGGGTACATCCTACCCCTTGGATAATCAGTCCATGGGTAATTTCTAAACCCTCACATGATTTTGGGTACATCCTACCTCTTGGATAATCAGTCCACCAAGGGATTATAATTTCTAAACCCTCACAAATGAGATAAAAAAGATGCTAAAAACCTACCTCTTGGATAAGCTTGGATAATCACTCCAAGGGTAGTTTCTAAACCCTCACACAATCAGATAAAAAAGATGCTAAAAACCTCCTTCACCATACAAACGCGTGTGTTGAAAAAATTTCAAAAAAGCCAACCCTTTGCATAAGCATAATAATAAGGCTTAGATTTTCTTTGTGGCTTCTTGACCCTTAGTTTACTGTAATTATAATTTAAAGATTAACATGATGAAGGCATTATGAGCACCATTGATTAGCCATTTCAACATCCACCTGGATCAAATGGAAACAACACTATTCTCCAAAACCATCCAGCTGAATTGATCCATCCACTTGGATTAAAAACTTACAAATAGTTTAAAAACAGCCCCCCTTAGTCTTGCCTCTGCATTCTCCATGTAAACTTATAGTCCAGCCTCCTTCCTACCTCTCCATCCTTATTAGCTCCGAGTTCACATATCTCATAACATTTTGCAACTATTTGTTCCTTGATCAAACCTACAGACATATTTGTATCCTCCACATCATCAAACTGAATTCCAATAACAACTTGAACGTTGCCATCTAAATCACCCAAATTAGCAACCTGCTACATCTCCTGGTCAGCATCCTTAGCTTCTTCATTCCATAATTTGTTAATAGCATCCAAAAGCTCCTCTCATCACTGACACACACACTCCAATATCCACCTAGACATCAACTAGTTTAACCTCACTTAGATCCATAGATTTTTTAAACAAGGCAAAGACACCCTCCAAGGCGTCATCTGACCAAGCATCATTATCCATGCCACTTTCCATACGTTCATTTGCATATGACTGTTAATTCATGCTAGCACCATCATCACATGTGTCATCATACAAAGGCAATTCTGATAGACTCTCCACTTCACACTCTACCACATCACCAACCAAACCTGTAGTCTCCATACGGGCATATTCTGATGAAGTAACCCTCAACTCAGGTACTTGTGGTATCTCCTAGCACACTAGGGACCATCTGCCCCTCCATAGTAGAAGAATAGGTTACTTTAAGCACACTAGACATGGTGGAGGCAAGAATCGAGCCAATAGTCTTTTAGAGTTACATCAATGGACTTACAGGACATTGATTCACAAAGAAAAACAAAAGGACACATTCAAGTCCTCATCATTGACAAGTGCAATACAATTGATTGATAAATAAAAGCGACAATGCGCTTGGAATCAGTCAATTGCGAGAGAGCGCCATCAGTTGTGGCGTCGCTAAAGAGTCAGGGTTGGGAGAAGGTGTTCTAGATGAGGTGGGCTTGATCTTCTTCAGTGGTCTTCCTTCCTTGTCTTCCTTTTCCTCTTCTTCCTCTTCATCTGTCAGGAGATCTATTTTTGGCATCTGCACCGTTGGAGGCAACAGTTCTGACCGTCGACTTTTTCTTGTCCTTATTATATCTTTTTCCATATGGATGCAATGTGCCTAGGTCTGTAATTCCCGCCTACAATAGCATGCACTGTATATGACAGGTAGTAGGGGCATCTTAGTGCTTGGCAACCATGCCCCTGACCAAACACCCATAGTGCAAACTATTTCTCGACAAGCACCACCTTCTCAGCATTTCAAGGCACTTTGTGTCCACCACAAAACCTGGATAGTTCTTTGAATGTGAATAAAGGGAATTTTGCATTATCTTTGAGAACTCCTTGTGAAATATAATGATTTGCATATTAAAATTGTAATCATCTCATGACTCATGTCACTGCTTGCTATTGCCAATTAAGCAAGTGTCGTAAATTGCACGTACGTTTTGATGATTCAAATGTCATATATTGAGCGAGAGCAACATCGTTTTGATGACTTATTGACTTTGAAGTGGAAGCTCCGGATGATCTTGAGCCTCCTGCTCTCTTCAGGAAATCATCATCATATATAAAAACCTGGTACCAATGTTATATGTTTAATTGACACAATCGACAAAGTCCACGTAAGTCAAATTCTTATAGTTTAAAAAATCTTCGGCTCTATTACCTGTTGATTTTCATCACCCTCAAGCATGGATCATCCACAAAGGGATCATGGACTTACTGTCTTCATGCACAATAGGTGCCAAAAATTTACCCATATCTGCCAAACCAAGACGGTCAGCAATTGCTATAGCCTCCTCCCTCAGAAGGCAATTAGGTTTCATATGTCCTAGCTTCATCGAACATCTTCTGTAATATCTCCTTGCCAAGCAGGTACTTGGAGTCCTAGACTGCAAAATCACCTGTAGATAATTGTCAACTCCTTCCTCTATCCAGCCCATGTCTACTTCACTAAAATTTGCTAAGGCAGCCAAGCAATAGTCTTCATGAATATTGAAATGTTGCATAATGTCTGTTAATAATACATAATCAACTTGGGCTACCATAGTAAAGCTGGGCAAGGAAGGTAGTGACAGCACCCCCTGTTCATTCTCATTAGATTGACTGTCTTCCAATGAAATAGGTGCTACATCGAAGGGGATAAGGGATGCATTAGCCTCAAAGGTTTCCTTTTCGGCCTCTGCCCTCTCCTCTACTGGGTCTATAGCCACCTCTTTCTCAACCCCATCATCCTCGATTGGCACTTGAGTGCTTGCCAAAGTCACTGTCTCAAGCTCTGAGTCCTGAGTAAGAAGATGCAGAAAACAAAGAAAACCATAACTAAATTGGAGCAGGTGACACTTCTTTGAGTGTATTTCTCCTCTACTCTACTCTATTGCTGCCTGGGAATCTTTTCAAGACAATGGCTAAGCCTCCTCTTCATGACTTTGTCTGTTGCAAAATTAGATGGATGAACATATCATTCAATCATCGGACATAATGATATTGGCAGAAACAGTGTCTTCATACTCTTGCTCACGGTCACCCGGGAACAATCCTACAAGAATTAATGAAGTTCTCAAGAGAAAGTTCCTTGTTGAACATTGAAGACAACCCATGCAAATGCTCGTGGGGGCTTGTGTATTGTACAAGAACATAAACAACTTTTCTGCACAAGACTCCCTAGCCTCGTCATCCAATTCATAGACAATGTCCAACTCTTTCGAAGACATGCCTAAAAAAACATTTTAGTCAATTAGAACATGCACGCTTATTATACATGGGGTCAGTACTTGGCGATAAGGAGATTTGGATATACACATGCAAGCCCCCTGTCGCTTGGTACTAGCACAAAAAAAAGAGGGGTCAGTACCAAGTGGTAGAGGGCTCACGTGGGATTCACGCGAGCCCATCATCGCTTGGTACTAACCCCTAAATTTAAAGAGACTTCAAGGGGTCAATTTTTTTTGAGATGAAGCCTTTAAATATTAAATAAAAACATACAAGCATCATATTTTGTATTTTTGTTATATTTTGTAAGCTGAAATAGTCTGTCTTGTAGGCCTAAAAATTGATGGCGTGCCCTAACCTTCAATGTGAAATCTTATAAACTTACTTGGCCTTCATATTTACAGAAAAAATATAAAGGTTTTTGCTTTAGTGGAGGGGGGCTCAAACCGGCTCGCCCCCCCACCTCATCATGTGTGTGTGTGTGTGTGTGTTTGTTCCTTTTGAGTGTTTTTGAGAGAGAGAGAGAGAGAGAGAGAGGGGGGGGGGGGGGAGGGAGGGAGAGATGGGCATACCTACAGAAAAAATTGAAAGCTTCCAAGATGAAGGGGTGATGGCGTTGGTGATGCATAGGGACGACAATGAATCTTACTCAACGCAAATGGGTGTCTCAGCTTATCACAGAGCCGGTTAGCTTTGAGGATTTTCTATTAGACTTAAACCTAGAAGGATTTTAGCTTGCAAAGAAAATTTATGAAATAGTGTAAAGTTCTAAAAATGTATGTCCCAAATTGCTTGATTTGCTGGTTTGAGAAGAGTCCAATGGGAATTTGGGTACGTTTCTCAAAAATATTTTCCCTGAACACTGCTCCCAAGGGAGATTTGGGACGTTATCGACTCATACCACTCATGCGGACATTTAAAAGGTCGAACGCATTAATGACGTGTCAATATGGTATGTACTATGTGCTCACTCCTCTCCTTTCTTGCATGTGTTTATTTTTTTCACCTCTGAGTCTCTCACAAAATAGCAAGAGCCAAATGCCATTGCTGTTACATCCATCGTCCTTTGAGTCTCTGACTACATCAGCCTCCTCAATGCCCCCCAAATTGAGCCAAATGCCATCGGCCTCTACATCCATTGCAGGTATTTCAGAGTTCTTTCAGACCCTCTATTGCTGGTTCCGACCTGTGGGTTTTTGTCCGTGCATATTAATTAATTCATATCACTTGGTTTCGACACCATTGTCATAATGTTTTTCGTGGGGTCAGTACCAAGCGATTCGAATCCCTCTAGAGTCCTATTTGTTTTATATCGCGTGGTGGTGACCCCATTGTCATAATTTTTTTCATGGGGTCAGTACCAAGCCATTCAAAGGCCTCTGGAATCCTGTCTGCTTGGTGGTGACCCGATTGTCATAATTTTTTTCATGGGGTCAGTACCAAGCCATTCAAAGGCCTCCGGAATCTTGTCTGCTTTATATCGTTTGGCTCCGACCCCATTGTCATAATGTTTTTCGTGGGGTCAGTACCAAGCGATTCAAAGCCCTCTAGAGTCTTGGTTGTTTTATATCGCTTGGTGGCGACCCCATTGTCATAATGTTTTTCATGGGGTCAGTAGTACCAAGCGACTCAAAGGTCTCTGAAATCCTATCAGCTTTATATCACTTGGTTTCGACCCCATTGTCATAATGTTTTTTATGGGGTCAGTACCAAGCGATACAATGTGCTCTCGAAGCCTATTTGTGTTATATTGCTTGGTATTGACTTTTTTAAATACGTTTCTCATCATGCTTTGTTTATTTGTTTAGATGGCTCATACCAAGTCAACTGCTCAAAGGCTTGAAAGACCTACCGAGTCACTGCAGGTGTAAGGCAGAACAAGGAGGTATCAAGCTCATAGGGCAGTTTTGCAAGAGCGTCATCGCATTGAGTGTCACATGCAGCCTACACGATATCCAGGCTCCCTTTCCAGAAGATTGTGCATGAAATTTGTGAGCAATGGAGTATTGGCATACAATGGCAAGCATCTACATTATTATGTCTTCAAGAAATCACTGAGGACTGGATCATCGAGTTTTTTGAAGATGCTTACTTTCTCGCTGCTCATGCCCATAGGCTGACAATAATGTCGAGAGATTTTGATACCCTTCATTGATTGCGGTACAGATACGATGAGATGCTTGTTCCTGTTTCTGTAAGCAATCCTCGAATGCGGCGTATCCTTACAGTTCCCCTCTCCATCCTCGTATAAGGCCATGTGAGAGCTCTCATGCTCCTCACGACAGGGACACCCGTTTGCAGAGTAGGTTAAGACTAGAACACCCCAGTGATGATGCCTCTCAAGCAAAACCTCACACACAACTAGAACCGGAGGCACAACCACAACCGGAGGACCAAACACAACCGAAGGCTACTACAACATAGCCACAGCCCTCCGCTAAAGTTGAAATTGTTGCAGAAGAAGAAGATGCAGACAGGACAGAGAGGGAATTAAATCTAATTGAAGCAGAGAATATCAGAGAATTGAGCGTTTTGGAGGCTGTTGCGTCGATTAGAGCTGCATTTCCACTTTGGGGCCAAAGACTTGTCAGGCCTCTGGATGGATACGATTTACATATTTTGATGAATGACGCAATGGAAATCACAGATAACATTATCAATGTTTTACTATGGTATGTATAGTATATATAATGCATGATGTATATAGTATGATGCATTATTGAGCTGTAAGTACCAGTGGACTAATTCTATGTTCTTTTTTCATTATTGCCTTTAGGTATTGTATATTACTACTACCAGAAGAGGTCCAAAACTATACATATACTATGAATCCTCTCATTTTTGCAGCATTAAAAAATGATAACTCATCATTTTTGAGTCTTATGTCCTGGTTTGAACCAGTGAACCTCGATTTGGTAAGACTTACTTTCATGGCTTACCATGAAGAGTGAGTCTCATGTTAAGTTTTAAATTGACATCAAATATTTGGTAATCTATATGTGTTTTCTTTAATAACACCTATGTTCTCTTTGTTTTTTTTAAGTTGACACTGGAGTTTTCTTTTGTACAATGTTGAGCAAAACACGTATTATTTTGCAAACTTTGTTCAACAATATCATGGCCGCGTTAGAGGGTAAGTCCCTATTGACATTTCCCTCTTCCACAAGCATGTAGATTTATTTAAGCAGGATAAGCTGATGCTTGTTTTTTCGACCCAGATGTGCTCAAAAAATTGTATATGCATTGGAACATCTCTTAATAGAGCCGAACCTTGTACAAAACATGATATATCATAGGATAAGGGTGCCAGTCCAGCCTGGAGATGTCAGCTGTGGATGGAGGATGGCCCTAAATGCCTACCTTTTAATAAAGAAAATTTTTGATATTCCTGATGTAAGTGATGTTTGTAACGTAGACTTGCATAATCTAACGTAGCTATAATGTTCCTAACAAAGATTTTCTCTATGTACAGGAAATAATTGTGAACAAATATGCTCCCTTGCACGTAAAAGTGAAAGTCAACAAACACTTTGATAACCAAGGCTTGGACTATGATAAACCATTTAGTCTAGTTGTTGCAAAGATGGGAATAGTGAGAGCAGTCATTGCTATGGCTGCAGCAGCAAATGGTTGGGAAATGCATCAAATGGTTGTGAAAAATGCATTTCTAAATGGTGATTTACAAGAGAAAGTTTATATGGCACAACCAGAAGGATATGTACACCCGAGGTATCCCACTCATGTATGCAGGTTAAAGAAAGCATTATATGGTTTTTGAAGCAAGCAACTTGTTCTTGGAGTGATAAGATAAGTTGATATCTTATCTCCCTTGGATTTCAAGTTTCTTCAGTAGATTCTTCACTCTATGTGAAGAAAACAGATCATGGGATTGTCTTGCTTGTCATCTATGTGGATGACTTGATTGTCACAGGAGATCATGCTACAGATGTTATGCATGTCAACAAGAAGGCATTGAGTGGGCAGTTTGACATGAAAGACCTAGGTGAATTGAGATATTTTCTTGGGATTGAAGTGATCAAAGACCATGCAGGGACATGGTTACTGCAACGCCAACATGCATTGGATATGTTGGCGAAATATGGAATGACATAGTGTAAGCCAATGAGTACACCTTTGGAGTAGAATGTGAAGCTAGAAGCTGATTTTGGTGAAGAGTTGGATGATCCATCTATGTATAGAAAGATGGTTGGCATTCTTATTTACATGACTATCACACGCCCGAATCTCAGTTATACTGTGGGGCTAGTAAGCCAATTTATGCAAAGCCCCAAAAAACCTCATTTGGATGCAGTGAGACACATTATGCGCTATGTAAAGACCACTACACATTATGGTCTTCTTTATGAGCATGGTAAAGGCTTGGATGTACACAGCTACACACAGACGTGGATTAGGCAGGTAGCTCATATGATAGGAGGTCTACTAGTGGTTATACCTTTACATTTGGAAGTGTAGTGGTGAGTTGGAGTAGTAAGAAGCAACCTACTATTGCTTTATCTAGTACAGATGCTGAATACAAGGGTGCAGCCATAGCTACATATGTGAAGGAGTATGGTTAAAGAATCTCTTGGTGGCTGATTTGGGTGAACCTATTGATGGCAAGTGACAACAAACATGAATAGCATACAGTTGGCCAAGAATCCAGTTTTTCATGCGCGGACCAAACATATAGAGGTCCACTATCATTTTGTCAAAGAGAAAGTTTTGGATGGTACAATGAATTTGTAGTATGTGAAGACTAAAGAGCAAGTGGCCGACATCTTTACAAAGCCACTTAGCAGGGAGAAGTTTGAGTACTTCCGTACTATGTTGGGAGTACATGGGATGAGCTTGAGGGGGAGTGTTGAGAGCTTTGATAGCCCAAGCTCATCTACATCTTCATCTATGGTGGCAGTACATCATGAGCTTGAGAGGGGCTGTTGAGATTCAAGCTCGATGTCAGCTTGTGCTAGTTGCACTATGTGCTGGCATGTTAGGTAGTAACATGTGTGAGACATAAATGACCGCATCCAGCTGGTCATAGTGTGAGACATAAATGACCGCATCCAGCTGGTCATAGTGTGTGGACAGTAGTAGCTAGGGTTAGCAGTGTGTGGACACAACACATGTAGTGTGTTGTAACTTATGGATTATGGCTTTATGCATTGTGTGAGATGGGACATGGCTTCCCTCTATGGTTAGGGTTTGAATAATACATTAGGGTTTGCTCTTGTGTGTGTGTCTCCTCTCCCTCTATCTGTTTTTCATCAATTCTAGCCTAATCAATACACTCATTGTTGACTAGAGGCAATTCATGCCCATTGAACATTAGGGTTAGAATCAATAATGTTTTGTAATTCAGACCCCAATTAATCACCAAGGTAAAAATTTTAAGCTTTTAGTTGGCTCAAGAAGAAGCACTCATTCATTCATTTTTCTTAGATGCTTGCATAAATTAGTATCGACCAAAAGGAGGGTAAACCAATACAAGTGGAATACTCTTTTCACGTGCCATGAGATGGACATGATTCAGTTCTCCTTAGATGGAAATTTAACATCCATTGTTATAAGGGGACTATTTTGTCCACGGATCGTTACTGGAACAAGGTGCAAGGGATTGAGTAACTAGGGCTCCCACCTTGTAACTTATAAAGGTATTTAAACTATTAAGATGACTTAAAAAGTATCAAGGAATATATGTTGCTACGTAACATCTTATAGGCAAGGAATCAAATATTAAGGAATCCACACGGTTAAATGAGTATGTTGACATATTTCTTGAGGAAATGATTAAAATGCCCCCAACTGATGAAGTAGATCATGAGATAGAGCTGATGCCTAGAGCCCAACCAATTAGCATATAAGATGGTCATTCTAAAAGCAATTGAACTCAAGGAACAATTAAGGTAACTTTTTGAGCAAGGCTTTGTTCGACCTTGTGTAACCCCATGGAGTGCACCTGTACTTTTCTTTTTAAACAAGATGAGGCTCTTAGGATGTGCATTTTATCAAGGATTAAATCAGATATAACCATCAAAAATAAATATCCTATTCCTAGGATAGATGAGCTTTTAGATCGGGCTACATCATAGATGAGCTTTTAGATTGGCTGGTGCCCAAATATTTATAAAGATTGACATGAAGTCAAGGTACTATCAAATTAGAATTTAGGAGCAAGATATTCCTAAGACTGTCTTTAATACTCAATATAGAAATTATGAAGTTACAGTAATGCCATTTGGATTAACTAATACCCTTGCTAATATCAATCAACTAATTCAAGAGATCTTTAGAGAGCATTTGGATGATTTCATCTTAGTCTTTTTTATGACATTCTCATCTAAATTCTTTTAATCATGAGAAGCACATAAAGTCCTTGAATCCCTCCAAAAGCAAAAACTTTTTACCAAGAAGAGTAAGTGTACCTTCTTCATTAATTTTATTAAATATATGGAGTCCATAAGGATGGAATATCATATGACCTGGCAAAGGTGCATACATGATGGAGGACAATACCTTTGGTGAAGGCGGTCTTTCATTTCCTCCCAGATAACTCAACCTTCCTCAAGATGCTGAGTGATGCGTAAAGTTCTCCACCAAGATTACTCTAGAACCCTTAAGTTTGAGACACGTAAGGGATACATAACTTCTTTTATTAAATTTAGAAATTTCAAAATAATCATCCAGCGCCTCGATTCATGAATTCAAGAAATCACCTAGGTTTGCTTCTTGCCTTGTGAAATCACCCGGTTAGGATTTTTCATCAAGGATGTCCTTTAGGTCATCATTAAGAGGCGCTTAAGAAGAGCTGGTCATCCTGAGGAGGGCGACTTATCTTTGGCTTGATAAATTCTATAGATTAGATTTGAGGAAATAGTTACATCATTGAAATGTTTTGTTATAGGACCAACATTCATAATTTATAGAAACTCCCACTTACACAAAAATCTTTTTTCTAAGCACAAAAGAGAGGATTTTTAAATTTATTACATCTTCTTGGATCCTAGCCCTGTGATCCAAACAAGTGGAAATGGTGGTATTTCCCTAAGATTATATTTTTTTGGTGAGGGAGATATAAGCCAAGATCCTTAAGCCTCATTAAATGTTCATCTAGGGGACATAAGATTTGCCCATAGACCCCATATTCTTTAATCAAGCCCAACTTTTCCATAACCATAATTTAACTTATATTAGAGGCATAGTAGGGACGATAATCTAAATTAATATCCATAATGATCTTTTTGTTATCCAAATCCCACTGAGGATGCCACATGAATAGATGTTGATAGAACTAGCCAAAGTAATATTCCTTACATTCCAAGTAATATTCAGATGACCTCAAATTATTGTTGCTAGGTGTTTGTACGTAATATGAATAATTTTTTGAGGATAAGGGCTGATGAAAAACAGGTAGAGGGAGAGGAGACACACACACAAGAGCAAACCCTAATGTATATTGCAAACCCTAACCATAGAGGGAAGCCATCTCCCTTCTCACACAATGCATAAAGCCATAATCCATAATCTACAACACACACTATGTGTTGTGTCCACACACAGCTAACCCTAGCTAATGTTCACACTATGACCAGCTGGACACGGTCATTTATGTCTCACACATGTTCCTACCTAACATGCCAGCACATAGCGCGGCTGGCACAAGCTGACATTGAGCTTGAATCTCAACAGCCCCTCTCAAGCTCATGATGTACTGCCATAGATGAAGATGTAGATGAGCTTGGGCTATCAAGGCTCTCAACACTTCCCCTCAAGCTCATCCCACGTACTCCCAACATAGTACGGAAGTACTGAAACTTCTCCCTGCTAAGTGGCTTTGTAAAGATGTCGGCCACCTGCTCTTCAGTCTTCACATACTGCAAATCCACTATACCATCCCCAACACTTTCTCTCTGGACAAAATGATAGTGGACCTCTATGTGTTTGGTCTGCGCATGAAAAACTGGATTCTTGGCCAACTATATACTACTCATGTTGTCACAAAATGAATGACCACCTTGCCATATAGGCTCACCCAAATCAACCAAGAGACTCTTTAACCATACTCCTTCACATGTAGCAATGGCTATACCCCTGTATTCAGCCTCTGCACTAGATAAAGCAACAGTAGGTTGCTTTTTGCTACTCCAACTCACCACTGCACTTCCAAATGTAAAGGCATAACCACTAGTAGACCTCCTGTCATACGAGCTACCTGCCCAATCTACGTCTATGTAGCCATGTATATCCAAGCCTTTACCATGCTCATAAAGAAGACCATAATGTGCAGTGGTCTTTACATATCACGCATAATGCGTCTCACTGCATCCAGGGATTTCATTAACGTCTTCACAATTTCGTGATCACGTTAACAAAACCTAGTGTTAACATATTAAAACTTGTGATCACATTGTATATTCACATGACCTGAGAAATGACCTGCCGGAACCCACTAGTCCATTGAGCCACGTACGTAATCTACCTCATTCTGCTTTATGAATGGTTTGATGGAGCCAAGAGTCCTACTTAGGGGCTTGTATTGGTTCTTGATACTTGATATAGTTTAGAGTAGACAAGGGTCTATTGTCCTATACTAGAGTATTGGGCAAGCATAGATCTTTGATTTTTTTTTGTGAATGTTAGAGAAGGTCTATTGTCCTATACTAGAGTATTGGGCAAGCATAGATCTTTGATTGTGTAAAGTATCCTTAATTGGGTACAAAAGGCATCCTTCATTGGGGGTGCAATGTGCATGATAGTTTCGAAGTAGTTTTGTAGTAAGACCTTGCAAGATAGTTTGAAGTAGTTTTGTGTTATGTGATGATCTTTTGTATTTGTCAAGATAGTTTCGAAGTACTTTGTCTGCAGATGTATGTTTTGTTATACGTGAGTGATTTGTTGTTTTTTCATTTGTGTATTCATTGGTATATGCTTGGTTGAATAGGTTATTTGTTGAGATGGAGGACAATGTTGGATCCAGTGATACCTCCAATAGAGTCCAAATTTCAAATAGCAGGAAAAAAAAGGCACCTGGGATAGAGTGGCAATATGCAATTAACATTGGTGATCGATTCATAGATTGGGAGTGTAAGCTATGCCATGCAGTAAAATCAGGTGGGGCGCCTCGACTAAGAGAACACTTTTTAGGCAGACCGAAGAAAAAGTCATGTACCCACCCCTCTGCACCTATAGTGGCCAAACGCATAAGAGAAGAAATTCAAAAGAAAGATTCAAGAAAACATGACACTCCTACCGTTAATGTATCAAGGCAGCAAGAACACTGTTGTTCTAATCATCAAACTCCCGCTACATTGCCTACTTGTACCCCGAACGGCAACGTGCAACCAGAAAGTAATCTACCCAGTGCATCTTCTTGCAAGCGAAACTTTGACGTAGGAAATATACCCATGCGTCAAACTTCATTGCAAGAAAGCCTACGTCAAGGTCGACTCGATGATGCACAACTCGTCCTTGCTGAAGCGATTTACTTTTCTGGGAGTGCTATGATGATGGTGGACAGTGAGCATTGGAAGAGAGCATGGAAGAAAATTGGTGAGTTTGGACCAGGGTTTTCACCGCCTACATACCATGCTATGCGAAATGATCTATTAGAGAAATGTTATGCGCAGGTAAAAGAACGTGTACAAAGAATAATTCTTAGCAATATAGAGCTTTCTGGATGTAGTATAGTAAGTGATGGATGGTCTAATGTGCAAAGAAAACCATTAATTAATGTAATGGTTATTTCACCTAGAGGTGAGACTTTCATCCGTGCCGTGGATTCAGCTGGTTCAATCAAAACTGGGGCTTACATTGCTCAAGTCATTAGCTCTGTGATAGAGGAAGTGGGTGCCAAAAATGTAGTCCAAGTCGTCATGGACAATGCAAAAAATTGTAAAAATGCATCCAGAATCCTACAGCGACAATATCCACATGTTTTTCCGGTAGGCTGTAATACTCATAGTTTGAATCTTATATTAAAAGATTGGTATAAATCTGATGATACCAAATGGTTTGCCTCAATCGTCGACACTGCTCGCCAGCTTGTGAAATTCATGCTCAAGAGACAGAGAGTTTTAGATATGTTTCGACCTCGCATGTCAGTTATGTTAAAGCTTCCAGCGGAGACTAGGTTTTGCACTCACTTTTACACTTTTGAGTCTCTTCTTAGAAATAAAGATGCAGTTTGTGAAACATTTACATGCATGGCATTTCATGACTGGGAGAACACTCAACTTGAAAAAGTGAAAGAGAAAATCAAAGTCTTGAAGGGAGCGCTTACGAGAAGAAGTTGGTGGAACAGTGTGATGGATGCATACCATGTAATGATGCCTGTTATGTATGCTGTACGAAGTCTTGATCAAAGAGCGCCTAATCTCAGAAAAGCATGGATGCAATGGTGGACTGTCCAGTGGAGTTTGGAGTGTCCTGAGAAATTAGAGCATTCAGTGGTGGAAAAGCAATGGCGTGTACCATTCTCCAGTAGACAAAGAAAAGTTCTGTTGAAGTACTTTCATGCTAGATGGATTGGAGCGCATTCACCACTGCACAGTGCTGCTTACATGTTAGATCCTGAATATTGGAATATGGATTTGATGTCCAACGTTGAGGTGGTGCAAGATTTTTATAAAGTGGTAAACACTTTCTATAATAATGATGATGATCGTGTACAGTGCATAAAGGAGATGACCTCATTTCGGTTAAAAGAGGGTTTATTTTCCAACTCCCTTGTTCAACAAATGGCTAAAGAGCAACCTGCATGGAAGTGGTGGATGATGAATGGTGGTGAGCATTATGCTTTATTGCGCAACCTTGCGATGAAGAAGTCAGTGCTCTTCAAACTCAGGCTCAGAAAGAAACTGGAGCATGTATAAATATATTCATAGTACTATTCGCAATCGACTTCTTGCAGATTGAGCAGATAAACTTGTTTATATGTACTGCAATGAAAAGATCTTGCGAGACATCGAAAGCGAAGAGTATGAAGAAGATATGCCCAGATGGATGTACAATTGTGAAGATGTAGTAGACGAGAACTTTGATGTTGGACGTACGTTGTGCACCACCCTTGAGATAGAAGACAATTTAGACATTGACTTAGATGAGCTTAATTTAGCAGACGAGAGAGTAAACGGTGAAAGAATTTTGGAGCAAGATACTGACATAGAGGAAGAAGTCACTTCATTAATTTAATAAAAAGTACTTGTACAAATGATCATATTTGGAGAAATTATCAATACAAAAGTAGAATTTGTTTTTCTTAGCTCTCATCTTGAAATAAATTGCGAATTGCACTAGGAGTTGCATCTAAAGGTCCTGGTGGTTTATATTCGCTAGCCATGCCGAACACTGTATAAATACCTTGATTTATTGGGACATTGCACAATGCACATGTGGAAGTATTTTGCATTTGTCTCACTAAACATATTAAGTGGTAGTAGTGTCCACATGGTAGTATATACTGGCCGCTCCACCCATCGAATACTTTGTAACATACAGGACATTGGGGGGTGGAGGAACTTGTAGCCTCAGCAGAAACTCCCACAAGATCAGGATGTATCAAAAAATGAGAGATGTGGTTTCCTTGGCGCACAGGAGCAATACGTGAAGAGATGCTCTGCACATCTTGGCTGATCTTTGTTAGCTGCTCTTGAATCCCTCTATTGGCCGGGGGAGAAGTTGACGCTTGAGTTAATCGGTCAGCTTCTTTCTCCTTCTCTGCTAGCTGTGCCCCTAAGCTTTCTTTGACCTGGTTTAACTCCAGTCCAGCGCCCTCCACCATGAGAGCAAGTTCTTCTCTTGTGAATGTCACTGTCTCTTCACGTATGTCGTGGGTGTTGACAGTGGCCTCTCTGGAGGCGAAGTCCACTGGAGTTTCTAGGATAAAGTGAGCATATAGCATTTTAGCAAAATAGAGTGGAGCGTCAGCGTTATGGAGAGGACGACCGTACACCTCCAAGAAAATGCGCTCGGCATTAGTTTTGATATCATTGTGAGTGCAACGAGAAATCTTCCATCTTCCCTTCTTAATCTCGCCATCTGGACATGGCCATATTTCCTTTATCATCTCTGTGGTTACACGTTTGTTTATGTCTTTCCATTGGGCATAAGTTGGATTTGTCCATTTCGATAACCTGCATGCTGTTCTTGTAGCTTCGCGGGCTGTCAGGCCATGTGCAAGGGCCTTCATTCGCTCGTATGCCTTCTTGGCTAACTCCTGATGCTCGTTCGCTTGCGCCTGCTCCATATCTGCATGAACGTAAATGACTTTAGGATTTTAATGAACTGTAAAGATCAACGTAAGATAAATTGACCATTACTCTCAAAATCTTGAAGTCAAACACCACGAGAGGAGATATGTATTGCAAAGACTCGATGACAAATATCCACTTGACTCCAAAAACACTTCAAACAATGCTCGCACATCAAATTTTGAAGAGAAAACATAAACTTAAACACCACAAGAGGAGAGAGATATTGCAAAGACTCAATGAAGAGAGAAACAAAATTTTGAAACATTGGACACATCAAATTTTGAAGAGAGAAACAAAATGCCATTCCTAAAACTTAATCTCTTGATATTGTATCATTACAAAGTTGGGGTGAATGCCACCGATAGCTCTACAAGAGGACGTTGTGCCCTCGTAGGGTCAGTATTTAGTGATCTAAAAAATTCAACTACTTGCAAAATTGATTTTCGCTCATCGCGATTAGGCAGAAACATCCAATTTTTGACTCTATGAATAATAGTATCCATGGTAACTTTGTCATGGGAACTATTATCCATCCACAACTCTTGCACTTTCTGCCAAAAGTCATATAAAGTTTGTAATAAATATCCTAAGGCAAAAACATCAGATGCAGGAGTGTATGCATCTGCCAAAAATGGATCATAAAGCTCTGGGGCTATCCACGGCCGTTTATTTCGCTCTCTGTCTACGTAGGAGACTGCCTGTGCCACCTTCTCAGGGTTCTTGTCTGCTTCAAATACAAAATTGAGAGACACCCGTTTTTTGGGCGCTCTCAGCAGCAACCCCCAATCGATAATACCTATGCGTGGCTTTAGCTCTTTTGTATAATCCAACACTACATTGAAAGGATGTAGGTCGGTATGTACAATACCTGCCATATGTGCTGCCGCTAGACCTTCCACCAGGGCATGCATAATATGTGGCATGCTTATTACTATTTGTTTTATTTTTAAAATTTCTAGATGACTTAAAGGGATATTATCAGGCGGGGGTTGTCTCCATCCTCGATCCAAACGAAAAATTGCTCTGGTGAACTCACTGAATCTGAAGGGAACCTTCAGAAGAGTATCACCAAGAGCGCCGCCATTATAGTACGGGAAAATTGTGATCCAAGGAGCCTCTTTTGTAAAGGCAATGCATCGGACAATCGATGGATGTAGCACTTGCATACCCTGCTCTGCCTGGAAGCTCTCGAACTTCGCGCTGCCTTCTCCTTTGTAGTGCTTTCCGCAAAAAGTGATGTGCTCCGGTAAAAATGATATACCTTTAATTGCATACTCTTTTACTGTTCCAAAAACACCGGAGCCTATTGTTCGTCCTTCGTGAAGAGCCTCGTGCGGGATGCCAATAAGATGTGTGCACATAGAATTGTAGATGGTACGATTAATGACACCTGTACCACTTGCATCTGCCTGACTAGACGTTGCAGCGACGTCCTGGGCAATGCGCACTCTTTTGGGGAGGGACTCTACATCCAACGCCTTCATGCGCTTGCTCTTGGCTCTTTGCTGGCTCCATACAACGTCCCATAACTGTAGACGTTGCATATTGGCTTCAGGCGGGGCAGCATCTCTAAGATCACTGCATGCTACACGCATGCTCCCCAAAATGGTTCATGTTATGTGCTGATGGTTGAAATCTGCTATCTTCTGTCTATCTAGCAGCTCAGCGTTGCCTCCGCTTCGAAGCCGACGCTGTGCATTTTCCCATATTTGGTCTATTAGATCTCGCATGAGTATCTCAGACTCATTGATCTTTTTGATGACATCATCAGTACATTGTGATACTGTGATGACCGCTTCAATGCGAATTGCTCGCAGAACGATTTTGCGCTCTTCGGGGGAAAGCATGTTGATCGTCTTCGTAAATCTAGCAAATATCACTAAACACAAAAAAACAGAATATCAAATATCACTGAAATAAACATCAAGCAAACGTGAGAGAACAGCAACAAGTATATCAATATCGTCAATGTTCATACAAAAACGGAATATCAAATAATTTTAATGAACTCAACATCATCCAATACATCATCAAACGTGAGAAAACAGCAACAAGTGTATCATTACTTATCAATGATCAAACAAAAACAGAATATATCAAACAATATTACTGAACTCAACATCATGCAATACATTATCGAACGTGAGACAACCGCAACAAGCGCATTATTACTTACGAAGTGTATACATTATCGAATGAGAGAGAGAGAGAGAGGGGGAGGAAGAGAGAGAGGTGTGACAGATAGAGAGAGGAAAAATTAAATGACATTTTTTATAGTTTTGTGAGTTCCTAAAGAGAGAAAAATAATGTTTTGTAATCCTAAAGCACTCCTCATCTACATACCTATCGTGATAGAGAGAGAGATGTGAAGTGTATCAGGAGAGAGAGAGAGAGAGAGAGAGAAAGAGTTGTGAAGTGTATCATTGCGAGAGAGAGAGAGAGAGAATTGTGAAGTGTATCATGAGAGAGAGAGAGAGAGAGGAGAGGAAGAGAGAGTTGTGACAGATAGAGAGAAGAAACATTAAATGACATTTTTAATGTTTTTGTGAGTTCCTAAAGAGAAAAATAATGTATTGTTTTAATTTTTAAGTAAATAGAGGGAGAAAAAAGAAATTATTAAGAATTATGTATATTTTAAGAGAAATAAAAAAAATCATTATCTACACATCTATCGTGTTGTGAAGTGAATCATGAGAGAGATAGAGAAAGAGTTGTGAAGTGTATCATGAGAGAGAGGAGGGGGTAAGAAGAGAGAGATTCATATTTTTCGAGTTACGAATCACGATATTATAAAATAAAACGTTTAGACAATATGATGTAAACTTTGATCCATGAAATACTAATGCCGCGTTAGCAACCAAGTATCGCATGGATCAAACACAATAAAAACAATACAAGTCAAATCAAACAAATTTACGACATTTATTTGACCGCGTTAACGATCATATGCCGAAATACGCAAGCAAATTTACGACACTTTTTCGACCGTGTTAACGATCAAATGCCGCAATATGCAAAAAACATTTTATGCACTAGCGGACGACACCAACTTGCCGTGTTAACGACAAAATGCCGCCCGATTCTATGGGAATACCAATAGGATACGAACGTACACTGGCCGCGTTACCGACCATATGTCCGCATTTGACAAAGGGAAGGGAAGGGAAGGTGACATCGCCATAACGATACTATGCTTGCTGCGTTACCGACTAGTACTGCTATGGCGTGCCATACTTACCATAGGACACAGACTAGCCGCGTTACCGACTAAGTGCCCCAGGGTAAGCACCATTCCGAAGAATGGCCTTACACACACACCAGTCGTGTGGCGGGCCACCCAAATCCTGCCGCGCATTGCGACAATGGGCGACTGCCTGCACAAACTCACCCACACACACATCCCTCGTGTGGCGGACCACCCACATCTTGCCGCGCATTGCGACAGTGGGCGGCTGCCCGCACGAACACACCCACATACACACACACACACACACAAGTTTTCATTACCTGTGTATGCTGTCAGCAATGAAATCCCAAAGGGCCCCCCGGGCCCATATATATAGAAAATTGTACCCCGTCGGGCTATATGACGACCCCACAGGGACTCACCGGGCTTTGCTTTATCCCGGCGGGCCCGCCGGGTATAGCAAAAGCCCGGCGGGATTTTTCCCGGTTACCAGGTCGCTTGCCACCGGCTTTTTTGAGAACATGTTAACATGTGAACATGTTAATAACATGTTCACACATGTTATTAACAAAAAAAAATTTGTGATCACGTGAATATAAAATCAGAGACTGCATCCAAATGAGGTTTTTTGGGGCTCTGTATAAATTGGCTTACTAGCCCCATAGCATAACTGAGATCCGGGCGTGTGATAGTCATGTAAATAAGACTACCAACCATCTTTCTATACATAGATGGATCATCCAACTCCACCAAAATCAGCTCGCAGCTTCAGATTCTGCTTCATTGGCTTACACCCTGTCATCCCATATTTTGCCAACATATGCAATGCATATTGGCGTTGCACTAACCATGTACATGCATGGTCTTTGATCACTTCAATCCCAAGAAAATATCTCAATTCACCCGTCTTTCATGTCAAACTGCCCACTTAATGCCTTCTTCACACGCATAACATCTGTAGCATGATCTCCTGTGACAATCAAGTCATCCACATAGATAACAAGTAAGACAATCCCATGATCTGTTTTCTTCACATAGAGTGAAGAATCTGCTGAAGAAACCTGAAATCCCAGGGAGATAAAATATCGGCTTATCTTATCACTCCAAGCATGAGGTGCTTGCTTCAAACCATATAATGCTTTCTTTAATGTACATAAATGAGTGGGGTACCTCGGGTGTACATATCCTTCTGGTTGTGCCATATAAACTTCCTCTTATAGATCACCATTTAGAAATGTATTTTTCACATCCATTTGATGCATTTCCCAGCCATAGCAACAATGACTGCTCTCACTATTCCCATCTTTGCAACTGGACTAAATGTTTCATCATAGTCCAAGCCTTGGGTTTGTGCATAACCCTTAGCTACCAATCGCGCTTTATGGCGCTCAATGGAACCATCTGACTTGCATTTCACCTTGTAAACCCATTTGCAACCAATGACATTTTTGCCTTGTGGTAAGGCAACTAAATCCCATGTTTCATTATATGAACCAAAGCGTCCATCTCAACATCCATTGCCTTCTCCCATACATGCTTCCCAATAACTTCTGTATAGCATGTAGGTTCCACATGCTTCACCAAAGAGGTCATATATGCATAATGCATAGCAAAATCACGATATGTCAGCTTGTGAACTGGATACCTGACCCTTTGGGATCTCCGCAATGCATGCGGATCACTCCTCTGAACACCTATCACTCTAGCATGTGGAGGCACATATCTATCCTGCCTTGCACCAGGGGTGCATAAGACTGGTATGCCAAGTTCCTCATCCAAACTCTCTGAACTTGACGACTCATAACCTGTAATTCCAATTCCTTCAACCTTCTTTTTCCCTTTATCCACAGCACTACTCCCATTGCTCACACTCTCATGCCTCAAGCATCCCGACCATGGACGTATAGTGCTACTCTTAGACTCTGCTAGCCCAGACATAGAAATAGAACTTGCTTGTGGCAAGTTCACATGCACATCAGCATCAATGGAATCAATGACACCCTCATCCTTTGCTTTGTACGAACTAGCAAGTTTATCAAACACCACATCTCGTGAGATAACCACTTGCCTAGTTTGTGGATTGTAGCATTTATATGCCTTGCGATCCTATGCATATCCAACAAACACACACTTTTCTGCCTTAGGATCCAACTTCCTCCTTCTCTCGTCAGGCACATGTATATAAGCTATGCAACCAAACACTTTGAAGTGTCCAATGTCTTGTCTAAAACCTGTAAGCTGCATCTCTGGCGTATTTCCATGTATGGTACACCGCTGTGGCGCACGCTTCTGCCCAATAATAGTCTGGCATGCTCTTTTCATTGAGCATTGCCCTGGCCACATCACAAATGACTCTATTCTTCCTCTCAGCACAACACCATTTTGCTGAGGTGTGTACCTGCAAGTTAACTACCTTCTTATGCCATGCTTTCTCAAGAAATTCTCAAAAGCATGTGAGGTGTATTCACCACTTCCATATGTCCTCAAACATTTTATCCAAGAGCCATATTGCTTCTCTGTAAAAGCTTTGAAGTCCATAAACTTTCCCAACACTTCACTTTTCTCTCTGAGAAAGTAAATCCAAGTCATTCTGCTGAAATCGTTAATGAATGGCACATAATACAAGCTGCCTTTAATGGATGGGTTTTGTGCAGGACCCCATACATCGCTATGAACTATCTCAAGTGGCCTGCTACTCATGTTGCCTTCTTTAGGAAACGGCAACCTTGCCTGCTTTTCAAACTGGTGGGCATCACAAACATGCATCCATGTTGTGCATAATGTCCACCATGTTGTGCTCTACCCCCTCTCAAATCATTTTGTTTGCGGAAACAATCACGTGCCATATGACCAAATTTCCCACAGTAATGGCATTCCACATTTTGCATAGATGTTTGTTGGCCTTGCCAACGTCCTCTACCACGAGGATTACCTCTGCCTCTCTGAGGTGTATATCCACGACCACCTCTAGCCCCATATGTAGGCTGAAAATTCTATTGTGGTGACTTGTCCTACCATCCATGACCATTACCACAGCCACGTGATGCAAATCTCCCCCTACCTCTAAATCCCCTTTGTGGTGAATAGAAAGCCTGATTCCTGCCATTATCATCATGGCTAGTAGATGCATCATGAAAGGAGTCACTGAGTTTGATTTCCTCAACAAGCAAGAGTGAAACCAACTCATCCAAATCTGGTAAACCTGTACTCCGAACCGAGATAGATGTATCAAAAGACTTATACTCCTTGCCAAGACCACGCAAGGTAATGTCCACCAAATCATCATGAGGCATGGGGGCATTGATTATTGCCAATGCATCTGCATACTTCTTTATCTCTTGTACATAATCATGGATGCTCCTTCCTTTCTGTTTCACATTATGAATCTGTTATCTCAACTGAGACTTGCGAGCACTAGTGTCTATCAAACAGCTTTACCAATGTATCCCATGCATCCTTGGGATTTTCAGCATCATGTATATGTATGAGTATAGTATCTGAGAGATACATATAGACAGGTAATGCAAAACTTTGTATGGTCTTTCTGACCATTGCTTATGAGCTACAACCTATTGCTGTGTAGGTTGTCGGGGTAGTTCCGGCTCTGGCTCTGCACCTATAACAAGGTTCCAAAAACCTTTTCCCTTCAAAAAGCTTTTAATCCTGTACTTCCATGCCTGAAAGTTCTTCCTATCCAACAATTTGTACTGGGTTGTCTAACATATTTGCTCAATGCAAATGCACCTTGTACACACGTCCAAATCTGTAAACGAGCCTTCCTCAGCTCAACCACACTCTAATGAGTGTTCCAGAACTCCAAAGTACTCAACAAACTTCACTTTTGATGTAGAAAATCAAATTGATTGCATCCAAAATGAACTGGCATACGCAGTCCAAGGTACCCTATTTTGGCGTGCTTTCCAAGGCTTCAAATTGCAATGTAGTGGTTCAATCAAGTGTCGATAACTTGCATTGACACCTAAACAAACTCAATGTTGTATATCAACACCAACCAAGATGCGTACCTACCAAATTTGTCAAATCCCCTTCTCTGTTTTGAGAAAAACCAATAAAACTAGAAAAGACCAGTAGTAAAATTGCTCTAATTCCTTTGATTCTTGTTATTACAAACCCTGACCATAGAGGGAAGCCATCTCCCTTCTCACACAATGCATAAAGCCATAATCCATAATCTACAACACACACTATGTGTTGTGTCCACACATAGCTAACCCTAGCTAATGTCCACACTCTATGACCAGCTGGACACACGGTCATTTATCTCTCACACATGTTCCTACCTAACATGCCAGCACATAGCGTAGTTGGCACAAGCTGACATCGAGCCTGAATCTCAACAAGGGCCATTTACGTAGTTGAGAATATATAAAACAACACGTTGTTGGGAGTTTTTTTGGTGATCTATGGAGGAGCCCTAGATGTACATACTTTTTTGTCTATGTGTGTCAATGTTAAGCTTTGTGTGCCCAATGGATGAATAAGCTCTGTATATATTCAATCAATGTCTGCATGTGTATTTGAAGGGCGTAGTCATTGCATCTTTTACATCTTGTAAATATATAGCATGGTTGCTTGAAAAGCTGTGTGTGTGCGCACCAGTGCTCTTGTGCCTATGCTAGTGGGAACCCAAGCTAGTGTGATGAAGAGGTGTGTGCCTTATGTAAGTGCTTAGTGTGAACCTATTGGAGGTGACTCATGCCTAAGAGGTGGTGGGTGTGAACCTATGCTAGCTAAGGAAAGTGTAATGGACCTAAGGGCAAGTGGCCAACATGTGAACAAAGGCAATATGAAATTCAAAGGCTTACTACCACATGGGGTAAATCGATGGGGTGAGGATTGCCCCCAACCTAATTAGTAGATGATGGCGTTGCCAAACCCGATCTAGAAGGCCTTCGTGGACTTCTAAATAGCAAGAGATGGAGCTTACGACGACAAGAAGCTGAGAGATGGATGAGCATGGGTCACCGCTGTCACAAAATTAAACATGTTGTGTGGAGCCACCAACTATAGCTATCAAGGACACATGGCATAAGCTTATGGAGGCCACATTAAAAGAACTTCTATACGGTCGACTTAGGGTGCACATTGCTGATGTAATTGTTGATAACAGGTTAAGCATGGGGCTGCTCTACCGAGCATGCATTGGATTGTTGACAGCACACCACCAATGTGATCTTGAAGAGATAGCCGCCTCAACCTTGCTATTAAAGGAAGCTCATCGTGGAAGAAAGAGTGAGCTCTCAAGCTCATACACTTAACACATAATCCAAGATGCCAAAATAGGGATAATGGGGGAGATGGTTGAGCCAACAACACAATGTAAACTATAAAAAGGAGTTGGGGTGAGAGGTCGAGACTTTTAGGGTGTTGTGCTTTTGGGCTATCCATTCCTTGTGAGATAGAGAGAGGAGGATGGTGATACCAGGCTACCCAGAGTCACCTACCCAGAGTCACATATGGAGCCAGCATGATGTTTTCATGCTGGACTACTGAGGTTTTGAAGATCTTAAAGCTTATGGAGGAGGCAAACTCCTTCATGATTCTTATTGCTACTGTTGAAGGCGTTAGCCTTACATTGTAGTTTTGTTGACGGTGTGGGCATGCTGCTGGCATGTCTAGTTTGAGGTATTATCATTTTGATCATGTTTTTGTTGAGATTTTGGTCTCTGATGGGTGATGATGGTGTTGACGCCATGTTCTTGCCTCAATTAAAGATAATTAATGACTTATCCTCGATGATCGTGATGGATTGGTGTTTGGCCAAGAGAGATACCTCTTCCTCTTGCTGAGAGGAGCCTTGGAAGGAGGAAGAATATGCCATGTCCTTTTCTCTTGAGACATTGATGCTACATATCTGTCTGATGTTGAGCTCATGTGAGCATGTGGGTATGTGTGTTGTGTGTGTTGAGATGGTCATCTTATACCATCAGCCTGTTTCTTTGTAAATGGAAATTGTATATATGAAGGTTGTGTCTTGAGAGTTGTGGCTTGTTGCCACCAATTTTTTTGTATTTGGGTGGGTTGAGTAATGATGAAGGCAATAGTCCTTGCCCCATGAACGAATGAGATGTACTTTCCGTGTTGATGTTGGGAAACCATGTATGGAAGATTTTTGGTTCCTTTGCAATGTACTATTGGTGCCTTGATGACTGATGTATATGCTGTGCCTTATGGTTGCTACTACTGGTGTGTTGAAGACTTGAGTTGTGCTAGGTTGCTTCCTTGTGGTGCGTGGGCTTTGTTCCTTGTGATATAATTTAAGGGTGAGAGTAGGTAGTCATGCTATAGGGGTCGTTTTCTCTGCTTTCCTGTCACCTCACAACATAAAGGAATCCAATCACATAAACATTGAAAAACAAGACAGTTCTTTATTACTTTATTATTTATATGCAAGGATTGGCCTAATATTCAAGTGATCAAACTCTCTGTCTCTCTTATGGAGAAACAATATAAACAAGAAGATGTTTGAAATACACCAAAATATCATGTGACATTGGGGATACGGGCATCCAGTCATTAGGTTTATAGCCATATGGCTTGAAGTAGGCACCAAGAGCATGGCATGATAAGATTGCAGAGTATCTTATCACCATTAGATTTCATATGGCAGATGATGTTGATCATTCACTCTATGTGCAAAAGTGTGATAAGGGGATTGTGGTTATCACCATCTGTGTGGATGACTTGATTAATGCCACTACTATGTATAGGAAGATAGCAGGCAACTTAATCTACATGATGATCACCAAGCTAGACATGAACTACATAGTGGGATTAAGGAGTCAGTTTATGCAGGTTCCTTGGAAGCTGCATTTGGATAGTATGAGGTCCACAGAGTGGATTCTGGTCTCTTCTATGAGGCTAGTATAAAGTTGCAGGTGTATAGATACACTGATGCAGATTGGGCTGGTGTAGCAGCTTGGATAGAATATATAAATGGGCTTATGTTTTCCTTTGGGAGTGGTGTTATTACATGGAGCAGCAAAAAGTAGCCGCCACCGACAGTTGCCTTGTCCACGAGTACAGAGATTGGACTACACCTACCTAGTCCAACTGACTTATGGCATACTTATCATGTCAACTCACCTATTTAGCTTGTTCACATTATGGACTGCTTGTACACAGTACTCTAGTACTTATGATGGGTTTTCACTTAGCCTTTCCTTGAAAGTAAGAAAAAGAAAAAGATTTCAACCTTCCATCCTTATATGTCTTATCCATGTATGAGTGTGTGTGTGTGTGTGTGTGTGTGTGTGTGTGTGTGTGTGTGCTTGCAAGAGCTTAATCTCTCTCTCTCCTCTCCCAATCTTTTTACCTTTGGTGTCACTGCATCTTGTATATGACCAACCATAGTATTCGACAAGACAGCTAATATATCACTTTGTTAGCTCTCACATGCATGACTTAAAGGCTTCTGCTTATTGAGGAGTGAGATTTTCTTTCAATGGAAGCTCTGGCTCCTTCTTATCACTTCAAATAAACTCTCAGAATCCTTTTTCCATGGGGAAGCTTCTCACTCACAATTGTTAATCCAATTTTGGATTAACAAAGATGATCCTCTAATTGAGGACATTAATAAGTGTCATGAAACGGCACGATAAAAGTTGTATTGAGATTCTGGCCACCCAAGCCCTTAGTTAGTAAGTTTTGGGCACCCAAGTGTGAATAAGGGCTAGTTGTATAAAAGGCAATTCTCATAATGAAATGATACAATCCCCCTTTGTGCTATGATAACTCTTGTGCTTTGTCTTGAGAGAGAGAGAGAGAGTGCTCTACTTCATGTGCCTCTTTTATGCATGCATGTGTGTGAGAGAGTGAAAGGTTTTTTGCCTTACATTCATGGTGTGAGCCACTTCGTTGCAGTGTGACAACATGGAGGTGGTGTTCGGAGGGGTGGAGCTTCCAAAGTGAGCTTGGGGAGTCTCAAGGGACGCGAGTTCGAAACATTGATAAGTACCCAACAATTGTTGTGTCTATTGCTTCTCCCATTTATGGTTGTGTGGAGTTCCTTCTTGGGAGGTGCGGTAGCCCATAACATTTTTGGCACCGTTTTGCCAAGGAAACGCCTTTGTTTCTTCCACCCTCTTAGAGCTTTAGCTCCCACAATGCGAGATTCATAATTGCCTTGCATTTCAAAGGTGCAATGTGAAGAAACTGTGTAGATAAGGTTTGAATGGTAGAGAAGAAGTTGCAAAAAAATTGTGTGTTGAATGTGTGGGTGAGTACTTGGAAGAGCTTAGAGGAAAGCTACATTAATTTTTTCTTTTAATTTTGATACTTTTGTCACCAATCGTGCTATCGTGAGCTAGCAAGGGTTACACCTTATTTTTCTGTTTTTTATAAAAATTCACAAAAATTACAAAAATAAAGAGCCATTGGTTGTGTTAATAACTTGCATTGCATTTACAATCCTTAGCGCATGACCATTTTGGATCAATTGGATAGGGAAATAACACTCCAAAACATCATTCTATCGATGCGGTAGTTTAACACATGAAAGTGCAGAAAATAGTTCACAACGTGAACCATTTCTTACTACTTCACGAAGTGAAGCACATTCCGTAATCACAATTCTGGGATTTTCGAGATTACCTTACTAAAAATAGGGTGCCTTATCCTAACACATCTGACACAACAAAACTAAACAATCTTATCACGTGAGATAGCAATGAAGCATTTCACGACGTGAACCATTTTTTGTTTCATGGCATGAACCATTACCTGTTACTTCTTACCTATTACTTCACGGGTTAAGCCTTCACAACCTAACACTTCACGCCTTAGTAGTTCACGCGTTAGCAGTTCATGAGTTAAGCTCTCACCACAGACTGCTAGCTCACGAATTAAGGCCTGTCATACCAGTTGTAAAAGAGGTACTCTAATTGCACTATTTGGGTGTATTTGACTCAAATTGAAGTAACTCTGAGCTTAAAAAAATCAAAACGTGAAACCTCAGTGCAGAGAATAGTTCACGACGTGAACCATTGCATGTTACTTCACGGCGTGAACTGCTCTCTGCTACTTCACGACATGAACCATTCTCTACGGTTCATGGCTAAAAGAGACTATTCAATAGAAAACCAATTGAAAACGGTGGAGTGGTAATTTCACCTGCCATCTCATGCACTTGCTCATTGGAGATGACCTTACTCCTGATGACAATGCATCAAACCACCCAGGTTCTTCCTACCAAAGGAGTGTTGGTTCAAGCCACTTGGCGAGCACTCAATTGAGTGTTGCAGCTTGGAGGAATTCGACTAACATTGATACAAGTAGTGAAGAATCCATGGAAGAAGGGCTACGATTCATTGGTTTAGAGAGGAAGAAAAACCATATTCCCCTACAAGATATAGTGGAATCTTTGATATGGCCAGGGGATTTTTTGGTCTCCAACATGGCACAAAAGATGACACACAATCTGCAGGCATGGGCCCGTCAACCAGTGTTAGACATGGTCTAAGACCAAATTACCAACCTAACCTTCTGGCTCCAGGCATACTAACACAGTGAGGATCAGTGGGACAACCCCCAGGGTTAGGAGAGGGATAAGTAAAGTGCGGCCAGGATAGGTCAAGTCTTCTTCCCCACATCGGAGGAAATAGAAAGAAACTTGAAGAGGGTTGAGGCAGAACGACAATTGTGATTATTGAGCTTAAGAAAACAAGAGCTCGCTACTTGAAGAACAAGGGCAGAACAACAATTGTGATTATTGAGCTTAAGAAAACAAGAGCTCGATACTTGAAGAACAAGGGCAGAACAGAGGGAAATGGAGAATGTAAATCTGTTTCAATCACATGGCAAAGAACCAGAAACATCTAGAAATGCCACTGATAGCTTGTGGACGAGCATAACAGAAGGAGAAATACCAACTCTAGAACCCATCAATGAAGAATCAAGGGTGGATGAAGGCCTTGAGACATAAAACAAGGAGGAAAATTTACCTAGGGTACCTGGAGAAGGTGAGGATTGCCTCTTTACTAGAGAAGATATACAAGAAATGATCAATGATCCCACATTCTTGCAGGGCATGGAGCTCTTAATCCAACAAAGGTGGTCTAAAGCTGCTAATAATGAGCCAAGCACTGAGGAGTTGGTCGGACCTAGCCATAGACCCAAATGACATAGAAGAACTAATGCAAGCAAAGGAAGAGGTCTAGGTAGGGGGGGAGTAGCTCCTCTAAGACCAGTTGTGGATCCAAACATAGATATGAACACCATCACAAAGGCGAATCTGTTAAATATGGCTACAGAAATGGGCTGAGGTATGGTTGGGGAACTAGGAACTACCCTAGAATCCAAACCATCCCAAATGAAGCCACATATTATTCCAAGCTTGTGTAAAAGTTCTCAAGCGATGGGAACCCGAGCCAACATGTAGAGGTCTTTGAGTCAACCTATGAAACCTGTGGGCCAGTGAGTGATGTAACGATGGTCCATGCTTTTTTGCTAACCCTAGAGGGAAAGGCTCACCAATGGTATCGAACCCCAAAGACAGAGGATAAAGTCAACTTCACTAGGCTAAGAATATGTTCATACTAAGCTTTGCTTGAAGTGGTGACAGATGGATTCCTATGGCTCAGCTTCACAATATCAAGCAAAAAGAAAATGAGTTCATGCGAGATTATGTATCTCAACTCAAGAACTGAATTCAAGATGTAAGTTAAGGGACAGGCTAACTGACGCGATCAATTATTGCCTTGCTTCCGGAGAGGAGTCCGAGATCATAAAATGCATGATTATCTAGTGTTATCCAGACGGAATACTTTAGATGTGTGTTGTAAGCTGGCAATAGAATATGAGGAAAATATGCTTGAATTGCCACAACCCGAAGATGCCAAGGCAAATTCAATAGAGAGGTCTCAAATCACCAAGACACAGGAACCCGGAATAAGCAAGTTGGAAATATAACAATGGAAGAGCTCAGTAATGACATACTAGAGAAAATCAAGGTCAGGGATGGGAGAGAAGCATCAACGAATATTCATCTCTACCCTTGGAGAGATTTGATTTGGTGCTTTATTTGTAGACAAAATCACACAACCACCAAATTTCCTTAATTAAGACTAAGGCAATTACTTTATTGTGCTCATTGTGTGAGATTGGGTAACCATGACACTGCCATCATGTGCTAATATCCGAGGATCTAGTCCTTAGCACAACTGCCAACACCACCAAGAGTATTGTTAGCCTTACCAGCACCACCAAATGCAAACCACTGTGGTTGTAGGGGCAACCAAACCCGTCCTACTTAGCAAGAGGGATGTTTCGAATAAAGAACATGTCACCTTTGCTGCCACATGTTCTACCACCACAAGCTCACAGGCTAAAATCAACCAGGTGTTGATCAAGGAGCCCTTGGATGAGGGTGAAGTCATGCGTGAGGTAGAAATAAATAATGATTACTATGAGGAGGCCGCGGAGATCGCGCCAAAGTTTTATGTCTCACAGAACAACACGCCAATGCCATTGTTTCAAACCATGGTACAATGGAAAGGTAACGACATAAAATCAATTATGAGAAGGGAGCCATTACAATGTTTTGGCTGTGGTGGACCTCATCTAATAGCAGAGTGCCCTAATAAGAATGTGGCTAATGCGAGCCATGCCCAGCCCTTGGCAGGATATTGACCAATACCATGCCAACACTTTCCTATGTTCAATGTGGGATCGATCATTTGATTAAAGACTGTCCATATCGCGCTAGTGGTTCGGCTTCCACTTCTAACCATGGCCACTATTAATGTGCAGCCTAGGGATATTACGCCGTTGAATGTCGTGATACAAGCACAAGAAAAACAAGGGGGCAAAGGGAAAAACCCAATAGATGTCACAACCTCTAAAACTGGGAGAAGGAGAAGAGTGAAGAAAGTAGGCAAAGGTGATACCATGGTCACAATTCAGGATGGGTCTGAAGAAGATACCATTGACACCGGATCCACCCAATTAAGGGAAGTAGATGACCAAGTGCCGAAACAAGACGAGCACAACCAAGAAACCGCAAGGAAGAGAACAGCAACCCCTAAAGGAATTGGGGAATACCCAAATGTTGATGAGGAGGTAAGGAAGCTTGAGGAAGCTAAAGCTCTAGTTGAGGAGTGCCAACGAAGTCATGAAGCCAAATTAAGGGCTAACAGGGCTAGGGATACAATGTATCCAAGAAACGAGATGATAAAGGAAAGGAAATTGGATGTGCCTACTCCAATTCTAGAAGAATCCAAAGAAGGAACTCACATTGACCTCACGGTGGCAAGAATATTTTATATGTTTGAAAGGATTCACATATTCTAAAGATTTATCTACAAAAGTGGAAGGCACACCCAATGGAAGGGCAATTGTTTGGAAATGATTCGTTCACCACCACGAACCATGTCCCTACAAGTTTGCCAACCAATGGTGGAGGAGAATGCACGGGAAAAGGAAGAGGCCGCAATGTACACGACGCTTCCACCCCCAAATTATTTCAGTGAAAACTGGATGCATGTGCTTGCCATAGATGTGTTGCCTTCCATAGGAACCCAATACATTAAATCAAGGAATATTCCAACCACCTTAGTATGCATGGTAGATATGCAACCAAGAGAAGAAGAAACGGAGGATGAAGCCTCCAGCATAGACGGTTATGAATCACAAGGCCGCAATAGCACCCAATGACTCAAGAGATGGCATAAACAAAAGAGGTATATCGCTCCGATGAAATGATCTATTATGAAGCAAACTCATGGATGCCCAGTGGTGGCTGAGATATCTCAAGGTCACTAAGATGCACAAGGAGTCTAAGAATTGGAGCGAAGAGTTGAGTAAGATAACCCTGGAAGGAAAACGAAAGGAGAGGTGATACCTCAAGAGCCGAAAACAACTAAACTCGCGAAGGTAGGATGTAGAAAATGAAACAAGGCTTTGGCTGAGGCTGAGCATGAGGTTGAAAAGGCAATGGCTCAGACAAAAGATGAGGAGGACAAGAGGCCAGACCTACTCTCAGTGCGCCTGACCATTTTAAGACATATGACATTGACGAATGAAACGTGGCCCAATTGATGGCTAAAAGGGTAAAGGAAGATGGTCAATCCATGTCTTATGATGGTCCAGTTGAATTTAAGGAAGTTGACCTTGCTGGAGCCAGGGGAGGATCCCAAACCTGTCTATATTGCTAAGGATTTAACCATAGTTGAAGAACAATAACTCATTTCTCTCCTCACAAAATTCAAAGATTGCTTTGCTTGGAAATACACTGAAATGAAGGGTGTACCACTTGAGGTGGTCCAACACATGATTTTGATCATGGATGGATCAAGACCATCCAGGTAAAAGCCATATCAGATGAATCCAAAGTATGCAGCAAAGTAGGAAATCGATGCGGATTTCATCTATGAAATCGAGCACACAAATTGGCTCTCACCAATCGTAATTATGCTAAAAAAGAATGGAAAATTAAGGGTCTGTGTTGATCTTAAAAAGGCCAATGCAGCCACCAAGAAAGACCACTACCCACCACTACCATATAATGTATTGGAAAGGGGTAGCAGGTGAAGAAGCTTATAGCTTCTTAGATGGGTTTTTAGGTTATAAAATCAGGTATCCATAGCACCAGAAGACCAGCACAAAATGGCCTTCAATAAGATGTGGGGAGCATATGTTTATAAGGTTATGCCTTTTGGCCTCACCAATTCCCTAGCAATGTTCCACAACGATTGATGTGCACAGCCTTCAAGGACTACTTGCAAAAGTGACTGGAGGTATTCATTGATGATCTACGTGCACACTCATGCTGGACTGAACATTTGGCTTGCTTGAGGAAGGTGTTTGAGTGATGTCGATTATATCGTATATCCTTGAACCCTTTAAAATGTCAATTCTAGGTCAAACATGGTGTAATCTTAGGGCACATTGTGTCTAAGAACGGTATTTCCATGGATGAGAGCAAGGTAAAATTGATCTTGGAATTACCTCCACCAACCAACTACAAGGGTGTACAGAGGTTTATGGGCCATGTTAGGTATTATCATCGTTTCATTTTGTTCTATGCTAAAATCGCCAACCATTGTACAGATTACTTATTGTGTTTGAATGGACTGATGACTGCCAAGAAGCATACAATAAGTTGAAGAAAGCACTGGCAAGTGCACCTACTCTTAGGCCACCCAACTGGGATCTTGTATTCCATGTACACATCGATGCATCGAATTTTATGATAGGATGTGTATTGGAGCAGCTTGGTGAATTCAAATTGGATTACCCAGATTACTTTGCAAGTTGTTAACTAAACGATATAGAGATAAACTACACCACTATGGAGCGCGAAGGGTTAGCCATGGTTTATGCTGTAAAGAAATATAGACATTACTTAGTGGCCAACAAGTTTGTATTCTTTGTGGATCATCAGGCCCTATTATATTTGGTGAACAAACCTTGCATCTCAATGGAAAAATCGTATGCTGGTTACTTTTACTCTTGGAATTCAACTTTACGGTTACAGTAAGAAAGGGAACACAACATGTGTTGGCTGACCATATGTCTAGAATTCCAAACGGAGAATCTTCAACTGGCATTGATGATGACCTCCCTATGCTTGTCTGTTTAAACTTGACATGGTGCCTAAGTGGAGCAAGGACATTTTAAACTATCTAGCCTATGCTTGTCTCTTTAAACTTGACATGGTGCCTAAGTGGAGCAAGGACATTTTAGACTATCTAGCCTATGATTTCCACAAGATCGACCTTTGAACAAGGATAAAATGCGTTGGCTCATTAAGTTGTCGTACCTTATCAATTGATTGCTGGAGAATTATATAAGCTAGGTTTTATGTCAAGAATGCTGGGGAAGCATTTTGACCGTCTTGTGATTAAGGTCGTGGAGACCTAACTTTCATCCTAGGTATAAGAAAATGCATACTAAAAATATTTTATTAAAAAAGTGTTACTTTCTTTAGAATTAAATTCCATGCATAGAAGGAAGTATATTGAAATTGTTATTTTGATTATAAAAGTGTGATTTTCATCATAAATAATTTTTATGCATAAATAGATGCATAAAAGAAATTCTTTTATATTAAAAGAGTGATTTTTATCATAAATGATTTGTATGCATAAACATATGCATAAAAGATATTTTTTTATATTAAAAGTGTGATTTTTATCATAAATGATTTTTTATGCATAAATAGATGCATAAAAGAAATTCTTTTATATTAAAAGAGTGATTTTCATCATAAATGATTTGTATGCATAAACATATGCATAAAAGATATTTTTTATATTAAAAGTGTAATTTTCATCATAAATGATTTTTATGCATAAAAGAAATTCTTTTATATTAAAAGAGTGATTTTCATCATAAATGATTTGTATGCATAAACATATGCATAAAAGATATTTTTTTATATTAAAAGTGTGATTTTCATCATAAAGCAAAAAGGAAATGAGTTTTATATATATATATATATATATATATATATATATATATATATATATATATATATATATACTTGACTATAAGCTTGTATGGGTATATGTATGAGAAAACTAATATCTTTATGAGAACCACATGTCCAAAGCATATGTAAAATCCTACATTCATGCCATGATGTAGCTCAATTGTTATTTCCAAACATGTATCTTGGTTTCCACATAAGTGTTAAGAATGTGTATGCCTTATGTGTCCATACGCCCATGTGACGTATTTGCTCACTTATACACATACATATTTTTTGTAGCATGAAATTAGGTCTTATATACTTAAATATATGTATGGATATGCATGTGCATACTTATGGCTACATATATGTTTATATGTGTGTGTGTGTGTGTGTGTGTGTGTGTGTGTGTGTGTGTGTGTGTGTGTGTGTATATTCTTAATCTACTTATATCTTTATGAGTGAGTGCGGGTGTTGTGGAATATATATATATATTCTTAATCTACTTATATCTTTATGAGTGAGTGCAGGTGTTGTGGAATATATATAGATGTCTAGATATATATTCATGTATAAAAATATGCATGAGTATGTTTATCTTCCATGTACATATGAAGATGAATAATTATCATGTATTTATATATATGTATTTATATATATTTATATATATATATTTATATATATGTATTTATATATACATATATAGATTGACTAGGGTTGATTTGGAAAAACTTGATGAAACTAGGATAATTGCATCACATGGGCTTATGGTTGAGAAATTCCAAAGAAAGTGTTGGTTTGACCATAACCTAAAACAAAAGGAACTAAAAATAGAAGACCTCGCCCTCATGTATGGAGTTGGAGGCACCAAGAAAAAGAAACTCAAGTACAAAGGGTTAGGACCTTCCAGAGTGTTCGAAATCACATGTCAAGGGTTGGTCCGAATTGAAACCATCAAGGGAGTAGAAATGGAAGGTTACACCAATGGGGGAGCAAACTCAAAAAGTATTACGGACCCTTGACCTAGGAAATGCTCACACAAGAGCATCTTCTGAAACTAAAGAAGGAGCAAGCCAAAGAAGAAGCCAAAACAAAGCAGAGACTCTAGGGAAAAATGTTACATGTGAACATGGCTTCACTCACCTTGCTTGACGAGGAAGACTTGGACATTGAGCCTGCATGTCTCAATGTAAGAGTTTCTATGAAAAAGAGTCATACCAAAAGCATTGCACTGATTGATACGAGATCAAGTCATAACTGAATCTCCAATGAAACATGGAGAGCTCTAGGCAAAACCTCACCTCGAGGTATCTAATGTACAAGTTCACAGTGTGCATTTGTCAACCACCAAAACCGTGGGATTTTGTGTTAATATTTCTATCAGAAATAATCCCTTGGTTGGAAAGGTATTTGTCATGCTTGCGAGATCCATGGAGGAAGAGATGATTCTGGGAAGATCCTGGATATGTGCTAGTAATTGTCACATCCAATGGGACGAACGGGCAACGCAACTCGATGATGGCAAAGACACCATCACTTTACCATTATGGATTCCAGTAAATAAAGGAAAACAGGCAATGATATTTGACATGGGGCAATCAGTACCAAAAAAAGAAGAGGCCATAACAGAGGAAGCATCCACGTCAGAGCCTCATCTCCATATAAGAAAACCACAAGCAAAGTAGAAAAGGTACCCAATACGTTAATAGTGGATTTCCAAAAACCAACTTCAAGCCCAAGGGTACTATGAAACAGACAAGTCCACATGGGAATCCAACCAAAAAAGCCATGCTACAAGCAAGGGACCAGGATATGTTAATCCCATTTTGGATTAACAAATATGCTCCTCCAATTGAGGACATTAATAAGTGTCATGAAATGGCACTATAAAAGTTGTATTGAGATTCTGGCCACCCAAGGCCTTAGTTAGTAAGTTTTGGGTGCCCAAGTGTGAATAAGGGCCAGTTGTATAAAAGGCAATTCTCATAATGAAATGATACAATCCCCCTTTGTGCTATGAGAACTCTTGTGCTTGTCTTGAGAGGGGGAGAGAGAGAGAGGGTTAGAGTGTGCTATGAGAACTCTTGTGCTTGTCTTGAGAGGGGGAGAGAGAGAGTGAGTTAGAGTGTGCTCTAGTACATGTGCCTCTTTCATGCATGCATGTGTGTGAGAGAGTCAAAGGCCGGTTGCCTTGCATTCGTGGTGTGAGTGACTCTGCACGGTGACAGCGTCGTGCGATGACAGCGTGGAGGTGGTGTTCGAAGGCATGGAGCTTCCATAGTGAGCTTGGGGAGCCTCAAGGGATGCGAGCGTGAAGCATTGGTAAGTACCCAACGATTGTTGTGTCTATTGCTTCTCCCATTTACGGTTGTGTGGAGTTCCTTCTTGGGAGATGCGGTAGCCCATAACAACAATCTAGGATAGATTGTCAGTTTTACGATTATCTACAATAGCTTATCAAAAAATTCTTGTAGAAACTTCTAGACTTATAGTAAGCTTATAATCTCTAACATAGCCATCTCATGTGATACCTCCTATGGTACTATAATCTCCAACACAACCACCTCCTCCTGTGGTACCTCCTATGGTACTGTAAACGTATTATACTATAACACTATGTACAGTCACACAAACATACATCCACCAACAATCTATAAATCTCAGATTCTCTGCACAGACTCTCTTATAACCAAATTTCTATTGTAACTTTGTACAGAACCAGAAATAAGGCATACATAGTCAAAATTAACACTTTCACAAAGCCTATAGAAAACTTATAGAGCCAAAATTGACACTTTCACAAAGCCTACATAAAACTTATAAAGGGGCCCAAAATGGCCTCAAGTCCTCATTTTAAAATCACCGAGTTCTTGTGGACATTCCCTGCATGATATATCACCCCTTTCCTTCAATGTGGAGGGAGGCTCTAAATGTGAAAGTGCACCTTGCTGTCATGACTACCTACATGACCACTTGCTACTCTTCCCTAGCTACCTACAAAGGTTTGCTTCCAAATCAAAGGAAAAGATCATCCTTACCTGTGTACTACTTCTCTTGCTCGCACTCTTAAGCTCTTCACATCGTAAACTGGATGCAATGCAAGGGAGAGGGTGAGCTTAAGTTCCTTGCAAAAGCAAACACACACACACACACACGATTAGACAAGTACATAAAAGAGATGAATGGCTTAATTTTCTTCTATTCTTTTCTCTTCTCTACAGCCATAACATAAAGATAAGAGTACATACTATAAAGGAAAGTACTCTCCTACTATAACATATAAATGGTTGGTCCATAATGTGAACTCGATTACATGAACTGGTGTTATAACTATATGATAATCCTAATGAAACAAAATGACTTTGACACAGCTACTACTGGGGGCAACCTATCACCCATAATCTCATCAATAATGCTTTTGGTGTAAGTGTAGAGAGTTATCATCATGGTGTGTCACCCATATCCACACTAGTTGAGCTTGATATCTCAACATTCCTCTAGTCTCCAAGGGCTTTATTCCTTGATAAGTGACAATAGGAGGATTTTTTAATTCCTACGTAGGCATTTTATAGGCAATGGAATGTTGTATTATTGACACCTTTGTTCTATAATAAAATAGTCATCTGTACTTTGTTGCAATGAACGCAAAAGTTCTCATGGAAATCTCCCTATCTTAGTGTGTCCTAACTTCCCAAATATGGCAGACTTTGACTCTATCAATTCATTTTTTTGTAATTATTGGGTGAGTTTTTTGTAATTACTGGGTGAGTTTTTCTATTGTTCATTTTTTCTCTTTCTCATCTCCTTTAGTGCTCATTGAGTATTCTGACTTTGTTTCTTCTCTCTTTTCTCCTTTATGTCCTTTCGTTTCCTTATTCTTCTTTCTTCCTCGTCTTTTGAAGTAGTGCTACTCTTAGTTTTCATGGAATTACTACCTTTGTGGTGGATAGCATTCTTCATTTCTAGCGCTCCTTTTACCAAATCTTCTAGGGTCTTGGTTTTAGAAAAAAAGTTATATTCCTTGACCCATTAATGCTTCAGTCTATTCATAAGTTGGGATCATTAGGCCTTAATTGTTGAAGTGGTTGTCATTTATCCACATAATTATTTGATTCTTTCTAGAAACTCCATAATCATATTTTTTTTCTACAAACTCCGTAAGTATATAATCTCCCCCAAATGCTATAGCAGATCTTCATCAATTCTCATGACTAAATTTTTTAATAATTTTTTTCTTTATTTGCCTGTAGGTGTGGGTAACTTTTCTAGTGTACTGTTTTTGGGCTTGGACTTTAATGATTAAGGAAATAATCTTCCATTTCTTACATGTACATCTTCTATAGACTTGTCCATCTCTCAAATACATGGATATGTATTCTTAGATCCACTTTTGTTCCTCATACATAATGTGGCATATCCAACTATACTTTTATAGTGACATTAGGTCCTTAATTTACACTTCCACCACTCCTGGCTATTAAAGTTTACTTTAGTCTAACTTCATTAGACCCTTTTCGTGCTCATTCTTAGTTTATATCATCTTAGTTTAATTTAGTCTCAACTTTATTAGACCCTTTTCGTGCTCATTCTTAGTCTATATCATCTTAGTTTAATTTAGTCTCAAATTTATTAGACCCTTTTCTTGCTCATTCTTAGTCTATGTCATCTCCTCTAGTAGGTTCTCCAGACCTTCTACATGATCAACCATCAATCATCTTCAATCTCTATCTTTATTTCTCACTTGTACCTGCTTGATCTCTTTGGTTTTGGTTCCATTCTATTGGAATCGCTCAAGTGTGTACTATAACTTCTTCGTGCTTTTTGTATAATTTTGTACTCTTGGATTTCCCCCACTTTCTTTTTGATGAAAAATCATTTTTTAACCCTTTCGTAGAGTTGGCAATGGCATTCCCAATAAGATCGACAAATGTGAGCAGTTGGGTAAGGTTGGTCATGTTTTTTCCTAAAAAAGTAGTTTTGTGTTGATTGCTTATAAAAAAACTTCCAGCATTAGTTTTGTGTTGTGACTACTTAAGGAGAACTTCCAGTAGTACAATTGAACTTTCTAGGAAGGACAGGAACTTGCTTCCACACAACAGGGTCACCTTCCTATCATTTTAGCTTGACCGGCTAAGTGAAGGGTAGCATTTTGTCTCTAAGATCACAAACATTAGTGGGATGCTATCAAAAAGTCAATTGATTACCATTATCCTAGAATCTAGTGTGAACTAATTACAAAAAATAGATAATACTATAAATTATAACTTATTATTATTGAACACACACGAACTATGACAAGTTATGGAAAATGAAAGTATTGTGCACAATGATAAAATTATTATCATTTTTAATAATATACAATGATCATGATATGTATATTTAGACAATTTATTTGATACGTATTAATTAAATGCTACTGACATGGCATTTAATTAATACAATCTTAGAAGACAAGTTTCTCCCACCCCTTCCCTCTCCTCCTTCTCTCTCTCCCTCCTTCCCTCCCTCTACTGGTTGAGTGAGCCCTTTGGCTTTTTATAGAGAATTGTGGACCTTAAATAGAAAAGATATGAGTGAATGTAAGCAAATGGAAATAATATGGGGGGTCATCATTTTATTGCCTTAAATAGATAGGATTGCAAGTATGGGACCAAAATGTTGGTTTGTTATTAATTAATTACATGAGACAAAAGGAGCTTAGGCCTAGGTTTAATTTTTTAAAGGTTTATTAACCTTAGGTGGCCAAAGGGAGATTTTTTTTTTAAAAAGAAAAAAATTTGGAATGTTTGCCTGAGCGCAGGTATTAAAGGACCGCCTCATTGCGAGAGAGGGAGGGGAGAGAGAGGGATACAGTGGGCGAGGGCGAGGGCGAGGGCGAGAGGAGGTGGCCGGTGGGGCAAGGCCAAGGGGAGAGAGACTGGAGGGGGTGGCCAGTGGGACACGGAGAAAGAGAGGGAGAGGAACGTGGTCGAGATCGCGAAGGTTTTGGGGGGGGGGGGGGGGGAGCCTGGGTCGAGGCTGAACGGGTGGGCGAGCCTGAGAGGGTGTTGGCCGCTAGGACACGGAGAGAGAGAGAGGTACTAATTAATTAATACCTTTCTGGTTTTATTAATTAATTAATTAATTAATACTATGGCCTGAATAGAAAGCATATGGGTGAATGTATGCAAATCGAAACAAACTTATAATGGCAATTGGAAATGTTTTGAGTGTCAAACGTGAAGCAAAGATAGATCGGCTCCTCCAGACAATTAACAACAATCTCCAAGAGATTTCTAGTATCATGGTGGCCGCGGCATGGAAGGCCTTGATAGAGTCTGATCCCTCCCTTAAGCTGCATGTGCATTTACTTAAAGATGGGGAAATCAGGAAGGAATGCTTAAGGTGCATAGGAGAAATCTCTTGCTCCATTGGTCACTTTCCTGCTCAGAAAAGATCAGATCCGGCCTTTCAAGAAAAGCTACAGTATATAGAAGGCATATGGAGAAAGAGAAGCATAGCAACGAGCATGAGAAAGCAACGCAAAACTCCAACTCCAAGTCATGGGTCACAGTCGCTACCACAGGTACCACGACTCCAACAAGCGCAGAGATCATTTCCTGGAGCTGCAATGTCCGGAGCTCCTACCTTATTTATCTTGCAACAAAATCAAATAGAGTTTGATGTCCTTTCACCATGACTGGGGGAGGGAACCTTTGCATATGCCACCAAATGCAAGGTTCATGACAATAACTTCCCCGAACAGTGGTATGTTTGCAAGGTAATCAAGACTAATGAAAAGAACGTAGGAAGAGATAATACAGTAGCTGTCAAGGCCACCACAGTGGACGTCATTCATCGCGGCATAGTTAATCCTCTTGGACTATGCTGTGATGAAAAAGAACCCATGATCATTTTCAAGCACTGGAACGGCAGTAACCTTCGCAATTGGATGTGGGTATGCACCGCAGATGGCAAAAGAGCTCCCCCAAGAATTTTGTGAGTTTAGCCAGGGATCCCAATGACAAGCCGCGCTTCCAAAAACATATCTTCCACATTATTAATGCCCTAATTCACACAATGGAATATATGCACAGCATGGATTTACTCCATAATGATTTGCATGCCGGCAATGTCTTCATTCACTTCTCGACGACAAATGATGAAGTTTATGCTGGTATCGGAGATTGGGGAAGGTCTACATGGTCCCTGACACGTAAGCATGCAGTTCCCTTGAATCGAGACACCCTGCCCTAGCAAAGGCAGAGGCCAGACAAAATTGGCCTTGGATGGCACCTGAGAGCCTGTGCATGCGCTAGCTCCCTTCAGCAAAGCACAAGATATCTTCTCCTTGGGATATGTAATATCCAAATTGTGCCAAGCGGTTTCTTTCCCGCCATCTGATCCAAGGAGAGGTTTCCTTGAGACACATAGAGCTTGCGTGTGAGAGAGCCACCGATGATGATTATTTGGCATCGTTAGTTTTCTCCACAAATCTCTCCAAAAGGATGGCAGAAAGTCCCACATTCTGAAGATCTGACAACTTCGGTGGGTACATTTGTTTTGGATTCTTTTGATGGGTTTTGTCCACTAGTCTAAACAACTGTATGCCCCTATACTTTATTCAGCAACTTTTTTGTGAGGAGTTCCTCAACAAGCAAGTCAGTTGGGATGATAAGCCACCACAAGGGGGTGCGGCTCGAAAGAGAGCAAAGATGGAGGGGAGAGAAGTACAACGAACGAAGCATCTTGTGCTCACACCTCATGAGCACATGAACGTTCAATCTTTTGCCATTGAAGGAGTTACGCCAGCAACTCAAGGTACGATAGCACAACAACTACTGCAAGACTATGAAGCCTTGCGAAGAGAGAATGAAGAGCTAAGGAGAACCATAAGAGCGCAAGAGGCAAATCTCTTACGGTATGAAGAAAAGTATGGAGCATTGCCAGATGAATCTCCTCACTTTCAATTGAACGATCTTCTTAACAGGCCCATTTCACCATCACCTATTTGAGTAAGGAGCTCCTAGACTCTATTGCCATTAACGTTGGCTCAGATGTGGTCTTAGACCAACCTCTTGTTTTTAAGGCAATGATTGAATTTTGTAGACATGATCCCCCCATATTAAACTTTTGTAGAAATTGATCCCCCTATATTAAACTTTTGTAGACATGAACTTTACTACAAATTTTGTAACTGCACCAAAATTTTGTGCGTAATGAAAAGAAGTACTTGGTGTTCTTTTAATTGATTCCGACTTATGTATGAAAACAAAATTTTTGAAGTTCTTAGTGGTCTTTAAATTGATTATGGCTTGTGTTTGAAAATAAAAGTTTTGAAGTACTGAGTCTTGTCATTTTAATCATCCCAAAGCAAAACGGGAGCTATATCATCGATCTCTGATACATCAGAGGCATTCGAGTCTATCTCCCATTCTTCTTCTTTATCTTCACTTCCCCTTTCCTCGGCAATCACTTTATGTGTTTGCTTTGGAGCCTACAGTATATCTCGTTCTACCGCTCAGGTTGCAATGGATTGGGGCTTATGTAGCAACCTCATATTGCAAAAGTAGTACACAAGCGCCGAAGCTCTTGTTGCCTTTAATATGTTACGTCTTTTGCTATGAATAAAATCGTACGCTGGCCAATTTCTCTCGCAACTACCTGACGATGCAGCCATGCTCAACACACGCACAGCAATGTGTTGCAATTCAAATGTTTGACTGCCATATTCTTTCCACCACATTAGGGGACTTAAGTGTTTGATGGCATCCAAACACCATTCATCACCAAAATGTGCTACACACTTCTTTGAAGCTAGCCCATGACCTCACTGTTGCTAGACTGCTCATGCATTTGAAAGGCTGGATCTAACGCAAAGGCCGCACCATGAAGTGGAGTATGCATCATAGTCCATCTCTCTGTAGCACAAAAATAAATCTCCTTTCGCTCTCTTGTTATAAGTTTTTCATGAGATTCAATAGTTTTGATAGCTTAAGACATCAGCCAGTACACCTTGCCCATGACAAATTTATCGGTGTCAACAATGCGTAGCAACTCCATAAATGGTTTAGCCACACTTTGAATTTTTTGTACCTTACTCCAAAAAGAAGTCGAGGTCACTAAGTTGACACATCTTGTGGGGCAGCCACAGTATGGGTGGCATGCTTGCTTGTCCACGCCTCAAAACGTCGATCTACCAGTTTCATGCAGAGCAGCTCGAACCAACAGAAGCCTTTATAACACATAATAGCTTGTCGTGGCACAGAATATTTGCAAGCATTTATCACTCTTAGTATGAAAGAGTGCATAAGTAAACTGATGTTCGCGAATGAATTTCACAACATGGATGGCACCCATGTAATCTTAGGATATTTCTCCTGAATCAAATGGCCGGCATTTTTGAAGTTTGACGCATTATCTGTGCATATTGCAATTACATATTTTGGACCACCAACATGGGCAATATCCCTTTCATACAGTTTAGCAAGATAAGAACTTGCCTTCTCTTTAAGTGAAGTATCAATTACGTCTAGGAAAACTATGCCCCTTGGACATATACACATAATGTTAATTAATGGTTTTATTTTACAACTTGTCCATCCATCTAGCGCAATAGTACATCCAAAGCCTGGCACAAAATCAAGCACTGTATGTGTGCACGGCTTTGCTCCATTGTATGCTTTACTTTATCCAAGTACTATGTGCGCATTTTATTGTAAGGTGGACCTCAGGATCCACCCATCATAATCTTGAGCTGTTTAAAGCACAAAATGACTCATGAGCAACTTTACATCAATAAATGATCATTGATGCCATAAAATAACCTACACATCTACCATTATGCATTCTACACTTTAAAATTTCTATTTCTAATTCTGAATTCATATTGAAAAATAATTGTATACACAAACAAAGAAGCAAATACAAATAAAAACAAATATCCACGCTTATTGAATCCTACTACCCCAATGCCATTTATGAAGCTAGCTTCTAACACGGTCTATCAACAATGTCCCACCCCTTAGACCGAGTGTGAACTATGTTTGAACACAAGGGATTCTAGCTTTTGCAATTTAATAACCTATACCCCAGTGTGAACTATGTTCCAACACAGGGGATTCTAGCTCCTTTAAGTAACCTAAACCCTAGTGTAAAAACGATGTTCCAACACAGGGGATTCTAGCTCCTTTAATTAACCTAAACCCTAGTGTGAACCATGTTCCAACACAAGGGATTCTAGCTACTTTAATTGACCTAAGCCCTAGTGTGAACAATGTTCCAACACAAGGGATTCTAACTACTTTAATTGACCTAAGCCCTAGTGTGAACAATGTTCCAACACAAGGGATTCTAGCTACTTTAATTGATCTAAACCCGAGTGCCAACAATGTTCAAACACAAGGGATTCTAACTACTTGACTCACTAACCCTAGTGTGAACTATGTTGAAACACAAGGGTCTCAACCTACCTAAATTGCCTAATTTAATAGTTCTAACTAAATTAGATTTTTTTTTCTTACCACGTGGTAAGAGGCAGATTCCTTTTGTAGGAACCCGGGGAATTGTACAATGACAATGCGGTCCATAAGCAAGCTTATATAGCTAATATTCATTGTTCGAATGAAAGACATACGATAGAATACCTTTCGATCATATGATATTCGATCGTATGACATTCGATCAAATACCATATGATCGATTTGCTGGGACTAAAACATTAAGTCGACTAATGTCCGACGTGGCCTGGAATAATACGACTCTATTTTAAGTGTATTTAACTAAATACGCCCTTATTCATGTATAATGTATAACTCGTATAACGTATAATGCAACTTAGATTAGTATTGGTTAATTGCATTAGACTATTACACATTGTCTTTTATACTTGGACCCTTGTTCACACTCATTAACTAATGGCCTTCACACTTGACCATGCCCATGGGCCCCGATTCAACTATTTTCACTTGTTTGGCCTTTCATTTAGCCCCATAGGCTCATGGCCGTCTTCCTCATGCCCGTGGCCCATTCTTTACACCTTTGTTACATACCACTATAATGGCTAGTCATTGCCTAACACCTTGACGGCTTTTGACTGCCCCTCCTCTCCTCTTGTCGCTCGCTATTTACTACTTTGTCCTCCTTACCACTAGCCAACACACATACTGCATGGTGCACTCTCACATCTTGAGGCGCCCTTTATGGTGATGCAAGAGGGCACAATATGGTGCGCAACAAGATCTCTTAGACCTTAGTGATTCCAAATTTTGGATTTGAGGGCATTTCGGGGTCTATTTTGGCTTTGCAAGTTTTCCACAACAGACACTCTGTGAAAGTGTTGATTTTAACTGTCTATGCCTAATTTTTGGTCCATTGCAAAGTCTCATGAGAATAAATTTGGTTGCAAGACCATCTGTGAAGAGAATCTAAGATTTGGAGGTTAGTGTGGTGGATGCATGTTTGCATGACTATATAGTTGCAATATAATAGGTTTACAGTACCGCATGAGATGACTGTGTTGGAGATTTTAAGTTTAGTGTAAGTCCTGAAGTTTTTGCAAGCACTATTTGCTAAGTTGCCACAGATAATCATGTCTACTAACAATCTATCCCAAATTGTGAGCGGGCAAGAAGTTGGACAAGAACAACTTCCAAGCATGAAAGTTCAGGATGAGAAACTTTCTCGTGGGGGAAAAGATACTAGGAGTTTATTTCAAGTGACGAGAAAGATTCGAAGCTTTTCCAACAGAAGAAAATGTCACTCCTCAACAACAGGCATAATCTTTTAAGTCATGGCATGAGAGAGTAATATATTAGTTGTCTATTAGTGTGTCAAATATTATGATTGGGTATATACAAGATGTAGCGACACCCAAGAATGTGCGGGATACCTTGGTAAAGCTGTATAGCACAAGTACCAAGGCAAGGAAGATGTAGTTAAGGCAAGAGTTGCATAATGTACAAAGAAATAAGATAAGTATTAGTAATGAAAGTTACAGGGCTTGTAGATGCCCTCGACTTATTGGAGCTCCTATGGATGATGATGACTTAGTGTCAGTCACATTGAATGGCTTAGCAAAAAGAGTTTGATCAATTTTGGATATCTATCTTAACTTTGGAAAAACTTCCCAAACTTTGAGGATCTTATAGCCCTTCTTATCACCAAGGAGGTGAATGTCATAAGTAAATCATCTTTCGGAAATATGCAAGAGCATGCCTTTTATGCAGACACAGGTAGAGGTACAAAGACAGATCATCATCTAGAGGCCAAGGCACACAGGTACAAAGACAGATCATCATCTAGAGGCCAAGGCACAAGCCAGTTTGGAAACTAAAATCATGCGCATCAAATGTACTTCATGTTCTAAATATTACAAAGAACCTAGTTTTGGTTAGATAAATGGTTGATTAGGATCTACAGTGAGGTTTAACCCTTATGAGTATTATGTAGAAGACTTCAATAAACCAGTGCCGCATCGTTGCAAAGGGCAACAAATTGGTAGAATGTTTATATTGGATGTGAACATGCTTGAAGTGAAGGCTGCAACGTTTGCACATGACGTTTGCACATGGTATAAGTGTGATTGCGGACATTGACATTTAGCATGAACGTATTAGCCATGTCAAAATTCAAGCGGCTAAAAAATATGCAGGCCCAAAGCATTGTTATAGGTTTGCCAAAGTTTAAAGTTGATAGATTGCACGAGGTATAGTGTATTATGATGTTTGGGGTTCAACGAAAATGGCATTATTCAAAGGATGCCACTATTACTCATCATTTATTAATGTCCACATTACGAAGGTGGGTTTACCTCATGAAAGAGAAAAGCGAAATGTTTACACACTTTCAGAGCTTCAAGGCTATTGTTGAGAAATACAAAGGCACATAAAATACCTAGCATTAGATGATGGGGGAGAATATTTATCCAATGAGTTCAGTGATTCTCTAAGAGAGCATAATATAAAGAGGCATATGCATGAGAGGCACACCCCCCGACAAATTGGGGTTACATATTGGAAGAAGAGAGGTGCGTTGTTGAATGAATAAGGAATACCCCATTACTTTTGGGTTGAAGCAGTCGCAATTGCAATTTACTTTATGTTCAAGATCCCCAATTCAAAGGATGCCACTATTACGTATCATTTATTGATGCCCACATTACGAAGGTGGGTTTACCTCATGAAAGAGAAAAGCGAAATGTTTACACACTTTCAAAGCTTCAAGGCTATTGTTGAGAAAGACAAAGGCATGCACATAAAATACCTAACATCAGATGATGGGGGAGAATATTTATCCAATGAGTTCAGTGATTATCTAAGAGAGCATAGGATAAAGAGGCATATGCATGATAGGTACACCCCCTGACAAATTGGGGTTACATACTGGAAGAAGAGGTGTGCGTTGTTGAATGAGAAAGGAATACCCCATTACTTTTGGACTGAAGCAGTAGCAATTGTAGTTTACTTTATGATCAAGACCCCCAATGCAGCAGTTTATGGCATGACACAAAGAGAAGTTTATTTGAAGAAAACCAGATTTGGCATACTTCAAAGTGTTTGGCTGCATTGCTTATATACGTGTCAAATAAAGTGAGAAGCAAATTAGATCCCAAGGCATAAAAATGTATCTTTATTGGATACTCCCTCGAGCATAAAGATTATAGATGCTATAACCCCACTACCCGTGTGAGATACTTGAGCATGGATGTTTTTTTTTAATAAGATGAGTAGATGGTATACTCCAATGAACAAGAGTATATAAGAATCCTTTAATTACATATAGAGCATGAGAACCGATGTCAACATACAATTACACATCGTTGCTTACATTATTAGTGTGAATACTATCAGGTGATTAAACTAACTATGCCACATTAGGACAATCTTGGGAGAGCTCATCTTCATTTTTGGTATGAGAGTTTTGGTAGGGTGAGTGGTTTTTCACAAGGTGGGAAGAAGACAGCAAAATGAAGCTTAGTCAATGCTTATACTTTTCTCTAGGTAATGTAGAGCAAGAGGAGAGTAGCATAACTCTCTAGCTAATGCGCTCTAGTGTCGAGAGCCTTTGCCGTAGCCCTCAAAAGCTTCAAGTGCCTCACACACAATTGCTTGTTTGCAGTCGTTGTTTTGAAAAGAGCATTGACATTCAGATATTCAAGAGCCTAGCCTAAAAAAAATATTGAAACCAGAAGCTGCACTCCAAGATCTTAAACCACCCAAAATCACCCTAGAAACCTTAGGTACCCATAGTGCATATGTGGTGGATTAGTGGCTCTCCAAATGGTAGAAATGCTTACTCTATGTGGTATCATGGATGAGCACATTAGGATCCAACATGCCGCATATAACTTTAATCTATAACATCATTGCCATGAAATGCTTATCTTGCTCACTTACCAAGGTGGCTTGGCTTGCATGACATACATCCAATGCCCCAATCACTTTGAATTTAGGCAACCATTTAACCAACCCTTGTTTTCACATGTCTTGAAACCTTTGCATGGCATGACTAGTCCTTATGTGACACATTTCAAGATACAAATATTTTCCATATACTTGGACACACATCACCGCATTCACCTTAGGCATGCTTAAATCTAGTTGAAATGTTCTATCATCCCTAGTTCTCTTGGCAATGACCTGGGCCTGTATAAAACAATTATCTTGTGAGAGTTCACTTGTAATCCTTGTCCATCTATCCAACTTAGAATAAATTCTTAATGATGCCATGCACATACAGCACATCCCCAAGGGTTTTGGCCATGTAATTTAATGGGGACCTTCCCATAGTGAGTAATCTGAATATAACCATAGATGGGTTTTGGAGTCTCTTGCAATGTAGAAAACCATTCAACATGTCCATTCATATCATTGAATGCACCAGAGTATGAATAACAAGGCCTTCTATCATAGAAAACAAACGCATCCCTATGTAATGTAGATACATAACTTCATTAAGGAGTTTTGACAATTCTAATGCCATGTTTCCTGCACTCCTTTGCCCGTTGTCCAGGGATACCACAATAATTGCAAGTTACACAAGCTTTTGTTACTACCTCTGAAACCTACCACTAGCACCTCTACCTGTTAAGCTTTGCTTGCCATATTACTACCTTCGTTAGTTTAGCCAGCCTTGGTTTTGTTGACCAAATCCACCACCACCTCCACCCTTGAACTTTTGCAACCTCTTGAATTTCCTCTCCTTGCTGTGTCATCGCCAACCAGTGTGTTCGCAAGTCAGCAGCACTTTGGAATCAGCGCAAGGCATAGAACTGTCGCCACAAAGGTCATCACCAGCTGTGCATGGAGTGGAAAATTTGCTTCCATGTTAATAACATCAAACGTGCATAGAAACACTTCATTGAAGTAATCTTGCAATTAGTAACAGCCATGATCTGATTTTATATTCTCGGCATACTGTATAGTTATACAAATAATGGCACCACCACGAACCACAAGTTTAGACATTTCCAAGAAGTAGCAATGTTTTCAATCGAAGCACATGCAACAGCTTGACAAACGACTGCAACAGGTCTTATAACCAACATAAAATAGAATTATGAACATAATTTAGAGATTAGCTCCAGACAATATCACAAGATATCATCATAAGTGATTCGAAAAGCAGAAGTGTCATGTCACAGTAGTAAAGAGCACGCCAATGAAGGGCCCTCAAATTTCTGACGTCACTGCCTCACTATAGTGAAATAAGATGGCCTTCTGCTACATCGAATTGGGAATGAACAAAAATGCACATGTTTTGAAGAAGAATTAACCATCGGCGATAGAGCACATTTTTTTTAGTATTAAGTGAGTTTTTGAGGCTCGAAATTTCCAAGCTATGATGCTGAAAAGAGGGTCTCTTGCATGGCAATGCAGGCACCACTCTCCTTTAGAAGACCTCACCATTTCGTACGACCCTCCTTAACCCCCAAAATTTAGCAGTATGAAGGAATAAGTGGTGCCATGAGCAATTGCCTCTTTCACATCAGTCCCTTCAAGCACGCATCGTCCACAGCACTTCTACTAGCTGTCCTCCATGATAGTAGAGAGCACCAACTGTTGAACAAAGCTGGCGCGCAATGTTGCTTGCTTTAACTTCTGCTCCCGCTCTTCTGCTGATAGTGATACTTCCAACCTGGAACTGCCAAAGAAAATAAATAAAATAAGTCCAAGTTGCAGGAAACTCTGCCCCAAACCCCGGAAACCTCGTTTCTATGTTTCCCAAAAATCCCACCCAAATGGGAAAAGAGCAAGCGTATATTCATTCACCCTTGAGGCTTGTAAAGATGGGAAACCCAAACAACAGATCCGGCCCATCACATAAAGTATTCAAGAGAGGGATGATGATAGACTGGAGTCTTTTATAATTTTGCACCTTGGGCCATTTGAAACAGGATGGAGTAGGCAAGCTCTTGTAAGGATAGTCTGTAAGTGATTAAAAAATTCCACGCTTGATCTGGAAGATGCAATATATTCAATGCCTAAAAGTCCTTTAAAATTATACTCATTTTGGTTGTTCTCTTGCTAGCTAGACCAACTCAATCTACTCCTACCGTTTGCTAGTACACGAGTTGGCATTTCTGAAACATTTCCCCTTTACAGCGTGCTGGGAAACATTTCCTGCAATCTCTCTCTCTCTCTCTCTCTCTCTCTCTCTCTCTCTCACACACACACACACACACACACACACAAATTACACATTTGGAAAATTTTGACCTATCTATCTATCTCAACCCATATTGCAGCTCTCATCCACCCCCCACCCCTGACCCCACACAAAAAAAAAGGGATAGCTCGAAGCATCATGCATGCCCATGCCCCAACGAAGGGATAAGCAGTTAGACATTAAATGCCCGAAGAGCATAGTTGCAGGAAGCCATCACTGCAGACTCTAGCAATGGTAAAATGGCATTCCACCAATAATTTGGTCAAAATGGCACAGAAACGGCGGTGAACCAGCTAACATCGCGAGCAGTACTGCACAGTGGAAAGGGTATAACTAAGAAACAGCCGTTACAGTGGCACATTTATGTCATTTGAAACAAGATCCACCCATGGCACTAGTGGGAAATGGGTCACCCACCCTTTGCCCACCATAAATGCTAAGGATCAAAGCCATTGCTAGAGAGAGAGAGAGAGAGAGAGAGAGAGAGAGAGAGAGAATATAGCACACTCAACACACAATCTCTATTGCATATGTTGTACCCAGTTAGTCAATTGACTTCTAAGGCTAAAGGATTAAAACACCAACTTTATTTAAAGCCTATTTAAAATGCCCAGTCCTCGTATATTCTTTTTTCCTCCCCAAGTATTGATTTTCTCCCTTGGATTTCCTCCCCCAATTTCCTCTCCCAGACACTACTCCCAAAACCAGCTGCCCAGCACTCGTTTAGACAGACAGTTCCCTAAGAACAGCTCACAGACCTCACTCCAGTGGTATCAGTCTGTGCTAGCCACATCCACCTGTTTATACAGCAGGTAGAACACACAGCAAATAATTTGTCAAGGAAAATAACTCCTAAGAACCGTGTTCTGTTCTTCAACATATAATCCACATCCATGGGTTGATGACCCTCTGTCACCACATGCAGCATGGGACCTGCATGTCCTCAGAGCAGTGAATCATCAAAATTTATGTGAATCCTTGATGTAAGCTGTGTCAAACAATCTTGTATCTTTACTTGATAAACTGTATGGCAAGAATCACCTCCACTAATATTATGGCACTACTCACTACCCAACATGATTATATTCATCTCAAAAGGTATGAACATAGCAGCATACCATTAAAACTTAACTATATGTAAATGCAAAATCCTCACCAATGAAATGTCCAGCACGATCAAAGCATTGCTTCTGACAGCAGAATGAAAGGACTGGTATTTAAACATCCAGACAAGCATCACCACTACACACTTGTCATGCCTAGAAGGCCTTTCGGACTGCATTGAAATGCTATTTCACTTCCCATCTAAACCTAATTTATGTTGAAAACTCAATGTTCTTTAATGTAACAAGGTCACGAACAAAACACTACCTTGGCTTGTTAAGTTTTGTTGATGACAATGGAGACTTAGGCAGGTTCTCATCAGCGTACTGGTTTTGCTTCGGCACATCTTCCAATTCTATCATAGGAAAGCTATATGCAAGAGCCGACAGAAGGGAGTCGGTTGTGTTGTTTACCGAGCTGCCGCTGCCTCGAAAAGCACCACTGCCAAAGATGGCCTGCAAATGCGCTTCCCTGTATTCCTTGCCTAACAGAGAAAGGGTAGCACCAGGGGGCACTCCACCCCTCCTAAACCTGCGCCTACGCTGTATGTGAGGCCCTTGTCAAGGAGCCATGCTCATGTAAAGATACGTGCAAACGCGTAGATAAACATGATGGTCATGCATATATAGATGTGTGTGTTTGTGTGACTTCAAACCTTGTGCATGCAAAAAGTGAAGAATATGTTGCCAAACACAGAAAGAGCCAGAATCAAGGTAGGATATCTTAAACAAATGGCCATGCTCGAGTGTCATGTGTCCTACCATGTCCTTTGGTATTTTTGCTGCACAAACAGGGCATACCTGCAAAATCAGGAAGGTCAGAAATGCTGTATACTAGAAAATTGGAAAGATAAAAAGTAAAAATGAAGACAATGTGATCATCACAAACACCATGGATCAAACGTAAAAAGAAAGGGAAAATAACTTTTGATAAAGAAGCAGTGCTACTGTTTGTATTGAATACCAAGCACGGACTCTTACGTGGAGCATTGCCCAAGCATGCAAGCACTCTATGATTTCATCAATGTCCAAGAATTCACCTTTTGCAAGGATAGGTTAAAGTTTAATAATATACATAAGGTGAAGATAAAGGAATTATGTTTACCATGGTATCTAAGCTTTAAACCATCCATAAGCATGAATGTTCTATGCTCTCAATAAAGCCCTTTGAAAAGGGATTCTTATGTTTGCCAAAATGTAACGATGTGGAATATATATATATGTATCAAAGCCCAAGCATGGTATCTATACTTTAAACCATGCACATGCATAGCATAAATGTGAGCCATTATGAGGGAGAGAGCTGGGATAGAGGGTGTGTGTGTGTGTGTGTGTGTGTGTGTGTGTGTGTAGAGGCACTCATCAATGCCTGAAAATCTGGTAGTAACAGAATGAACGTATTACTTCTCAATTAAGGTATTAGCCTAAGCTAAAAGGCATCACTTATAAACAAAATGTTACTTTTCAATTCAAATTAGAATCAGTTGCAAGACTCAAAAACAAAGGTATTAAATATAAGATGGAGTCTATTTGGGGGCATATGAAAGGGACATGCTTTGGCATGTGAAAATGGGCTGTTGTAACTCACCACCCCTTTGGACTCAAACAAGTGTTCATCCTCCAAGTGGGTGCAGAGGGATGAGATGTCAAAATCCTCATAGCAGTAAGGGCAAGAAAATTCTGGTCGGACCTCCTCATCCACTTCAAAATCATCTACGCTGAGGCGATCTGCAGCCCCAAAAACAATTTTACAAACAAGCTCACAAATTCTGTAAAAAAACAGAGCATAATTTTCCCCAAAAGAGGAAGTCGGCTTCACTAAGCTATCTTACCCCATTGATGCTGCAGGGCGTGATGACGCTTGGCTGCCGAGAGGCGGGCGGCCCATAGATCTGCATCCATTTCGAGTCTTGTACACTGATTTACAGAGAAATGGGCTCTTAGAAGAAGCTCAAAACAGGCCGAAAGTGGGCAAAAGAGAGGAAAAAGGGCTTCAATTTGCAGTTGGGCGGCTGCAGATATGGAGCTTTCTAAAGTGGGCGGCTACGGAGACGATGGTTTCTGAGGTGGGAGGCTGGTTTTCAGAGGTCGGCGGCTATGGTGGTCCTCAGCTCATATCCCTTAGAATAGCCCCCGACTCGGATTTATTGCCTTGTTCTCTGCTCCATAAGTAAAGAGGGAAGGGCAAAGGAAGGTGACCTCCACGAGCCACCTAGCTTTGGATACCGAGCCTGGCACCCTCACCTCCCTCAAAGGTTGCAAGAATATCAACGACAATTAATGATTCATACCTTACAGCTTTAGTCTTCTATGAGGAGCCCTTTTCTCCTTTAAAGCCACGAAGTCTAACATTGCTATTTACCATTAAATAAAGACCATTGTATGGCTCTAGAGCTCTTTTCTCTTTTAAGGTCACTTTGGAAAGAGAGTGTGTAGGACTTTGCACACCATAAATCTCATCATAGTACAACACATGTCCTCGTGGCTGTAGTCCGGTTGGTGAAAGTGTTTGACACTGTCGAGATGCTTGTTGCTGCTCTCAATGGACACTATAATATATAATAATTAGTCTCTTTTTAAAAAAGCTCAACATAATATTGAGGCCTTTCTATAAGAGAAACCATCATGACCATGTGTAGCATTATAACATGCAGATATGTTGACAAATTACCTAGTCTAAACTTTGAAGAATGTAGATATGTCATTATGTTAGGAGCAAGAATCATCATAGACATAGTGTGGAAGCTTGATCTCTCCAAAGATTACAAGATCAGCATGGACACAGCATGGAAGCTTGATCTATGTAAAGATTGTTGTTAATGATGCAAAATGCATGAAAACTGCAAAAGAGGTGTATAATGATCATGAAGTCAATGTTAAATGTGAATGATGCATGGGTAAAAGAGATTGGCTATTAGTACAAGGAGTTTTGAAGTGAATGTGTAGAAGCTTGCGTAAAATGTGAACATTATTTTCAATGATTTCTTTACATGAAGTGGTATCATTATTCTAAAAATACTTAAAGTAATTTTAATGAAAATTCACACCATGTTCAAGTAGTGATTATGATTGAGACAAAAGGTGTGTCATGTATGGAAGCTTATTGAAAAACACAATTATGTAATTTTAATAAGAGGAGTTTAGTTATTACCTAGCTTAAGCAAAGTAGTACTTCACAACATAAAATAATTACAAATGGATGTTCTTCGTTGACTGAGTGCAAAAACATGTGTGTGACAAATGTCTGATCGTGCAAGAGATAGGCCTACAAAAAGTAATGGTAGAGCTTACAAAGGATACAAGCAAAGGTGTGTTTCATGTAGAGCTCTCATAGGGCATTGTAATATCCTTAAAAGAGAACGCATATTACTACTTATATGTGCTCCTCAACTTTATAATATGCTATAAAAGTGTAATCTTATTTGTAAAAGGACATTAAGGGGGAAATTGGACGTGCCCCATTATTGATTTGTGTGCCCTTTTGTGGTGAGATAAAAAACCATTTACATTTCAAAAGGCATGAGAGTAGGGACATAAAATAGAAAAGGGGCACAAGTTTTATATCACAAGATTCACCACCATAAACATGCGGTGCCTCCAATGTATATACCTTTTTGAAACATTAAATGCCCCTTCTTCACTTTAAAAATAAGTTATTTAATTAGGACACATAGAAAAAAAAAAGAAATAGAAAAACTAGGACGAGAGGAAAATATGTATGTCTAGATAATACAAAATGTGTCCACCTTTATGCTTAACATAATACTTTCCTCTATCGTGAAAAGCAAGTTCCATGCATATTCATTCTCATTCTCATTCTCAAAAACCACTCATGTGTCATAACATCCAGCCCAGTTTGAGTTTATAAATGCATGTAGCTGTGATTTACCCCCTAGGGATAAATAACCCTAAGTGCTTAGTTCCCTTTAGGTAACAGAACACCCATTTGATAGACTACCTTGTGCCTAGGCTATGTATAAATCTGCTCAATATTGAGACCACATACTGAATGTCAAGCCTGGTATTACACAAAAAGATCCAATAGCTTCTTGATATAAACCAGCATCAAAAGGGTCACCTATATCTTCAAGACTTAGTCGTAAACCTGGCTCCATAGGTGTAGTCGCACAGGTTTACAGTCTTATGCATCTATGTATTTCCACTGCAGCAAAATAATGCCATCATTACGTTGCTAAAACTCAATGCCCAAATAGTAGTGCAATGGTCCAAGATCCGACATCTCAAAAGACTTCTCTAAATTAACCATAAAAGCTGAAATATGATCATCATTAGGGCCTTTGAGCAGCATGTCATCAACGTATAACACGATGACTAATAAAACATCCTTACTCCTCTTAATGTAGAGGGTACTGTCATGAAGTATGCAAGTATCTTTTCGTACCGTGCTCTAGGAGCCTTCTTAAGACCATATAAAGGTTTCTTTAATCTGCATACTTTTGATTTATGTCTTTTTTGAATAAAACCACGAGTCTAAGATACGCATACCTCCTCATGAAAATCTCCGTTCAAGAAGGCAATTTTGAGTCCCTAAACATTAGACTACACTACATGCATATCATGTGGAAATGTATGTTAGCATGCTTATCCAATTGGTACACTTTACATACTCTGTGCATTTCATCCACTTTGAACTTTGGCAAACTTGTAACAATACTTTGGGCCTGCATGTCCGATGCGTTTATACCAAGTATCAATGTTTGTAATCACACATGTACCATGTGTAAACATTACAGCCTTCACTTCAAGCCGCATACTTACATCTAATGTTAACATTCTACCAACTCGATTACCCTTTGCAAGCGAGCGGCATTGGTTATTGAAATCTTCCACATTTAACTTTGAGAACTAAGAAAGTCTCCTTAGTGGGCTTGCCATTTTTACTAACCCACCATGGTTAACCCATGTTTACCATCATATATTGCCTTTATACCTTAGTTACAGTATAAATTAATATAATAGAAGAATACAATTATGTATTGTTTCTTTATCTCTATATTTGTATTTATAATATATGTCATCTATTAATTCTATTTGTGTATTAAGTACCATTTGATTAATATGTTACTCACTCCATGTTTATCAACACTTTTAGCAATCCTATTTGATTGATTTTCCATCATTATTTGATCTTTGTTTTTTTAAATAATGTTAAGTCTTTGCAATGGATTTGTCATTAGTTGAGGATTTTCCTCTTCTAGACAAACTTGCAATTATCCAAGGACTTGTCGCATTGGACGATGTCACATTATACCCACGCATATCAACCCACCCAATGTGGCCCCTGTGTACATCTGGATTCTGTTTATATTTTTTATTATCATCTCCATCTTTCTGTGATATAACTAGCTAGTAATAAGGGTATTATAGATCGTATTGAATTTAAAACCATTTAGTTTTCCAATGGTTCAGGTTATCAACAGTTCCATCTTGGAGAGATTTCCAGTCCTATATGGTTTGATGATTTATGTATTGTCTTTGAGTGGGATTCATATGTGTGAGCATAATTGGAAGATTTTAAATCCCTTTGGAATGAGTGTAGATATGACCAATAAATGACCTCTGCTGGTCCACATCGCTCTTTTTTATGATATTTTCTTTATTGAGTGGGATGCCTATGTCTAACAATTGGAAGATTTTGAAACCCTCTAGAATGAGTGTAGATATGACCAATACATGACCTCTGCTTGTCCACATCGCTGCTTTTTATGATGGTAGATCAAGGTGATTGGATATCGGATGCTGGTGGGGAATGGGCTACTCACCTAGAAGGGCCTATTCAACGTTAGGAGATAGTTTCCCAAGACAATTTACTTACCTTTCATATGGGTGCTATGTTTGGGGGACTTCTCGAAGGTAAATAAAAAATTGGCCGAATGGAAGGAGCAGAGTAGGCCCAAGAGCATATGAACAATTTGCTTACCTTTCATATGGGCACTATGTTTAGGGGACTTCCCAAAGGTAAATGAAAAATTGGGCGAATGGAAGGAGAAGAGTAGGTCCAAGAGCATACAAACAATTTGCTTATCTTTCATACGGGCACTATGTTTGGGGGACTTCCCAAAGGTAAATGAAAAATTGGCTGGATGGACGGAACAGAGTAGGTCTGGATGGAAGGAACAGAGTAGGTCTGGATGGAAGGAACAGAGTAGGTCTGGGAGCACCACTATTCAGAAAACCCAGGGTAAATGAAAAAGTTTAATAGACCTAAACACACTCAAGTTGAGAAGCTACCCAAACAAGCTGACAAGCTTGCTACTGACTCGGTCCATGCACAAGAAATGGGCTTGGGCTTGGTGAAGCCAAATTGTCTTGACTCTTTATCTTTGGGTTGTCCCTCAAACAAATCCCCTAACTTAGGTAATCAATAAGTTGCCACTAGTTTGCTGGTTAGCAATGATGCTAATCTCGATACTATCCTAAACCAAGAATTCGTGCTAGATGGCAAAACCAAGGAAATAGTAGATAAATTTTCAAGAGCTAGATGCAAGCTTTCTGATGAGCACTAGAATGCATTCATTCGACTCACAGTGTTTGGGATCCTGTGGAGGTCCATGATGGATAGGTGGCTCCATCTTTTTTAGATAAGAAAATTGAAAAAATCAAAATAGAACCCTCACCAAGAAAAAAGATGACTCCAGATCTAGTGGAGCCCATGAGTAGGCAAGAAATTCCAAAGCAAGTGTGGTAGCAGAGAGACCAAAGGATCTAGTAAAGGAGGTGGCTTAGGGACATGCATTAGTGCTAGAAGGAGAATAACTAGCTAAGAAGATAAAGTACAAAGTAACCATGACATCAAAGCAAAGGAAAGCTATCAATAGGAAGATGTCAAAAAATGAAGCTGAACATAACATTGGATCATACCACTTTCAAGGTACAGTTGGGATGCATGCGGTTCCTCCAGAAGTCATCATATAGCTATAAGGAAAGACTAGGGAGTGGTCTTGGATGGTGGATCTAGAGTGAACGTTCTTTTTTATGCCACCTTCAACTAGGTATCATGGATATAGAGTAGGTCCCATTTTCAATTAGAATGGTGAACTAGTGAATCCCCTCAGAGGTATGGACATCTAGATAGCGGGGTGTGATGGTTTAGGGAACCTATAAAGTGGCCTCTATATCTTCCAGATCCATTGGCTGAAATGTCCCTCACCATTAGGGACAACTCTTGCTCAACCTTGAAATGCTCCACAATGTCCAAGGCTACCTACTCCATGTCAAAACCCCCCTCAAAAATATCCTTAGGGTCGCCTACCCACCATCAATAGAATGTCATGCCACATTTGATTTACCTAAAGAGACCCTTACCTTGATAAGGTCGGCCTCACCCCCTTCCTCAGCCAATCCCCATGGGACAACCTAGATCTCCCTCTTACCCTATAGTACATTGAGTCCTACCATAATACAAATAATTCAAGGGAGGTTGAGATTCCAAATGGGTCACTATTAGATACCACTCATCGAGGATCTTGTGTGCCTACATATTTCGGCCCATAAATATAAATTCCACGGTGGGAAGGGAGCCATGATCAAGGTTCATCACCTAATCACCAATGACAGCCTCAATTCTAATGATGTTAAGTTTGATGACATAGTCATCCCAGACTGGGTGCCATTGATTTGTGTGCTTACCTTCCTCACTCACCAAAAGGCTTGAGGCTGCGAAAACATGATGTCCCTCACCATCCTCACCAAGCATCTTTTTGACCAACTAACAAATTGGGCTAAATCCTTCATTGCCCACACCCCTGAGCTACAAAGCTTGCAAAACTTGGCAGGCAAGGTAAATTATGTACATATATTCAACCAAGATCATATTCCATGCGGGTTGACAAAGAGCTTCCACATATTGTGGCTCACCTAGCCCATTTCCAATCCTTGATGGGCCCACATTTGATACAAAACCCTTGTCCAAGTGTACTACTACCTATAAGACACATGAAAAAAGAGACGAAGAAAGTAGAATGAAAAGTGTTGAAGGCATTGTATTGGAGATTTTGTTGTGGAAGAAGCTTCTACATGGGTCCACCTTTCGCTTAATACCCATGTACAACACTTGTAATATATATATAGACTTTGTATATAATAGATGCATAGGCACTGTTCTTTTATAAACCTATATTGACACATACACACTATTCTTTCACAAACCTACATGTAATAAACATATATGCATTGTTCTTTCACAAACCTACATGTAATAAACATATATGCACTGTTCTTTTATAAACCTACATGTAATAGACATATATGCACTGTTCTTTCACAAATCTGCACATGTAGTAGACACATAGGCACTATTCTTTCATAAACCCACATTCAGTCTCATCATCAGAAACTCTCTAGGTACATCTCTAGATGGGAGGACCATGGTAGGTGCAAGCTTGGCCCACGAAATGACGACCCATTGCTTGGACCTTCCTCAAATCAACCGAAACCTTCCGTGGCCTCATCTTTGACCACACTACCTAGTGATCCACACTAACTCATCCCAAATACTTGCCAATGATAAATCCATCAAGCCCACAGAGGCCACCTATCTACATTGCACTTGTGGGCATAGTCATGCACAAAGTTTGCTGCCATGCCTTAAACAATGTAATAAACTTGAGTCCCCAAGAAAATGGATGTCAATGTCAAAGAAAAAAGTATAAAGAGAGTCAAAGAAAAGTAGTTGAGTTCGAGAAGTCTTCGTGTTAGAGAAGTGCACATACATGGACACACCTTCTGCCTATTTCCCATGCACATCACTTACATACTTCACTCTACAGGTATCAATGTTTTTTTTCACTTCTCACATCTCATGGCATACATAAACGCATGCACTACAACTACCCTTATCAATATAAACCCTCTAGGTACATTTCTAGATAGGGGGACCATGGTAGGCGCAAGCCTAGCTATGAATCATCACCTAGAGGACCCTCAACCTTGTAGGTACCTCCAAAGAACTTCAATGCATGTAACCTCTTCTTTTACCCCACTTCTACACCAACACAACCTTGCCTAGGCTAACGTATTTACCATGAAGATGCCTCATCTCTTAGCATCATGGTGTGAGATCGAGATCTACTGTTCTCTTGTACCATAAAGATCTAGACTATTATCTCCCCATGATGATGCCAATCATTCCATGGTTGTCCTGGCACTTATTCTCATAGGGTGTAGGCTGTTTCTACTAACTACCTAATGTTGAAGGGTTCACTGCACTTGTATGAAGAACCTATACCCCTCACCTATCACTTCCCATGCTATCTCAACGAGATTCCTACTACCATCAAGACTACCTAAACCTTCTCACCACTTTGCCCTATATCGAGTACTACTTCATCTTGACTGCAACCTTTATGGTGTATCCTGAACCATCCACACATTTCCACCCCAATATCAACTTCACCAGCAACTTGGGTAACACGAGGATGCAGCCATTAGGAAGGGGATATGGTAACCACTCTATAGATTAACATGGTTTCATCCACTTTGCCCTATATCCAGTACCACTTCATCTTGACTGCCAACTTTATGGTGTATCCTGAACCATCCACACATTTCCACCCCAATATCAACTGGGTAACACGAGGATGCAGTCGCCATTAGGAAGGGGATATGGTAACCACTCTATAGATTAACATGGTTTCACCCACTAACCTACCATAAGGCACTTTGCCATCTTGCCCTCTTTAGCAAGACATTGCTACAATATATAAAACAACCTTATCTTGTGCTTAATGTCCAATAGGGAAAGTCTACAGACTTCATACATACTTAATGTCAAATAGAGAAATTCTATGGACTCCATGTACATATCTTTAGTTAGATTGTGTGAAAGATGGGAGGAAGGAGATGACTCTTTAATGTGTGGAGTTGGGAACATGGGACATTGTTTACATGGAGGGTGAAGGTCACCATGGAAGCTTGCATGAGTAAGACTTGAATTGATATTGAGTTAAGATGATAAAAGTGATTATTTACAACTTGGCCTTATAATTGTCTTATATACCCTTGGCTCCTTTTCATACGTAGTAATACCTTGGCCCCCACATTGGGCCATGCCCTTGGCTTATATACCCTTGGCTCCTTTTCATACGTAGTAATACCTTGGCCCCCACATTGGGCCATGCCCAAAATCGCAGTCCTTTAGCACTTTATTACAAACTATCCCCACCCATAGGTTTTGTCCTTGAAACCTTATAACATTTAGGCTTCCAAATGGTTTGGGCATCCACATGAAAGTGCTCAAGTCCATGTCCACCAAGTATATAGAAAAGAATGACTTATGTCAGAACATTCCTGAATGATCCATGGCTGTAAATTGCTTCCAATGGCCAAAAAATGCATCTTAGACATGCAAAACAACCCCAAAATTGCTCTCTATGATGTACCTCCTTTGCCAACATTTCCAAATACAAGTTCCATGGTCTCCAAGTAGTGTGAACCTCTCTAACAATGATTTGCAGGAAATTCCAGCAAGAAAAACCAGTGTTATGCCTCTTCATTTGATTCACCAAATGCACCCATAATGCCTTTATAACCTTCCAAGCTTGAGGCCGGTTTACCCCATGAAGCTTCATCATTGGGTAAACCTCTCCATTTGACAAGGTACTCTCTCTCATGCCCAATACCTTTTTCGGTATATATTCAATCATACCTCCATGAAGCTTCTGTTGCCATATACATAGGCAGTGATGTGTGTGAACACACTTAGGACCGCCGGGGCACTTTTTCCCTCTTTAGGAGGTTTTTTCCCCCGGCTTGTATATACGCCCATCCTTCTAGGGCTAACGTATCTTTTGTACATTGACACAATCTAATACATTGTGTGTTGTGTGCATTCTTGCTTCTTCTTCTCCAAGCTTTGTGTGCTTTCCTGCAACCCTAATTCCAACAATTGGTATCAGAGCAGGCATCGGCTCCCAGGGCTACGCCGCCAGCACCCTCCGACTTACGTTCTCCGATTGAGGTGAGTTTTCACGAGCGCTTGCAGGTCCCTATACTCTGCAAATATGCCCGTAAGGCTTCGCGTTCTCAGAATTTGCATCTGAGGTCGTTTCGGGCTCCGTTTTTGCATTTCAAGTTCTGCACAGGTGTTTTCGTCATTTTCTGCAGAAATTTCGACAGTGCAGTTTTCTGCAAAATAGGCATACTTGTTCTATTGTGGACCGTGCTACATAGCACAAGTTGTCTTCTGTTTAGTCTTTGCTTCATTACAGGTAGCTTTTGCATCAGTTTCAGTCAGTGGCCATGGCTGATAACAGTAATGATGTATTTCGCATGTTGTCTGCTGAAGACAAACTGGATGGAGACAGCAACTACCCACTTTGGGCATACATGATGCAGCATGTTTTGGTTGCAAAAGGAGTGTGGAACATTGTGCAGGGTACGGATGTACGTCCAGGTTCTGTGGATGTAGGATCTGTTGAGGATGTTGCAGGTTCTAGCAGCTCTACTGTTGCTGCTGTTTTACCCATCGCTGAACAAGCTCGTTGGGATGGTAAAGATGCGCAGGCTCATGCCTTGATTGCACTTTCTGTCAAACGTAACATCACCCCACATATTCGTTCAGCTAAAACAGCAAAACAGGCTTGGGATATTCTAGCTGGTTTGTATGCAGGTCATAACGAGGCAAAAATCGCTTACCTGCGTAAAAAGCTAGAATTGAAGATTATGCAAGAAGATGATGACATGAATGTTTTTCTTGCTGAGATTAAAGATCTCAAAGAACAGTTGATTTCTGCAGGTGAGATTATTCCTGATCATTCTCTTGTGCAGACTGTTCTTGATGCTTTACCTGAGACATATCAGACTTTTGCTTCCACGTGGAGACTTCTTAATGAGGACAGACCTGATGCTGTCAAGTATGATACTTTAGTCAACAAGCTCTTGCAAGAAGCGCAGTCCAGGCAAAACAGGGCCAGGAAGCGTGCAATTGATCAAGCATTTATTGCTGCCCAACAGCAGAGAAGAAGTGATAAGGCAGCCCCTTCCACTGTTTCTTCTCCTATTAGTAGGACTGCAACTTCTTCTCCTTCCATAGGTAGCAACAATAAGTCTGAGAAGGCTCTTGATAAAGGCAAGAAAAAGACCAGGTGCAACTATTGTAAGGCAAATGATTATGTCATTAAGAATTGCCCTAAGCTAAAGGCTAAAGAGGCAAAGAAGAAAGAGTCAAATGCAGCTACAATAGCGGATGCTTCTACAAATGCAGATTCTGCAAATGTTGTGCAGGATACAGAATGGGCGTTTAGCGTGTATTGCCAGTATGACCCATCTGTACATGATGCATGTTTGGCAGTTTTTGTTGACTCTCATGTATGGTATTTTGACAGTGGTGCTACAAAGCACATTACCTCGCATCGTGATATGTTCACTTCTCTTGAGGCTATCCCTAATGGGAATACTGTCACATGTGCCAATAATGCTTCTTACCCAGTGAAGGGCATTGGTAAAATTATGCTTACTGCTGCAAATGGCAGCGCTTTCACACTTTCAGATGCTTTATATGTGCCAGGAATAAAGAAGAATCTATTGTCTGTCTCTGCGCTTGCTAGACTTGGACTTGTAGTCAAATTTGTGGATGACAGATGTACTGTTCATGATTTGACTTCTGGTGATACGATTATTGTATCTGGCACCTTGTTTCGTGGGCTATATAGGCTCAATTCTTATGACAAGTGTGTGGAAGATTCAGCAAATGCAGTTTCTGATGAAAAGGCAGTTTTAGATGCAAAACTATGGCATGCTCGTTTTGGTCATCTGAACTTTGCTAGTTTGCTGCGTTTGCAGAAATTTGATATGGTTGCTTCATTGCCCCCTCTTGAGGCACCATTGAAACATGTTTGTGAAGGCTGTATTTTGGGCAAAATGCAGCGTTCTGCGTTTCCAAAGGATGGTTCTGTGCGGGCCACTCGCAAATTACAGCTTGTACATAGTGATGTATGTGGGCCTATGCAAACTCCGTCATTTGGTAAACACTTGTACTTCGTGACTTTCATTGATGATTACTCAAGGCATGCATGGGTATATCCACTGAAGGCAAAGTCCGAAGTGTTTTTGTGCTTCAAACAGTTTTTTCTTATGGTTGAAAATATATCCAATTGTACTATGGGCACCCTCCGTACTGATCGAGGGGGGAGTACATGTCTAAAGAGTTTGATGCATTTCTGGCTAGTCGTGGGATAAAACACCAATGTACAGTGCCGTATACCCCTCAGCAAAATGGTGTTGCTGAGAGGAAGAATAGGTCACTTATAGAGATGGCACGATGTATGGTCAAGAGCCAAGCTTTGCCACATGCGTTTTGGCTTGAGGCTGTCATGTGTGCTGCATATGTACTCAACAGGTGTCCCACTAAGGCCTTGCAGTCTATTACTCCATACGAAGCTTGGCATGGCAGGAAGCCTTCTATTGGTCACTTGGGTGTCTTTGGTTGCTTGGCCTATGCTTTAGTGCCTATGCAACAACGCAGAAAATTGGATAATAAGGCTGTCAAGTGCATTTTTGTTGGTTACAGTGCTGAGAGCAAGGGTTACAGATTGTATCATCCACAGTCAAAGCGTATCTTGATTAGTCGAGATGTTGTTTTTGTGGAAGATGCTGTGCAGCTTTGTTATCATGTACCAAAGAGACAGGTGTGAGCTCACGGGATGTATTTGATACGCTCTTACCTCTCTTTACAGGTGGGAATTCAAATGTAAGTCCTAATGAGGCAAATATTTAGCCTATGCAGATTTCAAACGATATCATAGATCAGCCTATTTCTGATGCAGATTTACAGGATGTAATTCATGAGGATAGGGCTGAAAATGAGCAGGCTAGAGGTATGCCTAAATGGCTGGTGCAAACCTTGCGTGATAGTAAAATTGATGCACCTATGTCTAGTCGTACTCGTTCAGGTTTTCAGCATGCCTCTTATGCATCCGATTGTTATGCTTTGGTTGTGTCTAGTATGTGTGAAAAGGAAGAACCTCTTTCATTTCATGAGGCACAAAATTCAGAAAATTGGTTGGCTGCAATGCAAAGTGAATATGATGCTATAATGAAGAATGGTACATGGTCTTTGTGTGATTTGCCTATTGGTAAAAAGGCCATCGGATGTAAGTGGATTTTCAAATTGAAACGAAAGCCAGATGGCAGTGTTGATCGCTATAAGGCTAGACTTGTTGCAAAGGGTTATGCTCAAGAAAAGGGCATTGATTTTGATGAGACCTTTGCTCCCACTTGTCGTATGACTACCATTCGTAGCATTTGTGCATTGGCAGCTCATAATGGTTGGAATGTACATCAGCTGGACATCAAGACTGCGTTCTTGAATGGAGATTTGCATGAGGAGGTGTATGTATCGCAGCCTCGTGGTTTTGTTCAAAGAGGGCAGGAAAACAAAGTGTGCAGGTTGAAAAAGGCTTTATATGGTTTAAAGCAAGCTCCACGAGCTTGGTATGAAAAGATACATGCATATTTGACTGCACATGGGTTTCAGAATAGTCCAACAGAAAGCACTTTGTACGTTAAACGTGTGGATGGTGTACATCTAATCATTGCTCTCTATGTCGATGACATGCTGCTCACAGGACCAAATGAGAGTCATATTGCTGATTTTAAGGCTGATTTGAATGCCTCTTTTGAGATGTCAGATTTGGGGCATTTGCATCATTATTTGGGGATACAATTTAAGCAGTGTGATGGAGGTATTGCTTTGTGTCAGACAAAGTATATTGAGACATTGTTGCGGAGATTTGGCCTTGAAGACTGCAAGCCTATTGCTACTCCAATGGAGACAGGTTTGAAGTTGAGTCTTCATGATGCTGGAGATCACTTTGATGTCACACTCTATCAGACAGCTGTTGGTTGCCTCATTTATGTATGCATTACGAGGCCGGACATTCAGTTTGCAGTCTCACAGGTGAGCAGGTTTATGCATAGCCCAGGGTCTCAGCATTGGAAGGCAGTTAAACGCATCTTTCGCTACTTGAGTGGCACCATACATCTTGGGTTGTTTTATCCCAAGGGGGGATCGTTGCCGCCAGATTTACATGCTTTTTCGGACTCAGATTGGGCTGGTTGCTATGACACAAGAGTGTCCACAAGTGGTTTTTGTTTCATGCTTGGTAGCTCATGCATATCTTGTTTGAGCAAGAAGCAACCTACTGTGGCCACTTCTAGTTGTGAAGCTGAGTACAGGGCAACTTTCACAGCTACGGTTGAGTGTGTGTGGCTCAGACGGCTTATGGCTGATTTGGGTTGGAGTCTGCCACCTCTATCTACACTGATAGTCAGAGCGCATTGGCAGTTGCGAGAAACCCAGTTTTTCATGCTCGCACAAAGCACATTGAAGTGCATTATCACTATGTCAAGGAGAGACTCTCAGCAGGAGAGATCAGCTTGGCCTATGTGCCAACACAGGACAACCTCGCCGATCTTTTCACAAAGGTGCTTCCTCGTGAGAAGTTCGAAGCTTTCCGCAAAGCTTTGGGCTTGCTCCCCTTTGTGGATTGATCTACTTCGGGCATGGCACTCCCCTATACATGAGTGCCAGCTCTCGTTCACACCATCACTCCCAGGGGGGATTTGTTGCCATATACATAGGCAGTGATGTGTGTGAACACACTTAGGACCGCTGGGGCACTTTTTCCCTCTTTAGGAGGTTTTTTCCCCCGGCTTATATATACGCCCATCCTTCTAGGGCTAACGTATCTTTTGTACATTGACAGAATCTAATACATTGTGTGTTGTGTGTATTCTTGCTTCTTCTTCTCCAAGCTTTGTGTGCTTTCCTGCAACCCTAATTCCAACAGCTTCATCGTTGGGTAAACCTCTCCATTTGATAAGGTACTCTCTCTAGTGCCCAATACCTTTTCCGGTATATACGTCCTCATTCATAGGAGGTAGCTCATCTTGTACTTCTACTATTGGCCGCACATAAGCCTTCGATTGAGAGACATAAAACACATCATGTATACATGTGGTTGCCAATAGCAATAGCTTATAAGCTACTTGCCCAACTCTTCTCTCAATCTTGTATGGACCATAGTATCTATGAGCCAATTTGGTGTTTGTATTACCCTTGAGAGATGCATATCTAGATTTTGGTATGGGTAAAATCACCCACTCTCCTACATTGAATTTCACAAATATCCTATGAGCCAATTTGGTGTTTGTATTACCCTTGAGAGATGCATATCTAGATTTTGGTATGGGTAAAATCACCCACTCTCCTACATTGAATTTCACAAATATCCTATGGGCATTGGCATATTGCTTCATACTCCTTTGAGCATTCTTTAAATTATCCTTGCATTGTTGTATAAGGGTTTACATTCTTTCCACCTCATCCTTTACATTTTGATTTGCAATATCCTCCTTTTTGATCACCATTGGCACATTCACTTTGTACCCACATAAGTAGCCTCAAAAGGTAACATGCTAATGCTTACATCACTTGTGCAATTGTAAGCAAATTTTGCCAAAGGAAACCACTCATCCCAAGCATGTTGAGTATCATGGCAAAAGTGTCTCAAATACATCTCCACCCACTTATTGACCCTCTCTGTTTTCCCATTTGTTTCACATTCACTTTGTACCCACATAAGTAGCCTCAAAAGGTAACATGCTAATGCTTACATCACTTGTGCAATTGTAAGCAAATTCTGCCAAAGGAAACCACTCATCCCAAGCATGTTGAGTATCATGGCAAAAGTGTCTCAAATACATCTCCACCCACTTATTGACCCTCTCTGTTTTCCCATTTGTCTCTAGGTGATAGGCGGTGCTAGGAGTCAACTTAGTACCCATGAGCTCAAATAGCATTCTCCAAAATGAACCCATAAACTTGGCATCTCTATCACTCACAATTTGTTAAGGCATTCCATGCAACTTGAACACAAACTCCACAAATTTCCTTGCAACCATAGATGCCGAATGGGTGACCTTGGTAGGAAAAACAAACAAGTTAATCGATGCACCACTACAAACAAGTTGTCCCAACCCTTCCTTGTGCGAGGAAGTCCCGTGATGAAATCCATGGATATATGCGTCCACTTTCCCTCGGGAATAGGTAAGGGCTGAATCAAACCTCTCGGCTTATGTATTGGATCCTTGTTTAATTGGCATGGCAAACACCTTATGACATATGCATGCACATCTCTCCACATCCCTTTCTAAAAGAAACTCTTCTTTATCTTGTTGAAGATTTTGTAGAGACCCAAATGACCCACCATAGGGGTTGCATGCATTTCCTCCATCACATTGCTCTTATATGATGAACTAAGCACAAGATAAATCTTGTCCTTATAGTACAAGAGACCATTCTTGAGCTCATAATAGAGCAAATCTTTATGGGTGCCTTGTTCTAAATTCTGCAACACCTGTGACACTTCTTCATCCCAAGAGATATTCCTCTTGAGTATCCACGATCCAATCTTTATGTAGCTCCGAGATTACATTCAATGAACAAGCCCATATCCGTGGCATCAGCCACTACATTATCTTTTTCTTTTGTATAAGTGATCTTAAAATCATAGTTTTGCAAAACAACCAACCATCTTCTTTGCTTTGGAGATAGAGTCGGTTGTGATAGAAAGTATTTGAGCACCCTATGATCATTTCTCACATAGAAACGAATTCCATATAGATAGTGGTGACATCTCTTGATTGCATGTAAGATGGAATCATCTCTTGATTCATAAACATGTAATTCCATCTCCTTATCATCCAATTTGCAGCTCTCATGTGCAATTACCCCATTATCTTTATACAATGTTGCCCCAATGCCTCTTCCACATGCATCCGCCCTTATTATGAATGACTTTGAAAAGTTGGGACACACCAAAATAGGGGTTGATGTAAGCATTATTTTGAGCTCTTCAAAACCCTTATTTGCAAACAACATCCCAAAAGAATGTCTCCTTCTTGAGCTTGCCCGTCAATGGTGCGGCTATGTGTGCATATTTCTCAATGAATCTCCTATAAAATGAAGAGTGTCACAAGAAACCGCTCAATTGTTTTATTGGTTGGAATAGGCCACTTTTGCACACACTCCACCTTCTTGGGATCTACTCTTATGCCATCTTTACCAACAGTATGACCAAGGTACTCCACTTGCTTTCCTTGGTATATAATTGATTGTCACACGCAAAGCATTAAAAACCATGCACACATGCTTCAAATTCTCTTCTTCACCCCCTTGATACACACCAAAATGTCGTCAAAAAAGACCAATAAAAACTTGTATAGAAAGAGTTGAAGAATTTGATTCATCAATGCTTGAAAAGTGGTAGGGGCATAACCCAAACGGCACAACCAAGTAATGATAGAGACCCCTCTCGGTCCTAAATACCGTATGTTCACTCTTCATCCTTACTTGGTGGTAGCCGGACCTCAAGTCAATCTTTGTGACGAAATCGGTACCCCTCAACTCATGCAAAAAGATCATCAATATGGGGTATAGGGTACCTATTCTTAATGGAAGCCTTGTTCACATCACGGTAGTCTACACACATTCTAAAGGTTTCATCCTTCTTCTTCACAAGAAGCACCGAAAGATGCAAAAGGAGATTCCAGCCATCCCATGTCCATCAATTCTTGCACTTGTTTGACAACCTCATCTCTCTCCACTTTGGATAATTTATATGGCGGCTTGTTGGTGGACCTAGCAATAGGCTCAAGCTCTATCCCATGATTAATGTCCCCTTCAGTGGGATCAAATATTTAGGCATGTTGAATACATCCTTGTATTCATCCAACAACTTTTGCATGTCCTTTTGCACTTTCTTCTTGATGGCATCATTACTCTCATCTTTGCAAAGCTATAATATATACACATAACCCATCTTCTTGAGCTCTCTCTTAAGTTGAGTGTCATTCATCAAAGTAAGCTTTGATACATTCACTCCCATTAATGTAATTCTCCTTTCACCATGCAAAAACTACATGAAACCTTGCTTCAAGTTCATAGTGAAAGAACCAAGTCTTGAGAGCCAATCACACCCAAGAACCATATCGATGGGACCCATATCAAGAACAGTAATTCAGCTATGCATGTATACTCCTTTAAGAGCTCCAAGATTACATCTTGACACATCATTGTGCAGTCCATTTTAGCCCCATGGAAAGTTGCCAAAGGTACGGGCTGTAATTTGAGACCACACAATGATTTCTTATTTACAAAGCTATGTGTACTTTCCACCATCCACCACCAAAACATAAGCCGCTCTTCCATTGACTTTGGCCTTAAACCTCAAAGTTCTTACACCCTTGCATCCTGCATAAAGTGTCATGCAACAAGGTACACAAAGTTGGCTTCATGCTTGTATCCCCAAAAGTACACATAGGCATTCCATCATCATAATCTTGCCAAGCCTCTTCCAAAGTGCCATCAGGATCAAAAGGAAATTCCCCCTCAAGCACATGATCATCATCCCTTTCCAAGCATTCATTGCAATCACCAAAAGCTTCATTGTCATCTTCTTCATGATCATCTTTAACAGCCTTAGCCAAGACCATGTTGATGGTGACATTTTTGGCTTTGCAAGTTTTGAAATGCTCCCTATTCCCCTTTTCACCACATTTGTAGCAAAGACCTTTATTCCTCAACTCATTAATATGGTCCTCCTTCATAAACTTGCTTTTATTGGCACCACCATTGGGTGGCTTTTCATCCCTGCTTGAAGCTTTAGAAGGATTTGACCCAAATCTGAAATTCAGCTTTGGCAACACCACCATAGACGGTTGGGTATCTAGGAATGGTGGGAGTTGAAGATGCATCTCTTGCAAACTTCCCAAGAGTTGGAGCATTCAAATCATCCCTACCTTTACTTCTGCCGGCCCTTCATATGCATATTTATCTTCATAGATCTTGGCATACATGATAGCTTCTTGGAGATTATTAGGCCTTTGTGCTCTTACATCTGCCCCAATAGTCGGTTTGAGACCCTTGATGTATTTGATAATCTTGAACTTCTCACTAAAGCCATCCACATGAAGAATAAGCTTTAAGAACTTTTGTGTGTAGTCGTCGACTTTGCAAAACCCTTGCTCCAAGTCATCCCATTCACCAATCAACTTGTCATTCCTCAACTTGGAAGAAGTAAAGGCATTTTGCATGGCATCCTTAAAAGCACCCCATGAGGTAATCTTATAACCATTGTCAAGTGTCGCCACCAAGTATGTGTACCCTTCCATGTGGAGTCAAGAAAAGTACACCTTAGCGCAATCACTTCTTGGGTTCATTTCACAATACATATCCAAATTATTAACCCATTCATCATATTCTTCATTGATTTATCCTTCTTCTTTGAATTTTGCAAAGACCACCTTATCCTTGATGCCTTTGAATCCTCTCGAGAATTACGCATGTGTGACCATGGGTGAATCACCATGATCCCAAGACTCATCCACATGTGTAAAGTCAAAAGCCACATGCTTCCCTTTTGCATCACCGTGTGAGGTGGATGGAATGTGTGAAGGCAAACTCCCAAAAGATAATGATTTTGGTGGCAAATTCTCTTTAATGCCCAATTGCACACTCATTGCCACCCAAGTTCTTGCATTGATTGAAGAAGTCTACTAATTGTTATGAAGGACTCAAGCCTTTTTCTTGATCCATCACATTTGCATTGCCTTGTGTAGGTAGTTCTTCTACCGGAGCTCTTTGCTTGTGGGTGGAATTCCCTAGAAAGCTTCAAGCAATGACATGTGATTCCGATTCATACTTTCAATCAAAATGGCTTGGTTCTTGTTCATATTGTCAACCAAACTCCCAAATACATTGGCTTGTTGGGCGTGATTTTGGTTCATTAATTGAAGCATCATACGCATCACTTCTAAAATTTGTTGGCCAGTGTCACTTGCACACTTCGGCTAGCATGTTGACTTGCATTCACATGAGCATTGGTGACCGGCTCATCATAGCCATGATCCAATCCTTCATCAATGTCCATGCCTTCCTCATGTGCAAGTACATTCCCCATATTTTCTATCTCTTCAAGTGACACCTCTTTTGCCTTTTGAGGTCTACCCCTTTGGTGCCATGGCTGAAAATGTAAAAATGGGTGTAGGAGGCTCAAAACTTATCAAAAATTGGAGATATTTAGCTCTATGGATAGCCCTAGATGCGTACTACCCTACTATGCCAAAACAGTAGAATTCCTATATGCCCTAATATTCTGTGTTTTAGGGTTTCTAATACACTGCTCAAAATGAAGAATTGACCCTAAAACCTTAAATAGGTCAGAATCTTGATTGGATTGGCTTGATGCATTGCTAATGGCTAGTACTACCCACTTCCCACAAAGCATTTTACTTTAGTCAAAGGCTAGGTATTCTCTGTTTTGACTTTTAGGTCAAACTCAATGCCGGTTGACCTAGTAAATGACTTCAGAATCAAATGGTTTTTGGTTTGTCGAGAAGCTTATGACATATACTAACCACTCACATGCTCAAATCTCAAATTTAATTTGTTGTTTTTAATTGGGCCCAACTTTTGCTTTGCGCGGTGAGACTTGTCGGTTGGAGATGCAAACGGTGTTGGAACGGAGCCCTTTCCAATTGTAGCCCTTGGGAAGTAGAATAAGGCTATGTAAACCACTTGAAAACAGCCCTAACCTTTTCAAACTGAATTAGGGTTTTATGCTGCAGTAGAAAATTGAAAAATTTATCTTCACTTGCTATCAACTCCTTCTCTTTGCATTGGTGCCTCAAAACCATTCAAAAGCATGCACCACATCAATTTGCATCCTTGAGCATCCAAAACTAACCCCAAGTGATATGCATATGTTCTTTTTGCAAAAATTTTGGTAGCATTTTCTTTGTATTTGCAATGAAATCTCAATTGAATTTCAATTGCAATGCTATGCCCATTCTTTGCCAAAAATTTTGGTAGCATTTTCTTTGTATTTGCAATGAAATCTCAATTGAATTTCAATTGCAATGCTATGCCCATTCTTTGCCAAAACTTTATTGCATCAAAATACATCAATTGTCACACTTGGAAGTCGGTGAAGCAAGCACGTCGAAGCTTGCGGATCTCCGGGTTAAGCTCTTCCAACCCCCTTACTCAAATTTGAAATCCAAGAGCAAGGGTTTGGGTCATGGCTTTCCCACCAAGTACCTAATCCCTCACCATACTGCTTTACCACGGCACTCATGGCATGGTGAGTTCAAGCCATGCTCCCCCCCGGTCTCTTCCCCACATACCGGGGTACCCTCACACATCACTAGTGACTAGAAATGAAAAGTGTAGTGCAATGTGATGTGGAGAGTGATTGAATCTCAAATAGATGGTTAAGATCACTTACAAATTGATTTTAACCACCATGACTCATAATCTTACAAATGTTCATACATTCAAGCATGTACTCATGCTCATTTATGAATCTCCCAGTGATCTCAACATATCTAAAATAACATCTAAAAGAAATTAGAGTCAATTGTTCAACACCTTTGCCTTGTTTAGCACCAATAATGCCCTTCAATGCTTTTCATAGTGTGTGGCTTTGCAAATATTTAGCACATATGACATGCTAATTGTATGAAATTAAGCATATGAAGCATCCATTGACAAGTGACAAGGCAAATAGAGTTTCCAAATGCATGAAGTCAATCACAATATTCTTCAAGAAAGTAGAAATGATTGATTCTTGGTAAAATTTTCCACATCTTGAGAGCTAAGATTGATTCAATGGCCAATGTGATGAAATGGTTTGCATAATGACATCATTAATTGATGCTTATGCAAGGACAATAGCATGTATTAGTGACCAATGGTAAGAAATTAGGGTTTCTTGTTGAAAACCCCTAATTCATGAACCATGGAATCAAGAAACAGCTAAATTCTTGCAACATTGTGATGCTAATCAATGTGTGAAACTTGACCTTCCAACACCATGAAGAATGGCGAAAAGGGTGGCATCCACACGACGGGTAAAAAACACATAGAAAATAGTCAATAAGAGAGATTATTGTGAAGCTTACATGTGAGGAAATCACTTGCTAATTGTTGGAGTAAGACTTGAGCTCATAGAGTGGCCAATGTTGTAAATCTTGAGCTCCAAAATGTCATGAAACATGTGCAGTAGTCCGACGGCCTCACAATAAATTCATGCAGAGCAAATAGGTCAATTTTGGATCTTAAAATGAGGCTTAAGCTTTCCTCTCTCATAGCCCTAGGTTATGGCAACCTTTTAGTTCAAGATTGGGCCACCATAGCTCTCACAAGATCAAGAAAAGAGAGGAGAAAGGGGGAAAAATGTGAGCACAAAGAATTTTCCAAAATTTTTTTCCCTAATTTTGGTCTTGAGTATCCTAGATTTGTTTGAATTTGGTCCCAAATTGATGTAGAATGCAATTTTTGGCTAAGATATACCAAAATTTGATTAAATCTACCAAGATAGACTCAATCCAAGGCCTCCATCATTCTCCCATGCCAAGAAATTTTTTCTAGCCACCATGAAATACTAAAAAATAAAAGAAATTCAAGAAAATGCTACAAATGGATCAAAGGCATGGGCTCTGATACCAATGAAAGAAGCGAGGAAGGAGATGACTCATTAATGTGGAGTCAAGAACACGTGCCATCGTTTACATGGAGTCCAATACATGGGTGAAGGTCACCATGGAGGCTTGCATGAGAAAGACTTGAATTGATATTGAGTTAAGATGATAAAAGTGATTATTTACAACTTGGCCTTATGATTTCTTATATACCCTTGGCCCCTTTTCACACTTAGTAATACCTTGGCTCTCCCACATTGGGCCATGCCCAAGACCATAGTCCTTTATTACTTTATTACATGGTGCTTAATGCCGAATAGGGTAAGTCTACGGACTCCATGTGCATACTTACTTAATACTAGTAATAGAGGCTAGACCATTTTTAAGTTTAGGTGGCCTAGTGTGAAAACTAGTCACTTTTGTATGTAAGTCATTTTTGACAATAAGCAAGACATAATCATTCCCTTGCAATAATTTACAATAGTTTTCTTGTGAGCTCTCCTCTTCCCTTTGCTAACATGCTATTAAATCTTACTTCTTGATGGATACATGCTAGATAGATGGTTGTCTCCTTGCATTAGCTTCCTTGTCATTCCCTACCTTTTATGAGAGAGAAAGACCTTGCACTTCGATTTCCTATATCCTCTATAGCCATAACTGATTCTATTTGACAATTGACATGAGAAGAAGAAGATAACTTTGTTTTTTTTAGGCCTACTTTCATGCTCTTTAATAAATTTTAAAAAATAATATGTTAACATTATGTGGTGGATTCTAACATTTATCCATATTTACCCCAATACCATATAGATGCTCTTTTATATGAGCTACACCACTAGTAAGCTTATGACTACAAGATTTACAATATAACTTAGAAGTAGTAGCATTCTTTTGTAATTTAATTTGATAACGTATTTTCATTCAACTCCATGACCTATGGTTACTACATAAAACACACATTTATTATTGATAAATAATGAGCATACTAAACATCAACAAAATTATTTGTGTTTAATATTACCCATGGTTAATACATAAAACACACATTTATTCTATTGATAATGAGCATACTAAACACAAGTTTATTTTTGTTTAATATTTTTTGATCTTATAAAATATATATATATATATATATAACATATCTTAAATTTTAAAATTATAATATCTTAATAAAATATATTAAAATCTTTATTATATTTCATATCTTTTTTCTTATTAAATTTTCTTTGAACTAGTCAAGTAAATAAATATTTTAATTTAAAAATATGATAAATATATATTTATAAATCATCACATTTTTTTAATTTAATAATACTAAGTAGTATTTAAAAAATTACTTCTTAAAGAATGTAAAAAACATTCAATATTTGATAAATATTATTTTTCTAGTATTAATGAGTTAAGAAAATATTTATTTGATTTCTTTGATCATTTTTAAAAAGTATTTTTTTAAATATCACATAATAAATTTCTTCAATATGTGCGATATCCACAAGTCACTTATACATGTAAAATTTATTCAACACATGTAAGCAAATTGGCATCCATTTTAAACTTATCTTTTGAATCACAAACAAATAAAAGGATTTCACAGGGATAAAAAGATATAGTTCTTATATATATCTTGTATCTTATGATAAAAAGAATCTATCGCACAATATGCTAAGCTTGAAGTGAAATTTAGCTAGAATTTTATGTTGTGTGGTGGCTGGAAGATGGCCTCTACTACACCACCAGCAGGCACACAAGAAGAAAATGTATAAGGATTATAACTTGGGGACATTAGGATCCCGGCTCTCAAAAGACACCAATAAACTATGAACCAATCCTCTGACCCCTAGGTGACCCAAATGGACACCTCTACACCCTTCAATCCAGCTTGTTTGATACTTCTAACTACTCTCCCAGGCCAGATCTAACTCCCGAGACCTCTGATCTTCAGCCTAAATGCCTCAGCTGACCTTCTCTGACAAGCAGCGGACCTAAACTCCTACCACACACAGCTGATCAAATTCTAACTGTAGTCTAAAACGGATGCCTACAATATGGATCCCAATCAAAAGCATGTGCGCCTAACTCCCAAAATGTCTTCCAACATCAACAAACCTCAAATACTTGCCTTTGATCTTCTCTGAACATGTTAGCACTCCTTAGATGATTCCTTGTTGCTCTGCTGACACTAGTCTAACCTAGCACTAGAAACTGATTCAGAAGACTGACACAGAATCTGATCCGAAATGGGTCCTCCTAGCTCTCTTATATCATCCTCCAGGTTCTAGTCTAATCTAGCACTAGAAATTGATTCAGAAGACTGACACAGAATCTGATCCGAAATGGGTCCTCCTAGCTCTCTTATATCATCCTCCAGGTTCAGCTAACCTTAATCCTTTAACCCCATAACCACGTTGAACACCTTCCTTATGCTCCGCGAACCTTCTACTAATATTCTGCTAATAGCAATATGACTAGAACTAAGGGATATTGATTCAGCTAACTGAGACAGACCTAGCCGACTCTGCTACCTTAACCGAAACAAGAATTTTCTCTTACTTTTTTGCCGACTATCCCTAACCCTTAGGCTGCTCTAATTTCATAGAGATATGACATCAAAGACTCTTTGTTGTCCTCAGCTAACATACAGCTAACTAGTTTGACTGAACTGATTGTTACTGACGACCGGACCTGACTAGTAGCTCAGCTAGATCAGTCTTCCTTTGCTCTGAGTCATCTAACACCTCTAAACCCTCTGAACACTCAAACCTCACAAGAATTCATCCCTAAAGACATTCAGTTGATTGCATTGAACTCACAACAGACTGACTCAGAATGACCAATCAAACCACAGACCTGTCTATCTAACTGCTAACTTTTGTCAGTCTCCTGACTATCAGACCCAACTCAAAACTACTTCTCTTGAATCCAAAAGGATTATAACAACCTTTCTACCTCACCAATTGATCCTCTAGATGCATAGCTGATTGTATAGCTGACACTCTTCTAACCATATCTGACTATATTCTCTCAACAGAAGTGGATTGTTTCAGCTATGAGTCAGCTCTGACTCTCAGAACATCATACATAACTCATACATACACTCATAATCGTTCTATCTCAACAAAGTTAATCAAAATAACTCAAACCAAGCTCCATATCACAAATTCTCATCAGACTTAACATAGATTCAAGTGTTGAACTCCTAGCCTTCTTCACGAAAACAAAGCCAGAACTTGTCTTAACACCATTGAGACATGGGTTCAAACATATCAGAAGAACGCACTAAAAACTTGGGGATCTTCCACTGATAGACCCTAGCAGCTATTCAAACTACAATAAATCTACAACCACAAACTATAGGCCTTCTTTAAATAGACACAATTCAGCACTCAGTTGACTATGACAGCACTAGCAATTGAGCAAGAATTGGACTAAATCATATACCAGCCCAATCAGCATATGTGTACCCATGTAGCTATATCTCTATACAAGCCTCATAGAAAAGTCCATAATCAACTGTGGACTTTATGTACTTGAGAATCCGTCTAGCCGCATCCAAGTGTGGCTTCCTAGGGGTCTGCATAAATTGACTCACAAGTCTAATAGCATAGCTCAAGTCTGGCCTAGTAATGGTCATGTAGATCAACCTACCCACTATGCGCACGTATGTAGTGGGGTCCTCCAAAAGCTCACCTATATTTGCGGAAAGCTTTGCGGGAAAGCTTTGCGCTCTTCTCCAATGGCACTAAAATAGGCTTACAACCTATCATACTATACTTGGACAACATGTCCAAGCCATATTGCCTCTGCAATAACAAAATGCCAAGAGGTGATCTCACCACCTCTATGTCCAAAAAAATATCACAGCTCACCCAAATCCTTCATCTCAAACTTTTCCTTCAAAAGCTTCCTGACATCATGTATGTCAACATCACTATCACTAGTGATAATCAAGTCAACCACATAGATGACTAATAGCATGATCCCTCTATCTGTCTTTTTCACATAAAGTGAAAATTTTACATTGGATATCTGAATCCAATGGTAACAAGATACTCCCCAACTGGTTTGACCATGCTCTAGGTGACTGCTTCAAACCATACAAGTCTTTGCATAACCTGCACACATAATCTGGGTGCATCACTCTCATACCCTGGTGGCTAAACTTCTTCTTGCAAATCACTATGCAAGAAGGCATTCTTTACATCCATCTGATGTAAAGACCAACCCTTTGCTACAGCCATAGCAATGACAGCTCTCACGGTTGCCATTCTTGCAACTAGACTGAATGTCTCTTCATAGTCAATGCCATAAGTCTGCGCATAGCCTTTGGCCACCAATCTTTCCTTATACCTGCTCACTGAACCATTAGTGTTATGCTTGACTTTATACACCCACTTATATCCAATTGTCTTCTTTTCCTTAGGCAAAGGCACTAACTCCCATGTTGCATTTGAATCCAATGTTGCCATCTCCTCATTCATGGCATCTTTCCATTTCTTATTTCCAAGTGCCTACTCAAAACAAGTGGGCTCCAATTCTTGTATTACTTTAACCATGTAAGCATAATGATGGGCTATATATCCGTCATATCTCAACTTGTAGACGTGCGTACACCTGGATCACTGCTAGGTGTCTTCAAAATAGCCCTCGTTCTCATTACACCAAGAGTAACCATAGATGGAATCCCAAGCTCCTCATCAAGGCTCTCCTCAGAGCCACTAGAGTCACCATCCACATATAAATGACCCGCTAACAGATCAGGCACAAAAGGTTGATCTACCTTTTCCTTCCCTCTGCGTGATACATGTGTACCTGCATCTGTCTCCTCAACCTATGTGACCATGGGCTAACATTGGATCCACTATTGAGGACTCTTCAGGTCCACTAAGCACCCTTGATTGCTGCTCTACATGTGGTGCAGCATTAGCACTTCTTACATCTGAATCTTCTGTTGCCTTCACTATTGGTGCATACCAGCTACTCATCTCATCAAAGACAACATCTCTATTTACTCGCATCTCATGAGTGGAAGGGTTATAACATCTATAACCTTTCTGCTTCATAGCTTAACCAATAAAGATGCATTTCTCTACCTTTGGATCCAACTTCATTCTCACTTCATCAGAAGCATGCACAGAAGCATGCACATATGCAATACACCCCAACACTTTCAAGTGAGACACATTCGGTCTTATGCTTGTAAACTTCTATTCAGGTGTCATACCATGAACAGTTGCAATAGGTGTCCTATTCATAATGTACATAGTAGTTGCTAGTGCTTCAGCCCAAAAATAATGTGGCATACCATGAACAGTTGCAATAGGTGTCCTGTTCATAATGTACATAGTAGTTGCTAGTGCTTCATAATGTACATAGTAGTTGCTAGTGCTTCAGCCCAAAAATAATGTGGCATATTCTTTTAGCCATCAAGGCAGCATTTGCCACTTTTGCAATATGCCTGTTTTTTCTTTCTACAACACCATTCTATTACGGAGTGTACCTGCATGTAAACTGTGTCTCTTGATCCCTTGATTCCTCAAGAAATCACTGAACTCATTGGAGAATATTCTCCCCCCCATCTAATCTCAAGCATTTTATTTTCATGCCTTTTTCCTTCTTGACCAAGGCTTTAAATCTCTGAAAGTGAGCGAACACCTCACTTTTCTCCTTCATGAAGTAAACCCACACTTTTCTAGTGTGGTCATCAATGAATGTAACATAATACCTACAACCTGCAATTTTTTAATGCAATAATGTGGACACCAAATTCGAGGCCTTCTCTCAAAATGTACACGATGTCGACCACGTTGATGCTTCTTTTAGAATGCCAGTTTGATGTGTTGGCTTATTGGGTTTGCAAGTGAAACCTTGTGCACCCATCTCTATTGGTGATACGAGATTTAGTTGTGCTTCCCCATGCCCAAGTCGAGTGTTGGTTACATTTGCTTGGAGACACCAATGATGCAAGTCGAGTGGTGTGGGTTACATTTGCTTGGATTTGCCACACATTCCCTCGAGTTGGCATATTGATTTGGCTTGGAGACACCAATGATGCAAGAGTATCTTTAGACAGCTTCAATTGATGCAAGACAAATTCCATTTCTTTGGCACCTCTCTTAGGTATTCCTTGCTGGATTAATGAACAGGGAGTCTTTAATTTCTTGTATACATTGAAATATCTCCTCTTCGGGACTTGTCTTATCATAGATGTCATTCATTGGAGGAGACACCATCTCATGTGCATTGTCCATTATTGGAAGAATAGCATGCAAATGAGAAAAATGCCACATAACTATTAATCGGATGCCATAAAGGTGCTTGCATTCACTAATCCAGTCTGGACAATCACAATAGTTACTTTGCATATTGACATGGTACCATTGACTTGGTGTTGAGCTACTTTGTACCTTGAATAATAATGTCATTTCATTCACAATCTCCAAAGAAGATGGGTCAACTTCATATCGGCGTAGAATCTTCTCTCCTTCAAGCAATTTTAAAGTGTGCTTTTTTTATGATCCTTTGATGCTGAATCGGCCAGAATCAGCTAATCACACGAGAATAAAAGAGCAAGATTATAAATTTAAACAATTAGCAAGCTACACAAAAAAACAAGTCAAAAACATATACCTATTTCTTGCTTCTACTTAAAGAAACCAAGTAAGGTTCCACCCATGTGATTGCCAGTCTTTGAATCGCCCACAAGTGCATGAATTAAATCCAAAATGGATCGATTTATACGAGCTTCCAAGAGTGTGTATTTGATATATTGCCAGAGCCGATGCTCCACCAAATTTGTTGTGTCAACATTTCCATAGTTGAAAAGGCATCCAAAACTTTGGCCATCGTTTTCTCCACATACAATTATGTCCACACCAACTGTTTGTAACATAACGGATGACATTGTTTTGGATTGAATACTTCTGTAGAAGTAGTTGATACCTTCCCTCAAAATCATCCTCCGTTAACTAAATGCATAAGGTTTGACATTGAAGTATATATGTCATCTCTCATCTCGTTTGGAACCTGAATTTACAAACAACGTTTGCATATACCACAAATATATAAATATAAATAAGCTTGACTATAAAATGGATTAGTTCTACCTATGGAAGAAGATTCTCAACCCAAGCCTTCTTGGTATGGAACCAACATAGCAAGAAGTGACATGCAATCTAAATCATTGTTCCATTCTCTTGAAATTCCCAACAATATGGATCTTCATTCACCACCTTGAGTATAGCCTCTAATTCTTGTTGTGACTTGTCAATAACAAGTGCGGTAGGACGAACATGACCCATTCTATAGAAAACACCTTCATTCACCACCTTGAGTATAGCCCCTAATTCTTGTTGTGACTTGTCAATAACAAGTGCGGTAGGACGAACATGACCCATTCTATAGAAAACAATCGGAAGTGTCAACTCCAAGGCAATGACTTCATGGTGGGCTCCCACATCACATGTGCACAACATGAACCAAATTGGTATGCCAATACCAAGTTGATTTGGTAGCACTGCAGCATATAAGGGTAACCCAAATACGTTTGTCTCTTGAAAGTGCTATCTATGGCCCATGAGTTGTTTTTAGAGAAACGTAAAGCCATTTCCAACATCCAGTCATCTTGCAAAACCAAGATGAATGGCCTATCTTTGGCATCCTTTGCACTTGGATTATAAGGTTGGCAATATAACACCTACATAACAACAATGTGTGATATACCAAGATGTAACACATATGGTAGAGATCTCCAAAAAGTACTATGAAGTTTAGAATACACTACCTTTTGTTGTTGTTTCACAATGCTAAAGCCTCCATGTACATTGACTCCCAATCATCTTTTGAAACCTTACCTGCATCATGTTGGTGCACTCAAATAATTACTCTTTGTGATCTAACAATATTTACTCATAAATAAAGGATCATTCTTAATTATCTTATCATATTTAATCATGAACAAAGATCAAGAAAAGTACCTTCAGTGCGAATTCGATATGACAATGAAGAAACCTCTTTGGGAATCATGAAGAACCTATAGATAGCACAGTCAAGAGTAGATGCTCTCTCCATATGATATCGTTCTTTAGATAAGGACATTTTTACAACATGGTGAGAGCTTCCCACATCAAACAAATCTTCCATGTAGCATTCAATAACAGATGGGTGAACTGGCAAGTAATACAAGTCACTTCTTGTGCTTGGTTCATGTCCTGTATGGATTGGATTAATGAAAATACACACTTCATCCTTGCCGTCAATGTATTCCACTTGCACTTTGAAAGTGCATCCACATTTCTTGGATGTACGTAACCTCTTAATTTTTCCACTTCGTTTAGGTCCACCTCCTCTATGACACATGTAGTCCACCATAGCCTTGGAAGGGTGGTGTCTCTTTGATGACCGCACCATGACTAGTCTCACCATATGCTCTATCATTATATTCTTTAATTGCATGTCCACATTAGCCCTATTTGTATGTATAGCATATGATGGCTCCTTGTTTAGATCCCATTTGTGATGCCTAATTAAAGGGAGTTGTTGACTCTTGCTATGATTACATGTACATGTATTAATAAACTCCTTGATGTAAGATGAGGGTATTCCATGCCTTCTGATGTCAGTGCACCATGTTGACTTGATCGTTCAAGCATGGCATTTGCACTTTTATGTTCTCTTGAGCCTTTGACACAGTGTGCACCTTTCATAATGCTTTCCCACTCCTCAATACATGTAATCTTTAACTTAAATGGCCCCTTCAAACAAATACAAAGAGAACCATCCTCTCTCTCTCTCCCAAGCAAAGCTCATCTTTCATTTTTTGCCACTTTTTCAAATCAAGCATGCCTCTATCATCATGACTTTTTAGCATTTCCAAGCTTATGGACACATCATCTTGTAGTACTCTTATCATTAAGTTATATAGCTCCTCACTAAAAGAGAAATATATATGGGATAAATGCTCATTTGGATTTCATACAACCTTGCAATTTTCTGAGACTTCCGTTGTAGTATCATGGTTGTTACCACTTTGACATTGGTCTTCAATGTTTAGATCATCAGTACTTGCATCATCACTATCCTCATCTCCAACTAGCGAATCTATCGTTGTGGACATTTAAGACTACATTATCAATACATACACAATCAAATTGATTAATATGCTAAGCTATAAATTGTTTAAAGATAATGCACATCACATTGGAGATAAAATCATGTCAAAACAAAGAATTTCATTATCAAATTGATCAATATGCTAAACTATAAATTGTTTAAAGATAATGCACATCACATTGGAGATCAAATCATGCCAAAACAAGGTGTTTTTTGGCAATGCTTATAACCAAAAGTATAGCTCAATGTATTAGAAAGATTAAGCTAAGAGAAATACCTTCTTGACACATTAATGCAAGTGGTAGTTTGATCTTTAGATCCAATAAGATAATAGAATGTTCTTCTCCTCCCCACTTTCTGCAATGTGTTGGCTATAGAGCGAGAGAGAGAGAGAGAGAGAGAGAGAGAGAGAGAGAGAGAGAGAGAGAGACTATAATGTCAATGAAGTCCTCCCAAAATTACGATGGGCCGAGATTATTATTATCCTGAGATTACTATTGTCCCAAGATTACTTAGTGGCGGCTAGCATTATGTCCATGTAATGATGTTTAATAAATATCATTTAAAGAAATACAGACTCTTTTCAAAATTTTCAAAATTATACCATGCATTCAATTCTCTTTATTTTTCGAAAAGATTTGCCACCCCTCGCCTGTCCCAGCCCGAGATTACTTTGGGCCCGAGATTACTCAACTGGCGCCCGCCGCCAAGATCAACGCCCCTTGCATCAAGATGCGACCCCCAAACCTTCTCCATCGTTGATCCCCCTTGGCCATGCCCGTGCCAAATAGAGCTGAGGGTGTGCGAGTGAGAAAGAGGGGGCAGTGTGTGGTCGGTGTGGGAAGAGATGAGAGAGGGGTGGGGTGTGTGGTTGGTGGGAAGAGATGAGAGAGGGGTGTGTGGTCGGTGTGGGGAGAAGAGAGGGGTGGGATGTGTGGTTGGTGGGAAGAGATGAGAGAGGGGTGTGTGGTCGGGGTGGGGTGTGTGGTCGGTGTGGGGAGAAGAGAGGGGTGGGATGGCGAGAGGGAGAGAGGGGGTGGTGGGGCACGTAGGTGAGAGGTGGTTGTGGAAGAGAGTGGGGGGTGGTTGGTGGAAGGGAAGAGGGAGAGAGGGGTTGGTCAGCGAGGGGGCTGGAGAGGAAGCGAAAGAGACGTTCTTTTGTTTTTTTTTTGTTTCTTGTTTTTTTTGGGGGTTTTTTGTGGAAAAAATACTATGAGGGGTTTTTTTGTAATTAAAAAAAGACAAAAAGGGGAATATTTGTATTTGGAAAAAATAAAAATAAAATAAATATTAAAGGAGGGATTTTAAAAAAAAATTCTCTTGTTTTTGGAAAAAATATGGGGGGAGGGTTGTTTTTTTTTGGTTGATCAGTGAGAATGGGGGTTGTCGATGACAGGAGGATCAGTGGAGTGAGAGTGAGAGAGAGAGAGAGAGAGAGAGGGACTAGGGGGTGGGGTTTGCGAGTGAGAGAGGGGGGCGTAGGTGAGTGCGCAAGAGAGCGAGAGGGGGAGGTCTGTGTGTGTGTGTGTGTGTGTGTGTGTGTGTGTGAGAGAGAGAGAGAGAGAGAGAGAGAGAGAGAGAGAGAGAGAAGGGGGGTGTTGGTGAGGTGTGAGAGAAACATTTTTTTAATAAAGAGATGAAGACCTGATACTTGGCACTTCACAAACACTAGAGGGAGTTGAGGCAGGTGTTCCTCTCTTGGCATGCCCTTTTTCCCACCACAACTGAAGTTAGAGAAGTCATCCAAAAGATGCGTAAAAAATCATTTAAATACTCCTAGAAAATCTTGGTGGTGGTCCTCTGGAAGGAGGCTAGGGCATTGCAAACACTAAAGGGAATCATCCTGTAGGCATATGTTCCCCACTGTGTGACAAATGTTGTCTTGAGTTGATCCTTCTCACCTATGACTACCAGGTTGTAGCCGCTCAACCCATCCATGAAGGAATAGAGCATATGGCTGGCCACATCTTTCAAAACCTGCTCTATGAAGGACAAGGAAAACCCATCTTTGATTGTGCACTGATTGGGGGGTCGGAAGCCTACACATATCTTGATCTTGTTGGTCTTCTTTTTGGGGTTGTAGAGTTGCTGAACCCATCCATGAAGGAATAGAGCACAGGGCTGGCCACATCTTCCAAAACCCGCTCTATGAAGGGCAAGGGAAACCCATCTTTGATTGAGGGGTCGGAATTCTACACATATCCTGATCTTGTTGGTCTTCTTTTTGGGGATCACCACTATAGGTGACAACCACTTGAAGTGCTCAATGGGAACAATCATACCGGCCTCTTCCATCTTGTCCAGCTCTTTCTTCACCACTTTTGAATATTTTGGATTCATGCATGGTAAATGCCCTTCTTGACTAGCCGACTGCCTTCTTTTAGTGGAATTCCATGAGTGCAAATGATTGGGTCTATCCTTGGGAGATCCTTGTAGGTCCATGCAAACACATCTTGGTGTTCTTTGAAAAATTTGGTGATTCTCTAAAGAGTGAAAGGGCTCTCCTAGACCCAAGCTGCCACTAAGATGGGGTGTGGCTCCTGTGCCCAGGTTCAGCTCTCTCACCTCCTTGTGGTAAGTGGTGGGTGGAAGAGGAGCGGTGCCTAGTGCTGTGCTTGATGGAGAGATAAGGGGTCATGGGCTGGGGTGATATCCAGAGGGAAGTCACCAATACATTCCTCCGTCCAGCTAGCGAGTATCTCTTCTACTGGCAAGGCTTCCTCCCTAGTCTTAAGGTGCTCTGCCCGCCTCTTCTTGCAAGTGCGTCTAGGCAAGGTTATAGGTACCTCTGATGCGGGTATCTCTTCTACTGGCAAGGCTTCCTCTCTAGTCTTAAGGTGCTCTTCCCGCCTGTCCTTACGAGTGTGTCCAAGCGCAGAGTTATAGGTACCTCTGATGACTCCTCTTCTAGAGAGACCTTCTTTCTAGGTTGTCTAGAAAACTCTAGTTACCCTAGACCTATGATCTCTATCGCTTCTTGTTGAGACACTTGTGTAGAGGAGGAGGCTAGAGTGAGCAAGAATTCTGTCCAATCCGTACTACTATGTCTTTTGAGAGCTCTTCTTCTTGGAACACCTCTTGAATGAGGTCTAGCTCCAACTCCACTATGTCCACCATATTGCACTAGAATCCCTCATAGGAATTTAACCAATTCCATAGAGGTTCTATTGCCTCTCCTTCTGAGCCGAATGGATCCCAGACCTCATTCAATGGTAATCCTTGCCATTCCTACTGCTCTTCCTCATCATTGGTTCTTCTATCCCAAATGGGAATCATGTCATGTAGGGCAGTGCCCCTTGCACTCTCATCAAGGCCTTTTTCCAAGGGCAAGGTCACCGTCCCCTCCAGGTTAGGGATATGCAAGTTGTCCAGGCCCCAATCATGGATCACCCAAGCTGCCCTCAACCAAGGCCTTCCAATGAGGTGAGCAAGCTGTAAGCCCCTCTAGCTTGTAGGAGATCTAACACCACAAAATTCATTTCAAATACTAATCCCTCAAAAGTGATCGGAACTTGCCTGACTAGTCCCAAGGGCATCACTTCCCTCTGGTCTGCCATTCTGGTGAAGGGAGCTGGCTCGATGATTCGAAGACCCAAGGCTTTCCTGGTAGCTTCCAGTACGATGTTAACACCAGAACCACCATCCACAATGGCCCCCGTAATTTGAGTTCCTCCCACAGATACTGTCACCCTTGGGCTTCGGCGATCAGCCACTCTTGGGGTGGTGAGGCATACCCTTGCTTGCTGCATGGGCTGTTGTCCACTACTACTAGATATGGCTTCACCCCCCATTGCCTTCGAATCCACCCAATGCTGGACAAAGCTTAGTAGTGTCTCTCCTATTTCCTGGCTCAAACCACATAATTGAGGAAGGGTGATTTCCACCTTTGCCCCTCTGCCAACACTACCTCCCAACGTAAATTACTAACCTTGGGTTGGGTGGACTCCTCATCTGCCTTTCAAGGTGTGATGGTTGGGGGAATGACCAAGGTAGGCGCTGCTTCCTTCTCCTTGGGTGGTGTTTGAGTGAATTCCTCCATGGCCTCCTTATAAGCTTGTTCCACAATGGATGGGTAGATTGCACCATCAAGAGGAGGAGTTGGTGTTTTTGGGGCTCCTTGGGACCGGGTGATGGCTGCCACTATTGGAGTATTAGCCTTGGGAGATGGCACCACTACTTCCACTTTGTTAACCAGTGGGATTCTAGGAAAATCCCAGGTGTAGTGGTCTCAGCTCTCCGGACAGTGTAGGCATTGGGTTGGGGGCGAGCCCTTTGGTACCATGCATTGAGCTTGCATGTGGCCGCCCCCCCCACAACGATAGCATATAAGGGGTCGAGTGGGGTTGTTGGGAGGACAAAAATTGGGGAACCTTTGGTTAGGCCGGGCCCCATATGTGTTGTTAGTGGTGGCCGGAGGTACTAGAGGAGCTGCCACATAGACCACTGGGGGTGGGTTTTAATAGGCTTGGGGTGTTTGTGGGATTGGCACAGGTGGGAGGTTTGGTTGATAGGTTAGGAGAGTGCCTACTTGATATGGGATTTGCATAGGCAGGGGATTGTATGTTAGGGTTACTTCAAGATAAAGGATATCGGTGTATGCTACCGTGGCTACTTGAGCTCCATGTTGAGGTGATGTGGCATGGGGCAGTTGAGGGGTTGGTACATAAGTAGCCATGGGGGAGGGAATGGTATGTGGGGAAGCTAAGTAGGAGAGGCCAGTGGTGACAAGGTTAATATAAGCTTGGGATTGGAGGGTAGCTATTCATGTTGATTGATGGTTCAAGAAGGGTGTTGGGTTTGGTTTGTGGTTAGGGACATGGGCGGAAAATGAAGAATGCTAGTTGGGGTCACCATGTAGTCTTCGGCAAAGGGATTAAGTGGGGTGGCACCTTGCTTAAGTTGTTGTTACATAAGTCAAAGTCCCTTGAGGTAGTAACACTCCTTGTCCTCATGGCCCGCCTTTGAGAAAAATGAGCAATATTTCTTAGTGGGACAATCACTTGGAAGATGACCTTGGGTACTGCATACCGGGCACCATGGACTCATCTTGGGATCTTTGGCCTTGAGCTGTTCGATCTCCTTCCTCAGCGCTACTACGGTCGCATCTTCCTATTGTGACCTTTTGAAATCTGCAAGCTCCTTCTTGAGGTTGGCGAGCTCCTCCATGGAAGCTAATGTAGAAGCTACTGATGGGGTTAGAGAAACCATTGGAGGAGCCGAAGACATGCCAGGGATATGTGGGGACCAAGAGGTACTGCACTCCGCCATGAGGCGAGCATTCTCCAATTGTGTAGCTCTGTCTTGGAAGACTTGAAGGGTACCTTGGGGTGGAAAGGTCTCTCTCATCTTCATCACCGTTTGAGTAGGGATTGCGTGAAGCACCCACTATTGTAGCATGTAGTTTCCAGGATCTTGGGGTAGCCGAGTGACCAAAACTTTAGCTCTTGTGAGTGACAACTTGGGCCATTGACTCCCCCACTTTCATGGAGAGTTGGTTTAGCTCTTGAGTAATGAGGTCGAAGTAGTTCCTAAGCCGAAAGGTAGCCAAGCACTATAGCCTAAGGGTGGCCCAATCTAGGAAGTGGTTGGTAGGGAATTGACTATACTATTGGTCTACACTTTCTTCCAGCGTTGTTGGGAATAAGACCAAGTGTGCATCATCTCGATTCAACCCTCTTGAGTCACACATAGTGAGGAGACACCGCACATGGTCTTTTGCATCTTCAGTGATGGCACCTTTGAAGGTTGGTAGTTTAACTTGCACGCGGGTTAAGGAGTCAGTAACCAATGGCTTCGACGCTGGTGGAGTTGCCATAGGGTTAGAGAGGAAGATGTTAAGGCAATGAGGAAGAACCCTATAATGACTAGTTTGAAGAGAGAAGAACGAAGGGGTGAATTACCTCCAAAAGCTCCAAAAAAGAAAAAGAATTTTTTTTGAAACTATCCTTGACCTCTAGGAGAGTCCCACATGATCGCCAAATTTTATCTTAGTTGTGGATGACTCTGCCAGTCCTCGCTAGGGATCCTTGCTAGGGAGCTCGTGGACTACCAACACAAACACTAGGGTTAGGGGGGAAAGGGAGCATGGATCCTCTCAAGGAAGTATACCCGCCAAGGATGAGTCGACCTCACTGGCTAGACATGCAAGACCTATTCTCTACACTGTCTACCGTACTCTCCGACCACCACCTAGCACCGCAGTATCCCTACAGGTCTCTCACTCACACCACACCCACCACTGACCACTCACTCAATCACCTCACTCACATAGAGAGATAGACAAAACACCACAAGAGCATAACACTGTGTATCAAAAAGCCGAAAAGAATGTTACAAGAGAGACTGTGCTCCAATAAAGAATGTGCTACGCCAACGAATGTGTTACCAGCCAGAACGTGCGACCAGAGACTGTCCTCTCTGAGAGAGTGTAGTACATGGAGAAGAGCATTAGGAGACCTTTGGACATCTTTTGGGCCTTGTAATTCCTAATTTTTAGGGATTAAGGCTAATTTTGTGCTTTCTTAAGGAGACAAGGTCAATCAAGAGGGCTACTTGGAGCCTATAATTTGAGCTTTCTAGCCCATAACTCCCTTACAAAAATAGGGTCTAATGTTGTCATTCTCTCTCCTCTTCTCTTTCTAGAAAACTGGTAACTAAGGAGGGGGCCAAAATGGATAAATTTTTTTTCCCATTTTGTAAGTTTGCTGTATACTTTGAAACTAACCCCAGACCCATATATATGTAAAACATTCAATTTTTAACCTTGATTTTCCCCTGAAACACCCACTCTATCTTATCATTGAATGCCTTCACCTTTTTCTCCTTCATTTAATTCCTCCACTTCCCCACCAAATCAAAGATCTCTTGTCACTTTTTTTTTTCATTTTTGAACTTTTTTGCTTTAAAAGTTATCCCAAACCCATATATATGTCAAAAAAACAAATTTCAATCTCTTTTTCATCCCAAAATTGAACCAACTCTCTCTCTCTCTCTCTCTCTCTCTCTCTCTCTCTCTCTCTCTCTCTCTCTCTCTCTCTACTGTGAGCTTGGCCTACATAGCCTCACTCTATCCCTCTCTCTAAAATCCTCTCATCTACTCTCAACTCTCCCTTTCTCTCTCTACTACTATGAGCTAATGGCTTGCAAACACACGCACACTCTCTCTCTCTCTCTCTCTCTCTCTCTCTCTCTCTCTCTCTCTCTCTCTCTCTCCCCTCCTATGATTGCATCCTCCCTCTCTCTAATCTCAACTCCTTGGAAGGTTATGGCATGCACTCACTCCCTCTAATCTCAACTCCTATCCCTCTCTCTCTCTCTCTCTCTCTCTCTCTCTCTCTCTCTCTCTCTCTCTCTCTCTCTCTACTGTGATCTTAGGGCCTCCCTCTTCTTTTCCACTATCAACTCCTTCTAAGCATGGCATTGCATGAAATCACTAACACTAATCTGCCATTGAATTGACGCAAGGTGGATTTGCATGTGCAGGTATTGGAAGAGTATGCAACTTCAGGCAAGGTTCATCTCACACAGAACAGGAGAGGAATGTACATAGACAAGGGGGTCACACTCTTGTGGATCTATGGGTTGATTGACATCTATACCCAGTAGACCCAAGAGCGCATTACCCACCCACTTTCAAAGACTTACCATCAGTATGTGGGAGATGGTGAGAATGGGATGCTCGGCTACTACGAAAGATTAGCAATAACTGACGCTGGTAGAGTCTTCTACTTGTCATCACAGTTGCATATGCTCCAAGTTAACCTTGCTAGTGTGTACACTAAGGCCTACTTCAGGCTCAAGCGAAAATCAAGGAGCTTGAGGGTGTAAATCAAGAGAGAGCAACGTGTGTGGAAAAGCTTACACAGGCCATCTCCCACATGAAAAGCACTCCTATTGAAGCCAGGAAGTGTAAGAGGCCACTCAACCACATCAAAACACTTGCCGTTGGGGGGGGGAGGGGGTAGGGGGGGCACTCGTAAGTGGAGAATTCAAGCAGCGTGGTATGGCTCCTCTTTCTTATTCTCTAGCACTTCCAATTCAAAATGCCAATATAAATCATGTGTGCACTTGTGTAATGTTAATGTAATTTTGTTGGTTTTTAGAGTATTCTTTCAAGATGCCATAGGTTATGATCAAATCGGGGATTGTAATGAGATCTTGCGTTCTTTCACAATGAGGGAGCACTGCTTAAAATGATTAGGGATCCCCATTGCAAAAAGATATGTATGGCTATTTCCAATGAAATCATACAAGAGGTTTCCCAAAGTATCAGCAGTGTTGATGTTGTAAATGCATGCGATGAGGTAGGCATTAGCACGAAAAGTTACAAAGATCTTCATCAATTGCTAGGAGACACCCTTCGTAAAGAAAGGTATCACGCACAACCTTTTCCCACCACCAAAGAGGGTTCGTCTAGCAAAGGGAGTGAGCAATGAAGATGTAAAATGTAGGATTGGGGATTACTACCCCATTAATGATACACTTACCATTGCAGAGCATGGGGAAAGAAGAAGACTGTGAATGGTAATGTTTCATTCAAATTCAATGAGTTGAACAAAATTTTTGTTGAAATGTGAAAGCTACAAAAGGCAATGATATTGTTCTATAGGTTGCCTTATGGATGTAAGTAACACGAGTAACCTTGTACGCATTAGGTGTGTGCTTATTTACATGGAACGACTTAACATTTTGTTTGATTTCCATGTTTTATAGGTTCCAAGGTCTCCTTCGTGTTGAAGTTGGCCGTGTTGAAGTTGGACAAGTGCCATATTGTAAAGGGAAGATCCCCTTGGAGGTGTAGGAGTGGAGGGTAATGTGTGGGAACTGGCAATGGCGATCTGTGAATAGTTTGTGGCTAGGAGATTGGTGGAATGGTTCATTTAAATGAAGAGAAGTGAGTCATGAGTTGCAGGAGGGGGCTGGCCTGGACGATCTCTTGACGGGACGCTTTGGTTTGAGGAGTGGTCTGGAGCGGTTTCACCTGGGGTAACAAGCCACTATGAGATCGCTGGCATGGGCAAGACCCTGTGAGGTGCCCCGCTGTCTATGAGTGTCACACTCATGAAACACGCTATGGCGGCAGCCTTTAAGTCTCCATCTGCTACCACTGTTGCAGAAGGGCCCGATATAATGAGGGAGAGAGCACAGTTGATTTTCAAGAGCAGGGGAATGACAATATTTCACACACTAAACCATCAGTGTTCAATCAGAGAAAGATATATGGTGGTTAGGAGCATTTGAGGTTCCCAAGGAGACACACAAGGTGATATCATGGGTCTTTGAGAGGTTACCTTGGGTTAGTGATGTATAAGGGGTGAGAAGCTGGATGGCGATGGTTTAGGGAGTCAGTGTTCAATCATAGAAATATATATGGTGGTTAGGAGCATTTGACGTTCCCAATGAGACATATGAGGTGCTATCATGGGTCTTTGAGAGGTTGCCTTGGGTTAGTGATGTGATAAAGTCACAAATAGGGGGTGAGAAGCTAGATGTTGATGGTTTAGGGAGCTTTGATGTTGATTGGTATCTTGGTGGGGATCTAAAGACATTAAAGCGCATGTTGGGTTGCACTCAAGGTGCAAATACAACTCACCCATGCCCTTGGTGAATGCATGGCTTGAAAAAGAAAACCAAGAAGAAACGCAGGGGGTCCGCCAATGGTGAAGAGGAATGTGAGGAAACAAGAAATTGCAAGGGAGAGTGGGACAGTGGTGTCCTTTCATCACCTATGTTGGCTCCTCCAAATAGGGACTTAAGGGATAATCGCTGGAACCCCATCATTCCTTTCCCTCTTAGGAATGTTCATTTTTGTACTTGCATGCTTTCATACATATCTTTGACTTCCTCTTAAAGTGTCACATACACTATGCGTTCACTATGCTCGGTAAAACTCGACAGGATGAGGCGATTGCTAGAGTGGAGAAGATTTTAAATGACATTGGCTGTCATGGGGGCAACGTGGAGATACGAGTTAACCAAAAGACATCTGGAGTTTCACATATGGTTGCTCAAAAGGTTTCAATGAGTGGAGGCAAGGCGAGAAGGTTTCTCCAAAAGCCTTTCAATAAACGGGACAAGGTTCAGAGAAATGCAGACAGGCAACATGTTGAAAATGTTCCTACAAAGAGATGGGAGCTGTGGAAAGACCTTTGTGCTTGTACTACTTCGGACTGCTTGGATGCAAACATTGTTGTTTTGTGGGCAAATTTCAATAAGGTAGTGCAGTTGATGAGTCAAAGCAGCACAACAAACAAAAATCACAAACAATTTCAAGCAGAGTTGAAAAGCTTCATTGAAGCCCTGGTTCGCACATGGGGTGAATTGAATATTGTGCATTACATGGTAATATAATGCTTTTAAAGGTTTTGCAAAATAGATTTATTCTTCTAATGCACTTTTCCTGAATGGTGGTTTTGTTTGGTATCTACAGCACATCTTGTATGCTCATGGTGCATATTTCATGAACGCCTACGGCTCGCTTAACATGTGGAGCACCCAAGGAATGGAGAAAAGTCATTACCATGCAAGGGGAGTTTATTTCAAGAACACAAGACATGGAGGTGGCAGGACTATCTCAAAGAAATGTTTGATTGCTTCGTCCATTATACCTTTGGAAGAAACCTTTCAAGGGAGAGGGCTCAAATGTCCAAATTGGCCCAAATTGCCAAAATGCAAAGTAAGGGTCAAAAAAACAGCAAGGTGTAGGGCAGGGACAGGACCTGCATGTCATGCGGCATGGAGGGTACATGTAGGAGAGTTGGTAAAGCATGGGTCCCTATAGACTTGAATGAGGCCTAGGGTTGATGTGTAGCTAATCTATTGGGATATTATCTATTGAATGTAATCAGGTGTTATAATTGAGAATGTAAATGGTTCTTTTTTGCCTCATATGCAACCATGTTATCTTCTGTGTTTAAAAACCCATTTTTTTGGTGCATGACATTTCTCTGAAAACTAGGGTTTCATGTAATGATTACGTTGGCCACTATAAATGAGCACCCTCTCTCTTTTTGTCCATTTTATACAAGCACTTTGAGAGCACACAAGCACTGAACTCCTCATGGGCACAATCACTGATTCCAAACTCACACGGTACTTATACTCTCTCGAGGTCCCCATCCAACCTGATGAGGATTTCCTCTCAGCCCAATAGCTAGAAGTCAGGGATTTGCACAACCTTGCTGTGTCCAAATCAACAATTTTGTTTTTGCATGTAGCATCTGTAGGGCTCAATTTTCCATGCTGATGAGTGAGAGGCCACATAATGACCCCTCCATACCACAAGCAAACCGCACGAGGGCATTGCGGTTTGCTAGGAACATAGCAAAGAGCACCAGCAATCTGTGGTGCAAATTTTGTTGCGGTTTTTGGAGTCCCCCTTGGTTTCGAGGACCGTGAAGTCATGCATCATTACCAATTTCGTTAGATTGATATACTTCCCTTGCTTGGTTTGACTGGTAGCAAGGAAGCTTTGTAATATCTTCAAATATAGTTTTTTTGATGACTTGAATTGTATCCCAAAGATTTACGTTGCTTTGTAATACTTGAAGAAGTCTCAGATGTTGATTTTTGAAATATGGCATGCTTTGTATTCCACATATTTGTGTGTTTTGATGCTTTGTGATAAGTGTCCAGAAGGGTGTGAAAATTCACAGTGCAATTTGGTCGAAAAGGCTAATTTCGCACCCTTCCAGACCAATAAAATATTTCCTTGATTTTATCAATAGTCTCCTGTGAACGCTTATTCGAATGATGCCCCATGCATTTAGCATGCGTACGATTTGTTTGCACGCGTGAGTTAATGTTTTTTTAGGGTTATTGCAATGATGGCATTTTCTTGTATAAATAAAGGTCGACCTCTATTTTGGCCCATTCTTTAGCATTCCCATCCTTACCCTCAGCTCTCCTCACCATGGCGTGGACAAAGCAAATAGTGAAGAAAATGAGCGAAGAATGACACGCCCGATTTGCAGACAATGCAAACAAGAATTTGGAGCGTTACAATCGCAAACTCAAGAAAAAATTGACAGAGCAAGCTAGCTCACTCATCCCGGCCAAGAAAACAGGTAAAGTTAGTGGATTACATCATGGAAGATAGCAGCGCAATAGAAACCGACACCGACACCGACTGCTCTGTGGGGAGCCTACATGGGCACACATGAAGATTCCCAACCACCCAGCCGTAGGGGAAAAGACCTTGCCACGCGTCAACACGCAACATCAAGAGCAATAAGGGGAGCAAGAGGAGTAACAGGAGTAATAGAAACAGCAAAACAGCAATAGCCAATAGCAAGAGCAGCAAGGGGAGCAAGAGGAAGAAGCATCGGCCCCAAAAAGAAACATAAGGAAGTCGACCTATTACAAGCTTTGCCCCCTACAACCACCACCCGCCGCCGATCGTCTTCCTCGTGGCCCCATCCGTAGTAGGAGACGCTTAGGGTATAGGGCTTTCCAAGAGATACGGCACTACCAAAAGTCCGTAGAGCTTCTCATCCAGAGGGCACCTTTCTCACGAATGTGCAAAGAAATTTTATGGGAATACAAGATGGAATGCTGGATGCAGTCAGTTGCCCTTGAGGCCTTGTAGGCAGCCGTTGGAATATCTTGTTAATCTATTTGAGGACACCAACTTGTGTGCCATCCATGCAAAGTGGGTCACCATAATAGTAAAGGATATGCAATTGGCCCGTCGTATTCGCGGCGGAGAAAAGGGGAACGAAAAATGATGTATCTCAACTTTTGATATTAATGAATTTTTTATCTGTATTATATCTTCCTTTTGTGTATATTTGATTGTCTATTTGATTTAATCGTGTAATATATCTTCCATCACATTTCAATAATAAAGCACTAGAAGGGTGCAAAAAGGCGCCTTCGGGCCGTGTGCAATGGCCATTTTCGCACCCTTCTAGCCCACATGGTTTTTAATTGTAAGATGTATCAATCCATGATAAACTATCATCGCGAAGGGTATGGGGTGGGAAAATGCTGTGTACAGGGGCCTCGTACAGGCCATTTTTGTGATGGCCAGAGGGGAGCGAAAATGCTGTGTAAGTACGGGAGCCTCGTACAGGCCATTTCGCACCCCTCTGGCCCTCCTAAAATTTTTTGTAGTTTTTTTCCTAAAATTTGAAGGTTTTTATCAATATTAAAACTCAAATCCATTAAAATCGGACGTAGATCAAAATTGCCATTAGGATGGAAATACCATGGAATTAAGATTCTCTATAGGCAACCCAATACATCATGAAGTTGGTCTCCTTAAACGGTCTTTTACCAAAGTGAAGAATGCAAGGGAAGGAAGATGATGTAAATACAAGACATGATTAATTTTAAATACAAGATGATGTAAATACAAGACATGATTAATTTTAAACCTTCAAAATCAGAATGCATGTAATTTTTTATTTCCTTTGTAAAATTAAGGTAAATTAGAGATCAAAAGGGATGGCCTTGCTCTTGTAGATTGCACTACATCTTCATGTGGTTCTCAATATCTTTTTGCATGCTCACTGATTAAGAAACTAAAGGTGGCCTTGGCCACTTTTTCCAAAATAAAGAAAATATATATTGTTCAATGTATTTTTTAAATTTCCACCATTTTCTATCATTAATTAGGGGCTAAATAAGTTATTCTCATTCTAGTGGAGGGTGTAAAGCTATCAAAATCATGATGGCCAGAGGGGTGCAAAAATGCTATGTACAAGGGCCTCGTACAGGCCATTTTCGGACCCCTTTGGCCCTTCTAAATTTTTTTGTAGTTTTTCCCTAAAATTTGAAGACACACCATTTTATATGATTAATTAGGGGCTAAAGAAGTTATTCTCATTTTAGTGGAGAGAATAAAGCTATCAAAATTGTGATGGCCAGAGGGGTGTGAAAAAGCTATATACGAGGGCCTCATGGAGGCCAATTTCGCACCCCTCTCACCCTTCTAAAAAATTTTGTAGTTTTTTTCCTAAAATTTGAACGTTTATTTCCAACCATGTCGTCAAGGGAAAACACATTTATTTCACTTGAAAACGAACTAAAATTAAATGGCAAATATTTTCACATTACAAATCAAACCCATGTACTAAAAAGCATCTTTTTGCATTGTATTGATACAAAAAATTACATATAATACTTTTTACAAGTGAGGTTCGTCACTTCTTAGCTACGGGGAGCTCGCCGGTTAGAATGGCAGTGGCAATTTCTCGAGGTGAGTCATGGCCAAAGCGACTTGGCAATTCCTAATTGGGCAAGCACCTTGCCTCTGTATCTGCTCCCAAAAGTGGTCATGACTAACAACTTTTTAACTAGGATTACAAAACTGACCGACCAGCCAATAGTTGCCACACAGAGTTGCTTTGAGAAGGTCTTCAATGCAAAAAGGGGGAAGGTGGCATCCGTGTGAATTCTTTGTGAATAATCACAAAGTCATTGGGTGGGAGGTGTCCGATGTAGTGGGCAAGAGTCGGATATGGACCTGCTCTACAGTAGATCGCGTTCCCCTGCCTCACATAGTAAAACTGTCCATCTCTAGTACCCTCTTGTTAAAACCCTAAGATCTCTCTAGATAATTGTTATGCATAAACATGCATCAGCATAAACTCATCCACCCAACCACCCCCGAGCCCAAGGGATACACACATGAATTATAAATGAAATACATCATACCTCTACCTTAATGTCCCATACCATCAAGAGGTATAACTCCAATCCAATAGCATGTAGCTATAGTGTGAAATGGTAGGTGAGTAGTTATGATCCTCTACACAAGAGAGCATAACATAACCAAGCCTCAATCCCTCAAGCCTCCAAGCCCCCTTGAGTGTGCCCCATGCCCCTATTATATAGGAGGGCCCTCAAGTGACTCTTGACTCTCCATTTCCCATGTGTGACCCTTGGATGCCTGACCCTAACCTTAACTCTTAAGATTAGTCCTAACCCATGCTCCACTAGAGCTTGTTCCCATGCTCCCATGCTCACAAGCCTAATGTGGGTTAGCCTCCTAGTATATGCACACATAATGTGCATATAACATAGCACACATAATGTACATATAACACCTCTCTTGCTTATCATCTTCATCTGCATCGTGCTTTCTTTCCAAGTCAATGTTGGACTTGGATTCGTTCAATATTATGTGTTGGAGTTGGTGTCCAAGGCACAATTGCGCAGGATACACTTTGTTGCGCTGCTTGGAACTCCTCCTCGATGATGTTTTCCTGCTCTGCATTCCTGGCTACCTCCAGAGCAATCACCACTGTCTCCTCCAGAGCAATCACCGAGTCTATGAGTGGGAGGAGGTTCTCCTCCATGTTACATGTGTTGGAGTCGTTGAATGGGAACCCTGCCTTCACCTTGAGCATGCTCAAGCACTCATCCATGCGGAGGCCACATGACTTTTCAATGTCATGCAAAAAAATGAAAAGATCCCCCCCTACCACAATCGGACATAGAGCGTAAATCTCTATCTCAGGAAGGGAGGCAGAGTCATCTTCATCTTCAATTGCGGTGCCGCTTCCACTGGCCTCAAAGTGGCATGGATTTTTTGTGCGAGTGCCAGCGCACCTCTTGGAAATTATTTTGCAACGATTAAGCTTTCATTGACACCTGTGTGTGCTGCACTGTGAGGCTCTTCCTTGTCGTGGATGAATCCGCCAAGGCACAGTTGTGGCATTTCAACCTCCTCTTCCTCCTCTCCTTTTGAAAGGAAGAAAACAAAGCAAGCCAGTCATGATAGAAGCGATGGCCAATGGCACCTCTGTTGAGCTTGTGTACTTGCTTCTTGTCAAGCTCTAGGACGTGTCCAGATTTCATAGCCATTGCTTCAAATCTTCTGAGCCACTTTTGGAAGGGCCTTTTGTTGTGTGGTTGATGTACTCTAGGAGGTTGGAGGGCACCCACAATCTATCATCAGTGGCTAAAGAGACAGAGTGCGGCTTGATGTGGGTATCCATGTAAGATAACGTGTCCACAAATAATTCTTCATAGAGATGGAGTGTGGAGATCCAATCGATCTAACGAGCGAACATTACATGCAAGTGTGTGGCCTCTGGAAACTCGCTCTCACGGAGGAAGTCCATGAAGCATTCGTAGGCAGCCATGTGCTCTGAAGCTCGAGAGTGGAGGTGGCTTGTGCTATTGAGAATGAGTGAAAAATGACACATAAGGCCTTCAAAGTACTATTTATACAAGATAGTGGCCATTTCACACTGGACCAAAAAAAATTTATTGATTTTTAAAAAGACGAAACCACCTCTTCAAGAAACCAGACAACATATTTTAAATACCGAAGTATCTCAAAAAATATTTTTTTATACAAAACTCCGGTGGAGGAAAATTACAAAATTGTTCCAGTGAATACTCATAGCTTAGATTCTTTGAACCAAGGTGACATCATCTGGCCCCCAATCCGAGGACACCTTGGTGTTTGCTTGCATCCTCCTTCCAACCTATCCAAACACCCAACACAGTAAGTGACTCCAGAAAGGGGTGAGCAAATACAGAGGTTTAAATGTCAAACAATCCTTACCTTCCTACCCTGCACATTAAAGCAAGCATTATTGATTCCCTCAAATCCCAAAATGCGTAGGTAATCAAGGACGTTCAAAAGGCTCCAATGCTTACTTTCTTGGACAATCTCTACCCCCACATTAGGTAGGCCTATAGAGAGATATATAGGCTCTACAACCTCCTCTTGAGCTTGTACATGTACATTATTGGCGTTCGTGTGCAAGTAATGGCCCGAAACATGTGGGCAAACACATGCACAGGGCATGCCCAACTAAGACCATATGATCTTGAGGCCTTTGTGTACTTCAAAGAAGAATGTATATCATTGGCCATCTTTTCTTTAAGAGCAACAATAGTCCAAACATTGGCCATTCAACACTAGAGAGGGAAGGAGAGGGGACCTCTTCAAGCTTACCAAACCTGTTGACCTATGTCAGGGACTACTTATTTGTGGGTGTAGAAGAAAATCTTTCAACTAGAAAGGTCAGAAGGGGCACTGTTAGAGAATACACCATCCCCAATGTGCATGTGTACGGCATAGAATATTCTTGTTAGGCTTCTTATGGGCTGCTCCTCAATGATATTGGAAGGGAAAATATCTAGAAATGAGGAAATTGTCAAATAAAGTTGAAAAGAACAGTTCAAATACCATGTACACTAACATACTAAAGTGAAAGCATGCAGTTGCAAGGGAAACGAGGAAATTGTCAAATAAAGTTGAAAAGAACAGTTCAAATACCATGTACACTAACATACTAAAGTGAAAGCATGCAGTTGCAAGGGAAACGAGGACCCTCTCTTCCTATTGGTCCATTGCTAATGAAGGTCATTAGCAAAGGGCCCAAAAGATGTCCAAAGGTTTCCTAACCGAGTGCTCCCCTTAACTCCTCCTTGGGTGCACTCCTCCTCGAAGTCCCAACCCTCATCATGTTGTGTAGAGGGAAGATCTTCCGTCGAGAAAAGGGAGATGGTGCTCCAAGAGAATCTTGAAGAGGATCTCGCCCTGTCTTGGGAAAGGGAGGGGTGTTTCTTCCATGAGTACCATTGCAGTTGGCCATGCACGTCGTAAATGCCACTAGTAGTCGTCGCAGGACCCGATGGGTTGAAGATGTCGAAGGGGATGCTCAGCGGTGATGGCAGTTGGAGATGTCAGCGGAGGACACCAGTAGTGATGGCGATCAGAGCGGTCGAAGGGCACCACAGCGGTGACAGAAATCGAAGCAGTCAAAGAGAACTGGCGATGACGGTGGATCGGAGGTGTCGGAGGGCACCGGTGGTGACGGGGCGGTCGGAGAGCACCGGCGGTGATGGTAGGGTTCAGAGCAGTCGGAGGTGACGGTGGGAGGCTCTTGGTGGAGTGTGGAGGGCCTGGCTTCCTGCCCACAAAAGGCATCAATTTCCATGTCTTATTTACATCCAATGTAGCCATTTCTTCATCCATGGCTTTCTCGCAATGTACATGCCCAACAACATCCTCAAAACATGTGGGTTCAACCTCCTGCACAACCATTGCCATGTATGCATAATGGTGACCTACATAACCATCATACATCAATCTCTGAACAGGGTTTTGACTCTATTCAACTTGCGTGGTCCTGGATTTGTCCTTGGTGTCCTTGCGGCTTCCTTTAACTAGATGTCCTAATAGTTAGAATCCCAAACTCCTCATTAAGACTCTACTCTGAGCCACGAGACTCTCCATCAACATATGAATGCCTCACTGAAATTTCAGGCATACCAAGAGACTCCACCTTTTCTTTACCTTTATGTGATGGATTTGTTGAACCTGCAAGAGTGATTTTTTGATGTAACCTTCCACTCCATGGTCTATCAGCAGACCCACTGCGAGAACTCTCTTGATCCACTCAATAACTGTGATTACTGACTTGTATTCTGTGCAACCACTTGCTCCTGTGCATCAACCACCCCAACAATCAAGTCTTTTACAGCATCATACCAACTGCTCATCTCATCAAAGATAATATCCCTACTCACCCTCATCTCATCAAAGATAATATCCCTACTCACCCTCATCTCATGTGTGACAAGGTTATAACATCTGTACCCCGTTTTATCAAGGGAGTAACCAATGAACACACATTTTTTAGCCTTTAAATCCAACTTATTGTGTAGCTAATTAGGAATGTGTACATATGCAATGCGTCCACACACTTTCAAGTGTGATAAATATGGTTTTCTTCTAGTATACTTCTCCTTTGGAGTCACACCATGCCTTGCCGTTGTGGGAGTCCTGTTCATAATGTAAATTGTAGTCTCTCTATTTTAGCACAATAATGGTGAGGCATGCTCTTCTTAGGCACCATCAATGCACGAGCCACCTCTACAATGTGCCTATTCTTCCTCTCGATAACACCATTTTGTTGCGGAGTGTACATGCATGTGAATTACCTCTAAATTTCATGCTTTCTCAAGTACTCAATTGAACAAATTGGAGAAGTATTCTCCCCCTCTATCTGAACTTAGATACTTAACCTACAAACCTGTTTGCTTTATAGCCAATACTCTTAAATTCTAAAAGTGAGTAAATACTTCACTTTTTTCTTTCATGAAAAAGACCCAAACCTTCCTTGTGTGGTCATAAATGAAAGATACATAGTAAACGACATCCTCCAATTGATGCCACCTTTTTTGGCCCCCACATCTAAGTGCACCACATCAAGTGCTCTCTTACTTACATTCCTGTCATGTGGAAATACATTCTTTGTTTGCTTTCCAAACTGACATGCTTCACATACTTTATGCATTCCATCCACCTTAAACTTTGGCAAACCTAGAATAATTTTTAAATTTTGCATAGACTTCAATCATTGTGGTCATTCACTTGACCAATTTTTGAATTCGTTGCTCATTCATATGACCAATACGTTTGTGCCAGATATCTATATCGACCACAACACCTGCACCTTGTGTAAACATAGTAGCTTTCACCTCACGCATGCTTACATCCAAAGTAAACATTTTGCCCACTCTTTTACCTTTTGTAACCAAATTACATTTGTTGTTGAATTCCTCAACATAGCATCCCTAAGGGTTAAAGTGTACTTGCAAACCCTGCTCAACTATCTATCTAATAGAAGCCAATTCTTTGTTATGTTAGGCACATGAAGTACATAAGCTAGGTACCTCATCTTGTCATCCTACATCATAGCCAATGGCACATTCCCAATGTGAGCAATAGGATGAGCGCCGTGTCATTCGCCGTCTCTACATAACCTCGTTTTAAAAAAAATTTGACATCTCTAAACAAGTCACCATGATAAGTTATGTGGTTAGAGTCTCTTGAATCCACATACTATACATCATCACCGTTTGTGGATACATCTAATGTCACATTGAATTCAACATGTGCTACATAAACAACTGCTCATATATATCTTCAACCTGCTTGCTTGAAGATACATAATTGTTTTACTATAACTTGCCACTTTGCTTCTTATGACATTCTGTTGTAATGTGACCTAGTTTGCCACACTAAAAGCAATCATTTGAACCTGATCCCAATTGCTATCTTTGCCAATTGCCTCGGCCTCTCTGGCTCCCCCTACCTTGAGAGACTGACCTCTTCCACCAATGTATGTTTGTTGCTACTGTGAATCTCAATTGGACTATTTGATGTCTATAATTTGATTTCTGAAACGGCGGCCGACCTCTACCTCTACCTTTATCTGATTTTGAGTAGAAGGCTAGTTCTGACGTGTTCTTATTTTGCAGTAAAGAGTCTTTACCCAAAGACTCCTCTTCTATGATTAACATATACATAAAATCCCAAAAGTTGAAAACATTCTCTCTTACAATAATAGAGGTCTTGAATGGCTTATATTCTTTACTAAGCCCATTCAACAAACAACAGATGCTCACCAAGTCATCGTCCTCCACTGAGACATTAATAGATCTAAAGAATTAAACAATATCATTAATATTCAAAGAATACTCATTTATGGACATGTTCTTCTTCATCATTGTATGTAGCCTGTTTTAGCTGCAACTTCCTTGCCTTTGTGTTTGTCTGGAACATCTTTACTAGATTTTGCAATACAACTGCTGGAGTGTTGGCATCCTATATATGCCTTATCATAGTTTCTATTATACTAACTAAAAGCCAATACATGGCTTTCCTTGCACCATAATTCTAGTCTTCGAACACCTTTATCTCTGCTGGAGTTGCGTTCTCTAGAGGCTCCTCATTGTCTCCTTCAACATAATCCCGAGATCCTTTTTCCATCAAGAAATTAGTTTTCTATACTTCCACGCATGAAATTGTTCTTGTCAAGCTTCTCACTAACAATTTGGTTGATATTATCAAACATCTTTGCTTGAAACAACTAGAAATCTGTAAATAGGTAATTTCTATATATAACCTGTAACACAGCAGTATCTATTGTAACTCGTATAGCAATACTTCTGCAAATCTATATGTCACAGTATGTGACCAGAGTACATGTACATACACCCACACAATCAACAATACATGTGCAATCACTATCTAGACACCCAAAATGCACTGCTGGAGTGTAATAACTAGTGTTCGGTTCCAAATTGGAATTTCCCAGGAGTTCCCAAAAACACCTAGTTGTGGCCGAATGGAGGTCGAAACGCACTTGAAATGCAAATTTGGCCATAAAACCACAGTACAAAGTACTACACACCACACAAGCACCTCCACGCCTACAAAGAAAGCTGCTCAATCGGAGATGTATAGCTCCCAAAGCTACCGAGGGGAGGGGGGGTCATACCTAAAAGAGAAGGAAAAGAGATGATGATGCTCTTACCCGTGTACCGCTTCCTTTTCTTTCGTAGCTTCCTTTGCTTGCCACTCAGCTCCTTAGCTTAAACTAGGCTCTGATACCATGAAAAGATTAGGAGAGGAGAGAGAGCTTGAGCTTTTGCAAGTACACACACACACTCACATAAAAATGGATAAGACACACGCAAAGATGGCAAATTGAAATCTTCTTACTCTCAAAATAAGGCTACAAAAGATAATTGAAAATCCAACATAAGTACTAGAGTACAAAATATTAGGAGAGGAGAGAGAGCTTGAGCTTTTGCAAGTACACACACACACTCACACAACAATGGATAAGACACACGCAAAGATGGCAAATTGAAATCTTCTTACTCTCAAAATAAGGCTACAAAAGATAATTGAAAATCCAACATAAGTACTAGAGTACTATGTACAAGCAATTCACAATGTGAACACGCTAAATAGGTGAGATAGCAAGATAAGTATATCATAAGTCAGTTGGACTAGGTAGGTGTAGTCCAGTTGTAGAATCATTGGCAAAGATTCGTCGTGTCACAGCTACCAAACACACTACTGGTGCAAATGTGGAACGGTCACCTAGGCACATCATGAGTGTCAACAGCTTGTGCTAAGGTTGACATCCTAACGTAAGGATGCATGGGATACCTTGGTTAAGATGTACAATATAAGGACCAACAAAGGTAAGAAAGATGCAGTTTTCAAGCAAGAGCTATATAATGTGCAGAGTAATAATATGCATATCAGTGATTTCCCATTGAAAGTTAAAGGGTTTGTATATATCCTCGGATCCATTAGAGCTCTTATTGTTGATGACAATGACTTGGTGTTGGTCACATTGAATGCACTTAGCAAAGAGTATGACCAATTTTGGACGTCTATCCAAACTCGAGAAAACTTCCCAAACTTTGAGAATCTTATAGCCCTTCTTATCACTAAGGAGATGAGTGTTGGGAGTAAATCATCTCTTGAAAATAATAGAAGCAAGCCCTCTACATGGACACAATTAGAGATAGAGGTAGATCATCAACTAGAGGCCGAGATGAAGGCTATTTTGGAAATAGAAGGAAGAGGACACGTTCTAGAGGCAGGAGGAGCAACAACGTGAATCTAATGTACAAATAGGAGGAAGAGGACACTTTCTAGAGGCAAGAGGAGCCAGAGAGGGTAAGGTGGATGACAAAAAGCAGAGTGAAAATAGCATGGAGTGCTATTATCATGGCAAACTAAGTCATATAACAAAGGAATGTATTATTGTGGCAAACTAGGTCATATAACAAAGAACTGCTATAAAATTTAAAATGACATTAAAAGTGGCAAGCTACAACAAGGGAACTATGCATCTTTAAGAAAGCAAGCTGAAGATAGAAGTGAGCAACTTTTTATGATGCAACATAATGCAAGAAACCCTAGAGACGTATGCAACATCATATGTTTAGTTCCATGATTGTATATGCAAGGAACACTAGAGATGTATGATATGTTGATTCAATTGCTTCACCAGATGACCGGTCAACAAAGAGTGGTTTATAGATATGTAAAAAATAAAAAAATAAGGGTATATGAAAAACAGGTACGATATTGTGTATGCTATCGCACCATTGTCTATGCAGGATGACAAACTAAAGTCCCTGATTAATGTACTTCATGTTTCAAAAATTACAAAGGACCTAGGTTTAGGTGGACAAATGGTTGAGCAGGGTGGGTAACACTAAGGTTTAATCCTCATAGATGTTATGTAGAAGATTTCAATAACAAGTGATGCATAGTTATAAAGAGCAAAATATTTGAAAGAATGTTTACATTGGATGTAAACATGCTTGACGTGAAGGCTACAATGTTTTCACATGATGGTACATGTGTGATTGGAGACATTAATATTTAGCATAAGTGTATTAGTCATGTTAATATTCAGTTGGCTAAAAATGCGGACTCAAAGCGTTATTATAGATTTATCAAAGTTCAAAGCAGATGGAATGCACAGAGTATATGAAGCATGCTAATAATTAGGAAAATAGTCTAAGCATGCATTTCCACATGATAAGAATGGAAGTCAAAGACCATTAGATGTGTACATTCTAATGTATGGGGACCAACAAAGATGACATCAATTAAAGGATGCCACTATTATGTATCTATTAGTCATCACACAAGGAAAGTGTGGGTATACTTCATGAAAGAGAAAAGTGAACTTTCTAAGCTTCAAGGCGATGGTTAAGAAGTCCCATACATGGATGCGAGTTTTGTATCTAGCCCTTTGTGGTGGCTGGTATCTTTGGTAACTAATAAACGGATCTTTTTTCCATTAAAAAAAGGCTATGGTTAAGAAAGATACAGGCATGCACATAAAATCCATAAAGATCGGATAGTGGGGGAGAATATTTCTCTAATGTATTAGCGATTATCTAAGAGAGCATGGGATAAAGGAGCAATTCACATGCAGGTACAACTCGCAACAAAATAAGATTGCAAAAAGAAAGAACATGCAATTGTAGAAGTTACCCATGCATTGATGAATGAGAAAGGAATGCTAACACTTGTGCATAATGCATGAGGCTAATGCTTGCATAAGCCTCATTCATTAACCTAAGCCTTATGCATTAGCCATAGGGCCATGGGATGGTTCTTGATTGCAGACATGGACAAACAGGTGTCATGGGCTACCTTATTATGCAACCAACTCTTTGTAGAGATGAAGCATTTGAATCTACAGTCAAGGAAGACAAAAATTGCTCCTTATCTCAGTCTGTTATAACCAATGGCTTGACTACCACAAGCCAAGGGAATGTCCAGAAACCGCTGCTCTTTAGGACTAACCCCTAATTGTAAAGAAGAAAAAGATTGGGACTGGACACATTGATGAAAATGAGGCAAGATAAATGTTTGGCAAGGTGGACTGCTTTTAATTAAGTACAGCTTTATACTATATTTAAGTATCTTTAATAATACATATCAAGTCTTGAAATAATGTAAAGCAGTTTAGTTTTGGTCTTGTGATGCATGGATCTGTCTTTTGACAGATCCAGAAGTCCCAGTGGAGCTAGTAGAAAGTCTGAAGAGAACACAAAGAATACGAGTGGAACTCAGAGAGCCACAGCCACAACAACATCATCTTCTTAACCCTCTTCATCACATAAAGGTAAAGGGCTTGCAGAAAAGATAAAGCATTTAAAGGATTTACAGATTGTCCACGAGTAGGCTCTGGTTTATGCAAACAGAGTTAGTAGTTAGCTCTTGAAGTGCTAATCAGGAGCAGAAAATGATTAAGAAGCAGAAAAAGAATGGAGATCTTATTCAACAACTTCAAAAGAGGATTAAATCTTCAAAAAGGGGTTCAAGATGCAACCAAAAAGCTAGATGAATATGACGAAAGAATGAAACAGATGGAAACATATTTTTCAGCAAGATTAAATAATTGGCAAAGAATAAATATTGTGCTAAAAGATCAGTCTGATTTGAATGCAAAGACAGTTCAAGCACTTGTAAAATGTTAAACATATGTTCAGCATGCAAATGAACTTCTCAGATCGCACAAGATACAAGGTCCTGAAGAATATACAGTTGCTTGTTCATATGGCAGAGGAGAGGCACTGGAAGTTCCTCTGTGTTGAATTCACCACTTCATCGGTCAGTTCCAGCACTAGAGAATCCGTCCAGATCCTACAAAAAATCCAACCCGGAGCCAGACACAACAACGAAGAGTCTCTTGACTCTTTGGCCAAGGCAATCAGACATTCCAGAGAGGTGAAGAACAAGATGCAGATGCAGAACCGGTTGCTATTACTGGAGGCCAACAATTTTAACAATTTTCAATTTTACCGTCTAAACCGTGTCTAATCTCTCTCTCTCTCTCTCTCTGGCATGTCCCTTGCTATGTCTACTACTTACCAGCTACCTAGTGCTAGTTAGCAAAAGGCCCCTTCTAGACAAAGGGCAGCACCTATATAGCATAACAGCAACTGACAGATAGTTACAGCTATATAGCATACTGAACTCAACAAAGGAACAAAAATTATCCCTATATAGAAGCCCCCTTTATATGTAACAAATGCTTACTGCTAGCTAGCTATAACATGTTGCTGGGTAGCATCTGCCTCTAGCTAGTTATAACAGGACCCCTTCTAGCGCATTTGAGTACTTGAAGCCTCTCTTTTTGTAGAAGTTGAAGAACACACACAAATGTTGTTGCATTCAACACGCAAATTTGTCATTTCGAGGATTCATGGAGTCATATGCAGCATGCAAGTGTCAAGCTCCATGGTGTTTCTTGTCATTGCACTTATGACATGTAGCAGCCAACGTGGAGAGAGGGTGCAATGCTTGCATTCATACGTACAAGAGTGTAACTAGTTTGTGGACGATGGCTCTGTTTCAAACTTGCAGTAGAGCTACATAACAGTCTAAAATGTGTGCCTAATAGTAAAGTGCAACAAATGTGGTCCATAAGGATTCAGATTGCCCCCACGGATGGTCTAATCCTCAAGATCTCCTATTTCTTTTCACTCCCCACAGTTCATTGAGGTTCTGCAAGATCTCTTATTTCCTTGGGCTCACATCTCATAAAGGCTTTGCAGTAGGGGCATGACTTGCTGTCTTCATAGGTGGAACTGTTGGGTTGTCATCGTCAATGAGGTGCCTCATAAAAACCCTAGTGGCAGTGTCTATTGGATTGTCCCCTGGAACAAGTTGGGGTGAGGATCTTACACTTCTTCTTTTAGGACCAACAAAGGATGATTATCACTGCACCTGATGTAACCTGCACATGTAGCCTCCCTCCCAGAGGACCCCTTCTGAATTGTTGAATATTTATTACGCTTGCAAGAATCTCATGCTCTTTTGAATGAGATTACAAAGAGTATACTTCCAAAATATTGAAGGTTAGCATATTAATTTTATGTTTATGGGAGCTTGATCAATAATCAACATATAGGAGCAAATCAATTTGATAATGCTGCCATAAAATATGATCTATTCTTTTCTCTAAATTTGTGTCTCGGAGTCGTGGCCAGTCCCACAAGATGCTTCTCTAGTGTCATTTAAGTGCTCATCATTCAACTGCCAGTAGGCTGCTGCCTTCAAATCATCCTCCTGCATTTGTCTGCTGTTCTCTTCATGATTGTACGACGCCATTTTTTTGCCTCCAAACGCCATGTACAATTGATCTACATCGAAGAGCTCTTCCATTAACTTAAGACTTTCAGGGTTGTTGGAGTACACAAACTTCACTTTTTTATAGGTTTTTGGGTCAAGAAAATGCCTCACAACCTGTCATCAAACCTTCCATTAATGTTAACACACTGATAAAAATAAATAAGCTTCAATATAAGTACCACAGGCATTGAATCGCTACCTTCCAGAAAGCTTCGAAGATTCTAGGTGGGTTGTACAGAATCGCATATGCGAGCCTCTCTGGATAGTGGTTTTGTAGAATATTGGCAGTTTCACGGGTAGTTCTAACAGGTACAGCCGTGGCAAAGGACCATCCCGTGAAATCTATCAGCCAGACCATTTGCTCTTGATCGGGTGGCAAATTCAGAAGGGCATTCTCCATTAAGTATACCAAGTGCCGCATCTGACCCTCACGAGATGAAGTATTCTGTGGGCACAGATGATCAAATACACATTACAGGGCCATTGAAAACACGCAACCATTCAGTGTCTAATTTTATCACCTGATTTGCTGGTACCAGCACCAAAACAGTCCTCCCTTTCTTATCAAAGAAATCAGCTCGGTACACTTTCCCCGTTTCACCTTCTTCTGCTACATCTGTCTGACACACATACACATGTACATACCGGCATATTATTCATGCAATGCTGAGGATTGCATTGAAGTACTATTTTCTAAACTCACCCATCGAAGCTCTTCTGGTTTGAAAGCTGCCCTCCAACTGAGAGTCTCTTCAAGCATTTTCTTAGACTTCTGCACATCCCAAGTCCTAGCCCGGAGGTACCGCCTCAAACACGCATCAGAACAGAACTTTCGGGCACGTCCCAGCAACGTACCCAGGGATGCATTCAGCTCATCAACCTGTAACATGGAAGACGTTTAGAGTCACATGTTTACACACATTTTTGCATGAAGAATCCATATTGTAGCTCCCTAACATTACCTTTGCTTGCTCCTCTTCCAAACTATGGGTTTTGACCAAGCCATTAACTTCATGGTTTTTATGCTGCAGCATCCTGATGATGTCCTACTGAATGCCAACTTGCCAACTTGAAGTCAATAATTGACGAGTATGTGAATAGCTCCTTGACACCATCACAAGCCATGAAACAACAAACAATGCCATAGTCCTTTCTTTTATTCAAGTGGTCTGTAGATTATATCATAGATGTCAAGGTTCTAACTCACGCCTGTTATGTACCTGGACACTAATCTATGGATTAGGGAACTAATCCAATGGGGTTAGGGGGGGCCGGGATTAGGAATTAGCAGGCTGATACTTTGCTAGGGTTCCTGGATTGATAAAACAAGCTTAATGGCCTTTTATAGCAAGTTAGCTATCTATGGCGTAGTTATCACTATATAAGTGAGAGCTTGGATTATTATGAGACATAACCACTAACCGTTTGGCTTAGACTAGGAGAGCAACATGCTCATGCCACACATGGTGAGTACGTAGGTTGGCGTGTGGAAGGCCTACAGGTAGGCTTCGGTGGTATGGGAAGCTAGAGTTAGACACGGGCCTATGGGATTGTGCAAGAAGCACTAGCCTTGGCTCGGGAGAGATCAGTGGATGCCGGTCGCAGTTGAGAGGTCAGCTAGCCTATTACCTCATGATTTGGTTTAGGATTAACCTTGGTTTTCAGCTGTGTTTAGGGAGATTCAGGGAGAGATCAGTGGATGCCGGTCGCAGTTGAGAGGTCAGCTAGCCTATTACCTCATGATTTGGTTTAGGATTAACCTTGGTTTTCAGCTGTGTTTAGGGAGATTCAAGGAAGGACTTTCCAGTTGGTATCACAACAACCCTAATGTAGAGGCTGAAGAGGTATGCGTTTCTAGGCGTTGTAGATGTCGCATTTCCCAATATTCCTCGCAACGTTTCTCTTTCTATCAAATTGATGTCAATAGAAGTTGTACAAGGTTTTTGTTGGCGTAAAGGATTGCATGTGTAGGCATGCGTCAGAGGGGATGCAAGAAGTGGATCGCTGCTATTTTTTATGTATGTGTATAACTGTAGCAAGTACCCAACAGAGGGCTGTAGGCAACTAGGGTTTGGTAGGCAAAGTGGCCAAGAGAGAAGAGCCAAGACTGGCTACTGTAACTATTTGGCCCTCCGACCTCTATTTCACATGATGGAACCCTTGCCCGGACACCATACAAGTGGAAGAAGGTATGGGGACAGGAACTGTAAGGTTTGCTCAAGAAAAAGCACCATTCTTGGTCAAAAAGCAAGAAAAAGCAAAAAGTCAAACAGGGTTGACCGCGAGCCAAGGGCACCATTGGAAAGAGGAGACTAAGCCGGACCAAAAAGCTAAAAGCCGCTTTTCCAAAAAGCAACTCCACAGCCAAAGAGGAAGGCTTTGAAGCTACAAAAGCATAAATCAAGAACTTTGGTCCCATATTTGACTATTAATAAAATATTTAAAAGAGGAAAAGCAAAAAGGCAAAAGCAAGGCATGGCAAAAAGCCGGGACCCCTTTCAAGTATATAAGAAGCTTGTATTCCTTTTGATGATAGAGAATAACTCTTTTAAGATCAACTTTGTGGACCAACCTCATTGAGAGAAATTTTGAGGAGAGCAAGAGTAACTCTGGGAAGAACATCTTCATTATCTTCTCCACCACCTTGTGCCTCTACACGACCATCATCTCCTCCTCCTTACGCATGTGCCACACAGCATCGTCTCAGAAACTGCCGCCGCCGCCCAGCTCTGCCTGTGCAACAGCGCCGGCGCCGCCGCCGCCATCGCCGTTGTGCAGCGCCGTCGCCCCCTCTATGCAGCGCCGTCGCCATCGCCACCTCTGTCCGCCAACTGCCCATATCATCCAACATTGGTACCTTGGGTTCAAGAAGCTTCATGAGGGTTTACTTGAAGATTAGGTATTGAGTTCACTTGCATTTTGGACTTGGATTTGCATTGGAACTTGGGCTTGGATTTGGATTGGAACTAGAACTTGGATTGGAACTTGGACTTGGATTTAGATTGGAACTTGAACTTGGATTTGGATTCATTGGACTTGGATTCATTGGATTTGGATATTGGATTTGGTACGAGCCCGGTGAGAGATACTTGTGGGTCATCCCAATGGTGTGCTCGGCATGAGAGATCTTGTGCCTCGACATCCACATCGACTTGGATATCCTACATCGGCATATCTATTTGTTTTGTATTCATTCGTTGATCCTCGCCAGCGTGCCCGTGGATTGTTCTTGAATAAATTCTTGAAAGGGGCCGGGGCCTGTTCCCCGCTCAATGTGGTGTATTGTGCAAGATCCCTATTCCCTTCTCTCTCTCCCTCTCTCTATATATATCTTTATCTCTTGGACATGTGGTTGAGTCTGTCACTGCACGCCCCGCTGGGCTTACAGCTACCCTAGGCGACTGTTGTGCGCAGCTAGCCGGCCAAGTTAGTGCAAGACGCCGGTCAGCCTGGGCAGCCGCTCTGTGCAGCGGATAGACATTAGGGACTCTTGTGTCAGCAGTCATCTCCTGTCTGTATATTACACCAGGGCCTCTGTTGTGGGTGTGCCTGCCCGTTTTTTGGTGTGGAGGGCTGTCGGCTGTCTTCTGATGCTGGCCGACTCTTGTTCTGCTACCCGACCTGTTCTGGTGTCTGGCCGACTAGCTCTTTTTCTGGTCGTGTGCACACATGGTGCTAGTCGTGAGCAGTGGCTGCTGTCGGCCTGTTTTAGATATTCTACTCCCTCCCAATATGCTCGGTGGAGTCACAATAGAAGCATAGCTTTCTTGGCACAATGCTCTTCAAGGTGAGGCGAGTCACCAAGGCTCCCCCACTTGCCATGTCCTTCTATTGCCCTTGTTGTTGAGTCCCAGCTTTGGAACTCTCCCATGTCTCAAGGGTAGTAGCCATACGTACCAAGTCTGCGAGATCTTGGGACGGACTACATGAACCGTTTCAAACCATCCACAAAGAGCTCAACCTGCTCCAACCGTCAGGCGGGTCCCACAGGGCATGAGAGAAGCTTTTGAAACTGAGTTAGAAAGTCGGATATCAATTTTCCCTATTTCTGTGAAAAGCACTCCCATTGCTTCTTCAAGTCTCGCTGGTAATCTACAAGAAAAAACTCCTTCAAGATTGCCTTGCAACAATCGTCCTAGTGCCAAGGGTCAACCAAATGAAGAACCACCAAGACATGGTCGGAGAAAGTGGTGCAAGCGAAGAAGCCCACCAAGTGGGGCAAGGTAGGTGTCACGTGCAACCCGCACTTGGATGCCACGTAGACATATCTGTACAGAAGGTGCAGGACCTGGGAGGGTAAACTGGTCCCATGTGAGCCCACTCCGGGACGAGTCAGCCACGGTTCCATCCCGGTCGTCCAAGGTCAGGTGTGCATTGTCCTGCACATGAAACAGTACCAGTCCGCGCTGTGAATCTCCCTCTGGAATGATGTCAATGAACTCTGTGTATCTGGTATGATACTGGATGCCAAAGCACTGTGTAGACAGTTAGGGTTTGCATTTAGAAAAAGGGGCCAGCCCATAGGGCTACCCCAGGGACTCTTGTGGGCATGGGGAAGTATAAGACAATCCCCATATAAGGGCCAGGAAGGCCCTCGCTGTACCCACCAGCCATGGGTAGGTCATGGGAGGGCTACAGACAGCCCTAGGGGCTTGGCATGGGTAGCCAACTGGTTATCCAGCCATGGGATGGCTGTAGGGCAAGTGTGGGGCAGCCCAAACAGGCTGCCCAGCCTCCAGGACAGCAGGCGCACAGTGCCCAGCCTCCTTTGCCCATGCCCCTAAGTGCCCAAGACTATCATGCGCAGCATGACTAATAATAGGCTTTTAGATAGCCGACTGCCTTTTAGCCAGCCGACTGCTGTCCAGAAAGGGTATAAATACCCAGCCCACATATCATTCTATTCATCTCATCATTTGCCAAGTGCTGAAGCTGAAGCAAAGGCCAGGACAGCCTAGATCAAGCTAACGCAGAAGGGGTGAAGGATTGAAGGTCAAGGGCAAAGATTTATCTCAGCCAAGAAGGTTCAATCAGTCTTTTATTTCGGTATTTTACATCATTCTAATAAAAGCAAATACACCATTCGTGGTGGGGACCCTACAGAGGGTATTCGGGACCCAATACTGTGTCCTCTTCTCCCTCTCTCTCTCTCTCTCTCTCTCTATTTTTCTGCACATCTATATTCAGTTTTGTGCGTTAACTTCGTCGCGACGAGTGTGCTGATTTCTAAGCATTTAAGTTACCGATCTCCCCCGAAGCTTCCGCATGTTACAGTGGTATCAGAGCCTAGTGTAAAGATTCAGCAAGAAACCAGAATTTTTTCTCGCTTGTGTGGTTGGTTTTCAGACTCCAGTGGACTACGAGGTGGATTTCTGAATTTCAGCTCTCCATCTTCCCCCTTTTTGATGTCACCTTTGCGGAGGAGGTAGGAAAGTGCCAACTCCCTTGGCTTCTTGCCCACTTCTCATGCCATGGACTCAAAAGTCACGTCTACCATTGCATCAGGCTCTTCTTCTTGCATGACTGTCTTTCCTCGAGACAGTTGTCCCTTTGATCACTATCATTTACCCTTTCAAGGGGCTTGTGCCTTCCTTGTAGAGCATCACAACCACGCGAGGCACTTGATGGGTCCCTCGAATTAGGCACTTCCAAAGGGTTGCCTTGGCTGTCCATTGTGTTAAGTGTGCTAGAAGCGGGGTGTCCAATACACAGGTTCATTTCCCCACTAAGAAGAGGGAAACTACCGTGCTCTGATACCAATGAAACCGATCCCGTCAAGTGGGAATAGACTCCGTTGGACACCGACACGCGTAATAGCACAACTTAATATCACAATTTGAAATGGACAACTTAAAAAACAACTGCAAATTGAAATGAAATAGATGGACACCAGCACTGGGGCCAGAACGGGCCGACCCCCCCCTCAATATATGACATATTATTGGGAGTATTTAACAAATACAATGCTCCATGGGTTCATTGAACCAGATGATGTCCATGTACATATGAATACAGTACCAAACAAAAAGGCTCGAAGTAGATGTTCGAAGTAGAGCAACCACTTGAGTGGTCCAGTCTCTACGGTCCTGTGCCTTCACTAGACTCCGCAGAGAGCGCCCCACTGGTGTTCCAAGACCACGCACAAACAAGCGCTCTTGTACTAACGCCTGGCTCTCCCGATCTCAGCACCTTTGGACCGTGGTTCTCCAAAAGCTTGGACTACCCGGCACCGAACGGGTGTTAGCCATAGAGAGAGAATCCTTTATCAGATTTACAACAAAGTTCTTTACTTAAATCTGAATTCACTTACTTGTAGCTCGCAGATGGAAGACCAATACCCGAGGTGTCTGTGTGCAGCTACTAGTGGTGGACACCAGGGCGCAGCAGCCTGTTGAGGAGAAGAAGGAGGAGCTACCTGTGTTGAAGGTGTAACCACCTAGGAGGTGCAAAGCCACCTGTGACCACCTATGGAAGGGAGATGCAACCACCGATGGGAAATAAGTACAATCGCCTGTCGGAGGAGAATGGAGCAGCCGCTATGTAGGGAAGGCAGCCGCCTGTATGGGAGGAAAAGCATGTGCAGCCGCCAGCTGTAGGAACAACAGCCGTCTGGCTACAGTGCACAGCCGCCTGCTGTGTAGTGGGCAGCCTGCTGGAGGACAGGCGCAGCCTGCTAAACAGAGGGAGCCGCCTTTGCTGCTGAGGTGGTGGAGATGGCACAGTTCACTGGACAGAGGGAGCAGCGCCTACTGGAGATGGAGCATGCACAGCCTGCCGCAGCGCCCGCTGGAGAGGTGGGCACACAGCCGCCTGCAAGAGGAGGCAGCGCAGCCTGCTGGAGATGGACAGCAGCTTATAGAACCGCCTGGGTTCAGTGGAGAAGGGGCAGCCTCACGCAGCCTGTAGAGGAGAGGTGATGGAGGCGCCCAATCGCTTGCAGTGGACAGGTGCAGCTGCCAGCCGTCTGTGGAAGAGGAAAAGGAGCAGCCTACTGGTGAACACGCGCAGCCTGCTGGACAGAGGGAGGTGGCACAGCCTGAAGAGTTGGAGGCGCACGATCGTGAGTATTGGGGTGGTCGTGGTGCTTTCTTTTGTAGAGGTTGGAGAGAAATAAACAACCACAGCTGGCCGGCTCCCCAAGATTGCATGGGGGTGGCCAGCTTCATGGTGGTGTGGGTAGGTGACCATGCACCCACCCCCAGACACACAAGAGGTTAAGTGTGGCTCCCCACCTTGTTTTTTTCATATGTGGGTGCCCACTTTTTAAGTGAATGTGAACATACAACCTTATAAAGCAAAAGGTTAGAAATAAAACTTTTACACCAACAAGTGCAATACACTTACCACCTGTTCACATGCAACAAAACTTGTCAGAAGACAGAGCAAACTTCACGACTCACTGGCAAGCGTCCCCGCTCAGTTAGTAACACGTCAAACAGGCAAACACAAAAATACAAGTCATGCGAAAACAGTTTAAAACATGCAAAACATGAGTGCATGTGCAAATAGTATCATGGACATATCTCCCGTTCATGGAACAAGTACAAAATATTTGTCGGGCACAAAAATGGCACGACATAAAACATAAATCCTGGTCTTCCTATGGAGTGACAGTCCCATAGGTAAAACACGGTTCCAGGCATGAGCCTCCCTATGGAGTGACAGTCCCATAGGCAAGACACGGCACAAATACTAGCTCTTCCATGGTGTGACAATCCCATGGATAGAACACAGTCCAGGTCATACACGGGTGGCACCAGTCTGGCTCACGTCCATACGACACCATCCTGCTAACACACGGGTGGCACCAGTCTGGCTCCCGTCCATGTCAAGCAAAAATACTAGCCTCTTCACATGAGACACCGGCCTGGCCTCAAGTGAACGAGACACAAATCTAGAGATGGACCAAATGGTCGGCCAATTGGTGATAGCCGATGTTGACTTGCAAGACGAGGTGTATGTTGAGCAGCCTCCACACTTTGAGGTTCTGGGTTCAAAGGGGGTGGTTTACAGATTCCGAAAGGCCTTCAATGGTCTTCAGCAGGTTCCCAAGACTTGGCATACCAAAGTTACAGTTGATGATCCTTGTGAGTAGGTTGATGCCTCCTTGTATCGGAAGCAGTTTGGACACTGTTTGGTTCATTGATTTGGTTGCTGAACACCAGATTGGACTTGAGCTTCCCAGTGGGGCTGTTGGGCTCATTCATGCAGACGCCTTTGAAGACTCGTTGGGACGCAGGATTGCAGATCTTGCGGTACCTGCAGGGTACGAAGGATCTTGGACTCTTCTATGACACTAGAGGGAGAACGACGGATGGAGTCCGACTCCAAGGTTGGAGTGACTCAGATTGGGGAAGAGATCCAAACACAAGGAGATCTACATCAGGCTATGGATTTACCCTTGGCTCAGGAGCTATTTCATGGAGCAACAAGAGGCAGCCAACTTTTGCCTTGTCGTCTACGGAGGCAGAGTACTCGGCTGCTTGTGGTACTGCTTGCGAGGTGGTGCGGTTGTAGAGGTTACTTGGCGAGATTGGTTTCTACTGGCGGAACCCACGATCATCCAGAGTCACTTTGTTCATGAGAAGTTTTTTACTGATGACATCTTGCTAGAGTTTTGTTCAATGGAGGACAATGCGGCGGACCTCTTCACGAAGTCTCTACCTCAAGCTATGCTCCGACAGCACTCTAGCTCACTAGAGTTGGTTCCACAACCAAGGGCTGAGAGGGGGTGTTAGCAATCATCTCATGTCTGTACCATAGTGCTCACACAGGGCCTTTGTTGTGGGTGTGCCCGCCCAGGAGCTCTTATCATTTTTCTCATATTTTTTCTTAGTTTTTTGGTCGTGGGGCAAATTTTGTGCTGGCCGACTCTACCTGTCTAGGCCGACTGGATTATGCTAGCCGACTTGCTATGTTTTGCAGTCGTGGACATCCAAGGTGCTGTCGGCTGCTTTTAGGCTGGCTGACTAGCACTGAGGGGTGAAATAAACCCCTAACCCCCCACACCTTTTATTGTACCGGATCTTGTATATAGCAGAGTTTATACAGCTTCTCTCTCTCTCTTCTCCGTTTGCTCTTCTACGCTCAGTTCTGTGTTCAGATTCAGGCTGGTGGTTCTCTCTTGCGTTTGCTTGTCTTCAGCATAGAGTCCTGCTATGTGTGCTCTCAGCTTTTTGTCTCATATCCGTTGCGTATTTCGATAGGCATAACTCTCAAGTTTTCATCATCATTTCATCCACAGACAGATGGGCAATCGGAAGAGGCCAATTCCACAGTGTTAGATCTTCTCAAGTGCTATGTGTCAGAGCAAAAAGAACAATGGAAAAGTATCTTCCTTTAGTGGAGTTCGCTTATAACAACACCGTCCATACCTCGACGGGCAAGGCGCCTTTTGAGATTGTGGAAGGAGGGAGGAAGGTACCACCCATTTTGCACACAAAGAAAAAGATCTTTCAGGCTGACCAGTATGTGGAGAGTATGGACGAAGCTTACAAGAGAGTTAAGTTGGCACTCCAAAAAACTCAACAAAAGCAAAAGGAGGCAGCAAATCATCAAAGGCGTGCATTAGAGTTTGTAGTAGGTGACTGGGTTCTTTTGCGTTTTGAAAAAGTCAGGCTCAAGAAGATGAAGGGTAAAGAGCGCCTATTCCCTAAGTTGAGCATGCGCTACTATGGACCTTTTCAGGTATTGGAAAAGATCGGTGAGGTGGCCTATCGTTTGAAGCTACCAGATCACTGGAGGATTCACAATGCATTTCATGTGAGTCTTCTTAGACCTTTCCGAGCGTATGTGCCTGAGGATGTATCAGAAGAGGATCAACCAGAAGTGGAGGAACTTGATGAGGTTCTTATTCCCAAGCAGATATTGGCACACAAGGAAAGAAAGGTACGAGGTAAAGTTTCCCATCGCTATCTTGTGAAGTTCAAGAACTATTCACCAATGGATGCAAAGTGGATGGAGGAGGGTGACTTGGCATATTCACCTCAAGTATTGCAGCTTTATCTTGATGCCTTCGAGTTAGAGCCAACTCTTGATGCGCCTCATTCAAGTTCAGTAGAGCATAGGTCTGGAGCATTGCCTGATGCTCAAGATGGGGGTAGCACCTCTGCTCCCTTGTTACAGACAGGCTCGAATGTCATCTAGAGGTCGCCTCGTGCAGCTTTTGTCTCATCCGAAGGTACTGACAGCTGACAGTACATCTGCTTATGGCACTTCTATGATATATGTGTACTAGTCACATTGGATGTTGTGGTTATGTATGGTTCACAGTGGTATACAACTTGGACTATTATTACACCATTGGTTTGCAGTGAATGTTGTGCAACATATGTATGGCTGAGAGAGATTGGGACGCTGATGTTGCCATATTGTACTTTTCACTTTCTTTTGGATCACATGGCTGATATTTTGCTGTATGGGCAATCTTCGTTATCAATGTGATTCCGCTTTGATGTTTTGTTGTATCACCAGGATGCAATCGAGGATGCTTGCCATTTTTCAAGAGGGGGGTATGTCACGGCCCTGTGTATTTTTGGCAGTTCGTCACGTACAGTGTATCCCTGGCTGGAGGGTGTGGGAAGAGCCAGTGAACAAGTGAACATTGGGCATGGTGGTCAGTTTGCAGGACATTTGTTAAATGTTCACACTTGGGGTCCAAGGTGACACTAGGAATTATTAAGGGTCCTTTTCATAACCCCATGGGCGGGGACAAAGGTTTAAAACCATTAAAAGAAAAGAACACCTTTTTTTTTGGGTGGATCGTGGCCCCTCTGCTATTATTGGAGTAAACGCTTCTTTTGGAGGAGGCTGCAGCACGCTGGCTCTCCCTTGGCAAAAAGCTGGCGGGCTGGACTGTGTTGGCCTCTTTTTCTCTCTCTTGTGAAAAGCGGCGCAGGTCTACAGGGAACAACCGGACTGCAGGTTGTGCTGGACGGTGAGCAGGTTTCTCGTGCTTCTCTCTCTCTCTCTCTCATGGAAGCAAGCGATGGGCTGCAGGCAGCTGCAGGAAGTGCACAACTAGGACTGAACAGGGCATGAGAGGCTCTCTTGGAAAGAGGGGACTGCAGGAGAAACAGGGGCGTACACGTGGGGACAGCTCTCTCTCTCTCTCTCTCTCTCTCTCTCTCTCGTTGCGTGCTCACGATCGAACAGGTGGTGTTTGAGTCTCTCTTTTCACTGGCTCCTAACTGTCTCGGAGGTGCTCCTCTGGCCCTTTGTGAGAGGAAGGGTTTGGCAGTTCGGAGGGTGGAAACAAGGCAACCTGAGGAACAGTTTTGGATGAGTTTGTGGGCTGATGTGTGGCTGTGTTTTTCACTGCAAGTAAGGGCAATTTGGCTACATTGTTCGAGGCCTCATGAATGTATTTTCTTGGCATAAAGGGATGCAGGTTTGTGTATTGGAATTAGCACAAGACTGTGCGGGACTTCTATGCTGAGAAGATCAGAGGTGTGAACATCTTGGGCATTCTATTACTTTCAGCCATGCTGGGCCAAGTTGTACTCAGTTGGACTCTTCCTTGAATGTAAATAAAGAAGTACCAAAAGGGGCGCCAAGCTTTGGGGCCGTCGTCGTTTTCTTGTAGGAGCGCTCTAGCTCCCTTTTGTCTGTTTTCTTTGCTGATTTACAGCTGTGTTAGGGTGACAGTTAGCCTACCGCACTTTGGCTTCTACTGAAGGCCGGTTCCATACACAGTGTGTGGGAGAATTAGGGTTAGAGTTATTGTTCATGTGTGGGAGACATACACAGAGAGAACAAGGGAGAGAGAGAGAGAGAGTTGTGGGGACAAGTCAACTCATCGGAATGAGTGTGTGACTCCCCTATCACACATGTATATTGCACTAGTACACATAGTGCACTTAGTACATTAAAAGTACTAAGTGTACTATGTACTATAACTTATGGGCTTGTACACACTATAAGGGTGGGCATTATGCCTTTACCCCAACAACCTCCCACTTAAAGGCAAAGTGCCCTTAAATGAAGGAAAAGAAAAAAAATCAGCATGTACATGATAATATACAAGGCCATAACAAGGCTGAAACTGGCCTCATCCAATGCCCATCAAGTGTCTGCAATGAGCAAACCGCTCCGGAGGCAAACTCTTTGTCAACAGATCAACCGGGTTGTCATCCATATGAATCTTAACAAGCTGAATTTGCTTGTTCTCTATCACCTCTCTGATGAAGTGATACTTCACATCCACATGCTTCGTCTTTGCATGAAAGACAGGGTTCTTTGCCAACTGGATGGCACTCTGACTGTCACAATGCAACAATGGAACATCCCCTGTATAACCCAAATCAACCACTAACCGAAATAGCCATAATGCCTCCTTGCAAGCCTCTGTGGCTGCAATATACTCGGCCTCTGTAGTAGATAAGGCTGTGCACTTCTGCATCCTGGATATCCATGACACAGCACCTCCTGTGAATGTAAACACATAACCGGTAGTAGACTTCCGGTTATCTGGATGACCGGCATAATCCGAATCCGTGTAACCATGCACTAATGCATCCTGTTTGCCAAAACAAATGCACATATCCTGTGTGCCCTTCAGGTATCTCATGACACCTTTCACTGCTTCCCAATGCTTCTTGCCAAGGTTGGCCATGTATCTAGAAACCACTCCCACTGCAAATGCAATGTCCGGCCTAGTAGCAACCATGGCATACATGAGACTGCCACAAGCTGAAGCATACAGAATCTTGGCCATATCAGCCCTGTCACTATCCGACTGTGGGCTGTCCATAGCACTGAGTTTCACATATGGAGGCAAAGGAGTACTAGTCTTCTTCCCCCCGTCCATATTGAACCTCTGCAAAACTTTGCCAATGTATTCCTTCTGAGACAAATACAACACATGCTGATTTCTGTCCCGAAGTATCCGCATACCCAAAATGTGATTTGCATCACCCAAATCCTTCATATCAAAGGTTTGATGCAGTCTCTGCTTCAAGGTATCCATCTCCTTACGAGATTTCCCGGCAATCAACATATCATCAACATACAAGATGAGGATCAATAGACTGCCATCCAAAGCTTTCTTGGTGTATAAGCAGTGATCTATGTCACTTCTCCTGAATTTCTGGGATTTCATGAATGTATCAAATTTATGATACCATTCCCTTGGTGCCTGTTTGAGCCCATAAAGACTCTTTTTCAGCTTGCATACAAGCTTCTCCTTTCCACTCACTGCATAACCCTCTGGCTGCTGCTGCATATATATCTCCTCATGGAGATCACCGTGAAGAAAAGCAGTCTTCACATCCATCTGAATCAAGTCCAGATCATCATGTGCAACCAAAGCTAACACAGCTCTAAGTGTGGTCATTTTGACCACTAGAGAGAAGATCTCATCAAAGTCCACACCATATTCCTGCTTGAAGCCCTTAGCCACTAGCCTGGCTTTGTATCTTGGCTTTGCATCTGGTGCAACTTTGAGCCTGTATACCCACTTGCATGGCAAAACCTTCTTGCCTGCAGGCAAATGCACCAACTTCCATGTTCCATTTTTGTGCAGAGAATCCATCTCTGACTTCATGGCACGCTCCCAAAGAGCCTTGTTTGCCCTCTGTAAGGCCTCCTTGTAACATGAGGGCTCCCCACAGTCTGTAAGCATCAAGTAGTCAACCCCTGGAACAAACCTGTCAGGGGCTCTGGAGGGTCTAGTGGACCTCCGTACCCAATGACCATCATTTGCAGGTTGCTGTCCAGCCTGCATATCACCCATTGGTGGCTCCTGTTCCATGCCATAAGGCTGAAAAATCATGCCCGGTATTTCCTCTAACTGTGGTATATCCAAAGGGATATCTTCTGCCATCTCTGGCTGTCCATTTGGACCATTTTCAGCACCATTTAAGGGCTGGTTTTCCTGCTGTAATGGCTGATTTACAGCCCTTGGTTGTTGTCCATGATGTCCATCATCATCAAAGATGACTCTGCCAGGCTCCTATTGCCTTGCAGGCTCCTTATACATGCATGTTTCATCAAAAATGACATCATTGCTGCGTATAATCTTTCTATTCACGGGATCCCAAAGTCTATACCCCATTTCACCTCTGTCACCATATCCTAGGAATATGCCTTTGTGAGACTTAGGATCAAGTTTGGTGCGCATTTCCCTGCGTATGTGCACGTACGCAACGCAACCAAACACTCTTAAGTGCTTGTATGACGGAGGCTTCCCTGTCCATACTTCCTCTGGCACTTTCCCACCAAGCCTCGTGTTAGGTGACCTGTTTATAAGGTGAACGGCTGTCATAACAGCTTCAACCCAAAAACCATGAGGTAATGCAGCATGTGACAACATAGAACGGACCTTCTCCTGAATGGTCCTGTTCATCCTCTCTGCTGTCCCGTTTTGTGGAGGATTGTTGGGTTTTATGCTGTGTATGCACCCAGAGGAGTGCTAGTGATCATCAGTAGATTACTGGGGCACTTTTTACTTCAGTTAGTGGAGGTTTTTTCCCCAGTTTAGTTCAGTTTCACTTATATGCAGTTTATAAGTGTTTTGGTCCACCCGGCACATTTTATGGCCGGACATGTGAACACTTATCTTTAGGGTCACTATTATGTGGCTATTGTACTTCACTTTTATCAATCAAGCATATACTGAAGTCGTGTTCTCTCTCTCTTGGTTTTCCACGCCTGCTTGAAGCTCCTGTAAACCCTAACCCTAACACCCATTGCCTTCAATTGGTATCAGAGCATTGAAGCTCTGCCCTACTCTGCCCGTTACCTTTCATACTGCACTGCTCCGTACATGTTATCGCCTGTTTCCATCAACTGAAGGTACAGTCGCACAGCTCCGTACAGTGTACCTGCACCAGTCCGTACACACCTGCGCAGGGCAGTACTGCTCCGTACATCTGTGCTTCCGTACAAGACAGCGCCGCCTTCAGTACCCGTACTGTACCTGCAGCGCATGTGTATACTGTACCTGCTTCGAATGACTGCGCCTGTCAGCGCCTGTACCTGATACGTACATCTGAACCTGCAGCGCACGTGTACCAGTTCGAACTGCAGTGGTCGACTGTATTAAGTCGACTGTAACTGTACCCGTGGTACCTGCCTATAGTGTACCTGCATAACCCGACTGTACCTGTCTGCAGTGTACCTTCACAGTACCTGCAAAGAATATCCCAACAGTCGCCTTCAGCACTGAAAAGTACAACTCGACTGTACCTGCACAGTACAGTCAAATGTACTTGCTCTTTTGGTGGACTGTACCTGCAGGAATACCACAAGCTAATCAGTCATTCAGTGGTAAGCATTAAAATTCAGTTTTTGGGCATTTTTATTTTCTCTGTGAAAATATACAGGCACAACAGGCAGATTTTCTAGCAAGGAACTATACAGGTTTTTTGCACAGTTTGGGTGCAGCAAATTTGGGCATTTTTGGGGCATTTTGGCATTGTGTACGCCATTTGCTGCTCTACTCAGTCATAGGTGCATTGAGCTGCACATTCAGAGGATTGATAGTGCAGGCATATTTGTGTGAACTGTATTCAGTGGAGTACAGTTATTATCAGGGTTTCTGCTATTGGGTTTTTTGATAAACAGGTACAACATTGTGCGTAAGCATAATGGCAAATCAACAGCAAAGTGATGTATTCACATATTTGTCTAAGGAAGACAAATTGGATGGCACGAACTACTCCTTGTGGAGTTTTATGCTGAAAAATGTGCTTGTGGCAAAAGGTCTTTGGGATTTTGTTAGTGGTGACGAACCACGTCCAGGTCCATTGGCTCCAGAGACTCCTCCCCAAGGGGGTGCTCGTGGACGAGGACAACAGGTACAGGCTCCAGAACAGCCATTGCCTGTTCAAAGAACAAATGCTCAAAAGACATGGGATGCCAGGGATGCACAAGCTTTGTCACTCATTGCATTGTCAGTACAGAGGTCCATTATACCTCATATTCGTTCAGCTGGCTCTTCACAGAATGCATGGGTGACTTTGGAGCAGATGTATGCTGCTCGTAATGAGGCTAGGATCTCATTTTTGAAAAGAGATCTGGAAAATCAGAAAATGAATGAAGGAGATGATATGTCTAGCCACTTAAACAAGCTGCAGGATTTGAGAGAACAACTCATCAATGTGGATGAGATTATTCCTGAGACACAGCTTGTGTCCACCATCTTGCACTCTTTGCCAAGATCTTACTTGGCTTTTCATACCTCTTTGAACCTCAGCATGAGGAATGCTGTTGAACCCCTCAAGTATCAGGAACTTGTTGCTCTCTTACTACAAGAGGAGCAAATGAGGAAGAATATGAATATGAACACAAATGCTGAACAAGCATTTACTACAGGTCAAAAGGGGAAAGGAAAAACTTAGCCAAAGAGTGCAAATCAAAATTCAGGTGATGGTGGTTCTTCACAGGATACCAAGAAAAGTGATGGACAGCCCAAAAAGAAGGGCAAATGTCATTACTGTAAGAAGCCAGGTCACTACATCACGGAATGTAGAAAGAGGATTGCCAAAGAGAAGGCAAAGGAAGCTGGGATGTCTGTTAATGATGCTTCTAAAGCTCCTCCAGAGACTGCTTCTTTTGTTGAAGACGGGGATTACTGTTTTTATACATGCAGCTATGATGCCTCTTGGTCTTCACAGGCACTCAGTTTGACAGAGCATGCATGTACTTGGTATTTTGATAGTGGTGCCTCAAAGCATATCACATCTCGCAGGGATTTGTTTAGTCATGTTGGCCCTGCCCCTGTTGGCAAAACTGTTCAGTGTGCCAACAATGCTTCATATCCAGTTCGTGGCATTGGGGAGATTCAGCTCACAGCCATTGATGGCTCCATTCTCCGCCTTACAGATGCCTTATATGTACCAGGGATAAAGAAGAATTTGTTGTCCATTTCTTCTTTAGCACATTGTGGAATGCAAGTCCACTTTGATGATGATAAATGCATGGTCAGAGACAAAGCTAATGCCTTGACCTTGATGCTTACTGGTACATTATGTCATGGACTTTATCAGTTGGATGCATTTCAGCCAGTAGATCAGTCTGCTTATAATGCATTCACTCTTACTCCAGCTATGGTTGATGTGGAGTTATGGCATGCTCGCATGGGGCATGTAAATTTTGGTAGTCTTATGCTTATGCAGCGACATAACATGTTTACAGATCTACCTCTCATGGAGAAGCCTCCAGATCACATTTGTGAAGGATGTATTTTGGGAAAAATGCACAGGTTTTCCTTCCCACGTGATCAGGCTCTAAGAGCAACTGCAAAGTTGCAACTTATACACAGTGATCTTTGTGGTCCCATGCAGACGAAGTCATTAGGTGGTTGCTTCTATTTTGCAACATTTATTGATGACTTCTCTCGTATATGCTGGGTCTATCCTTTAACACAGAAATCACAGGTATATGATGCATTTTTGGCCTTTGTAGCACTTGCTGAAACAGAGTTAGGATGCAAGGTGAAGACTCTCCGTTCTGACCGAGGGGGGGAATATATGTCACATATGCTGAATTCCTTTCTTGGGAGTAGAGGTATAAAACATCAGTATACTACTCCTTACACTCCACAGCAGAATGGGGTTGCAGAAAGGAAGAATCGGTCACTCATGGAGATGGCCAGATGTATGCTAAAGGCAAAAAGGCTACCACATATCTTTTGGGTGGAACCTTGTCATATTTTGAATCGATGTCCCACAAAGGCATTGGTTTCTATTACTCCTTTTGAGGCTTGGCATGGCCGCAAGCCTTCTGTATCGCATTTTCGCATCTTTGGGTGTCTTGCATATGCACACATACCCAAAGAGTTGAGGAGGAAGCTGGATGATAAAGCCACAAAATGCATTTTTGTTGGGTATAGCCGTGAGAGCAAGGGCTACAGGTTATATGACCCACTATCCAGGAAGATATTCACTAGTCGGGATGTGATTTTTGATGAAAAATCAGAAATATCCATGGCTGGTTATGAGGCAAATCAGGCTGAAAATGATGTGTTTGAAGGCCTACTACCCATGGAGTTTCATTCCACAGTTGGTGATCCAACTCATGAGGGTACAGGACAGCCAGCAAATGATGTAGGTGGTGCAGAAATTCAGCAGCCAAATGAGCCAGAAGCTGAACCAAATATGGGGCAGCAGGCACCACAGGTCAGACATATACCTAGATGGTATTTGAGGACATTACAGGACAGCCATTTAGAGGGTCCTCTTGCTGGTCGTACTCGTAGGGAGACAAGGACCAATGAGCATGCACACATCATGGATTTGAATCTGGTTATGGCAGCCAGTTTACAGGATGATGATGAGCCTGATTCATTTGTGGATGCACGAGATAATGTGCATTGGAACAAAGCCATGCAGGATGAGCTTGATTCTATTAAAAGGAATCAAACATGGGATTTGGTTGATCTGCCCAAAGGCAAGAAAGCCATTGGTACTAAATGGGTCTATAAGTTGAAAAGACATGCAGATGGATCCATTGACAGGTACAAAGCCCGTCTAGTTGCAAAGGGCTATGCACAGAAGAAGGGCATTGATTATGAGGAGACATTTGCTCCTACATCCCGTATGTCGACACTTAGGTGTGTCATTGCATTGGCTGCACATCGTGGTTGGGTTGTTCACCAGTTGGACATAAAGACTGCATTCCTACATGGGGACCTCGAGGAGGAAGTTTATGTATTTCAGCCCATGGGTTTTGCAGAACATGGTCATGAGGGGAAAGTTTGCAGGCTGAAAAAGGCCTTGTATGGTTTGAAACAAGCTCCACGAGCTTGGTATGCAAAAATAGATGCTTTTCTACTCACTCAGGGATTTGTGAACAGTCCATCAGAGGCCACTCTGTATGTAAAGAAAGAAGAGACAGATCTGCTGGTCATCAGTCTTTATGTAGATGATCTCTTGCTCATGGGATCAAATGATGACAAAATTGCAGCTTTTAAAGAGATACTGCAACAGACATGTAATAAAGTAGGAACTTTATTCAATAGGGTTAATAATGGGACAAGTCCATGTATAAAAGAGGGGACTTGGACCATGGTTGTAACTTTTGATGATCATTTTTAGAAATGGAAATTTATGTTTCTTGGAGCTCATGGCTTCTCTCTTGGCTTGTGGAAGGCTATTTCCATTCTCTTGGTGAGAGACTAAACACACTTAGGCATCATGTTTACATGGTGATTACTCATATTTTTCATGCATTACATCCCTTCATTCCAATTGGTATCAGAGCTCTTGATTTTGATCATGGGCATGCATGGGTTGTCGGGAAAATTTGCTTGAAAATTTGAGTTTCTTTCATTTTTTTTTCTCATTTTCTTGTAATCCTTGAGTGATTCTTGACAAATCTTCTCTAATCTTGCTTAATCTCATGGAGATGGTGAGCATTTCATGGAAATTGCTTGAATTTTGAGTGATTTTGGCCAATTTTGCCATTTTTTGGACCAAATTTTGGGCCTCTGGACCAAAAATTTGGGACAGTCAGGCCAAAACTTAGGGCAAGTGACTAATTGCAATTAACTTTTCTGCTAATCACGTTTAGTAATCATCTTCTTCTTCCTCAAGCTTTCCATAGCCATGGGATGCTCTTCCTTTACCCGTTTTGATGCCAAACCTTAGGGTTTTTGTAGAGCTTCTTGAGATCTTTCATTTGAGCCTCTTTCTTGCAAATTTTTTCTCAAGATTTGGGAGCTTGTGAACCTTTCTCCATGGCTGAAAGTTGAGCTTTCATTGCCAAGTTCTACTCAACATAGATGGCTGCAAGCATCATATTATGGTGATTTCTTCTCTCAATGAGCATGGAGACTAGCAATGGGGCTGAATTTTCACTTCCACGTTGAATTTTGGGACTGATTTTCGTTGATTTTCATCGCCTCTTCCATGCCTCCTCCAAGCTATGAAGCTTAGCCACAAGCTTCATGAAGGATTGCTAAGTGTTTTAGCCCTTTTTGGTGAGATTTTGGGGAGCATTTCATGGCCAATGGAGAGGGAGAAATGGTGTTCTTTGGCTGCAAATTTGAGAGCAAAGAGAGGCCACGTTTTTCTCCTACAAGAGGCTTCTTCAACAATTTTTTCCATTGAAGCTTTCCGGATGACATTGGTGAGTGGTTTGATCAATCCCTTGCAAGTTTGAAGCATTTGGTGGAGCTTGGGAATGGATTAGGGTTGGACACATTCAAACTCCCCTAATTTTCAGAAATTAACCATTAAAGCTTGACCATTCACATGCCAATATTGCTTCCCCATGCATTATTGATGGCAATGGTGAAAGGAATTGATTCCACATGAGCTTGGCCAATTCATAGATCACATTTTGGGGGATTTTCTTCATTATGTCTCATTTGGCATGCCATTGATGGAATAGCAAGCTTATGCAATGTTTTTGGAGTCCCTCATGCTCATCTTGATGCCATATGGACACTATGGATGCTATACATAGCCATGCCAATGCTATGTTTTACACATGGGCATAAGAGAGCATAAGTTTTGGAAGCATGCATTTGTCAATATGATGTGAAAGGGATTGTTGGAATGCAATTGCAAATGCCTTGATTGTGGTTAACAAATGCTTATGCAAATGCCATGGTGAGGGCATTGTGAATTGTTGGTTTGTGTTGGAGCTTTTGGATGATGGATTGAGGCATGAGTTCATGCTTTATTGATGAGTTCTAAATTGTAAAAGGGCATGAGTCATGCTCAAGACTTGTAAGCCAACAAACTTGTTCTATCATTTGATATTATCCACATCATTTTGTACCTACACTCACCATTGCTACCACTTCAAGTTTCTATAGAATCTAGCAATGTGTGAGGGTACCTTGGCATTGGTTGGAGAGGCCAAGGGGAGAACGGCTTGAACTCTTTGTGCCGTGATTGCTTGGTAAAGCGGTACAAAGGGGGATTAGGTACACCGGTGTGAAGAAATGGCCTCAACCTTCACCTTGGAGGAAAACTCGGTGAAGGGGTGAGAAGAGCTTGGCCGGGAGATCGGCAAGCTTCAACGCGCGTCCTCAACAATCCTCACCATCGACTTTGTGGATGCATTTGGGCAATGGGGCCCCTTTTCCGTCATATTGTGTGGATATTGCAAATGCTTTGATGGACAAAGAGTGCATATGATCTTTCATGACATTGTGGGATACAAAGAGTATTGCATTGTGATTTGAGAAGTTGCATTTTCATTTGAGATTTGGTTCCAATTACAAAGGAGACTCTGGCGGAATTTTTCCAAGAAGGGAGCCAAACAAGCTTATTGATTGGAGATTTACCCCATGGATACACTTGAAGAGTTATTCATAACTACCAAGGGGAGAAACACCAATCATTTGTAGCCGGATTGAGCTTTGGGACCGAATTTTGGGAATTTCTGGGATTTTACAAAACCCTAATTCAGTCCTAGGGTTTTTGGGATTAGGTCCGAGTGATTACACGACTCTATTCTACTCCTTGAGAGTTTTCAAATGAGCCATAGAACCCCTTAATCGGATATCACAATCTCGGTCAAAGTAGTCATGTTGACTTTCTGGTCAAAGTCAAACAGAATATACTTCCACTTTGACTGAATCAAAATGCTTTTAGGGGTAGGTTCTATCTTCCGTTAGCTTTCTATAGAGCCGTCAAAATCCTAATTCCGACATATATTTTGCGTTTTAGAGCCAAATTACTACTTTCAGCTGTCCCGCACAAACCCTAAAACAGAGAGTACTTGCCCACACCTAATTCTTACTGTGTTCATTTGGGAGGATAGTAGACACCATTACCTACCCATAGAACCTTCTTTTGTCCAATTCCGACATCATTTGGGCATTCTACCAACATCTTGCATTTCTTCACTATGCCGAAGGGAAGACCACGCAAGGGTGGGGATGTTGTGCAAGAAATGATCATTGGTGATGAGGACATAGAAGGTAATATGGATGCAAGGGATGCATTCATCAATGAAGACAATGGGGGCAATGTACATAATCAAATTTCTCAAGGGACACAAGCGGCGGTTAACCATGACACCCTCATGCAAATGCTTGTACAACGGTTGGAGACCTTAGACTCCAAGCTTGATTTTGCCCAAAGACAAAGGGATGCTCACGAGAAGTGGATGGAATTGTCGAATATCATCAAGAGGGATTACAAAGACTTTGCACAATTTATGGAGTCATACTCGAAGATGCAAAGATTCAAGCCCTCTACCCAACATGATAACCCATCCCACATATCTTCCAAGGATGTCAAAGACAAAATCTCACTATCAAAGTTCAAAGGTGACGGGTCATCTCCGCAAGAGTTGGAGGAGTGGGCTACCAAGCTTGACACCTATTTCCAACTTTACCCAAAAAGTGAGCGTGATATGGTACAATTTTCCTCCTTACATCTTGAAGATTATGCTCATCAATGGTGGAGGCACTTGGTCAAACAAGGGAACACGCCATCAACTTGGGAAGGATTGAAGCGGGAGATGAACTTGGCCTTCATTTCACCCTTAGTGCTCGACCGATACCATGAAGAATGGTATGAGCTTTCTCAAAAGGGGATGATGGTGAGAGATTACATCAAGAGATTTTTGAAGCTTTCAATGTACGTGGAAGGCTTGAGTGAAGACATGAAGATGAAAAAGTTTGTGCATCGGCTTGAACACTTCATCAAGGCGGATGTGTCGGCTCAAAGGCCTAGCTCTCTCAAAGAAGCTATGAGGTTAGCCGAACTCTATGAGCCAAAGTACAAGAGGTCTCAGCCCATCCAACCACTACTTCTTACAATTTTGGGAAAGGTCCTACCTCTACATTACCATCCTCTAATCCAAGAACTCCTACATCATTTGGGGGTGGACAGCCAAAGAATGGGATACATCAATTTGATGCCAAAAAGAGTAGTGACTTCATGAAGAAGAAGCCCTTTCAACCCTTCAAGAAGACTCAAAGAATGGATGATCCATTGAGGAGTTGAGAAGCAAAGGGCTATGTTTCAAGTGCAAAGAGAGGTGGTCACCCGGGCATGTGTGCAAATCAAAGAAGATTGTGGCCACTATGATCCTCATGGATGAGGAAGAGAACAAGGATGACTCTCATGACATTGAGGAATGGGAGGATTGCAATGAAGAAGCACATGAGGAGTCACTTGAAGACCATTCTTTCATCACGGAGGATGGTGAGTTTCCGTTTGATCCGGGAGGTGGAGTTAAGGAAAGCCTTGTGGACGGAGACATGCCTACCAATGCAGAAATTTCAGCTTGCATATGCTCTATCTCACAAGAGTTGTTGGCGGGTTGCAAGAACCCAAGCACACTAAGGTTGGTGGGGACCATCAATGGGAGGGTTGCACATATTCTTGTGGATTCCGGGAGCACTCATAGCTTCATCAACTCTAAATCCATCAACTCTCTCAAACTCAACACAAAGAAGACACCTACAACGTTCCAAGTGCAAGTGGCAAATGGGGAAAGTGAGAAGACTAGCTTGGTTTGCCCTTCTACAAAAGTGGTTTTATCCTCTTCATACACTTGGGAAGGTGATTTGGTGGTTTTGGATATGGGTCCCATCGACATTATCATGGGGTGTGATTGGTTGGCTTCACTTGGTGACATTCACATGAACCTTCAACAAGGTTTCATGAGCTTTCTACATCATGGGCAACAAGTGGTACTTGCTGCAAATGCACCTAATGTGATATGCAGCGGAAGTCTTTGTATTGGTTGATCCTGTCACACAATATGCTCACACCGTCTTCTGTATCCTGAGTTTCGTGAGTTTAGCAATCCATTTCATTTACTTCAAACTTTAAAGAGATGAGAGAGAGATATGAACACTGTACACCAGATTGGGTCCCGAATTACCCACTGAAGGGCCCCCTATCCCGATAACGAGATAGTATTTGCTTTATTACTTTAGAGAGAATGACTTTGGACTGTAGATAAGCCAAACGCAAGATCTCGGAGGATCGGAGAGCGGCTGATCTGTACACTGCTGTAGAAACACCTCAATGACTTGATCTTGAGCCTATGCACTCCTCCCAAGGGCATGAGGAAGGGCTGCACACCTGAGGCTCAAAGAAGAAGAAGGTGGACTGTTCTACACACTGTTAGAATGCTGAAAACACATATGAATGCTGAGTTACCTTCACCAGATGACTGCTGAATGTGTTGATGATGCAGAGAATGCTGGACACTGATGCAAACAACTGTTTCAGGGCTGGAAACTGTTGTAAACTGTTGCTTCAAAGCTGGATTCTGCTGTGGACAGAAACGCTGAGGGCTGGAGAGGACTGTGGACTGAAACGCAGCAGCAACAGATGATTTCAGGGCTGGAAACTGTACGGCTGGAGCAAACGCAGCACTGCTGCTGTGCTGGACCAGAAAACGCAGGTATGTAGGCTGAATGCTGCTGGTTTTCAGGCGTGGAACTGAGCTGAGTCTGGGGCTGAACTATGGGCATGAACTGATGCTGAATTCAGGCTGATTAGAGGCTAAGGACAAACACCTAGGGCTGGACTGAAGCTATGGTTCTCAAGGGCTGGAGAAGAAAGCTTATGGGCACTAGGGTTGGATTAGTCTTGGGCTGAAAGCAAGAGAGAGGAGAGCTCTTAGCACAATGAAGACTGAATGAGCAAAAAAGGCTCTAGGCAAGCCTATTTATACTAACTGGGGGTTGGTCATTTAATAAAGTTAATATTTATAAATGCCCAATAATGCAAATAATGATAAATAAATACTAATAAATATGGGAAAAATACCAGATAAATCCCAGTAAATTCCCTAAGGCTTTGGGGATGTTCTAAATGATGCACAGGCATATGTATGCATATTATGCAAGATGCAGAGTGCTTTCTGATGCAAACCCTAAGGCTTCTACTGACTCTACATGCATGAATGATTCTCTCCAAGTGGGTTAAGGGTCTTGACTGACTGATTGACCCACTAAGGCTGAGGAATGACCTACGTAGCTCGTGCCTGACTTATCCTGGACTGAGGATGTACAATGGGGTCACGACGTACGACAATTATCATCCTATTGGGTTCTAAAACTGTACAAATGCTGCACTTCTGATGATGAGCCATCTTGTCACCATGCACTTAGTGCAGAGTGCATGTGACATTCCCTCCTGATTAGCTTGGCGGCAGGTTCATGGCTTCCAAGTAGTCCGCCAATAACTGGGGGTACTCCTGGAAGAACTCCTCGTCGAGCCATACGGCTTCGTGGGTGCCTCGATCTGGGAACTTCGTATAGAACTGACGAATCCGTCGACCGGAACCATGCTTCCATCGATGAAGAAGGATCTGCTCAGGCTCAATAACTTCTGCCTCGTCTACCACGTCTGGCTGCTGTTCATCTGAAACATCAAACACTTCTGGACCAACATATGGTTTTAGCCAAGAAACATGGAAAACATCATGCATTGTCCAACTGGCAGGCAACTTTAACTTCATTGAGACATCACTTATCTTCTTAACTATTGGAAAAGGGCCAAAACTACGGAATGAAAGCTTGGGACAATGTTTGCCCACTTGTTTCAATCTCTGCTTCATGATACGCAAATAGACCCAATCCCCTTCCTTGAAGTGGACATCTCGTCTAGATTTATTTGCCTGTCTGCTATATGCTTCCTGAGCTTTGGTCAAGCGGTCTTTGACTGACTCAATAATCTCGGAAAATGCTTCCGTGGTTTTATTAGCCTCTAAAGATGGAGACACCATTCTCGTCAAAAGAGAAGAAAAACGGCGACCAAAGGCTGCTTCGTATGGAGTCCGTCCGACACCGGATGAATGAGTGTCGTTCAAGATAGCTTGGACCAATGGAAGATAGTGCTCCCATTTGGACTGCTGGTCATGACAGTATGACTTGAGGACATCAAAGGCCAATTGATTATAAATTTCTGTCTGGCCATCTGTCTGGGGATGGAATGCACTAGACAATTGCAACTTAGTTCCAAAGTTTTCAAATAATGCCCTCCAGAAATGCGAGGTAAACTTGGAATCTCTGTCTGATGTTATGGTGCTAGGCAAACCACAAATTGGATACCAATGCTTGAGAAACAGACGGGCTACGTCCTCGGCTGTGGCCGTATGCTTGCATGGGATGAGCATGCAGAACTTACTAAAGCGATCCACAATGGTAAAACACTGAGTGTTACGGGATCCAGTGGATGCTGGTAGAGGCCCTACAAAGTCCATAGATATGTCGATGAAAGGTCCGTTGGGGATAGGCAAAGGTTGAAGTAAACCTGCCTTCTTTGTATGGGGAACCTTGACTTTTTGACAAATCTTACAGGCTTGTACATGTGCATAGACATCACGCCTCATCTTTGGCCAATAAAAGGACCGTTCTAATTTCTCGAGGGTACTGTTGATATCCCTATGTCCTCCAACTAAGGAGTCATGGGCATCGTGGAGAAGAGCAGAACGCTTTTCTCGAGTAACACAGAGACGGTTCTTGTAGAACAACCAACCGTTCTGTACTGAATAGTGGCCAGGCTCAGAAGTGAGGGCCAAACTATACTGAGTACCAAACTCAGGGGAGTCGACATATTGGTCTTTCATACTATCCAAGTCCTTCCCCGTGATTTCGAGAATGGTAGCTTCTTGGACTGCCTGGATGCTGGACTTTCGACTGAGAGCATCTGCTACTGGGTTATGCTTACCAGGGATGTATTCAATCATACCTCCAAACTGTTGGAAGATTTGACTCCACCTGGCCTGTCGATCACTCCACTGGGCACTTGGCATAGTCTGAAGCCACTTAAGTGCTTGGTGGTCTGTTTTCACTGTGAAAGCCTGTCCATAAAGAAAAGGCTTCCAATGTTTGAGCGCTGTGATCACACCCAAAAGCTCTTTGTCATATACCGAATAATTCTTTTCGGCGACATCCAACTTTCTGCTGTAATAAGCCACGGGTCTATTGTCCTGCTGGAGGACTGCACCTATGGCTACATTGCTAGCATCGGTGATGACCTCGAAAGGTTCGTCCCATGATGCTAACTTTAATACAGGTGCTTCTGAGGCAGCTTTCTGGAGTGCACGGAATGCATCAAGTGCCTTACCTGTAACTGAGACTTTCTGCTTGCGAGTCTTCACCCCCTTGAGCAAGTCGGTAAGAGGTGCTGCAAGGTTGGAAAACTGATGGACATGGGTGCTATAGGCCTGACAAAGACCTACGAATGAACGGATTTCTTGGGCGGTCTTAGGAATATCCCAATCTAAGATCTCTTGAACCTAGGGGTCCAGTCTAATCCCATCTGAACCGATGATGTAGCCCAAATACTGAACTTCCTTAACACCAAAGATAGACTTTTTGGCATTTATGTAGAGCTGGTTATCTCGCAAAAGTTGCAAGACTTTCTCCACATCTTTCTCATGCTGCTCCGCAGTGGCTGAGAAGACTAGTATGTCATCAAGGAATATGAAGACACACTTCCCAATGTGGACTGCGAAAATCCTAGACATCATCTTATTGAACGTTGCGGGTGCATTTATAAGCCCAAAAGGCATGACTACGAACTCGTAGTGACCACGCTCTGTCCTGAAAGCTGTTTTTGGAATGTCAGCTTCAAAAATGCGGACCTGATGGTAACCACTCTTGAGGTCGATCTTAGTAAAAAACTTAGCACCGTCTAAACGCTCCAAAATGTACTCTATCCTGGGCATAGGAAACTTGTTCTTGATAGTGAGTTTGTTTAATGCCCTGTAGTCTACACAAAGGCGTGCCGACTTGTCCTTCTTTTGGACAAATAGGATAGGTGCAGCAAATGGGGAGGAAGAAGGCCGAATGAATCCGGCTCGGAGAAGCTCAGATAACTGCTTTTCCAACTCGCCCTCTAAAGTCTTGGAAAGACGATAGGGAAACCTGCTAGGAGGGTCTGATCCAGGGACCAAATCAATGTGATGGTCCTCAAGGCGAGAGGGTGGGAGACTGGGTGGGAGATCGTCCCTAAGCATAATGTCCTGGTGTCTGGATAGGAGGTCTGCTAACTGAGGGACTGACGATGTAAGGGATGCTACTAATGAGGGAGGGGCTGTTTGAGCACGAACATAAAGGAGTGCTCCTTCTGCTCCCTTGCGGATAGCTCGTCTGGCCTGGAGATGTGAAATCAATGGGATGCCAAGAATGCTTCTATCCCCACGAATCATGACAGGCTCAGGAAAACCTTTACAAATAGTAAAAGTGTCCTGCCCCCAATCGGGAAAAGGCTCATACTGACGGAACCACTGAATTCCTAAAATCATGTCACACCCTAACAGAGGGGAGACGATGAAATCTCGTTGAAATGAGGCCTTCTGAACTTCAAAGGCAAACTGCTGTGCCTTCTGGGAAATGTGGGTGCGAAGACCAGGTGTAAACCCGTCCACATCCAGATGATATGGGACTAAAGTGCAGTTCAATTTATTAGCCAACTGGGGAGAGATGGCGTCTTCAGAACTGCCCATATCGAAAAGGACTACAAACTGTCGGCCCTGGGCAGAGCCATAAGCTCGGATAAGGCTCTTCTGAGCAGCATCGCTCTCACCCTCCTGCTTAGCATCAAATACCACGGATGGTATAGGATGCATGGAAGGTAAAAGTTGAACTGCATTTGAGGTAGTAGGCGGGGCTGGAGGAGCTGGGGAGGCTGTGGCAACTGTGGCAGAAGGAGCTTTAGCAGCTTGTGCCGCTTGCCATTTGTGGCAATCCTTCTTACCATGCCCTATAATATGACAGAAAAAACATCTATTTTCTGACTGATACTTCTTTTGCTCCTCTGGAGGAAGATAACCTCCAGTAATGCCTGCTTTAGCCTTTTCATCAGGGGTTTTCTTAGGTTCTTTATCCTTCTTCCCCCCTGAACTGGAGCTATTACTGCTGTCCTTCTTAGCATCTTTAGAAGATGCATTACCTTTCCCTGACTGTGCAGCTGATTGTTGCTGCTGGGGTTTGGTACTGGACTGAGATGTCTGCATGGGCTTGCCCCCGTTGAGCTTCATTTCTTCGTTCTGAGCGAGAGTCAGAGCCCGGTCATATGTACTTGGTTCAAAGTTACGAACTGTGAACCGAATGTTGGAGTCCAATCCACGAATGAATTGCTCCATCTTGGCCTGCTCAGATAACCCTAACTGCTGTGCTAAAGTAATAACCTTACCGGAAAACTGAAGCACTGGGGAACCGTTCTGTCTGAGTCCATAGAACTCGTCTTTCAAACCGGTCATGTACTGGGGCGGGAGAAATCTGGTCTTCAGGTCATGGACAAAGATGTCCCAGTCAAAGGCTGTGACACCTGTGGCCTGGTCAGTATGAATACTAGACCAATGCTGCCACCAAGTGACTGCCTCACCAGTGAGATGGGGAGCCGCTAAGTGGACTTTGTCTTGTGGGTCTGTGATCCTAGCTAATGGAAAATGAGCATTAAATTGATGAACAAATTGATTAACTGAAGAATGATCACACTTACCATCATACTTGCTGAAATTCGGTTGACTGCGAATGATGGTGGTTGCTGCTGCGGGATGCTGGCTGGTGACACCTATGACTGGGGAGACTGAGGAGAGCTGCTGATACCTCAAGTGTATGGCCTCCTTTTCCCGTTGGTGTTCGAGTAGCATACGTTCTCGATCAAGCTCACGTTGGTGTTCCCGAGCGGCGAGTTCAGCCTAACGCCGGTCTTCGTCGATCCTGCGTTGGGCTTCCTCATAGTCCCGTCTTTCTTCTTTTTCTCTTCTCCTTCGGGCCTCGTCCTCTCTCCTTTGTTGTTCCATCTGAAAGAAGAGGGAGATGTAGTCGGGTGCTGCTGGAGGTGTAGAAGGACGTGCTGCTGCTGCCTCCAAGAGTTGGAGACGCTCCATGAGTAGCTGGTTCTGAGCTCTAAGAAGAGCTATGGTGTCTGCTGTAGGCGGAAGAGCAAGGTCTCCTTCGGGGGAGACGTCTTCCGGCTGATGAGTACTCTCTCCTGTAGACATGATGCTGAAGTCGGTGGTCGTGCCGGAACGCAATCTAACCATCCGAGGATGCCCCACGCTAGGATACGGTGTGTGTGGACTATCTGAATCTGATACCAATGTGATATGCAGCGGAAGTCTTTGTATTGGTTGATCCTGTCACACAATATGCTCACACCGTCTTCTGTATCCTGAGTTTCGTGAGTTTAGCAATCCATTTCATTTACTTCAAACTTTAAAGAGATGAGAGAGAGATATGAACACTATACACCAGATTGGGTCCCGAATTACCCACTGAAGGGTCCCCTATCCCGATAACGAGATAGTATTTGCTTTATTACTTTAGAGAGAATGACTTTGGACTGTAGATAAGCCAAACGCAAGATCTCGGAGGATCGGAGAGCGGCTGATCTGTACACTGCTGTAGAAACACCTCAATGACTTGATCTTGAGCCTATGCACTCCTCCCAAGGGCATGAGGAAGGGCTGCACACCTGAGGCTCAAAGAAGAAGAAGGTGGACTGTTCTACACACTGTTAGAATGCTGAAAACACATATGAATGCTGAGTTACCTTCACCAGATGACTGCTGAATGTGTTGATGATGCAGAGAATGCTGGACACTGATGCAAACAACTGTTTCAGGGCTGGAAACTGTTGTAAACTGTTGCTTCAAAGCTGGATTCTGCTGTGGACAGAAACGCTGAGGGCTGGAGAGGACTGTGGACTGAAACGCAGCAGCAACAGATGATTTCAGGGCTGGAAACTGTACGGCTGGAGCAAACGCAGCACTGCTGCTGTGCTGGACCAGAAAACGCAGGTATGTAGGCTGAATGCTGCTGGTTTTCAGGCGTGGAACTGAGCTGAGTCTGGGGCTGAACTATGGGCATGAACTGATGCTGAATTCAGGCTGATTAGAGGCTAAGGACAAACACCTAGGGCTGGACTGAAGCTATGGTTCTCAAGGGCTGGAGAAGAAAGCTTATGGGCACTAGGGTTGGATTAGTCTTGGGCTGAAAGCAAGAGAGAGGAGAGCTCTTAGCACAATGAAGACTGAATGAGCAAAAGAGGCTCTAGGCAAGCCTATTTATACTAACTGGGGGTTGGTCATTTAATAAAGTTAATATTTATAAATGCCCAATAATGCAAATAATGATAAATAAATACTAATAAATATGGGAAAAATACCAGATAAATCCCAGTAAATTCCCTAAGGCTTTGGGGATGTTCTAAATGATGCACAGGCATATGTATGCATATTATGCAAGATGCAGAGTGCTTTCTGATGCAAACCCTAAGGCTTCTACTGACTCTACATGCATGAATGATTCTCTCCAAGTGGGTTAAGGGTCTTGACTGACTGATTGACCCACTAAGGCTGAGGAATGACCTACGTAGCTCGTGCCTGACTTATCCTGGACTGAGGATGTACAATGGGGTCACGGCGTACGACAATTATCATCCTATTGGGTTCTAAAACTGTACAAATGCTGCACTTCTGATGATGAGCCATCTTGTCACCATGCACTTAGTGCAGAGTGCATGTGACACCTAAGAAGCTCTCTTTGATCACTCCAAGGCGACTCAAGAAAGAGATTAAGGCTTTTGGCACTATCTATGTGTTACATGTTACCCAAGAGGGGATGGAAGGCAGTGGACAGCACATAGATGAGGAAATGGCAACTCTTCTTAAGGAGTATGAAGATATTTTGCAAGTGCCAAAGAGTCTACCACCTAAGAGGGAGATTGACCATGCCATAGTACTTGAACCGAATGCAAAGGTTGTCAACAAGCCTCCTTACCGTTTGTCTAAGGTAGAAAGAGAGGAAGTGGCTAAGCAAGTGCAAGATTTGCTTGCTATGGGTCTTATTCAACCTTCACAATCTCCATTTGCATCTCCCGTTCTCTTGGTGAAGAAGAAGGATGGATCCTTTCGCATGTGCATTGATTATCGTGACTTGAACAAGGTCACAATCAAGAATAGGTATCCCATACCTCGCATTGATGATCTTCTTGATGAGCTCAAAGGGGCAAAGTTCTTCACCAAGATTGATTTGAGATCGGGATATCATCAAATAAGGATGAAGGAAGGTGATGAAGAGAAGACAGCATTTAGGACGGAAAGGGGATTGTTTCACTTCATGGTGATGCCCTTTGGTCTTACAAATGCTCCGGCCACTTTTCAAGCATTGATGAATCGGATATTGGCTCCCCTTCTTTTCAAGTTTGTGCTAGTGTTCTTCGATGACATCTTGATCTATAGCAAGAGCAAAGGGGAACATCTATGTCATGTGAAGCAAGTGTTTGAAGTGTTGAGGAAGCACAAGCTTTATGCAAAGGAGAGCAAATGCACATTCATGGTCAATGAAGTGGAATATCTTGGACACTTGGTGGGTGAGAATGGCATAAGGGCTGATCCTAAGAAAGTGGCATGTGTCAAAGAGTGGCCAACACCAAGCAATACAACTCAATTGAGAGGATTTTTGGGATTATCTTCTTTCTATAGAAGATTCATGCAACATTATGCATCCATTGCGGCACCTCTTACCGACTTGCTCAAGAGGGAGGCTTTCTTTTGGGATTCCATTGCCAACAAGAGCTTTAATGAGCTCAAGGAGTTGCTCACTTCAGCCCCTATACTTGTATGTCCGGATTTTGCAAAGACATTTTATGTGAGGGCGGATGCAAGTGGTAGAGGAATTGGGGCAGTTTTGTATCAAGAGCATGGAGTCATTGCATTTGAAAGCAGAAAGCTTACCGAAAAGGAGATGGGGCTTCATGTTTATGAGCAAGAGATGCTAGCCATACTTCATGCCATCAAGAAGTGGCATCACTATCTTTATGGTGCTCATTTCAAGGTGAGAAGTGATCATAGGGTGCTGAAATTTTTCCTCTCCCAACCAAATCTTTCTCCAAAGCAAAAGAGATGGCTGGCCACACTTCAAGGATATGATTTTGAGATATCCTACACACCCGGGAAGGACAATGTAGTGGCGGATGCATTGTCTAGAATGTGGGCATGCGCTACAACTTCAATCATGGAGGTATATAGTGAATGGATCAAGGGGATTCAAGAGGAATACCTCATCAATGAAGGTGCTGCCCATATTTATACCAAATTACAGCAAGGTGATGGTGGAGAGTTTCCTCATTACAAGCTTCACAATGGTCTCTTGTGGTACAAGGATAAGGTGTATTTGGTTCCTACCTCATTCTACATACCAAAGGTGCTTCATGAGATGCATTCTTCACCACTTTCGGGCCATCTTGGTGTACTCAAAACCTATGATAAAGTGAGCAAGAGTTTTTATTGGAAAGGTATATGGGGAGATGTGAAGAAGTTTGTGATGGAATGTGCTTCTTGTCAAAAGAATAAGGATAGCCATCAACTCCCAAGTGGTTTACTTCATCCATTACCTATTCCGGATGGTAAATGGACTCACATTTCTATGGACTTCATCACGGGTCTACCAAAGACAAAGCATGGATGGGATCAAATATTTGTGGTGATTGATAGGCTTACAAAATCAGCCCATTTCATTGCTTCAAAGACCACTTATGGAGCATCTCATATTGCCAAGCAATTTTTGGAACATGTATTCAAGATACATGGCTTGCCACTCAACATAGTTTGTGATCGAGATACCAAGTTCATGGGGACTTTTTGGAGGTCATTATATGAGAGCTTGGGTACTCAAATCACTCCATCTACGGCCTATCACCCTCAAACGGATGGGCAAACAGAGTGCACAAACAAATGGCTTGAGGTGTACTTGAGGCACTATTGTCATGACATGCAAACATCTTGGGATGAGTGGCTTTATCTTGCTGAATTTTGCCATAATTCAAGCAAGCATTTGAGTATTGGCATGTCACCATTTGAGGCTCTCTATGGATATCAAGTACATGTGCCATCGATAGCCTTCCATGAAGACAAAGTGGTCAATCCATTGGCAAAAGAAGAGTTGGAAAGAATGAGACAACTTCTTCAACTTTGCAAGGACAATATGAAGAAGGCTCAAGATGTCATGAAGGCTAATGCGGATGTTCATAGAAGGAATGTGGAGTTTCAAGAGGATGATTATGTGCTATTGAAGCTTCCCAAGAGTCGGCATAACACTCTCAAAGGTGTAACCAACTCAAAATTGGCTCATAGGTATTATGGACCATACTTGATTATCAAGAGGGTTGGTGATTTGGCCTACAAGTTGGATTTGCCTTCTTCGACAAGGATCCATACTATGTTTCATGTATCTAACCTTAAGAGGTTTATGGGATCTTTGCCTCAAGAGATGGAAGAGCTTCCACCCATGAATGAAGAAGGTGAGATCGTTTATGAGCCGGAGAGGGTTATTGGCAAGAGGACAAGAGAGTTGAGGAATCGGAATATTGATGAATACCTTGTCAAATGGAAGCAATTACCCATGGATGAGGCTACTTGGCAATCATTGGAGTATGTCCAACAACATGGCTTACTTGTGGATGACTTTCCGTGACCAAGTGGTATGGTTTACTTGAGCAAATTGGGTAATATGAGGAGAAGTGTACATGCTGTAATTTCTGGACAGCTTTGGGAAGGTCTACTATTGGGCCTATTTTTCTACTCCAACAAGCTTCATGGCGTATCCTAATGAAAGATTATGATGTGGGCTACATATGGCTGAGTGTACATATCATTTTCAGCCCAATATATGGAGTCTAAATGAAGGATTTTCAAGGGTCTTCATCGACTAGAAGGGCTGTCATAACAGTCCCACTCATACACTTTGGGCTTGAAGCTTTGTGGACTTGTATACATCCGGATTTTCATTGTATATGTGCTTTGGATGTACTTGAGAACTCTTAACCACTTCCCATTGATTACATTAGAGTCTCATACTTTGAGATTGTACATGTTATTGATTTTGAGGACAAAATCTTTGGGAAGGGATGGTTTGTAATAAAGTAGGAACTTTATTCAATAGGGTTAATAATGGGACAAGTCCATGTATAAAAGAGGGGACTTGGACCATGGTTGTAACTTTTGATGATCATTTTTAGAAATGGAAATTTATGTTTCTTGGAGCTCATGGCTTCTCTCTTGGCTTGTGGAAGGCTATTTCCATTCTCTTGGTGAGAGACTAAACACACTTAGGCATCATGTTTACATGGTGATTACTCATATTTTTCATGCATTACATCCCTTCATTCCAAGACATTTGACATGTCTGACTTGGGGCTTGTACATTACTATTTGGGCATACAGTTTGTGCAGGATAACAGAGGCATTGGGTTGTTGCAATCACGCTATGTTGCTAAACTTCTGGAGAAGTTTAAATTTCAGGATTGCAAGCCTATTAGTACTCCTATGGAGCCTGGGATGAAACTGTCACTACAAGATGACAGTGTTTCCTTTGATGCCACTACATATGCTCAGGGTGTTGGGTGCCTCATTTACTTGTGTAATACAAGGCCAGATATTCAGTATGCAGTCTCTCAGTTGAGCAGATTCATGCACAGCCCGCGGTTGTCACATTGGCAAGCTGTGAAGCGTGTATTCCGTTATTTGCAGGGTACCTTGTCTCTTGGATTGCTTTATCCTGAGGGGGGTGACATGCAGTTATACGCTTACAGTGATTCAGATTGGGCTGGTGATTTTGATACCAGACATTCCACTAGTGGAAATTGTTTCTTTCTTGGCTCTTCATGCATTTCTTGGATAAGCAAGAAACAGACCACAGTGGCCACTTCGTCTTGTGAGGCAGAGTACCGAGCAGCCTACACTACTACCGTTGAGTGTGTTTGGCTGCGTCGTCTCATGACTGATATGGATATTTCAGTGGAGGAGCCTACACCTATCTATACTGATAGTCAGAGTGCCATTGCTGTGGCCAGGAATCCTGTGTTTCATGCTCGCACGAAACACATTGAGATTCACTATCATTTTGTTCGGGAGAGACTCCAGGCAGGAGATATCAGTCTGATCTACTGTCCTACAGATCAGAATGTGGCAGACATCTTCACCAAGGCATTACCACGTCCGAAATTTGAAGCATTCCGCAATGCTTTGAATTTGTTTCCTTTTGGTGGATGATGTACAGTGATCACATATCACTCCAGGGGGGTTTGTTGGGTTTTATGCTGTGTATGCACCCAGAGGAGTGCTAGTGATCATCAGTAGATTACTGGGGCACTTTTTACTTCAGTTAGTGGAGGTTTTTTCCCCCAGTTTAGTTCAGTTTCACTTATATGCAGTTTATAAGTGTTTTGGTCCACCCGGCACATTTTATGGCCGGACATGTGAACACTTATCTTTAGGGTCACTATTATGTGGCTATTGTACTTCACTTTTATCAATCAAGCATATACTAAAGTCGTGTTCTCTCTCTCTTGGTTTTCCACGCCTGCTTGAAGCTCCTGTAAACCCTAACCCTAACACCCATTGCCTTCAAGGATCATAAGGAGTAGAGAGCTCCCTCTTGATGCCTTTAGCATCACAAAAGTCCTGAAACTGTTTGGACATATACTCTCCACCATTGTCGGAACGCAAAGCCTTCAGTGTTTTGCCAGTTTGATTCTCAACATGAGCAACAAACTTCTGAAACACTGAGAATGTATCACTCTTCAAACGAAGAGGATAAACCCACACCTTACGTGTGGCATCATCAATAAAAGACACAAAGTATTTTGCCCCTCCCAAAGAAAGCTGAGGTATCTCACATACATCTGTATGCACAAGCTCTAACTGAGCATCTTTCTGTCCAAGAGCTTTCTTGTGGGGCACTGGAGTTGCCTGCCATATATACAATGCTCACAAAACTGAAAACTTGAAAACTTTAGAGAAGGCAAGTAACCCAAACGAGACAATTGCTCCATTCCTTTGACACTCATGTGTCCCAACCGGCTATGCCACATAGAAATTTCCGGCAGCTCGGTTGCATTTACATTAGCATGGTGACAAACACCTGCATGCATGAAGTAAAGAGTGTCCACCTTAGAGCCTCTAGCAACAACCAGTGAGCCCTTACTAATTTTCCACTTTCCACGACCAAATGTGGTAACATAATCAGCATCATCAAGCTGTCCAGTAGAAAGCAGGTTCTTCTTGATCTCAGGCACATGCCTGACATCATGGAGCATAAGCTGTGAGCCATCTGAAAACACAAGCCTCACATCACCTCTGCCAAGAATCTTGCATGCATGGTTATCACCCAAATAAACCACTCCTTCATTGCCAGCAGTATACCTGACAAACAAGTCTCTGCAACCTGTGACATGAAAGGAGGCACCTGAATCAATGATCCATGAGTGCATACCATGACCACCTGTAAGAAGTGAATGGGCATCAAGTGAAGACGTAAATAGGACCTCATCCTCACTGCCACCTGATCCATGAGTGCATACCATGACCACCTGTAAGAAGTGAATGGGCATCAAGTGAAGACGTAAATAGGACCTCATCCTCACTGCCACCTGCATGTGACACATTGATTTCTTCAATCTTGACTCCACTTTTGCCCTTTGTCTTTACATCTTTGGCTTCATCTTTGTCTTTGTCTTTGCCTTTTCCCTTTTCTTTTTGATCATTTTTCCATTTGTAGCATTGCTTTTTAATGTGTCCCTTCTTGCCACAATAATGGCATTCCAAATCCTTTTTGGAGCGAGACTTGCTCCTTCCCCTTTCTTGGCTTTTTCCCCTTTGCTGGGATCTCCCACGTGCATTCATTGCATTGGACTTTCCAACAGAGTTGTTTTTCCTGTTCATCTCTTCTTGAAGAAGAGCATCCTCAACATCTGCATATGACAGCATAGCATGCGAATTGCTAGTGGCTGTCCTGAATGTGTCCCAACTCTCTGGCAAAGTGCATAACAGAAAAGTGGCTTTGAACTCATCGTCCATTGCCAACTTTTGATTAATGACCTGGCTGACAATACCATTAAACTCATTTAGATGGGCTGTCATAGACGCCCCTTCCTTCATCTGAAGACCTATGAGTTTCTTCAACCAATACACTTTGCTTGAGGCACTTTGTTGGGCATACAAGTCCTGCAATCTCTGCCACATTCCCCAAGCTGTCTTCTCTTCACGAATGCTGAAAAGTAATGAGTCTGACACAGACAACATGATAGTAGATCTTGCCAGCTCATCCATATCTTCCCACTCTTCAGCAGTAAGAGAAGCGGGCATTACACCCCTTTCTTTGATAGGCTTGTGCTGCTTTTTCTGGAGCAACACATTATAGCACTGGGTTTGCCAAATATCATAGTTATGTGAGCCTTCAAGCTTCTTGATGTGAAGCAATGAAGAGCTCTCACCTGTGGTTGCCATAACAATATGCAACCTGTCAATGCCTGACTCCCTGCAAGTGTGCAAACACTGCACCAAAAGCACACAAAGTGCTCACAATTGTTCTCCCAAGCTTTATCTCCCACTGCGGAAGCACGAATGCAACTTTACTCCCACTTTATGTGATGAAATCACCAAAATCTGGTTGCTGCAGATTTAGGACAGCACCTTAAATGTGCTCTATTGCCCTTCCAAAGTATTGTACAATAGTACTAAGTGCTCACCTGTGATGTACCAAACCTGTACCGGCAAGTACAGCAGCTGAAATTGAACCTTTTCCTCACTCAAATCAGTGTACAGCCATGCCAAAACTTGCACAAAGCTGTGCCAAATCTGTACCAACAGGTACAATAGCAATAAATGCTCTCCTGGCTGTCCAAATGAGTGAAAATCAGACTTTTACAGTCCCGTACACTGCATATAACAGTCCCGAACAGAAATTGGGCAAAAGCCCCTTGACTGCAAGCTGATTTCTGAGGATTCAAGGCATAAATGTCTTGCCTGCTGCTTTGCCGAGCTCAACAAGCATAAAATCTTGAAAAGCCCCTTGATTTAAGATCAATTGCTGATCATACATGGTACATTGACGCACATGAAGGCATCCAGAGTGTTCACGATGCTTCCCCCTAGCCACATATACATCCAAATAATGAAAGCCCCTTGATTTACAGGCACATTGAGTGCTTGTAAGGCATCAACACATTATCCACAGCATCAACTGCGAGTGCCTGCATGCAAATCAACCCAATCGGCACAAAAGCCCCTTGATTTGCACTGCAATTTGCTGCAATTTTGCCCAAATGTGCGATTTCTCACATCATACAGCATGTATGAGTGCTTAATTGCACAATTACATCAAAAGCCCCAAATTTCGACATCCAATTTCCTGCAAATTAATCCTGATTGTGACCAATGTCACCAATTTTGCCAATTTTGCTCAAAAATTGAGCAATTCGGCACCTGTACCTGCTCAATTGATTGAATTGATAAGAAATTCCCAAAATTGAAGGCAAATACCTCTTAATTTTTGAATTTCTCTGATCTGCAGGCTGAATTTCAGTTGTTGCAGGAGAAAGGGGGGGGCACGTCTGATGCTGCTGATGTGCAGGTGGGCAATTGAAGGAGAAAGGGGGGGGCACGTCTGATGCTGCTGATGTGCAGGTGGGCAATTGAAGGAGCTGCTTCAGTCTCCTTGTTACGGTGACTTAGCGTACGATGCTGGCTGCCTGTAGCAAGAGTCGGCCGCTTCACTCGTGGGAGATCCAGAAGGTGATGGCGGGCGAGACCAGGAGGAGGTGATCGGGGGCCGAGAGGTGGGCGAAGAAGAACTCGATAAGGCGTCGTTCAGACAACAGCAGCGCAGCGCCTCCACATCCGAGCTCCACAACACCACGTCGACCAATTGAATGCGCTGGCCTCCTCGCTAGCGCACGTGACGTTTGTTGACGCAACCTCCGACCGGTAGCCAGCCGACACGTCGCCAATGCTCGTTGCTGTGTTTTCGCCGCCTTCGCCCAACGCTCGTGTATTCGCCTGGTGGCCAGCGGTCGACTAACGCCTTGCCTAGTGGCCAGCGCTCATACGCTTCCCCACGGAGTCCACTTGCCGTGCGCCTTGTGGACCAACGGCTGCTGCCTTCGCCACCTCCGCCTAGTAGCGAGTTGAACGCCCAACGCCACCTACTGTCAACGCTACAGCCTCCTTGTATTCAACGCTTCAGTCTCCTACCTGCTGCCCTCAGTTTTTGCCATGTTCTGCACAGGGCAGCTTCACGTGTGCTTTAGCACCTACGAGAGATTCTGCCCACGCAGCACACACAGGCGACCAGTCCTGATGCAGCACGCAGGTCCGTACAGTACATGCAAGCTCTGATACCAGTTGTGTGGGAGAATTAGGGTTAGAGTTATTGTTCATGTGTGGGAGACATACACAGAGAGAACAAGGGAGAGAGAGAGAGAGAGAGTTGTGGGGATAAGTCAACTCATTGGAATGAGTGTGTGACTCCCCTATCACACATGTATATTGCACTAGTACACATAGTGCACTTAGTACATTAAAAGTACTAAGTGTACTATGTACTATAACTTATGGGCTTGTACACACTATAAGGGTGGGCATTATGCCTTTACCCCAACACACAGCTAAGGTGTTTTAACACCCTGAGCGAGGCTGAAAAAGTCCACATCTTGTAGCATAGACTGGCAATGGCTAAGGTGTTCAACACCCTGTGTGAGGCCAAAGAGCCCACATCTTGTAGCTTTTTGCACATACTTAAGTTTTGTGCTCATAGGTCTCATCCAGCCCACTAATAACACACAATCAGCGGCTCTAACACCAACTGACACTGCCACTTGATCTCTCGAGCATCCCTTGCACACAAACACACAAGAACAAGACCCAAAGATTGGCTGCTGACAGATCACCACCCAACCATAGCTCCTACGGAGCACCCCCAAGCCATGAGGCTAGGCCAACCCCGCGACCATGTCCTACAACAAAACTATGGTGTCCCACAGCACCACAGCCCACTCCTCCAAGGTGTTGGCTAGAGCCAAGGTCTAGGCCTTGCTTGGGTCATGATCCTCCAAGGGATAGACTTATGAGCCCTCAACGCACTTGTATAGGCATGGGGATCCAATAAATATGCGCCAGCAGTTATGATCCATGGGTCCATAACAAATGAGGACACTTGTACAGTGCAACTAGGGTTAGTATTAATGTTAAATCAGTAGCAAATCAACATTGTGTAGAAATGTGCAGATTTGGGGAAGTTTTGACCAGTTTTTGGCAGCATAAGCATGCATAATCTAGACTGGCCATAGATTGGGTTGAGAAACTAAGTCTTCCGCTGTTACCCACCTTTGCTTTGTGTACATATGCATGTTAGTAGTTTGAAATTGCAGGCTTTCGTTAGTCTACACCTGACACCTACACTCTTTGGACTCTAAATGGATGAACCTGTTGATCTTATTCTTTAATGTACTTCTATCACACTGTCTAGAAAGGCTGTGGCATCGTTTGGATGCCTTACATGAGTTTTTTTTCTTCTACAATTAGATCCTTCTGTAGTCAGACATGTAGACCGGCCCAAGGGCGGACAGATCTAGGTGCTGCCTGGGGGCGCTAGGCGGAGTTCGAACACGGGAGCTCCCTTCACTGAGTGAACCCCTCAACCACTAGGCCACGCTGCAATTGGCGACTTACATGAGTTTTGCCTAGACAGAGACCTTAAAAATGAGTCAGCACAAAAACCACTTATGATGACCCAGACAATCCTTACTTCCTTCTTTGTGGGAGACATATGATACCGATCACAAGACCAACCAAATAGAGCTCTCATTGAGGCCCAACCACAGAGGACTTCTCTCAGGACATCTAAAAGACTACCAGCATCCTGCAGACCCCAGATTTGAGTAGCCACATCCATGGACCATAACCAAAAGGAGATCACAAAGAGCTCAGAGTAGGCACCAACGGCACTGCTCAAAAAGAGGGCAAACACTGAAAGACACGAGGGTCTACATGTATGAAGACCTCACACCAATGCAAATCAAACATAGAAGGGATGTCTAAAACAAGTGCAAGCAGCTAGGGATCAGACATCATAAGTGTGTGTGTATATATATATGTCATGCCTCAAAATCCAGCAAAGACCACTCTACAGAAAATGGGTTATCAAACATGATTAAAAGCGATTAGAAGGATAAGCCTTTACAGTGAAATGTATGGATTAACCTGATTGAAGAGCAAGTACGGGAGCTTACCGTGCTCGGTATGTGGAGATTCAACTGGCTTGTGCCGTCATGTAAAGACTGCGAGAGATTAAAAAACAACCCATTAACCCATTGTCTAAACTCGCATTAGATTGATTAAAGTATGTTGTCATCTCAAAGCATAGCTCTAAGCTGAAGTGCCGTGTCCGAGTGTAGTCCTGTGATCGTGAAGTGCGTGGAAAGTAGAGCCATTAAGTCAAAGGAAAACGGGGGGAGCGTAAAAACGTCAAAACGTGCGTGAGGCCGGACGGACAAGGGCCCACGCGTCAACGTGTGTAGCCCACCCTACCTCTTAAATGAGCATTCGTGTGAAACCGTCAACACCCCACCTCACAAATGAGCATTCGTGTGAAACCGCCAAGGATGGTCCTTCTTCACACACATGGGCCCAAGCGTCAACGTGTGTAGCCCACCCACCTCACAAATGAGCATTCGTGTGAAACCGCCAACGATGGTCCTCCCCAAACCCTTCCCCACTCCCCGCCGTGACGTCAGTTGAGTCCAACATTGGACTCAATTGTGCACTCACGTGTCAAAGCTGCATTAGATGAGTGAATCTCCATTGTGATGAAGTGGCACAACACATGGGAGAAATTTAAACACCTTGAACCATAACATCCCTTTAGGAAGTGCATCCCTCTGGTTATAGTCACTTGGGTTGTTTAGTTCTTATGGGTAGACTCTCTCTCTCTCTCTCTCTCCCTCTCTCACCATTAGCTTTTTGGCTCATTCAAAACTTTCATGGCCACTCCTCTTCCATGCTATTGATTCCCTTGTCTCATTTCACAACCATATTGTATGGGGTATCTTTAAAGTTACATCGACATGAACAATAATATTTTTACTCCATGGTCTATTCTCAAATGTAGCTTCTTCTTCCTTTTTGGCTCATTCAAAACTTTCATGGCCACTCCTCTTCCATGCTATTGATTCCCTTGTCTCATTTCACAACCATATTGTATGGGGTATCTTTAAAGTTACATCGACATGAACAATAATATTTTTACTCCATGGTCTATTCTCAAATGTAGCTTCATCTTCTTTAAAATGTTATGACCTTTTGTTTCTACTTCATTAAAACCCTTTTTTCATACCCAACTAATCTATATATGATTTTCTCTACATCACTATCAATGTCATCCACGCACTACATTGCTCAGTATGCCATTCTTAAATTAACTTTATTTTTTAAATTTTAACCCTTTTTCACAATCATGAAATACGAACATCCCTTGAACCTTAAAATTCCTTTTCGCATTTCACTTTCAAAGCTTTAAAGTTACATTTAAAAATGTTGTGAAAGGCCACCTTTCAAAGCTTCACAAGTTACGTTTCACTTTCAAAGCTTTAAAGTTACATTTCGAGATGTTGTGAAAAGCCACCTTTCAAAAAGAATTATCTTATTAATCAGATTACTTACAAGAGTAGCCTATGTTATTGCTACAAATATTAAGAGGGATAAGAGAAAAAAGATACCAAGATTGGCACTAAAAACATGCTAACACATTTTACATTCCATATTTTATTGCAATACAACACATTGGCATCCCCCTTTCTCATTAGTGCATAAATGTCCCTAGTTTTTCCCTCCTTTAGTTTGACACCATTGATCCAAGACCAATCCTTGATCCAGACTGAAGTGTCAGTTGCTGTGGAACATAATTCACTATGCAGCACCTCCAACACCTGAGCCATCAAGTCTCTCTCCCTCCTATTTAGTTGAAATTCCAAAGATAACAAGTTCACCTCTTTCCACCCAACCAGATCCATATCTGTGTCCCAGTCTGGTCAAAGCGATGGGGAATGCTGGAAAAACAGTCCCCCCGTGGTTGCACTACAGATGCCATGATGGAGGCTTGCCTACTACTAGGGTATCATATCCCTTGGGAACAATCTTGCTTCTTGTGTGAGGATGAAAGATCGGAGTTTTTATGTAAAATCTTGAATGAGGTGAAAAAAGAGAGTGGTATTCTGGCTCTGGTTGTATAATAGCTTTGGTACAGTTAATATAAATAAATATTATTGGTCCCAAAAAAAAACATTGTATAACACAAGGGATGAGAAAATTAGTTTTTAATCAAGATGTTGGCTCATGCCAACCAATGATCCAATGTATAAACCTATAGCTTGTAAAATTCTTCGCACTGTGTTTGATGTTATTTTGGAGGAGGTAAAGCAAACATGCTCTCACCTTTTCTTACAACAAGAAACTATAAGCATAGTCAATGTTTGAACAAATGCTCTAAATGTTTTGCACATTTTATTGAAACATTTTATGCGTAGTCAATGCTTGAACAAATTCTCTAAATGTTATTGAAAGATGCACTAGTAACTGTACAAACTATTAACTTTTGTATAGGATGGGTTAATCAAAGCTATATTATGTGATTGATCCTTTCAAAACTATTAACCTATAATATCCATCCTTACCCACTCTACTAAATAATGGGTAAGTCAAATCTATACTATTGTGCTCCTTAGATGAGTGAATTTTGATAAATTCCTCCCCACATATCTTTGTCCATATTTTCAAAGCACATTTAAAGTAAGTTTTTAAACAATATCAAAAATAGAACTAATTAATTCATTGATCTTTAAAAATTGCATTCACACCATATTCCTCTTTAATCAAATCAGTTGTTCCGAAAGAGAGGGTAGTTAAGCTAAACCTATGATGTAAGGCAAACTAAGATGAATACACTTCAAAATGTGACTTCAAGCATGTGATTGATGCTTACATCTACACATGTCCACAACTTCTTTTTAGAGCCTCACATTGATGCTTACAACTACACATGTATAGCTAAACAATTAAAAAGAACCGCACATGGGTAGAAAACATGGACTTTTTGTTTCACATGCCCTGCACATTTTCCAAAGCAAAGGTAGGTGATTTTAGTGCATGCAAACCCCCAAGTGCTAAAATATAAGTGTCTAATAGGCATAATATAATATAGTTCTTAGATGGTGTAATTAGGGCGCGCGGGGGGGGGGGGGGGGGGGGGGGGGGGGAGGAGGAGTAAACATAGTTAAAGTGCTTCAAGAAAGGAGGGCATGACACGCTTTTCAAATTTTGAATAAACATAATAAGAGGTGTGAGACTATTTGTCAAGCTATGATTGCTGCATATAGATCAATAAAAGGCTAAAGCCCTTATTGCAATATTAGGATAATCACTCCACAAGCCCACGTGCATGTGTGTGTGTGTTTGTGTGTGTGTGTGTGTGTGTGTGAGAGAGAGAGAGAGAGAGAGAGGCAAGGTCCCTTCTTGTCTAAACAAACATATTAAGAAATTTATTGAATTTCTTGACATACTATCAAGGAATTCACAACAAGGTTGAGTATCAAGGATATATAAATAAAATTTTAATGAAGCAATCAAATAAATATATCACATGTTTAACCTAGTAAATATGGGTAATCATGGGATGAATATAAGGTCAACAAATAGAAATGATTTGTTGATCTTAGAAAATTTCAATGAAGCTAATCAAATAAATATGTCACACGTTTAACCTAGTAAATATGGGTAATCATGGATTGATATAAGATCAACTAATAGAATTGTAATATAGCAAACAAGTTGATTACAATGTATCTAGTATTAGATCAACAATGGCGGTTGATCATCCTCTATCTTTTCCTTATTGTTGGTTGTGAATATTTCTTAGTGCAAGGCTTCTAGGAATCATTTGACATTGATGTGTATATGTATAGGTTTGGAGGGAGATTATGGAGAAAAAACCATGGTCACTCTTTAGTGTAACCCTCGGGGGAAATCAATATAGCTATGAATACCATTAACTACATTCAAAAGAGGATATTCTTATAGGAAATTCATGTGGCAACCTCCTCTTTGGAAGCATCTAATAGGTAGTTAGAATTATACATATGGAATTTTGAGATAGGTTCTGGGAGGAGAGAGGCACTCTACATTCTTTAGCTAGCCATTGACACTTGGTGGGCATACTTTTTTGGTACTTGTGTATGTGGGCTTTTTGTGTATTTATAGCTCTATATGGTCACATATCTATTAAGCATCTTTTAGTCAATAATTGTACATAAAGTCTATAAATATTAGTGATACTGAGGACCTTGTTAGTTGGTGTTCTTGACTATTAATGAGACTATATGATACATTTTATGTGAGGTCAAAGGTCTCGTTTAGTTATATTTTTACATATATAAATATTAAATTCTTCTTTTAAAAAAATAAAAGTATCTTGTATGATGGATAAGCATAAACTCTATCATGCATTGATAAATTAAGAAGAATTAGTACTAAATAAGAAGACAAAAATATTCTTCACATAAGCAGTAAGGAAAACATAAACCCAATGACATTCATAAGAGAATTCATGCTATTCAGTTGAAATTGGAGTCAAAATTTGAGTTCAAAAGAAACAAGAAGAGAATATCAGTAATTTGAGAAAATCCATTTGTGTATGTGTGTGTGTGTGTGGGGGGGGGGGGGGCATGAGGGAGAGAGAGAGAGAGAGAGAGAGAGAGAGAGAGAGAGAGAGAGAGAGAGAGAGAGAGAGAGAGAGAATGAGCCCAAAACTTGCAAAGTAGACATAAGAAAACTTTTATATGTTTTAGAACATATGCATAGACATATTATAATGCAATAGGGAGATGAAGTGAGGGAGATATTGTGCGTGCCTTGGTGAAAGAGGAAGTGTGTGAAGAGAAGAAACAAAAGGGGAGAGAGTGGATGATATTTTTTACCACTCTCGTTTGAAATTTGAAATTATTGATAATGGGTGGTAAATTTTTTATTTTTTATTTTTTTTCTATTGTAGTTTTTGTTAGCGTCGCTATTAACATTGTTAAAGCATCATTAAAAAACAAGGCTTTTTTACAACAAAATAAAGATGCCATAACTTTACATTTATTGAGTCCTATATTGGACTAGAATTGAATCAAATTGAGCAATATATGAGCCCATAATTTTGGAGCAATTGAGTATCTTTAGACCTTAATTAAGCCCAAGTGCATAATAATCAAGTCGAATTAAATTAGACCATAATTTTAGTCCAATCAAGAAATACTTGATTCCAACAAATCTTGGCTCACAAGGGCCTCTATAATGGCCTACTCTTTTTTATATCAAACTATTAGATTCTAAAATTTGGGCTCTACAATGAGCCACTCCTTTTGTTCCAATCCTCTAATTAAGGGTTCCCCAAGAAGAAGAGTATAATGATCCATTTTAAAAATATGTATATAATCCTCTTAAAATAAGCTCCCCTTTATCTGTTATGGCCCACTCTTTTTTATTGTAATCCTCGTAAAGAAGAGTTAATAGCAATCATTTTTCAATCTAGGCTTTGGTCCATATATTTAGTTCCATGAAGAAGAGTCGTATAGTAATGTGGACAAAGGATCAAGTGTAGCTTTGGTACACAAATATGGGTTCTAAGAAGAAGAGGAGCACACTAAAGTGGATAAAGGATCAAGTGTAGCTTTGGTACAAAAATATGGGTTAATAAGTATGATCTTATGGGCGAGAGGCAAAGTAGGCCTTATGGTTAATCATCAGCCCAAGAATCTTTAAATTGATCAAGTGACAATTTGTGCTCAACTACTGCAAATTTATTCACATAACTCAAGTAACCCTTCTCACTTTTTCTTAGTGCTCATTTTGCTTGTGTATATGATAATAATGGATGCAATTCATGTGTAAGATCACTTTTAAGTGTTAAAGTTTCATCATTATGTGTAATCCACATTGTATGAGTGTCATAATCAATTTATAAGTTAAACTAATGATAAAAAGCATGCCTAAGATGATATCACAGTGTGCACATTGACTATCATAATCGATTTATAAGTTAAACTAATTCTAAAAAAGCAATGATAAGATGATATCACTAGTGTGCAAAGGTGTAATTAATAAATTTCTTTTCTCTTTATAAGGACCAATCATGATTTCTAATTGATGAACATCTTTAGTGCTATTATATAACGTGTACCTTGAAATGCACACTTGACCTCATAAAGAGATGGAGCCATTGCAACTTCTTAACAGCACATTCGAAAATAAAATCGTGGGTACTCTCATCATCATACAACACTATGACATTATGACCATTGATTTTTAGCCTTCATTTTAATCAATGAATAAGCCAAATCAGGGTTACTTGGCATATCGCTTTGGTCTCCATTACCATCTGTTATAGAGTGGAGACAAAGGTAGTATGCAAACACATATACATCAAGCAAGGAGAGATAGAGAAAGCACAGCACTCAAAGTAGTAAAAGTGAGAGAAGTAAAAGTGAAGTGACATGATAAGGTCACGTACAAATACTCATAACAATGTATACACACACTCGGAGGAAAAAACCTCCTAATGAGGAAAAAAGCTTCCCATCCCATTATTAACCTACATCCAAACAGCACTACCATAACAAATCCCCCATGTAGTAGTGATGATACAAACATGTACAGGGATCATGTGGTTGATAAATCCCCAAATGGAAATAAGCCTACAGCTTTGCAAAAAACTTCAAACTTCTCTCGCAAGTGAGCCTTCGCGTGAACATATCTATTGCCACATTATTATGTTTGTGTAGAGACATAAGCCAAGCTAATCTCTCCTGTAATGAGCCTCTCCCTGACATAATGATAATGCACCAAAAGGCTTTTGAGCCATACACACTCCATAGTCATAGCTATAAAGGACGCCGTGTACTCAACTTCATAACTTAAAGTCACCACACTGTTGGGTACTTCTTGTTGAGCCATGATATACATGAATCACCAAGATAAAAGAAAAAGTCAGTAGTGGTGCCATAACATTCATGTAATCGGAGTCACTTAAAGCATACAACTATCACCCCCCTTAGCATAGAATAGGCTAAAGGATTGAGTGTCCTGTAAGTAACAGATTATTGGCTTTCCAGCCTACTAATACTTACTTGGATTATGCATAAACTTGCTTAGCTCTACTGGGAGACCCCAAAAACTGAATGTATGGCCTTGCATTACATAGATAGATGAGGCACCCAACAACTTACTAATAAAACGATGCATCAAATGGTTCACTTATATCCTAGAGACTGAGCCTAGAACCTATCTCTATTGGTATAGAAATAGGCTTATAGTCTTCAAGACCAAACTGTGTAAGCAGTATGTGTATATACTTTGAGTGCAACATCACAATACCATCATCATGCTCCATTAAACCATATGCCCAAATAACAATGCCACGAGTCCAAATCTATTATCTCAAGTGATACATAATTCAGCCTTGAGAATGCTGAAATCTTCTCCTCATTTTAGGGCGTGTGAGTAGTATGTCATCAACGTATAAAAAACAATGACCAAAAAAGAATTCTTGCTCCTTTTTACATAGAGGATACTCTCAGTTGAACTATTGTAAAAACTATTTGCAATCAAAGTATGCATTTATCTTCTCATACTATGCTCTAGGAGCTTACTTTATAAATATTTTATTAACTTGCATACTTTAGACTCATGTCCCTTGTCAAGAGAACCATGAAGATGAGATTCATAAACATCCTCATGTCCCTTCTCAACAAAATCACAAAGCTGAGATACATAAACCTCCTCATACAAATCACCATTCAAGAAGACACTCTTGATTGATGTATATTCTGACCATTAAGATTTGGAAACTCCGATATAATCTTTGCCTTTTAAGGTGCAACAAAGTGCAAAAATTCAAGTGAACAAAGCGGGCATGCCATAGCTCTAAGCCACTCATAGCACATGTGCTGGCAGTAAACTGAACAAGCATTATGTGCTAATCTGTCATATATATCAAACTTATAAAGCCCATGGCTTAGAGTATCGCATATATCATGACCATCACTCCAGTCATGAATTGTGCACCTGCCACCATCAATAATATTGACCACCACTAGGCATGTCCTAGAAATTGTAGAAGATTGACATTAACAAGAATTTTGAGAGAGTGATTGTCCCACCATTTATAGTGTGAGCACAATCTTACCAACTCCTTTCATTGGATATAAGGAGTTGTTTGTACATGTGACTATTCCTCCTTGAGGAGCAGACTCAAGGGAGAAAAACAAATCACACATGCTTGCTAACACCACTATCAAAATACCAAGCATGCATACATCATGGACAGAAGGGTCATAATTGTAGTGCATAATGAATGCCCAGTCATCCTATGCATAGTTCATTGACTCTTTCTTTTCGGTGCTTGGTGTCGATACATTAGCCACATCCATGCCTCACTCTTTCTTCTTCTCCTTCACTATCCTTTTTTTACATTCATAGATATAATGGCTTAGTTTTTTAATAATATTTGCTTTTTTCCTTTCTTCTTGAGCTTATCACCCCCCTTATTGACATCCTTACTACTAGAAGACTGGCTGACTTTACCTTTGGCAATCTTTAAAAAAACTTTGCCTTTACCTTTTTTAGTGGCAGTGAATGCTTGATCTCCCACATGTATACTAGTTTGGGTTTGCCGAGATTGATCTAGGCCTCATCAATATATGCAAGCTGCTCTAAAATCTTTGATCCTTGTGAAAAACGTATCCATTAATTATCCCTCATTCATATGCTCGGACTCTAACTACTTCCATAAGAAGGAGGCCACTTGGGCCCTCGTTATGCTAGTAAAGCGCAATAAGCATATCCCAAGCCTCCTTGGTAGTTTTATATGAGTGAATATAAGGAATAATTATCCTTTTGTGGAAAGTACCACCGGTGTATGTGCCTTTGCATGTCTACTACCCCACCTTCCTTGTTCTTTTATGGGAGGTACAGAGGTGGATGCAACAGTTACATCTAAACTAGAATCACCATCCAAAGTACTTATACAGTCTTGTGTTGGCAAGACAGGGTGTGCCTTAATGTTAGTAACAAGATTCCAAAGCCCTTTAGCAACCAATACATGATGTATCATATAGAACCACAATGGATGCGAGTGTTCCTCAATGCTAATAATAACATTCTAAAGCCCTTTGGCAAACCAATACATGACACATCATATAGGACCACAATGGGTGTACCTCAATGCCAATAACAATATTCCAAAGCCCTTTGACAACCAATACATGAAACATCATATAGGACCACACTGGCCCTTAACGCTTAATCTCAGTGGAAGGCATCCCATCTACATCATTGCTTGCCATTTTAGATTACAGACTACAAATATCCCAATAACTTGTATGTACTATCACAATGCCTCATTGAATGCAACCAAGATAGCTACCAGTAGATCATTGATGATAAAGAAACCTACAAAGTGTATGAAAAATGACAAGGTGTAGAGTGTAGAAATGTTACTAGTAGGGATGAAAAAATCGATGACAATGATGAGACGATGTTGATGAAGCTGTTGATAATAAGCTCAAAGATGCTATAATGATGGAGAAGATGACCATATCTATACACCAAATGTATGTAAACTTATAATTGAACCAAGACATTTTGAATTGACACTCCTTGAGGATGTCTATAAAAACCTTATAGTAGCATACACGAACAAGCCGTGAATAACGCCCAAAATGGCCCAAAAAGGTACAAAAGTCCTGATACCTTCTCCACCACCAAAGAGGATAGCTTAATCCAAGACAATCATAAAATAATCATAACTCCTGCTAACATAGTTAACAACACACTATAGGGTATACCTTCTCCACCTAAGAGGATAGCTCAATCTACGACAATCATAAGAGCAAATCAAGGAGGTGATGAAGGAGGTGATGAGGGGGTGAGGATCAAGAGAACCTCCTTAATATGATACAATTAGAAGAGTAGCTCGAGGAGGTGATGACAAGGGCCAAGAGAACCTCCTATGATACCGATTGTTGGAGTTAAGACAAAGATAGCAACACACACTCAATTGTATTATAGCAGGTTCTCTTGGCCCTCACTCCCTCATTCACATCACCTCCTTTGTTTATCTCAGATTGCGCTATCCTCTTAGGTAAAGAAGGTATACCCTATAGTGTGTTGTTAGCTATGTTAACACCATCGTTGTGCACAACATATCCTCAAACCAATCTAGATCATAGCCACTATCATCGTTGAATTCTTCTTTAATGTTGTGAAGTTGAGCGACTAATGACAACTAGCGGTTTAGAATTCTTCCAACATTGAGCAACAAAGTGGCTCATGGTTGATTGCACTCATAACGTGTAGGGTGAGGCTTTTTGGCAACATTAGTGTTGTGATTATAGTCTTGGGATGAATTACATTGCTTTGATCATTAGAGTTCTTTACATTCTGAATGCAAGGAATGCATACATTGCTATTTCCTACCTGAAGCTTTCTATTTACATTAAAACTTAAAATAATGAGATCCACTAGGAGCATTGATGAAGGGATGAGAAAAAGGTTACTCGATTATTGATGAAGCTTGAGAATTGGTATTTATTTGGGTAACAAGCATTGGATTATCGAACGTTCTTATTTAAGCCTTTCTTTCTTTCTGCATCATCACGAGCTAAAGCAATAGCATCAGCAAAAGTGATGTAGGATTAAACACATTTACCTTGGCTTGTATGGTTTCTTAAGACTAGATTTGTATTGACATTGAAGATTATCTCCAAGCACCACTTCACAAGCATGTGAAGTTATATAGTAGAGTTTGCCAAACTTTTCGTTGTACTGAGGTATAGTCGAACATAGACCAAGTGTCCCATGCACGATGAGATTTGAGTACGATGGTATAGTCTCTTAGTCGAACATAGACCAAGTGTCCCATGCACGATGAGATTTGAGTACGATGGTAAAAAGCGTACTTTCACCTTGTGTTAGAACTCTTCCCCAGTAGTAGGCTTGTTAAGAATGTTCCAGGAACGTTTCACCAAAGTGAAGCACGTTCAACCATGTGGTTGGAAGCACACAATCTTATCTTTAATTGAAAAAGTCTCCTCAAACAAGTTTTCATCCAAATGACTCAACCATGAGAGCATAAGACGAGCATCTTTCTTGATATCAAATTTAATGAAAGAAAAAGTATAATGGCTAATGTTATTGCCATTTTTAGTTTCTTGAGTGTCGAAGGCAGCCTTGATGATCTTGGCAATACATGCAGTAGTAGGAACTTCATTAATATCAACAAGTCATTGCTTAAGGTCATGACACTTTTGTTCATATTGAAGTAATTGCTTAAGGAGTTAAATTCACTCAGTAAATGTCAGTTGGCAGAAGTGGGAAATTGGAAAATCCACCAGCTTGAACTTGATCATCTTGATTGTTGGTGTTGATGTTGGCAGTTCCAATACAATCGGCCAATAGAATCCATGGTGCGGGTTTAAGAAAAGTGTCAATAATTGTTAGAGAAGCTAGTTCTAGGTGGCAAGTTGGTCTTGCAACATGGCACACACACGTGTTGTGGTAATCTTTTTGAAGCTTCGCATTGCTCGTGGTCAAAGGAAGCATGTGCATAACCTCTTTGGGGTTTGGTACCATCGGTAACTCTTCTTTGATGGGAACATGAATGGGTAAGGCCACTGCAAATGGGCAAGGTACTACCTCTTACTGCTTGGCATCCAATGGCCTAATGAGGTCCACGTCTCCTAAGATAAAATGTTATAGCTAGCCTCACCATCAAACCAAGGTGAGCCACATAACTAAGTGATCTTTCTGGGGGAACTCTAACCCAAGGCGAGCTAGTTCCACTACTAGTTCTATTTCAGATACATTAAGCATAAATATGAATGTGATTTTGGCATAGTTATCATTTGAAAGTATTTAATTGCATTGCTTACATGCATATCCCAGATGAAAAGAGAAGGAAATTAGATACAAAGTTTGAAATATGTATATCCATTAGATATGGCTCACATTTCAAAGGTTATAGGGTGTATAATCCTAATTCCAAATTAGCTATATGTGTCAAGAGATGCTATGTTTGAGCATGACAGTGAAAGTAGCCCTAAGTACAAAAAGTAATGGTTCAAAAATTTCTAGCTAAGGATTTCCCCATGAGGTCATCCATCACTTCTCAAAGTTCCACATCCTCTATACCAAAACAAGATCAAGATATGGAGGAACAACCAGCCCCTATATATGAAGATGAAGAAACCTCAACCACAACAAGATCAAGATATGGAGGAACAACCAGCCCCTATATATGAAGATGAAGAAACCTCAACCACAACACTAAGGAGATTTACAAGGGAAAAGTTCATATCTCAAAGGTTGAATTACACATCAAAGTTTACAGCCACACATACAAGCTTCATGGCTAAGTTCAATCCCATAATTGAACCTCCGACATATGAAGAAGCATGTACAAAGCAACAATGGGTGAAGAACATAATGCTCTTTTGAGCAATGATACTTGGGAGCTTGCAGACTTACCAAAAGGCAAGAAAGTAATAGGATGTAGCCTAAGGGTAAAGCTAAATTATTCAAATGGTTCTATTGATGGCTATAAAGCTATGTTGTGTGCCAAAGGATTTGCTCATCAAAGGTATGGAGAAGACTATGATTTGCTCAAAGGTATAGAGAAGACTACAATGAAACATTTTCCCCTATTTGCAAAGATGACAACTATGAGATTGGTCATGGCATTAGAGCAGCCCACTATGGATGGCCACTTCTTCATCAAATAAATTTCAAGAATGCATTCCTTAATAGAGATTTATAGGATGAGGCTTACATGTATCCCAGGGCCTGGTTATGTTCATGCCGCTTATCCACATAAAGTACGCAGGTTGAAAAGTATGGATTGAAGCAAGCCCTAAGGGCATGGTACAAAAAGATCAATGGGTTTCTCAAATTTTAAGGGTTCAAGAATAGTGATATAGATCCTACACTTTACAATCAAACATAAAGGTAATGATATCAATCTCATCATTCTATATGTTGATGACTTATTCTTACCAATAGCAACATGGAAAGTTTGAAAGTAGTGGCAAAGGAGTATGAGATGAAGGATCTTGGAAAACTCCACTACTTCCTTGGAATTGGAGTCTTTAGGGACGAATATAATATTATCCTGTCATAACAAAAGTATGCTCAAGAGATTCAACATGGATTCATGCAAACCTGTCACTCCTATGAAAGTAAACTTGAAGCTTGAGAAAGATAATGGCTAAAAGATCGATGATGTAAACATGTTCAGATAGTTAGTTGGAAGTTTGATATACCTTACAATCACAAGACTAGTGTTCAGATAGTTAGTTGGAAGTTTGATATACCTTACAATCACAAGACTAGATCTCTCATCCTCTGTGAGTGTTGCGAGTCTATTCATGTAAGAACCTAGGTAGTCTCACTCATTGGTAGCCACGAGAATTTTCAAGTATATCAAGGGTACATTTGATCATGGATTGATTTATGAAGCTCCCTCTCTCCCATGAAGTTATTTGCATACACAAATGCTAATTGAGTTAGAAACATAGAAGATAAAAGTCTACATCAGGATATTGTTGCTCACTTAGAAGTGGTATGATTAGCTATTTAAGCAAGAAACAACCCATAGTTACCCTTTCATCAACTGCAATACAGAGGGGTAGCCAATGTACATTTAAAATCATATGGTGTTAAGAAGGATGATTGAGGACATTAGCATTATTCTAGGTCCCAGTGAAGTCTTTTGTGATAATTTATTTTTATCTGTAGGACCTCAATAAATCTAGAATAGTGCTATTGGTTGTTTTGCTTGGCCATTCCTATCAGGATGGAAAGCAAAACTAAAATCATTTCTAGATCCTTGATTAGAAAATAAATCAATCCAAAAAAGATTACAAAATACGAAATCACGATTATAAATGATGACTTTTGGTAATCCATGGTATGTAAAAGCATGTTGCATATATGCAACTTATGAAGTAGATAATGTCTTTTCATATGCAATGAAAAATGCTTACTAAATCTATCAATGATAGTTCATAGCATGTCATTTCATGTAGATGTGACAGGTAAGTAGTAATGAAACCCATGGAGATTTCTTCCCAAGGGGCATTAGGAATAAGTAACAGTATGAGCAAGCCATGCTATTTTCCATGATGTCGCTTAACTCGTTGATAGATTATAAATTCAAAGATAAAGTTTGCAACATTATTCTTTACATTAGGCCACTAAAAATCATATTTGACTACTTTCATAGTAGTGAGTATTCCTCTGTGTCCCATGTAAGGTGGAGTATTCAATTCTTCTAGAAGCAATTTTCTAAATGGAAGAGGGATATATAAACACTTTTAAAAAAATCATATTTGACTGCTGTCATAGTAGTGAGTATTCCTCTATGGCCCATGGAAGGTGGAGTATGAAATTCTTCTAGAAGTGACTGTCTTAATGGAAGAGTGATACGTAAACACTTTTCAAAAAAAGGAAATCCATCATTGTGTGAGTAATTATCATATTGGATTGTACTTTCAACCATGCATGAGAGAAATCAAGATCATGCTCATATGTATCATGCAACATAATATTTTAAAATTAATATTAAACATAAAAATATTAGCAAATAGAAGGACGTCAATTGAATGAAAGGATGAAACTTTGAATAAATGATGTCCATTTAATATGACGATAAAAAATATAAGGTTGACTAAGTAGATGCCTTATACTCTGTTGATTAATATTAATCATAAAGACTCAGAGCTCATTAAGTAATGTGTCCACATACAAAGTGCATTAATAATAGAAAGAAGTTCTTAAGTACTATAGTTATCTTAAAAGGTTTTCGCTTTCAACTCTCTTATGCAAGAGGATGGACCACATGGAAAGGTTGGGAAAAATTTGGCAATTGTATTATAGGAGCATGCATTAAGATATGCTCGAGTGTATCAAAGGAATTCTGTTGGTGCTCACCCCAATGAAAAATCATATATTTTTAAACGTGTCAAAGGATTTTTATTGGTGCTCAACTAACAAAAAACAATCTTCTTCTTAAGACGCATACTTAAAGGTAATACAATCAAAGATAAGTAATGGAGAAAAGAATTGTGACTACAAAGACCTAGAAAAGAGAGAACCTTGTTTACATTCTTAGGAGTATAATAAGGTAGTATGGTTTGAAACTTTTTAGGGTCTACTCTAAATACCTTTGGCAGAGACAATATGACCTCGATATTTGATTTCTTTTTGAAAGAAGAAACTTTCCTCTGGATTGGCATACAATTGGTTTTCTTTCAAAAGTCTGAAAATAAGTGCTAAATGATGTTTGTGTTATTCATCATTTTGACTCAATACAAGTACGTGATCAAAGAAAACAATATAAAATTCATCATTCTACTAAATGTAACAAGTGTGTTTGTTAGATTGAAAGCCATTACAATAAATTCGTAGTGTGTGTAGAAGCAATTTTATACACATTAGAAGCATGTATACAAACTTGATGATATCCAAATTTCAAGTTAATTTTACTAAACACACACGCACCATACAAATCGTCCACACGTGGAATAGAATATCTATTTTTTACATTAATCCTATTCAATTCCCTATAGTCCATGCACATACGATATGGATTTTCCCACTTGTTTTGAGAAGTACCTGGAAATAAAAAATGGGAAGATGTCATGGCAACATTGGATGTAAATACATGGGAGTTAATGCCTTTACGTAAGGAAAAGATGTCAATTGGATGTAAGTGGGTCTACTAGGTCAAGAATAACTCGCATGGATCAATGTAAGCAAGTATGAGGTAAGATTTTTTTGCCAAGGGTTATGTGCAGACCCATACACATAAGATTGGTTTTGTCAATTGGATGTAAGTGGGTCTACTAGGTCAAGAATAACTCGCATGGATCAATGTGAGCAAGTATGAGGTAAGATTTTTTTGCCAAGGGTTATGTGCAGACCCATACACATAAGATTGGTTTTACCAAGGGTTATGTGCAAACCTATGCACATAAGATTGGTTTGCCAAGGTTTATGTGCAGACCTATGCCATTAACTCTATGAGCAAGTATAAGGTAAAATTGGTTTCCAGGGGTTATATGTAGACCTATGCCATTGACTATGAGGAGACATTCAGCCCGGTTGTGAGAGAATGGTAACTGTGAGAATTTTTATTGTTATGGCTACAACAAAGGGTTGGTCTTTACATTAAATGGTTGTAAAGAATGGTTGTAAAGAATACTTTCTTTACATTAAATGGTTGTAAAGAATACTTTTTTTATAGTGAATTTCAAGAAGAAGTATACATGATATAGCCATTAGGTTATGAGAGTGATGCACGTCTATATTTTGTGTGCAGATAATGCAAAGCCTTGTATGGCTTGAACCAGGCACCCAAAGCATGGTCAAACAAGATCGAGGAGTATCTTGTTACCATTGGATTTCAGATATCCAATGCACATTTTTTCAATATATGTAAAAAAATAGATAAAGGGATCATGTTATTAATTATTTATGTGGATGACTTGATTATCATTGGTGATAGTGATGTTGACATGCATGATGTCAAGATGCTTTTGAAGAAAAAGTTTAAGATGAAGGATTTCGGTAAGAGAGGTGAAACTAGCTCTAATACCAAGTTAATTTTCATGGATTTATCAAGGTGGATTTATCAAACACAACTAGAGGAATGGATTTGACATAATCTAGATACTAATAAAAATTAGTGAAATATTAATAAAATGACACAATGAGGGTATGAATCAAAAGAAGACATTTTGCATTAAATTGGGCCTCTTTTTATAGGCTCAATACAAAGTGATTTGCTCCATGGCTTAGGATTTGGAAGCTCAAAGTGGATCAAACACAACTAGAGGCATGGTTTTGACATAGTTTAGATACTAATAAAGATTAGTGAAAGATTAAAAAAATGACACAATGAGGGTATGAATCAAAAGTATAAATTCTGCATTAGATTGGGCCTCTTTTATAGGCTTGATACAAAGTGATTAGCTCCATGGCTTAGTGATATAATCCACCTAATCATGCTTAATTTACCTAAATCTAATCCCTAGAATCTAGCCTTCACCTCCCTCTCATAAATGTTGATTAGTGACTTTGTTCACCTCACTTGCCCACTTGCAATAGGTGCCTAGATCTAGTGAATTTTGGATCCTTCTTTTAGTCCATTTTCTACATTTACATGATCTTTTGATCCTTGGAATCAAACTATATCAAATAACTAAGGTACATGCTCCCCCTTGCTACACAAATGTTGTACCCTCTAGCGTATTGATTTCCAACAATCCTCACTAGGTTGTGCTATGTTAATTTCTTTACCTTTGGCATGCCCATCATATGATACACCATGTCCCTCTTTGGAGCATTTTGATTAAGACAAACTATAGCTCTTTCATCAATCATGTATGACTTGAAATGATCTAAAACAGGTCTCAAATTACCATCTTCCTCTTCTTTTTAAGCCATGATCCTCTTGGTTTACCTTTCATGACTTCAACCAAGCTTTATTTATTTTTCTTCTCTCAGTCTTGGTGAGTTAAGGCTTTATCTTTTTCACAAGTTTTCAAGGGTATGTTTGTCACTTGTTGATTACTATTTTGTTTAGTTCTTCATCCCACTTCTCAGTTTTCAAAGAATTCCTATTGTACTTTTGTGGCCTCAATATATCTCAACCACATCAGTGAGCATTGTTGAGAGATCTAATCGTGGTGTTGTGTGTATGTGGGAAATCACCCTAGAGGTGCAAGATATTGTGGTAAGATAAGAATGCCACATGTGATATTGTATGGTGTGTGAGTGTTAACCAAAAGAGTGGAAAAGGATTTGCCACATGGATGATGATGTGTAAAGTGGGATAAGGCTAGAAGGCCTATATCATTGTATGGCTCATTTTTGTGAATGTAATAGAAGAAGAGAGTTGTGTTGAGTGTGCAATCTCTCTCTCTCTCTTTAGTCATGGAGTTTTTATTGTGGTATAATCCACCTTAAGTTTTATGCTTAATCTTGTGTTTATCACCATGATCAATCCCATTTTAGGATTGATAACATGGTATCAAAACTTGGGTGGGCTCTTGGTCATGATGATTATTTATGTATAGTTTTATTGGTTATGAGTTAATTGATTAAGCATATCTTCTACTTTAGCATTTCTATTATAAAAAAATTGCGCACACTCATATTATCATTTGGATTTGCATTTATGAGGATTTGCGAGAGATTTGGAGCCTCCATTCTCAAGTTTGAGAGGAGATTTGCAATAAGGAGGTTGCATAGAAGCTACCCAAGAGAGTTGCAGATGGGAGTTTTGCAACATGGAGAGCCTACTCATCACACCAAAGAAGATGAAAATGGATATTTCAACAAGTATGAAGGCTATGGAGTCCGGTGTCATCAAGGAGAAGTTGTCAAGAAAAGATTTGAAAAGATATTTTAGATTTTGCCTCATGGATTTTTTGGTTTGAGCATGGAAGAATGCTCAATGTAAAGAAGGGTTGCCGAATCCCATGGCTCTTGCAAGTTGGCAAAGAGCATGTGTGGAGGGGCAAGCATTATGGGCAAGAAAAGGAGCCCATGAATGTGCACATCAAATGGAGGGATGTGTTGATTTGCTCATGAAAGATGAGCAATATTTGGTGGAAGTAAGAGGAAGCTTTCACAAGGTATATCACCTATGGTTTCTGCGAGAAATCTATGTTGAAGTACCCTTGGAAATGGATGCATGCAAAGAAGGGCATGCATATTGGAGCTCAATGGTGAGCTCATTGTGGCCATGCTGGTGGTCAATGTGAGCCTAAGGCAAGGGGTTCATGAGGCAAAGAAATTAGCAACAAGTAAGCAAGTTATATTGTAAAGTGACAAGTGAGATATGGGCTCAAATGGGAGTGTAGGAAAGTGAGCATGTGAAGATAGGAGCTATGGAAACATCTCAAGAGGAGATGCTTGTGAGGGATCATGAACCCCAAGATGAAGTACCATTAATAACCAAAGTCATGGTAGTCTAAGAAATGGCTGGAAGAAGAATGACAAGTCTTACAGTCTGAGAAGCTCAGATAAGCTGCATGTAAAACAGTTGAGAGGAGGCGATAACAATAAGAGTAGCCTGTGAAGCGATAAGTGTGACAAGGAATCAAGGATTCTAGGGAATTAATGGATACAACAAGGAAATTTCTACTAAACGAAAGTAGTGTAGTGGGTGTTTTAAAGTAAATACATAGGCGATGAAGCCTTAGAAGAGAGCAACAGGCAATGAGTACAAGCACAAGAGATGCTACCCACACAAGCATGGACATGTAGGTTGATCAGGCTCAGCATGCCACAATGGTTATCGCTCACAAGGTGGAGAAGCATAACCAGAGTATTCTACCCATTTCTTAACATCTTCCCATAGTGTAGTGGTACTTGAATGGCCCAACTGCCACATGTTAATTTGTGATAAAAGAGGAATGCCATAAGAGTAGCCATATCTTTTGGTCTCTTCTGACATATTGTTCTATGGTGTGGTGTTTTTTATGTAATTCCTTGAAAAGAAGGATCTTGGGGACAAAATTTCATCCTCATATATAAATATTCATGCCATGAGATCATTCCTTAAGTCATGCTCAAAGGTAAGCTCTTTCTGTCTTTTCTTAATATAGACTTTGGTACTTCTAATCCTTTACCCTTCCGAGTTTCTTGGCATGGATATACTATATCTGCTCTGCTGATGCCTTGTTAGCCCTTAATTTCTCCTCAAATTTCACTTGGCATTTATCAACTAAATCTTTAGATGTCTAGCTTTTAAATTCCCTCTTCGGTGCTTGGATATGTACCGACTCCTCTAGAAGTGCAAGTATATCATTAGCATATTGATCCTTATTTTGTTGGATCTACCATTATTGTTCAAGAAAGTGGACTGCTTTTTGATTGCTTTAGACTAGACTACTTTTTGACTGCTTTAGACTACTTTAGACTACTTTTAGAGTGTTGGATGGTACTGAGATGTTTCAGTAGCTAACTAGCAATGTATAAGAACTTAAAAGCATTTAAAAAAACATGGAAATGTTGATATAAAGCATTGTGAACTACTTGAGAGCATTGTGGATTGCTTAAAAGTGCTATGGACTCTTCTTAAAAGCATTGAAGAAAATACAGGTTGACTTGATTGAATATTAAGATCAAATATGCAAATAGAGAGTCTTTGCAAACGGAATATAACAATTAGATTAGACTCAAGAAAATACTTATATTATGAAAGATTAATACTTGTGCATTACAACTTGGAATGAACTAAATGAGCTCAACACATGGAAGAATTAACTCAATCCCTTAAAACCTAATTGGCTTGTTGATCAGTCCTTAATTTAGCTTTCTATCCTTGTATTACTCACCTTAATCACAACGAATTACATTGGGTATATATAGATCATTGAGCTTGATTGGTGGTAGAGGTGAGATCCTAAAATTACTACATAACTATTGTTATTTGCTGTAATATCTCCATGCCTATGATGTTGGTAATGATGAGGCTTTGTAGGATAATAGTCCGTATTATTGATTACAACTTTCTAGTTTTGATTATCTTCAAATTTGACACCATTTGAGAGATACTAGATATTCAAAAGTGGGTGTTGGTGTAGTTTATAGCTTGCTGGAATGTAGGAGTTTCCTTCCTATGATTTGGTGAGAAATCACTTAGCCGTAGGTTTAGGTGTAGGTGATTCTACCATATTACCAAGTGAGTGAAGATGAAGTAGAAAAGATGTGGTAAGAGTCAAACCTTAATCTAAGGTCCTATCATGTGTTAAAGCCTCTTAGAGTGAGAAGGTATATCCTATAGTGTTTTGTTAACTATTAAAATTGAGCTATCCTCTTAGGTGGAGAAGGTATAACCTATAGTGTTTTGTTAACTATTAAAATTGAGCTATTCTCTTAGGTGGAGAAAGTATACCCTATAGTGTTTTGTTAACTAATCAAATTGAGCTATCCTCTTAGGTGGAGAAGGTATACACTATAATAATCTGTTAACTATTTAAATTGAGTATTCTCTTAGGGGGAGAATGTATACCTTATAGTGTTTTGTTAACTATGTTCACTACATGCTAAAACATAGTTTTTGTGTGTTTCGAGGTGATTCGGGAACGTTTCGGTGCTTGTTTAGTTCGTGTGGTTATAAGGTTTTTGTGTACATCCTGAAGAGAGTGTTAGCTTTGAACTATCTTTGTTATTTTGGGTTTTCTACACTACAATGGCATTTGGTGTACTGATAGGCCCATCATCAACTTTGACATTGCATCTTCTTTGAGCTCATCTTCAACAGCTTCAACAACATCGTCAACATTATTATCAATTTTTACATTCTTTTGAAGTATCATTTCCACACTCTACTCTCTTCCATTTTTCAAACACTGCCATCTTGGTTGCAATTAATGGGGAATCGATAGTACATGTAGGTAGTTGGAGTATTTATATTTTGTGTGAGAGACTAGTTATTTGTAGATTGAAATGGCACGTAGTGATGTATTTAGGAGGATAAGCTTGATGAGACTAACTACCCATTTGCGTCATGTATTGGTTGCCCAAGGGCTTTGGAATATCATCATTGGCATTGAGGCATGTCGTATCTCACAAACACAAGATACAACACTAGTTTAGATGTAACCATGGCATCTAGCCCTGTATCTCCCACAATGGAACAAGCTAAGTGGGATGGCAAGGATACACTTGCACAAGCATTGGTGGAACTCTTTTTGTGAAGAGGAGCATTATTCCTCATATTTGCTCATGTAAAACTGTTAACTAGGCTTGGGATATGCCTGCTACACTTTACCATGTGTGTAAAGAGGCACGAGTGTCCTACTTGCAAAGCAGTTAGAGTTTAAGCATATGAATCAGGGAGATTGAGTTCTTCATAAGAGTAAAATATCTTAGGGAGCAGCTTGCATGTATTAATGAGACCTATCCAAACATTTGGTGTTTACTATTCTCAAAGCTTTACTAGATTCATACTAGGGTTTTATATCCACACTTTGGCTCATGATGAAGGGTAACTCCAATGTCCTTATCTTTAATAGGCTCTTGTAAGAAGAGAAATATTGATAAAACAAAACTAGTGTGCGTGTGGGAGATCATACATTTATAGTCAATTAAAAAGGTACAGACAAAGCCTTTTCTCAAGGCGACTATAAGCCAAAGATAAAATGATTCGAGTCTTGTGGAAAGGATACCAAATGGAGGTAATAAGCCTAAGAAGAAAGGCAAATGCAACTACTATGGGAAAATAGGGCATTATATTAATGAATGTAGAAAAAGGCTAGAGAAGGTGAAGAACAATCAGGCATGGCTATGGCTAATGCATTATGAGCAACGAGTGATAAAAAGAAGGAAACAACCAACTATGTACATGGTGATTGGGCATGTATGGTACATTAATAGTGGTGCTAATAAGAATATTACTTCTCAGTGTGATTTATTTTCCTCCCTTGAGTCTGCTCCTCGAGGAATAGTCACATGTACAAACAACTCCTCATATCTAGTAAAAGGACTTGGTAAGGTTGTTCTCGCTAATATAAATAATGGGATAATTACTCTCTCAGAAGTCTTTGTGGCATTGAAAAAATCTCACTATAAGTCTTTGCCATTACTAGGGTAGGCCTAGTGGCCAAATTTGTTGATGATAAGATGTACAGTTCATGACCATAGTGATAGAAACATCACTGTGGTATCTGTGGGTATTTTGTAAGCCATTAGCTTTACAGGTTGGATAGATATGAGAGATTGGCACATAATGCTTGTTCATTTATTACTTCCACATGTGCTATGAGTGACGTGGAGCTATGGCATGCCCGCTTTGGTCACTTGTCTTTTAGCAATTGGTTGCATCTTAAAAGGCAAGAGATGGTGTTAGAGAGTTACCAAATCTTGAGGACCCTATAAAACATGTATGTGAGGGGTGTATTTTGGGCAAGATACAATGGGAATCATTCCAGAAACATGGATCGATTAGGCTTATCAAAAAATTACAGCTTATACATGAGGACTGAGGGATATCTCTACTTTGTGACTTTTATTGATGTGACTAATCCAGACACATTTGGATGTATCCATTGAAAGTAAAGTTAAAGGTTTTCACATGCTTTCAATGGATACACTTGGGTGTATCCATTGAAAGTAAAGTTAAAGGTTTTCACATGCTTTAGACACTTTGTTTCTATGGCTAAAAATGTGTCTATATGTAAAATTAGCACCCTTTGTATAGATCGAGGGGGGAAGTATATTTCGAAGGAGTTTATATCTATGGCTAAAAAAGGCATAAAACATCAATGCATAGTGCCTTATACACCTTGGCAAAATGGTGTGGCTGATAAAAAAATTAGATATCTCATGGAGATGGCATGTTGCATGGTTAAATGTTGGGAAGTTGGAGCTTCATGTGTGTGTGTGTGTGTGTGTGTGTGTGTGTGTGTGTGTGTATACTCTCTTATAGAGAGTTAAGTGTATGTATGTGTGTCTATTTGTGAATCGCCTCTTAGGGTAGATAAGCATGCATTAAGTATCATCAAATGGTTTGGTATTAGGAAAGGCCTTTATATCCAACCATGGGCTTGTACTTCATTTTACATCAAGAAATCTAATCTACATTGAGTTGTGCATACACTTGAGCATTATCTTATCTCTCTCAATTTGTCTCTCTCCATGCATTGCACTCTCAATTTGTCTCTCTTTGTGCACTGCACTATGAAACACTAGTAGCCACGTGCTATTAGTGGTATCAGAGCTCCCATTGCTACTGCTCTCATCGACCATCGTGCCCACACTTCCGTTCAGTGGTGAATAGATCAGCATCGCCTCTGCCATTAGTGTGATGGACCCCATGATAGGGCGCTGTTCTTGCCCTTGCACTACGCTTTCCTATGCGCACCAATTAAGAGTTGTGCCACCTATGCACTTGCATCTACCACCATCTTTAGCTACAACACCTTCTGGTTCATGCTCCACCTCTATTGCTATCTTCTCCCACCATCGTCGAGCTTATTCACTACCTCAGCTCACTCACACTTAATGGCTAGGCCTGTGCCACTTACTTCATATCTTGCTAGCTTTCCCTCTGCTCTCTAATCCAGAGTGCCTATCCCTTTCTACCACTAGTTCCCTCATCATGGATTTGCCTAAAAACCAGTTATCACTTTCCAGAAATTCTATGGAGAAAATTTCTTAACATGGCAACCAAAGTGAGACTTATCCTCATGAGTGGAACATAATCAAAGGAACAGATAAGAAGCCCGAGGGAGCTATCACTTCTCTAGATGTCAAAGCATGGGTGGATCGCAATGACAAGGCACTTTCTCATATTAGCTTGGTTCTTGTAGATAATTTGATACATTCGATTGACTTTGACAAAACTATAATGGAGGTATGGAACAAGTTGGAAAATCTCTTTAGCAATAAAATTAATAGCTCCAAAGTGTTCTTAAAACAAAGATACTATACATTAAAAATCAAGGAGTAGTACTCACTTCAAGAACACTTGAGCAGTATTGGTTCTTTATTACAACAACTTGGTGCCCTTGCTACCAACATTGATGAAGATGACAAGAATGATGTCCTCTTCTCTAGTCTCTTGAGGACATAGACAAGTTCAAAGAAGTGCTCTCTACTAGAGAGATGACTTATGATAGCATGATAGCAATCCTTCTTTATGAAGACATGAAGTTACAAGACCAAAACACAGTGGTCCCCAATATGGAGAAAATCTTCTTCTCAAAACAAAGAAGGAAATTTATAGGCAAGGCAGTGAAGTGTACCTATTGCTAAAAGCTGGGGCATACTGAAGACAAGTGCTTCAAGAGAATAGCCAAGGAACAAGAGAAAAACCATGCAAACTTGGTGGTAGAAGATGTAGATTTAGAGGAGGAAGAACTAGGAAACCTAGAGACTTCTACAACAACCCCTGATGTAGTCCTTTTGTTGAACTCTCCGATCTATCTTTTATAGAGATAGATATAGACTAGGCTTTCTAGACCATTTTTATCTCTTTATGTGTTTGAGTTGGGTTCTCTTCTCGGGTGTCCCCCAAAATTTGAAAAATAGTCTCAAGTGTGTGTTTTTCCACTTAAATGTTTGTATCACTTTGTGTTATAAAAGGCTTCGTAATTTCCTAAATTACCATGTTTTGTGTCAAGGGATAGTCTAAAAGGGCTGAGGAATCTTATGTGTGGTCAAACTCCATTTGCATGCTTGACTGTGATCTGTTGTATCGCATTAGGTATGGCCACTTTGATTTTTTGCATCACATGGTGCCAGTTAGCCCAAATCACCATAAGTATGAACCTTCATGCCTAAGGGGGGTTTGTTGGGAAATTGGAGCTTTGTGTGTGTGTGTGTGTGTGTGTGTGTGTACACTCTCTTATAGAGATTTAAGTGTATGTGTGAGTGTTTGTATGTGAATCACCTCTTAGAGTGGATAAACATGCATTAAATAAGGTCAAATGGTTTGGTATTAGGAGGGCCTTTATATACATGGGCTTGTACTTCATTTTATATAAAGCAACCTAATCTGCCTTGAGTCATGCATACACTTGAGCATTATCTTCTCTCTCTCACACTCTATCTCTCCACGCACTACACTATGAAGCACTAGCAGCCATGAGCTATCATTAAGGGCCAGGATTTGTCTCATGTTTTTTGGTTGAAGGCAGTTATGTGTACCACTCATGTGCTAAACAAATGCCCCACCAAGGTCTTGTAGATAATTACCCCTCTATGGATCATCTTTTTTAGCTGAATCTTGGAATGGTAGGAACCCCTATGTGGCTCATTTCATGTTTTTGGTTGTCTTGCTTATGATTTTGTGTCCTAGCAAACAATGCAACAAGCTGGATGATAAGATAATAAAATGCATTTTATGGGATACAACTTAGAAAGCAAAGGGTATAGACCATCTGGCCATAAAGCAGATTTTGGTGAGTAGAGATGTTGCCTTTATTGAGAATTCAATTTAGTCCATGATTTTATGCAAAAAATAATAGATTGTATGCTTACAAGACATCTTTGATACATCGATACCTTTGTACAATGGGAATCTATATGTGGAGCAAATGAATGCTTAAATAGGTGTTACTAATCCCATAGTGACTAAAAATTTGCTCAAATTTTAGCCCAAACATTAGCCTATTGATGTAAAAATTGTGGATGATGTAGTGGATGAGGAAAGGGTACCCATGCATGTGCTTAAGAGTATGCCCCAAAATGACTAGTGTAGGTATTATGGGGATAATAAATTAGCTACTCCTTTACCTAGCTGGACACAAGCAAGGTCTCATCATACATCTTATTCTTTTGTGGATCATGCTCTCATTGCTTGTATATGCAATGGAGAGGAACATGTTTCCTTTGAGAAAGCACAAGAAAATGATCATTGGATGTATGACATGCTAGATGCGTATGACTCAATTCTAAAAAATGACATTGTGTATTTAGCAAATTTGCCTTATGGTAAAAAAGGCTATTGGTACAAAGTGGGTTTATAAGCTAAAGCGTAAAGTTGATGGTAGTGTTGCTATTAAAATGCAAGGATCATGATGAGTCCTTTGCACCCACGTCTTGTATGACTACGTTTAGTTATGTTATTGCATTGGCAGTACATCATGGTTGGAATGTACATTAGTTTGGAGATCAAGACTTCCTTCTTGAATGGTGATTTCAATGAAGGAGGTTTATGTGTATCTCAACCTTATGGTTTGTTTAAGAAGGGACCTGAGTCTAAAGTATGTAGGTTAAAAAAAGCTTCATATGGCCTTAAGCATGCTCCTAGAGCATGGTATGAGAAGATAAACACATACTTGGTTGCAAATGTTTTTGTAACATTCCAATTGAGAGTACCCTCTATGTAAAGACTATTTTTTGGTCACTGTTTCTAAGGGGGGTGATATTCAGTTGGCATGGTTTCAGTAATTCCAATTGGGCTAGATGTTATTACATGTGAGTGTCCACTAGTGGATTTTTCTTTTATCTTGGTGATTCATGTATATCATGGCTCAACAAGAAGCAGCATCATGGATAGTGGCCACTTTGAGCTATGAAGCTGAGTATAGGGCAACTTTAATAGTGAATGTGGAGAGTGTATGTCTCAAATGTCTTTTGGTAAATCTTGGTATTGAATAAAGTTCCCCACCTCCATCTTCACTAATAGCCAAAGTGCATTAGCTGTTGTTTGCAAGAAGACCCCAATGTTTCATGCTCGCACAAAGCACGGTGAGGTACATTATCATTATATCACAGAGAAGCTCATTGTAGGAGAAATTAGCTTAGCTTATGTCCGTAATATTACAATGTGGCATATATATTCACAAAGGCTTTTCGTCTCGCAAAGCTTTATACTTATTGCTATTTGGAGAATGATCAGCCACATGATCCATGTACACGTTCATATTATCACTATAGGGGTGTTTATAGTTATTAAGTATTGTGCTTCTATCTATCTCTCCTTTCTTATTGTATTTATGTGTGTGTTGCTACCTTGATCTTCACTTCAACAATTTTATATAGTAATGATATGTGGATATGGCTACGAGATGCTTTTTCCCTTATTAAAAGGTTTTTTTCCCAAGTGTATCTATGCACTCTTATGAGTGTGTGTAAGTAACCTTATCATATCATTTCACTCATTCTCATTAATCTCGTTTGAGTGTTGTGCTTCTATTTATCTCTCCTTACTTGCTACATCTATGTGTGTGTAAGTAACCTTATCATATCATTTCACTCATTCTAATAAATCTACTTACACACACACATGCACTCTTATGAGTGTGTAAGTAACCTTATCATATCATTTTGCTCATTCTCATCAATATATATTGAGTGCTGTGCTTTTATCTATCTCTCCTTACTTGCTACATCTATATGTGTGTTGCTACCTTGATCTTCACTCCGACACGTTCAAAGCTAGCTATGACTACCCAAATTTACAAAGGTATCCCAATCTAAACCCGTCTAGGATAATTCATAATTAATGAATTCTCTTAGACGAGGGTATGCTATGAGAAGAAATTGTTCTCCCAAAAGATTGTGAAATGATCATAGGTGAGTGTGGGTTTAAGATGCAATCAAGGATGGATAGGTGGCAAGAGCATGATTAAGTAGCCATTGAGCCTCTTATATGGGGTAGCCTTTATGCTTCACCAAATATATGTATAAATATTACCTCTCCTTGTTGTCTGCTCTTATGGCCTAAGAGGAAACACGGTTCTACTACCTCATAATCTTCTTTGATTACAAAAGATAAGTCCATTAGTTTAGAGTATAGATCATAATGTAAGGAAAAAAGCTTTACTGAACACTTTGAGTTGATCCAATGGTTAAACATCCTCACTGCAATAATGTATATAGATAGCTGCAATATTTAATTTTTTTCATGGTAATATTATAATAATGTAGGAATCATCGTAAATGGGGTGTTCTAAAAGAATACCTCAATTTGAGATTATTAAAAGAGCAGATCTCAAAGAGAAGATAACAAGGGGGTGAGAGCCAAGATAACTTGCTCTGATACCAATTGTTGAAGTGGAGATCAAGGTAGCAACACACACATAGATGTAGCAAGGAGAGATGTAGGAATCATCGTAAATGGGGTGTTCTAAAAGAATACCTCAATTTGAGATAATTAAAAGGGTAGCTCAAAGAGAAGATAACAAGGGGGTGAGAGCCAAGATAACTTTCTCTAATACCAATTGTTGAAGTGGAGATCAAGGTAGCAACACACACATAGATGTAGCAAGGAGAGAGAGAGATAGAAGCACAACACTCACATTAGATTGATGAGAATGAGTGAAGTACAAGTGAAGTGACATGATAACGTCACAGTAGACACTCATAAGAGTGTATACATATGCTTGGGGAAAAAAAACCTCCCAACAAAGAGGAAAAAATTACCTGGCCCATTATTAGCCTACATCCACACATCACTACCATACAAATGGCTACATAATGTATGGGGTGATCCCATATATACTGATAGTAGTATTGGTTGCATTGTCTTGACTAGTTGGAATTTATGTGGTTATTTATATTCAAAATTTAATAAATTAATTGATTGATTAATTGGCTTAGTTGATGTAAGTGCAAGTCCTTGGGTTGGATAATGGTGATGGTCACATTAATATTTTGAGACGCTCCGACTTTATAGAGTCCTCTCATTCTCCAAGCAAAACTTTTCGAGCGAGGAACAAATCAAGCGACACATTCCAAGGAACATGCACACAAGAAGACTAAGGCAAGTAATGAGAACACCATAGGTGTGCAACATAAATTCAACACATCTAGGAATGGATTACATGTGTTTTTATATAGAACTTTTTCTTCACAGCTACTAGTACATCTTCTAACTTCATCAGTAAATGGAAAGTCGCATGCAAATCATTACGATTCAAAATCAATTACACCATCACCAAGACATGTGTATCGAGATTGAAACATATGATAACAAAAGAGAACACAACAAAGCATACGATTTTTAAGCTTTTATGGTTTATAATTTAGTTAGCAGCATTGATTTAGCATTGGCACCAATTTAGTTAGAATTGATTCAGTCAGAATTGATTTAGATTCAATCAGAATTAATTTAGTCAGCAGAACTGATTCAATTATGATTCAGTCAGATTTGATTTAGTCAAATTTGGTTTAGATTCAATCAGAATTAATTTAGTCAGCATTGATTCAATTCTGATTCAATCAGATTTGATTTAGATTCAATTAGAATTAATTTAGTCAGCATTGATTCAATTCTGATTCAGTCAGCACTGATTCAATTTTGATTCAGTCAGCACTGATTCAGTCAAATTTGATTTAGATTCAATCAAAATTAATTTAGTCAAGCACTGATTCAATTCTGATTCAGTCAGCACTGATTCAATTCTGAATCAGTCAGCACTGATTCAATTCTGATTCAGTCCAGCACTGATTCAATTCTGATTCAGTTAGATTTGATTTAGTCCAGCACTGATTCAATTCTGATTCAGTCCAGCATTGATTCAATTTTGATTCAGTCAGATTTGATTTAGATTCAATCAGAGTTAATTTAGTCAGCACATTGATTCGGCATTGACACTGATTCAGTTATAGAATTGATTCAGTTAGCACACTGATTCAGCACTGGCATTGATTCAGTCCAGCATTGTTGTCAGAATTGATTTAGTCAACACTGATTCACAACACTGATTCAATCACAGCATTGATTCAGTCAGCATTGATGCAATCAGAATTGATTCAGTCAGCATTGATTCAGTCACCATTGTCAAAATTGATTCAGTCTCAGAATTGATTCAGACAGCATTGATTCATTCAGAATTGATTCAGATAGCATTGATTCAGTCAACATTGTCAGAATTGATTCAGTCTCAGAATTGATTCAGACAGCATTGATTCAGCAGAATTGATTCAGATAGCATTGATTCAGTCAGAATTGATTCAATCAGAAGTTAGTCAGAATTGATTCAGTCAGAAGTCAAAATTGATTCAGTCAGAATTGATTCAGTCAGAATTCATTCAGTTAGAATTGATTCAGTCAGAATTCAGTCAGTCAGAATTGATTCAGTCAGAATTGATTCAATCAAAATTAATTCAGTCAGCATTGATTTAGTTAGCATTATCAAAATTGATACTGAATCAGTCAGTACTGATTCAGTTAGCATTATCAAAATTGATACTGATTCAGTCAGTGCTGATTCAGTCAGTGCTGATTCAATCAGTGCTGATTCAGCCAGCACTGATTCAGTCAGTGCTAGTCAGAATTGATTCAGTCACTGATTCAATCAATTCTGTCAGAATTGATTCAGTAAGCATTGATTTAGTCAGTGCTGATTCAGTCAAAATTGATTTAGTCACAGCACTAATTAAGTCAGCACTGATTCAATAAGCACTGATTCAGTAAGCACTGATTCAGTAAGCACTGATTCAGTTAGCACTAATTCAATCAGAATTGATTTAGTCAATTCTGACTGATTCAGTCAGACTTAATTTAGTCAGCACTGATTCAGTCAGTCAGCATTGATTCAGTCAGCACTAATTCAATCAGCATTGATTCAGTCAGCACTGATTCAGTCATTCAGCACTGTCAGAATTGATTCAGTAAGCATTAATTCAGTAAGCATTGATTCAGTCAGCACTAATTCAATCAAAATTGATTTAGTCAATTCTCACTGATTTTGTCAGAATTAATTTAGTTAGCACTGATTCAGTCAGTGCTGACTCAGTCAAAATTGATTCAGTCAATTCTGACTGAGTCAATTCTGACTGAATTAGTCAATTCTGATTGATTCAGTCAGCACTGAATTGAATCAGTTCAGCACTAAATTGAATCAGTCAGTACTTATTCAATCAAAATTGAATCAGTCAGTACTTATTCAGTCAAAATTAGATCAGTCAGTACTTATTCAGTCAAAATTAATTCAGTCAGAATTGATTCAATTTTGATTGATTTAGTCAGAATTGATTCAGTCAACATTGATTCAATTTTGATTCAATGTTGATTCGGTCTTGATTAAATCAGTGTGACAATCAATTCTTATTCAGTCAAAATTAATACTCATTCAATTAGAATTGATTTTGATTCAATTAGAATCAATTTTTATTCAGTCAAAATTAATACTCATTCAATTAGAATCAATTCTTATCCAGTCAAAATTAATACTCATTCAATTAGAATCAATTTTGATTCAGTCATCTCATTGATTCAGTTAGCATTGATTCAGTTAGCATTGATTTAGTCATCATTGATTCAGTCATCGTTGATTCAGTTAGCATTGATTCAGTCATCATTGATTTAGTCAGCACTGAATCAATTAGCATTGATTCAGTCAGAATTGATTCAGTCAGAATTGAATCAATGCTAATTGATTCAGCTGATTCAGTTAGCATTGATTCAGTCATCATTGATTCAGTTAGCATTGATTTAGTCAGAATTGATTTAGTCAGCATTGATTTAGTCAGCATTGATTCAAGTAGCATTGATTCAGTTGATTTAGTCAGAATTGATTTAGTCAGCATTGATTCAATTAGCATTGATTCAGTCAGAATTGATTCAGTCAGCATTGATTCAGTCAGCATTGATTCAGTCAGCATTGATTCAATTAGCATTGATTCAGTCAGCATTGATTCAGTCAGCATTGATTCAGTCAGCATTGATTCAATTAGCATTGATTCAGTCAGCATTGATTCAGTCAGCATTGATTCAATTAGCATTGATTCAGTCAGCATTGATTCAATTTCGATTCAGTCAGAATTGATTCAGTCAGAATTGATTCAGTCAGCATTGAATCAATTAGCATTGATTCAATTCTGATTTAGTCAGAATTGATTCAGTCAGAATTGATTCAGTTAGCATTGATTCAATTCCGATTCAGATTCAATTCCAATTCAGTCAGAATTAATTCAGTCAGCATCGATTCAATTCTGATTCAGTCATTCAGTCAGAATTAATTCTGTCAGATTCTGTCAGAATTGATTCAGTCAGCATTGAGCAATTGATTCAGTCAGAATTAATTCAGTCAGCATTGATTCAGTCAGCATTGATTCAATTCTGATTCAGTCATTCAGTCAAAATTGATTCAGTCAGCATTGATTCAGTTAGAATTAATTCAGTTAGCACTGATTCAATTCCGATTCAGTCAGCATCGATTCAATTCTGATTCAGTCATTCAGTCAGCATTGATTCAGTCAGAATTAATTCAGTTAGCACTGATTCAGTCAGCATCGATTCAATTCTGATTCAGTCATTGAGTCAGAATTAATTCAGTTAGCACTGATTCAGTCAGCATCGATTCAATTTTGATTCAATCATTCAGTCAGAATTGATTCCGTCAAAATTGATTCAGTCAAGGTATCAAAAGATTGGTCTCATCGAACGATTTATAGTGGGAGCGATGAGGTCGGAGAGCTTCGAGGGATGGTAGAGGACCTGGCTAGCCATCTACAGGTCACCCACCCACTACTCCATTCACCATCCCAATGAATGTTGAGAGAAGTAGATATACCTACTCGTCTTGCAAGATTGTCCCATAGGAAAAACATCCGACAAGACAACTCCGCGGCATGAACTCGTTTTCCTGAGACAATTCCTTTTGCGCTACCTCCCAAGGAAAGCATTCGCCAAGACAACCCAACTGTAAAAAGAGCACAACTTTTTGGCACAATTTCCCAGGAAAAGCATCTAGCAAGATAACTTAGGCATACATAGAAAACAAAAGGCAATGGGTGAAGATGATCACATCCGCCCTTGAGCAACTGCGAGGGAGGGGTGGCTATATAGGGTCTTGAACTATACAATATAAAGGTAGGGGGTGGGGGGTTAAGTTTTGGTAAGCCATAATATTATATAATCATTCCTTTGAATTACTTATTATAATTGATGCGAAGGCTGGAGCGTATGGCTGGTGGGGTTAAGTTTTGGTAATCCATAATATTATATAATCATTCCTTTGAATTACTTATTATAATTGATGCGAAGGCTGGAGCGTATGGCTGGTGGGCTTGATCTGCAGAGCGGAGCTACAACAATCTAATGATGTAATTATTAAAATCAAAATTATAACTGTAGGCGATGATCTGTTCTTTCTGATCGGATCAGCTCTGATTGTTTTGCTATATGGTGCAGGGATCCGAAAGATTTACGGCTTAAGGAGAGAATCTTTCTGAGCCATAGCAAGGCTGACAAACCTTCGCAATCACGATCTACCACAAGCTGTTGAAGAAGCAAAAGAAGTATGTAGAGAGCTTGCCCAACGGATACCAAGAGTGGCGTAAAGTCATATGGTTCAAAGACCAAGAGCGGCGTAAGTCATATGGTTCAAGTAATGGCGGATTTGGGAGAAACAAGACGTCAACTCTGCGCTCGAAGATATTGATCTCAAGGTAGACCATTAAGGGGCATTTGAACATATTTTGGGCATGATGAAAGTAATTAGCAATAGACCAATAGGAATAGCGGATTGTGCACATTTCGTCTCCTTTGGATATAGGGAGGGAGACTAGGCATCAGGGAGGGGAACTAGGCTTTCAACACTAATAATTACACTTGTCCCTTTTAAAAAGTAGGGAGGTTAGGGTAGGTGTAGTCCCACCATTCTCGTGGCTCAAAAAATCCTTAAAAATTGGAAATTTTTGAGATTCCACTTCCCCCCCCACCAAAAACCCATCTCAAATTTCATTATAATCAAAAAATTTATTTTCAAGTCCGCTTTCTCTCTTGAACATCCAAATTAAACTCTCATTAACCTTCCTCCCTTCTTCTTCCATCTCTTCCAATATCCATCAAGTTTGAAACCCTAATCTGCATAGCATCTTCACTTTCTCTTTCTCTATCTCATTCGCCCAACCCTAATCTCACTACTATAGCTTCATTGTTGATATGGCCGCACCACAAAGAAGACCAAAAGATGAGATTGAGGAGATCTCACTGTACAATAAGAGGGACCATGATGGTGCTTAGGCGAGTGAGGCATTTCGCAAGGGTGCTTGGGTTTTCCTGTAGCCTACTGCTATTGGTCCACACGACGACGAGATGTGATGGAACTTCATTGGAAGGGCCATTTATAGGGATTCAAAAAATTGAGTAATGGAGACTTGGTGGCCATTGTACAACATATGTACATGGCACGAGACATCCATCTTTGCCAGCAAACTCGATTTTCATGCAACTGTAACTATCATAGGAGGGAAGGAAGGAGGCATGTGATATTTCGATAGCTACATCTTTCATGTTTAATGATATTATTTTTGGGTTGCATATATTTTTTCCTTCCAACTTGGTAGAGGAGCAACGATTACAAAGCCTTACTAGAATACTTCAAGCACTCCATGCAGACATTGGTGAGGCATTGTTTTCTTGTAAAACTAGTGCAGACCTTATTAAGGAAAAGATCTTCTTTTATCGGCACTCCTATGTGGTGCCAATGCATGACGGTGGGTTTGGTAAGCTAGAGATCATCACATCTCCTCCCCTCTCTTCTGTTAAATTGCCAACCCCTGATGCTTGGATGGTTATGATCATGAAATCAAAGATGCTTTGTGACATACAATGATCTTTGAAGTTTGCAAAGCCATCTATATCTATGGGTCTCAGCTGGGTATGCCCAATTCAACTTTTTGCTAAGATGTTCAATCAATTTACCTTCTCACAAACACCTACCACCATGTTTGTGTGCAAGAAATAACCAGGTAATGTCATGATTACCTTGCTTGGAGAGCGGTGGAACATTATAGAGGGGGAGCATAAGGATGATACATTCAAGTGCAATATAGTAGAGTCCAATGTTACATTTCGGTATCCTAAGGCTCGTGCTACTTTATACATCCACTTAAAAGTAGTAGTTGGGTTCTATTGCAAGTGGATAAACAAGTTATTTTGCCTCTTGACATATGCGTAAGGTTGCCCAATGGTGTGGTGAAAATTGTAAGTGCAAGCAGGCATTGAAGCCTCCTAAATATTAGGAAGCACCTTAATATCATGGGAAGTGAGGATATAAGTAGAGCACAGTTCAAGGTGAACAATAGAAAGATTCAAATGCAAATGGACTCGAAGACCTTGGTAGATGCTAATTGGGAATCTGATGGTATAAGCATGACTTAATAAGAAAGCTTTGGAGTTTTTTATGAAGTCCTTTTAGAATTATAATATTTGCCTTAGACTCTTGGGCTCCACTCAAACCAATTTTGTAAATTTACTTACGTAATTCATTAATGAAAAGTTTTGTCTTGTGATTGTTGTGCCTTTGGAGTTTTTTTATGAAGTCCTTTTAGAGTTATAATATTTTCCTTTTATATGTACTCGAGTCACGAGATGATATTTGAAGGCAATTATGGCATAATATCTCAAAACCATAGCCAGCCCATTACAAACCACCATGTTCCTACCTTGAAAAATTAAAGGTATGAAATTAAAGCTTGTTGGAATATCAAATGTGTTATGAGTACAAAACATGATAAAATGAGAAGAGGATTTCTCAATCTTTACAAAAAAGATGATAAAATTAGAAGAAAATTTACAAATATTTACAATGATAAATAGGGAGAAATGAAGCTTTCTATTTTGTCTCTAGTTTTGTCTCCTTCATCTGCTCTAGATTTGTCTCCTCCTTTGTCTCCATGTCCTTCTTTTCATTTGTCTCCATGTCCTTCTTTTCTTTTGTCTCCATTCCCTTCCTTTCCTTTGACTGCTTTTGGTTATTCTTATTACCAGCAAACTTGAGTTCCTTCTTAGCATTCTTGCCAACACCCTTCTTGCCAACACCCTTCTTAGCATTCTTGCCAACACCCTTCTTGGCATCCATTTAAGTGGCTTCTTGACAGAACCACTTTTCTTTGAGGTACTTCCTGGTTTAGTACCTCTTTTAGGAGTGCCTTGTTGTTGAGGAGAACCCTTGGTTTCTTTATGTGTGGAGTTCCTTGCTTAAACATAAAATGATTTAGTGGTGAATGTACATGCATTTTCTTCTTCTTCTTGGATGGAGAGGCTTGACTTGGGAGTGGAGAGTTTGGATCTTTAGGAGTAATTGAATTATTCAAAATAATATTTATTACTCTTACACGAAAACTCCACATCCAAAATTCATGAGATCCAAGAGTTTGCCAAATTAAGAAAATTTCTCAGATTTAAGAACTTAGAACTATAGAATATAAGTTGAAAAATTGGGTAAAGATTTAAAGTAAAAATAGTGGGTTTAGTTTGACATAAGTAACTTACACTTCTATCAATCTCAGTATACTTAGACAAAAGAAATTTCCACACATTGGCAATAATATGCCATCCCCACATGAGGTAGAATCCTTTTGTAAAACAACTAGTTAATTTAGAAACTCATACTCTGCCTTCTTTTTCAAATCCGGATATTCGTCTTCAATAGTTGCAAAATAGCTCTCTTACATGCCCTATTAAAAATTAAATTATATATGATTATATACAAAAAAGCAAGAAAAAATAAAGTATGAAAATTAGTAAGAAGAAGAACAATATTCAAATTATTGAGAGAACTACTTACAATTTAATCTTCCCATGCATGCCAGTCAGGCTATTCATAAAAATAACACTTCTTCTTAGAATATTGATAACACAAGCACTCCAGTGCACTGGAAAAAAGAAAAAGAAATCTTTAAGAAAGCAAATATCCTTAAAAGAAACACATATTTCATACAGTAAATACATAAGAAGCATCAGTTAAAGACGAGCCCCTCTACATACGACAAAATAATAAAATAATTGTTCCTATTTTTCATTGGCTTGAAATAGGATGCGAGCTCAGAGGTCTTCTTCATCATATCTATTAGTGCTGGCAAAACTAAGGGATCACAAATAAATATCTCGTTGGGTTGATTTGGAGGCAATTCCTTAATAAGTGCCTTGCAAGAGTTTATAAACAAAAGAAAAAATAAACAAAATAGGAAATATTCATACATTAAACACATGGGAATAACACTGTATTTATACCTTAAACACATGAGAACAACACATACATAAGAAGCATCAGTTAAAGATGAACCCCTCTATATACAACAAAACATCAAAATAGTTGTTCCTATTTTTCATTGGCTTGAAATAGGATGCGAGCTCAGAGGTCTTCTTCTTCATATCTATCAGTGCTGGGTGAAACTAAGGGATCACAAATGAATATCTCGTTGGCTTGATTTGGAGGCAATTCCTTAATAAGTTCCCTGTAAGAGTTTATAAACAAAAGAAAAAATAAACAAAATAGGAAATATTCATACATTAAACACATGAGAACAACATTGTATTCATACCTTAAACACATGAGAACAACACTGTCATTGATCTCCCCATCCTTCTCTACAAGCATGTAAATGTCCCCAGGTGTAACATAGAGGTACTCTTCTTGCTCCATTGTGCAAACATTGCAAATAAGTTACCCTGGTACTCAGGCAAGCCTCTCAGAATTGGCTTTCTCCAACTGCACTAGGTTCTTTAAGCTATCATGCAATGTGAGATATTGTCCTTTTCCTTCTCCTCCTTCTCCTCAAAACTCATCTTGTCGACTGCCTTGGATTTCCTTACAAACTTTCTTTTCTTTTTGGGAGAACTAGGGGTAGTGACTTCTTCTACTTTTATTTTCTCTGCCTTTGATTTCCTTTTCAATGCTAGGGGAATTGCAAGGATCTCAAAGGCTTTCCTATCTCTCATTGGCAAGGAATGAAGAAATTTGTCGAACTTGTACCTCACCCTGCTTACAACTATCATATATTTGTCCATCAAAGTGACTCTTCTTGCATGGGAAGCACATATGAAGCTATCATTCATAAAGTCTATAAGAAAGTCTTCATAAGCTTCTTGTAGACATGCCACTGCACTGCTCTGCCATCTATAATGTCCCTTCCCTTTGATACTGTCACTTACCTTCCTTACAATTCTTAGGAATGGTGCCTTAGGGATGAGAAGGTTTGTAGACTCTTGTGCTTTTCTCATCTCTGCAAACAATCTCCTTTGTTTCTGAAGGAAAGTTCTAGCCTTGGATATATTAGTTCTTCCCTTTGTTTTTTTTTTGTCTTCCTCTACCTTTTCTTTCTTTAATGGTTGTTTTTCCTCTAGTGGTGACTAAGATGCTTGAGCTTGAGTTTGAGGTTTTGGATCTTGCTATTTTGGAAGGGAGGGATCATGGTACACCATCCTTTAGGTTTGCTTTGTACGCGCCAGGCATGCCATCCATAGAGCGATAGCGACTTTCTCCGACCTAGGAGGATTATTCTACTTACTTGCACGATCGATCCTGGATGTCTGTCCACATAGCAATAGTGCAAAAACGATTATGGAGGATGATCTATATCGTGTTGTTGACGAAATGAGTGCCTGTCTGCCGTCTACCGAGCAAGGAGGCAAAATCAAGTCTGTCGTCCATAGAGCAATAAGGGAAATCCCTCATTGCAAAAAGATGGCTCTCGCGCCGTCAATGGAATCCGACAAAAAAAATGAATATTTTCTCATTTTTATAGAAGAAGATGATATCATGACGAAGATAACGTAAGCCCTACATGTGGCAATTTGACGTACACTTTGATGATGTTAGTCCTACACGTGGCATTTAGACGTACAGTTTGATGACATCAATCGTACAATCTGATGATGTCAGCCCTAAAAATGTATATATATGCTCGTGCCTTGCTTAAATTTCATTTTTTTTCCATTCACGGCATGATTTAGTCTTTTCAGTTCTTGTCATTCCCCTTCCTCGCGTCGTGTGAAAGGACCTTTGATTATCCTATTTTTTTTCGTTCACCACGTGATATTGTATTTCGGTTCCTTTGGGTCCCCCTTCTCTCACGCCGTGGAAGGCAAATCGACCATGGAGCAGCAACAAGGGGTTCATTGTTATGATCCTGTGGAAGATATAGATACACTTGAAGAGATAATAGACGAGCCTAGTGCCAATGAAAATCCATTTGATTTGTTAAGGAGAGCTGGGCAAGATGAATGTTTTCCAGATATTGAGCCAATATTCAATGTGCCTTTTAGTTTGGAACATATTATTAAGGACTTGGCAAGCTCTATTTTAGAGAAAGAGTGGGAGACATATATTAAATTGGTAAGTACAGAAATTATAAATGAGGGATCATCACATTATGTTTCACATGTCAAGCTTTGCCCTCTCCTCATCTAAAAAGAAAAGCATGTGAAGAAGGTGGGATACCTATTCAGAAAGATAAGAGGATAAAGACTTGTCTTGACAGCTGCCCTCTGCATAAGAAAATGTGCAAGGTTCTTGAGTACTACTTTGGGTTTGTTACTTATCTATTTCTTCATGCAGACAAAGAGGACTACACAAAGGATGATGTGAAAGTTCAGGTTTCACAAGCATCACTTGTCACCAGAGATTGAATTTAAAGATGAGGAGGTTATGGACCTAGTTTTTGGTGATGAGGAATGCCTTCTAAGCACAAGGTTCAACGTGGCAGAGTTTAAGGCATCCATTGTTAGTGATGAGGGATCATTTATGCATGGAGAGCGCTTAAAATCAAACTTCATCATCCCTGGGTTGCCCTCCTTTCTTATAAATGGAAAGAATTATATCCTTCTCTCTCACATACAAAAGCTTTATAATTTAAGAGAGGATAATTGCCTCGCAATTATAGCAGATGGTTGTGAAGCTGCCAGAGGTATACTCGATGTGGAGAATGAACATAAAGAGGAGTTTTTTAAGTTGGACACCGAGGTGATAGAGAACTTCATTAAAGCCCCTAGAGCCATGTCATTGTGCTTTGATGACAAAGCCAAGGAGACTGAATCTTCTCTTCCCACAAAGCTAAAGTCTTCAAGAGGAGATGGGAATTACTGAAATGGGAAGAGAACCCTTGCCCAAGCTTGATCAAGGAAATGAAGAAGGCTCCATCAACCTTTGGGATGCATCCAAGTTGGAAGAGGATGAGTACCAGAAGGTAATTTATTTGTTCTAACTTGAGTGAGTTTATGTGAAAGCCAAGTTCTTTGTAAATGTAGATAGAGCTTGATGATGTCGATGGTTTTCTTGGACGCGGAGGTGCTGCCCGTGCAAGAGTTGGGCAAGATGCCACTCTTGCACACACATCCCATCTATTGACAAAGAAATATTTATTGTCTAGCACAACAAATATTCTAGTGATACTTAAATTCCACTTCTCACACTTAAGGCATTATCTAGATATACGGGCTATTCTTTTATCCCTTACAATACACATAAGGTCATGCTTATAGAGAAGTGTATTGCCATTCATATCTTTGGATTTGGTCCAGGATTTTAGCCTTCCAGAACCGAATACTTCCTCTACTATGCTAGCTATGCTCTAGGTGCTGGACTAGAAGATAGAGCTTGATGATGCCGATGGTTTTCTTGGACGTGGAGGTGCTGCCCATGTAAGAGTTAGGCAAGATGCCACTCTTGCACACACATCCCATCTATTGACAAAGAAATGTTTATTGTCTACCATAACAAATATTCTAGTGATGTTGAAATTCCACTTCTCACACTTAAGGCACTATCTAGATATACGGGCTATTCTTTTATCCCTTACAATACACATAAGGTCATGCTTATAGAGAAGTGTGTTGCCATTCATATCTTTGGATACGGTCCAGGATTTTGGCTTTCCAGAACCAAATACTTCCTCTGCTATGCTAGCTATGCTCTAGGTGTCGGACTAGAAGATGTAAATGCACATAAGGGTTAAGAAGTTTGTGCTGTAGAGGAAAAATGCCTACTAAAAAGGAGGAGCAAGAAGTAGAGAAGAGAATATTTTATTATATCTTTTATGTAATGAAATGATGTGATTAAGTTCTAATGTAATGAAATGATGTGATTAAGTTCTAATGGTAATGAAATGATGCGATTAAGTTCTAATGTAAAGAAATGATACGATTAAGCTCTAATTACAAGTCTATATTAAGCAAAAATCTTTACAACTTTCTTCAAAATGTTGTCTACTTGTTATGGCGACGTGTTCTTATTTATTTGGTATATAAAATTTTGTTACACTAAATCCAAATTCTTCCTTCTCATCTTCTTGAAGATCTCCATGCCGCATGATGTGTTGGTCCTATGCCAGCTTTCCACTTCAGTGATCTCCGAATTTTGGCTTGATTTCGTGTTGCCTTTGCTAAATCACTCGTGCATGCCTTTTCCATGGATAGTTTTCACCTAAAAGTATATCTGTAAAACCAATTAAACATCTCCTTGAGCTAATTTGTATGAGTCTTCCCTCCTCCATGTCGGGTGTTTTTGAAATATACTCCTTTAGCTCGATAGTGAAATTTTTCCATTCCTTGGGTGCTCCATGTGTCAAGAGATTTTTCCATTCCTTGGGTGCTCCATGTGTCAAGAGAACCATACTTATTCATGAAGTATGCACCATGAGCATACAAAATGTGCTATAGAAGAAAACAAGACAAATTTAGAAGCTATTATTCATAATCATTTCAAATTGATGAGTAGAAAGAAATTGTACATGTGTCATGCGTAATGTTGGTGTCACCCCACGTATCGACCGTGGCCTTTGTAAAACTTTAAAGCTCTTCTTGAAATTTTTGGCGCTCCTCTGCAGTCGTCCTACTTTTATCATTAATTTAACCATCTTATTGAAGTCTGACGAAACATTCTCACGTCGTAGAACTACAAGACTTGGGTTGGCGCGTCGAACATCGTACATATACACAAATCCTTCCACAAGTCCTAGGACTTTGATGAGTCCTTTACTTTTTCTGGCCTCTCTAGAAAACGTCTTGCCTTATATCCACTCATGGACACCTGCTATGCCACTTCATGATTTATGCTAGAGGTCTTCTTGTTAACAGTAATCTGCACATTGCCGCCATGACAACCAATTGAGTTGAGTAGCTCCTCTACTTTTTGAAGAGCTTCATGTTATTTTTCCTTGCCTTGCATGGTAAATGCATAATCAATGTGACACTTGTAGATGATCAAACACATGCATGAATGCATGAAAAGTACAAAAGTGGACATTCTTGAGCTCGAAGGGAATAATAGGATTCCATTCGGGGTCTTTCAAATGCTTATTTAGCTTAGCTAGCATGTTAGCGGAGATAAGACACCACCAACCCAATTTCCAACATCATCATCCATTGTGTCATTCTCATCATCTTGTTTCTCCAGCTTCCTCTTCCTTCCTACCTTCTGTTTCTTTTCTCTCACCATTCTCATGCACCATGGACAAGAATTTGGGGTGTTAACACCTTGTGGACACCCAAGCAGGAACTTTATTATCTTCAAGTCACTTCCTAAATGCCAGTCTACTGTATAAGTGCCCTTACCCTCCACTTCTAATTTTTCTCCCTGAATCTATGCTTTGGTGACATTGGTAATCTAGGATATCCTATCAAACATCAAAGCCAGCACTTCATGTGTCTCCTTTGGTACTTCAAATGCCTCAAGCCACCATATCTCCCTCTCAGATTGGACACTAAAAGAGAAAAACTTTGACTTGCAAACCCTCTCCCTATCGCTCATTTGATTGTCTGGGTTTTCATTAGAACCTTCCAAAGGAAACTCAGTCTCCTCAATCATGTTGATCTCACTCTTTGCATATAGCATTGCCTCATTCATGAGTGTGATACTCATTCGTTCTAACCTCTTACCTTTCACAATATGACACTCATCCATTTTCAACACAAAACTTACCTTGTCACCTTGCATGACAAACAAAAGTAGATAAGTTTTGGTACTTAAAAGATTTTTCTATTAGCTCGAGGAATGTAAAAAAATACTAAGGCAGTCCATAGAATAAGATCACAGCTCTCTGAAGACGTTGTAGATCAACAAATATATTGTTGAACTCATTGTAAGGGATACATGATCTTACCATTTATCCCTCACTTTTTCCCCCAAGCTCCAATGGTTAATGTATCAATGATGCAATAGTATTCTCCAATTTTGCGTTGCACATCATGCATTGCACATCATCATTGCATGTCCTCTTTTTGCTAATCTTATCTTTCTGGAGACTGGAAAAATGTTCCTTGTGATGCCTTGTTTGCGGAGTGTATCTTTTAGCAATTGATGGAGGGCTTGATATCCTTTTGTGCTAATGCCCACATCATTGCATGCATTCTAAACCTCCTCAATGTTAGGAAAATTGGTAATGTCATCCATTATCTCATTTGTGAGTACTTGATGTATCTCCTTGTAGCGCGGGTCTCGAATGATGGAAAGAATGTCATGCCTCCTCACACAACTATGTAATATTTTCCCAAAATCTTGAGGACCATTATCACCACATGCTTCTTTCAAAAAGTTCCTATCACAAACCAATAAAGATTACCAAAGACACCTTAATCTATTGCCTACAATAACCACAACAACCAAAAATACCTTAATCGAAATTACTTGCAAAAATAATAGACAAAGAATGAAAAACAAACTTTGCTGCATGGATTCTTCACTTTGAGTACCACCACCAACTATGAGTTTTTGAATGTTATTGATTGTCTACTTTTGCTCTCTTGCTCCCACGGGGGTGCTCTTCATGCGAGAGATTGTGTCTTGTAGATTCATAACGCGAGCCTCTTTCTCTTTGTCTCTTTTCTTCAGCTCTACAATATTATTTTATGCATCTTGTAGTACATGTTGCACACTACTCAAAGTGCTTTGTAAGCTTTATATTTGTGTGTGGAGGATTTGGACTCTTCATGCATCACTCATGCTTAACCTTCTACAGTACCCAAGCAGCCCATTCTCACCCTCTCCAACAAACTGAATAAATGAAGGGAGATCATTGAAGGGTGGAGGACAATGCGAAGAAGGATCATTTAGGATATAAATATCCATCAACCCAAAGATCCACATTAGTCCAACCCTGTTGTCTTCGTGTATGCTTCTCTTGTGCATTCAGACGTTCTTTTTTTATTGGTGCATTATTCATCCACTATACGAACATGCAAGTCCACCTTCCACACTCTTGTTGAATTTGAAATTTCTTTGTGTGCCATTCGAAAAAGGAAGAGACTATTCTGAAGTGACTCAGGGCTGTCCTATTGTATCACAATGGGAGCTTGGGAGAGAGAGAGAGAGAGAGAGAGAGAGAGAGAGAGAGAGAGAGAGAGCTATTATATTCCAATAGGAGAGGAGACCTTGGGAAAAAGGGAGAGAGAGAGAGAGAGAGAATCTTATTGCAGAGGTTGGTCAATAGGACAAAGAGGGAAACGTGATGACAATAATATTAATGAGTGAAAGAAATGATTTTGATGTGGGTTGATGATGTGGAATGTGGGGGGAATTCAAATACAACTATTAAAAGTGGAGTAAATAAGATTAAAAGTGTAGATATCAGTGGGGTAAGTTTTGAGATAAAATATTCTTGAAATAAAGAAAAAAAATATTTTTACTATTTTTTGGGCCCCCTTATATACGACGAGAATGATTATGCTAATAGGGGTTTTAATAGCTAGAAAGAGAATCCTAGTTCAAAAATTAGAGAGATCTCCTACTTTTAGGTCCAAAAGTAGGCTTTATTATGAGCTTTGTCTCCTTAAGGCTTTATTATGAGCTTTGTCTCCTTAAGCCTCAATAAAATTAGTCTTAATTCCTTAAAATTAGGGATCCTTACAAGGCTCCCCTAATGCATGGCAAAGTGGGAGATGGCACTGAAAATTATGGGCAAAACTAATGGAGTTGAGCTCGACAGAGCGATCCAAAAATGAGAAGGAGTATTGGAAAGCAGTGATCGAGTGCATGAAGCGAAGGGCTCTTAGTGGTGGGGTGCCAAAGAATTGCCTTGAAAGAGGCCGTGCCACGTGGCCTCTTTCAAGACTTTTTTTCTTGTTACGAAAGATGAAAAATCATCCTTTATTGCTAGCCGCATCTATGGTTGTGGTATTGCTCCAATTTAAAAGTAGTTCATAAAATTCACAAAAACAACAAAACTAAAAATCTCTTATTGCATCTATGGTTAAGGTGTGGCTGTGGCATGGATCCACGAAATTCACAAAAAAAAATTGTCGTGAAGGAGGCCGTGTCGAGAAATTCTCTTTGTGAGGCATTGCCATGGCATATCCACCATTGCCAACAAGGGCATTGCCACCATGATAAATCCACACCGCACTGGCGTGGCCTCTCTTAGCTTTTTTTTTGAGCCATGGCCATGTATGGTGGATATGCCATGCATGACAAAGCCTATGCTTCCATCTAGCTGGAGATGGCGATTTGTATATTGCGGGGAATTCATTGTGTGAGGCCACCTTTTGTCCAATTGGATTCATGGAAAAATCTCTTTGTGAGACATTGCCATGGCATATCCACCACACATGGACATGGCTCCACAAAACAAAATGGCCAAGGGAGGCCATGCCCTTAGCCATTTTGTTTTATGGAGCCATGTCCATGTATGGTGGATATGCCATGCTTGACAAAGCGCCTATGCTTCCATCCAACTTGGAGATGGCAAATGACATAGGGGATATAACATGATTCAACATGTCGGCCGAAAAGCCACATGTTCAAGAGACTCCTATACCGAAAATAAGGCAAAAAATTGGGGGCACTTCTGGAGCTCCATTATGCACAAAAAACCCTAGCCAAAGTACGTTAATGCCTCTTTAATCTATTCAGCATATGTTGGTCATCTAAGGGTTATGCACCCAAAACCCTAGCCTGACCTTGCTTGAGGAAACCATATACAGATAGTAAGTTGTAGCCTTCTATTATAATTTGGCTTCACACATGGCACCCTATTGTATTGGTCTCTTGCATATGCTATCCATGCATTTACCTGTGTCTATTTAGCTACTAGTACACCTTCAGTCCATGGCACCCTATTATATTGGTCTCCTTGCACCTGTGGTAGTGCTCTAAGCCCACTTTCTCCCTTCTCTTTGAGCTCTCTAAAAAACTCTCTTCATAAACCTAAGACTAGTGCACACTTAATGTAAGCCTAAGATTAGTGCATGTTAAAATTCATGGTACCTTCACTATTGCAAGTGGATTAAGCTAATCTCATGCTAATGATGAGTGATTACACTAAACTAAGATGGATGGTGTCTAATTACACCCATGATGATGTGTATGTGCAATAGACTCAAATCAATTAGATTCCAAGATAGATTAGGTTGGACTCATAGAGAGACTTGAGATATGTGCAAGTGCTTGTACTTTTCATTGCTTGGAAATGACTCCTTTTATATGGGTAGAGTACATCTTTTATATGGGTAGAGTACATCTTTGCTTGTTTTGTGCATGTGGGATAATCCAATTTGCCATATGGCTTCATGCTCACCTAGTCACTTCCTGCCTCTACATTTGCTCTATGGCACCACACTTTTCAACACCCCCCCTTGGTGCCATATCTCTAGGCTACTCAAGGTGGTTGGATCTGAGTTTCCATTTACTGATGAACTTTGAAGGTGTAATAGCTATGAAGGAAAGTTCTATACGAAAACACATGTAATCTATTCCTAGATGTGTTGAATTTGTGTTGCACACCTATGGTGTTCTCATTACTAGCCTTAGCCTTCTTGTGTGCCTATTCCTTGGAATGTGTTGCTCAATTTTTTCCTCTCTCAAAAATTTTCGCTCAGAAAACGGGAGGACTCACTTTATAGGAACACCTATAATTTGGTGTCGCTACTATCGAGGAATAGCTCCACCACTTAGCCACCATTGCATCTAAAATGCCTGCATATTGTTTCTGTATTGAGGTTATGCTAACAAGGAAAGATTAGAGTAGGAAAATCAATTCTTTTTGTGTTATGTATGACTTTTGCGATTGTTATTTTGCTTCTTATTACCCTTAATCCCCCAATTCGTTCCACCATTCTGTAATTTTTGTAATTTTTATATTTTTGGGTTTTTATGTGAAGTTTTTTAATTTTTAATTTTTAAAAAATAATAATTGAATCTCAAACTTGATTTTATTTAGATAATTGGACCTAGAAATTAAAATTTGAGCATAAGTTAAACCCTAGTTTAGACCTCTTAATTAATGGCCAATATTAGTCTCTTGCCAACATTCGGATTTGAGTGGTGGATTAGAGAGAAATTAATTTCAAATTAATTTTTGTGTATACCTGATTTTTTGCCATGAGGCTTAATTTAAAAACTAATCCCAGTGAATTTAATCCACTTGTTATGCTAGGTGTCCCTTGGGTTAGATAACATAATAAATACACCTATTTGTACTCTCACTAAACATGGCAGAATCTTAAGAGATGGGGTCTGCATCCTAGAAACAATCAAACCACCAATATCCAAAGTCCGAAAGAGGACACCTAAAATGGAAAGGAAAAAATATAAAAAACCATAAAAGATAAAAATAAATTTAAAAAAGGAAAATAGTCATCTCGCCGAGAAGCAAAAAAATATAGAAATATTCAAAAAAGTACATGCATAAACTTGCCAGATATCTATTTTAGGCCATAGCAATCATTTTGACGTAACTTGTATATGACCTTGAAAATTTATAAATTCCCATAGTTAAGGGGCCCTTAACTATAAGAACTAGAACTAGCACCTAGCTTGCCCGAAAAAAGGGCACCATTTCTTGCCGCAATATTATTCAAAGACACCTGAAACCCACTTTGGACAAACTTGGGCAACATAAATAAATAAATAAATAAATAAAAATATTTAAAATCAAAACATGTATGGAATATCCCCTAGCCCTAAAACAACTTGAAATGACATGCAGTTGTGAGCTAGGTGTATTTTAGAGACGAAAGTAAAGGAAAGCGCTTCCACCCAACTAGGTTCCTGCCAGCCCATACTTGGCTTGCCATCCTTGGCTTGGCGGGACCTCCTTCAGGGATTGGGTTCAGCGTGGTGCAAGGCCTAAGACTCTAGGTAGGGACACTTCTTGTGATCTTGTATCAATGGAAGGACTACAAGACATGGAGAGAGAAAACTTGCTTAAACAATGAACACAAGACCAACCAACCTAATTGTTAGCCACATGACCAATTACTTTAGGGGTTTGGCTTTAGCTTCAGCTATAGCCTCTGAATATACCCATGCAACATATCAAACTGGTGATAAAGAAGTTGAGGTCAACTCCAAGGTCACACCCAATGTAGCCTTGTCACATATGAACCCCACACATAATATAGATTCCTCTCCACACGCGCGGAACCTATCATGACTGGAAACCAAGTGCCTATTGAACTAAACCCTACATAAATCTTCTTTCCAGATAGCAAGACATAAGAGAAAGTGCAAGAAGTAGAGGCCTTGATTCGAGTTGGTAGAGCAAAAGAGAAAGAAACTCTACACATCAAGCTTAACAAAGATTAGTGACCAAAACTACACTAGTATACCATGTTCTTGATAGCCTAGAGGGTACCAGCAGCAGACATGGTGAATTTGTATCCAAAACAGATATAGGCATAAGATTCTCAGATACACTATTAGAGACTAAGAATTGGCAATTTGATGCGACTCATGAAACCATGATGGACCTAGCTATGGGCCTCATCTATGCTATCAGTTGGGATGAAATTAAGCAAGCTGCCTTTGCTACCAAGGATGAGAAAGAGTGTGTTCAGATGGTCGTGGATTGTATTCATGCTATGATGGAGCAAGAGAGGCTGAGACATGGAATCACCATACCCTTTCGGCATCTTGTGACATAAATTGGGATGAGCGATGCACGGAGTCCTACCCTAAGCGAGATGGAGACACCACACTGATGGAGCTCGATCGATCCCACATATGTAGTGACACCTAGCTACACCATAGACCAAGCTCTAGTTTCCATTCCACAAGGTTACATGGGAATCCAATAACCTACGAGCATGAGCTCCATGTTTCTAGACCATAGAGGTGTGTCTACATAAGCTAGCACCATTCCACAAAGTTATGTGGGAATCCAATAACCTACGAGCATGAGCTCCATGTTTCTAAACCATAGAGATGTGCCTACACAAGATACTACTACCACCATTCTAGATTTTATGATAGTGTTGAGTACTGCACCACCCATAATAGCACCCTCGTGAGACCAAGCCCATAATGTTGTCTATTAGTCTCATGCCCTCGGTTATAACTGTGGGGCAACCACGATCATTTGTAACCCCCATAGTCATTACTCTAGGTCTAGTTAACACATCTATATCACCTGACAGGGCCATCGGAGGAGCCTTCACTCCATATTCTCCATTTGTTGCATAGCCTTCACTCCATATTCTCCATTTGTTGCATATCCCTCTACTCTGCCATTTCCACAAATGCACCCAAGAGCAAGGGGGATATCTTCACAAACAGCTAGACCATTGGCACCATTAGCCCATATTTCATCAGCACATTGGAGATTTTGTGCGACCCTCCACTTATATACTCATGTTACTCCACCAAGATTCATTCCACCGCGCCTGCGTAGGCATCACCCTTCATACCACATGCTACACCTACTGTACCAATTTCTCTACCAACTGATCCAGTAGCTTTTGCATAAGCATAGGGGGAACAGTAGCCAAGATTTTAGCACTTGTCATGAGAGAGATAACAGACAGAGTAGCTCTGGAAAGGTTGCATAGATTGTCGAGATCACACATAAGTTTAACGGAGAGGGCGATCCTAGAAGACACCTCAAAATTTTTGATTCAGTTTGTGAAGCGCTAGACAAGAGGAATGATCTTACAAAGACCAATGCATTTAGCCTTAAACTAGATGGCAAGGCGGCTGGTGATAGACCATAATGGGTAGTTAGTCTTGTCAAGCTTATCTTCAGTGTGAAAAGAATTCCAAGTACATTAATGCATGCCATTTCAACCTGTAAATAACTAATCTTTGACACAAAATGCAAATATTCCAACTACTTGCAGAATGTCCATTGAAAATGAAACCGAGATGGTTTCCAATAGATCGTTTTGATGACAAAGGAAATCTAAAAAGTGTATGAAAAATAGAAATGTTACTAGTAGGAATGCAAAAATCGATGATAATGTTGATGATGCTATTGAAGCTATTGATGATAAGCTCAAAGATGCAATGTTGATGACAATGTGACGGCCCTGTCTACATACTAAATGTTGTTGCAGTGCTGAAAACCCAAGATCAAACAAAGAAGATAGAATGCTGACGATGCTTTGAAGCTATTGATGATGAGCTCAAAGATGCAATGTCGATTACGATGACGGCCCTATCTACATATTAAATGCTGTTGTAGTGTAGAAAACCCAAGTTCAAACAAAGATTGTTTGAAGATTGACATCCCCCCCTTCTTCGGAGATGTCTACAAAAACCTTCTAACATACGAGCTCCGAAAGGTGTCCAAAATTCCCCAAAACACATCAAAAAAATGAAGTTAACCTAGTTAATAGTTAATGTAGCACAATTAATGTAGCCTAACAAAATACTATAGGTTATACCTTCTCCACCTAAGAGATTAGCTGAATTTGAGACAATGAAAAGAGAAACTCGAGGGAAAAGATGACAACGGTGTGAGGGCCAAGAAAACCTGGTCCGATACCAATTGTTGGAGTGGATGCAACAAGCAAGGCGAGATAGATGGAAGAACAACACTCAAAGGAGATTGATGAGTATGCATAAAGCATAAGTGAAGTGACATGATAAGGTCACTTACACACACTCAAAAGAGTGTGTGTATATGCTTAAGGGAAAAAACCTCCCGCGAAGAGGGAAAGAGTACCCCGGCCCATTATTAGCCTACATCAACACATCACTACTATATATACAGTAATGACTTGAGAAAGGTTGACCACATAGTATCACTCAATAACACTGGGATACATAATCTCTAGATAAGAGAAGCATCAATAAAATTGTGAGTACTCCCATCATCAAAACACAGGGGTTCCCATGACTTCCCTCTCGATATATAGATTTAATCACATGGAGATCGAAACTCTCATGTTCAAATGTCAATTCTCACAATTACTATTCAAATTATAGACATCAATACTATCAATAAGTGAATTACTTGGACTTCTACTAGATTGTACCAAGTGTGCATGTGCCTATGGTTATACAGCTTTGCCACCATGTTCAAGTCAAGAGTGTACCTTAGCTTTACCAAATCAGGTGTCATTGGGCCTTGCTTTATTTTCGTAATTGCAAATTCCCAATGTGGGTGCTCTAGCTCGTCCATCGCATCCTCACTTTCTCATCACATCGGAATGTTGCTTTGCCAATGGGGTGAAGGAAGAGCTCTCTTGCCTAGATGGATGCAAATAGATATCAAGCACAAGGTAAGACCCCTTTATGTTCCAGTGCCATCTTACAAAAGATAAGTGTGCCCATTATGGTAGGTCGAGTAGGTGAAACCATGTTAACCTAGGGTGTGGTTAACATACCCCCCTTCCTAATGGTGTGACTGTGCCCGTATGTCACCCTAGTCATTAGTGAAGCCATTGTATCAAATGTGTCTAATTCCTCTTAGCCCCGGGGGTTTTCAAGCATGCTCTATAAGCTGGTGAAGACAGAATTCAGTTTTATCAAGTCTACAGTGAGATCCAAGCTCTTCATCAAATCTGCAGGTGACTTTGGTAAAACAGAGATTAAGCTTTCAATATTTGGTCAAATCTTGTGTTTCTTGGCTTAATCCTCTACTAGACTCATTGCTATTGATGGCTTTGAAAGCATTTGAGCTCATTTGAAGTCTAAGGCACCAGATCTCGACTCCCCGCATACTCTGTTTTTTGTACACAAAACAGTGGATTAATTTACTAATCAATGATTAATCAATGCTAATCACTATATTTTGGTACAGTTGAGGGTTCAAATTAACCATTAGGTATCTGATACAGATCCCTATAACTTCAGATTGCAATTCGGAGTTGGTTTGATACTCCAACCATTCCGTACAAATTGGTCACCCTTGATTTAATGTAATTTCTGGTGATTTTATGCTGATAAATTTGTTGTAATCATCTCTTAAACACCAGATTGAGTTGTAAAAGGGTAGACATTGCCCTTGAATCTTGAAATCGGATCAAGAGGTAAGACCCCCTTCACATCACCATGAGTACAGCACAAGAAATAGACAAATTTAATGGGGAGCAGTTTTACACATGGCAGACAAAAACCATGTATTTGCTCATGAGGAAAAATCTGTGGGGGCTAGTTGAGGGAAGAGATGAATGCCCAGAGAGAGGGAAAAATGAGTGAAAGAGCAGGAATGAAAAAGCATTGGGACTTATTGCACTCAGTTTAAATGATGAAATCATTCATCACATCACAGGGATACAATGGGCAAAAGATGCATGGGATGAACTCAATAAATTATTTGGCACACAAGCAAAAAATTCAAAGATAAATCTGTTAATGCAATTCTATAAATTGGACATGAAGGAAAGTGAACCTTTAATCACACACTTGAACAAATATAAAAGCATTAAGCAACAGCTGGCAGTTTATTGGCAAAAAGGTAGAAGATAATGAGGCACTAGCAGTGCTTCTGAAGAGTGTGGACAAAGGTATATATGAAAATATTGTAGCAACACTAAAGAATGTACCTGAATTGAAGCTACACGAGATAGAAGCAGCTCTACTAGAGCAAGAGAGCAGAGGCAAAGAGAAGAAATGGCTCGACTCAACAGCAGGAGAAGAAAAAGCATTCTTCACTCGAGGAGGATTCTCTCGAGGACAAGGACGAGGAAGAGGCAGAGTAGGAGGAAGGACCTTCACTTGCCACAAATGTGGAAAGCCAGGACAAATGGCAAGAGACTGCTACAGCAAACCCAGTGGAGAAGGAACAACATCGGCAAACTTCATGGAGGCTCCAAAGGAAGTGGAGTCGGATCATCTTTTCTGAGAGAGAGAGAGAGAGAGAGAGAGAGAGAGAGAGAGAGAGAGAGAGAGAGACCCCACAACCCAATGTAACCTGTCCCAACAAGGTAAAACCACCTCTGAGCCACCGATGATGTAGGCCACGTGGTAGATAGATGTATGTGTGAGCACTTTAGTCAAGGTCGCGGCGGGCACTTATAGTAGCCTTGGACACATAGAGAGAGAGAGAGTGTGTGTCAAGGACTATGGAGTTTAGGGACTTGAGGCACTGGTCGCGGACTATCAAGTAAGAGAGAAACTTGGTATAGGGTCCAGGTGTGCTAGAGAGTATTCACTTGAGGGGAGGTGTTGAAATATACAAGTGAATAGGGTGTGTGCGGGAACAAGCCCTTGGTTAGAGGCTGTAAAAGAGAATGTGTAAATGTGAAAGAACCTGTGAAAAGGTGAGAAGAATCTAGAGGGAGAGAATAAAGGGTAGCATGAGAATATTTAGGAAGTGTGAAGATATTCTGGGAAAAGTGAAGAGGTGGAGAGAATCAGGGAAAAGAGGTGGAGTGAACATGGAGAAATCAGTGGGATTTGATGCTTGATGTAAACACTATAAATTGAGACATTGCCCTAATGAGAATTTGCTGGTTTTTCATTATCCATGCCTACATTAATCTATTTATTAATTATACTAATTACGTCTTAATTACTCACTAATTACGTCTTAATTATTTGCTAATCACTTTGTTAATGATGTTGATTCTAGTGTTTGATCCACCATAGCTCATCACAATGCCCTAATTTCAACACATGCCACACAAAGACGCACCAAATAGAAAAGAACCAGCAACAAGCATAATTATGCAAAGACAAAACCACTCATAAGAGAGAGAGAGAGAGAGAGAGAGAGAGAGAGAGAGAGAGAACCTTTTGGGTTTAACCTTATAATATAACAAGGATTGAAATCAGTTACCATGTATGCATCATTTTCTTGTATCCTACAAGAAAATAAAATAATAAACATCTCTTCAAAGCAAAGGACAAACATGCACAACTATTGAAAAAAATGAATAGTAATATCGTTTACCTTGCACTCTCTCCATAAATGTGTCAACTAGTTTTAGTTCCTTTAGTCCACGATGCTATTGTCTTAGAAAAGTCAAACATATTCAACTTCGGTCCTTTGATGGACACTCTCAATGAATCAATATTTTTTGTAGACAATAAATTTTCCAATTTATCTTTATAAGATTTTGAGTAATAAATCCCCTTGTAGCTCGCAGTTCTACAACATTGGAGCAATGCAATCCCAACTAGAGTTAAAGCATAGGATATTTATCTCTTATCGTGTTGTTTCTTTCGATGGCACTCCAAGTATCTCATAAACTTCATTCCTTCCACTCATACTACGGAGCTTGCAACTTGAAATATTGATATTCTTCCTTTGCTAGATGTTTATGTATAATTGCTACAGACTGTACCACGTGCTAAAACCTTTTCTTCTCCATAAAATGATATCAGTGTTTCAATCTCAATGTTACCAAAATCTTTTTGTTCTACACGAGATGGAAAGCTACAAGGTGATGAAGCCTTGCTGCTCAAGATACTCTCATTATCGAAAAATCTTTCCATCAAATTTTGAATAATAGACCTCACAAAATTTCTTTGAAAACCTAACATCTATCTAAATCAACACCAACAATGAAGTCTCAAGAAATATGGATGCTTCTATACATGCATCTCGCGAAGATGCATGCAAAGCATGTAGTTGACCATTGGGAGGTCTCCAGCTTGGGATCCTAAGGCATCATGTGTTGATGCATTGATTTCAACCTCGGGACCTTCAATGAAGTAGAGTTTGATTGCTCGAATCTCCAACTCAATGAATCCTATAAAACTAATGAGATGTCTACAAAAGAGCTTTGAAACACTGCTCAAAACTGAGAATCTCTCTAAGATATCAGATATAAAATGTAGATTATAAATAAACTCAAAACTTGATATATTTTCATAGAGAGTAGCATTCTCCTTTTTGGTCATAACTAATAGAGGCTCCAAAGTTTCACATACATTATGGATCACTTGACGTCTACTTAACCAACGAACTTTATGTATTCGGCTCATGCACAACAATGCACAACCAAACTCATTTTCTAGCTCATGCAAGATGTTAGCCCTTTTCACACTCTTTGAAAACAAGGAAGCTATTGAATTCATGACTTAGTAAAGAACACTCAAAGACCGATGATGCGAACTTAGTAAAGGCAAGATATTCTTTGGCCACATGGTGCGTGACTGCAAATAAATTTAAAACAATTCTCGTTCTCTACAGTTCTTCGTAGTTGCTTGGTTGGTAGTAGACATTTGGTTCACCGCTTCAGGTATTAGCACCATGGCATTCAACTTGAATGGTTTCAACTTCAACCAATCCCCAAATCTAATAAACAAAGTGTAGAGTTGAATCATACACTGATTTTTGTACTTGTTCCATTTTCTAATTATTTCTTCAATTAGAAATTGGAAAGAATTGTCAATCTCGAGTGAAAAAGATAAAGATCCTAACTATTTGTGACTCAACCCCAGTCGTTGACTGAACGCAGATTCATGGGCAGGTACTGACTCACTTAACACCCATTATCGGGTGGCTCGATAGCAATATCAACTTTATCTCTATTCTTAACCAAAGTATCAGTGATTACCATCTTTTGCTTTCCAAAAAAATGGGGTGCTTCTCAAGGGGTTTTGGTCTTTGCATGATCTATAAGTGCACTATGTTAAATATTGATAGAAACATATTGCCCAAATTCACTTTTGTCTCTATTATTGAAATAAGCCCAATCAAAAATTGTAGTCCAAGATTCGTTCCAACCACGTAATAATAAATAATTTTATATTTATATAATCACGTAATATATGTATATATATATATATATTATACAACCAAACTTTCAAAGTCTGTCTTATACACCCAATCCAGCTTTATTTTAAGGATATTTCTCCTTATAATCAAGAAACCTATTAATTCTTAAACCTTTTAAAAAACATGGCTTACCCCAATCAAATCGGTTTTTCTCTATGCTAGCCTTTGAGAAATACACTAAGGACGGTTTTCTAGCACTAGTCTACACACATTTTGGGCGGTCCATCATCCTTTCAAGTCATGTGAACAAGTTAGTTTCCTGGGCGGCCTCGTGCAAAAAACGCTTTTGGGTTAGTCTCGTGTGAACAAAGTCCCTATGTGCTTTGCCGCCCCCTCACTCTATTCCCTCCAACCGTGACTCTTTGAATCGTGTAACAACCGCTACTCTTTGAGTTCAGAAAATTCTAAGCGACCCCTGAAGCTCAATACACAGGCTAGACCAATAATCAAACTATTAAGCTATTTAATCTCAGTTACTTAGGCCCTTTCATTGATCGCAATCATCGCTTTTTTTTTTCTTCTTTCTTTGTTAAAGTCGAACTTTTGTTTGGGGTTAAGGGTTGGATTGACAATCAGAAAATTAAGAAGATTATTATCGAGCAATCAATAATCAGTTCAGTAGTCATAGGTTAATTAAGTAAACCATTGGTATATATACTATGTGCAGTCTTATGTTAATTTCACTAATGAGTTGCCATGATTAAAAGCTTTCTATAATCTGCAACCACAATACCAGATTTGATTGATTTGCTTGTAGGAGTCTTCTAAGGCATTTGATCACCATCTTTATCCCCAAAAAAAGAGTTTTTCCCAGTCAAAAATCAAGACAAACAATGGCGTTGCGCGATCTCGTGATGGGGGGTGGTGGGTGTGCTGTTCCAGGCATGTCTTCATCGGCCAATCCATTGGGTGGCTTGGCAGAGTCACTCTTTGGCTCAGCTTCTAAAACACAGGTTCTTCTTGTAACCATAGGTGCTTCTTAATTTGTTTACCTCATATTCATACCTACATACATTTGTATGTATGTATGTAGTATTTTATGTATACATTCATTCATGCCTCGTGTATGCATGCATGCATGTATGTCTCTATGTGTATTATTAGTCATGTATGCACTTGTGGATGTATGTATGCTCTAGATTTTTGACACAATGCTTTTGGAATGTCCACAGGAAAGGCTACAGGAATTCCCAGCATTGCCAGGCCTCGAGGAACCTTCAACAAATGAACTTGGGCCAGTGACTTCTCTTCCAGGTTTAGAATATGAGCAAGAAACTGGGCAACATCCTGATTCTCAGGTAGTTACAAACTCTTTTTATACTTTTGCATTTTTATCTTTGGTCTGTAAGAGAGCATAGTCAGAGAAGATAAAGCTATGCACCAGGCCACCTTCTGTGTTCTTTTGTGCAAAGGATTGAGGTGAAAGACATCGTCAAGAAGAATTTGCCTATGAATGGCTATAGGTCCAGAGATAGTGATCAGAGGGCAGATGTAGAAGAGATGCTTGTGAGGCAGCTCAAGAACACAGGAAGGCCACTATAGCTCGCCGACTCACCGCCTTCGGAACACTCACAAGCACAAGGGGCACCACCAGCTTCTCTAGCTGGAAAGAAAATCTCTCTAAATACCACACAGAGATACCCAAAGAAAGGCAATTTCATCAGCTCACATATCTCATTATAAAAGCCTTTTATCTGTCAGCAAGACTAAGCCACTCACATATCATCAACACAAACCCTGTTGTCCATTTACAAGGGGTTACATAAATTTTATCAATTTATAAGCTTCAACCCACTCTTCCTCGCACTCTCCTTTATCACACATTCACAGCAAACAACTCACACACACACTGTCCACAGCTTCTCTTGGTCTCACACCAGAGGCCTCAAAACAAGACGGCCACCTCCCAGTAGAAAGCCAGCAGTTGCACCAACACCTAGTCTCACAGTTGCCAGAGGCAGCTCCTTTGCTCTGCTTCAGTCACCACAGCCTTCTTGAGACGGTTCCTTTCACGCAGTCAGCCCTCTCTGGCGCCAGCAACTTCAAACGTGGCCTACCAGCCTCGCTGTCCTGCACTCCAAAAGCGGTCACCTTCCACACGTCGGTGTCCCCCGCCCGTCTTCAACAGCCACAGCTAGCCCAAGCAAAACCTTACCATCACCCTTATCTGCAACAGTACCAAGGCGGCTCTCTCTATTCTGTTTCCAGCCGCAGCCACACTAACCAGGCGCTCCCACTAACTCTCATGCACTGCCCACCGGCTGCTTACCACACTTCAAAGCCAGTCGCCAGCCCCATGGCCGGCACTCTCCACACACACCAGAGCCCCTCTGGTCGACCCAAGGCGGCCAGTCCACTTTCACCCGCCAGCCAGCTCTCTGTGCTCAGCACTCCCTTCACAGCTGTGGGCGCCCTCCTCACCTCTCTGGTTATTTGCAGTGCTTCAGCCTCTTCACTCGGTGCTTCATACTCCTCAGAGCACCCTCGCCTCCACCATCACTGACGGCCAGCTTTTGTACCCAGACGGCTCCCCTGCGTTCTTCGTGAAGGCAATGAAGGGTTAGGGTTAGGGTTTACACAAGCTCAAGCAGGCGTGGAAAAACCAACACACAGAGAGAACACGACTTCAGCATGCTTGATTATCAAAAGTGAAGTACTATAGCCACATGATAGTGACCCTAAAGATAAGTGTTCACATGTCCGGCCATAAAATGTGCCGGGTGGACCAAAACACTTATAAACTGCATATAAGTGAAACTGAACTAAACTGGGGGAAAAAACCTCCACTAACTGAAGTAAAAAGTGCCCCAGTAATCTACTGATGATCACTAGCACTCCTCTGGGTGCATACACAGCATAAAACCCAACAAACCCCCCTGGAGTGATATGTGATCACTGTACATCATCCACCAAAAGGAAACAAATTCAAAGCATTGCGGAATGCTTCAAATTTCGGACGTGGTAATGCCTTGGTGAAGATGTCTGCCACATTCTGATCTGTAGGACAGTAGATCAGACTGATATCTCTTGCCTGGAGTCTCTCCCGAACAAAATGATAGTGAATCTCAATGTGTTTCGTGCGAGCATGAAACACAGGATTTTTGGCCACGGCAATGACACTCTGACTATCAGTATAGATAGGTGTAGGCTCCTCCACTGAAATATCCATATCAGTCATGAGACGACGCAGCCAAACACACTCAACAGTAGTAGTGTAGGCTGCTCTGTACTCTGCCTCACAAGACGAAGTGGCCACTGTGGTCTGTTTCTTGCTTAGCCAAGAAATGCATGAAGAGCCAAGGAAGAAACAATTTCCACTAGTGGAATGTCTGGTATCAAAATCACCAGCCCAATCTGAATCACTGTAAGCGTGTAACTGCATGTCACTCCCCTCAGGATAAAGCAATCCAAGAGACAAGGTACCCTGCAAATAATGGAATACACGCTTCACAGCTTGCCAATGTGACAACCGTGGGCTGTGCATGAATCTGCTCAACTGAGAGACTGCATACTGAATATCTGGCCTTGTATTACACAAGTAAATAAGGCACCCAACAGCCTGAGCATATGTAGTGGCATCAAAGGAAACACTGTCATCTTGTAGTGACAGTTTCATCCCAGGCTCCATAGGAGTACTAATAGGCTTGCAATCCTGAAATTTAAACTTCTCCAAAAGTTTAGCAACATAGCGTGATTGCAACAACCCAATGCCTCTGTTATCCTGCACAAACTGTATGCCCAAATAGTAATGTACAAGGCCCAAGTCAGACATGTCAAATGTCTGTTGCAGTATCTCCTTAAAAGCTGCAATTTTGTCATCATTTGATCCCATGAGCAAGAGATCATCCACATAAAGACTGATGACCAGCAGATCTGTCTCTTCTTTCTTTACATACAGAGTGGCTTCTGATGGACTGTTCACAAATCCCTGAGTGAGTAGAAAAGCATCTATTTTTGCATACCAAGCTCGTGGAGCTTGTTTCAAACCATACAAGGTCTTTTTCAGCCTGCAAACTTTCCCCTCATGACCATGTTCTGGAAATCCCATGGGCTGAAATACATAAACTTCCTCCTCGAGGTCCCCATGTAGAAATGCAGTCTTTATGTCCAACTGGTGAACAACCCAACCACGATGTGCAGCCAATGCAATGACACACCTAAGTGTCGACATACGGGATGTAGGAGCAAATGTCTCCTCATAATCAATGCCCTTCTTCTGTGCATAGCCCTTTGCAACTAGACGGGCTTTGTACTTGTCAATGGATCCATCTGCATGTCTTTTCAACTTATAGACCCATTTAGTACCAATTGCTTTCTTGCCTTTGGGCAGATCAACCAAATCCCATGTTTGATTCTTTTTAATAGAATCAAGCTCATCCTGCATGGCTTTGTTCCAATGCACATTATCTCGTGCATCCACAAATGAATCAGGCTCATCATCATCCTGTAAACTGGCTGCCATAACCAGATTCAAATCCATGATGTGTGCATGCTCATTGGTCCTTGTTTCCCTACGAGTACGACCAGCAAGAGGACCCTCTAAATGGCTGTCCTGTAATGTCCTCAAATACCATCTAGGTATATGTCTGACCTGTGGTGCCTGCTGCCCCATATTTGGTTCAGCTTCTGGCTCATTTGGCTGCTGAATTTTTGCACCCCCTACATCATTTGCTGGCTGTCCAGTACCCTCATGAGTTGGATCACCAACTGTGGAATGAAACTCCATGGGTAGTAGACCTTCAAACACATCATTTTCAGCCTGATTTGCCTCATAACCAGCCATGGATATTTCTGATTTTTCATCAAAAATCACATCCCGACTAGTGAATATCTTCCTGGATAGTGGGTCATATAACCTGTAGCCCTTGCTCTCACGGCTATACCCAACAAAAATGCACTTTGTGGCTTTATCATCCAGCTTCCTCCTCAACTCTTTGGGTATGTGTGCATATGCAAGACACCCAAAGATACGAAAATGCGATACAGAAGGCTTGCGGCCATGCCAAGCCTCAAAAGGAGTAATAGAAACCAATGCCTTTGTGGGACATCGATTCAAAATATGACAAGCACACATGACTGCTTCCACCCAAAAGATATGTGGTAGCCTTTTTGCCTTTAGCATACATCTGGCCATCTCCATGAGTGACCGATTCTTCCTTTCTGCAACCCCATTCTGCTGTGGAGTGTAAGGAGTAGTATACTGATGTTTTATACCTCTACTCCCAAGAAAGGAATTCAACATATGTGACATATATTCCCCCCCTCGGTCAGAACGGAGAGTTTTCACCTTGCATCCTGACTCTGTCTCAGCAAGTGCTACAAAGGCCAAAAATGCATCATATACCTGTGATTTCTGTGTCAAAGGATAGACCCAGCATATACGAGAGAAGTCATCAATAAATGTTGCAAAATAGAAGCAACCACCTAATGACTTCGTCTGCATGGGACCACAAAGATCACTGTGTATAAGTTGCAACTTTGCAGTTGCTCTTAGAGCCTGATCACGTGGGAAGGAAAACCTGTGCATTTTTTCCAAAATACATCCTTCACAAATGTGATCTGGAGGCTTCTCCATGAGAGGTAGATCTGTAAACATATTATGTCGCTGCATTAGCATAAGACTACCAAAATTTACATGCCCCATGCGAGCATGCCATAACTCCGCATCAACCATAGCTGGAGTAAGAGTGAATGCATGATAAGCAGACTGATCCACTGGCTGAAATGCATCCAACTGATAAAGTCCATGACATAATGTACTAGTAAGCATCAAGGTCAAGGCATTAGCTTTGTCTCTTACCATGCATTTATCATCATCAAAGTGGACTTGCATTCCACAATGTGCTAAAGAAGAAATGGACAACAAATTCTTCTTTATCCCTGGTACATATAAGGCATCTGTAAGGCGGAGAATGGAGCCATCAATGGCTGTGAGCTGAATCTCCCCAATGCCACGAACTGGATATGAAGCATTGTTGGCACACTGAACAGTTTTGCCAACAGGGGCAGGGCCAACATGACTAAACAAATCCCTGCGAGATGTGATATGCTTTGAGGCACCACTATCAAAATACCAAGTACATGCATGCTCTGTCAAACTGAGTGCCTGTGAAGACCAAGAGGCATCATAGCTGCATGTATAAAAACAGTAATCCCTGTCCTCAACAAAAGAAGCAGTCTCTGGAGGAGCTTTAGAAGCATCATTAACAGACATCCCAGCTTCCTTTGCCTTCTCTTTGGCAATCCTCTTCCTACATTCCGTGATGTAGTGACCTGGCTTCTTACAGTAATGACATTTGCCCTTCTTCTTGGGCTGTCCATCACTTTTCTTGGTATCCTGTGAAGAACCACCATCACCTGAATTTTGATTTGCACTCTTTGGTTGAGTTTTTCCTTTCCCCTTTTGACTTGTAGTAAATGCATGTTCAGTATTTGTGTTCATATTCATATTCTTCCTCATTTGCTCCTCTTGTAGTAAGAGAGCAACAAGTTCCTGATACTTGAGGAGTTCAACAGCATTCCTCATGCTGAGGTTCAAAGAGGTATGAAAAGCCAAGTAAGATCTTGGCAAAGAGTGCAAGATGGTGGACACAAGCTGTGTCTCAGGAATAATCTCATCCACATTGATGAGTTGTTCTCTCAAATCTTGCAGCTTGTTTAAGTGGTTAGACATATCATCTCCTTCATTCATTTTCTGATTTTCCAGCTCTCTTTTCAAAAATGAGATCCTAGCCTCATTACGAGCAGCATACATCTGCTCCAAAGTCACCCATGCATTCTGTGAAGAGCCAGCTGAACGGATATGAGGTATAATGGACCTCTGAACTGACAATGCAATGAGTGACAAAGCTTGTGCATCCTGGCATCCCATGTCTTTTGAGCATTTGTTCTTTGAACAGGCAATGGCTGTCCTGGAGCCTGTACCTGTTGTCCTCGTCCACGAGCACCCCCTTGGGGAGGAGTCTCTGGAGCCAATGGACCTGGACGTGGTTCATCACCACTAACAAAATCCCAAAGACCTTTTGCCACAAGCACATTTTTCAGCATAAAACTCCACAAGGAGTAGTTCGTGCCATCCAATTTGTCTTCCTTAGACAAATATGTGAATACATCACTTTGCTGTTGATTTGCCATTATGCTTACGCACAATGTTGTACCTGTTTATCAAAAAACCCAATAGCAGAAACCCTGATAATAACTGTACTCCACTGAATACAGTTCACCCAAATATGCCTGCACTCTCAATCCTCTGAATGTGCAGCTCAATGCACCAATGACTGAGTAGAGCAGCAAATGGCGTACACAATGCCAAAATGCCCCAAAAATGCCCAAATTTGCTGCACCCAAACTGTGCAAAAAACCTGTATAGTTCTTTGCTAGAAAATCTGCCTGTTGTGCCTGTATATTTTTCACAGAGAAAATAAAAATGCCCAAAAACTGAATTTTAATGCTTACCACTGAATGACTGAGTAGCTTGTGGTATTTTTGCAGGTACAGATCACCAAAGTGCAAGTACAATTAACTGTACTTCACAGGACTGATGATGTGGAAGTACTGTGCAGGTACTGAAGGTACGGAAGTTTGAAGGCGGCGCTTACTGTACGGGCAGGTACAGTACTGTGTTGGGCGAGCAGGTACACGTCAGGTACAGAAGCAAGTACGCAGCCTGCGCAGGTTTGTACAGTCGCCAGGTACGGAAGCAAGGCCACGCGTTGCACAGTACCTGAAGGCGGCGCTTGACTGTACGGGCAGGTACAGTAACTGAAAGCGACGATTTGCAGGCGGCGCAGACTGGGTGTACGGGCAGCAGGCGCACAGGTGTAGCTGAAGGCGGCGCAGACTGGGTGTACGGGCAGCAAGCGCACAGGTGTACGGCGCTCAGAAGTACGGGCAGCAGGTACTGAAGCTGCTATACGGCGCACAGATGTACAGGCAGCAACAGTACTGTACGGCGCAGAGGTGTACGGGTGCTATACGGGCAGCAGCAACAAGAGCTTGGCAGTGTACAGGTAGGGCAATGCAGAGCTTCAATGCTCTGATACCAATTGAAGGCAATGAAGGGTTAGGGTTAGGGTTTACACAAGCTCAAGCAGGCGTGGAAAAACCAACACACAGAGAGAACACGACTTCAGTATGCTTGATTATCAAAAGTGAAGTACTATAGCCACATGATAGTGACCCTAAAGATAAGTGTTCACATGTCCGGCCATAAAATGTGCCGGGTGGACCAAAACACTTATAAACTGCATATAAGTGAAACTGAACTAAACTGGGGGAAAAAACCTCCACTAACTGAAGTAAAAAGTGCCCCAGTAATCTACTGATGATCACTAGCACTCCTCTGGGTGCATACACAGCATAAAACCCAACACTTCGCTCCCGTCTGCTGCTGCCTTCAGCAAGGTGACACACGACTTCTTGACCCCAGCTGTGCCTTCTCTACGCTTGCAGATCACCCTTCCTCACTTGGTCACGCCTCTCGCTGCAAAATCCCAGGATCACCCCACTCCTCTCTGCAAGCGGTCCTTTCACACCAGGTAGCCCTCCCGTCGGCTTCTTTTGACACCAACAGCTTCCGTCTCTTTCCCACAGGCAGCGCCCCACCAGCCTCTGCCTTCTCCAAGACGGCTGTCAGCCTTCTGGCTCTCCTTGCCGAATCCTCACAGAGTGACCATCACGTTGTTTCTTTCTTCCCCGGTGACTCCTCTCACCACCCAGCGATCGTGGTCTCTGCAGAATCTCCCTCATGGCGGGTTTCCTTGTTCTGTTCCTTTTCGACCCTCGCCAACCGCTTCCTCTTCACCAGCGGCTACCATCTCTTTCTCTCCTCCCTTCTAGACGTCGAGGTGGCGGCCCAAAAAAACTTCCAAGTGGCCATTGATTTTATTGGCCACGTATATTATGTTTTGTATTTTATTTTTTAAAGCTTCAAAGCCTCAAGAATGGCCACATTTTCTTCTTTATTACCTTACTTTCCTCAATTTCACGTGCGGCGCCCATACGTCCAGTACAAGAGCTGCCCACGGCCACCATCATCAGCATCTCAACTTACCAAATATGACCAATTCAGTCGGTGCCCTGCTTTTAGTAATAACCTGCACACCATATTGTTGCCATAAAACTTCCAGATCTCGAGCATTTGCTCCAAAAAAAAACACGTGCATATACCAGCTTACAACAAAACCACTCAGCCTATACACTTGCCAGGGCATTCAAGGCAAAGTTTTATTGCACACCATGCATCCCATATGTACACGGACTCAAAACATCTTTACAGAAAAACGCCTGACATACTTTGCCCAACCCCCAGCCTGCTGAATCATTCATGATCAGCAGTAAAAAGCATTTCAAGACCTAAATCCATATCCAAAAACTGTCCTTTATCTGAAATCACATCTTCAGACACTGCATCTTGCACAATTACCATCAGATGTGCATAATACTTCTTCAGCCTGTATCCATTTACCCTGGAAGCATGCAAAGTCCCATCTAAATCTGCCAATTGATAGGTACCATTTGCAAATCCTTGCATCACCAAGAAAGGTCCTTCCCACTTAATTTGAAACTTCTTATGAAAGGAATTCAGCCTGCTATTATAACGTAATACCAAGTCATCCTTCATAATTCCCTTGCTTTTAATCTTCTTGTTGAACTTCTCCAACGTCCTTGCCTGCATATCTTCATAATGCTTCAAAGCATTATCCCTGTTAAGCTGTGCTTCTTGTAAAAATAACAGCCGCTCTTTAAGGGCATCTTCAGGTTTTTCCAAAAGCTTTTCCAACATTTTAACAGCTGGTATTTCCACCTCAATAGGTAATAAGGCTTCCTTCCCATAAACAAGATGAAATGGAGTGAAACCCGTACCAGTTTTAATTGCTGTCCTGTATGCCCACAAGGCAGCAGGCAACTCCAGATCCCAATTCTTGCCTTGTTGCTCTGTCACCTTAGATAAAATCTTGATCAATTCACCATTGAAACGTTCATTCAGGCCATTACACTGTGGATAGTAAGGTGTGGTAAAACTGCGACTGATCTTCATCTTTGTACATAAATAGTCCATAAGCTCTGCTCTGAAACCTGGACCCTGATTAGAAAGTAATTCCAATGGCATACCAAATTTACAACAAATATCCTGATATACAAACTTTGCCACCTCCTTAGCAGTAATTTGTTTCACTGCCTTTGCTTCTGCCCATCTAGAAAGGTAATCAACTGCAGTCAAGATGTAGCACTTCCCTCGGCTAGTAATAGGCAATGGTCCCACATCATCAATTCCCCATTTTTTAAAAACATCATAAGCAAGAATTGTCTTCCTCATTTCAGGCTTTAATATCCGTCTACTGTGAGCTTGGCATTGTTTACATGACCTACACCAATGATTAACATCCTTATGTACACTTGGCCATACATAACCTTCCTGCAATACCTTATGCAAGGTAATCTTTGAGGCAAAATGTCCACCGCATGCTCCTTCATGATTTTCCTTAAGAATTTTGTAGATTTCTTCCTTCCAAGGTACCCGTCGCATTATCAAATCAATTCCCTTCAAATACAAAGCATCACCAACCATCACATACCTTGCAACTATCCTGATGAAACCATATTTTTTTGATTTTTCAATACCATTAGGAATCATCCCTGTTAACAAAAACTCCTCAACATCCTGTAAATTCTCCCTGCCACAATAAAATGATGCATGAGCTTTAAGAACAAAAACTTCACCAATCATTCCCTGGGCTGCTTCATGAGCCTCCTCATTATGGCCTCGATCCACATGCTTAAGACTCCAAGCTTCAAATTTCTTCAACAAACCTTTAATCTTGAAACACATTTCTTTGAGTAACATATTCTTTGACTTCCAAACTCCCAATACCTGTTTTACTACAAGCAATGCATCTCCTCGAATGCGAATCCTGTGTACACCATGCTTCAATTGCTATGTGCATCCACTTTAACACCCTTTTTAAAAACAAGGCAACCCTGTGGATCATAAAGCACCAAACCTCCTGAGGCTGCATCATGGCTTTTCCTGTAAGAACCATCAAAATATAATAAGTGTGCATTCACCAACTCAGCCGCATCCTCAATTGGCTTCTTGATGGTCTCCTCCTTTATAAGAAGAGGACTCTCCTTATACGTCAGTAGATCAGCTAAGGTAGCCCGGGTACTCTCTTCCACCAAGAATGAGAAAGTAAATTCCTGCAACTCAATCACCCACTTCATCATAGCCTTAGATAAATTTGTGCCACTTATTAACTGAGGCAAAAAAGTGTAGCTCGTCAAAAACACAAAGGGACGGGGCAACAAGTAATGGCGGAACCGCCTACATGCATACATCACACTAACCATAACAAGTTCCACCTCTGATAACAACCTTTCTCTGGCAAGTTTTACCCTGCTAGCACAGTAGACTGGTTGCATATAATGTGATTCTCTCCCCTTCTGTAACAGCATAGCTCCAATAGCATCTTCACCTACTGAAGGATTGACATAAAATACCTGTTCCCAATTAGGCGCCTGCATTGTAGGAATAGCTCCCAACACCTCTTTCACTTTCTGGAAAACTACCTCACACTTCTCCGTCCAATGCAAAGGATCATGCTTTGTTGCTTGCTGCAAAGGATATAACAACTGTGAAGATAGAGAGATGAATCGAGCCATGTACTTCACCTTTTGCACAAAAGTAGCCAGTTGCCTTGTATTCTTTGGTGCAGGAAGAAGAAGAAGAGACTTGATTTTATCAGGATCTGGATCAATACCATTCTCTGAAACAACATGGCCCAAGAGCTTCACCCTTGGTTGAGCTAAAAAACACTTTTTTGGATTTAATTGACCACCACACTCATCATAACGCTGAAAAACTGTAGCCAGCCTATCACAATGCTCTTACCTGGAGCTGTATATACAAAAACCATCAATAAAATCCTTCACAAACTTGTTCAAAAAAGGAGATAATACCCAATTTGCCCTTTTCTGATAGTAGGCTGGTCCATTCATCAATCCAAAAGGAAGAACTTTGTAGCAGAAACACCTCCACGGTGTAATGAAAGTTGTCTTGCGCTGATCTTCTTCAGCAATCTTTAACTGGAAATAACCTGAAAACCCATCACAAACACTATACCTTTCATATCCAGCTATAGTATCCAAGATCTCATCCAAAAAAGGTAGGGGGTAAGAATCCTTCTTTGTAGCAGCATTCAAAGGCTTGAAATCCACACATATACGCCACCTGCCATCCTTCTTTGGACTCACCACCGTAGGACTTACCCACTCAGCTGTATCCACTGAAACCTGCACTCAACAGCTTATCAACTTCCTCTCTCAGGGCCTGCATTTGTTCTCGTCCCATCCTGCGAAGCTTCTGCCTAACTGTTTTTACACCTTCTTTCAATTCAATCCTCAAATCTGGCCCATTAAATCCTCGGATCTCCCTATAAGAGGTGATAAACAATTCTGGAAAATGAGACAGCATATTAACATATCTAACCTTTTCTCCACTCGAGAGATCCGGACTCAGCATTCCTTCAATCAGCTCCTGCTTCTTCTTCACTTCTATCTTTGGCTGCAATAATTCCTCGATCACTTCATATGACCCCATAGTATCTTTTCCCTCAGCACCCACTTTTTGCACTTCTTTATCTTCATTGCCTTGTTGCTCTGATATTAGGAAAGCCACATCTATCTCTTCTTCACTAGAAGCAGTAGTCGATGAATCCATCTCCAATTCAGAAGTACTGGTGGTAGTTTCCTCTTCACTCGAATCCTGTGGCCTCTCCCACACATCATTCAAAGATCTCCTACTATGCATCTCAAAAGATTTTTTATTACCCTGCTTATTATGCAAAGAAATGGTCCCATACCTCCAGTCCTGTACTGCACCCACCACTCGCAACCAGGGTCGTCCAAGAATAATTGGAAAAGCACCAAGACCCGCAGGCATCACATGAAAATCTACAGTAGCTTTGACATTAAAAGCTTCAATTTCCAACTCCTTTACCATACCAAGACATTTTACCTTTTGATGATTAGCCATCCTGATTCGAAAACCAGAAACCCCAGACACCCTCAAGCCTGACTGCTCCACACATGATTGGGTAATCACACAGATTTGAGCTCCTCCATCTATATAGGCCTGACCAAGGTTCCTACCTTTACTCCACACCTCCACAATAGGGCAAATATCTGGAAGCTCTTCTAAAGATAGTACTTTGACTGACCTCTTTTCTGACTCCTTTTCCATTGGATTCACAAGTCCCTTCCATTGCCTTCTCAATTTTGGCACCATCTCCACCAACTGCCCAAAGGTGATGTTGGCCTTCTTGTTCACCAAATCAGATTTCAAATCATAGCTGGTTTGCCCATCCCCCAGTGGGAAGTCTGACACCTGGAATCTTCTACGAGGCTTCCGTTTCCTTTTGGCTTTCACATCTTCTCCTTCCTGCTGCTTCCCCTTCTTACGGCTGGGTCCAGCCACCCCTTTTCCTTCTCTTTCATCTGTTGTGCGCTTGCCAACGGGCATCACATCCCCTTCTTCTCTCACCTGAACATTCTCCAGAGTAACAACATTCATGACCTTTGCCTTCCTCTTCTCTTCAGCTGTGATTCCACTGGGGCCTGCTTGATCCCTGATATCAATACTATAATCATTTGACCTGTCAGGTAACTGTGAAGGTAGTGGGTACATATCACCACCCATTCGTTGAGGCTTATCACAATCTGTACTCAGATGACCAAGCTCACCACAGTTCCAGCATGTAGGGATGAAACGACGGCCCCTACCGCGACCACGTCCATACCTTGCTTGTCCATCTCCCCCTTCATGATTATTGCCTCTGCCTCTACCACGTCCACCACCTATACTTCCCATTAAATTTAAGCTCAAATTCTTCATAAGATCAACCATCTGTTTCATATCCTGTCGCAATCCCTCATCAGAACCTGCAAGAACCATAGGTACTCCTTGACTAGCTTGTGGCACCATCTGCATAGCTTGGGCTTCAGTGGGCTTCATCCTCTCAATCACTGCACTCATGGGTGTAGCCTCCACTCTACGAATCTCCGGCTGTGCTACAACTGGAATCATCCCCAGCTGATTCATCCGCTACAATTTCCAGTCTTTTGATTTAGCAATTTCTACCGCATCCTCATAAGACCTGGGCTTCTTCAATTCCACTTTCCAGCGAATACTCCTCTTAAGCCCGGCTACAAACTTGTTTTTCTTCATCATGTCAGGGGGTACCTGGTCTTCCCCTAAAGCCCTGCATAGAGTCTCCCATAGCAAAGAAAATTTCTTCATATAATCATCTAATGATTCAAACTCACCTTGTGTCAGAGCTTGCACCTCATGCCAAACCTTGTCGGGGTCTTCTACATTCTTGAACCTGTTGCTTAGTGCTGTCTTTAATCCATTCTCAGTCATATCAAGATGTGGAACAGCAACCCTCAATGACTCCTCATAAGCCCTATACTAGGTCCTTGCATCCCCTTTCAAGCAAATGCTCAGTAGCCGCAACACCTGTACCGACTCATTGATGTGGTTGCTTATGCATGCAACCTCCATCCTTTCCAAGAAATCTGCCACATCCTCATTAGGGCTACCATAAAACTCTGGATAAGACATCATTTTAACCCCCAAACTTCACCTCAAATCCAAGAAAACTCCTTCCCTGAAACTCTCAATTCCTAGGGCACACACCCTGATAAACTGAAGAAAATAGCAGAGCAATCCTCAGTGGGGGCACCAGAAAGATGTGAGGCAGCTCAAGAACACAAGAAGGCCACTATAGCTCGCCGACTCACCACCTTCGGAACACTCACAAGCACAAGGGGCACCACCAGCTTCTCTAGCTAGAAAGAAAATCTCCCTAAATACCACACAGAGATACCCAAAGAAAGGCAATTTCAACAGCTCACATATCTCATTATAAAAGCCTTTTATCTGTCAGCAAGGCTAAGCCACTCACATATCATCAACACAAACCCTGTTGTCCATTTACAAGGGGTTACATAAATTTTATCAATTTATAAGCTTCAACCCACTCTTCCTCGCACTCTCCTTTATCACACATTCACAGCAAACAACTCACACACACACTGTCCACAGCTTCTCTTGGTCTCACACCAGAGGCCTCAAAACAAGACGGCCACCTCCCAGTAGAAAGCCAGTAGCTACACCAACACCTAGTCTCACAGTTGCCAGAGGCAGCTCCTTTGCTCTGCTTCAGTCACCACAGCCTTCTTGAGACGGTTCCTTTCACGCAGTCAGCCCTCTCTGGCGCCAGCAACTTCAAACGTGGCCTACCAGTCTCGCTGTCCTGCACTCCAAAAGCGGTCACCTTCCACACGTCGGTGTCCCCCGCTCGTCTTCAACAGCCACAGCTAGCCCAAGCAAAACCTTACCATCACCCTTATCTGCAACAGTACCAAGGCGGCTCTCTCTATTCTGTTTCCAGCCGCAGCCACACTAACCAGGCGCTCCCACTAACTCTCATGCACTGCCCACCGGCTGCTTACCACACTTCAAAGCCAGTCGCCAGCCCCATGGCCGGCGCTCTCCACACACACCAGAGCCCCTCTGGTCGACCCAAGGCGGCCAGCCCACTTTCACCCGCCAGCCAGCTCTCTGTGCTCAGCTCTCCCTTCACAGCTGTGGGCGCCCTCCTCACCTCTCTGGTTATTTGCAGTGCTTCAGCCTCTTCACTCGGTGCTTCATACTCCTCAGAGCACCCTCGCCTCCACCATCACTGACGGCCAGCTTTTGTACCCAGACGGCTCCCCTGCGTTCTTCGCTCTCGTTTGCTGCCGCCTTCAGCAAGGTGACACACGACTTCTCGACCCCAGCTGCGCCTTCTCTACGCCTGCAGATCACCCTTCCTCACTTGGTCACGCCTCTCGCTGCAGAATCCCAGGATCACCCCACTCCTCTCTGCAAGCGGTCCTTTCACACCAGGTAGCCCTCCCGTCGGCTTCTTTTGACACCAACAGCTTCCGTCTCTTTCCCACAGGCAGCGCCCCACCAGCCTCTGCCTTCTCCAAGACGGCTGTCAGCCTTCTGGCTCTCCTTGCCGAATCCTCACAGAGTGACCATCACGTTGTTTCTTTCTTCCCCGGTGACTCCTCTCACCACCCAGCGATCGTGGTCTCTGCAGAATCTCCCTCATGGCGGGTTTCCTTGTTCTGTTCCTTTTCGACCCTTGCGGCTACCATCTCTTTCTCTCCTCCCTTCTAGACGTCGAGGTGGCGGCCCAAAAAAACTTCCAAGTGGCCATTGATTTTATTGGCCACGTATATTATGTTTTGTATTTTATTTTTTAAAGCTTCAAAGCCTCAAGAATGGCCACATTTTCTTCTTTATTACCTTACTTTCCTCAATTTCACGTGCGGCGCCCATACGTCCAGTACAAGAGCTGCCCACGGCCACCATCATCAGCATCTCAACTTACCAAATATGACCAATTCAGTCGGTGCCCTGCTTTTAGTAATAACCCGCACACCATATTGTTGCCATAAAACTTCCAGATCTCAAGCATTTGCTCCAAAAAAAAACACGTGCATATACCAGCTTACAACAAAACCACTCAGCCTATACACTTGCCAGGGCATTCAAGGCAAAGTTTTATTGCACACCATGCATCCCATATGTACACGGACTCAAAACATCTTTATAGAAAAATGCCTGACAATGCTCAAGCATTTTCTCTGAGCCAGGTCATTTGGGAGATTTTGCGCCCATGTAGAACTGGAGGTGCAGGCACCTGCTGTTTGTCATGGGGCCTTGGAAGTGGATGATCTTATGAGGCTCCGCAAAGACACAGGCAGGGCAATGGAAGGCAAGCCCTGAAAAAAGCGCGACATGTCACACGCGTGACATCATAAACATCTTCGATTTCTGTTTGACAGAAGCAGGCCATCACTGGTTAGCCCCAGAGCCTTGCTGCACTTTGATCTGTAATCACCCTCTCCAAAAGGCCATGGAGAACGTCTCAAAAGTGTGGAAATGGGTCTATTCTGCTTATCGCTTGATGTCCTCAGGCAGCCAAGCATCCAGCCAGTTTGTGAGGCCTTGCAAAATGGTGCACTTCGATCTTACCAGCAGTAACCATAAAACAGAAGGTCCAAAGAGCAGGCATGTCAATGGTGGGTGTTTCAGAGAGGAGACTGGTCTTCAGCAAACCACTTCACCCTCTAGAATTTCTTGGAATCCCACTTTTCGCTGGTAATCACCTCTTTGAAATGCAGGGCTATAGCCGCCTAGCTACTACAGGCAGAAGGCAACCATGGAGAAATGACGGGGGAAAGGCTGCATGAAGAGTCAATTGATGCATGGGGGTCAGGGGTCAATTCCAAGGAGTCGGCATTTTACTGATGTGGAGGATTTATGAATCCCCAAAAAAAAGTATGAGCAAGGAGAGCTGTAACATTGCAAATACCAAGCCCCCCATTCTTCCTCTAGGAAAATGCAAATTTCTGTGAACTTTAGGAATTCCCTATTGTATCTGCAGGACCACGGTCCACACATACGAGTGAATCTTGGCTTCCACCTTGTCGAGCACATCCCTGTGGGCCATCATGGTAGACCGGTAAGACAACCAAGACCAAGTGGTGGGTGTAGCCGGTTGGCTTGAGCCATATACCAAGATATGTAAACACCACCCTATCTACCCCCTCCATCCACAAACTGGCCGGCCTGTAGCACTCCCTTGGAGGTGTCCTTCTGATGCATTTTGCTGATGTGGATGGCTGCCTACAGTGTGCTGTCCTGCAACTTGAATAGGGCTGCATTTTTGCTGAATTTGGCTGCCCTTGTGCTTTCCTAGCTCTATCCTTTGAGTGCCCACCACTGGACCGTCATGATGCGCCTTCTTCCACCCCTGTGTGTGGCTGCATTTGAAGCACTAACATGCCACCTTGCTGGCTTGCTCTGTCCGCCCTCTACTTCATGCTTTTGGCCCCTCTTTCTTGCCCTTTGGTTGAGTGCCCCTTGCACACACAAGAGCTATCTGGTATGGAATTTGCAAAATGCAGCCTTGATGAAAAAAAACACAAACTGATCTCCATGCCCTTATGGGAGAAAAAAAAATTGCAACCTTTTTTTTGTCAAAACCTGACGCTTTGATACCAATGTAACATGGGTGCTTGCGGGAGTGTGTTTACGAATTGATTGATTGCGATTAGCGCCTAATCAAAGACTTAAACCGATGCACAACAAACTGCTTCTTCTTCATGCTCAATACACTGTAGAGAGAGAGGACCTAATCTACCATGTATTATTAACATGAAGTATATACAATGCTGAATAGAGATACTCAATGGTAGCACTAATCTTGAGCTCTCAATGACTCAATGATGACTTATTGATCAATGAATATGGCTAAGGCCTATACTCCTATTATAGTGTCTAATGTTGATAAGTTGTCTACCAACCCTAATAATAATGTCCAACTAAGTGTTTTCACACGATAAACCAATAATCTGTCCACTACTCTTGAGCTCTCAATGACTCAATGATGTCTGATTGATCAATGAATATGGCTAAGGCCTAGACTCCTATTATAGTGTCTAATGTTGATAGGTTGTCTACCAACTCTACCAACCCCAATAATAATGTCCAGCTAAGTGTTTTCACACAATAACCCAATAATCTGTCCACATTGGGCTGGTCATTGAGCGCCTGGACAATATTACAATGATTCGGCACAATAGCCCTTACAAACACATGAATTTGGCCACGTACTTGACCTCTGAGGTTGCCAATGGGTAGAAGTATGTCCATGACAAGTAGGTGGCCAGGGACCCGCCATGTGTGGACATATTTATGCACTTTATTGAGTAGCGGCTTTGTCCAACTAGCTGACTGGCAATCAGTCAGGTGAGGAGCCATCAGAATGCCTATAAATAGGCAGGTTGAGGGTCATTCATAGCATGGGAAGACCAGGATTTGCAGAGCCAAATTTCCAAGTGGCATTGGGGAAGCTCATCAGCAGTTTGCAGCTTCCATGAACGTTTATGGATGAAACATCAATTTAAGATTATGCATTGTAGCAGGTTCTTGAACATCACACAAGTCAGATCTGTGTTCCCACTGTAGATACTCATTCATGCAATATACAGACGTTAGGCCATGTGAAGGAAGGTCTCATGTATCTGATTGCTCTAGCCTCTGGCAGTGAATGAAGGCAGGCTTCAAGGGTGGCAGGACCATTCTTTGAAGCCTCCAATGAGCCACTCTTGCATTCACTTCTGTCTAGCTCCAAGATCTGGAAGCCAACATAGAAATATCCCGTACATTGTTAGGAAGCTTGGTCAACCTCGCCAAGTTCAAAACCTTTGTGAGGAAGCTTCCTGATCTGAAGACATTATTCCCTTGCATGCAGATTGAGAAGAAAGAGCTTTTCACTCACCTCAGCATTCCTATTTCCAGTAGGAGGCTCAAGTTGGCAGGGGTGGGCATACTTCCAGCCACATTCATAAGGTGATGTTTAAGGAACCAGTGGCTTTTCATGGCCAAAGATGCCATTATGATTACTTCCTCTATTGCGCAAGGATGAAACCTTCGCCTAAATCCTTGACCACAAAGGTGCGCTTGTTTTTCTTCACATACATTTGTGGTAGGTACACGTGCATAGAACATGGAGTTTCAGCAAATATGTTTCTTGGGAGAAAACATGGTCCACCACATCAGTCTCTACAAGAGCATAGTGGAATCATATAGGATAGAGAGGGATGAGGAGATTATCTAGCAGTTGCAGAGTGAGTTGGCAACTTGCCAATAAGAGATCCAAGCAAGAAAGGCAGTAAATACAATGGTAAGTCCATCCATAGACGAAGCTCAACAAGAGGGAGTGCCCGAGGATGCCGAAAAGATTTCAAGAGAGGAAGTGGTATCGGTGACAAGTAAGGAGCAAATTCTGGAGAATGAGCCTAAGGAGTAGACACTACCAGGCTTGGAGGTGATCCAGATAGATGAAGGACGACCCATTCCAAAGTCCATTCCAGTTTCGAAGGACAGGAAGGAGTCATCAAGTGGGTTTCAGACTTTTTTAATACAAATCCATTGAGGAGGTGGATGAGACGAGCAATTCGGCAATGGTGTCTACCATGCTAGCTGAGCATCCATACGTAGAGAGGCTAGTTCCAGTGCCCGTAGTTCCCGAGGAGGCAATAGCGGAGACATCATTGGAGATAGCAGCTCTAGTAGCCATGCTATTGGAGTTTGGTTTGAGGGCAAAAGAACCTAATGTGCGAGAGATCAGAGCAAATCAACATAGCATGAAATGGATGAATGAATAGATGTAAAATGGTGAATGTAATCCAGTACAAGAGGGGCTCTGTGTGAGGCACTGTTGAAGAGACCTTGTTGAGAAAGTAGACCGGCGATGAAGCAAGGACGAAGTCGGAGCAAGATCACGATCGAGGACAAAGGCTTGTGTTGGGGACTGCGGTGGCACTTTGTAAGGATGTTAATGTCGAAGGCTGCTGAACGCAAGGCTGCTGCTGAATGGAGCAGGGCTGCACAGGCGGATCTGCAAGAGCAGGAGCAAGGGCAAGGCGACTACCAGAGGATTGCGCAGTGTTGTGACCCGATGACAAGGGGGTTGCCACGTGGGGAGCAAGGCGCTGCCAGTGATGTTGCGCAGGGACATGGCAATGACTAGTGTGGCTGATGAATGCTCGATGGCTAGATCGGTGAAGCAGGGGCAAAGCGCTGCACTGTGGTTGCTGGATCGCTGGATTGATGTTGTGGGTGTGCCGCGCAGAGCCGGTGAACCAAGAGATCCTTGTGTAGGGTAAAACCAATACAGAGGTCCCTATGGAGGTGCGTCCAGTAATGGTTGCATGCCAACACTAGTAGGAAGAAATATGGGTTGGGTGGGAGGGTTTTATGCTTGAGGTAGTGCACTATTCCAAAACAAATTAGGCGCAGAAATAGACGGTGAACCAAAACAGAAAACAATGTTACCTCCTTGTACACTAGTAGTCTCAGAGCGTATGCTGCTCCTAGACCTTCCTCTATTTGGGTTCACATCTCTCCAGCGATTGAGGGTAGTAACTACTACAATATGCTGAACCTGTGCTACAGTGGTAGGTAGTGTTAGGCACATAAGCACTCAATGGTACATATGAACCTAACACGATCTCCAGTCGAGTTGATGACGATGGATCTCCGGACAACCATGTTGATACTGTCAGAATGCACAACGGAAATAAGAGACAACTGCTGTAGAGAACAAAACGTAGAAGAGAGAGGGAGAGAGAAAATGTATAAACTCTGCTCTATACACAAGATTCGATACAATAAATGTGTGGGGGGCACGGGTCTCTCAGTGCTGATCGGCCAGCCTAAAAGCAACCGACAGCACCCTAGATGTCCACAACTGCTAAAAATAGCAAGTCGGCTAGTATAATCCGGTCGGCTTGGACAGGTAGAGTCGGCCAGCACAAAATCTGCCCCACGACCAGAAAAAAAAGAAAACATGGAAAAAAATGGGCAAAAATGATAAGAGCTCCTGGGCGGGCACACCCACAACACAGGCCCTTTGTGAGCACTATGGTACAGACAGGAGATGACTGCTAACCCCCTCTCAGCTCCTGGATGTGGAACCAACCGAAGTGAGCTGGAGTGCTACCGGAGCATAGCCTGAGGTAGAGACTTTGTGAAGAGGTCCGCCGCATTGTTCTCTGTTGAACAAAACTCTAGCAAGATGTCATCAGTAAAAAACTTCTCACGAACAAAGTGACTCTGGATGACTGTGGGTTCTGCCAATGGAAACCCAATCTCGCCAAGTAACCTCTGCAACTGCACCACCTCGCAAGTAGCACCACAAGCAACCTGGTACTCTGCCTCCGTAGACGGCAAGGCAAAAGTTGGCTGCCTCTTGCTGCTCCATGAAATAGCTCTTGAGCCAAGGGTAAATCCGTAGCCTGATGTAGATCTCCTCGTGTCTGGATCCCCTTCCCAATCTGAGTCACTCCAACCTTGGAGTCTGACTCCATCCGTCGTTTCCCCTCTAGTGTCATAGAAAAGTCCAAGATCCTTTGTACCCTATAGATACTGCAAGATCCACAATCCTGCGACCCAATGAGTCTTCAAAGGCGTCTGCATGAATGAGCTTAACAGCCCCAAGTCTAATCTAGTGTTCAGCAACAAATCAATGAACAAAACCGCTTCCGATACAAAGAGGCATCAACCTGCTCACAAGGACCATCAACTGTAACTTTGGTATGCCAAGTCTTGGGAACCTTCCGAAGACCATTGAAGGCCTTCTGGAACCTGTAAACCACCCCCTCTGAACCTGGAACCTCAAAGCCTGGAGATTGCTCAACATACACCTTGTCCTGCAAGTCAACATCTGCCACTTGCATGGCTTTCCTACAAGTGCCCTTGGAAAGAGCTTCCTCAACTGCAAGAGGCTCTTTGTCCCAAATGATACGAGACATCAGAGCAGAGTTCACCTGTAAAGGCTCCTCTGATTGACGAATGGAAGAACTCGAATGTCCCTGCCTACTGCTGCCAACATCTGGCAAGCCATCCACTATCTAGTCCCGGAAAGCCTACTGCAACGTATCCACATTCAAGTGGTCATGACGAAACTGCCACACATCATCTAATTGGGAACCTGTAAGAGAGAGTGCTGAGAGTTTGTAGATCCCATTCTCCATTCCGCCTTCCCATACAATCTAGCCTGTTACGTTGTCCCATAGAGCAACAAAATGTTCATCAAACTCCACCCATATGCCAGTCTTGCAAACCTCATGCACTAACAACAGATGAAAACCAAGAGATGGGACAAAAAGAACCTGGGAGGAATGCTTCCCCCCTCTGCCATCGGGAACGATCTCTAACTTGTTCTCACTATGAGAATAGGGATAGTGGACTCGTCACCAATCAAGATGTGACCTGCGTGCCTTCGAAGATCCTATAATAACTCTCGGGAAGGAGTCATGTGCCTGGAAGCACCACTGTTGAGAATCCAATCCCGAGTGTCCCTAGCGGTGAGTCCAATCGCCTCCACATGCTCGAAGATAAAATGCCGGTGTCTATAATCTCCAAGTGCACAAAAGCTGGAGTCTTCACAGTTACTGCTGAGAAATGTGCACCCTTCTCGGTGCTACGCTTAGGACATTTCCTCCAATAGTGGCCTTTCTCGCTACAATTTTTATAGGTCCTCTTTGCCTTCAAGGCATCACGATCCAAGTCGGGCTCCTGCTCGGAAGACCTCTCCTGTGAAGACTTCCCTTTGCCTTACTGTGGCCTTGCAACAACTGCTGGCTAGTCAAGGCCTGAGAACCTCCGCCCTGTGGAGGGTTCATAAAACGCTCTTCCTGGTCCAAGACCATAGGCACAAGCTCCTCGATGGTGCTGAGCCTGCCACTGGTGATCAAAGAGGAGTAGAAAGCTTAGTACTAAGAGGTCAGATGAGACAGCAAAGTGATGGCCATGTCCTTTGAAGATATCTCCTTCCCAGCCTGAAGAACCTCCTACTGAAGAGCCAACAACTTGTTGATGTGCTCCCGCATCGTAGAAGACTTTGCAGGATCCATTACCCGCCGCAACTGCACTTCCAAGGAAATCCGCTTCATGGGTGATACCCTGTTATATAGAGAAGCCAAATGCTGCCAAATCCCTCTGGCCAGCATCATATGTTTGATATGATTAATCACCTGTGGTGTGCAATTAAGGAAGATGAAAGAACGCACATGAGCATTGACACAATCCCACAACTGTGCCTGAGCCTCCCGTTCTTTTCGAGTAGAGGGTAAAAGCTCCTCGCCGTGGAACACCAACAATAATGAAATTAGCCAAATCATAAGACTCCAATACAGACTCCATCATAACCTTCCAGATGCCATAGTTGGTCCCATCCAACTGTCGATCCACAAGGAACGTGGGGAGAGTAGGGATCTTCACGTGCCTCTCAGCCATCTCAAGCAAGTCTGCCATCTCGGGGAGGTTACTTTGGTCTTTTGAAGGGAGGGTGGGTGGGAAAAGAAATGAAGAAAAGGCTGCAAGTAATATGCAAGGTGGCTGTCCAACGGTGATGGCCGCCTTCTACCTGATCTCCAAGTCCTGATCAGCCCAAGAGATCTCCAATTAGCACCAAAAAACCAACAGTTCCGCAAGCTCTCCAAGGTCTTCAAGAAATCAACAGTCCCGCAAGCTCTCCAATATCTCCAAGCTTCAAGCCACTTGGGGCTCTGATACCATGTCAGAATGCACAGCGGAAATAAGAGACAACTGCTATAGAGAATAAAATGCAGAAGCGAGAGGGATAGAGAAGATGTATAAAATTTGCTCTTTACACAAGATCCGATACAATAAAGGTGTGGGGGGTAGGGGTGATTAAATATCACCCCTCAGTGCTGTTCGGCCAGCCTAAAAGCAGTCGATAGCACCCTGGATGTCCACAACTGCTAAAAATACCAAGTCGGCCAGCATAATCTAGTCAGCCTGGACAGGTAGAGTTGGCCAGCACAAAATCTGCCCCACGACCAAAAAAATAAGGAAAACATGGGAAAAAATGGGGAAAAATGATAAGATCTCCTGGGTGGGCACACCCACAACAAAGGCCCTCTGTGAGCACTATGGTACAGACAGGAGCTGACTGGTAATAGGCACCTGTCTTCTCTGAGAGAATAACCCAAACTGAAGTCCAGGCTGTTGGCTAGACTGCGTAGCAAGGCTCTCCATTTGCTCGGAAAATGGGCATCCCTGGCTGGGCATCCCTGGCTGGATACTAGGGTCCAATACTGGCACACTGGCCGTAGGCGTGTATCCCCCTCTAGAAGCAAAGTTTTATAAGCTCAGAGAGGAATGTCCTGATGTCAAAGGTGTAGAAGGTGAGTAGGTGTCGGCAGGCTAGTCGACTCCCAATGTCAAACCTCGAACAGGGCTCTCTAATGAGTAAGAAGTCCCATCCTCCATGTGGTCTCAATCTGAGTAAGGAGAATCAACTTCTGGTGACAAAGGTTGGTCCTCCGGAATTGCGGGTAGTCGATCCACGCTATGTGCTCTCAAGGTCTTCGTTCCCTTTGCTCACGATAGCTCTGATACCATGTGAGGGCAAAAGGACGAAAGAACTTGATATGTGAGAGATTAGAGCAAATCAACACAGCATGAAATGGATGAATGAATAGATGTAAAATGGTGAATGTAATCTAGTACAAGAGGGCTTCTGTGTGAGGGTGAGGCACTAATGAAGAGACCTTGAGAAAGTAGACCGGCGATGACGCAAGGACGAAGTCAGAGCAAGATCACAGTCGAGGACGAAGGCTTGCGTCAGGGACTGCGTGATGTCGAAGGCTGCTGAATGCAGGGCTGCTGCTGAATGGAGCAGGGCTGCACAGGCCAATCCACAAGAGCAAGAGCAAGGGCAGGGCGGCTGGCAGAGGACTGACACCAATGATCGATGATCTGAGGGAGGGGCAACGAAGGCTTAAAATAGTGTTGGCCCCCCAAAAGACCAGGTCGTCTGGCCCTATCGGCCAGCCTGTCCAACCTGGAAAAAAGGCCTTTTTAGGCCCTTGTAAGGCCTTTATTGAGGGCCTTCTTGGGCCCTTATGGAGCACCTTTTTGGGCCCTAATTTTGGGCATGATTGCCACCTCCTCCTGGCCGCCCTTTTGGGCCTGATTGTCACATATTTGGACTGGTGTGTGGAGCAGAGAGCTAGTTCACCAAATGATCCGCACCAAGTTGGAGAGCGGTGGAGCATCTTTTGCACCCGTACTCCAAGTTAATGTTACATGCAGAAGCTCTGAGAGTCTTCTTTTAGCCCTAACACTCCTGGAAACCATCTAATGCAAAACGCAGATATAGAGAGAGAGTAGAGAGAGAGAGAGATGTGCTGGAAAATTCAGTATATTCATATGGTACAAAAAGGTACCTAAATCTGCAGCCATGGGTTGCCTTACATAAAAGGTGGTAACACACCAAAAATCTGTCCCCTATGGGACTCCTGCTGACTCAAACCCCTAGAGGGAGTGAATGATTAAAACAAGGAGCACTTGGGCCTATTTATAGGTCCCTTGGACACTTGGTAGACTGGCCGACTGCTGGTCGGCCAGATTAAATGCATTAAATGCTTATTAAACTCAGCCGACTGGTCCTGATTCTGGCGCCTGCTGCTGCCCCTGTCCTCTGGTTCAGCCGACCACTTCAGTGTGCAGCCGACAGCCTTGTGTGCAGCCAGCAACACCTTTTCCTGCAGACAGCTGACAGCCATCTGGTCTTCAGTTTGCTTTCCACGCCTGTCTCCAGTCTACACTGCCAACAATGCTCTGTGCTCCATCATCCTGGTTCTACTCTTTATCTGGCTGCCTCTTCTGGATCTAGCCCTGAGAATGTCCATGGCATCTATGATGCACATGACATCCCCCTCTGCTAAACTTGATTGACGGGATTCCAACCTGCTCTTGGATGACTGTCATCATCCCAATCCTCTCCCGAAGTCCATCTGTCATCATCCATCCCTGGCAACCCTTTTTCTCTGAAAACCCGGCCTGTTCTCCAAACCACTCTGTCTCTGACGTAGATCTATGCATCTGGTTCCATCAAGTCCACAATCCGTTCTTGCCCTGACTCTGAACACCGTCTTGGTCTTCATTCCTGAGAAATGAGTCTGGCACCCTCACATCACCCTTGGAGGATAAACCTCCCTTGGGACCGTTGCCTGAGAACCTATCTAGCTCACGGAACTGCCATCCCCATCTGGCACTGTGGAACACCACCAACAAACCTCTTGGGAGTTCTTCCCGATCTGTGTTCTTGCCTTGGGCTTCGAATCCGTGTACTTTCCTGTACCTTGGACCTGTACACCATCATCTGGGACTGAATCAGTGTTTAGCTTTGCTGAGCCTGATGCTCTGATACCAATGTTACATGCGGAAGCTCTGAGAGTCTTCTTTTAGCCCTAAACACTCCAGGAAACCATCTGATGCAAAACGCAGATATAGAGAGAGAGTAGAGAGAGAGAGATGTGCTGGAAAATTCAGTATATTCATATGGTACAAAAAGGTACCTAAATCTGCAGCCATGGGCTGCCTTACATAAAAGGTGGTAACACACCAAAAAACTGTCCCCTATGGGACTCCTGCTGACTCAAACCCCTAGAGGGAGTGAATGATTAAAACAAGGAGCACTTGGGCCTATTTATAGGTCCCTTGGACACTTGGTAGACTGGCCGACTGCTGGTCGGCCAGTATTAAATGCATTAAATGCTTATTAAACTCAGCCAACTGGTCCTGATTCTGGCGCCTGCTGCTGCCCCTGTCCTCTGGTTCAGCCGACCACTTCAGTGTGCAGCCGACAGCCTTGTGTGCAGCCAGCAACACCTTTTCCTACAGCCGACAGCCATCTGGTCTTCAGTTTGCTCTCCACGCCTGTCTCCAGTCTACACTGCCAACAGTGCTCTGTGCTTCATCATCATGGTTCTACTCTTTATCTGGTTGCCTCTTCTGGATCTAGCCCTGAGAATGTCCATGGCATCTATGATGCACATGACAGTTAAGCAGGAGGGGATGTTACGTGCATGCTCTCCCCGAGTGTGCCATGGACATGCTTCTACCCATTGGCCAACACAATGGTTGAGTATGTGGACGGATTCATGTGTTTGTAAGGGCTAGTGTCAAATCATTGTAATATTGTCCAGGTGCCCAATGAGCAGCCCGGTGTGGACAGAGTTATTGGGTTATTATGTAAAAACATTTAGTTGGACATTATTATTAGGGTTGGTAGAGTTGATAGCCAACTCATCAACATTAGACACTATAATAGGAGTCTAGACCTTAGCCATATTCATTGATCAGCCAATCATCATTGAGTCATTGAGAGCCCAGGAGCAGTGCTACCATTGGGTATCTCTATTCAGCATTGTGTTTACTTCGTGTTAGTAATACATTGGTCGATTAGGTCATCTCTCTCTGTTGTGTATTGAGCATGAAGAAGAATCAGTTTGTTGTGTATGTGTTGAAGTCTTTGACTTGACTGGGCGCTAGTCTTTGACTTTGACTGGGCGCTAGTTGCAATCAATTAGTTCATAAACATACTTCCGCAAGCACCCATGTTACATGTCTGTACACATTCGAGCTCCCAAAACCCCAAAACGCTGCCCAGGCTTGCCACACTCATCCTTAACCTTGCCTTGTAGGCGGCTGCAGTAGAAGACCATGTCGATGTGCATCCAACTTAGGTCTTTTATGCTAAACTTGGAGCACTGGGGTACATGATGCACCTTTGCTCCATTCCCACTAGGATCGTACACTCCCCGATGATGGCCTCTTGGTACCTGCCTGTGGGAAGCTGGAGTTATTACACATGATGGCTCAAAAGCCACAAACCAACCATCGCATGACTTGTGTAACTCCGATCGTCGCAATTTGCAATTGCAACTCTTGGTGCTGCATTGTCACGAGGACATCTACATCAAGCTCAAACAAGAGCTCGTGGGGACCAATGCAGCACTCTGGTATCTTGCAACTTGGAGATTTGGGGGATTCTCAATAGGGCACTTGAAATCCAACTCAAGATATGTAAAAGACGAAACCACGCATTGTTGTAATAGACATTGACTTTGCTTACGGCAATAAGGCAAGGTTAAGACCTTTCATTTTGATAAGGATACGTAGGCACTCACACACACCTCTTTTATGCAAGAATTCAATCAACGAGGAGGAGGTGTATATTAGGGGGTGGATGAGAAAGAGTGGCATAGCTCAGACCCATGTCTAGGCACACCATAGAACGCATTGATGCACCGGGAAAGGCAAGTTAGTAGGCCTCCTAGGTATTGGGGGTGGTTTCAGGTGCTAAGTGTCAACAGGGGATGCCACACCCCGCCTTGCCAGTGACATGCCGAAGTGGAAACGGAGAGTGGAAACAGAGACAGCAGAGGAGGAACAATGAAATCGGTGGTTCGAGACATGCTGAGCTGATGGAGACAGGGCCAGCAGGGTTATGGAACTTCCTCTTCGCTGCTGCCCCCGCCTTGCTTGTGCTTCCCAACTCCCTGCTCATCCTCCCCTCTCCTTCCACCTGTGTGCCCCATTCACGCCAGCCTCCTCGTTATACCTTGCCGTCGCCCTTCGAGGGTCCCCCATGTTCTTTCCGTGTGTGCCCCCTTCTCTTCAGCCCTCCCTATTTTGTTGCCCGTCTCCCTCTGAGCAGTTGTTTTGCTTCCGGGTTCTTCATCGGCAAGAGTAGGCGCTTCTGGTCTTCACCTTTTAGGAGGACTCCATGGCAGCCGCTCCATCATCCCCAGCTGAGGCCGCCGTCCCTTGCCTATTTTCAGAGGCGGACCTCCAGCTCTTAGCTTCAACAGTATCTTCCCTCGCGACCTCTTCGTTGGTCTACAAGATCCTAGGGAGCCATCTTGCACGCAGACAAATCTGGGATTTGCTCCACGCAGCCCTCATTGGCGAACCTAGCAAAATCACCGGTATCCGTTTTCTTGGGCTTGGCTACTCTCATGAGGAGTTTGATTCACGCAGCAACTAATCATGTGATGCATCAAAGCCCCCTTGCGATATCCAGCACTCCAGCGTTCTTTGCGAGATGGCACCATGGTTTCGACCCTGAATCTGACCTCCTAGTAGGTGTATCCGGCTTTCTCGTGGCAATCTCCTTCCCCGGCCTCCGGAAGGAGTATTACCCACTGATTCAATCGATTGGAAAATCAATAGGGCAGGTTTTAGAGTCCCCGCAGACGGCCGCATCAGTGGTGGCCAGGACATTGGGCATCCCATCCATCAAAGTCTACATTGCTTCCCAGGAGGATCTCCTGAGTTACTGCGCTCTCAAGCCTCTAGGACGAACCGATTCTTCAGCGGGTAGAGTACGCCAGTACTCCCCACCTGCACTCCCATGCCGTACTTGCTGAGGCCTCAGGTGGGGGTCGGGGGCATCCTCTGTGCACCTGATATCGAGGGTAGGTCTCCGATGCCCAAGATGGCGACGGCACCATCGGCCCTATTGCTATGGAGGTTGTCTCCCCAAGGTAATGAGATGCCCACTGGCAACCATTATGAGCATTTAATCCTTGACGAGGAGATGGCAACGTGATGACCCCCACGCCGCCCAAAAGATTCGTGCAGTTCTCGGCTTGTCCTCAGAGGTTCCAGAGCCGATGGTCCTGCCACCCTGCCCCCCCGTAATGGTTCCTCCACCCTCTCCCCCTCATCATAGGTGTCCTCCCAATATTCTTCCCCCTCTGTTCTTCCCCCCCTCCTTCAGCCTCCCCTATCCATTCCCGATGCCCCCCTGTGACCCCCCTCCAGAGTCTTCAAGCTGGCCTGGCCAAGCGAAGGATGTCGGAATGCACAGCGGAAATGAGATAAACTGCTGTGAGAGAGAGAACGCAGAAGTGTAGAGAGAGAGAGAGAGAGAAGTTGTATAAAGTTATAAACTATGCTATATACATTGAAGATCCGGTACAGATATGATACAACAATGTGGGGGGGCTATATGGGCTGGGGCTGCAGTCGGCCCTGTCTAAAACAGGTCAACAGCCCCATGAGAGCCCATGACTAGATCACATCAGTCGGCCAGTACATGATAGGTCGGCCAGCAGCAAGAAGCCAGTCGGCCAGCTCATACAGTCCCCCCCCACGACTAGCAAAACTAGGGAAATAACATGGACAATGGGGAAAAATGGAGAAACACCTACATGGGCAGGCACTGTCAGAATATGCAGCGGAGATGAAGACAAGATCTGAAAACACTAGAGCAAGTGCACAGCAGAAAAACGCAGAGAGAGAGAGAGAGAGAGAGAGAGAGAGAGAGAGAGAGAGAGAGAAGCGTATAACTCTTCTATATACACAAGAAATCCCTGGATACAAGAATGAGATGTGTGGGGGGCAAGGGGCCATTATATATGGCCCCATGCTGCCGGTCGGCCAGCATATAGACAGCCGACAGCCAGCAAAAGCCCACGACCTGCTCCCTCCTCCAGTCGGTCAGCAACTCTCAGTCGGCCAGTAGCAAAGGAAAGTCGGGAGCAACAAAAGTCCAGTCGGCCATCATCAGGAGCAGCCGACAAGCACAGGACAGCCTCCACACCAGAAAAAATAGGGAAAAATATGGAGAGTGGGAAAAAATGAGAAAACACCTAAATCGGGCAGACACCCACAACAGAGGCCTTGGTGTAAATATACAGACAGGAGATGACTACTAACACCCCCTCTCAGCTCCTGGATGTGGAACCGACCCCAATGAGCTGGAGTGACGCTGGAGCATAGCCTGAGGTAGAGACTTTGTGAAGAGGTCCGTCCTGTGTGGGAGAAGGAATTAGGGTTAGGTTATGTTCATGTGAGAGACATACACAGAGAAACAACAAGGGAGAGAGAGAGAGAGAGAGAGTTGTGGGGATAAGTCAACTCACCAAGTGAGTGTGTGACTCCCCTATCACACATGTATATTGCACTAGTACACATAGTGCACTTAGTACATTAAAAGTACTAAGTGTACTATGTACTATAACTTATGGGCTTGTACACACTATAAGGGTGGGCATAACGCCTTTACCCCAACAACCTCCCACTTAAAGGCAAAGTGCCCTTAAGTAAAGGAAAAGAAAAATCAGCATGTACATGATAATATACAAGGCCATATCAAGGCTGAAACTGGCCTCATCCAAGTGTCTGCAATGAGCAAACCGCTCCGGAGGCAAACTCTTTGTCAACAGATCAGCCGGGTTGTCATCCGTATGAATCTTAACAAGCTGAATTTGCTTGTTCTCTATCACCTCTCTGATGAAGTGATACTTCACATCCACATGCTTCGTCTTTGCATGAAAGATAGGGTTCTTTGCCAACTGGATGGCACTCTAACTGTCACAATGCAACAATGGAATATCCCCTGTATAGCCCAAATCAACCACTAACCGAGATAGCCACAATGCCTCCTTGCAAGCCTCTGTGGCTGCAATATACTCGGCCTCTGTAGTAGATAAGGCAGTGCACTTCTGCATCCTGGATATCCATGACACAGCACCTCCTGTGAATGTAAACACATAACCGGTAGTAGACTTCCGGTTATCTGGATGACCGGCATAATCCGAATCCGTGTAACCATGCACTAAAGCATCCTGTTTGCCAAAACATATGCACTTATCCTGTGTGCCCTTCAGGTATCTCATGACACCTTTCACTGCTTCCCAATGCTTCTTGCCAGGGTTGGCCATGTATCTAGAAACCACTCCCACTGCAAATGCAATGTCCGGCCTAGTAGCAACCATGGCATACATGAGACTGCCACAAGCTGAAGCATACGGAATCTTGGCCATATCAGCCCTGTCTCTATCTGACTGTGGGCTGTCCATAGCACTGAGTTTCACATATGGAGGCAAAGGAGTACTAGTCTTCTTCCCCCCGTCCATATTGAACCTCTGCAAGACTTTGCCAATGTATTCCTTCTGAGACAAATACAACACATGCTGATTTCTGTCCCGAAGTATCCGCATACCCAAGATGTGATTTGCATCACCCAAATCCTTCATATCAAAGGTTTCATGCAGCCTCTTCTTCAAGGCATCCATCTCTTTACGAGATTTCCCGGCAATCAACATATCATCAACATACAAGATGAGGATCAATAGACTGCCATCCAAAGCTTTCTTGGTGTACAAGCAGTGATCTATGTCACTTCTCCTGAATTTCTGAGATTTCATGAATGTATCAAATTTATGATACCATTCTCTTGGTGCCTGTTTGAGCCCATAAAGACTCTTTTTCAGCTTGCATACAAGCTTCTCCTTTCCACTCACTGCATAACCCTCTGGCTGTTGCATATATATCTCCTCATGGAGATCACCGTGAAGAAAAGCAGTCTTCACATCCATCTGAATCAAGTCCAGATCATCATGCGCAACCAAAGCCAACACAGCTCTAAGTGTGGTCATTTTGACCACTGGAGAGAAGATCTCATCAAAGTCCACACCATATTCCTGCTTGAAGCCCTTAGCCACTAACCTGGCTTTGTATCTTGGCTTTGCATCTGGTGCAACTTTGAGCTTGTAAACCCACTTGCATGGCAAAACCTTTTTGCCTGCAGGCAAATGCACCAACTTCCAAGTTCCATTTTTATGCAGAGAATCCATCTCTGACTTCATGGCACGCACCCATAGAGCTTTGTCTGCCCTCTGTAAAGCCTCTTTATAACATGAGGGCTCCCCACAGTCAGTGAGCATCAAGTAGTCAACCTCTGGAACAAACCTGTCAGGGGCCCTGGAGGGTCTTGTGGACCTCCGTACCCAATGACCATCATTTGCAGGTTGCTGTCCAGCCTGCATATCACCCATTGGTGGCTCCTGTTCCATGCCATAAGGCTGAAATATCATGCCCGGTATCTCCTCCAACTGTGGTATATCCATAGAGATATCTTCTGCCATCTCTGGCTGTCCATTTGGACCATTTTCAGCACCATTTAAGGGCTGGTTTTCCTGCTGTAATGGCTGATTTACAGCCCTTTGTTGTTGTCCATGATGTCCATCATCATCAAAGATGACTCTGCCAGGCTCCCGTTGCCTTGCAGGCTCCTTATACATGCATGTTTCATCAAAAATGACATCATTGCTGCGTATGATCTTTCTATTCATGGGATCCCAAAGTCTATACCCCATTTCACCTCTGTCACCATATCCTAGGAATATGCATTTGTGAGACTTAGGATCAAGTTTGGTGCGCATTTCCCTGCGTATGTGCACGTACGCAACGCAACCAAACACTCTCAAGTGCTTGTATGACGGAGGCTTCCCTATCCATACTTCTTCTGGCACTTTCCCACCAAGCCTCGTGTTAGGTGACCTGTTTATAAGGTGAACGGCTGTCATAACAGCTTCAGCCCAAAAACCATGAGGTAACGCAGCATGTGACAACATAGAACGGACCTTCTCCTGAATGGTCCTGTTCATCCTCTCTGCTGTCCCGTTTTGTGGAGGATCATAAGGAGTAGAGAGCTCCCTCTTGATGCCTTTAGCATCACAAAAGTCCTGAAACTGTTTGGACATATACTCTCCACCATTGTCGGAACGCAAAGCCTTCAGTGTTTTGCCAGTTTGATTCTCAACCAGAGCAACAAACTTCTGAAACACTGAGAATGTATCACTCTTCAAACGAAGAGGATAAACCCACACCTTGCGTGTGGCATCATCAATAAAAGACAAAATATTTTGCTCCTCCCAACAAAAGCTGAGGCATCTCACATACATCTGTATGCTCAAGCTCTAACTGAGCATCTTTCTGTCCAAGAGCTTTCTTGTGGGGGCATCGTAGTTGCCTACCATATATACAATGCTCACAAAACTGAAAACTTGAAAACTTTAGAGAAGGCAAGTAACCAAAACGAGACAATTGCTCCATTCCTTTGACACTCATGTGTCCCAACCGGCTATGCCACATATAGATTTCCGGCAGCTCGGTTGCATTAACATTAGCATGGTGACAAACACCAGCATGCATGAAGTAAAGAGTGTCCACCTTAGAGCCTCTGGCAACAACCAGTGAGCCCTTACTAATCTTCCACTTTCCACTACCAAATGTGGTAACATAACCAGCATCATCAAGCTGTCCAGTAGAAAACAGGTTCTTCTTGATCTCAGGCACATGCCTGACATCATGGAGCATTAAGCTGTGAGCCATCTGAAAACACAAGCCTCACATCACCTCTGCCAAGAATCTTGCATGCATGGTTATCACCCAAATAAACCACTCCTTCATTGCCAGCAGTATACCTGACAAACAAGTCTCTGCAACCTGTGACATGAAAGGAGGCACTTGAATCAATGATCCATGAGTGCATACCATGACCACCTGTAAGAAGTGAATGGGCATCAAGTGAAGAAGTAAATAGGACCTCATCCTCACTGCCACCTGCATGTGACACATTGATTTCAAAAATCTTGACTCCACTTTTGCCCTTTGGCTTTACATCTTTGGCTTCATCTTTCTCTTTGTCTTTGCCTTTTCCCTTTTCCTTTTGATCATTTTTCCATTTGTAGCATTGCTTTTTAATGTGTCCCTTCTTGCCACAATAATGGCATTCCAAATCCTTTTTGGAGCGAGACTTGCTCCTTCCCCTTTCTTGGCTTTTACCCCTTTGCTGGGATCTCCCACGTGCATTCATTGCATTGGACTTTCCAACAGAGTTGTTTTTCCTGTTCATCTCTTCTTGAAGAAGAGCACCCTCAACATCTGCATATGACAGCATAGCATGCGAATTGCTAGTGGCTGTCCTGAATGTGTCCCAACTCTCTGGCAAAGTGCATAACAGAAAAGTGGCTTTGAACTCATCGTCCATTGCCAACTTTTGATTAATGACCTGGCTGACAATACCATTAAACTCATTTAGATGGGCTGTCATAGACGCCCCTTCCTTCATCTGAAGACCTATGAGTTTCTTCAACCAATACACTTTGCTTGAGGCACTTTGTTGGGCATACAAGTCCTGCAATCTCTGCCACATTCCCCAAGCTGTCTTCTCTTCACGAATGCTGAAAAGTAATGAGTCTGACACAGACAACATGATAGTAGATCTTGCCAGCTCATCCATATCTTCCCACTCTTCAGTAGTAAGAGAAGCGGGCATTACACCCCTTTCTTTGATAGGCTTGTGCTGCTTTTTCTGGAGCAACACATTGTAGCACTGGGTTTGCCAAATATCATAATTATGCGAGCCTTCAAGCTTCTTGATGTGAAGCAACGAAGAGCTCTCACCTGTGGTTGCCATAGCAATATGCAACCTGTCAATGCCTGACTCCCTGCAAAATGTGCAAACACTGCACCAAAAGCACACAAAGTGCTCACAGTTGTTCTCCCAAGCTTTATCTCCCACTGCGGAAGCACAAATGCAACTTTTCTCCCACTTTATGTGATGAAAACACCAAAATCTGGTTGCTGCAGATTTTGGACAGCACCTTAAATGTGCTCTGTTGCCCTTCCAAAGTACTGTACAACAGTACCAAGTGCTCACCAATGATGTACCAAACCTGTACCGGCAAGTACAGCAGCTGAAATTGAACCTTTTCCTCACTCAAATCAGTGTACAGCCATGCCAAATCTGTACCAGCAAGTACAGTAGCAATAAATGCTCTCCTGGCTGTCCAAATGAGTGAAAATCAGACTTTTACAGTCCCGTACACTGCATACAACAGTCCCGAACAGAAATTGGGCAAAAGCCCCTTGACTGCAAGCTGATTTTTGAGGATTCAAGGCATAAATGTCTTGCCTGCTGCTTTGCCAAGCTCAACAAGCATACAAACTTGAAAAGCCCCTTGAATTAAGATCAATTTCTGATCATACATGGTACATTGACGCATATGAAGGCATCCAGAGTGTTCATGATGCTTCCCCCTGGCCACATATACATCAAATACATGAAAGCCCCTTGATTTACAGGCACATTGAGTGCTTGTAAGGCATCAACACATTATATAGCATCAAATGCGATTGCCTGCATGCAAATCAACCAAATCGGCACAAAAGCCCCTTGATTTGCACTGCAATTTGCTGTAATTTTGCCCAAATGTGCGATTTTTCACATCATACAGCATGTATGAGTGCTTAATTGCACAATTACATCAAAAGCCCCAAATTTTGACATCCAATTTCTTGCAAATTGATCCTGATTGTGACCAATGTCACCCAATTTTGCCAATTTTGCTCAAAATTGAGCAATTCGACACCTGTATCTGCTCAATTGTTGATTGTACTTGCTCAATTGCAAATCCCAAAAAAAAAATTGAGAAAAATACCTTGTAATTTTCTGATTTTTTCTCTGATTTGCAGGCGGGTTTTTGTTGTTGCAGGAAAAGAGGGGTTGATGATTGCTGCTTCTGTTCTGTGCAGGTGAGGGGGGCGAAACTTGCTGATGTTGAATGCTTTGATGTTCACTTTAATGCTGCTGAGACCTGCCTGCTTCTCTGCGTGTGCTGAAAATACAGCTACTGTGTGCTGAAAATGACTCTGCAGGGCTGCTCGTGGCTGTTGGGCAGCCCGCCTGGCTGCTGGGCAGCCCTCGCTTGGCTGCTGGGCAGCTGGGGCAGTCCACGCTGCTGGCTGGGCAGCAGCTGAGCAGCCCACAATGGTTGGGCTGCCTATGCCCAGCTGCTGGGCAGCAGCTGAGCCAGCCCACGCCTACTGGCATACAGGCAGCTCCAAGAGGGATTCAGCAGGCGACCAGCATGACAGGGCTGAATACGACCAGAACAGAAGGACAGAAATCAGCAGGAGCCATCAAGGAGAAGGGAGGGACCAAAGCTCTGATACCAGTTGTGTGGAAGAAGGAATTAGGGTTAGGTTATGTTCATGTGAGAGACATACACAGAGAAACAACAAGGGAGAGAGAGAGAGAGAGAGAGTTGTGGGGATAAGTCAACTCACCAAGTGAGTGTGTGACTCCCCTATCACACATGTATATTGCACTAGTACACATAGTGCACTTAGTACATTAAAAGTACTAAGTGTACTATGTACTATAACTTATGGGCTTGTACACACTATAAGGGTGGGCATAACGCCTTTACCCCAACACGTCCCATTGTCCTCCGTCGAACAATAAAGAACCAAGATGTCACCAGCCAAAATCTTCTCACGAACAAAGTGATATTGTATCTCTATGTGCTTGGTCCGGGCATGGAAGACCGGGTTCCGAGCAATAGCTATACAGCTCTAGTTATCGCACTGGATGACTGTGGGCTCCTTCTGTGGAAACCCAATCTTGCCAAGCAACCTCGCAAGCAGCACCACAAGCAGCCCGGTACTTTGCCTATGTCGATGATAAGGCAATAGTTGGTTGCCTCTTACTGCTCCATGAAACAGCTCCTGAGCCGAGGGAAAAACTGTAGCCTAATGTGGATCTCCTCGTGTCTGGATCTCCTCCCCAATCTGAGTCACTCCATCCTTGGAGTCTGACTCCATCCATCAATCCCCCTCTTGTGTAAAAGAGTCCAAGATCCTTCGTACCCTGCAGATACCGCAAGATCCGCAATCCTGTGTCCCAATGAGACTTCAACGGCGTCTACATGAATGAGCTCAACCAGATCAATGAACCAACCAGCTTCCGGTACAGAGAGGCATCCACTGGCTCACAAGGATGATTCACTGTCAGCTTCGTGTTCAGGTCCATCAGCGACGTAATAGGCTTGCAGTTCTCTATCCCAAAGGCCTCAAGCAACTCATGAACATACCGCTGCTGAGAGACAAAAAACCCCCTCTGGGTCTGCCAGATCTCCAATCCCAAGAAGAAGTGGAGTAAGCCTAAGTCGGTCAACTCAAACTCCTTTGACAAAGGCAGCCTTTGTCACTCTAATGTGCTCCACATGACCGCCGGTGAGAATGAGATCATCCACATAAAGGATGATTAACGTGACCATGCCGTATAACATGATCCTCAAGAGTACAATTGTATACTAAAATATCATTCATGAACACAACCACGAACTTCCCCAAATGTTCACGAAAAAGATCGTTCATCATTTGTTGGAAAGTGGCTGGAGCATTGGTCAATCCAAAAGGTAATACGAGAAACTCGTAATGGCCATAACTCGTCCGAAAGGCGGTTCTTTCGATGTGCCTTTCATGAATACGTATCTGGTGGTAGCCAGTACGTAAATCGATCTTTGTGAAATACTTCGCTCCGACTAAATGGTCAATCAAGTCATCTGATCTAGGGAGAGGATAGCGGTTCTTGACTGTCACTTTGTTCAGTCTCTTGTAATCTACACACATTCGCCAGGTGTTGTCCTTCTTTCTCCTAAGTAACACAGGCGCACCCCAAGGTGATTTACTTGGACGGATCTGGCCCACCCTCAAATAATCTGCGAGTTGTTTGGCCAACTTATCTTCCTCAGCATGGCTCATCGTGTAAGGCAGAATGCTAAAAAGTTGAGTACTAGGGACTAGATCAATACGATGATCCACTGCCCTTTCGGGTGGTAAGCTCAATGGCAGCTCCTTAGGAAATACATCTTAAAACGAGTCAAGTAACTTCTTTAATTCTTTGCTTTCAAACGCACTTGATTCATTGATGTCACCAATTTGGTCCTCTCACCAGTCTTGACCAGTGTTTCACACACTGTCTGGAACCAAGGTGTGAATAGGGATTTTCCACAAAAGAAAGCTAGAGCATTTTACTGGCAGCATGAGCAGCATGGGATTTTATTCATCAAAGTGACTCATAACATTTATAAATCAGTGTGTTCACATATCATTAATGATGGGTTGGACATATTATTATTTTTGGGCTTGGACAAGTGGACAAAAGGAGGCGCCTAGATGAAACTTGGGCATCAAGCATAAAGTTGATATTTTTGGACCTAAACTTGGATTACAAGCCAAGGAAAGCATAAAGTGGATATTTTGGGCTGGTTCAACCACTTTTAGCCAAAAAGTGAAAAAGTACTTCAAAAATAGAGCTAGTCGACTCTATTAAAGCAAGTTTGGGATATTTTATCATCATGCGCATCCCTCCTGGAGTTTTTCTCTCTTCTCTCTACTGGCCGACTTGCTCCAAAGATGCTACAAGGTTGGTCGACTTCCTCCATAGATGCTGACAGGGCTGACCGACCTGCAGACTCTCTCTCTCTCTCTCTTCTCTGTTGTGCTAGCCATACAACACACAGCCCTGTCTTCCCTCTTGCACACAGACCGTACAGAGGCTATACACCACCTCCGCTACTCTCTATGCTGACTGTACGGATGGTATAGCAACTATACAGTGGTGTTGCAGCCGTATAGAAGGCGATACAGGTTTCCACAGCAAAGGGGTATTTTTGCCTGTTTTTATGGACTGTTTTCAGGGCTGATTTGAGAGCTCTTCGGGGGCTGATTTGAGGCCCAGTTTTGGGGCTGATTCTGTCAAAGACAACTGGTTGGCTGCCTTCGTCTTGGGCCCTGCATTGGTCTTAGCACCCTCACGAGCTAAGCTAACTAGCAAGACGCACCGACCAATCTCTACTCCATGATGTCCCACACCGCCACGGAGCTACTCTCGCGGGCCTTGAGATTGCTGCCGACCTCGGCTACATGAAGCAGGTGCACGTCTGCACTGGATCTAGGCTCCTGACCGCAGAGCTCTCGCAAAGACTCGCGAGACACTGACTAATTGACTGACCTTGGCCCTCCTTTTATAGGCTCTTGGCCCAGTCACCGGGCATCCACACTTGGGTGCCAGCCCATCAGGGCATCCCCACTTGGGTGCCCGCCCGTCAGTCTAGCCCAGCTCACCAATCAACTTGCCTAGCTCCAAGCTACCCTAAGCCTCGAAGCTAGTCTTGTGTACGTGCTGCACACAGTAGATACACTCTATGCACATGATAGGGAGGGGGAGGAGGGGGAGAGGGAATTTGAAACATTTCTTGTGACTATGTTGAATGCTTGAATGATTTGATGTTTTAACCCTCCATCTATTTGGTGCAGGTTTCTGGATTTTTATGGGGCTTTAATGGTGTTGATCATCACAAAGATGAAAATGCATGGAATGAGAACAATGCAACCCAAATGCCCCAACAACCTTACTTTCAAGAGAATGCTGTGTTTTCTGAATTCGAATGGATTTATGATCAAGAGGCAGCACCCATCACCCATCCAGTGGAAGGTACTCCCCAGAGAGTCCTTTCGGGTTTTTTACAGTCTTTTCTGGGTAGCAGCCGAGCTGAGGTTCCGTTCCAACCTGTTCTGCTCCCTGAGTTGGGCTTGTCAGATGCTGACAAGCAAAGAATTCGAGACCGCAGCAGCATCATGGCACGCCACTTCTTTGCTGACAAGGGAGATGAATATGTGAATGCTCAGGTAAGTTTTCTTAATGATTAGACCTTGTTGGGTCTCTGTTGGAAATACTTGCTATGTTGTTCATTTTTTCAAATTGACTTTTTTGTAGGTGAATGCTCTTTTGCATTCATTGGATTCCGAGTTTGAATTAAAGGCATGGGGGCCGCAAGGTGGCCATTTGTCTGAGCTTGAAGAGCACTGGAACGAGGCAGACGCAGGAAGGCTAGCGGCTATGCAGAATGGCCGACATATGAACAACTCGTATCAGCGTGCAGCAAAATTTAATCAACAGGAGGACGTGGCAAAAGGTCCACAGTACTGGGCTGAAGAGTTTCAGCAGCAGCAAGGGAATAGTTTGGCCGATCAGTTTAGTGAGGTCTGTCTACATGGAATTTGTGGAGAAAACTGGCTGTGGAATTACATGCATATATTACGTACATACATGCATATACATACAATACGCATGCACGCACACACACTCATGCATGCATAGATACATAGATCATACATCCATACTCATACGTATGTACATACTAACATGCATGCATGCATGCAAACATACATACAGTTAGTACATACATTATTGGACAACCCCACTTTGGGTTCAGTATCCACAGCCATAAGCTATAATTTGTTCACTATTGTCATATGAAAAGTACATAGGTACATACATGCATTTGTTTAACAGAGAACTTTTTCAGGAGAGGTGGTTGACAACATTTAAATGCTTTTAATGTTTCAAATTTGATTTCTCTTAAAGTTAATATCATCTCCTTACAGCCACACACAACCTTACATGTGTTTATTACAGCATGCAGATTGCAGTTACAACTGGGTCTATGAGTACTCTCGATCCAGCACATCAGCAAACGAGGGCTGGACTGATGAGTTTGCTAAACTGAACATGGAAGAATGGGCCCGTGAGTGTAGGGAAGAGCTCTCTAACACTGCTTTCAATGGGGATCTGAACAACAATTATGAGAAGTAATTGCTCTTTTCTCCATCGTAGGATTTGGAGAAGAGTAATATATATTGATTTCTCTCAAATCATGAGCTGGTCTTTCAGGTATGTGGAAGAGCAAGTGAGGGGAGATCAGAGTCTTCCATCCTCTTCGAAGAGGGTGTACTTGTTTGCAGACCAGAACCCTTATGTGGAACATTCAAACCCCTTGAAGGAGGGTCAACATCTCTTCCGACATGGGCTTCTCAGTGAAGCAGTTTTGGCCTTTGAAGCAGAAGTTCTAAAGAATCCTGACAATGCCGAGGGTTGGCGTTTGCTGGGCATCACAAATACTGAAAATGATGATGATAGCCAGGTTAGTGGAAAAAATGCAAAATTTTTGAAGGAGACACAAGGTGGTTAGAAACGCTAGGTACCATACACACAGTACATGTTTGATATGAGTAGAAAAAGTACAGATTAAGATAAGGTAAGTTAAGTACACCACTCTTCTTCTAGTTTGGGTAGTATAAATATTTAATATGGTATATCAAAAACAATTGTTACACATAATACATGCAGGCTGCATGGATAAGCATATGGGATGCATGGATGAGGCATAGAGGGCCTCCTAATAAGGTCTAGGACAAATAAGAACTTCAATTTTTTAGAGAAGCTTGTGCATTTTGCATGGAGTATGGAACACTCTCTATGGCACGTGTGTGGTACACAAAATATTGTATGGATAACAAGGTTAAGTACGAGTACGGAATGCAGCTATGACAAACAACTGCCTTAAACAGTGTGGCGTCCCTATGCGCCTGGATCTCACGGCTTCTGCTTGGTGCTACTGTTATGTCCCTACTTGACTAGGGTTAAATACAGTTAGCTAGCCTTGATTGATTAATTAAGGATGACGCCTGGTGTACTTAGTAGAATGGAATGTTGGCAATTTGGCCAGGATATAGGTACAGTAGCTTTTGTGGTTACTAATCAAAGCTAGTATTTGAGATTTTGAAGGTTTAGTTCTTTGTTTTAAATTTTGGTTTTTGTAAGAACAGGCTATTGCTTCACTGGTTCGGGCAAGAGAGGTGGTACCTACCAATCTCGAAGTATTGCTATCACTTGGTGTCAGTCATACCAATGGTACATGACAGCTGGTTCCATTATATCATCTGCATTTTGCATTATACTCTTTTTTGCCTAATTCAAAAAACATCCTTTCTTTCAGTAAAGAAAAGGTACAGAGCTCACTGCAACCCTTGACTGAGGAAAATACTGGGATTAAAGGGGGAATTTCTCCATGGTTGGCCCTTTTGAGAGAGGGGCTACATGCTGGGGGAGGTGTGATCATTGCAGGAGAAGGATAGGCCCAGGTGGACTCTCTGAAATCCCACCTGGTGCCATGCCTCACATCCATGAAATTGAAAATATGCTCTTTCCAAGGGCAGCTCTCACTGGGTGACCTCTCCTTTTCCCTGCCTGTCCCAAGGCTAAGGTGACTCAATCATGTTAAGTCTCCTCCAATACACCAAACATTTGACTGGGAGGCCCTGCTTTCACCTGGCTTCAAATGTCAGCCGTCACTGGTAGTGTTATTGTTGTATAGGTAAAAGAAACCTAAAGCTAGAAATCAAATCATATACTTAAGAACAGTTGAAGAATTAAAAAGCACACTACTATGCAGTAGAACATGCTATGCATATTTGCACTGGGATTTATAGAGTCAGGCCAGTCCACCCTTTGAATCTTGTATTACAACAAGACTTTTTACAATGCTTCGTGTGAATCATGCAAGGGATTATCAAAAAACTCACATAAGCAATTGGGGGAGTGAGTTGCTAAATGTTGAGCATACATACAGATGTATAGCTAACTCCTCCAACTGATCACGCTTGGATTTCCATAACCTGGTTCGATGGCTCTTGGCCTTCGAGTGGTTAGAATCTCGAATGCAGTTTGCTTTCTCCTTATCTCTGACTATATCTTGGGACAAGGAATCAAATCTAGAATGTAGAAACTGGCTCTTGGAGAGGATCTCACTCTCTTTGCTACAACATTTTCTGGTATACACCAAAAATTAGCCCTAAAATAATCAAAAGCAGGTCTTTGATGATCGAACATTGGTAAACATTTTTCCTTAGTCAGTCAACCTTATTCCAAGGCAGGTTAATGCGAGTCAAATGCTGGTCAACTCTGAGAAAACTGGTCATCTCTGCTCGATGCTGGTCCAAGTCATTCAGAAAACAGCCAAATATGATGACCAGCAATTAACTGCTGCACAATCTTGCTACAATTTGAGAAGGGACATCTCTGTTTGGTAATTCTATGGTGGGCCATGTAGAGAATGGGCTGATTCTTTTTAAGACTTCACCGAGTCTTTGCGCTGATCCTGTTGTGAAGGGCCATAATGGCTTGTTTGTTGAGCTGGGGTCCACTCCAGTCTCTCGACGCTGGTTGCCGAGTGCCAGTAACAACAATGGTAGCCTGCCATCTGCCAATCCTCTGCTTTGCCTCCCCTATCCATTTTCATGGTGATGCCACCAATGGCTGGCTACCTTCTCCCTGTCAGGCCTGCAGGGGAGCCCCCTCGTGTTTAGGGTGATTTTCTGGATTCAAGACCCACACAAAACACCGCCCAGGATACATCCTACTCTATATGCTAGTGTGTTTATCTTAACTGTGATTGCATCATATTTTTACATTGAAGAGGCTTGAACTTGAAAGACTGTGATGTGTGTAAACCATCTTTTTGAGAAATGTTTCTCTTATTTGTGATACCTGCAATGCTAAACTTGGAATCACGTCAATGACTAACTAGTTCTATGTAATTACCTATGCCAATAAGCTTTTATCTCTCACACACAGAACTGGAGCAACAAGAGGCTTTTAAGTATCTAAGGGGCTGGCTTCAACATCACCCCAAGTATGGCAGGTTGATTCCCCTGGATCAAGTCCCAGGCTTAAACCATGCAGAGGTAAACTTCTTGATCCACTTAACGACAATCAATCGGTCATATTTTTTCCTTTTACAAAATTATGTTTTCTTCTGTATGTATATATAAAAGTTTACCAAGGCATTGACCCTTATGTGCAGGTTATGCAACTTTTTCACGATGCTGCCCAGATGTCCCCAGAGGATGCAGATGTGCACACAGTGCTTGGTGTTCTATATAACTTGTCAAGGGAGTATGATAAAGCCATTGATGCTTTCCAGACAGCCCTCCAATTGAAACCTAGAGACTACTCCCTTTGGAACAAGCTTGGTGCAACTCAGGCTAACAGTGCTCGGAGTGTTGATGCTCTTCATGCATATCAAGAGGTACATGACCTTAACTCGTGCCTGAAAACCAGGTTTGTGCTAATCTCTTTGAATATTAGCTTAATAGAGCTTTCATTTATGCTGCAGGCTTTGAATTTGAAGCCGAATTATGTCCGTGCATGGTCGAACATGGGGATCAGCTATGCTAATCAGGTTTATCCCTTTAATTAAGTCTTAACAGGTTTGTCCCCTTAACTAAGTCATAAGACTCTGCCTACTGCCCTAACTTTATCACCTCTTACACTTCATGGCTCTCCCAGGGTTGTTACGAGGAGTCGGTACGCTTTTATGTGAGGGCATTATGCATGAATCCAAAAGCAGCGAATACTTGGCAGTATCTTCGCATCTCTCTTAGGTAATGTGTTTTGATGGCCTTGCACATGTGCACACCTCTCTCTCTCTCTCTCTCTCTCTCTCTCTCTCTCTCTCTCTCTCTCCCACACACACACACACACACACACACACACACACACACATACATTGCATTGCAACGCTTTGTAATTTCGTTAAATTGATTTCCAGCATCGCTGCACGGGGAGACTTGTTAGACGCTTGTGATAGGCAAGATCTAGAACTGCTGCAGCAGGAGTATCCCTTGTAATGAATCAGACTATGTGTGCATGAAGAGCAAATGGCAGTGCCCCCTGGTTTAGGTGGACTTGTTATCAGTGAGTTATACATTCATGTATCATCACTCTATTGTGAAATATGTACAATAAAAATCTTTGTGAAGCTCCAATCTCTTCAAGGTTACTGATAAGAGTCCCCAGAATTAGCATTGTGTGCATTGTTAGAAAGGTGTTCGGCTCTTCATAGAAAGTGCTCCTGCATTCCTCGAAGTGGGATTAGCACCCTCAAAATTCATGGTGTTAAGCTTTATTTAGGGAAAGCTCACCAACTAATAAGAGCAGGCAATAACCTATTTTTTAACTTATTCCAGTCACTTCATGTCACCATTTCAAAATAAAAAAATGTGAAGTTTTGTGCAATCTGAACAGGACTCCAAAGCCGTTCTGTAATCTCTTTATGTTCTCTTGATGTGATACTACCACCATGTAAGGCAGGTCTGTAACTTGTTGCTTGATTGCTTGTTTATGTGTGGCGCACCTCATACCTTTGTGTGTGTAGATTAAGAGTTTAAGGACATGAAATGCCCTCAAATTACTAAATCACTGTATATAAATCTCTCTCTCTCTCTCTCTCTCTCTCTCTCTCTCTCTCTCTCTCTCTCTATATATATATATATATATATATATATATATATATATATATATATAAATTACTAAATCACTGTATCTATAATGGCCTATCCCGTTGGCCAGGTTCAGAGGCTCTCACATGCTGGAACAAAAAGGGAGGAGCTACTACAGTGGATTACCTGATGGGCTCACCTACCTTGATACATGATATACAGGATCTCTCTATTTCGGGCAGACCCATTGGGATAGCAGCAGACCATGCATATTTGACATTTTCTGTGACTTGTGGATATGTTACACCACCCTCTAGTCATACTAGATACCCAAGATATCACTTTACTCGGGAGATCTCTAGTGTATATGACAGTGCAGTATATGATGGTCTGTTCGCTCTTGCCCCGAGTAGGCCACTTGATGAGCTTACAAAAGAGTTGGCAGATGTATTACATGGTTCAGTCGTATACCCCCCCTCTTTCTACCCCTCCTCGCCATACGGCCGCACAGAACGGTTGGTACGATGATGAATGTCGCGAGACTCGTGACTGCTTGCAGCGGGAGATCACCCTTGGCATCCACACACATAGACAGGCTAGAACGCTCTTCAAACGCCTTGTGCGGAAGAACCTGGCCAAGCTTGAGATAGAGATATACCAACTATTTTTGGGGCAAGATAGCAAGAGGGCATGGAAGATGTTCCATGAGCGACAGCCACCCACACCTATCACAGCACTTGAGGCATGGCATGAATATGCAAGAACTTTATATGAAGTACCAGGGTAGCCCCCCACCCCTCATCCGTCAGCGACCCGCCCGGATCATAGTACTTTTGTCACCATTCGGATGGTTTTGGATGCTATTGACAGACTGCGTAATGGAAGAGCCCAAGACCAGGATGGTTTGGTAGCAAAACATTTTTCACATGCCAGAGATGTATTGGCACCACTGCTAGTACACATGTTTAACATGGCCATTTGCGAAGGTTTCCCAGACAGTTGGTCAGCACATACTATTGTACCTCTATTTAAGAGTGGTGACCCCATGATACCAAGGAACTACAGGACCATCATGATTGGCCATTGCTTGGCCAAGATATTCAGATCTATTTTGGATCAAGAGCTGAGTAGATGGGCTGAGACACATGGACTTAGAGCACTTGGATAGGCAGGTTTTAGACACGACTTTGGATCACATATTTACCCTCAAGGCTCTCATTGAGGAGGGACGAGCACGGGGGAAGAGGATATATTGATGCTTTGTGTACTTCCGCAAAGCCTTTGACATGGTGCCACGTGCCAGACTCATGAGGAGATTGCATGACATTGGTGTTCCCGAGGAGATGCAGTGGGGCATTTATGCATTATATGAGGCGGTGATAGGCTGAGTACGGACGCCTGGAGGCATGTCGGATACAGTGACTAGCACCATTGGGGTGAAGCAAGGATGCCCACCCTCACCCACCCTCTTTGGACTTTATATTGATGAGATATCCTACTACATTGACAGGATGGGGGGGCAGGGGCCAGTCTGGCAGGGGTTTGGATACCCATACTGCTATATGCTGATGACATTGTACTTATTGTAGACTCCCCTGAGGGTTTGCAACAGCATTTGGATGCTTTGCAGTCGTTTTGTGCAGATAGGGACCTCACAATGAACCTTGGGAAGACTAAGATTATGGTCTTCAATACTACACAGGCCTCGGTGACTAGATCCGGCCATCAATTCACTTTTAGAGGTGAATCAGTGGAGTACACCAGATCATATGTGTACCTAGGAGTCGCATTCAACGGACCACATTTCTTTGAGGCAGGCAGCAGAGGCTAGATTGGCACGTGGATATGCAGCCCTAGGGGCACTAGAGAGACAATGTGCCTACTTTCAATTTCAAGAGCCGCGCACCAAACTCTGGATGTTTGACACATTGGTCACACCTACACTCTTATATGGCTCACCCATATGGGGACCCAGCCTCTACCACACGAGGAGGGAGCGGCTTGTTGACTAGGTCGAACCACAGAGAGATTTCTATGATGGATGGCAGGTACTAGAGAAACCATTGGTGACTATGATTGCACGCATGATTCAGAGCAAACCATCGGTACCTCATGAGATTGTCAAAGCAGAGATAGGAGCCGCACCAGTGGTTACTGAAGCCCTGTTCCAGTCAGTGACATTTTTGCAGAGGATATGGGAGCTCCCCAGACAGAGATACTCACACCTAGCACTTATCTCTTCCAGGCAGTTAGCAACAGACGGCGATACACGATGTTAGTACGCTGAGATGTGTACCTGGCTGAGATTACATGGCATGACGATTGATGCACTCCCTCCATTTGATTACAGCCTGGACTGCCCCTTCTTGGACCTTAGTCGCTCTGAGCAGAATAGGGTGATCACGATGGACATCATGAGGCTAGATGCAGAAAGAACATGGTCCAGCCCCCCCCTACCTCTAGGCACGAAGATGGCCCACTATCGGGACCATTTTCTACATCTCTCCCCAGATGGCTTTGTGACACGGTCTACATACATGGACACCCATCTCTCACATGGCATTCGCACTTCATCACATCTGCTGAGGGTAGAGACTAGCAGACACGAGGGGATGAAGCTAGAAGACCACATTTGTCAGCTATGTCATCAAGAAGTGGAGTCAGAGGAGCACTACATATGCCGATGTACTATGTACTATGTACTATGAGATACGAGGGAGATACTGTTGGGGTAAAGGCATTATGCCCACCCTTATAGTGTGTACAAGCCCATAAGTTTTATAGTACATAGTACACTTAGTACTTTTAATGTACTAAGTGCACTATGTGTACTAGAGCAAATATACATGTGTGATAGGGGAGTCACACACTCATACTTTGTGAGTTGACTTATCCCCACATGTCTCTCTCTCTCTCTCTCCCTTCTTCTCTGTGTGTGTGTCTCCCACATGAAACCCTAACTCTCTCCCTTCAACTGGTATCAGAGCCAACGAGTTCTTCCTCCCTTTCTAAAGAAGCTTTTCAGAGCTTCACGGGTAGTTTCTGCAGATTAAGTACCACGCAGTGGGTGATCCTCTGCCCGACGGCGCCCTGGCCTACTTCGACGCAGAGCACAAGCTACAGCAGGTCTCCATCCACTCCAACGTGGCCGGCAAGAAGGTCATCGTCGTCGGCGTCCCCGGTGCTTTCACGCCCACTTGCAGCTTAAAGCAAAAGCAACGCAGGCGGCAGGGGTCGTTTCCAGGGCAGCGCCAAGGTCATCAAGCTCACGGCGGCAAGCTTGCCCGCCTCGCTGCATTTGGAGGCCAGGTCCTTCAGATCATCCTGAATAAGAGCAGGAGACCTTGGCTGCAGAGCAGGGCTTGAGGCCGAAGGAGGCAGCCACAAAAGCGGGCTGGAGAGCAGTAGCAAGAGAGCCCTTCTCGAGCGCAGGCTGGACGAAGGAAGGGGCCAATCGCGATGTCAGAGAAGCGGCCATGATTGTTACCGTCTGGGCTCAGAGAGCTTTGAGATTGTGCGATCATCGTAGCGTGCGTCTCCTCTGCTTGGCCATTGGTTGGGAGGCTTGATCCAGATACTGTACGAGGTATTTGCTTCAATTTTTTGGGATTTGCATGTCCATTTTCATCAATTGAGCAGGTACAGGTCCAAATGGCTCAGATTTTGAGCAAAATTGGCAACATTGGGTGACATTGGTCACATTCCGGGTCAATTTGCAGGAAATTGGGTGTCAACATTTGGGGCTTTTGATGTAATTGTGTCATTGGGCATTCATACATGCTGTATGATGTGAGCAATCTCACATTCGGGCCAAAATTGCAAGAAATTGGAGTGCAAATCAAAGGGCTTTTGTGCCAATTGGGTTGATTTGCATGCAGGCACTGGCATTTGATGCTTTGGGCAATGTGTTGATGCCGGTCAAGCACTCAATGTGCCAGTAAATCAAGGGGCTTTTATGTATTGGATGTATATGTGGCCAAGGGGAAGCATTGTGAAGACTCTTCTGGATGCCTTCATGTGCATTAATGTACCATTCATGATCAGAAATTGATCCTGAATCAAGGGGCTTTTCAAGATTTTTTGCTTGTTGAGCTTGGCAAAGCAGCAGGGAAGACTTTTATGCCTTGAACCCTCAGTAATCCACTTGCAGTCAAGGGGCTTTTGCCCAATTTCTGTCCAGGACTGTTGTATGCAGTGGTGGGGACTGTCAAGGTCTGATTTTCACTCATTTGACAGCCAGGAGAGCATTTATAGCTACTGTACTTGCTGGTACAGATTTGGTACAACTTTGTACAAGTTTTGGCATGGCTGTACATTGATTTGAGTGAGGAAAAGGCTCATTTTCAGCTGCTGTACTTGCCGGTACAGGTTTGGTACATCATTGGTAAGCACTTAGTACTGTTGTACAGTATTTTGGAAGGGGAACAGAGCACATCTAAGGTGCTGTCATAAATCTGCAGCAACCAGATTTTGGTGATTTTATCACATTCAGTGGGAGGAGAGTTGCATTCGTGCTTCCGCAATTGGAGATAAACTTTGGGAGAACAACTGGGAGCACTTTGTGTGCTTTTGGTGCAGCGTTTGCACATCTTGCAAGGAGTCAGGCATTGACTGTGTCAAAGGTTGCATATTGCTATGGCAACCACAGGTGAGAGCTCTTCATTGCTTCACATCAAGAAGCTTGAAGGCTCACATAATTATGACATTTGGCAAACCCAGTGCTATAATGTGTTGCTCCAGAAGAAGCAGCACAAGCCCATCAAAGAAAGGGGTGTAATGCCCGCTTCTCTTACTGCTGAAGAATGGGAAGATATGGATGAGCTAGCAAGATCCACCATCATGTTGTCTGTGTCAGACACTTTACTTTTCAGCATACGTGAAGAGAAGACAGCTTGGGGAATGTGGCAAAGATTGCAGGACTTGTATGCCCAGCAAAGTGCCTCAAGCAAAGTGTATTGGTTGAAGAAACTCATAGGTCTTCAAATGAAGGAAGGGGCGTCTATGACAGCCTATCTAAATGAGTTTAATGGTGTTGTCAGCCAGGTCATCAATCAAAAGTTGGCAATGGACGATGAGTTCAAAGCCACCTTTCTCTTATGCACTTTGCCAGAGAGTTGGGACACATTCAGGACAGCCACTAGCAATTCAAATGCTATGCTGTCATATGCAGATGTGGAGGGTGCTCTCCTTCAAGAGGAGATGAACAGGAAGAACAACTCTGTTGGAAAGTCCAATGCAATGAATGCACGTGGGAGATCCCAGCAAAGGGGTAAAAGCCAAGAATGGGGAAGGAGCGAGTCCCGCTCCAAAAAGGACTTGGAATGCCATTATTGTGGCAAGAAGGGACATTTCAAAAAGCAATGCTATAAATGGAAGAATGATCAAAAGGAAAAGGGAAAAGGAAAAGACAAAGACAAAGATGAAGCCAAAGATGCAAAGCCAAAGGGCAAAAGTGGAGTCAAGATTGAAGAAGTCAATGTGTCACATGCAGGTGACAGTGAGGATGAAGTCCTATTCACGTCTTCACTTGATGCCCATTCACTCCATGCAGGAGATGGTCATGGTATGCACTCATGGATCATTGATTCAGGTGCCTCCTTTCATGTCACAGGTTGCAGAGACTTGTTTGTCAGGTATACTGCTGGCAATGAAGGAGTAGTTTATTTGGGTGACAACCATGCATGCCAGATTCTCGGTAGAGGTGATGTGAGGCTTGTGTTTTCAGATGGCTCACAGCTTAATGCTCCATGATGTCAGGCATGTGCCTGAGATCAAGAAGAACCTGTTTTCTACTGGACAGCTTGATGATGCTGGTTATGTTACCACATTTGGTAGTGGAAAGTGGAAGATTAGTAAGGGCTCACTGGTTGTTGCCAGAGGCTCTAAGGTGGACACTCTTTACTTCATGCATGCTGGTGTTTGTCACCATGCTAATGTTAATGCAACCGAGCTGCCGGAAATCTATATGTGGCATAGCCGGTTGGGACACATGAGTGTCAAAGGAATGGAGCAATTGTCTCGTTTTGGTTACTTGCCTTCTCTAAAGTTCTCAAGTTTTCAGTTTTGTGAGCATTGTATATATGGCAGGCAACTCCAGTGCCCCCACAAGAAAGCTCTTGGACAGAAAGATGCTCAGTTAGAGCTTGTGCATACAGATGTATGTGAGATGCCTCAGCTTTCTTTGGGAGGGGCAAAATATTTTGTGTCTTTTATTGATGATGCCACACGCAAGGTTTGGGTTTATCCTCTTCGTTTGAAGAGTGATACATTCTCAGTGTTTGAGAAGTTTGTTGCTCATGTTGAGAATCAAACTGGCAAAACACTGAAGGCTTTGCGTTCCGACAATGGTGGAGAGTATATGTCCAAACAGTTTCAGGACTTTTGTGATGCTAAAGGCATCAAGAGGGAGCTCTCTTCTCCTTATGATCCTCCACAAAACGGGACAGCAGAGAGGATGAACAGGACCATTTAGGAGAAGGTCCGTTCTATGTTGTCACATGCTGCGTTACCTCATGGTTTTTGGGCTGAAGCTGTTATGACAGCCGTTCATCTTATAAACAGGTCACCTAACACGAGGCTTTGTGGGAAAGTGCCAGAGGAAGTATGGACAGGGAAGCCTCCGTCCTACAAGCACTTGAGAGTGTTTGGTTGCGTTGCGTACGTGCACATACGCAGGGAAATACGCACCAAACTTGATCCTAAGTCTCACAAATGCATATTCCTAGGATATGGTGACAGAGGTGAAATGGGGTATAGACTTTGGGATCCAGTGAATAGAAAGATTATACGCAGCAATGATGTCATTTTTTATGAAACATGCATGTATAAGGAGCCTGCAAGGCAACAGCAGCTTGGCAGAGTCATCTTTGATGATGATAGACATCATGGACAACAACCAAGGGCTGTAAATCAGCCATTACAGCAACAAAACCAGCCCTTAAATGGTGCTGAAAATGGTCCAAATGGACAGCCAGAGATGGCAGAAGATATCCCTATGGATATCCCACAGTTAGAGGAGATACCGGGCATGATCTTTCAACCTTATGGCATGGAACAGGAGCCACCCATAGGTGATATGCAGGCTGGACAGCAACCTGCAAATGATGGTCATTGGGTACGGAGGTCTACAAGACCCTCCAGACCCCCTGACAGGTTTGTTCCAGGGGTTGACTACTTGATGCTCACTGACTGTGGGGACCTGTGTATTGCCTTTAGAAGAACGTGGCAATGAAGTGATCAAATCCAAACTAATACTTTCCCAACGTTCATTGGGAACTGGAAGTGGTTGAAGAAGACGTGATTGAAGAAGACCAGCTGGAACTTGTCTGCTAGCTTTCATACGTTGGCACAAGAGACATGCTGTAACAAACTTAATAACATCTTGCTTCATTTGAGGCCAATAGTATGTAGCTCTCAAAAGACGATATGTCTTGTTGATGCCTAGGTGTGCAGCATAAGTGACCTCGTGATGTTCTTTCACCAATACTCTTCGAACATGAGTATCATGAGGTAGACAAATACGGTCCTGATAATATAATAAACCATCCACTATTGTATATGCTCCATAAATCTTCAAGTCGAAAGGAGTTGCATTCTGAGAATTGAGAGTTCGAAATGCAGTTCCAAAATCACGATCTTTTGAATAACGGTCCTTGAAACTTTGAGGTATATCCATTTCAACTGTAGAAATAGCCAAGACCGAAGTTGGCGGCATACGACTGAGGGCATGCGCAACCACATTGGTAAGACCAAGAACATACTCAATTGTCATATGAAAATTGGCTAAGAATTCGACCCAACGCGCTTGCCTGGCATTCATAACTGGTTGCGTGAAGATATATTTCAAAGAATGATGATCTGTTTTCACCACTGAATCCGCACCAAGGAGATAATGTTTCCATGCACGATAGGCATGAACAATAGCCAAAAATTCCTTGTCATATACCGGGTATCTTCCTTGAATTGCAGAGTGCTTATGACTGTCAAACGCAATAGCACGTCCTTGTTGCATTAAGACAGCACCAGTGGCAATATCAGAAGCATCCGTGTAAACATCAAAGGGGAGAGTAGGATCAGGAATAGCCATGACAGGAGTTGTTGTCAAAGCTCTCTTTAAATTTCCAAAAGCTTGTGTTGCGCTTCAGTCCATTTGAATGCAAGAGCGGACTTTAGAAGTTCTGTGAGAGGAGCAGCTATTTCGGAAAATCGATGAACCTTTGTGTGATAGAAGTTAGCAAGTCCCAAAAAAGAACGAACATCATGGATGTTTGTGGGAGTTGGCCAGTTGACAATAACCTGTATTTCTTTGGATCCACGGAAATACCGTCTGCTGAAACAACATGTCCAAGGTATTCCAAGGATGTCTTGAAGAATTCACTTTTGCCTGGATTAATATAAAGAGCATTGTCTCGAAGCACCTGGAAAACGATCTTAAGACGTGCCTTGTGTTCTTTCATATTATGACTGAACACCAGGATGTCATCAAGATAGATAATGACGAACTTGTCCAAAAAAAGGACGAAAAAGATCATTCATTAGACTCATAAATGTTGCAGGGGCATTGGTTAACCCGAATGGCATGACCAGGTACTCGTAATGACCATATTTTGTGCGAAAAGCTGTCTTATATTCATCACCTTCGCGAATGCGAATTTGATGATATCCAGACTTAAGATCAATTTTGGAGAAGACCTTTGCATGGAGCAATTGATCAAACAATTCATCAATGCGTGGAAGAGGATACTTATTCTTGATAGTCAACTTATTAAGGGCACGATAGTCGATGCAAAGGCGCATAGACTTATCCTTCTTTTTCACCAAAAGTACTGGAGCTCCAAAAGGGCTTTTGCTTGGTCGAATATGTCCTTTCTCCAAAAGTTTAGTAAGTTGTCGCTGTATCTCCTGAGATTCCGTAAAAGAAACTCGATATGGAGCACAAGTAGGTGGAGCACTGCCAGGAAGGACATCAATAGCATGGTCGACTGGTCGCTAAGGTGGGAGAACTGCAGGAAGCTCCTGAGGAAAAAGATCCAAGTATGGAGCAAAGAAAGGTTGCCTGAGATACATCACCTTTGTATCTATGTCCTTGGAAGGGTCGTTGGTTGAATAGACCATTAAAAGTGCTGAGGAACAACCACTCTTGCGGACCCACCGTTTCACTTGAAGAGCTGAAAGGGTTGGTGTAGAAGGTTGGTCTCTGATTCCTTGGAGTGCCACAAGCATATCATTTTGAGCAAATTGTATAAAATGGTTCCGGAAACTGATCAGGGAATCATATTGATACAACCATTCTTGACCAAGGATCATATCATAATGTGCCAAATTCATGACTTGGAAATCCAATTTGTCACGATATTGCTGAATTTGAAATGAGAGGTGTTTGGCAACGGTGTTACACGAGGATGTGGAACCATCGGCAAGCTCTACTTCATAAACAACAGTACTTAGAGAAGTCTGAATCTTCAATCTGATGTGGGAATTAGGGTTTCACTTGTGTGGGAGACATACACAGAGAAGCACAAGGGAGAGAGAGAGAGAGAGTTGTGGGGATAAGTCAACTCAATCAAGTGAGTGTGTGACTCCCCTATCACACATGTATATTGCACTAGTACACATAGTGCACTTAGTACATTAAAAGTACCAAGTGTACTATGTACTATAACTTATGGGCTTGTGCACACTATAAGGGTGGGCATAACGCCTTTACCCCAACAACCTCCCACTTAAAGGCAAAGTGCCCTTAAGTAAAGGAAAAGAAAAATCAGCATGTACATGATAATATACAAGGCCATATCAAGGCTGAAACTGGCCTCATCCAATGCCCATCAAGTGTTTGCAATGAGCAAACCGCTCCGGAGGCAAACTCTTCGTCAACAGATCAGCCGGGTTGTCATCCGTATGAATCTTAACAAGCTGAATTTGCTTGTTCTCTATCACCTCTCTGATGAAGTGATACTTCACATCCACATGCTTCGTCTTTGCATGAAAGACAGGGTTCTTTGCCGACTGGATGGCACTCTGACTATCACAATGCAACAATGGAATATCCCCTGTATAGCCCAAATCAACCACTAACCGAGATAGCCATAATGCCTCCTTGCAAGTCTCTGTGGCTGCAATATACTCGGCCTTTGTAGTAGATAAGGCTGTGCACTTCTGCATCCTGGATATCCATGACACAGCACCTCCTGTGAATGTAAAAACATAACCGGTAGTAGACTTCCGGTTATCTGGATGACCGGCATAATCCGAATCCGTGTAACCATGCACTAATGCATCCTGTTTGCCAAAGCAAATGCACATATCCTGTGTGCCCTTCAGGTATCTCATGACACCTTTCACTGCTTCCCAATGCTTCTTGCCAGGGTTGGCCATGTATCTAGAAACCACTCCCACTGCAAATGCAATGTCCGGCCTAGTAGCAACCATGGCATACATGAGACTGCCACAAGCTGAAGTATACGGAATCTTGGCCATATCAGCCCTGTCTCTATCTGACTGTGGGCTGTCCATAGCACTGAGTTTCACATATGGAGGCAAAGGAGTACTAGTATTCTTCCCCCCGTCCATATTGAACCTCTGCAAGACTTTGCCAATGTATTCCTTCTGAGACAAATACAACACATGCTGATTTCTGTCCCGAAGTATCCGCATACCCAAGATGTGATTTGCATCACCCAAATCCTTCATATCAAAGGTTTGATGCAGCCTCTGCTTCAAGGCATCCATCTCTTTACGAGATTTCCCGGCAATCAACATATCATCAACATACAAGATGAGGATCAATAGACTGCCATCCAAAGCTTTCTTGGTGTACAAGCAGTGATCTATGTCACTTCTCCTGAATTTCTGAGATTTCATGAATGTATCAAATTTATGATACCATTCTCTTGGTGCCTGTTTGAGCCCATAAAGACTCTTTTTCAGCTTGCATACAAGCTTCTCCTTTCCACTTACTGCATAACCCTCTGGCTGCTGCATATATAATCTCCTCATGGAGATCACCGTGAAGAAAAGCAGTCTTCACATCCATCTGGATCAAGTCCAGATCATCATGCGCAACCAGAGCCAACACAGCTCTAAGTGTGGTCATTTTGACCACTGGAGAGAAGATCTCATCAAAGTCCACACCATATTCCTGCTTGAAGCCCTTAGCCACTAACCTGGCTTTGTATCTTGGCTTTGCATCTGGTGCAACTTTAAGCCTGTAAACCCACTTGCATGGCAAAACCTTCTTGCCTGCAGGCAAATGCACCAACTTCCATGTTCCATTTTTGTGCAGAGAATCCATCTCTGACTTCATGGCACGCTCCCATAGAGCTTTGTCTGCCCTCTGTAAAGCCTCTTTATAACATGAGGGCTCCCCACAGTCAATGAGCATCAAGTAGTCAACCCCTGGAACAAACCTGTCAGGGGCTCTGGAGGGTCTTGTGGACCTCCGTACCCAATGACCATCATTTGCAGGTTGCTGTCCAGCCTGCATATCACCCATTGGTGGCTCCTGTTCCATGCCATAAGGCTGAAATATCATGCCCGGTATCTCCTCTAACTGTGGTATATCCATAGGGATATCTTCTGCCATCTCTGGCTGTCCATTTGGACCATATTCAGCACCATTTAAGGGCTGGTTTTCCTGCTGTAATGGCTGATTTACAGCCCTTTGTTGTTGTCCATGATGTCCATCATCATCAAAGATGACTCTGCCAGGCTCCTGTTGCCTTGCAGGCTCCTTATACATGCATGTTTCATCAAAAATGACATCATTGCTGCGTATGATCTTTCTATTCATGGGATCCCAAAGTGTATACCCCATTTCACCTCTGTCACCATATCCTAGGAATATGCATTTGTGAGACTTAGGATCAAGTTTGGTGCGCATTTCCCTGCGTATGTGCACGTACGCAACGCAACCAAACACTCTCAAGTGCTTGTATGACGGAGGCTTCCCTGTCCATACTTCTTCTGGCACTTTCCCACCAAGCCTCGTGTTAGGTGACCTGTTTATAAGGTGAACGGCTGTCATAACAGCTTCAGCCCAAAAACCATGAGGTAATGCAGCATGTGACAACATAGAACGGACCTTCTCCTGTATGGTCCTGTTCATCCTCTCTGCTGTCCCGTTTTGTGGAGGATCATAAGGAGTAGAGAGCTCCCTCTTGATGCCTTTAGCATCACAAAAGTCCTGAAACTGTTTGGACATTTACTCTCCACCATTGTCGGAACGCAAAGCCTTCAGTGTTTTGCCAGTTTGGTTCTCAACAAGAGCAACAAACTTCTCAAACACTGAGAATGTATCACTCTTCAAACGAAGAGGATAAACCCACACCTTGCGTGTGGCATCATCAATAAAAGACACAAAATATTTTGCCCCTCCCAAAGAAAGCTGAGGCATCTCACATACATCTGTATGCACAAGCTCTAACTGAGCATCTTTCTGTCCAAGAGCTTTCTTGTGGGGGCACTGTAGTTGCCTACCATATATACAATGCTCACAAAACTGAAAACTTGAAAACTTTAGAGAAGGCAAGTAACCCAAACGAGACAATTGCTCCATTCCTTTGACACTCATGTGTCCCAACCGGCTATGCCACATAGAAATTTCCGGCAGCTCGGTTGCATTTACATTAGCATGGTGACAAACACCTGCATGCATGAAATAAAGAGTGTCCACCTTAGAGCCTCTGGCAACAACCAGTGAGCCCTTACTAATTTTCCACTTTCCACGACCAAATGTGGTAACATAATCAGCATCATCAAGCTGTCCAGTAGAAAGCAGATTCTTCTTGATCTCAGGCACATGCCTGACATCATGGAGCATAAGCTGTGAGCCATCTGAAAATACAAGCCTCACATCACCTCTGCCAAGAATCTTGCATGCATGGTTATCACCCAAATAAACCACTCCTTCATTGCCAGCAGTGTACCTGACAAACAAGTCTCTGCAACCTGTGACATGAAAGGAGGCACCTGAATCAATGATCCATGAGTGCATACCATGACCACCTGTAAGAAGTGAATGGGCATCAAGTGAAGAAGTAAATAGGACCTCATCCTCACTGCCACCTGCATGTGACACATTGATTTCTTCAATCTTGACTCCACTTTTGCCCTTTGGCTTTACATCTTTGGCTTCATCCTTCTCTTTGTCTTTGCCTTTTCCCTTTTCTTTTTGATCATTTTTCCATTTGTAGCATTGCTTTTTAATGTGTCCCTTCTTGCCACAATAATGGCATTCCAAATCCTTTTTGGAGCAAGACTTGCTCCTTCCCCGTTCTTGGCTTTTACCCCTTTGCTGGGATCTCCCACGTGCATTCATTGCATTGGACTTTCCAACAGAGTTGTTTTTCCTGTTCATCTCTTCTTGAAGAAGAGCACCCTCAACATCTGCATATGACAGCATAGCATTCGAATTGCTAGTGGCTGTCCTGAATGTGTCCCAACTCTCTGGCAAAGTGCATAACAGAAAAGTGGCTTTGAACTCATCGTCCATTGCCAACTTTTGATTAATGACCTGGCTGACAATACCATTAAACTCATTTAGATGGGCTGTCATAGATGCCCCTTCCTTCATCTGAAGACCTATGAGTTTCTTCAACCAATACACTTTGCTTGAGGCACTTTGTTGGGCATACAAGTCCTGCAATCTCTGCCACATTCCCCAAGCTGTCTTCTCTTCACGAATGCTGAAAAGTAATGAGTCTGACACAGACAACATGATAGTAGATCTTGCCAGCTTATCCATATCTTCCCACTCTTCAGCAGTAAGAGAAGCGGGCATTACACCCCTTTCTTTGATAGGCTTGTGCTGCTTTTTCTGGAGCAACACATTGTAGCACTGGGTTTGCCAAATATCATAATTATGCGAGCCTTCAAGCTTCTTGATGTGAAGCAATGAAGAGCTCTCACCTGTGGTTGCCATAGCAATATGCAACCTGTCAATGCCTGACTCCCTGCAAAATGTGCAAACACTGCACCAAAAGCACACAAAGTGCTCACAGTTTTTCTCCCAAGCTTCATCTCCCACTGCGGAAGCACGAATGCAACTTTTCTCCCACTTTATGTGATGAAAACACCAAAATCTGGTTGCTGCAGATTTTGGACAGCACCTTAAATGTGCTCTTTTGCCCTTCCAAAGTATTGTGCAGCAGTACCAAGTGCTCACCAATGATGTACCAAACCTGTACCGGCAAGTTCAGCAGCTGAAATTGAACCTTTTGGTCACTCAAAACAGTGTACAGCCATGCCAAAACATGCACAAAGCTGTGCCAAATCTGTACCAGCAGGTACAATAGCAATAATTGCTCTCCTGGCTGTCCAAATGAGTGAAAATCAGACTTTAACAGTCCCGAACACTGCATACAACAGTTCCGAACAGAAATTGGGCAAAAGCCCCTTGACTGCAAGCTGATTTTTGAGGATTCAAGGCATAAATGTCTTGCCTGCTGCTTTGCCAAGCTCAACAAGCATACAAACTTGAAAAGCCCCTTGATTTAAGATCAATTGCTGATCATACATGGTACATTGACGCACATGAAGGCATCCAGAGTGTTCACGATGCTTCCCCCTGGCCACATATACATCCAATACATGAAAGCCCCTTGATTTACAGGCACATTGAGTGCTTGTAAGGCATCAACACATTATCCACAGCATCAAATGCGATTGCCTGCATGCAAATCAACCAAATCGGCACAAAAGCCCCTTGATTTGCACTGCAATTTGCTGCAATTTTGCCCAAATGTGCGATTTTTCACATCATACAGCATGTATGAGTGCTTAATTGCACAATTACATCAAAAGCCCCAAATTTTGACATCCAATTTTCTGCAAATTGATCCTGATTGTGACCAATGTCACCCAATTTTGCCAATTTTGCTCAAAAATTGAGCAATTTGGCGCCTGTATCTGCTCAATTAATGATTGCACCTGCTCAATTGCAAATCCCAAAAAAAAAATTTGAGACAAATACCTTGATTTCTTTGAATTTCTCTGATTTGCAGGCAAGGGGGGTTTGCTGAATTTGGTGCTGCTGTTGGGTCTCTATTATTTTCCGGCTCAGAACTTCTGAAGCTCCTGCTTTCTTCGTGCAGATTCTACACCATCGGGTCCTTCACCATCTTTCTTTTTCATTCAGTGAGAGTGCAGGGCATCTTTTCCAGGCAGTGATGAAGTTTCCTGTGTTTTGCCCATCAGCCCGATGGTAGTTGTTTGGGTCACTACCAAGCCGTCCAGCAGCAATTTCGGGGCTCACTCCATTTTCAGGTGTTGGTGAGGCAATGTTTTTGCTGAGACCAGCAGGCGCATGGTTGGTGGGAGGTGGGCTCTCCTTCACAGCAGGAGCATCGGTAGCTCTTGCACCTGTTGGTGCTGGCTTTGGTGGCTCATCCGATCCAAACAGGTAACCAAGAGAGCTCTGGCCGCCGCCACTGCTTCGCCAACGCCTGCCTGCTTGTTGACGTATTCGCCAGCTAATTCACTTGTGAGAATTAGTTAGGTCATGTGTTTCACCTAGCGCCAGCCGACGCCCAGCGCTAGGCTTTCGCTCACCTGCCTGTACCTCGTTTGTTCACGCCTTCGCCTAGCGCTACTCACCTAGGTTGATGGAAGCCCGCTTATGCTGCCTTGGCTATGTTCGCTCGCTTATGAGCGCCAGCCGCCTACAGCAGCAGCCGATGGTGGCCACAAAGCGCAACAAGCTTTCTTGTACGCAGCCTTCTACGAACGCTCACAGGAGCTTCTTACTCGCTCCAAATTTTGCCACCACAGCCTCTGTGCCTGGTCTTCGCTACAAGCTTGCCTTCACGATTGCCTGCTCTGATACCAGTTGATGTGGGAATTAGGGTTTCACTTGTGTGGGAGACATACACAGAGAAGCACAAGGGAGAGAGAGAGAGAGTTGTGGGGATAAGTCAACTCAATCAAGTGAGTGTGTGACTCCCCTATCACACATGTATATTGCACTAGTACACATAGTGCACTTAGTACATTAAAAGTACTAAGTGTACTATGTACTATAACTTATGGGCTTGTACACACTATAAGGGTGGGCATAACGCCTTTACCCCAACACAATCTCTGAGTCAAGGTGGTTCCCACAAAGTTATGAGAACACCCACTATCAATGAGCACTTGAATAGGAAATAGAGCCTTGAAGAACCAAAACCTGAGTAGACCGCTGGGGCAACGGTGAAGAGGCAGCTTGTGCTGTAGCAGTAGCGGTAATCACTGAAGCATGTGCAATAGCATGGTGATTAACTGCACGCTTTTCTTTGTCAGCAACTAGGGGTTTCTCCTCAGCAGTGGAGAGCTCAGCATTAGAATTCTGTCGATGGGTTGGTCTTTTGGAGCACTCAAACCAACGATGAGATCCATTACAAATTGTGCACAATCCCGTCTTTTGTTGATCCCGTCCAGAAGGAATAGTAGAAGGACGAGGATTGCGAGATTGGTAACGTCTTTGGTCCCGTCCACGATCCGAACTGCGTGGTTGGAAGGATTGAGAATGTCGGAACCGAAAAGAGGACGATCCTTCTGATCGGCGAGGGTGTTGAGAATTATTCCATTGAGGATTAGGTCGGGAGGTAGAAGTGCCAGATGACTCTCTGCGACTATCTTGGCTCATACGAGATCCATTGGCTTTCTGGAAGTCATTAGCTCGACCGGAAGAGGCCGAATTTCGAGAATTAATGTCTGCAACGCGCTCCGCGTATCGTAAGGCATCGACAAGATCGACAGGGTTATATTTTTGAACATCGGCACGTAGTGTGGGGTTAAGCCCTTCAACGAAGACATGAAGTTCGTCCGCTAAGGACAAAGAGTCAATCTCCAGTATCAAGTTGGTGAACTGGGAGATATAAGAGGCCAAGGAACCAGTTTGGTCCAAATGGCGTAAGCGAGTACGGGCTTGGAAATCCGCATTGGCAGGTATGAACTGCTTATGGAGGACCCGCTCGAATTTTTCCCATGTTGTAACCGTTTTTCCGACGTGCTGTCGTCGTTGCCACCACAATAAAGCAGTGTCTTTGAGGAGGGATACCGCAAAAATCACCTTTTTGGAGTCAGAAACGGTCATGGTTTCAAAGTATAACCGCAGTTTGTAGAGCCATTGGTCTAAGATGCGCTTATTGCGCTGACCACCATAAGCATCAGGGGGTTTAATTTCCAATTTCTTTGTTTTACTGGCTTGTAAAAGACGATAAAGAGTTTTAAGGTCGTCGCCTTCTACCTCGGAAGGAATGACGTCTGCGTCTGCTGGTACTGGTGCTGAAACATCTGCTGCTGGTACGGAATTCGTGTAGGAGTGGCGATCCGTGTGGAGCTACTGGATTTGAGAAGCCAAGGATGCCATAGACTCCTGGAGTTGCTGTTGGAACTCCTGTTGAAGTTGCTGCAAAGCTGGCTGCCATTCCGGAGGGGCTGGTATGTCAACAGGTTCTGCCATGAGAGAAGATGTTGATGTAGAGACTTTAGTGTGATGAGGCTCTGGGGGTTTTTGCTGTTGTTGACGCCACTGGGCTCTAGTAAGAACCATCGGCTGGAGGGTGCGGCATCTGGAAATCCCGAGAGGAGAGGCTACGTACTAGTGAAGCGGCTATAGACCATCTAGTATAGTAAGGGCGATCCTCTGGGACTAGGCTCGCACGAGACTACTGGAGAAGAAGGTACAGGGGTAGGGGCAGCTACTGGTGTCAAGGGTGTATACTCTAGTGTAGAGGGGCGCACCGTGAATGAAGATGGATTAACGTCCTCAGAATAGGTGCAGTATTCATGAAAAATGATGCTACACATGGGGAGGATAGCGCCCAGATAAGGATGACGCCTGAGTATAAAACAATAATGATCCAGATCCTATGCAGAAGTACGAACACGGATCACCCACACGTCGAATTCTCGGAGGTGAGAAGTCGGTGTGGCTATTTGAATACGGTAATGAATGGGCTGGGAAAAGGGGGGCGCACTCACTGGAACAAGGGTTGAGACTGGTGGAGAAACACAGGTAGGAGAGGGCACTATGGACTGAGAGGGTGTATCCTGTAAATAACTGAAATCATAGGTTTCCTCTGCCATAAGCCGTCGGAGAAGAGGGTAATGTGTGTCCACGTGATCTGAGAGGTGCTTTTGAACCTGTAAAAAGGGATATTGGCCCCGGAGGAGTGGAGAGCCCGCAAAAGAATGAAATGGTGGGTTGCTGATATGTTAATACTCCACATTATGTGAAATGTTTATACCCAAGAAAATGGAAAAATCACACCTGAAGGAGGTTGCCATAATAAATAGTGTTGCTGGAGAAGAAGCACCAAGGGTAGTAGCCGTCAATCCACGGAAAACACCAACTACACGTAGCTGATCCAAACACAAGCGTAGACCGCAGGAGGCCAACAATCAAGAAGGTACGGGTGCTGAATTCGTGGACGAGAAGGACGGCTGCACGCTGACGCGAGGGAACCCGTATGCAGGAAGGCGGCAGGTGCAAGCCGAAACGGCACGCAAAGTGGCGCCGTTTCGTAGGGGCCCGTAAGGTAAGTTTATGGTTTTTTTTTAATGTGTTTGTACATGTGGCATTAAAGCCTTATAGTCTTGTGTGTTGGGTTTTTTTTAATAAAAAATCACAACGAATCGTCATGCGCTCACTCTCCGCCGGCAGCTGATTGGGAAGCTTCCACGAAGGGGTACGATTGTGCTTGGGAGGGGTGCCGGTTCATGAAGGGGTGTCGCCTGAAGAGGTAAGCCTCCTGATTGAAGGCTTTTTTTTTTTTGGTCTCCTTTATGCAAGAGTGTCCTGCATATGGTTGGCTCGGACTTAATGAGCAAAAATTGGGAGTTGGGGGCTGAATTTGATGGGGCATTCTCTCTTGCTCTTCCATTCAACACTTGCTACACCCAATTTTAGGGTTTGGGCGGGCTGATTTTAGGGTTAGGGTTAGGACTGATTTTAGGGTTAGGGCTAGGGTTCGGGCATAACACAGGACGAAAAAAAGTTTGCTCTGATACCACTGTAAAGCTTTTATAGCTTTATTAACATGATTAAGACTTAATTAATGAACATAAGACAAATACTGCAGGAAAGACTGAGTTGTTTGCATTGAGACAGGGGCCTTTCTTAAATAGAGGCCGAAAGGGTACAAGTGACGAGACACATCCCTGGGAAGGGGTGAGGCTCTTGAATCAACGGTTATGTCCTTTGGACTTAGGGGTGTGTCTTTTAATGAATAGACATGTCCTTTGATAGTGACCCATGTGTAAGGGTGTGACTCTTCACAGGTGTCCTTTCAGTTAATAAGGGATTAAGGAGTAATTGAGGAGAGATTAAGAGAGTTAGTCACAATCGTGACACTGTGAGTCTCCCTTTAGAATGATGTCAGTGGTTTTGTGTATCTGGTATGACACTAGATGCCAAACCACTTTTTAGACAGGTAGGATTTGCAGGTAGAAGGGAGCATCCATTAGTGCTACCCTCGAAAGGGGATTATACCCGGTAGGCCACCCCAAGGGGCCCATGGGCCTTGCCCACCAGCCCAAGAGGGCTTGGCTAGGCAGCCAGCTTGCCTTGGGCCAGCCCAAAGTGTTGGCTAGCCCATTGGGCAGCTTGGACTGCAGGCAGCCAGAGCCCAACAGGCTGTCCAACAGCCTGCACAAGGGGCCAGACAGCCCCAGTATGAACACGCATGATATTTCTAGCATTTAATGCTATTGGATGCAGTCGTGAGGCTTTTTCAATCAGCCGACTGGAGTAAAACCAGCAGACCAGCATAAGAGATGGGTATAAATACCCATTGCATAAATCAGGTCATTCATCTCATATTTCACCAAGTGCTAAAGCCAATCAAAGGGCCAGGACAGCCAAGGAGAAGCTAATGCAAAGGGGAGAAGGATTGAAGGTCAAGGGCAAAGGATTCTCCTCAGCCAAGAAGGTTCAGGTTCAGTCTATTATTTTCAATTTTGCATCATTCTAATAAAAGCAAATACACCATTCGTGGTGTGGACCCTATAGAGGGTATTCGGGACCCAATATTGTGTCTTCTCTCTCTCTCTCTCTCTCTCTCTCTCTCTCTCTCTCTCTCTCTATTTTTTTGCACATCTACATTCAGTTTTGTGCGTTAATTTTGTCGCGACAAGTGTGTTGATTTCTGAGCATTGAAGTTACCGATCCCGAAGCTTCCGCATGTTACAGCCGAGGACACATGAGATTTTTGTTTCTACTTACTACATTGCATGCACAGGGACCTACGTTGTACATATACCTTGTCCATGTTTTGACATCCACTGGATTACATGTAGCATCTTTTTTGGTCTTTTAGACCCTATGGGTCACTAGACGTTAATATGACCTTTCTTTCTCGACCAAGGGCTTAAAGAGAAATCCCTTGAAATATCCACTTACTTTGTTTATATATCTCTCTCTATATAGGTTTTCGTCCCCGTACAGAATTGCATGCAGACATTCCTTCATACATTTATTGTGTGTGTATGCGTACGTACACACGCACACACACACACACACACACACACACAAGGGCAAGCTCGTTCATCCCATGCACGTGCAAAGGGGGAAAATCACATGGATGGTGATATCCAAGAGTCAGTATACACACTCTCTCTCTCTCTACCTGCCGATATACATGCACCACACATCTAGCTCTCTCACAATGAGAGGAACAGAGTCCTTCGGCAGGATTTACTGCAATGATACACTCAAGAGACTTGGATTACACCCAGTCAGCCTCTACCGCTAAAGATGCTATACTACAAAGCGATACACTCAAGAGACTTGGATTACACCCACTCAGCCTCTACCGCCAAAGATGCTATACTACAAAGATCAGTTTATGCGTATCTCAACGGATGGATTCATATAGAGACCTGGATACATGGATGTGTACATGCCTCACAGTGCTCGAGTGGCGATTGGCCAGCTCAGAGTGTCATCACACCAGCTTGAGATTGAGGCACGTAGGGCAGCACGGATCAAGAGAGTAGAGAGCATATGCAGGCTATGCCAGGAGGAGGTTGAGAGTGAGGAACATTATGTATGCAGATGCAGAGCATATAGTGTCATTAGAGAGAGATACACCACCATCTTCAGTGGACATCCCTCACTCCGCTAGATCATGGAGTCCGCAGACCAACGCAGATTTGGCTAGTTCTTGTTAGAGACACACCGCCACAGAGAGACACTGATACGAACTTATACCACACGGAGAGGTGGGCGATAGCTCCAGCTCATTAATTTCTTCCAGAGATCTATCCCAGTGACTACCCTGACGACACATGAGGGGGTTACACACTTCAGCGCGTTGCGGACCTCCGAGCCAGACGGAGACCGAGAGCACTAGGCTACCAGACTCCCAGACTACATCAGAGGGAGATCACAGAGATACGGGCTCGACATCAGCACCATATCCAGGAGCGGCTAGCTCACTTACACTCACATCCGGAGATTATGCTCCGAGGTATTTTTGCCTCGCCATCGCCTATGTATCACATATTACACCCCCATTATGGTACTGGTTGGAGCTAGACAGATTTGCATTGCATTCTTGTACACCCTACGCATATAGGTTGCATTGCATTCTTGTATACCCTACGCATATAGGTTGCATACTGAGCCTCTAACAGAAGTGCTCCATCCATCACACCCCCCACTAGCTTAGTACTTTCATACTTTATTTCATGTTCATTTTGTCCTTTTTTTTCTCGACATCCAGAAGACATTGACAGTTGTACATTGATTTGTCTCATAGGTTGAGTTCGGCCTCTAGTAGACGTTAATACAGCTTTCTTTCTCTCTCTCTCTCACGCACACACACACATACGGATATCAAATGGATGATGATATCCAAGAGTCGGTACTCTCTCTCACACACATGCACACACACACACCCCCCACCCCCCATGGAGTTATAGAGATCGGGCTGCTCCTCCAGAGGACCAGACGCCCTTGGCCCCTCAGACTCGTGCCCTCCACCCGTGAACTCTAGATCCCAGATTTTCCTATGATGCCACAAGGAGGCACCACAGCAGGAGCTGGATATCATGGCCCTATACTCTGTCAAGGACACATGAGATTTTTGTTTATAATTACTACATTGTATACGTCTCATAGACCCTTTGGGTCTCTAGTATACTAGGCATTTATAATCTTTCTTTCTTCATTAAGGGCTTAAAACACACAGGTGTAATCCCTTGAAATATCCACTTACTTTGTGTATATATCTCTCTCTCTATATATATGTTTGTGTCCCATACATGTATTTTGTATGTGTGCGTACACACACACACACACACACACAAGGGCGAGCTCTTTCAACACAAGGCGCATGCAGAGGGACGGTACTATAGACTGTCATAAATGAAAAAGATGGTCATCTCACAACCATCTCCTTTTCACAACAAGATCGAGCAAAAGTTCAGGGACATCCAAATACAAATGGCGCACTTACTTCCTCAAAGCAGCATGTCCATGTGCAGTAAATAGAGGTACAGTCTAGCAGCTAGGCAGTAACCTGCGCAGATTTGCATGGTTGAGTAGTACAAAGGCCGGTCTCTGCTGGCAACAGCAGCAGACATGGTCTATGTTTTCCTCTGGTGTTCAATGTAAAACTTGATGAGGGTATAAGATGACCTAAAACACCTTAGCCCCCAAAGCCTCATGGTAAAGCCACATCATGGCCATGTTGTCTTTAGCACCACCATCTAATCTCATCACCATTACCTATGTATTGACCTCTTCACAAAGAAATTTCTTTTCATTTGCATACCCTTTCCACCAAATGTGGTCTTCATCAATACTTTATCATCGACTCTTTCTTCATCAATGTTATGATCGTCATCTGGCATTCACCACAATTTTGACATTTTGCTCTAAAATTTGTAAATTAAAAAATACATATCTCCATCAAAGAAAGACTAAAGTGTGATTCGTTGTTGCGACTTCTGGTCTCGATGTAGTATCACCTCTAGCGAGACTACAAGGGTTTGAAATGACTCTAGACGAGCAAGGGTTTGAAATGACTCTAGACGAGCAAGGGTTTGGATGGTGCTTGTGGACCCAAACTACACTATCTTTACCAAGTTGTGTTTGAGATGATATACGGTCATGGATTCAAGGATGTGTTCCCAAAGGGAAGTTGTTAAAATTTCGGGTATGCATTATGGTGCTCGTGACCTCAAACTACACTACCTTTAATTGGTTGTGTTTGAGATGATAAGGATGCATCCTCAAAGGGAATATGTTAACATTTTGAGGTACTCATTAACACTCTGTATATGAGTAGAGGCAAGTTGTTCTCAATTTGATGTTTAAAAAGAGAGAAGAGTCCTCTCAAAATGTATGCATGTGTATGTTTATTTTGCTCAACGATTGATTAGAGAGAAGAAGATATGAGATTCTTGATGAGAGAAGGTGAAAAAAAATAAGAGATAAGTTGGATGAGAGAAGGTGAAATTCTTGATGTGAACAATGATGTAATCTTGATTATGTGATAAATACATGGGTTGATTAAGAGATTCTATAAGATGATTGAGAGAATCAAGGAGTGATTTTTGGATCTACTCTTAAACTATTGAATTGTAAAATGGGATACTTAAGTAGATTTTACAAAAGAATGGAGCTTCATTGTTTGAGATTATCATTTATAATTTAATTAGTGTATTTTATGTTCCTTAAAAAATGGATTTGATAACACTACTTAATGGATTAAATTGGCATAGAGTGTCATCAAAGTAGATCTTTCACAAATGACACTGTAAAGAAGTTTGGGTATGCATTAATCTCAAAAGTGTGGCAATAATCCAAGCAACTAAAATGAGGACCAATGAGTTCCATGTGTAGTGAGGTCTTTAGTAAGAAGATTAAGGGATTGAATAAGAGGAGTTATCAGGAAAATCAAAAAGGATTTTAGATGCAATTATGTGGATGTTGGAAGTCGTGAATGGATGTGAAAAGATGAATGCTAATTTGTTGGAAGGTTGATATTATAAAGCATATGATTAAATGAATTGAATCTTCCTTCTTCAAATGCTACATGGCTTGGGATTTAGACCAAGTTTTATTGGGAAAATAAGGATGCTAATAGAACTCCAAATCCCATCTAAACATAAATGGTTGAATAAATAAAACTTTACTATAAAGAAGTGTTGAGCAAGTTTCTCCTCTCCCCTTGCTTTTGTTTGATATTGCTGTAATGTAGGGTGGGCACTAGGATTTACAAGAAAAAGTTGTAACATGGAATGTGAAAGGGTTCACAGTTTCTCTTGGTCAACAATAAATCTTAAACAACATGTTGCAATATAACCTAGATAGTATTCCTTAGATTTTTGCAGTGTTTAGATTATTAATTAAGAATTCCAAAACTCTTACTTGGTTCATTCACTCTATGATTCAAGAAACATGTGATGAACTTGGATTCAAAACTATACAAGAATGAATTAAGGAACTTCCTTTTGACCAAGTAATCAAAGCCTAGATGTTTATTAGGTTATATAAAAGTTTTAAAATAAATATAAGCAATTGTTTACCACATTTCTTATTTTAAAAGGAAAAGTGAGGCTTGTCTAGAACTTTTGTTTGCTAAGTTTGTAGTCCACCAACTTAATCTAAATTATAAGCATTTTACTTTTTTTTTAAAAGTCTTTTCTAATTTAGTAGTGATTTGTAATTAAGGGCTTAAGATTTATAAAAAAACCAAGATTGTTTTGAGAAAAGTGATCTTAAAATCATGTATGCTTTGTTAATGTGCATCTATGAAAGAGATTACTTTGAAGAAATACATTAAAAATTAAAGAAATTTTAAAAAATGATTGAATTTGAGATCAAAAATATAAAAATAAGCCCGATTAATACACGTTATACAACTATTTACAAGAATTTGTCATGATGCTTATGCCTAATTCAAAATTTGGTTTGAGGTAGTTTCAAATAATAAATAAAAAATTAAACCTTTTTTACAAAAAGGAGCTCAATGATAACTATATATATTTATTATTATTAAAACATCACTTAAAAGTTATATTTCCCATTTAATGCACTTTGCTTTCCAAATAAAATGTCAAACCTTTCTCCACATATCATTTTATGATATATGCAATTATGCCTTGAATTAACATCCCTCTCTTTGTGCTATCATTCATTTATATCTTTTGTTCACAAATTATTTTGGTTTTCTATTATAAGTTTCTCCCTCAACCATTTATTCAAATTGATCATCTTTCTCTTCTTTGGCTCTTCATTTTGCAATACTTACATTTAAAAATATATTCTTCATTACATTCCTTATATTTAAATACATTGTTCATTACACTCCTTATATTTAAATACATTCTTTGAAATCTTTGATTGATCTTTCAAGATTTATACCATTCAATAGTTTCTTGAACTCTATCATCTGGTTAATTTTTTATTTGGTAGCTTTCTCTTATCCATTTGTGAATGGAAGTATTTTAAAACCAATTTTCTATTAGTATAATATTGATATTATTTATCGAGAGTAAACTTGATGTTAAATTTATGTAGCTTTTTGCCACGCGACAAGTTCAAGGAATGGTAATTATCGTAGCGGGAATAGCTCCATGCCAACTCTTTACATTTTTTATTGAGAAAGAACTTGATGTTAAATTTATGTAGCTTTTTACCACATGATAGGTTCAAGGGATGGTAATTATCATAGTGGAAATAGCTCCATGCCAATTCTATACTTAATCATGTTACTTTTGGTGGATTTTTAGAACCTTTTTTGAGGGATCAAATGCTTTTCAAAAGGCATTGTTATTACAAAAATGGATGATGCTCTCTCTCTCTCTCTCTCTCTCTCTCTCTCTCTCTCTCTCTATGTTAACCACTTCTTTGTAGGTTAACATGGTTTCACATGCCTGACCTATCGTAAGGTGCTTTGCCACTTTACCTACTCTCGAACATGGGCACTAGAACATATAAAGCAACCTTACCATGTGCTTAATGTCAAATAGGAAAAATCTAAGGAATTTGTATATGTACTTGCTTAAGACTAGTATTAGTGGGACTGGACCATTTTTTAGTTTTGGTGACCTAGTGTGAACACTAGTTACTTGTATATAAGTAAGTTTTAACATTAAGCAATACACATTTATTTCCTTGCAATAGAATACTTGTGACTTCTTCTCTCCTCTACTATTGCTTACATGTATGCTATTTAATCTTGCTTGCTTGATGTGTGCATGCAATGTAGACTTGCTTGTAGGTTTGTCTCTTTCATTAGCTTCTTCCTTAACCACCTTTTCTGATAGTATAAGATTTTAGCCCCAAGCTTGTTCCTCTATTCAAGAAAATCCTATGCAAGCTTAATTTTATTTTGAAGCTTGTTTGTATTAGGGAATTGTACTTTCATACCTTGGAAGGCAAAAGCCTAATTTAATTTATCTTTTGCATGATTTTGAATCCCACAAGCCTTTGATCTTGGTGCATTAAGCCAATGAATATCTTAGCAAATGTGATAAGAGTGGAATCCACTCCGAAAACATAAGCTTTAAGCTCCATCAGGTGTGGATTAGAGTGGAAAGTTAAATTTAGTTCCTGTATTTTATATTTTTATGCATTGTTGGAATTAGTTTAGAAGCATGGGAAATCAACCAAAAACAATATAAAAACACTTAATCACTTGCACAACCATCATTATTAATTAGGATTAGGATTATTATTAGGATTAAGATTGGGATAAGATTAGAGTCGAAAGTTAAATTTAGTTCATGGATTTCATATTTTTTATGCATTGTTGGAATTAGCTTAGAAGCATGGAAAATAATCTAAAAACACTTAATCACTTGCACAACCATCATTATTTATTAATGTTCCTAATTAAGATTAATAACATTAATCAACTACCGTCCAGTACAAAAAAAATCTCAAAAACTCCAAAGACCGTCTCTCGGGTTGGGAGATGTAAGCCCACACTTCCATAAAAGATGTGAGTATAGCCAAATGTGAGGCAGGATATGTGAGCCATGGGCTTGGAGTCTCATAAAACTCTAAAAACCATATCTCGGTTTGGGAGATGTAAGCCCACAATCCCACAAAAAGATGCGAGTCTAGCCAAATGTGAGCCAAGAGACATGAGCCATAAGCTTCGAGATATGAGCCTAAGATTAGAGACTTCGGACGTGAGCCTGGAGACGTGAGCCGAGAGCCTGGACATGTGAGACTTGAGTTTGGACATGTGACTTATGAATCTGGATACATGGTTCAATAAACGTGAGTCTAGAGGTAAGTATAGCTAATATTGTATCAACCAATTAAAATTGACTTCTAGACTTGTAAGGACATACCTAATCATGTTCTTTAAGGACTTTCATGTCATACAATTTGTACAAGATATAATTTGTACCTACTATAAATTATAAGGAAAATTATTATCCTTTATAATTATTAGGACATTAATTATAATTATTACCCTATTATTGCACAGTATCCTCTCATAAGTCTAAATTCATGACTAGGTAGGCCTATTATATAAAAATCAAATTCATGTGCCTAGTTTATACAAGAAAGATGTGAGCCTACAGGTGTGAGTCTAGAAGATTGATCCTAAATCCGTGAGCGTGCAGGCATGAGCTTAGAGATGTGAGCCCACTAGGCATGAGCCCACCAAATGTGGTGTGAGTCTAGCTCATCATCAAAGACATGTGGGAGTCTATTTCATACAAAAAAGGCGTGAGCCCATAGACGTGAGTTTACATGCATGAGCTTAGAGATGCGAGCCTAGAAATTTTTTTAAAAAAACCAAAAACTCAAAAAACTTATTTTTTGTAGCTTAAGTAGAATAGACGTGTCTAAAATGATTTTCAAACCTATTAAGAAGAACTAGAGATCCTTTGAACAAGGTGAAATCTTTTGATACAAATGCGATCCAGAATTGTTGGAAACCACAATACAACTCACCTAGTCTTTGGTCCCATTAATAAACAACTAGCACTCAATAGTGCTCCCCTATAAAGAAGGCAAGACTCCATAGAATCCACCTCAAAAATTGAGGTGATTTGGGACAAGATGAGCTAATTAAATAGGGACATGAGCAGAGGAATAGAGAAACTCCTTGAAAAATAAGAGCTCTACAATCACCAACTAGCTCTGTAAAATAATACCATAAACTTTATAAAAAGGGTATTAAATTGCCCTATCTTTGGGCGAAGCTCCATTGAAAGAGCTGGAGTAGGACCAGGAACCACATGGTTTTTGCTCCCTTAGGTAGCCATTCAGACACCACACTATTTCAAACATTTGGTATCGATCTTGAGTTGGGTTTGCTAGCCGTGTGGCTAAGTAGCCCAATAACCATGATTGGCAATCGGGACATGTCTATTTTGATGTACCATTAGGGGTGAGCATTCCACAAAAAACCTAACAAAAAGCACACATAGTGCAAGAAGGAGTCACTTTTTATTGGAGCCTATTATAGAAGCTTCTTCACCACCTTCGATCATTCAGTGGAGCTTCTTTGGGTAGGTTTTTGCTCCCTCAAGTAGCACTCAAACCATGCCAAACACCACAATGTCTTAAAATATTTGGTGTCAATCCGGATCTGGGTCATAGTCAAACAACCATAATTATGGTGATCATTGAGACATGCCTATTTTTCTAACCCATTAGGGATAAGCATTCCATAAAACACCCAAGAGTAAGCACACACAATGCAAGCAAATGTCCCACTTTCAAAATAGGAGCCCATTATAGAAGCTTCTTCACCGCGTTTGAGTTCCTCTCCGTTTGGATAAGGAATAAGGACATGGGGAAGGGTAAAGAGCTAATTACTGAGACTATGTCGAACCCAAGTGATCCATGAGAGTAATCACAATACGTGTCCTTTAGCTATGTAGCAAGCTTACAGCCTCAAAACTAGCACACCAAGGTAGGATAAGTGCCATTGGAATTCGCATAGGCCAACCCCATGGGGTAAGAAATTCCAAACCTTAAAATAGAGGGGGATGCAACCTCTCCCTCATGTTCCATCGTTGCATGAAGTAGATGATATGCTTAGGGTGGTGATTAAAATGGGAAGGAGGTTCTCAAACATGTAGCACCTAGAGGCTTAGAATTGGGTAAAACTAGGCCAATTCATATCTTAAGAATGATGACCAAATTTGATGGAATTGGAGATCCTATTCAATATCTAGAGAATTTCAATCAACTTTGCGAGGCTATGGGAGGGATTTATAATTCCAAATTTGATGGAATTGGTGTTACAGTAATTGATTTATTAATTGTTTGGTGACCCACCAAGTGAAAATAATATCTTGGGCTAAGTTGATTTGTGAGTGAATCCGATTAATGATAACACATGTGAGATGTGTCCAAGCTAATTTGATTGTGAGTGAATCTGATCAATGGTAACATGTGAATCTGATCAATGGTAATTTGATTTGTGAGTGAATCCGATTAATGATAACACATGTGAGATGTGTCCAAGCTAATTTGATTGTGAGTGAATCTGATCAATGGTAACATGTGAGACGTGTGGTGGTGTGAGTTTGATTATGAGTGAATCCGATTAACTCTTTGACACGTGCAACACTTGTGAAAACGTGTGATACATGTAGTGTGAGTTTGATTGTGATGAGTGAATTCGATCAACTCTATGAAATGGAGTAACCATAAGCTGAGGTTTGGGACAAATAATTATGTTGATTAACATGCAATTATTAAGAAATCATACACAATGCCTAAGTGATTTAACCTTTCACCAAAGGATGAAAATAACCTTCCATAGGCCAATGTATGGTAGCTCTAGGCTCCAATGTATGTTCAAAAGTTATATGATCAAAAAGGTACAAATGAAGATCCATGAGCCTCTTTTATAGTTGAGACCATTCCCATGCCCTAACTAAAGTTCCTACTTTATTACAAACCATCCCTTCCCTAAAGATTTTGTCCTCAAAATCTTCTTTATGTATACTTGGGTATATCCTCCAATATACATAAATGGAGAGGATGGTAGTGAGCTCATAACAGGCTACAAATGCATCGATCAAGTAGCCAACATTATCCTCAATGTATACAATCATCATGATGACCATTGAAGCCCCAATAACACAATGAGAAGAAGCCTTCAAATGAACTTCTGCAAAATCTTTCCAAGAAATTCTAGCATGTATACTTCTTAATGAAACCCTTGTAAATCCAAAGAAAATCATGCCACATGGTCAAAAAACACCCTCTGTAGATAAATCTTGTCGCACATAAGAAAGTGGTTGCCATGTAGCCTCATCTCCAAGGGTAACTGCTTCCATTTGATGAGGAATTCTTCAATACTTCTATTCCTCAATTCTCTTGTTCTCATCCCAACAATCCACTTTGGCTCATATATTATCACCCCTTCTTCATCCATAGGTGGAAGCTCCTCCATCACTTGAGGTATAGGACCCACAAATTTCTTAAGATTGGATACATGAAGTACATTATGGATTATTGTAGAAGTGGGCAAATCAAGCTTGTAGGACAAGTCACCAACCTTCTTGAGTACCAAATATGGCCCATAATATCTATAAGTAAACTTTGGGTTGGTAATGTTATGACGGCTCTTTGGAAGCTTCAACAACACATAGTCACCCTTTTGAAACTTCACATTATGTCTATGCTCATCCACATTAGCCTTTATGTAACATCTCGAGCCTTCTTCATGTTGTCCTTGCAAAGTTGAAGAAGCTATCTCATCCTTTCCAATTCATCTTTAGCTAAAGGATTAACCACCTTTTTCTCTTGAAAAGCTAACGATGGCATATGTACTTGGTACCCATAAAGAGCCTCAAATGGAGACATCCTAATGCTCAAAATGTTTGCTTGAATTATGACAAAATTCAGCAAGATGCAACCATTCATCCCATGAAGCTTGTATACCATAACAATAGTGTCTCAAGTACACCTCAAGCCACTCGTCGTTAGTACACTCAATTTGACCATCCATTTGAGGATCATAGGCTGTAGATGGAGTGATTGTGTGCCCATGTTCTCATATAAAGATCTCCAAAAAGTCCCCATGAACTTGGTGTCTCTATCACACACTATCTTAAGTGGCAACCCATGCAACTTGAATACATGGTCCATAAATTTCTTGCCAATTTTAGATGCTCCATATATGACCTTGGAAGCAATGAAATGGGCTGATTTGGTAAGACGATCAACCACCATAAATATTTTATTCCACCAATGCTTAGTCTTAGGAAGACTCATAATGAAATCCATTGATATGTGAGTCCATTTCCCATCCGGAATGGGTAAAGGATGAAGTAAACCACCAGGTAGTTGATGACTATCCTTGTTTCTTTGACATGAAGGACACTCCATCATAAACTTCTTGGCATCCCTCCATGTGTCTTTCCAAAAGAAACTCTTGCTCACTTTGTCATATGTCTTCAACACACCAAGATGACCTGCAAAAACAAGTGGAGAAGAATGCAAAAACAAGTGGAGAAGAATGCATCTCTTGAAGCACCTTTGGTATGTAGGATGAGGTAGGAACAATATACACTCAATCCTTGTACCATAAGAGGTTGTTGTGAAGCTTGTAATGAGGAATATCTTCATGATCACCTTGCTTCCTATAAATGTGGACAACAACCTCATTTAGGAGTTATTCCTCTTGAATTATCTTAGTCTAATCACTATAAACCTCCATAATTGATGCCATAGTGCAAGCCCACATTCTTGAAAATGCATCCGCTACTACATTGTCCTTGCCCAGAGTGCAAGCCCAAATTCTTGACAATGCATCTGCTACATTGTCCTTTTGCCAAAGTGTATGATATCTCAAAATCATAACTTTGAAGAGTGGCTAGCCATCTCTTTTGCTTGGGAGAGAGAGTTAGTTGGGACAAGAAAAAATTCAGCACCCTATGATCACTTCTCACCTTAAAGTGGGAACCATACAAGTATTGATGCCACTTCTTGATAGCAAGCATCTCTTGCTCATAAACATGCAATTCCATCTCCTTTTTGGTAAGCTTTCTACTCTCAAAAGCAATGACTCCATGCTCTTGATACAAACAGCCCCACATCCTCTTCCACTTGCATCCGCTTTCACATATAGAAAGTCTTGGAAAAATCGGGACAAACAAGAATGGGGGGCGAAGTAAGCAAGGCTTTGACCTCATTGAAGCTTTTGTCGGCAATGGAATCCCAAAAGAAAGCTTGCCTCTTGAGAAGATCGGTGAGTGGTGCCACTACTATAGATGCATAATGCTCCATGAATCTTCTATAAGAAAGAAGATAACCCCAAAAATCCTCCCAATTGAGTTGCATTACTCGGTGTTGGCCAATCTTTTACACATGCCACCGTCTTTGGATTGGCTGTTATGCTGTTATCTCCCACCAAACGCCCAAGATATTCCACTTCATTGACACTTCATTAACCATGAATGAACATTTGCTCTCTTTTGCAAATGGTTTGTACTCTCTCATCACTTCAAGCACTTGCTTCACATGAGATAGGTGTCTTTGCTCTTACTATAAATCAATATATCGTCGAAGAACACTAGCACAAACTTGAACAAGAAAGAAGCCAATACCCTATTCATCAATGCTTGGAAAGTGGTCGGTGCATTTGTAAGACCAAAGGGCATGACCATAAAGTGAAACAACCCTCTTTCGGTCCTAAATGCAGTCTTCTCTTCATCACTCTCCTTCATCCTTATTTGATGGTATCCTAATCTTAAATCAATCTTGGTGAAAAATCTTGCTCCCTTGAGCTCATCTAAGAGATCATAAATGCATGGAATGGGGCACCTATTCTTGATGGTGACTTTGTTTAAGTTACGATAATCAATGCACATATGAAAGGACCCTTCCTTCTTCTTCACCAATAAAATGGGAGAAGCAAATGGAGATTGTGAGGGTTGAATAAGATCCATAGAAAGCAAATCTTGCACTTGCTTTGCCACTTCGTCAAACTCCTTAAGAAGGGTTGCCATATCTTTGTCCACATAATGTCCACTGCTTTCCATCCCTTCTCGAGCAATATACAACACATAAATAGTGCCAAGAGTCTTAAGTTCCCTCTTAAGTTTCTTTGGGGTGATTAAAGAGAGCTTATTTGAATGATTTCCAACCAATAACACTTGATGTCCATGATGCATGAAATTCATAATCCGTTGTTGAAGGTTCATGTGGAAATCCCCAAGCAATGATAACCAATCACACCCCAAAATCACATCAATAGGACCCATCTCCAACACTACCAAGTCACCCTTCCAAGTATATGATGGAGATAAAACCATCTCAATAGAAGGATATTCCAAACTAGTCTTCTCATTTTCTCCATTGGCTACTTGCACTTGAAAGGTTATGGGTAGCTCCACCGGAGCAAGCTTGAGAGAGTTAATGGATTTGGAATTGATGAAGCTATTGGTACTTCTGGAATCCACTAATATATGCACAACTGTCACATTGATGGATCCAATTAAATGTAGAGTATTTGGGCTTTTGCAACCCGCCATTAGCTCTTAAGAAATAGAGCATATACTTGCTGAAATTTCTGCATTTAACACATTCCCTTTGTCTCCTCCACTAGGATCAAAAGGAAATCCCCCATCATCTTGTATGAAGGAGTGATCCTGAAGTGAATCATCATGTGTTTCTTCATTGCAATCCTCAAATTCTTCCCCATCATGAGATTCATTTGCATCTTCCCCCTCATGCATGAGGATCATAGTGGCCACAACCTTCTTTGACTTGCATTTGTGCCCGGGTAACCACCTTTCTTTGCATTTGAAACATAGGCCCTTGTTTCTCAACTATTCAATCTTAGGATAATCAACTCTTTGAGTTTTATTGAAGGTTTGGGAAGGCTTCTTACTACAGTTATCCCCTTTCTTTGCATCATGATAAGCTCCGCTCTTGGGCTGTCCACACCTATAAACTGTAGGGAATATTGGAAAAGATGATTGGGTTGAAGAAAGAGAGCTTTTGCCAAAGTAGGAAGGAGTGGTTGGCTTAGAAGAATCCTTAATGGTACCCATGGGTTGGAATCTTCTATACTTGGGTTCATAAAGCTCCGCCAACCTCATAGCTTCCTTGAGAGTATTTGGCCTTAAGCCGATACATCCACTTTGATGAAGGAATCCAACCCATGTATAAACTTCTTCATCTTCATTTGCTCATTAAGATTTTTATGTACTCCCTTACTACCATGCCCTTTTGAGAAAGCGCATACCCTTACTACCATGCCCTTACTACCATGCCCTTTTGAGAAAGCGTATACCATTGCTCATGGTATTTATCAAGCACCAAAGGTGAAATAGAGGTCAATTTCATCTCTCTTTTCAAATCATCCCATGAGTGTGGTACATTCCCATGTTTAACCATATGTCTTCACCATTGGTGAGCATAATCTTCCAAGTGTAAGGAGGCAAATTGAACTTTATCTTGCTCACTCTGAGGGTAGAGCTAAAAATAAGTGTCTAGCTTGGTGATTCACTCCTCCAACTCATGCAAAGTGGAACCATCACCCTTGAACTTGGAGAGGGACACCTTATCCTTGATATCTTTGGAATCATTAGAAGAAGGAATCCTATGATTTTTCTTGTTCTTTTGTGACGATTGCATGTAAGAGTTGGAAAATTGATCAAATTCTTTGTAATCATTCTTAACAAAAGAAGGCAATTCCATCCAACTATCATGAGCTTTCACTTGTCTTTGTGTAAAAGACATGTGCTCCCAATCATGATCGGCTCCATCCTTATCCCAAAGCTTCTAGGTATACCTCTCGGCTTATCGGCCATAATTAGAGTTGTTTTGGAAAATTTGCAATAGAATGATGTAGGAGTGTTGGATTTGGGCTCTATAGGAAGGTATTAGGATAAAGGGTAAGCCTATGATGTCGATTTTGGTTAACTCAACCCTCTATATGCCTCTGTTTTAACTTTTTTCTACAAGTCAAATAGTGATAGTTTGGTCCACCGTTTGCACTCCAATGCTCATGGGAAGCCCCGATGGTGTGGAATAATCCCCAATATTCAATTTAGGTTCAGTCTAAAACCTCTCGTATTGAATCACACTTTTTTGAAAACTGCAAAATATATCAAATTGCCACAAATAACCAACTTACAAATCAATGCATGTTTGCTCCTGGCATATCCAGAGCATCAATATGCATCCATCCAAGGCATTTTGACCAAATTTTGGCATGACCTTGGTGCATTTATGAGCTGATATCAATCACTATATCAATACCAATGTGCTCATCACAATAATGTCAACTATGCATCCTTGCAAAATCCCATTGATTATCAATTGCATTTCAAATCATTGTCACTTTATGTATAAATCATTGCCCATTTCATTCGATGTAGCAAGTCGATGGAGAGATTTTTCTTGCCGATCTCCCGGCCTTTTCACCCCTTACCAAAGTTTGAAATCCAATGGCAAGGGTTGAGGCCATGTCTTGATCACCAAATACCTAACCCCCCTCCTTGCTGCTTTTCCAAAAGCACTCCGACAAGGAGAGCTCAAGCCATGCTCCCCCTTTGCCTCTCCACCAATGCCAAGGGTACCCTCTCAACATGTTAGATTCTAGTGCTTGTTTGAGAATCTAGAGAGTAGAGTGATTGATGGATTACAATTCCAAGCATATGCTCATGCTCATGTACATTACAATTTTAGCATGTAATCATGCTTGCATTATGCTCCTTGTACAATTTCTTCATAAGAATCCTTTGCTCCAAGGCTTGCAATAGTCATCTAACTAAAGAGAAGCAAACAATGCCCTCACTAAGGCATAAAAAATGCAAGAAGCATCAATTATTGTATATTGTTCTCTAATGATAGCTAATGATAGCAACAACACATCCCATTAGCTTGAAATCATGCATGTAGCATTTTCAATGGCATGTATGGAAGCATTGAAACCATCCAATCTTGCTATAGATTGTAATAGCTCCAAAAAACCATAACCTATTGATTTATGGTTTGATCAATAGAGAAAATTGACAATTTCACATGCATAAGGTTTATAATGTGGCTTCCATGATTTTTTTGGCAAGTTGATTATCATGTAATCAAGGCTTAATCTATGAGATTAAGGTTTCTTTAAGGGAAACCCTAAATTTTGATAATGGATTCAAGAAACTCAAGAAATAAATCAACTAAAGCAAGAAAGTTGTAACAATTAATCAATGATTACCATGGAGCTTTAAACTTGTGTGTTGATGAATAAAAAGCCTCTTCTTTGTGTAGATTTGTGAACCCTAATCTCTGGTTTAGTCCACTTCAAGAAAACTCCAAAAACCCTAAAATCACCAAGAAATGCACTAAGAACACTTACTTTGATCTTCAACCACCATTGCAAAGCTTGAGAATGTGTGATTGCATGTATTTAGACATGTTGTTTGATGAAAACGAATTCCCCTAAGGCAGAAATCACCGCTAGCCTTCATGGTGTTTTGGAGAGGTTTCACAAGTATAAAACACTCCCAAGAGTTCCATAATGTTAGTAGAGGCTAGAGAAACTCCATTGCTATCCTTTACACAAGTTCTTGATGATTACAAAATCCTATGCAGCCTAAAATTGCCGCCAGCCTATAATGCTTCTTTGGAGGAGTTATACAAATATATGAAGCTCCAAAGTATGCTCCAAGACTTGTAGATCATGTGTATGATGTCCAGTGTTGGCTATGGAAGCTTGGTGTTGCAATTTCTAGGGTTTCTTGAGCATTTGGAAAGAGGGAGAAAAATAAAAAATTACTACCCCAAAAATAGCTCAAAATGGTACTCTATGTGTTGCCATAAGTGTGCCCAACCAAAGCCCCAAGGTTGTGTGTGGAAACGACTACTGTATGATGAACCCTAGCCATGGAAAGTTTGAGGAAAAGTAAAAGAGAAGGTAAAAACATAATTATCAAAAAATTAACATTAATCACTCCTAAATAGTTCAAATTTGGTCCACAATCCTAAAAGATTTTGTCCTGTGCTTAGTTTGGTCTAAGAACCATAGTCTTAATCAAAAATTGAAAAAAATCAATGAAACCATGGATAAAAACACATGGGCTCAGTATACCAATTGAAATGGAGTAGCCATAAGCTAAGATTTGGGATAAATCATTATGTTAATTAACATGCAATTAGCAAGAAATCATACACAATGCCTAAGTGATTTAACCTTTCACCACAAAGGATGGAAATAACCTTCCATAGGACAATGTATGGTAGCTTTAGGATCCAATATATGTTCAAAAGTCATATAATCAAAAAGGTACAAATGAAGAAAGATTTGATAGAAGACACAGACTCCGGCCAAAATCTATTAAAGAAGGTGATTGGGTCCTAATGTATGATAGTAGTCTTGACAACCAGTTCACTGTTCAAAGAAAGTTTGCAAAAAGATGGTTTGGCCCTTACATTGTCAAGCATGTGCATGGAAATGCCACGTATACCCTATGTGAGCTTGATGGAACAGAGATAAAGAATCTTGTAGTAGGCAAAAGGATCAAGATGTTTAAAAGAAGGCATGACAGTGATCCTTTTGATTCACAGGAGACTCAGGATGAGAGGCTTGACAGTGAAAGCATGGATATGGCTGAAGAGGAAGAGGATGATCTCCCTGATAATGTAGAAGATGAAGACGACATCCAGATATATATGGATCTTGATGATGATTTGGCACATACCAGAGGATGTGCAGGTTCAGAGGGGGTGGATGTCGTGCCATGGCACGTCTATGGTGTAAAACCATGCATATGAGGCCATTAAATGCAAATCCAGATGTATGGGATTAAGTGCCATGACTTGAGTCATTATATGATGCCTAAGTACATATGTTCATATTGTAAATGAGGTTCAATAAGACGAGCTGAGACTGAGCCAGGCCTCAAAGCCTGTGTACATAACGGGTGTAGCAGGTGTTTTAACACTTGGATAGTGTGATGTTTTTAGTGGAGGAAAGGGGCAGTCTTTTGCTGTGCAGATGCATGCTTGAAGGCCAGGCAAACAGTGGAGAAATGTGTGAGTTTTTGTGAAGTGCATAGGCGAATAAGGAGCCATTTTAGAGGGCAAATAGCAAGAGCTGGGAGTGCCTGATGGGTATGTGATGAACTGAAGAGTTGTGGTCAGACATGCTATGAACAACTTCCTAGAAGGAAATTTTTGCATAGGAGCTACAGTTTGAGATCTTTTTAGCACCCAAGGTGGGTACTTTTCATCCGGAATAGCTACAGATGATAGATGGCTAGTTTGAAGCGGCTTTTGTATGCACATGATGAGCATACTGTGGTGAGACCCAGATGTCTGGACTTAAGTGGTCATATGGAATTCAAGGCCATGAAGTTGGATTGGTGATCGGGTGTGTGAGCGGTGAGATATGGACACACCAACTGGGGCACCTTTCATGATGTGCAGGGAAGAGCTAGATTTTTTTTTGAAAGTGCTGAGTACGTGGATGGCTTTTTATAGATAGGAGCGGTGGGTGCTGCCCATGCAGCTGCACAAGGCATTTTCATAAATTTCGAAGCGCGACCTTGAAGATATGGTAAAAAAGATGGGCAAGGAAGGGCTGCACTGGGGTGTGGTTGCTGGTGTTTATAGTGGAATGAGGAAAGCGTGATTGGAAAAATGCTCTACTGGGAGGTGCATTAACGGGAGCCCTTTTCACGTTTGGTGAAAAAACTTACAGCAGGGATAAAATGATCGAGGGAGCCATAACTGGAGGGGCAATCGCCACTGCATCTAACCTCGTGGAAGAGTGTCTGCGCATATCCACTAAGAGAGTGTTCTAATTAGCTTGGCAACTGGAGCCTTGAGCAAGGGCAGCAGCTGCACACGCAAGGTGGTGGCTTGCGTGGCAACAAACGCGAAGGATTTTTTAAAAAGGGAATATCCGATTAATAAGCTAAAAAAGAGGAGGTGCAGTGTATTGGAATCGGGGGAAATTCGAAAATTTAGCTGCAAAAGTGAAGGGAGCCCGATTCTCTTGCGGGAAAGAGAGAAAAACCAAAAAAACGGTGCATATCAGAGGGGTGTGTGCAAAAAAATCAGAACCAGAGCAGAAATTGACCAGTGATTCAAAAATTTTGAGGACGGCTACTGTAAAGGGCATCCTGGGGTTAGAATTAAAGGAGAAATGAAGCGCTATCGAGGGAGATGATCTTCAAAAATCCTACTATACATGATGAATACTGGTTTTGGTGCATACTGCAGTGAAGCGAAGTAAGGAAAAAGCAAAAATTCGAGCATTCGCTTCTTTTTTTTACTCAAAGATAAGAATTCTAGTTGTTTTTTTGTTACTTACGAATTCCAAAAATAAATAAAATCGTATAGCCTCGGGATAAATACACTACCCCTTTAAAGCTTTTGGGGAAGGCTTTGGGTAGTTTTTTTTTTTTTGTTTTGGAGAGTCTTGGAATAAGAAAGCATCAAAATACAAAGATTCCTGGAATTTGGATTTTATTTTCTACTTGGTTGGATTTTGGATTGCTAGACATGGAGTTTTCTAAAATCACATGAATATGTTGTACATATGCCATATGTCATCTTTTGCCTTGTGAGTTGTTGGAATCTGAAAAGCAGGTTTTCATGAAATCAAGAGATATCTTGAAATGATGGAGTTGGCAATATATGAAATATGTGATGTGAATGGTCACATGTATATGGAAATCATTTGTAGAATGTGTTATGCCTACATGTGATTGGTTTGAGGCATTTGGATAAAGGGTCAAGAGATCTATGCTTGGATCTGATCATGCTCTTGATACACAATTTATGTGCAATCATCAAGCTGAATTTAGGAATGTATTGAAGTGAATTGGCACACGTACATGTCATCAAAAATGGAGATGTCTTATGCTCCTTGGAGAGTTATGTGTTTGTGTTTCCTTGCTGGAATTTAAAACTACTCTCACAGCCAGAAGTCTCGCACTTTCCCAGCGATACCGCCCACAACATGCATCTATATTGAATTCTTTGTTTGTGAGTTCCAGCTTTTATATTGCAACATGCTCGAGTAGTCTCTTGACACTTCCACTAGACCTTAGTAGAATGAGAACCAAAAATTCTCAATACTACGCTTTTTTGAGAGTATATATTATTTCGGACATGGTTTAGGCCTAGCTGGTATAGAAATGTTATGGAGCTTTCCAGCTTTAGGCTATTGGAAAGGAGAACACGATGGAGTTTGGAGATGTCATTAAGAGAGAGCTTACACATGAACAATCGAAACCAAATGGATGGACTTTAAAGTGTGCGGGCTGATGTCATGAGTTTTCTAAGGGCCAGGTTTTGTGGCAATGAGATGAACATAGTCTTTTGGGAAATCAAAGAGGATGAAGTACAAAGAGATAATAAGTGGGAATGCAAGCGTGTGGGAAGTTCATGCTCTATGCATTCTGTTAGCCACCAATATTCAGCTACAAATAAATGTGCCTTGAGATGTAGAAGGCTCTCTTGCTTTTGTGATCCATGTATGCAGGGAAAATGGAGAAGATGCAAGAATAAGGCATACGTAGACGGTTGGGAGTATCGTACTATTGTCCCCCCATGGGTGATGGTGAAGGATCAGATGACATCTCCAGTGATGATGAAAAGGGTGTTGATACCCCCAAGTATGCTGGTCACCCAGATGCCCTGAGTGATGCATTGTGTGTGGGAGACAACCTTGCTATTAATGTGTCAAGAAATGGGAAGCAAGGTGAAGAATTTTACATTATTAAGTGCTCTGTGGGAATGCTCTGTGGGAAAGGAAAGAATACCCAGGGTGATGCCGGATGATTGGGGCAATATTCTTGCTGCCACATCAAGTAGTTAAGGGATACTACTATGAGAGAGTTCACGATGATGTGTGGGAGCTACTTGTCAATGAACCTCCTGTTCTCATGTACGCACACCTAGTGCGGTCCATCAACTTTCATATGGAACCCATACTAGGAGAGGAAAATCTATTCAGGCTATCACCTAAGGTTGAAGAAAATATATATAACAGCATGCCTTTCATCAACTAGCTAAGTGCAAATTTGTATAACTGTCTTCTATAGCAGGACAAACTTCTTCAATTTTTTGGGTAGAATGAATGAGAGAGAGAGAGAGAGAGAGAGAGAGAGAGAGAGAGAGAGAGAGAGAGAGAGAGAGAGAGAGCAATACCTATTGAGGATGCCACCCATGCTCTTTTGGTCCGGTCAGTACAACTTCAAAGTCTTACTGAGGCTGTTCGAGCAAGGAACTTTTATTTGTCAATGACGGGTAGAGAAGGGTGCAAGCGGCCAGAAGGAGCTCAAGGTATAAGGATGGGAATGGTGACAAGCCTTTGCACATCAGCACAGCTACAACCGCCGTCGCTGCCGGGAAGGATATCTCTCTTCTTCAAGCTTCCTAAGCAAGCAGCATAGAGAGAGAGACAGAGAGAGAGAGAGAATAAGAAGAAGAAGAAGAAGAAGAAGAAGAAGAAGAAGAAGAAGAAGAGGAGGAGGAGTTCAACTACAGTAAAGCATGAGACAGAGTGAGAGAGTGGAGTGGCACGAGACAACATGAGAGAGTGGAGTGGCATGTGTCCCACCACCACCACCACCACAATGTTTAATCATGAAGTTTTTTGAACTCCTAAACATTTTCTCTCCTTTAAAAATGCCTCTTTTACACCCTAAAGAACTACTTGTGAAAGCCTTCCAAAAAGGAGAAAAGTGGTACCACCTATGTATGCTTTGACCCTCTTAAAAGCAACTATATACACCACGTCCTTGGAATTTCCCTATTTGACATTAAGCCCAAGGTAAGGCTACTTTAAATGTTCGAGCACCATCTTATAACAGATGAGTGTCCATTCAAGCATGTAAGATAGCAAAGCTCCTTACGGTAGAGGTCGGGCAAGTAAAACCATGTTAGCCTATGGAGTGGTAACATAATCTCCTTCCTAATGGTTATGACCGTATCCTTGCATCATCGGTGGTGAAGTTATTGCTACTACGATGGAAATGTATGGATGGTCCAGGATACATGAAGTAGACCGATCTATAGCCTAATGCAAGGCATACTAGTGATAAGCTTTGGGTAGAATTGGTGGTATGTAGCTTATCCGGTGGCATGAAAGGTATAAGTGATATAGAAGTTCTTCATGTAAGGCCTCCTTTTATTGTGTGGAAATGGTGGGGCCCTTTAAAATTAGGTAGTTGGTGGAAGCAGCCCTCACCCTGTGAGTGATAAAATAACCACCATGGAATGATTTGCATGGATAAATGGCAATTCGGGATGTCTTGGCATGATAGGATATTATTACTAGATCTCAAAGCACGATTCCTAGAGATTAGGCTTCTTCGTGCGAATATGTCAGTTAAGGCAAGATTTTATTAGTGTTGAATTAGAGTCTAAAGTAGAGATTATAGACTAAGATGTACCTATAGAGGGTTGACATTGACGATGCTAGTTATAGGTGCATGTGTGCGTGCATACAATGGGGTGAAAGATGTGAAAAACATTATAATGCTTGCAAAAAAATATGTAGGTGTCGTGCATGTGAAATGCGGGAAAGATGTGCATGTGTGTGTGTGTGCTCCTCCAATTTCAAGATTTCTCCAACTCACTACTTTCTTTGACTCTCTTTGCTACTTTCTTTGATATTTACTCGGACATCCCTTTTCTTAGAATGTCAAGATTATTAGATTGTTATTTAGGCATGGTAGGAAACTTTTCCCATAGTATGATGGAGCAGGGAAGCCTCTATGGCTCAAGGGATTTGGCATTATTGAGTGACAACAAGCACTAGGGATAGAGACAATGTGGATGAGTGGGTTTTTAGTTTTTTATTGTTTTTAGTTTTGTTTTGGGTTTTTAGTCATTCTTAGAAATATATGTGTGTACAATTAATAGGAAGTGCTAAGTTACATGTGTACAATGAAGTTTAAGGTTTCAGCTCACTATGTGGCCTCACTAAGTGAAGGCGGAGAGTCACTTGCCCATCCATGAGACAAAAGCCTTGATGTCACCACCGCTGCCACCACCGACTTGACTGCTAGCGCACTTGATTGAGCTTTATCTTTTGACTGCCACCACCGACTTGACTGCTAGCGCACTTGATTGAGCTTTATCTTTTGAGTTCTAGACCTAGAGAGTTGGTGTTGCAACATGGTGCACATAGGTGTCGTGGGATCATGGTGATATTTTTGAGCCTTAGGGTTTCTCGATGATGCCACGGAAGTGTGTACACATCTCCCTTTGGGGTTTAGCATCAAGGCTCTTCTTTGATGGGAATAAGGATGGGTAAGACCACCATGGGTGGCACTTCTTTAATGGGAACAAAAATGGGTGCCATGGGTGGATCAGAACACCTAGAAATAGCCTTAAAGCTCCAAGTTTGCTAAGCAATACTATAAACTTCACGAAAAGACTATTAAACTGCCCTATGTTTGGGCAAAGCTCCAATGAAGGAGCAGGAGGTGGGGACCAGGAGCCTCAAGGTTCGATCCCTCATAAATTGGTCAAACCATGTTCGACACCATAATGTTTCAAACATTTGGTGTCAATCCTAACCAGGGATCATCCTAAGATGACCACAATCAATGCAACTCAATAACTGTAGTTTATAATTGAGACATGTCTCCCTTGCTATTGTACCATTACGACACACATTGTTCCTTAAAACATATAACAACAAGCATAAACAATGCAAGTATAAGTCCCACTTTCCATAGGAGCTCATTAGAGAAGCATCTTCATAACCATGGAACCAAGTTCTAGTTCTTCTCTATTTGGACGAGGAATTGGGAGCATGGGGAAGGACATGTCTTCCTTGTTGTTGCAGCTGCTATACCATTAGGGATCATTGTTCCTTAAAACACACAACAGCAAGCACAAACAATGCACACTTTCCATAGGAGCTCATTACATAAGTGTCTTCATCACCATGGAACCAAGTTCCAGTTCTTCTCCATTTGGATGAGGAACAGGGAACACGGGGAAGGGTAAAGAGCCCAGATTACCTCAAACCAAAGGGATCCATAAGGGCATTCACATAACGTGTCCTCTGCCACCATAGCAAACTTGTAGGCCTCAAAGCTAGCTTGATAAAGGATAAGTGCAATTGGAAACCACACAACCAAACCCCATGGGCCAGGAAATCCCTAACCCTAAAAGAGAGGGTTTTATACAACCACCCCCTTACATTCCACAAACACATGAATATGTAGAAGACAGACTTAGGATGGAATTTAAAATGGGAAGGGGGGTTACAACCAAACATAGCACCTAGAGGCTTAAAGTTGGGCAAAACCAAGCCAATCCACACCTCAAGGAGGAGGATGACCAAATTTCATGGAATTGAGTAGCTAGAAAAGTTTGATCAAACTTCTCTAGATAAGTTTGATGGAATTGGAGATCCCATTCAGTATTTAGAGAAGTTTGATGGAATTGGAGATCCCATTCAATATCTAGAGAAGTTTGATCAAATTTGCGAGGCCATGGGAAGGATTGATGATCCCACCAAGATTTGTTCATTCGAACTTTGGCTGGATGGCATGACAATGGTTTATGTCTCTAAACCCCCATGAAAAGGCAAGCTATGACGTCTTAAGATGCACATTCTTTGTGGGATTCTCACTCACAACAGAGTCAGACAGAGTCCCATTGCAAAGATCTATAACCTTAAGCAAGAGTGAAATGGAGCCCCCACAAGAGACTAGATGACTTATCACTCATCGATCAATTTATGATCGGTCTCAAGAGCAAGAGGCTTCATGACCATCTCTATACGTCTAGACACTACATCTTTGACTCTCTCTATAGAGGTATAGACACTACATATTTGATGAGTGTTGTTTACGAGGCAATAAACCTGGTAGACAATCTCCAAGACAAGGATGTAGAAGTCATCCACCCAAACCAAGAGATAAGGGATGCATCATCCAAAGACTCAATAGCTAAGGGTGCCTCGCCGGCACGAGCTCAAGTCCTAGTTAAGGACATGAGCATGGACAAGCTAGCAAAAATCCACTCAAGTGTTTTTAGGCTAGTAGGGGTCAACCGCTAGCTCTGTTGGCCCAAGGGCAACAGAGCTAACCTCAGGGCTAACCACTGCTGGCCCAAAGGCAACTTTAAGGGGGCCAACCACTACTAACCCAAGGGCAACCTTAAGGGCCAACCACTATTGACCCTTGGGTCACCCCAGGGAGGGCAACCTTAAGCATGGTAGTTCCTCAAGATGGACACCCACACATATTTCCACGAAGAGATATGATCTAGGGTGTAATTTTCCACCAAAATCATACAAGTATGAAGTATCTAATACTTACGGAGTGTTCAATGCTGAGGCCTAGACAACAAACGGAACCACGATACAACCCAATGTTTGTACCACAAAAACTCATCTCACCATAACCTATTCTCTTGGTGCCAAAGAAACCACTAGTACTATCGCCCATACCAAAATCGGCACAGAATCCAATGCCCATTTATTAAAACCCTTTACCAAGAGGTATGTAAAGATCGCCACCGATGCCATACCCACCTCTGGTATTACTACCCCAACCGGTGTTCCTCCTAGAACTGCACTAATACAACCATACTCGGTGACATTGCTAGCAAACTCCAAGAGTATAGAATAGAGAGCTATGAGTCATAAAAGAAATATGGATATCTAGAGCAACCCCAACCTTGACTATGCCTTCTCGTTTGAAGCTATGGTGTAACAAAGGGTAAGACCTTTAATAACATGTCACGCAAGCCACCTCTTCAATGTTTCTATTGCAAGGGCCCATATGATGTTGTGTCCTCATAGAGCCATCACACCAAGCGTCCTAACTCTATTCCTAAAATTATAGCACTACTAAACCCTAATGTCATTCCATACGGAGGCACATCACAAGGATCCAAACTAAGTCGAGGGAAGTTGCCAAAGAAACATCCAAGGAAGCAAAGAAACAGAAAGCTCAAGCTTTAACCTCGAAGTCAACAGCCAACAAAGAGCCTAAAGTGCAAGCCCCAAAGGATGCAATAGCCCCTGAAAAGGCTACAGGATCGAAACCAAGGTCCAAAAGAAGAAAACTATAAAGAGAAGGCAAAAATGCAACGCACTAACAATGATCAAGGATAATGATGTCGTGAGACCATTAAAAGTGGTCTCAAAAGCTACTTCCTCCCTCGCAAGACAATAGGCAATCTCTCCAAACCTGAACTTGAAGAGTAGGAGGATGAGCTGTGCCACATTGAGTGCTCTCTCCTTCAATACCCAAGATAAAAGGTCAAACAAAATTTTCCATGAACAAGGTGGGACACTATTTTAAGAGCGATGAAATCTAGGAGGATGAGCCGTGCCACACTGAGTGCTCTCTCTCCTTCCATACCCAAGATAAGAAGTCAAACAAAATTTTCCATGAACAAGCTAGGACACTATTTCAAGAGCGATGAAATGAATACCGTGTTACCTATTGTTTATAATGACAAGATAATCTTGGATTGTCACATGCGGAAGCCTCTGTGGCCAGATCATCACTCATAAGGAAACGCAGCACTCCCACTGGATGCTTGATGCACAAACAACTGGATAAAAATGCAAGAGAGAAAGCAGTGACCTAACCTACTCAAAATCTTATTCATATACTTGTCTGTTACAATGCCATGTTGGAAGCTTAGCTTCCCTTGAAAAAGGTCACTTGTACTCCTACCTATGACCCAAGTCCCAAGGGGGAACTTGAATGACTGACTAAGAGACCTGGCCCTCTTTAGATAGGCCCTTATAATCTGGCCGACTGGACCAAACCTGGCTGACCAGCATTTAATGCTACCGACCAGCACTTCTGGGTGTTTTCCTCTTGTCGGGCTGCTATTGGCTGCCTACCGACTGCGGCTATACTACTGAATGCTCCACGCTGCCCTTCACAGCCTTGTGAGGCTGCCGCCTCGTCCACGCCTTCTCATCCAGTGCTGCTGGTCACTGGCTACAGTCCTCTTGGTCCCACTCAGCCCTAGAAAGGTGTCTGACCCTGTCCTACTGCTTGTCCAGATCAGAAGAAGCATGTCCACGTGGTATGCACGTGACATCCCCCCTGCTAAACTTGATGACGGGGATCCAACCTGCCTCTTTGGATGACTGTCATCATCCCTCATTCCCTGCCGTGTCTCCTCACTGTCATCCTTGGATGTCTGGCAACTTGACTTGACCTGGAAACATTGCTATCCTCCGCGATTGCTCCCCTTGAAGAACCTGCATCCTGATCCACTGAGTCCCCCTGCCTTCATGCCTTTTCCCTTGAACACGGGTTCTTGGTGTCCTTCCTTGAGGCTGATCACTGGCATCTTCGCTCCACCCTTGGATGACTACCATCCCTTGGAACCAGTATTCCTATGGGCTCACCGGTATGCCCTTTGGCATCCACCCACGGATTGCCTTTTCCCTATGGCTTTGCTAAACACCGACCATCCTCCTTGGAGATCTACCCTCTGTGTTCCTTGCCTCGGCGGACTGTGCACCTTCTCTTGGGACTGCTCTTGGAGCACTGGAAATCCTGCTGAGTGTTGGCGCTTTGATACCAATGTCACATGCGGAAGCCTCTGTGGCTAGATCCACTCATAAGGAAACGCAGCACTCCCACTGGATGCTTGATGCACAAACAACTGGATAAAAACGCAAGAGAGAAAGCAGTGACCTAACCTACTCAAAATCTTATTCATATACTTGTCTGTTACAATGCCATGTTGGAAGCTTAGCTTCCCTTGAAAAAGGTCACTTGTACTCCTACCTATGACCCAAGTCCCAAGGGGGAACTTGAATGATGACTGACTAAGAGACCTGGCCCTCTTTATATAGGCCCTTATAATCTGGCCGACTGGACCAAACCTGGCTGACCAGCATTTAATGCTGCCGACCAGCACTTCTGGGTGTTTTCCTCTTGTCGGGCTGCTGTTGGCTGCCTACCGACTGTGGCTATACTACTGAATGCTCCACGCTGCCCTTCACAGCCTTGTGAGGCTGCCGCCTCGTCCACGCCTTCTCATCCAGTGCTGCTGGTCACTGGCTACAGTCCTCTTGGTCCCACTCAGCCCTAGAAAGGTGTCTGACCCTGTCCTACTGCTTGTCCAGATCAGAAGAAGCATGTCCACGTGGCATGCACGTGACATGGATAGCATATCACCAAGGATTGCCGGGATACCTAGGGACTCCCACCAGGCATGAGTCTCATGGTCAAGCTTGCAAACAAGAACATAGCTAAACCTTTGGACATCCTTCAAGATGTAAAGATTAAGGCCTTCTGGGCTAAGCTTCCACACCACACATTTGTAGTGATGTATTTTTAGAGAAGAGGGTTATACACCTTGATTCTCGGAAGGCATTCTATGAGAGACGCAAGGTCAATCACAATTAGGAAACTAATGAAAATAAGGAAGACTCATCCCATGGGTTGAGGAATTCTCGCCAATGAATTTTACACAACCACTTGAACCATGTTAATTGATATTTGCAGAGCTTTGTAACAAGGTGTTGGATGGTGAAGATGAGGACTAAGAATTTGAACCCCTTTTAAAGTTTGCCAAATTTGAGGATTGGATTCATGTTTTAACCATGGACACTCTTACAGAAGCTTGGGACAAGGTGAGACAAGGTTTGCACGATATATATGAATGGAGCTAAGCCCTAGGCTAGTCCCCGTTGAGTGCTAAATATGTTCAAGTTAAGAGCTTATGTTAGCCTTGCTAAAGCATATGTGATTGGGCCTTACCTTAGAGCCAAAATTATAACTTCTCAATGTGGATGTGCTAGCTCATTCGAAGCATCCTTACTTCAGAATGCGCTAGCTTGTTCATCGTGTCCCCCCTCCATTGTCACATCAGAATTCTCCTTGCCAATGGGATGAAGGGAGAGCTCTCTTCACCTAGATGGAGGCAAATAGAGATGGTCCTTAGAAATGGATCTCTCAAGGCATGGGAAGAAGAGAAAGCTAATGTAAGCAAAAAACCTACAAACAATCCTATCTAGCAAGCTATTTAGCCAATGGGATGAAAGGAGAGCTCTCTTTGCCTAGATGGAGGCAAATAGAGATGGTCCTTAGCAATGGTTCTCTCAAGGTAGGGGAAGAAGAGGAAGCTAATGCAAGTAAAAAACCTACAAACAATCCTATCTAGCAACAAGCATCCAACATCAAGCATGCAAGATTCAATAGAGCATAAGCAAGTAAGAGTAGAGTAGAGAAGAGAAGAGCTCACAAGTTTTCTATTGTAAGAGAATGATTGTGTATTGCTTGTTGGTCAAAAATGACTTATATACAAGTGACTAGTTTTTACACTAAACTAGCCAAACTTAAACCAGTTTTTACACTAAACCAGCCAAACTTAAACCAGTTTTTACACTAAACCAGCCAAACTTATATACAAGTGACTAGTTTTTACACTAAACCAACCAAACTTAAAAATGGTCCGGCCTCTATAATGAGTCTTAAGCAAGTATGTACATGAAGTCTCAAGAATTTTCCTATTTGACATTAGGTTCAAGGGAAGGCTGCTTTATATGTTCCAGCGCCGCCTTACAAAAGATAAGTGCCCGTTCGAGCGGGTAAGATGGCAAGTACATACATTAAGTCTTTAGAATTCCCCTACTTGACATCAAGCTCAAGGAAAGGCCGCTTTATATATTCTAGTGTCGTGTTACAAAAGATAAGTGCCCATTCGAGCAGGTAAGATGGCAAAGCACCTTACAGTAGGTTGGGCGGGTGAAACCATGTTAACCTACAGAGTGGTTTTAACACCCCTAAAAATGGCTAGTTACTTCTACATACATGTGATAAAGCATGTTGGCCTCTTAGAGGTGAAAACACCTCACCTTCACACAATGCCCAATCTAAAAGATAGGGAAATACAAAGAAAAAGTGGGAGATGCAAATGCTTGCACGTATTTAGAAAGGTATCGTGTGGTGGGTTTGCTAGCTTGTCATGCATGTGTGACAAAGCATGAGACATTAATTGCCCAATGTGCATACCCAACACATGGGGGCAGTTAGGCAATCATGTTTGTAAGGGGGGCCTAAGATAGTAAGCCCTTGAACAAAGGCATGCCAAGAATGTTGAACACCAAAACATGGCTATCTAGTTAGTACACCCTCTCCAATTTGCAAGTTGTAGGAAATACAAAAGAAAAGCAGGAGATTGCAAATGCTTGTACATATGGGTGCTCATTTTCAAAAGGCCGCTACGTTTGGTTACTAAGCTTGTCATGCATGTGATAAAGCATGAGAATTTGATTGCCTAACATGGCCTAAGGTAGTAAGGCCTTTAACAAAGGAAGGCAAGCCACCATAAAGATATTGATGAAAACTCACTAGTCTCAATATCATGGTGTTGCCTTTTGGGCTTTAGTAGTCACCTGTGTCTACCCCAGTCACGCATGCCTTCTCGAGGAGGTATTGGGCTTGAATCTACCTACCTCCCAAGAAGGAGGTATTGGGTTCGAATCTACCTACTTCCAAAGGAGGTATTGGCATCTACTTTCAATACCCACTCACCACCCCCCAAAAAAAAAAGGAGCCAAAGAACTTAAGAAGAGGTATTATAATTCATGAACTTGAAGTATATATACAGCTCACGAGAACAAAGCATGATACAATCATTAATAATACAAGTATGATATGCATGGTTTATTAGCCGAGCAGAAGAAAACATGAAACTCTCTTGGTGCCTTAAAATGCTCTCATGAGAAGCCAAGACATGAACCTCTCAAGACTAATTGGTGCTCGTTGGAAGAAGAAGAAGAAGAAAGGGTTTGTTTTACTTCTGCTCTGAAGTGGGCGATATGGGGGGCGTTGTCTCAAACCGGAAGCTAAGACAGCAATCTGACAAAGGAGTGTAAGTGGAGAGAGAAGAGCTTAAGGACCCAATCTCATCACTTATGTTCAAATAGGAAGGGGACTCTTTCCCAATGAGGTAATCTGTGGAGAGCATGAATGCAGAAGAATTCTGCAATGCCTCTGCATTGTTGAGGTCCAGCTTGTCCTGCAACCACCTTATCACTTGCTGTATGGTAGGCCTTCTCCTCCCTTCTTTCCTTGTACACATCTTAATCAAGGTTATTATGCTCTTAAGCTCATCCATATCATATGTATGCTTCATGTCTCGATCTATGATGTTTGGCATGCTTGTCTCTGTGGTGACATACTTCTGTGCCCATTCTACTAGATTTTTGTTTTCGTGGACAGCTGCACGGCCGGTGATCAGCTCCAACAGCAACACCCCATAGCTGTATATGTCACTCTTGTCTGTTAACCTCCTTGTAATTACATATTCAGGGTCCATGTAACCTGAGAACAAACAATATATACTCAGGGTCTATGTAACCTGAAAACAAACACAGGGTCCATTTACCCCGAGAACAAACACCCTCATGAAAATGGGTGCTTTAGACAGTAGAAATAAACCCCTCTCTCTCCTAGGGTGGCTTCACAAACCTCCACCCGGTCGTCCGGAGCCACCTGAAGATTGGGTGACTCTGGGAGGGTAACCTCTTTTTCAGGTGGGTCGAGATGCAACTGTTGCCATGGATTTTGGCTCCTTGTGGTGAAAGTTAGCATGAATTCAAATAGCTCCCACACTTGTATAAGAGGTATCCCTCAGTCTTAGACTTATGTGAACTCATGAGAAAGGAGAAAAACACCTGGAGTTCCACGAACATCCGTACTGATCTGCTGGAACCCAGAGGCTGTGTCTGGGGCTGCATGAGCAAGGCCGAAATCGGCAACCTGCAGAAACAAACGCGAAAATGAGATTTTGAATACTGTGTTTGGCCTATGAGGTGTTCCAATGAAGTGTGTTTTATGTCTTCAATGGCATATCACATGCCCCATCTGCACACACGTGATATAGTATTGCAAGGAGTGACTGTATGTGAGTGTTCTGCCTCCAGTAGACCAGTAGAAAGAGTTGATTGCTTCTGCTCAATATATCTAAAATGAGCAGATACAAAGGATGAATATCAAGTTCACAGTTTGTACCTTTGCAATGAACTTGTCATCTAGCAAGATGTTGCTGGACTTGATATCTCTATGGCAGAGAGGTGGCTCACAGTAACAGTGCAAATACTCCTACAAAAGAGATCTAGAGTCAGGCTAAACGTGTAAAAAGACCCATTAGGATCTCATTGAATACCTTTGAAATTTAGTTCTATCATGTAAAAATTATCTCAAGGATTAGTAATCAAATCAATCAAAAACTGCCTTTTTGCCGTCTTAGGTTGTGGCTCTACCGACCAGAGCAGATGCTACATCAATGGCAATTTGCAATCTTGTTCGCCAGGTGAGCGGACTTTTGCTCTGACCACCTGCATAACTCGAGCAACGAAGTGCTAAAACTGAGGTTCACATTTTCACCAGCCACTATTGGATAAGTACTAGGGTGGGTGATTGTCTCTACCTTGCAGATGCTCCCGTAAGCTGCCATTTTCCATGTATTCATAGACAAGAAACCTGGAAAAACAGGCGAACAAAATTGTCACATGGATGGCTAAACAATACAGCCACTTCCATGGTTTTGAAGAGATGGATGATATGAAAGAGAAATTTTATGCTTAATATAGACACCTTGCTTAATGGAGCCATGTATGTGGCAGGGTGTCCTAGCCATCACATAAACCAAAGATTATATTTTTAAAAGTTATAAATGCCTCAGAGAAAAAGACAAAGGGATGTTGGATCAAAGATGACAAAGGGATGTTGGATCAAAGATGGCATGTGAAGAGAAAGAATGTACAGCCAAAGAAGATCCACATACACATAATTTAATTTCTTTTCTCACTATGGTGGTTTTGGGGATGCATTGATGATGCAACATCTTAATAAGGATGTGGAAATTGAAACTCGCCCCAGCTTCATACTCCTGAGATAAGAGGTTGAGTGGTGAGAATTGGATGTAGGTGGACAAGTGCAGTATGTTGTGGGGTAGAGAAGGGGAACTAAATATGGTTTATTCATGGTTAAAATCTGAATGAGCTGATCACCCTCTCAATAAAAGGAAGCAAACATTGACTGTCTAGGTGTACAACACATGCTCCATCACTAGTGAATAACGTTTGGAGATTCTGCGTAAACATAAGGCCTTCCACTTTTAGAGATGTTAGGGAAAAGCATTCTGGAACCTGGCTGTCTAGGCTAGGAAAATGGCCAATGGGTGGACTGGTCACTGGATGTATACAAGCAAAAGGGCGCTCCATTTTGGCTGCTTGGGAGATGCTGGAGGGCTTTGGCAGGGGCTCTCTAGAAGGCTACAACCAGCACCATCCTGGTTGCCAGATGTAAGCCTGCTGCTGCCCTTATTTGAAGGTTGCTGCTGCCTTCTAGCTGCTGCATGAGCATGTGTGGACATGTGTTCCGATTTATAAAAGGCACGAAGTTTGATTGAGCCAAATTCTACAAAATGTATGCAGGCACATACGCAACATGGATGTATGCATGACAGCACATCAATATATATATACCTAGATGAATCCAGGAACATGCTCAATTTCACCTTTTAGGAACGTGCATGTTATATACTCACGGTAGTCAACCCACAAGACTATATAACTATCAACTACATTATGCATAGTATGGACTAGATACTACGGCATCCCCACGAATGTCATCAGTGCCCTATAGGGAGTGTAGAACTCTGTATCAAGATATGTTCTCACATGCACTCCACACACACACACACATAAGAGCATATATTCACACAAAGCCCTTCGTACTGAGTTTCTGTACAACCTCCGGAGATGCAGGGGAAGACTCGGCCATAATGAAGCCTAGCACTAAGGGAAGTAGCAAATAGAAAGAATTAGTACAGCAAATAAGTATTTGATAGGGCAAATGCACCGCTAAAGATAGAAAGAATTAGCACAATATCAACTGGCCACAACTCGGACAAAAACTTCACAATGTGAAATTTACATATCCACTAATACGGCTGAATTATATACCTAGATGAATCCAGGAACATGCCTAAATTCACCTTTTAGGAATGTGCATGATATATACTCATGGTAGTCAACCCACAAGCCTATGTAACTATCAACTCCATTATGCATAGTATGGACTAGATACTACGACATCCCCACTAACGTCATCATTGCCCAATAGTGGGTGTAGAACTCTGTATCAAGATATGCTCTCACACACGCACTCCACACACACATAAGAGCATATATTCACACAAAGCCCTTCGTACTGAGTTTTTGTCAAACCTTCGGAGATGCAGGGAAGGACTCAGCCATAATGAAGCCTAGCACTAAGAGAAGTGGCAAATAGAAAGAGTTAGTACAGAAAATAAGTAGTTGATAGGGAAAATGCACCACTAAAGATATAAAGAATTAGCACATCAATATGTGTACATGATTATGTATCCACAGGAAGTACCCTGCTTAACTTATAAGTTGGTGATGCTAGTTCAGTAGGAAGTAGCTTGCAATCCCCCCCCCCCCCACACACACACACACATAAGAGCATATATTCACACAAAGCCCTTCGTACTGAGTTTTTGTCAAGCCTCCGGAGATGCAGGGAAGGACTCGGCCATAATGAAGCCTAGCACTAAGAGAAGTGGTAAATAGAAAGAATTAGTATAGCCAATAAGTAGTTGATAGGGCAAATGCACCGCTAAAGATAGAAAGAATTAGCACATCAATATGCGTACATGATTATGTATCCACAGGAAGTACCCTGCTTAACTTATAAGTTGGTGATGCTAGTTCAATAGGAAGTAGCTTGCTTTTAAGGACTTACCTTTCCTGCTTTCTCATGCAGAAACCTTTGAGTGTAACAAGGTGCCGATGATGAAGGCGACCAAGGAACTCCATTTCTTTACAAAATTCTTGCTGGCTGTGCCTAGAAATCACATTCATTCTCTTGACAGCTGCAATGAGCCCATCATGGAATCTTGCCTTATAGACAGTGCCAAAGCCACCTCGACCTATGATTGTGCTAAAATCATCTGTGGCCTTTTGAATTTCCCTGTACTTATATCGTTGAAAAGAGCTTGAAGAGCCTGCCACCATGAAAGAAAGGTCGCATCATCATTCATATACCGACATACATACATTTACTCACACACACATGCATGCTTGAGAGAGAGAGAGAGAGAGAGAGAGAGAGAGAGAAGAAGCATGCATGCATGAACATACAAACACACTATCTATTTGTTTGCACTCACATGCACACATACATAATAATATTTCTTAACCTTTCTTCCACTTTTTGAACTGGTTTCCGGGGCTTGAAGTAACATCTTTTTTCCATGAAGGTAGACAAACTGAGTGGCTCACAGCAGGGCTTTCTAGCTCCTCTTTCTTTCGTCTTATGAGCAGAATGAGTAATGCCAGCAAAATTAAAGAGATCACTGTTATGACTGTGCCGAGAGCTACAAATACGGTCAAGTGAGAAGAAGGGTTTGATTGTGAAGACAGGCTGGTGGGTGATGTTAAAGGTGACTCCAGAGGAAGGGCAGGCAATGAGATAGATGAAAGAGGGCTCTCAGCCACCATTGCAAAGCTGCAAAGCACAATGGAAAACATGTTAAACCTCTGTCACTTGAAATTTTTTATTAAAAAAGATGACTAAAGCTGCAACCTATGGCAGCAATAGTGAAGTTTCCCTTGGTCCTCTCTACATTTTCAAACTATAGAGCTTGTTGACACATAAGAAGCAGGTATTGAGACAGTACAGGAAAGTCTCTTTAAATAGTCCTATGAGTTACAGTCATGGATAGCACAACCAATCTGTGTAAAGCAAACTTCTTGTGGACATGTGGATGGATACCTTTGGTGCTGCAATGATCACATCCTATAATCCAAAAACAGTAATCAAATCTGTTTTGGGGGGAAGGGGTTCCTGCATCATCTCTTGAGCAATATGCATACAGCAAGTAAGGGTCACCCCAAGGTGTAGTTGATCATGCAAGATGATAATATCTTCTCGCATTGCTCTGCAAATCGAGTTTTGCAATCATTGCATTATGTTCGTGTTCAGAGCTTTTAATGTGTATGGTCGTTTCCACATTATTGAAAACATCATGCAATCAATTTAAAATTAAATTTCATTTCATAATAAAATTGAGGCCCAATTTATCTTGCATCTTATTTAGCAACCCCTACACCTCCTCCATGTACAAATCATCCTAATGTATTGTCAAGTCTGTTTGTGGAAAACTCTGTTAATGCGGTTCTTGTTTACTAAGTAATCTGCCTATTTCAGATTATGGAGATAAAAGGCTTAGCCCATGCAGGAGAGCATGCACGGGCAGGGATCTATCTGCGTCCAGCCTTAGGGTGTTTACACACAATGGTTGGTCATCAAGCTCCTTTTGACTAGCCAATGAACATGGGTGCCCTCTACAGTCTGTAAATTGAGCCTCCCAGCACTGGCTAGGCTGCCACCTTGTGCCCAAAAATGATGGACAACCAAATCCACTGACACCTCACCCCAGTGCATTTTACAGTCAATCTGATTGCCCTCCTGTTGCATCTATGGGCTAGTTTCCATGCTCCCCAAAATTTCCAACTAATTGGAAATTTGATGAGATGAAGACAGAAAATATAGTCCACACAACTGTGGTTGTGAAATTGACAGATAGGATTTTGATATGTTGAGTTTGAAACTGGTTGCTGTGCCAACACAACATTTGTATCCAGCCTTTGGCTGCTTACACACAAGATGGGTCGCCCATCACCCCTCTTTTGCACAGGCAATGAACATGAGTGGCCCCTACATACTGAAAATCGTGTGCCCGACCTTATTAATGCTGACCAGGCTGCTACTTTGTGCCCAAATTATATGATGAAATAGACAGTCAATCTCACTCCAGTGCATTTTTAATCCAGACTGTTGTGTTTATCTGCTGTCGGGCATGCCATCCACATTTGTGGGTGGGTTGCCCACTCCAGCAAGGCTCACTGACCATCCATTTGGTGGGCAGTGGGGGAAGGTCCTCAAATTTGGGAATTGGTTTGGTTCTTGGAATACACGAAGATAACAATAATTGCACTGTTGTGTAGAAAAAACATGCTACAGTTGTTGTCTACAGAATCCAGATATGGCTGGCATTGTTATGAACGTTTTGATCAGACTTGCTTCAAAAATGGTGTAAGCTGCTCACCTCGTTTGGTGTCTTGCGAGAATTTGGGCTGCATAGACAGTGTTGGTTGTTTGCATTTGGGTTTGATGGTGGGTGGGCAGTGCCCACTACACTGAACTGGTTAGGTACGGTGCGCTGGAAGGCTGAGTTGACATTGTGTTCTGCTCTTCTTCTCTCTCGATTGAGATGACAATGTGGGCTGTCTGTGTGCGCGTGTGTGTGTGTAAAAGAGAGACATCTGTGTGCGTGCGTGCGTGTGTGTGTTAAAGAGAGACACACTATGAACTCTTTCACTGAGTTGACACGGTGACCCCTCTCTTTCTCTCTCTCGTTCTCTCTAACATGACTGGATGCTTTGTTGGAATGGCGGCAGATTGGAATCTCTCACACAGAGCTTGATTAAGTTAAAATAGCTACCCACTCTCTTCTCTGTGACACGAAGCGCTCTCTCTCTCTCTCTCTCTCTCTCTCGCGCGCGCGCTTGCGCTTGATTGAGGTGGCGAAATGGGTTCCTCACTCTCTGTGACACTATGTGCTGTGTGTTTGTGTATGAGAGTGCGAGTGTGCGTGGCGGGCTCTCTCTCTCTCTCTCTCTCTCTCAAGTCTTTGGCCTGAATTTGAAAGCTAGCTCAAAAGCTGCTACTGAGGAGAGCATGCAGACGGGATGATGGATCGTGGGTAGGGAAGGCTGCTGGGTAGTACAACGGTCAGCTGGGGCGTCGGCTCCAAGATAACGGTAATTGAGAAGGAAGAAATCTGATCTCTCGCGAGTCGCAAGCTGTCCTTTGTCTGCGTGGTAAAAAGATGACCAAAGGTTGACACTCTCTGCGCTTTCACAATCATCCTCAAGCTTTTCTCTCAAAACCATCCAAAGGACGAGCACGAGGGGGGGCTGCAATTTTTGATTGCGAGGAGACAGCCCACAAAGTTGCCCCACCATTCAAAAAGCGTTTGGAAGAGAGAGAGAAAGAGAGTAAGAGTGTGCGTGTGACACACTGTGTGTGACACAGTGTGTTGTGTGGAAGAGAGAGAGAGAGAGAGGCATTTAATGAGAAGCTTTATTATGATTTGTAAAGGCCCTTGGACTTTCCATTTATGACATTGACAAGCTTTACTCTTATGTGGAAAAGCCGTTGGAGATTTTATGACCCCCCACACACCAAAACAAAGCATACACACACACATCACCACCAGAAAAGTTCCCCTCAGCCCTCAAGGCTCACGTTGCTTAGAAGTTAGGTGCCATTTCTAGTTTCTCAAACAATAGTTGCTTAAGTGCCATTTCTAGTTTCTCAAACAATAGTAGCACACAATCCAATGCACGAGTAACATTACGAAAACTCGATGCTCGTGGACCCTACATAGACGCTTTCGGAGTGTTCAAATCCCTAGTTCTTTTTTTTAAGGAAGGTTTGAAATTAATAAGAAATGGATATTTTTACTCGGCTTGTGTATACAACTCACACACACCACCGTCGACAATTTGTACAAGGGTGCACATCCACCGTAATCAGCGAGATCGAACCTATGACCTTTGGAATAACACTCGTCCTGTTCTACCAACTGAGCTACTAGCGTGGTTGCATTAAATCCCCATTTCTTTTTTTGTTCGCCATAATGTACACTATTCCTTGCAGGAAAAAAGGAAGCTTAGTTGGTGAAAATGTATTGAATGTGAAAGATGTCCATAGGGTATTTTGCACACTACTTTCTACCAATCCCTTTCATTGGTGACGATGTGTTGAATGTGAAAGACGACCATAGGGTATTTTGCACACTACTTTCTACCAATCCCTTCCATTGGTGGGGTTGCAAGGCTAATGGTTGCCTTGACAATGTGTTGAATGTGAAAGATGGCCATGGTATTTTGCACACTACTTTCTACCAATCCCTTCCATTGGTGGGGTTGCAAGGCTAATGGTTGCCTTGGCACAAGAAGCATGCCAGACTTTTCAATCACGTCTCTCAAGTTTTGAACATGCAAGTCAGAAACCCACGTTGATAAGAGTGTTACAAAAAGGTAAATGATAATACAAGCAAACTACAAACACCTAGATGTGCTTGCTCTCTCACTTAAATATACAATGTAGGAATTAGCATTTTTCTAGGTTCAATAAAGCGATTGATACCTTGTGAAGTTTAAACCCATAGAGAGACATATGGGCTAAACAAGCTTTTGAAAAAATCAATGGGTATAGTACTAACCACATGGAAGGGTAACACGTTATTTATTACAACAATATAGCCTATAATGTACTACTAACATTTGGCAGCAAGCTGGAAGCTTATGGACCCTACATAGACACTATATCTTTGGTGTGATGTAAAACCCCATTTCTACTTTTGTTCCCAATAATATACTCTATTCCTTGCAAAAAAAAGTTTCTTAGTTGGTGACAATGCATTGAATGTGAAAGATGCCCATTAGGTGTTTTGCACACTACTTTCTACCAATCCCTTCCATTTCACAAACTCTACAATTACATCTCTCAAGTTTTGAACATGCAAGTTAGGTACCTGCATTGATGAGAATGAATGGTGTGTTCCAAATATGGTAAAGGAAAATATGTGCAAACTACAAACACCTAGGTGTGCCAGACCCACTTAGGACTATTTACTTTCCAAAGTTACATCTCTCAAGTTCTTAACATGCAAGTTAGGAACCTACATTGATGAGAATGAATGGGGTGTTCCAAATAAGGTGAAGGAAAATACATGCAAAGTACAGACAACTAGGTGTGCTATACCCAATTAGGATTATTTACTTTCCAAGTTCATACTCTCTCACTTAAATTTACAATGTAGGAATTGGCATTTTCTAGGTCCAACAAAGGGATTGATAGCTTGTGAAGTTTAGACCCATAAAGAGATGGATGGGGTAAACAAATTTTTGAGCAAATCAATGGGTTTACAAAAAGTAGATAGTACCAACCAAGTGGAAGGGTAACATGTTATTTACTAAAAGTGGAGTTTGAACTTGTGTCGGGCATTTCTCCACAATATTATGTTGTATATCGTATTTTTTAAATTAAAGTTGTTATTACAACTCAAAGCTCTTTTATGGGCAGGTGGGGATTTGGGAAGCACCATTGTTAGATCACACACACTTGGGATTCCACCCTTCCAAATATCGAGATGTGCCCCATGCACGAGTCATTCGGTTAGTTGGAGAGAGACATCATGCATTGAACCATGCAATGGAGATCAAGCTTCAGAGATGCGTTCTTCCAAGTCCCACATTTGGAACAACATGGCTTTCAGGTGACAATATGCACATTGTTCTTGCCAGCCATTTTTGTAGATGAGGTGAAAGAGCATAGACGTCAATACCTATTGTGTAGGTGTGGAAATCCTCATTCCCCTTTCATGAAACACATACCAAGCATGTGAACTTCCCCTAAGGGGAGGATATGATCTCCTTAGGATTTGAAGCTACTAAGGCCTCCCTTTTGGGAATCCCAAGCTCAAGCCATTAGGTTAAAGACTAAGGGATAGGGCTATAAAAACTTGTTGTAGTCCTATCCCTTAGGTTAAAGCCTAATGGATCGAGATATTAAAATCCGTATAAGAGGCTATGAATATATAAGTTATATTGGGATCGCAACCTTCCAAGCAGAAGCATTGATGTGGAAGATGGAGGGTGGGTGGACATAAGGTTCTTTGAATGTAGTTCTTTCACATTCAAAATTATTAAACTTTTTTGCAGCAGGTGAACCAACCAATCAATTCACCTTAGTAGTAACGTGTTAGCTTTGAGACCTAGATGCCTCTACTTCGATTCTTTTTGGCAAAGTAAATTTGTCATATGTACTCCTCAGTTGGAAAAAGAGTATTTTATGAGTGAGGGGAGATATTTGATCTTCCAAAATTGTTAATTAAGCGGAGGTAAAGGTTCTCTAAATGTATGGTTTTATATTGTGTATTTTGCCCAAAAGATGATTGAGTTTAATGATTGTAAAATGTTTGAAAAGAGAGGTGAAAAGGGTAGATTCCCAATGATTGTAAATGTTTGAAAAGAGAGGTGAAAAGGGTAGATTCCCAATGAGATCACGGATGATGTGCATGGCTCACATGTAAAGTGCTCGACACGTGTTGTATGCTAGTAGGATGGAGTTCATGGTTATGCCTTGAACATTCTTGAGCTATTTAAGCATGTGCTTAGATTGTCATTTTAAGATATATATGTAATGGATCATTGTGTTTTCTTAATTATAATTATTTTTTCTTAATCAATTACATGAGCTCATTGTGTTTCTTTGAACCTCCTTGGTCACCATGTTTCCAAGGTCGTATTAAAGTCTAGTTATGATGCGGTGCATTTGAGGTAATGGTAAATTGATTAGCCTCTTATGATTGAAGAGTATTGGATTTAAGTCTTTATGATAGGATTACATGAGGATCCAATGATGACAAGTGTGGTAGCCACATCTATGAGAGGATTGCATGAGGGTCACATGATGACAAGTGTGCTAGCCACATCTATGAGAGGATTACATGGGGATCACATGATGACAAGTGCACTAGCCACATCTATGTGCTAGTCGTACTAGCTATGTCATTGTGTGTAAAACATGTGCACATTGAATGCTTGTATAGTCATATATGGGTGTACTTGGAGCTCTATTAGAGAGTATGATCAATAACAGAAGTTATGCTTATCCTTATTGTTTATTGATCTCCTTGTTATCTTAATCTTTTCATTATGGAAGTTCTATTAGGTTTTGATCCGCCATGAATTTTATCATGGTAACAAAGCCACCTCCTATTATTAGTAACTACAAGACCACCTCTAAGAGTGACTAGTGATGGGTTAGTTTAGCTATATTCTAGGTCATTATTTGAATCTTTGCATTAGGGGACATTTGAGCATAAAAAGGGCCATGTAAGGATCCCCAATTTTAAGTAATTAAGACTAATTTTATTGAGGATTAAGGAGGCAAAGCTCATAATGAAGCCTACTTTTGGGCCTAAAAGTAGGGGATCTCTCTAATTTTTAAACTAGGATTCTCTCTGGGATTCTCTTTCTAGCTATTAAAACCCCTATTAGCATGATCACTGATGTGTACGCTTTCAATCTTATTTACTCCACTTTAATAGTCGTATTTGAAATTCCCCCCACATTCCGTTTCTTTCAGTCATTACTATTATTCATCACGTTTCCTACCAACCTCTGCAATAAGATTCTCTCTCTCTCTCTCTCTCTCTCTCTCTCTCTCTCTCTCCCTTTTCCCTAAGCTCTCTTCTTCTATTGTGAATACAATAGGTCTATCTCCCTTTCTCTCTCTCTCTCTCTCTCTCTCTCTCTCTCTCTCTCTCTCTCTCTCTCTCTCTCTCTCTCTCTGTGTCTCTCTCCCTCTTCCCCAAGATCCCATTGTGATACAATAGGATAGCTCTATTGTGAATACAATAGGACAGCCCTGAGTCACTTCAGAATAGTCTCTTCCATTTTTCGAATGGTAGAAATTTCAGATGCAACAAGAGTGCGGAAGGTGGACTTGCATGTTCGTATATTGAATGAATATGCACTAATCAAGAAAGAAAATCTGAATGCACAGGAGAAGCATGCAAGAAGACATGGTCGGACTAATGTGGATCTTTGGGTTGATGCATATTTATATCCTAATGATCTTTCTTCGCATTGTCCTCCACCCTTCACTGATCTCCCTTCATTTATTCAATTTGTTGGAGAGGGTGAGAATGGGCTGCTTGGGTACTGCAGAAGGTTAAGCATGAGTGATGCATGGAGAGTCCAATTCCTCCACTCACAAACACAAAGCTTACAAAGCACTTTGAGTAGTGCGCAAAATGCACTACAAGATGCATAAAATAATATTGTAGAGCTGGAGAAAAGAGACAAAGAGAAAGAGGCTCGCGTTATGAAGCTACAAGACACAATCTCTCGCATGAAAATCACCCCCGTGGGAGCAAGAGAGTGAAAGAGGAAAATCAATAACATTCAAAAACTAGGTGGTGGTGCTCGAAGCGAAGAATCCATGCAACAAGGTCTGTTTTTTGTTCATTGTCTATTATTGTTGCACAAGTAATTTTGATTAAGGTATTTTTGGTTGTGGTTGTTATAAGAAATAGATTAAGGTGTTTTTGGTAATCTTCATTGGTTTGTGATAGGAACTTTTTGAAAGAAGCATGTGGTGATAATGGTTCTCAAGATTTTGGGAAAATATTAGTTGTGTGAGGAGGCGTGACATTCTTTCCATCATTCGAGACCCACGCCACAAGAAGATACATCAAGTACTCGCGCAAATGAGATAATGGATGACATTACCAATCTTCTAAGCGTTGTGAGGAGGTTCAAAATGCATGCAATGAGCCCAAGAGTCCCTTATTTCATGTGTTTGGCTCGTTTTGTTGTGCCTCCAAAAGGTCTATTATTCTAAAGTTAATTGGTCTTATTATCCTAAGTTCATGCATCCATATACCTCTCATATGCTATGAACCTTCGAATTCCTTATTCTATAACCCCCATGTAAAATGGTACTTAACAAATTGTCATGGAAAAATGTAAGGGAATCAATCTTTTACGCAATCTAACCTATGATAGCAATCTCATAATATTAGTATTGTCTTGTAGAATAGCTCTATTCATCATGCACATTACTTCACATGAATCTTGCACCAATCCTCTTCTATTTACTCATAGAAATACTTGTTGAATTTGATTACTCATAGAATTTGATTATCTTTAACCCTGCTATCCTTATTTCTTGACCTAATTTTACTCTAGCTCATGATTCCTTGTAGCCAAGGGTGGGCTTGACGTTCCTCTTGAATTAGGGGACCTCTTCTTGATTAACATGGAAGGACTCATGTCCTTCTCGACACTTTCTATATAAAATTTTTTTTATCATAGTCTCTGGCTATAATTATGGCTTGTGAAATAGAGGATGGTTTTGCATTCTTGACGAGGTTATTCAATGGTAGATTAAGCTTCCAAATGAATCGATGGAGAAGAGTTACCTCATCTATCTTTAGAGCGAATTGGAGAAGTTTAACAAAAGTTTGGTGGTATTCTTTTAGGGTCTTCCTTTCTTGGGTTAGCTCTAAAAATTCATTCATTTTATCCTCTCAAAATCCTGGAGGACAAAACCTTTCTTGAAGATGTAATTTCATGGCATCCCATAACTAATTTTGGTTCTAGTGGTTAGATTGACAACAGTGCTTCCAACTAATTTGGCATTTCTTATTATTTTTAGACGCGAGCAAGGGTGAACTTGCTTCTTTCATTATATCCATGAAAAGTTCAAAAACTATCAAACATGTATCATAACGCCACATCTAAAGGCACTCTGGATTAATATATCTAAGATCTTTATTTTTTGAGAATTACACATCTGGTGCCTTGGGATTGACACATCCAAAGATTATCAAGATTAACACGTCTGGGATGATTAGTTTTTTGAAAATTACACATCTAGTATCTTGGGATTAACACATCTAATAGCATGATCCTTTGGGAATTACACATCTGAAGTTAGACCCATGTTTGTCTGAGATGGGTTCAAGATCTTGGATGATCATCCTAGTGTAAAGCATCCAATGGATGGAATTCACACGTCAACTATTTAAACCTTAATGGAGTTATAATCTTAATAGTTTATAATATGAAAGTTAATGAGATATATCCTGAAAGTTTCTCTAAACAAAGTTTCGGTCTATCCTTCTAGTCACTCAGTCTCTCACTAGTTTCTTAATTTGATCGCCCTATGTCTTTTCTCAAAAGGTTTCCTCCCCAATCTTATTTCTCAAATTTATTGTACAAATATCTTGCGTGTGCATCCCCAAGATATAAGCACAATTTCATAGGATGATTGTCTCAACATGTGAGGATATTCAAATCACTTCTATGGCCAGTAGAGATGATTGATTCGTCCTCATATGATAAACAATCACTTGTTTTAATCCCTTGATAGTTAACCTTTGAAAAACAAATCCTAAGAACTAAGATCGACTTTGATACCACTTGTAAGGTTCCCCCCTTCCAAAATAGGGAAAACACTTAAGATAGTCCACTAAGTCTTATCTTGGAGAAAATTTCCTACTCATCTCGACACCTTGACCATGCAGAGATTCAAGGATACGAGTCATTTAAAAATCAAATCACCCATAGGGTAATTGATCATAATTTGGGCAACTACTAGTCTTGATTCCTAGAGACAACGCTTTTTTCCTCATCCATGCAAGGCACAGCCTATTGGAATTAGGGTTGCAGGAAAGCACACAAAGCTTGGAGAAGAAGTTAGATTGTGTCAATGTACAAAAGATAAGTTAGCCCTAGAATGATGGGCGTATATACAGGCAGGGGGAAAAAACCTCCTAAAGAGGGAAAAAGTGCCCCGGCGGTCCTAAGTGTGTTCACACACATCACTGCCTATATATATGGCAACAAATCTCCCCTGGGAGTGATGGTGTGAACGAGAGCTGGCACTCATGTATAGGGAAGTGCCATGCCCGAAGTAGATCAGTCCACGAAGGGGAGCAAGCCCAAAGCTTTGCGGAAAGCTTCGAACTTCTCACGAGGAAGCACCTTTGTGAAAAGATCGGCGAGGTTGTCCTGTGTTGGCACATAGACCAAGCTGATCTCTCCTGCTGAGAGTCTCTCCTTGACATAGTGATAATGCACCTCAATGTGCTTTGTGCGTGCATGAAAAACTGGGTTTCTCGCAACTGCCAATGCGCTCTGACTGTTAGTGTAGATAGAGGTGGCAGACTCCTGTACACCCAAGTCAGCCATAAGCCGTCTGAGCCACACACACTCAACCGTAGCTGTGAAAGCTGCCCTGTACTCAGCTTCACAACTAGAAGTGGCTATAGTAGGTTGCTTCTTGCTCAACCAAGATATGCATGAGCTACTGAGCATGAAACAAAAACCACTTGTGGACACTCTTGTGTCATAGCAACCAGCCCAATCTGAGTCCGAAAAAGCATGTAAATCTGGCGGCAATGATCCCCCCTTGGGATAAAACAACCCAAGATGTATGGTGCCACTCAAGTAGGGAAAGATGCGTTTAACTGCCTTCCAATGCTGAGACCCTGGGCTATGCATAAACCTGCTCACCTGTGAGACTGCAAACTGAATGTCCGGCCTCGTAATGCATACATAAATGAGGTAACCAACAGCTGTCTGATAGAGTGTGACATCAAAGTGATCTCCAGCATCATGAAGACTCAACTTCAACCCTGTCTCCATTGGAGTAGCAATAGGCTTGCAGTCTTTAAGGCCAAATCTCCGCAACAATGTCTCAATATACTTTGTCTGACACAAAGCAATACCTCCATCACACTGCTTAAATTGTATCCCCAAATAATGATGCAAATGCCCCAAATTTGACATCTCAAAAGAGGCATTCAAATCAGCCTTAAAATCAGCAATATGACTCTCATGTGTCCTGTGAGCAGCATGTCATCGACATAGAGAGCAATGATTAGATGTACATCATCCACACGTTTAGCATACAAAGTGCTTTCTGTTGGACTATTCTGAAAACCATGTGCAGCCAAATATGCATGTATCTTTTCATACCAAGCTCGTGGAGCTTTCTTTAAACCATATAAAGCCTTTTTCAACTTGCACACTTTGTTTTCCTACCCTCTTTGAACAAAACCACGAGGCTGCGATAGATACACCTCCTCATGCAAATCTCCATTCAAGAACGCAGTCTTTATGTCCAACTAATGTACATTCTAACCATTATGAGATGCCAATGCACAAATGCTACGAATGGTAGTCATACGACAAGTGGGAGTAAAGGTCTCATCTTGAGCATAACCCTTTGCAACAAGTCTAGCTTTATAGCGATCAACACTGCCATCTGGCTTTTGTTTCAAGTTCTTAAAAACCCACTTACATCCAATGGCCTTTTTACCAATAGGCAAATCATACAAAGACCATGTACCATTCTTCATTATAGCATCATATTCACTTTGCATTGCAACCAACCAATTTTTTGATTTTTGTGCCTCATCAAATGAAAGAGGTTCTTCCTCTTCACACATACTACACACAGCCAAATCATAACAATCTGATGCATAAGAGGCATGCTGAAAACCTGAATGAGTACGACTAGATATAGGTGTATCAATTTTACTATCACGCAAGGTTTGCATTATCCATTTAGGCATACCTCTAGCCTGCTCATTTTCAGCCCTATCCTCATGAATTACATCCTGTAAATCTGCATCAGAAATAGGCTGATCTATGATGTCGTTTGAAATCTGCATAGGCTGAGTATTTACCTCATTACGACTTACATTTGAATTCCCACCTGTAAATAGAGGCAACAACGTATCAAATACATCCCGTGAGCTCACACCTGTCTCTTTGGTACATGATAACAAAGGTTGCACAGCATCTTCCACAAAAACAACATCTCGACTAATCAAGATACGCTTTGACTGCGGATGATACAATCTGTAACCCTTGCTCTTAGCATTGTAACCAACAAAAATGCATTTGACAGCCTTATCATCCAATTTTCTGCGTTGTTGCACAGGCACTAAAGCATAGGCCAAGCAACCAAAGACATGCAAGTGACCAATAGAAGGCTTCCTGCCATGCTAAGCTACGTATGGAGTGATAGACTGCAAGGCCTTAGTGGGACACCTGTTGAGTACATATGCAGCACACATGACAGCCTCAAGCCAAAACGCATGTGGCAAAGCTTGGCTCTTGACCATACATCGTGCCATCTCCATAAGTGACCTGTTTTTCCTCTCAGCAACACCATTTTGCTGAGGGGTATACGGCACTGTACATTGGTGTTTTATCCCACGACTAGCCAGAAATGCATCAAACTCTTTAGACATGTACTCCCCCCCTCGATCAGAACGGAGGGTGCCCATAGTACAATTGGATACATTTTCAACCATAAGCAAAAACTGTTTGAAGCACAAAAACACTTCAGACTTTACCTTCAGTGGATATACCCATGCATGCCTTGAGTAATCATCAATGAAAGTCACGAAGTACATGTGTTTACCAAATGACGGAGTTTGCATAGGCCCACATACATCACTATGTACAAGTTGCAATTTGCGAGTGGCCCACACAGAACCATCCTTTGGAAACGCAGAACGCTGCATTTTGCCCAAAATACAGCCTTCACAAACATGTTTCAATGGTGCCTCAAGAGGGGGCAATGAAGCAACCATATCAAATTTTTGCAAACGCAGCAAACTAGCAAAGTTTAGATGACCAAAACGAGCATGCCATAGTTTTGCATCTGAAACTGCCTTTTCACCAGAAACTGCATTTGCTGAATCTTCCACACACTTGTCATAAGAATTGAGCCTATACAGCCCACGAAACAAGGTGCCAGATACAATAATCGTATCACCAGAAGTCAAATCATGAACAGTACATCTGTCATCCACAAATTTGGCTACAAGTCCAAGTCTAGCAAGCGCAGAGACAGACAATAGATTCTTCTTTATCCCTGGCACATACAAAGCATCTGAAAGTGTGAAAGCGCTGCCATTTGTAGCAGTAAGCATAATTTTACCAATGCCCTTCACTGGGTAAGAAGCATTATTGGCACATGTGACAGTATTCCCACTAGGGACAGCCTCAAGACAAGTGAACATATCACAATGCGAGGTAATGTGCTTTGTAGCACCACTGTCAAAATACCATACATGAGAGTCAACGGAAACTGCCAAACATGCATCATGTACAGATGAATCATACTGGCAATACATGCTAAACGCCCATTCTGTGTCCTGCACAACATTTGCAGAATCTGCATTTGTAGAAGCATCCGTTATTGTGGCTGCATTTGACTCTTTCTTCTTTGCCTCTTTAGCCTTTAGCTTAGGGCAATTCTTAATGACATGATCAGTTACCTGTTGGAACCTGTTGGAAAGTGCTTTCTAGAACTTTATAGCACTAGAAAGTGGTTCCCCTGAAATGTATGGGATTTCAAGCACTTCAAAGCACTTCAAAGTGCTTTGAAGCATACGTGAAAGTGCTTTCTAGCACTTTATAGCACTTGAAAGTTCTTCCAAGAAAATGTATGGGATTGCATACACTTGAAAGTGCTTTTAAGCACATAAAAGTGATTTTTCTTCCATGAACTTTATTGCACTTAAAAGCACTCCAATGTGCTGGAAAAACACTTTTAAGTGCTTAAAAGAACTTGAAAGTGCTTCTATCACTTGAAAGAGTTTTTCTTTAATGTACTTTATAGCACTTGAAAGCACTCCAATGTGTTGGAAAAGCACTTTTAAGTACTTAAAAGAACTTGAAAGTGCTTCCAGTCACCTAAAAGTGCTTTTGAAGCACCTAAAAGTTCTTTTTCTTTAATGTACCTAATAGCACTTAAAAGCACTCCAATGTACCTAGAAATGCTCCAAGGTGCTTCTAAGCACTTAAAAGTGCTATCTAGTGCTTGAAAGCAAAGTATTTTGAAAGCACTGCAAAGCACTTTGCAGTGTTTTGAAGTGCTTCAAACCACTCTGAAACCACTTAAAAGAACTTTGCAGGTCTCATCAGCACTATGCTTAATATTCTTTGTAGTGTGTAGATAGTGAAACTCATCGTCTCTTTTAAGTGTTCCTTCTCTCTGATCATGGTTTCTATTTAATATGCCCATGTAGAAAAAACATGAAGCTGCTATGTCCAAAGTTGCACATGCAGAGAGCCAATGCCAATTTATAGAGGCATTACTTCAACAGTTGAAGCTTGGTGAGGTATTCAACATTGTCCCCACACCCCACGATCCTGAGCTCTTTGGATTCGCCACCATTTCAGTCGATGGGGAATGTGTTGCTTGTGGTCTACCATTGAAGGGTGAGGATGTGGTTGGTGTATACATGCTTACATCATGTAGACACCAATACCACCCTCTGTGCTTTGCTAGTGCAAGTAGAGGCAGATCGACCTGTGTGAAGCCTGGATGCAGTCAGAGAATCCCAGAGCTTTCAAGGCAATGGGTGTCTGCCCAGCCATTCGTGTTCAGTAAGTATGCTTGTTTGTACTATACTCTACACTCCGTATGTATACCTTTACTAGAAGCACATCTGTTTCTTGATTTTGAATGTAGGGCATAATGCAAGTGCTACCAAGCAACATTTCATACATGATTTCGACAAGGATGGCTTGAAATCCGATGGGGAGACAAGGCTGCAGGGGAGTCTGGCTTTGATATACGAGAAGAGAGTGCACAATATCTTTTGTACTGTTGTAGAGGCAGAGAAGGAAATCGAGAGTTCTACTGAGACATAAGAGAAGATAGAGAAGTCTGTTGAGGAGGTGCTTACACATTGGAGCAGGGTGCACATCTGGATGACGACGCAGCAACAGTTGGTGTGGAGGTTACTTTGAAACTACATTTTGATGAAACTACCACCCCTGAGGATACCCTTCAGCAAATGGCAGCCAAGTTATCAAAGAAGAGAGAAGACAAAGGAAAGCAAAACGACAGTGAAGTTGGTATGTCATGTTATGTTGTCTAGAAACATTGTAAATATATGTGTAAGATAGTTTAATGATCTTTTTTTTTAATGCAAGTGGGCAACACAAGAAAGCAAAATTAGCACACATGGATGCAATGGAGCAAGGAGGTGACCTGCAGGAAGGAGCAAGGAGTTTTGATTATGTTGAGAAGGGTGAAGATGGCTTGACTAGAGACCCCAAAAGTACTGCACCCACACCACCTATAGCACACCCTCCTAAGCCAAGAGCATGTAAAAAAAGCTGTAGAACTGCACTAGATCCTTCAATGCTGAGAAGGGAGGAGATGGCTTGAGTACTGCACAACACACCCTTCTAAGCCAAGACAATGTAAAAAGTTGTAGAACGGCACTAGATCCTCTAATGTAGCCCCAATTGCTTGTATCAAGCAATGAACTTTCCACTTTTGTCATCCCCACTATTGGAATAAAATTTTTTGTGTCTTTGTGCAGCATGTTGTGCTATCTCTTTTTGTAATAAAAGTATAGTTCTTTTTGTAATAAACATATATTATTAAGCATGTGTATTTTCTAATATGGTACATGTGTATAGGGCTAAGGCACACAAAAAAGCACAAGTCCAAGCCCGAGAAATTAAAGAGATAGAGATTGACAGGGTGCTGCCATAGTACGTGACAGCTTTGAAGTTTAGAGAGGATGATTGGAAGGGAAAGCCAGCCCTCATCATTGACATGAGCAATGTCTTGATGATGATGACTTTTGACCCTAGGCGGGGTGATCCTCCAGATTTGAGCATTGATAATGTAGAGATTATCGAAGAACATATGGTGAAGTACTTTGTGTGAAAGGATGCAAAGCTATTTTTGGCTATAGTAGCGAGTACGCACGCCAATGTGTTTATTTGGAGCATTGGAATGCTTGCCCAATGTAGAACATAAGATGAGAAAAATGCTTTCCAAGAGCTATAGGCTTGTTGTTTGGTTGGATGTTTGGTTGGATGGCACAAGAAACTTGCTTGGTTGCAGATTTCACATTTCCAACAGGGAAACTTGTCTTTTTTAAGCACCTCAGGTAGTTTTGGCAGTTGTACCCGCAGTTCAATGAGTCCAATACTCTGTTGTTGAATGACTCTCCATACAAGTGCAACTGAAATAGTCCTAGCACGTATGTGACAGTACCAAAGATGGAGGATCAATCTGAAGCATAGCATAAAAGTTTCATGATGAAAGAGCTTGGGCTATGGTTGTATAAGTGGCTGTTATCAGTTGATCGTGTGGAATGTGCATTAATGAACCCCTTTAATGTGCAGGGTACGGTTGAAGAAGATTTTGTACAGGAGTCTCTGCTCAAAGGAGGAAATATTATGCCTTATGAAGAATGGTGCAACATGGAACAGGCTAGTCAGAGAAGAAAGAGAAGGAGGTGAAGAGAAATTTATGTACCCCTCCTTATACCTTATGTAAATTTATGTACCCCTCCTTATACCTTATGTAAATTTATGTACCCCTCCTTATACCTTATGTAAATATGTTCCGTTGACCATGTAAACACTTATAATGTAATTTGTTGTAGTTTGCTGGTATCAATACAAGAAGTTACTAGCATTAATGTACTTTAATGTGTAATTTCTTGGTGTCAATGTTTTTTCATGCGTAATTTGAAGTTATCAATATAAGTACTACAAATGTACTTTAATGTGTAAACTCATGTGAAATTCTTCAAATGCAGTGGTAAAAAGTGGAAAGTGTTATATAGTTTATTAAGTCAAGTTCTATAAGGTACTTCCATGGACACACACAATAAGATTTTGTAAGTTTGGAAGTTCTTTTTTCAGTGAAGACTAGCTAGATCCAGAGAGCCCAACTTTCTTGTACAAACTCACCCATATCTAGAGTGTAACCAGTTAACCCACATGTTAACCATTCATAGAACATGAGAAACATCAGGTATGATATACACAAAACCAATCACGGCAACTCACTTATCCATTGATATCCCAAAATCAAACATGTTTTTGGATAACCTGTCAAAATATTCAAAGCTTCACAATCTCGGAACAGCTGGACATTCATTCTACCCAATGTCAAAGGCACATCATGATGCAGTTATAAGTATGGAACTTCTAATCTATGATGTTGCAAAATTGAAGAAGTTTGTCCTGCTATAGAAGACAGTTATACAAATTTGCACTTATCTAGTTGATGAAAGGCATGCTGTTATATATATTTTCTTCAACCTCAGGTGATAGCCTGAATAGATTTTCCTCTCCTAGGATGGGTTCCATATGAAAGTTGATGGACCGCACTAGGTGTGCGTACATGAGAACAGGAGGTTCATTGAAAGTAGCTCCCACACATCATCGTGAACTCTCTCATAGTAGTATCCCTTAACTACTTGATCTGGCAGCAAGAATATTGCCCCAATTATCCGGCATCACCTTGGGTATTCTTTCCTTTCCCATAGAGCACTTAATAATGTAAAATTCTTCACCTTGCTTCCCATTTCTTGACACATTAATAGCAAGGTTGTCTCCCACACACAATGCATCACTCAGGGCATTTGGGTGACTAGCATACTTGGGGGTATCAACACCCTCTTCATCATCATTGGAGATGTCATCTGATCCTTCACCATCACCCATGGGGACAATAGTACGATACTCCCAACTGTCTACGTATGCCTTATTCTTGCATCTTCTCCATTTTCCCTGCATACATGGATTACAAAAGCAAGAGAGCCTTCTACATCTCAAGGCACATTTATTTGTAGCTGAATATTGGCTAACAGAATGCATAGAGCATGAACTTCCCACATGCTTGCATTCCCACTTATTATCTCTTTGTACTTCATCCTCTTTGATTTCCCAAAAGACTATGTTCATCTCACTGCCACAAAACCTGGCCGTTCGAAAACTCATGACATCAGCCACACACTTTAAAGTCCATCCATTTGGTTTCAATTGTTCATGTGTAAGCTCTCTCTTAATGACATCTCCAGCTCCATCGTGTTCTCCTTTCCAATGGCCTGAAGCTGGAAAGCTCCATAACATTTCTATACCAGTTAGGCTAAAGTGCCTAGCAACAAATGGCCTGAAGCTGGAAAGCTCCATAACATTTCTATACGCTAAAGTGCCTAGCAACAAATTAGAAAGGGCACTTGGACTAGGGATACACATCCTTCGCACACCCAATGACGTTTTAGTGCAAGACCCCGATGTTTAAGCCACTGGTCATGTAAGAGAAAGCAATGTTGCACAAAGAGGGTGTCATGTGTCTTGTCATTTGAAATATAGAAATGGAGAGTTTTCCTAACATCAGTAGTGCACACATATGTTATGTGCACTTAGATGGTAACCTGATTACAGTACAAGTGCATGGACTGTATTTCATTCTACTCTTTAAAGGAATAATTCTTACCAAAGTCAATTATTGAGGCCACAACATCATTTGGAAAGTTTTCAATACAATCTTTGTATTGTTGAGCCTCCCACCTATAAATGAAGTTGTGCTGAATGAAACGCTTGATCTTCTATATAAACAAGGATAAAAAATCAATGCATTTCATATGTTGCACCACAAGATCCTTTCTCCTTTTCTTTCCACCATCTTCATCAAGTTATTATATCTTGAAAGACCTTCACAAGGAGGAGCAAGTTATTATATGTTGTCTCGTAAGGACATAGCACCATTCTTCTTATGCCACATTCACCACACAGTCCAATCATGCATTTATAACTGTGGAACAATGAGTCTACTAGCTTTGGGCATAGCAAGGATTCTCAAAGAGTTGTGACATTCTTGTAACTAAAAGACTGTGCAGCTTCACACATAAAAATTCTCATGCCCTAATGTTAACCACTCTGGTTAACATGACCTTTCACGTAGTTACCACATTACTCCTCTAATCCATATTTTTTTGTAACTGCACTAAGATCCAATTGTAAATGAGACAAGGGATGACCGAGCTTACGACTTGTGTAATGCCGATCATAAGGAATCGATGTACATAGAGCTAGTTACCACATTACTCTTCTAATCCATATCTTTTTGTAACTGCACTAAGATCCAATTGTAAATGAGACAAGGGATGACTGAGCTTACGACTTGTGTAATGCCGGTCATAAGGAATTGATGTACATAGAGCTAGTTAAACTAGGAAGACTAGTTTTGGGCCCCCATTTGTAATTGGGCGGCTGGCCATTGTAAAAAGTGAGCTCATGTATATAAGACATTTTATGGAACATGAAAAGGGACAATCCCCTTCTTCTCAATTCGTTTAAGATCAGCAAGATCAACCAATGGATCCATATAAAAGAGCCATGGACTCATGAGGACCAGCAAGGTCAATCAACCAGATCCATGCCCGAATTCAGAAAACAACTCTTACTCCTTGTTCCAATATCTTCCACGATGCACGTGTGGGTATCGTCGGTGACCCAGAGCCTGAGCACCGTATGGTCAGTACTCTCTAGGATCCTTCGTAGCAGGTGACCTAGTGCTTCACTCATAGGCCGCTCCTTGGTCGCTCATCCACCGTACCGAAAGCTCACCATTTTAATCGAACTGAGGCTGGTCAAGACCTCGGCCTCCTTGGACCTTGCTAGGCGAGACGTCCTCCAATGACTCTCCATCAGCTATTGCAACTTTATTAGATTAGGTCTCCATGACCTCATTCACAAGATGGTCAAAATGCTTCTCCAGCATTCTTGACATAAAACAGTCATTTAAAAATAGTTCAAAAATATAGTTTCTATAATGAACTCTCATCTTTCCACATTACTCCACATCAAACCACATTAATTAATTCCACAACCATTTCATAAGTATTCCTATTCTCATCCAATCACATCATTTTCATCTCATCACATCTTTCCTCAATTTATCCTCATCAGATCTCATCCACTCGCATCTACCCATATCCACATCTCATCACATCACATTCATTCACATCTCATCCATTCAGACCACATCACATTCACTCACGTCACATCTCATTCATTTTACCTCACATCTCATTCATACCTCACATCTCATTCATTCACCTTACATCTATCTTGATTCACATCCCATCACATCACATTCACTCATATCCATCACATTCACTTTCATTCATATCCATCACATTCATTCTCATCACCATTATATCACATCACTTCTATCCACATCATATCTCATTCATACACATCTCATCTCATTCATCCACATCCATCCAATCGTTCACATGTACGACTACTCGCATCTATCCATACATTCATATCTATCACTTCACATCCACATATATTCATGTCACATCTCATCTTTTTACTTCACATCACATTGTTTCACATACACATCTATATCCATTCTTTCACATACATCCACATCCATTATTTCACATACTCATTCACATCCATTCTTCTCATACACATCCTTATCCATTCTTTCACATACTCATTCACATCCATTCTTCACATACACATTCACTCACATCTCATATCATTCAATTACATTCTGATTCACATGACATCACATCTCATCAATTCATTCACATTTATCTGATTCACATCACATCTATTCACCTCACATCTCATCACCTCTATTCACATCACATCCATCCATCCATTCATTCCCATCTATCTGATTCACATCACATCTATTCACCTCACATTCTCATCATCTCTATTCACATCACATCCATCCATTCATTCATTCCCATCTATCTCATTCACATCATATCTCACATCTATTCACCTCATAGCTCATCACCTCTATTCACATCACATCCATCCATCCATTCATATCTATCTAATTCACATCACATCTCATCACATCTATTTACCTCTCATCTCATCACCTCTATTCACAACATCACACCCATCCATCCATTCATTCACATCTATCTAATTCACATCACATCCATCCATCCAATCATCATCTATCTAATTCACATCTTATCTCATCACATCTATTCACCTCATATTCTCATCACCTCTATTCACACCACATCCACCATCCATTCTTCTCATCTATCTAATTCCCATCACATCTTATCACATCTTATCACATCTATTCACCTCATATTCTTATCACTTCTATTCACATCACATCCATCCATCCATTCGCCTCACATCACATCCATCCATCCATTCGCATCCATCTAATTCACATCTTATCTCATCACATCTATTCGCCTCACATCTTATCTCATCACATCTATTCGCCTCACATCTCATCGCCTCTATTCAGATCACACCCATTCATCCATTCACATCTATCTAATTCACATCACATCTCATCACATCTATTTACCTCTCATCTCATCACCTCTATTCACATCACACCCATCCATCCATTCATTCACATCTATCTAATTCACATCACATCTCATCACATCTATTTACCTCTCATCTCATCACCTCTATTCACATCACACCCATCCATCCATTCATTCACATCTATTTACCTCTCATCTTATCACCTCTATTTCACATCACACCCATCCATCCATTCATTCACATCTATCTAATTCACATCACACCCATCCATCCATTCATTCATATCTATCTAATTCACATCACATCCATCCATCCAATCATCATCTATCTGATTCACATCTTATCTCATCACATCTATTCACCTCATATTCTCATCACCTCTATTAACAGAATTTAAACATAGAATTTAAGAGGATTCTTATTTTTGATATAAAGATTCTTTACGCATCTATTTATGCATACTTCAATTTTAAGGAAAATAACACTTTTGAAATAAAATTAAATCCTTTATGCATCTTTCTATGCATAAATTCAATTTTAATGAGAATAACTCTTTTGAAATAAAAAAAACTCTTTCATGCATCTTTCTATGCATAAATTCAATCTTAATGAGAATGACACTTTTGAAATAAAAATAAATCTTTTATGCATCTTTCTAAGCATAAATTTAATTTTAATGAGAATGACACTTTTGAAATAAAAATAAATCTTTTATGCGTCTTTCTATGCATAAATTCAATTTTAATGAGAATAGAACTTTTGATATAAAAATAATTCTTTTAGAATGCAGCAACGGAGGGAATTACTCTTTTAGAATAACCTAATGACAAACTTTAGTTCCACAAAATTTAAGAAAATTTTGCCATAACCTCCTTTGTATGGCTGACCATTTCTCAATTTTATCATTCAATTTATGACTTGAATTAATCCAATTTGAATTCTAATATCTCTAATCTACTCCATTTTCTAAAAATCAAGAGAGTAAACAATGAAAAGAGTTTAATCAATCTTTTAATTAAACCTTTCAGGATTGAGAAGGGCTGAATTGTAAAGAAGAGAAGGGGGTGGCCTTTCCATCAAGGCATAGCATCAGATTTTAATTCAACATTTACAAAGCATAAAATTTGAGAAAACCATAGATTTAAAAATTCACAATAAGTTAGAATTAAGCTTACATAGAGCTTGTAAGCTTTCCTTTGGCTTGAGGGATTGAGGGTTCTACTCTTGTTTGCAACAAGAGTGGCCACCAAATTCACTTGGAGAGGATTAGGCCAAAAAACAATTGAATTATCAAGAAATTCAATGTTAAATGGCTCAGGACAGAAGCAGAGTAACAGTGCATAAACACCATTAAGCTTTTACAAAGAGGGAGGCTTCTATTTATAGGAAAAAGTGGGCCTCTAACCAAGCAAACTGATTCTAGAATTTTCCAAATCAGTTTGGTCACTTTTTGACCATTTTTAGGTCAGTTTAGCTTACTTTTTGGATCTAGTTGAAACAGGAGAGAGGAGAGATGAAAATATCTCATTATTTGTGAGTTTAAAACTCATCCACACATGTGAAATAGGAGCCTCCTTCATAAGGAAAATTCCCCACATTGAGGTGTCAAAAATGCATCATTTCCTTTAAATATCTCGTCTTTGTTAACTAATAAACCTTGTCGTTAGTCAACTCTTCATCTTATGTGAGTATTTACTCATTTTTGGGGGATTTTCTTTTATTCTTCAATTTATCTCCTCCCTACATTTGTATTAATCTTATTGGTCCATAGGAACCTTAATTCAAAATTTTCTACTAAAAATCTGGACTCTCAGGATAAGGTCCTTTTTACCTATTTTGAATTAATTCCAATTGCACATTGGAAAGTTCTTTTTGAATTTTTGTTTTAAGGGAAATCATTTTAAACACTAGGAGGATTTTTATATCAAAAAATATCTCAATTTTAAATTACCTCTCTCTAGACATTTTCTCTCTCTAGGCCAAAACAGGATCTTTTTTTTATTTCAGAGAGGGGAATAATTATAAGATCAAAAGGGGAGGTTCTTACACCTGTACACCTCAAAAGCTGGAGGGAGGAATCTTACATCCTACCCCACTTAAAAAACGCGAGATGTCCTCATCTCGCAAAACTAGAGGATAACTCTTTTCCTTAAGATCCAACTGATTCTGGGGTTCCTTATAGTCTGGTGAACCCAACTGAATGCTGGGATAAAGATCCCTTATATAGAACTCATCATTAGATAATTATTCAGTCAGATTATAACATTCAAATCCTTATCACAATAATGGTCCATTAGACCGAACTTTCTATCCCAACAGTCCTCCATGGGAATTTTCAATTATACAGATTTTTAATTTGACATCCCTTAACTTAATCTACTGGGTCAAGTGTTAACAGTAGCAATCTATCAGCATAATCCACTAATCTCATAGTGATTTGCTGAAGTCATTAACGTCATTCCAGTTATGAACATCATCACAGGGACTCGTCCCATTCATCCTCATTATGGTTTTGCTTAGCTTATTACATTTCAATCAAAATTCAAGAATCATTATTTTTCAATCAGAATCCAAATCAACTCATCAGTTCTCAACCAGAATTTAAAAATCATATCAACCACATTTGAATTCCTCATCTGGATAGCATTTATGCTTATAATTTCAAGTCTTAGATTTACTCGTATATACTGCCAGTAAGAGCTGCAGTTATACCCTCGATATATACGGGTAGTTCACGATCCTTGGAATTATAAGGTAAATACCATCATGTCTAGGCCTCAAGCAAGTCAGGGATTCCATGCAATTGCGGTACTTCCATTTGAAGACCCAATTACTAATTTATAAATTTTAGTATGAATAACAATTTGTATGAATTTTATCGCGCAATTACAATCTTTTATTACTTCATAAATTTTTGACATTTTTGGCTTCTCGGTTGATCCTCATTAGCCAATTCGCTTTGATACCAGCTGTAAGATCCCTGTCCCCACCGCGCAACAAATTCAGGGGTGCTAGCAGTGGAAGTAGCACTTCTTGCACACGCGCGAGGGAGGGGGGGCAGGGTCCCACACTCGGGGCCTCGCCCACAGATATCTGGACAAGAGACTTATCCATCGGTTGTTCCAAAACCAAACCCGAAAAAACTTTCCTTGCCCGGAAAGCACGGGTGATTCCTCCAGGATAAATGTTTTTCTAACGTAGTCAAAAGCCTTAACTAACTGAACTGATCTGACCGAACCTGTAAGTCCCATAGTCAGATCAGGAAGAAGATTGCACTTGGATCATAGAGACCAATGCTTTTTTCCTCATTGAGAGGCACAACCGTTGATTCTTTTCCATAGAACAATTTTTGTTCGGGATTTACTTCATCTATCGTACCATAACAGAATTGAGTCTCAATTTAGGGATCCATCAGTCCAGCCTAACCCTAACCCCATCCAACAGTCCCGTGGGTTAGCCAACCGCCCAACCACTGTAGTGATGGGATCCAATTAAGAAATTGGTTAGGTTTTGTCCCGGGTACCAGGGAAAAGAGTTCCCAGCCCCCCTAGCGGGATATTCGTGCAAACTTAAAACTAGTCACACCACTTACACACCCAATATGAAATTGCCTTTTTCACAGAATCAGCTTTTTTAAAAAATAATCTTTTAATGAAACCATAGTGTCACTGATTATAATCCTCAAAATCTCCGGTTGAATCCTTATTTCCAATCATTCCTTCATCGGTGTACCTATGGCATCATTGGCAACTAGAACGCTCACCACCTATCCACTCAGGGACCTTTTCGATAGTTCCTGGTTCATAGTAGTAACCCGGCAATATATTCACATATCAAAAATGGAATCTCCGTTTAAGATTAGCAAGATCAACCAACGGATCCATATAAAAGAACCATGGACCAGCAAGGTCAATCAACCAGATCCATGCCCGAATTCAGAAAACAACTCTTACTCCTTGTTCCAATATCTTCCTCCACGATGCACATGTGGGTATCGTCGACGACCCAGAGCCCTAGGACCGTATGGTCAGCACTCTCTAGGATCCTTCGTAGGTGACCTACCGCTTCACTCATAGGCCGCTTCCTTGGTCCCTCATCCACCGTACTGGAAGCTCACCATTTTAATCGAGGCTGGTCAAGACCTCGACCGACGTTGCTATGCGAGATGTCCTCCAATGACTCTCCGTCAGCTGTTGCAACTTTATCAGATTAGGTCTCCATGACCTCATTCACAAGACGGTCAAAATGCTTCTCCAGCATTCTTGACATAAAACAGTCATTTAAAAATAGTTCAAAAATACAGTTTCTATAACGAACTCTCGCCTTTCCACATTACTCCACATCAAACCACATTAATTAGATCCGCATCCATTTCATAAGTATTCCTATTCATCCAATCACATCATTTTCATCTCATCACATCTTTCCTCAATTTATCCTCATCAGATCTCATCCACTCGCATCTACCCATATCCACATCTCATCACATCACATTCATTCACATCTCATCCATTCATCAGACCACATCACATTCACTCACATCTCATCCATTCAGACCACATCACATTCACTCACATCACATCTCATTCATTTTACCTCACATCTCATTCATTCACATCTATCTAATTCACATCACATCTCATCACATCTATTTACCTCTCATCTCATCACCTCTATTCACATCACACCCATCCATCCATTCATTCACATCTATCTAATTCACATCACATCTCATCACATCTATTTACCTCTCATCTCATTACCTCTATTCACATCACACCCATCCATCCATTCATTCACATCTATCTAATTCACATCACATCCATCCATCCAATCATCATCTATCTTATCTCATCACATCTATTCACCTCATATTCTCATCACCTCTATTCACAGAATTTAAATATAGAATTTAGGAGGATTCTAATTTTTGATATAAAGATTCTTTACACATCTATTTATGCATAATTCAATTTTAAAGAAAATAACACTTTTGAAATAAAATTAAATCCTTTATGCATCTTTCTATGCATAAATTCAATTTTAATGAGAATAACTCTTTTGAAATAAAAATAACTCTTTCATGCATCTTTCTATGCATAAATTCAATTTTAATGAGAATGACACTTTTGAAATAAAAATGAATTTTTTTGCATCTTTCTACGCATAAATTCAATTTTAATGAGAATGACACTTTTGAAATAAAAATAAATCTTTTATGCATCTTTCTATGCATAAATTCTTTTTAATGAGAATAGAACTTTTGATATAAAAATAATTCTTTTAGAATGCACAAACGGAGGGAATTACTCTTTTAGAATAACCTAATGATAAAATTTAGTTCCACAAAATGTAAGAAAATTTTGGCATAACCTCCTTTGTATGGCTGACCATTTCTCAATTTTATCATTCAATTTATGATTTGAATTAATCCAATTTGAATTCTAATATCTCTAATCTACTCCATTTTCCAAAAATCAAGAGAGTAAACAATGAAAAGAGTTTAATCAATCTTTTAATTAAACTTTCTAGGATTGATAAGGGCTGAATTGTAAAGAAGGGAAGGGGGTGGCCTTTCCATCAAGGCATAGCATCATATTTTAATTCAACATTTACAAAGCATAAAATTTGAGAAAACCATAGATTTAAAAATTCACAACAATAAGTTAGAATTAAGCTTACATAGAGCTTGTAAGCTTTCCTTTGGCTTGAGGGATTGAGGGTTCTACTCTTGTTTGTAGCAAGAGTGGCCACCAAATTCACTTGGAGAGGATTAGGCCAAAAAAACAATTGAATTATCAAGAAATTCAATGTTAAATGGCTCAAGACAGAAGCAGAGTAACAGTGCATAAACACCATTAAGATTTTACAAAGGGGGAGGCTTCTATTTATAGGAAAAGGTGAGCCTCTAACCAAGCAAACTGATTCTAGAATTTTCTAGATCAGTTTAATCACTATTTGACCATTTTTAGGTCAGTTTAGCTTACTTTTTGGATCTAGTTGAAACAGGAGAGAGGAGAGATAAAAATATCTCATTATTTGTAAGTTTGAAACTCATCCACACATGTGAAATAGGTGCCTCCTTCATGAGGAGAATTCACGACAATGAGGTGTCAAAAATACATCATTTCCTCTAAACCTTGTCCCCTTAGTCAACTCTTCATCTTATGTGAGTATCTACTCATTTTTGGGGGATTTTTTTTAATTCTTCAACTTATCTCCTCCCTACATTTGGATTAATCTTATTGGTCCATAGGAACCTTAATCCAAAATTTTCAGAAAATCTGGACCCTCAGGATAAGGTCCTTTTTACCTATTTTGAATTAATTCCAATTGCACATTGGAAAGTTCTTTTTGAATTTCTGTTTAAGGGGAAATCATTTTAAACACTAGGAGGATTTTTATATCCAAAAATATCTCAATTTTGAATTACCTCCCTCTAGACATTCTCTCTCTCTAGGCCAAAACAGGGTAAAACAAGATCTTTCTTTTATTTTAGAGAGGGGAATAATTATAAGATCAAAAGAGGAGGTTCTTACACCTGTACACCTCAAAAGCTGGAGGGAGGAATCTTACAATGAAGCCAGATAGCTCTATTGAATCTGAGGTAGAAGAATTTCACATACGTCTTAAGGTAAAAGGGACTCCTACCATTCAAGTGAACAAGCTCGGAGAATACTTTGAAGGTGATGAAATTAATGCGGCCTTGCCAATAACTTTTGACAGCCACCAAGTTACAGCCATCTTGGATGGAGGAGCCGGAGTGAGCATTGTGACTAAACAATGCTGAAAAAAATGTGGAGCACCTACCTTGTTAGTTAAACTTGCTCTGATGGAGCCACCACAAGACCCATTGGTCTATTAAAGGATCTTTAAATTAAGATTCTGGGAACCACCTACCGCCACACCTTTTTGGTGATGAATTTAGACGTCAGCCAGTTTCATATGACTGCATCCTTAGTAGACCCTTTATGCAAGAATCCAAAATGATCCATGACGGGGATACTGACCATATCTACATTTGGAGAAAAGATCTCACCTTCAAGATCAATCTACGCACATGGAAGGTGCACCCCATGAGTGGCAGATTGTTTACGGAGGACTTAGTCACAACCACACGAACTACAGAAGTCCATATGTGCTAGACATGCCATAAAGCACTGGAAGATGAAAAGGAGAGTGAGGATTGTGCACCACTCCCAGAGTCAGAAGACTGAGAGAACTGGATGCATATCCTTGCTACACTGGACATCTTGCCTATAAAAACTAGTATGAGATTTGCCACAGTAGATAAGCAAGAGCGTACATCATTATATATACTTAGTTCATTATATCTGCCTAATATTGTGAGGTCCCTCTGTCCCTTCCGTGCATCGGCGGACTCTCGGTAGCTGACAGCGGAAGCAGCCCCCTCATGCACAGGGCAGGGTTTCTCACTCCTCGGGGCCTTGCCCATGAATGTCTAGGCACGAGACTAGGCTGGTGGTCACTTCGAAAACCGAAACTGAGAAAATTTCCCATGCCCAGAAAGCGGGGACGATTCCACCTTTTTGAATTTTCTTAACGAATTTTTCTAACGAGATCAAAACCTAAACTATACTTCACCTGAATAAACCAGATAGAAGGAAACTATCACTGATATAATTTGATCATCTGAGCAATTCAATACTTTTTTCCTAATCAAGATCAGGCAGCACAGTCGTTGATCCACTCAATTGAGAAATTTATCAGGGAATTAACTAACTACTCGAATCCTAGCGTAATCCTAAGATTTTTCAGTTTGATTATTAAAACTCCACTGATTCCAGCCTAACTCCATCTGGCCCATGGGTTAGCCACCACCCTACCACTGGAATCGATAGAACCAAACAAGTACTTACCCACCCATAATTGAATGCCTTTCTTAACTTTAGCTTTAGAAAACAGGTACGCACACACTCCTCTTTAAAACTTTAATATAAAAATAATCCATTGACAAAACAGATATGGTCACAGATTTCATATCTCAAAATTTTCATTCAATCCCTTGTTTCACAAAAAGAGTACCACTCTGGACTCTCTGTTGGGACCAGCTGGTCAACAACGAGATCCAGTAAACAGATTACAATAATCATTTTGTCAACATTCATATATATCTTCCTCCACGACATACGCATGGGTGTCCTAAGTACCACGAGCCCGTGCATCACTTGGCCCGAACCCTCCAAGATCCTCCTTAGGTGTCCTAGTACTTCACTCAGGGACCGCTTCGTCGGCCCTCGCCCATCGTACTGGAAGCACACCATTTTTCACCATACCCAGGTTGGTCAAGACCTGGGCAGGTTTTTGCCACGTGAGCTGTCCCTTGAACACTCCCCGCTCCAGCTGTTGCAACCAAACTTCCCTTCGATAAACACATATGCCAAATGCTCCCTCCAGCATTCTGGCGCTAGCATTCTGGCGTAAGACAGTCCTTTAAGAAAATAGGGTTTCTATGCAAGTTTATAGTTTTGATTTTGTTTTTGAATACAATGGTTATATCTTAATTCCGTATCACAATACTTCTAGATCACAGGTTTGGATTCCCAAGCAGAATTCCTCGAATTCTATAATCTTGATCCTTAGATCAAAATCAAAGGTCTCAACTTAGTTTTAGATTTGATGGGTGATTTGAGTGTATTTTTCCTGAACTGGGCACATCGTCATTGATCGAAACTGACGAAGGAATTAGGTCTTGGTCAAAAGTCTGAATCAGAGTTTGAGTTTGGAAAGGTTCTTCCTAAACGATTTCTCGAAAGGTAATATTTCAATTTCTCTTTTTCTAAATTTCGTTCATTGAATATTTGCTTACAGATTTCTAAACTACTAAACATGAATTCCTAGGAGGAATAAAATAATCATTTATCTCGATCTCCGACTTCGATAGTTTATTTGAATTTTCTCATTCCCATCTTAGTGAATATGAAACGGTAGAATTTCCTCTCACATATTATCTACTTATTCATTTTTTCAATTTTTTGTAGAAATTAATAGATGATTAAAGAGAACCCTTATTTAATTATAAAAATTCTATATGCATCTAATTATGCATAAAATCCAATTCTGATGAAAGTCACACTTTTATCATCATAAAAATCATTTATGATGAAAATCACTCTTTTAACATGAAAGAATTTCTTTTATGCATATGTTTATGCATACAAATCATTTATGATGAAAATCACACTTTTAATATAAAAAAATCTTTTATGCATATATTTGTGCATACAGATCATTTATGATGAAAATCACCCTTTTAATATAAAAGAATTTCTTTTATGCATCCATTTATGCATAAAAATCATTTATGATGAAAATCACACTTTTAATATATAAAACTCTTTTATTGATATATTTATGCATACAAATCATTTATGATGAAAATCACTCTTTTAATATAAAAGAATTTCTTCTATGCATCCATTTATGCATAAAAATCATTTATGATGAAAATCACACTTTCAATATAAAAAAATCTTTTATGCATATATTTATGCATACAAATCATTTATGATGAAAATCACTCTTTTAATATAAAAGAATTTCTTTTATGCATCCATTTATGCATAAAAATCATTTATGATGAAAATCACACTTTTAATTAAAAAAAATCTTTTATGCATATATTTATGCATACAAATCATTTATGATGAAAATCACTCTTTTAATATAAAAGAATTTCTTTTATGCATAAAAATCATTTACTCATCATAATGCGTCTTGTTCATTTTTATCCACCTTAGATTAGTGTTTTCATTAGTTATAGGATTAGTTTATGATTAAGTAAATGTCTTGTTATTAGGATGTGTAGTTAGGAGAGCTCGATCCATAGTTTCAACATGGTATTAGAGCTTAGGTCTAGCTCTCCTAGCTTAGTCCTTTAGTATTATTAGTGATTAATAGGTGTATAGTGCTTGATCATTAAAACTCCTTTGCTCATTTTATCATTAGGGTTTGATTAGGTAGCTATTTTCAATTAGGATTCCTCATAGCTTTCCCTTCATTAAGATTAGAGAGAGGAAAGGCTCCATCACACATTTAAGGGAGAATCAAAATAGCATAAAACTTTTCCTAGAAATAGAGAGAAACATAACAACCTGCTTGCTCTCTAAAATAAAGAGTGTCTTAGTAGCCAACTGTAGTGCAGAGAAGAGCAAGAAAGGCTTTGGTCGAGAAAGAAGAGAGGGGAGATCAAACTTAGTGTGCATCCATAGAGCAAAGATAGCAAAGAAGGTGCAAAGAAGAGAAGTAGTAGCAACTATTGCACCATCATAAGGTGCTCATAGGAGCATCTCCACAAAAATTGTAGCTCATCATGTTGAGCCTAAATTGCATGTAGAATAGCTACCCGCTTCCTCATAATGAGAGTGAGTGCCTCTAAAGCACTTGATTGCTGTCATGTAAGGAACTGCAGCTTGTCCTTCAGGACATTTACAAGCCTTGCACGATCTACCACTAGGAGGGTAGAGCCGAGATCTAACATGGAAAAATGGGAGAAAGTTAAAGCGTGGAGGTGAGAAGGTCTCAGAGGTGAAGCTAGACCACCAGAAGGTAGCTGAGACTTCAAGGATACAGTTGTTGTGGAGTGAGAAGCTCCTACAGAGTCAATAGAGCAAACAAAAGCAGTTGGAGAAGTGCCGCATGTCACTTGAGACTGAAGGACCGAAAGATATACTTGAGATTCAAGGAGCACCACCAAACAAAGTCAAAGAGAAGCCAGTCAAGGAGAAGGAGAAGAAGAAGACAGCCTCCCCCTCCTTTGTGCATCTACACAGGCAGAAGACTATGAAAGAAAAAACAAGAAAAAAAGCACGCCATCACCACAACAGCTGCGTTGAGAAGATAAGGTTTTATTTTTTATTAAAAAAAAACCTTGTGTTTGGAAATTCGAGTGTTCACATGCTTGTGCTTTTTTTTTTAAGGCCTTAAATAAGGGCATGTTCACAACATTATGTTGTGGGTTTTGAAATGTGTGTTTTTGGGCTTAATCATGGGCCTTCACATGTTAGCCATCATCATTAAAATCGTTGTAAGCAGCCAAAATGAGCACGCTAATGCATGTGTGTGAAAGTGTCAACCACCAAAGAGCAACAATCAAAAGAATCTTCGCAAAGCACGAGATCTCGAACATGAAGACAAAGGACATACCCACCTCTCACTACCAAAAAATTGTAAATTTAGCTTCCTATACAAAAAGTGCTTGTAACCAGCCTCTGGGACCGATGACGTACCCAAGCTGGAAATTTATCTCTCACCTAGAGCCAAAGTAGCATTAAGGGGGAGAAGTGCCAAAGTAGCACATGGGCCAAAGTTTCTCATAGCACATAGGGGAATATAGAAGGTAAAGTCAAAGAAGACTTTGTAACCGACATCCAACCACCTTGAGTAGCCCAAAGATTTGGCACCAAGGGAGGGTGTTGAGAAATATGGTGCCATGGAGAAGAAGGAAAATATGGAGAGTGTGAGAAGCCACATCACCTACTAGTGAGAATTATCCCACATGCAAGAGAAAGGCCAAGGTGTACTCTCCTCATATAAAAGGAGGACATTTCAAGCAATGGAATACAAGCACAACATCTCAAGTCTTTCTATGAGTACAAGTTTCCATCTTGTAACCTAACTGAACTTGAGTCTAAACTTAATTAGCACACACTCATCACAATTAGTCTTGTTCATTTTTATTCACCTTAGATTAGTGTTGTCATTAGTTGTAGGATTAGTTTATGATTAGGTAAATGTCTTGTTATTAGGATGTGTAGGAGAGCTCGATCCATACTTTCAACAACTTCAACAATAGCAAACTTAAACACTTTTATGGCCCTCTCACTGAGGCCACCTTGAAGGCCATCCATGATAAAAAAACAACAAAAACAAGACCATGAGGATATGAAAAAAACTATGCAAGAAGAGGCAAAGGTGAGGCAAGCCAAGCTAAGGCAAAAACATGCTATGGTCAACATGTCCCAAATAATCGACTTAGAAGAGGAAGACTGGGAGGTGAAGCAAGCTCGGTTGTGGGTTAGGCATGACCACATTAGCTTTGCCCAAAAATTTTCTCTTGTTGATATAGGGGCTAGTTACAATTTACTATCTTATGAAACATGGTGTTTCCTTCGGGGACCCACATTGAAAGAAACACCTGTCGTGGTCACCACGGTTATCTCACAGCACATTCATTGCATTCGGCACAATCACACTTTTGTTCCACATTGGAAATAATCCCCTGGAAGGGAAGTTTTATGTGATGCCTGTAGGAACTATGAGTAAAGAGATCATCCTTAATAGGGGATGGATGGGCCATAACAAATGCAACATACTGGGATGCACGGACGACCACCCTACAATTGGCTTTTGGCCATGTTACCATCCTAATGAAAGATGAAGAACCAGTTCTGGTCACTCCCCCATGCTAAGAATTCCCACTCCCACCAACCACAAATACCCCAACACCCCACTCTTATCATTCCGTTCCCCCGAAAAAGAGGCCTCTCAACATGCCAATGCCTCTTGCACCCACACAACCACCACACACAGTGGGCAGCGCGCTCTCACATGGTCAAATCACAAGAAGCTGCCACACCACCTTATACTAACCAAACTAACACTGCTAACCATCCTAACAAATCTTCACAGGGTTTGATATCTCACCTGGGTGGTGCCAAAGAAACTTCTTGCAGGATAAGGCTACTATGAGGGAACATCTCCATTGTGGATCCCCAAAAGGTCCCACCATCCCCCTCACTAATGGACCTCCACAGTGTCTCGCCCCCCCAATGTAGGCCCCTCATTCCAAACTCAAGCCTACAAGGTACAGGATCAACACAAATCTACATGCCCTAGGCAATCATACCCTATGGATCCCCAAACCTCTCCAACCTAAACCCCTACCTCATGTGATGCCTCAGTCACCTACCCTTCAATGGAGCCCCAAGGCAACATCTGTCTCGTTTAAGATTACTCAAGAAAAAAGGAAGCAAAAAGTTCTATGTGACAAAGTCACCCCCAAGCCACCGCTGACAAATTTCATTACAGATATGTACCTACAACGTCAGCAATTCCTCCGCCTATCATTAAGAGGCTTGGCTGGACTATGAAACTCCCTTCAACTCCCTCAGCCCCAGCTACTTCCTTACCACTCACATCGGAATCTCTTCAGGAAGTGCTACCCCCTACTTCGCCCCATCACCCAACTAGCATAAACTCTTTTCTTTGGTGAACTAGGCACGCGGTGAGTATAAAACCCTCAATGGGGTGCTAACAACATATAGCCTTAATGTACAAAATCCATGACAGGGTACGCACCCCAAAAAAAAAGAGAGAAAGTGCCACGGCTGTTCCTGTCTCAGAATCAAAGTGCCATGGCCATTCCATTCTCAACCCAAAGCTCGTGGCCGTTCCAAGTTTTACACAGCCATTCCTTTCTCAACATCTAACTTGCCATCGACATTCCCAGTTTGGAATGGTTATTCCCTCTCCGAACCCTACCACGACCGTGCCAACTCTTTTTGCAAAGCGAACGGCCGTTCCAACCAGTCCCGTGGCTATTCGATCATCTTGCCATGCCCATTCGCTTACAGTTGCACATCCATTCCCTGAACTTGCTACGGTCGTGTCTTCTTCACAGTGCTATAAATTTGGGCCCCTCCTCCCATTTTCTCACTTTTCACTCTTAGCCTAGCCAAACTCTTGCAAAATGTTTTCACACACCCTTACCCTCCCAGCCAAGCCTTCACAATGTCTAAAGCTTCTGACTCCTCCCCAGAGGTGCTCCACCATACTTCCCTGTGGAGGAAGAGGCCTACAAGTGGTCGATTCAAGGAGTACGTAAAGCATCCCACCCAGCTCTCCCATCTAGGTGAAGCCCTGATGAAGCAGGTTAATGGACACACCGTCCATTCCCTAATGAAGAACCATTGTAAAGTTGAGCACAAGCTCCTTTACTACACCGGGCCATACTATGGAGCTATTGCAAGCTGACCCAACCGTGGTCCAGAAGTTAGAGCTACTCGGACTCAACCAGCTACCCACACTGGAGCCTTGGGGGCCAGATTTGTACAATGCCTTACACTTCATAGAGACTTATGATGCAAACCAGCATACATGTATTAGCTAGGATATCGAGGGAAGACACCATCCAATCTAGCATCGCATAGGCATTGTGCAAGAGGCATTAGCATTACCACAAGTGCCTTGTCAATTCTCGTAAGATCACTCGTGGCCTATACAGGGGTTGAGTGGGGCAACATTGCCCAGGAAGAACTTGTGATGCCAGCACGTGCCTTGTAGTTTCTCCTCACGAGACAAGGTGGACCGACATGTTTAGAAGGTGCAATCTGACAACCTTGGCTCTCACGTGCACTAGGGCCAGCAGGTAAATTGGGCCGACTATATCTTCCGAGAGCTCCATGCCATCTACTCCACCCCCCAAGGCAAGTTGGCAATCGCCACTTTACTCAATCATCACCAGGGTTCTATATTATGTAGTGGGCTGGGAAGAACTGCCACGAGCCATCTAGTTGAGCAGACCGAATGCCGTACTTGCTTCTGTATACCCTCCATCCACCTCTCTCATTTCCCCACCAGCCAAGAGGCCCCACCATGAACCCGCACCTCCCGAATAGGCACAACTAGCACCAAGCCCTAGGCCCACATAGGAAGAGATTACTGTCGCTAGTTGTAGAAGCCGACAAGAAGGCCGCAAAAATGGAAGAAGATTGCCAGAGGCAAGATGTTTTGAACATAAGTCTTTATGAGACCCCACCCCCCTGACAGGTTCACCGAAATTCCCCCTCATGGTCAGGCAGGGCCCTCCTCCTCTAGTGACACCCAAAACACCATCGATACTCTCCGTTGGGCCCGTACCAGTTTCAGCTCCAGCCTGAATTACGCAGAAAGCATCCATGCGGTCCGGGGAGAAGTGCCCAATTTTGCCCAGGGTTTTGCTAACATGGCCCAAGAGCTCATCCAACAGATAACTGACTACATCTCCCGAAAACAGGAAGTGGCCCAAATTTCATAGAGGGAAATGTTATTAGCCAAAGACCAAGAGCATGCAGTGTCTAAGGCATTCTACTAGACAAACATGCAGTTTATGGAGCTCCAAACAAAGTTTGATCTACAAACAGAACAACTGGGCACGGCCCTTTCCAGAATCACTGAGCTTCAGGAATAGCTTACCCAGGCCCATGCAGCGGCCACGATAGCCCACCACAAGAGCTGACCATCCTCGAAGGACTACATTAGGGGGAAATGAGCTGGGCCCGAACTACAGAGCAAGCTCTCGCCTGCACAACCGAGGTGACTAAGGCCACCCTCAGTCACCTCCGCAAATAGTTCGGCGAGGCAAAGGCCCGGGCTGCCTAGTCACCAACCACCCCATCAACCCCTTCATCTAGCTCAATTGATCATAAGGTGGATGCCCTTATGGAGACTGCAACCGAGCTCCCTATTTTGGCATTACCCCCTCAAACTCCTAGTCAGCTCCTCGAATTACAGTATTGAGCCATCTACCCTCAACCTCCTTTAGCACGATATTTATATTGAGGAGTCCCTCTCCCGCCAACAATTCACCTATGCTCTCTCGAAAATCCCCCTCGATACCCTAAGCCTCATTCCCCATTTTTTCTTCCAGGGGCTGATCACTTTCCAACATCCTCATGACTTCTTTGAACTCTTGTTCCACCCCCTGTCTGCAAGCCAGCCTAACTGCAAGCCAGCCTAACTGCTTGGAGCATGCTACTTCGTTAGGGTTTCCCTACCTTAGCCCCATTTGACCTCATCGAGTTATCCTTACCAGATGGTGTATGCCCTTACCTTTATCTCCCCCTCCTCTCAAGCCAGGCGCTACAGTATCCTTCACCCAAATTGAGGTCATGGAGGCCACTGGCATATGCCAGTTTGATGACATGCACATCACCTTTCCATGGGATTTCAGCGAAGCCGAGGCGGCCCTTGGAGTTACCTTCTTCTATGCCCACGGTGCTCAGCCTGCCGCTCTGCAGAGCTGGCCCTGCTCCTGATGACAATGATGATGGCACAGATGGGAAGGGCAGCTTGCCACCTCCAAACCCACAAGGTTCTTCACCACCGCCCCCTCCTCCCTCATCAGGACCCCCTCATCAGCATCCCCTCACACACAACCACCACCTCCCCCCCCTCGAACACCACCACACTTCCACTTTTTGGTGCCTCAACTTCTTCTCCTGCCCTTCACTTTCCCACTCCACCCCCATCACCCACACCCCCCTCGCCACCTTCACTATCCCTTCACTTAGGTCTGCACTTAGCATTTAGGAATATTCCCTCCGCCTTTACTAGACCCCCACCCAACCTCCGTCATCGACACTCCCCTCAAAGAAGGGGATATCCTGCCACTGCCACCATCTGAGCACAAGGAAGTGGACCCTCCACCGAACCCCTTGAATTGGCATCATCCCCTCGACTGCACGGAGTTTGAGCAAACAAGGCACCATCCTACTCGGTCGACAGCTCCAAGATCACCCCATTACCCGCATCACCAACCGCCTCGATCTCCATATCCTCCGCCCGTACCTGGATGGCCAAACACATGACATGGAGGCATGATCACCCACCCCTAATCTGCGGGCGGCTACCATCGCCCCTCATCGCCCAGCTGCTCGTCCCATCACGCAGCTGGCCTGGCGATGGCCCTTTCTCAGCAGGCCCTTTATTTGGGAAGTTTATTGCAACCGTGCCCCACGCATTGAGGATCAGCCCAGATTACCTCCCCATTCGCAGACCGTGGGCCTGGAAAACCTTCAACGCCGAACAACAAAAGAACCCGAAGTTGCAATTCAACTTCCCTTGGTTCACGCCCCCATCACCACACAGAATCCATGTACAAAAGACACCCCATGGTCAGGCACTTTCACGATTTCATCCACCGCTCTCTACGACCCAACAGTGATTGTAACCATCTACTTCTTCAGCCTTATCATCACTTTGTTAGAGACCTTCCTGACATGGGACCACTTCTTCAAGGGAGCCCAGGGCCTTGCATTTGACATCAACAAGGGGCCCACACTCAAGCAGCTATTCGGCTACTATGAACGTATCATGTGGATGCCTACTTGGTGGCTCCAGACTTTTGAAGACATGATGGTGGAGACAACATTCTGGATGAGCTACCGTGTCTTCCATCGAGCCCCTCCTGCCCCTACTTCGAGATGGGACTTCATCCGCACATACTCTATCTACTCTACAGAGATAACTTTTTGACCAGTTCTGAGGATGGACCTACAATCGGGAGGAGGGTATAATAACCACTCTGGTTAACATGACCTTTCGTGCAGCTACCACATTACTCTTGTAATCCATCTTTTTTTGTAACTATGCTAAGCGCCAATTGTAAATGAGACAAGGGATGACTGAGCTTATGACTTGTGTAATGCTAGTCATAAAAAGGAATTGATGTACATAGAGCTAGTTAAACTAGGAAGACTAGTTTTGGGCCCCCATTTGTAATTGGGTGGCCAGCCATTATAAAAAGTGAGCTCATGTATATAAGACATTTTATGAAAATAATTGGGTGGCCAGCCATTATAAAAAGTGAGCTCATGTATATAAGACATTTTATGAAATATGAAAGGGGACAATCCCATTTGTCTCAATTGAGTTTTGCTTTCTCTCTCTCACTGTCTCTTGAGTTTATGTGAATAGGAATGCTTGTGATGCTTGGTGTATGTGAATAGGAATGGTGTGATGCTTGGTGTATGTGAATAGGAATGGTGTGATGCTTGTGATGCTTGGTGTATGTGAATAGGAATGCTTGTGACGCTTGGTGTATGTGAATAGGAATGCTTGTGATGCTTGGTGTATGTGAATAGGAATGGTGTTGCTCTCCCTTCCCTCCTTCACTCCCTTCTCATTTCTCTCCACCTTGTCTTGTTCGCATACGACTGGCATGAGGTAGTGGTTGAGCTCTCCATAGCTTCTACCCTCTTACTCCTACCTACCTTGTTTGGATCTCTCTTTGTGTGACACAAAGAGAGTGTAGAGTGAGCCCCTAGCAGCCTCACATTGGGGAGTTAACCCTAATAGGGTTGGCCAAGTGCAAGTCATTGGATTCAACCCTTGCAAAGCACTCTCTTCTTCTTCTCTCTTGTGTTTGTGAGGTAGCATGTTAAACTAGTAACACCTGAACACAAATAGAGATGCCAGCTATTGCACAACGAACCTCCTCTTAGTAAAACACATGCCAAATGCTTCCTCCAGCATTTTGGCGTAAAACAGTCCTTTAAATGAAAAACAGAGGTTCCAATGCAAGTAAAATTCCCAGTTTGAGATTGGTTCCACAAAGCCCCTTTTTCCTTAATTCCCAATTTCGAATGAGAATCCTTGATCTCTCATCAGGGTAATATACCCATCATTTGACTGATTGTCCAACTAGATTCTTGGTGATTTCCATCAAAGGAAAACTAGTTTAGTTCAACGATAGTCTATTCTTTGTATTTAGGAACTGGAATTGGTCACGAAGTTTTTGCTTGATTCAGATTGAGAGATGGACAAGTAGGTTTACTGTCCATTCCTCTCATAGTCTAATCATTCGGTTTAGTTCTAACAAGGATTTTCTTCAGATAAACATCTATTTTTGGATAAATACCAATTTAGTGATTTAACCACATAAAATATCTAGAGATATTCTTTCTACCATTTAATTTCTCAACCTTAATTCCCTAGGTGGAATTATGGTGAAAATTCCTCTTTTGTCATTAAAAATTAATTCAAGTTTTTCTCTACTTAAATATCATAAAAAATCTTCTTTTAATTAAATACAATTGTCCATTTTTTTAAATAAGCTTAAAATTTCTCTTTTTCTCATTTAATGAGTGTAATCCAAATGTCATGGGAATTCATCTTTTATCATAAAATAAATCTATCTAAATTTTCTCTTTAAATTAAATAAAAATATTCAATATTCCAAATATACCAAGAATACCTCTTTTTTCATTTAAATGATTGAATTCCAAATATTATGGGAATTCTTCTTTCATCATTTAAATTTATTCATGCATAAAATAATTTTAACTAAAATTTCTCTTAAAAATTATATAAAAATATCCATTAATCCTAATATGATAAGAATTCCACTTTTTCCATTTAAATGATTGAATTCTAGTTATGATGGAAATTTTTTTTAATCATTTAAATTTTTCTTATACATAAAAATAAATTTAACTAAAATTTCTCTTAAAATTGAATAAAAATATCCATTAATCCCAATATGACAAGAATTCCACTTTTTCCATTTAAATGATTGAATTCCAAATATGATTGGAATTCCTCTTTTATCATTTAAATTTATTCATGCATAAAATAATTTATCTAAAATTCTTTTTTTAATTTTAAATAAAATATTCATTATTTTAATATTCCAAATTTTCTCTTTCTCCATTGAAATACATGGATCTCCATTATCATGGGAATTCCTCTTTTATCATAAAAATGAAATTACTAAAAAATTCCTCTTTTTCTCTAATTAACTATTTATGCATAAACATTAAAAATTAATTTTCCATGGATATGATGAGAATTATTCATTTAACATAGGATGACTAATCCTAGAATATGGTAGGAAGTCCTCTTTTCACATTATGCATAAAAATGATATATGTATTAATTTCTAAAATTTTTACCATAGCTCTGCTGATAATTTTTAATAATTTTGAAAAGCATAAGACTTAGTAATATACTTATGATAGATTAACTATCAATAGATCTAAATCATAATTTATGTAACATAAAAGCATTAAAAATCCATTTCTTTAGCCTCTAGCTTGACTAGCATAGAGTTTGTTTTTAGAATTAAGAATTGCTCCATGAGAAGCATCATTTGAATAGAGAATTGGTCATCGGAATGACCATTCTTTCGGGGAGAGAGATATACTTAAAAAACATCCTAAATTAAGCATAAATGTAAACTTTTTATGATAAATCATTAGAATTCATTAGAGAGCTTCATTTGCATTGAAAAACCATTCATTTGAATACTTCTCAAGCTTGAGAGGGTTTGAGAAGTGAAAAACATTTAGAATAGTAGAGAAAAAACCATAGTCACATCTTACCTCTTGTTTTGCTTGCTTCTCTAATCTTAGAAGAAGCCCCGAACCAATCAATTGGTTAGTATGTTGAGAGGAAAGCTCCAAGGAAGGTTGAAGAGAGAGAGAAGCTCCAATCTTTCCAAATTGTAGAGGATTTTTAAAGGATAATAGAAAATATGCTTATTCTAATGTAATATTGGCATGGTCTAGGTCATCACAGATGAGAATACAAAAGAATGAGGGTCTATTTATAGGTGAGGGAGGCCACTAATTGAGTCCAACTAAGTTCTAGAATTTTCCAGCTTCCGTTTGGTTGAATTTGGACAAGATTTGGACCAGTTTAGCTCCCTTTTTTGATCCAATTTGATCCAGGAGAGAGGAGAGATAAAAATATCTTAATATTTTTGAATTTAAAACTCATTCCCATGTGTGAAATAGGCACCTCCTTGAAGTCTCCCCCCTCCTTACCAAGGTGTCAAAAATGTATCATTATTCCAAAATATCTTAAATTTTTAGTAATATCTCATAGTTTTTAAACTAATAAATCTTGTACTCAGTCAACTCTTCATCTTATGTGAGCATTTACTCATTTTTGGGTATTTTCTTTTATTCATTGGATTTATCTCATCCCAACACTTGGATTAATCTTATTGGCCCATAGGAACCTTAATTGGACCATAATCCAAAAATTTCAGAAAATCTTGACCCTTAGGCTAAGGTCTTTTAAATCATTTTTAATTGATTCCTAATGCACCTTGGAAAATTTATTTTGAATTTCTGTTTTAGGGGAATATATTTTTGATATTTGTAGAATTTTATATCGAAAAATATCTAAATATTGAATTACCACCCTCTAGAATTTTTCTTCTCTCTTGGTAAAAACAAGGAAAAATAATATTTTCTTGTATTCAGAGACAGGGAATTGAGGTAGAGCCTATTCATTATTGAGGCTGAGGAGGAATCTTACATTACATATAAAGTTCATGTACTCATTCATATTCACAAGTAGATAAGCATCTTTTATAGAAAGCTTTGCATCATCAATCTCCATAAGTGTAACTAATGACTTGCACTTAGTCATGCCAAATTCTTTATAAATTTCTCCTACATAATTTTGCTGAGAAATGAAGAATCCATCTGACTCTTTCTAGATCTTAATCCCCAAATAGAAATACATAAGCCTAAGGTCTGTCATTTCAAACTCTCAACTCAACATCTCTTGTGTATGTTGGATCTTCTCTTCATGGTTCTCCATCATAATAAGGTTATCTACATACATGATAATGATCATATACCTACCCTACTTGGAGAAAATATACTTTATTATCTAAATAATAAGGTTATCTACATACATGACAATGATCATATACCTACCCTACTTAGAGAAAATATACAAAGTTACATCTGATTGGCTTTTAGAAAGACCAAGACTGCATAGGCGGTACCACTTTTCTCCTTTTTACAAGGCTTTCACAAGTAGTCCTTTAGGGTGTAAAAGAGGCATTTTTTTAAATGTGGGAATGAATGTTTAGGAGTTTTAAAAACTTCATGATTAAAAAAACACTTCATGATGAAACGTTATGTGGTGGTGATTTTACTAGTGGCAGCAGTGGGACATGTGCCAACTACCTCTTTCTTGACTCTCTCTCTCTCTCTCTCTCTCTCTCTCTCTCTCTCAAGCTTGGTTCAGACTGTGGTGGCTGTAGCTCTCTCTCTCTCTCTCTATCTCTCTCTCTCTCACGCAAAGTCATCAGAGAACTAGTGGGCTACTGGGTCTAACCACCATGGGAGGTGTAGGATTTACATTTTTCCTCCTTCACCAACATTGTTGGGAGAGTACAACCTATTTTGATGAAGTCAAGAATACATATGATTCTAGTCATGGATAAAAGGGAAAACCAAAAAGAAAAAATAAATGTAGAACAAACACTATACCTATGGGGACCTGAGGAGGTGCAAAACATTAGAACAGTAGGTTCAGCTCTCTCTCTCTCTCTCTCCAGGTGTACTTTATGTGACACACCTCTTTTTCTTGAATTATTTGTACAGAATGAAAACTCCTCTTAGAAAGTGTGCCAATAAAAACCTTCCATATCCCCTTGATGACACAAGAATAGGAAAGTCATCATCAAAAGCTCCTTCCCAAGGTACGGTGTTTCTATTAATATTAGTTTAAATGGCTTATTCTTTCATGGTTTCTACATGATTCTAATTGAGGCAATCAGTCCCGATTCTTTGTCATGTTCTATGGTTTTCTATGCAGGGAGTGGTAAGTGATCTTGCTGATCTTCAACGGAGATTCCATTTTGATATGTGAATATATTACCGATTACTATGAGCTAGGAACTATCGGAAAAGGCCCCTGAGTGGATAGGTGGTGAGCGTTTTGGTTGCCAATGATGCCATAGGTACACTGATGAAGGAATGATTGGAAATAAGGATTCAACCAGAGATTTTGAGGATTATGATTAGTGACACAATGGTTTTATTAAAAGATTATTTTTTAAAGATAGCTGATTCTGTGAAAAAGGTAATTTCATATTGGGTGTGTAAGTGGTGTGAGTAGTTTTAAGTTTGCATGAATATCTGGCTAGGGGGCCTAGGAACTCTTTTCCCTGGTACTACCCGGGACAAAACCTAACCAAATTCTTAATTGGATCCTATCACTACAGTGGTTGGGCGGTTGGCTAACCCACAGGACTGGATGGGGTTAGGCTGGACTGATGGATCCCTAAATTGAGACTCAATTCTGTTATGGTACGGTAGATGAAGTAAATCCCGGATAAAAGAATCAACGGTTGTGCCTCTCAATGAGGAAAAAAGCATTAGTCTCTATGATCCAAGTGCAATTATTTTCCTAATCTGACTATGGGACTTACAGGTTTGGTTAGATCAGTTCAGTTAGTTAAGGCTTTTGACTACGTTAGAGAAAAATTTATCCTGGAGGAATCGCCCGTGCTTTTCGGGCAAGGAAAGTTTTTCCAAGTTTGGTTTTGGAAGAACCAATGGATTAGTCTCTTGTCCGGATATTCATGGGCGAGGCCCCGAGTGTGGGACCCTACCCCGCGCAAGAAGTGCTACTTCCGCTGCTAGCACCCCTGAATTCATTGCGCGGTGGGGAGACAGGGATCTTACAATGATTAGGTCACAAGATTGAGACTTGTACTCATATAGAGGCTTAAGAGCTTGCTTAATATTTCATTGTTTGAAATGTCCCCTCTTTATATGGGTGGGTACAACATTGGCTTTGCTAGCTCATGTGGGATAATTTAGCTTTGCTTGTGTGGCTTCTTGTTGCTAGACAATATCTTCTTTAGCTTGCTAGACAATATCTTCTTTAGCTTACTCAACTCACTTTCTATCTCTTCCTTGTGCTCAATGGCACCAAATTTCTCAATGCCCCCCCTTGGTGTTATTTTCTTAGGCTACTACAAGGTGGTTAGATGCAAGGTTTACAAATGCTTTACCCCCCTTAATGTAGGTGGTAGGTGGATTGGCATTTGGACTTTGGCATGGAACATCTCCCCCTGGGTACTTTATTAGCTACTCTCAAGTGGTCAAGAATGTTTACATTTGCACCACTTTCCTTAGGTTCTCTATGGCTTCTCTTAGGTGGTAATCGTACTCTTAGAAACACATAGATTTGCCTAATCATTTGGTGGCATATGAATTGATTAGGTTAGGGTAGTAGTTGGTAGATCCTTTGTTGCTCTAAGGGTTATTGCTTACTTAAGATCTCCTTACTTTTTCTTATGAAGATCCCTTGTTTCTTCTTTCATGCTTCATATCGATGTCATGTCGTTGTTTGTATTGTTGAATTCTTCTTAGCTCTTGTTATTTGCTCTTTGGCTTGATAGTTGGCTCTTTGACTGCTTGTCCTTACTTGTCTTCGTGTCCACCTTTTAATATTGTCTTATTCATTGTGCCTTTGGTGTAGACTTTATCTTTGATGACACTTGATGCTTCTACTTGGTGCTTTGATGCTTTGTTCTTAATTTCCTTATGTTCCTCTGATGCATTATGTGTGGATGCCATGATGTGTGTTGTGGTCATCTCATACACTTGTGCTTTGGGCATGTTTAGGATAGTATTTAATGCATCTTTTCTTTGCTTTTTATGCTTATGCACGTGTATTTTTCCATGTTTGATTTCCCAATGATTTAACCCATGTTCTCTTGATTTTCTTGCAATGATGATTTCAAGCTGATTGAAATGATTAAAATGCAAACTATGTGCTAAAAATGCACTAAAAAGTGCGATGAAAAGGTACTCAAATTGAGTAAGGTAAACTGGTGCAATGGATTTTGATGCAAGAGAGAACTTCCTACAATACATTAATACTCAAATTATCCAATTTTGACATTAATTTGGCCCAATTTTATTAATGATACACTAATCATAATGATTAGTGCTTAATCAAAGTGATTAAGGGTAACAAAATTTTGAGGTCAAAATTGAGCTTGTTGGTGGTGAAGATTTTGATGGGGCTTTTGTATAGAGTGATTACTCTTAATGAGATGAAGAGGCTCAAGTCAAAAAAATCAACTCAACTTGTCAAAAATTGGCGCAAACCGGTCCATAGTTGCGTGACTGGTTATGTGCTTGCCTCAGCCACTTTGCTACACCAAGTGAGAAACCTTTGGTAAACCTCTTGCTTAAGTCATGGTATTAGTTCAGCTGGAAGGGCTTGGCCTAATTTTTAGTGTGCGTGGAGAATGGGCCTTTAGTATCCAATAGCCTACGGAGCAAAAAACAACACAACTAGTGCAAATTTGATGACCTCCTTGGCTGCAGGGTTACACCCTAGAGTGTGGTTCTTCTCCTAACATTCTTGGAAAATGGCTAAGGTAATGAGGACAATGGATCTTGGAAAATTAGAGCCACAAGAAGGGTAAGAGGATATGCTTCAAATTAGTGTAAAATATTGATTAGTGAAGTGTTTAGACTAATCTACATTAAAATTAGTAATGTGAGGATAGGGGAGGCTCTGATACCATGTTGAGAAACATGTGTATCTTGGACATGTGCATGGCTATGGTGATTAGTACTAATCCTACATTAGTCTAGTGATTAAACTAATCTAAGGTGGGTGACATCTAAGCATACACATAATAATAAATTGCTAAACTAATTAAGTAGGAGACTTAAGCACTATTAGGTTACAAGATTGAGAATTATACTCATATAGAAGCTTAAGAACTTGCTTCATATTTCATTGCTTGAAATGCCCCTTTTTATAAGGGTGGATACAACATTAGCTTTGCTAGCTCATGTGGGATAATTCAGCTTTGCTCATGTGGCTTCTTGCTAGATTATATCTTCTTTGACTTACTCAACTCATTAGGAGAAATATGGGCTCTCCATTTTTCCCCTTAAGGGCTTTCTCTCTGTTCCACATGAACCAAGGAAAAGTGGTGAAAAAATGTTATAATATCTCCATTATCTCTCCTCTTTTAGAATCAAGGAGATCTCTTTATATTGTTTTTATAAAAGATTCACCTATTATTTTATTGTATTATTGTCTCATGTCCAAAGTTAGGACCACCTGTCCTCAAAATTCTCAAATTTGAAATAATAATATTCTATTTGATTTAAAAATGTGAAGCATCTAAGATGTGACACTCTTAAATAACCACATGACTTTTCAACTTCTAAATCCTTCAAAATAGATTGCATTTATGTTTTTCAAAATGGGAGAAGTTAAAAAACGGAATAACTTGATGTAGACATCACATTTTTGAATTTCTTTTTACCCACACCTACCTCTATGCTCTAAGATTGCGGCTGTTAAGTTTCATCATTTTTCATTAAGTATAGAGGGGTTTATGAATTTTTTCTTCATTTAGAGACTTCTCTAGATTTTTAGAATATGGTTTTCAGTGTAGGGCGATTTTAGTATGCTTTGATGAGATATGGCTTTAGGTTTTTCACTTTCCCTACTTTGTACAGAGAAAATTCAAATTTGTGTTTTTTTTCTTTAGTATCTATGCTCAAAAGCTTTCTTTCCGTCCTAAACCATGTTAAAGACTTTAGATCTTGGGTTTCTTCTCTTCTGTAAACAAAGAAATTGAAGGGTATGCTGATTATTTGGTGCCATTTAGTCGGAACCACATATTCATCTTTCTCTTTAATCATCTTTCTATTCATTAATCTCTGCAAAGAATTAAAAAACAAGAGAGCAATGGAGGTATGTCCATCTTGTTATCTATTATGTTGTTTTGTTATGGTTTAATTTTATCTTAGTTATTATGTTTTCTTTTCTATTTAGACCATCTTATAGTTCTGAATGTGATTTAGTCATGTGTGAAATTGAAGATAACAGTTGAGTTTAATGATGTTATTTCTGTGTTATTTGGATTGTTCATTAGTGATTTTTTGAGTGTGTTATTTCTCATTTAAGTTGTGTTATTTATTAATTTTATAAGTTATACAAATTTATAAAAGCTAATTTGGGATTAATAGTTGTGTTTAATGATGTTTGCTTTCCTATTCTGACCATCTTATTATTCTAAATGTCATTTAGTCATGTGTGAAATTGAAGTCAATAATTAAGTTTCATAATCTAATTTCTATATTATTTGGTTGAAACAAGTGTGTTATTTTGATTAAAAGTTATGATTTAGTTCTAGGTTATATTGAAGTTATATTTGGTTAATGTTGTGTTCAATAATGTTATTTCTAGTTAAAGTTATGTTATTTGTTAAATTTTTGAGTTGTACAAATGCATAAAAGCTAATTTTTTGTTAGCAATTGTGTTTTGTCCAAAGCTGTAACATACCCATCTTCACTGATAAAGAAATGTTCATGTAATAGATAAATTTATGAGTTTTTATGGTATAAAAATCAATGATTTCATTAATTGAGTCATTTCTACTTAGAATCTTCAAATTCTGAGTCCAAATTTGGAATCTGCGTGTGATTTTACCCTAATATAGGATTTTACAGCATCCAAAACGGACACCGAATCAAGCTTATACGCGAATTTCAGTCATTTTAGTTAAAAAGTGACGACCTTTAAACCTTAATAAATGCACGACCGGGCGTCCGATTGATGAACGGTCTGAACCCCAATGATCAAGAGAACCTCCTGGACAAAAAAAAAAATTTCGCCCCCCTCGGGGCGGTCCGACACGCAAATCGAGGCAGACGTCCCAAATTTGGATACCCCGTCCCAAAATTTGGTCCGTACACACTTACTAGGACGCCCGTACGATGGCCGCCCAAGAACCAAAGGACGTCCTCCCACTGTGTGGTCCACACGTACCCTTACGTGGACACCCATGCTGCCCCAGACCAGATAAGGTACATGCGTACCACTCCTTTCCCTGGCAACCGGCATCGTACCTTTCCCCTAGACCCATGCAGGCCACTGATCCATAGCCTTTGATGGTGCACCGTCCTTTCGTCCTTGCTTTGCGCAGCACCCATACCCTCACCCCTCAGCTATATAAACCCTCGAGGTGCTCCACAGGCAGCACGTATTTCTGTGCAGCATATGCCCTGTTGTACCGCCGTCCGTACCGCCGTCTGTCCCTGTGTAGCATACTTGCTGCAGCACAGCCGCCCTTGCAGCCACCCCTCTCACACCCCCTCATTTGCCTCTTTGCAGATAAGCCAATTTTCCTCCATCCCCCTCTTGCTAGGAGGTAGTGTCCTTAACTGTTCTCCCCCCCCCGGTGTGAATAGACTTACAGTAGCCCTCTCAGCCCTCCTCCACGTTTTTGGTCTTAAGGACATCTCACAATTCCCCCCCCCATTTGCGTAGACTTTAATAAAGGGATTTTTGCCTTTAGATAGAGTTCATACGCTCTCATACGGTGAGCAAACGATCTCAAAATTGAGATCCGACTGAAGCGTTTCGACCGCAGCAACAACGAGCTCTACAAGTTGACATCCAAAATGGCCCCATCCCGAAAACGTCAGAATATTGCCCCGAGAGGAGCACGCAACAACGAAATTAGGGAAGATGCTCCCGATGCGGCTCCAACCCTCCCGCTTCAAGCTCCTCAAGTAAATGGTGGCCAGGTTAGCTTGGTTATATTTTAAAGAAGCATTTTTTTTCTTATTAGTGCTAATAAATGTGTATCTTTTCCTTTTAAATTAATGACATAAAGTTGTATGAAGTTATGAATTGTGTGATGTTGTATTCAATAAATTGCATTGAAATTGTTATCTTTAAAGAGTGCAATTTCCCTAGCTTCAACGCTAACTCCGTTTCGTGCTTGTGTAGCCGGGCGGCATCGTTAGCAAAGCCCGGGATTGACCCAAGGTATTCCTCATACCATTGGGAGAATAACGTTTGCCGATTGAGGCGAGAGGTTATGATGCTGCCTAGTTCTAAGGGCCCAAGCTAGTGCGGTGAATAAGCCCACCCTAGTGCGCAGACATCAGTCTGAGGGGCGGGAGGATCGAGCGATGGAGCCTGAGAGGGCGACAGGTCGGCTCGCGAGCGGCCGACGATAAGGTGTATGGTCCCGTAGGGTTTTGCCCAACATGTAGAGGCTGGAAGGCCGAATTTTAGATCATCGACGGAATAAAGGAAAAGAATAAGAGGCCAATTTGGCTTGTATGGAATTTGATTCATGTATCAACTTTTATATATATATATATCTTGTCTTTGGCATGATTGTATTGTGTAAAAGGGCTGTTTTAACAAACCTTGTGAAAAGGACCGTAATTAAGGAACATGTTTATTTATGTCAAACAGTGTGGTAGGATTAATTAGAAAACAAATTGATGCGTGAGTAGGGTGGAAAGTGGGAGGATGGAATGCCTCGATGGCACCATCCTACGGACGGGTGGACCCGATTAGTCGGGTAGCTTTCCAACAGATTAAGTGAAAGCCCTATGCTAGATAATTAGGTTCTTGGGCAACTCTATTCTAGAAGACTAGGTCAGCGGCTGTGCCTTGCATGGATGAGGAAAAAAGCGTTGCCTCTAGAAATCAAGTCTAGTAGTTGCCCAATTTATGATAAATTACTCTATGGGTGACTTGACTTTTAGAAGATCACGCTTCCCCTGTGGGATAGGACTAGGTCTTACCTATGAATTGTATCCTTGAATCTCTACATGGTCAAGGTGTCGATAAATAGGAAATTTTCTCCAAGCTAAGACTTAGTGGACTATCTTTAGTGTTTCCCCTATTTATAGAAGGGGGAACCTTACAAAAGCTAATTTTTGGTTAATAACAGTGTTTTGTCCAAATGCTAATTTTAGGATGTAGCTCGGAATAGGAAGAGAGACATTCACTTCCAATTGGGACGCGAGGATGCACCACTATATACAAGAGAATGACAACAAGTGAAAAGCAACTAGAGCTAATGAAACAAGAGAGAAATGCAAGAAAAAAACTATCTTTGGGTTAAGGGATGTATTTACCCACCCGATCCAATTACTCAAAGTCCTCCACAATTTAGTGGGCTTACATCTTTCATTAAGTATGTGTGTAAAGGCAATGCAGGGATATTGGGATACACTAAGAGGCTAACAATGCAAGCTCATAGTGTTTACACATCTGTTCGATGCACCATAATGGGCATGGATGCAAGGATCAAGGAGCTTGCAAAATCACTAAGCGAAAAGGAGAGAGAGAATCAAAGTCTACAAGATGCGATGCATGTTATGGAAAATGCGGTGCATGGATGTTGTCGAGATAGACAATGAAGAACTGCTGCAAAATGCACAGTTTGGAGAAAGAGAACAAAAAGATGGCAACAATGCTTACAAAGACCGTTGTTCTTGGACCCTCAACGAAAACTAGAGAAGCACGTGAGCATGTGAGATTGCTCAAACCACTTCATCAGTTGAACAAAGGGAGTGGGCAATATAATTAGCGGGTCTATGCACAATGTGTAAACATGAAGAATATGTTTTCCAACCAAGTGAAGAGGTTGATGATGCAATTGCAAAGGTCCTAAACAAAGGTATGGCGAATTCTGCATTGGAAAACCCCAAATTCAAAACCATTGGTGATGATGCCGCAAGAGTATGCTTGAAGGAAGTAAGCAATACCTTCACAGCCATAGATGCTCAAGGCATATGTGACAAGGTAGGGATTAGCTCGAATCCTATGCTCTAATTTATAAGAAATTGGATGTAGGGTTTAAGGTTGTTCTTAACAACAGATAGGTGGTGCCCATGTCTAAACCATTCCATGTGAAGCAGGCATGGAAAGATCTTAATGCAAAAGTCTTAGACACAATTGGTGACTCAATACATTTGGAACAAACACAGATGCTTAAGTCTGGATCAAAGGAAGTGCCCTTCAAATTGCATGTAGACAATAACTTTATATTGGATGTATGTAAGCTACAAGCAGCAATGGTGAAGTTCTACAACATGTCTATCTCGCGAGAAGAGTGTAGAGGTAAGCTTCAATTTGTTTTGAAGCTTGATAAGAGTGAAGTCTTTCAGGGCCAAAATCTTGAACGTGTTAGCTTGACACTAATGAATAGGGCATTGGATCCCAACATCAATTCAGAACATCCAAAATATTAAAGTGTGCAATCGAAGAATGGAATACGGTGGCTTGCCGCATTTGAGTTACCAAAGGAAGACCATGAAGTACTTAAGATTTTTTTTAACTTAACAGAGATACAGATATTGTATGATGGAAAAACAATGGTGACGTTTTGCATGTCGATGAATTTGGTGAATATGAGGTAGAATGGCATCTTGCTGGCGATTTGAAAACATTGAAATGTATATTTGGTGTTTCAAATTCAGCATTAGCTGAGTTCCCTTGCTTATATTGTATGCAATCCAGAAAGAAAGGAAAGGATGGGAAGAAACAATGGATTGCAAAGGACAGGGCAATGTGGTGCTCTAACAGGTGACCAGTATGTTCAAAGGAATGGAATGTTGGTGCCATTAGATCCTAAGTGGGATCCTATTTTAGAAATACCCTTAACAAGGTTCCACTTTTTCACCTTGCATTGCATAGTAAGGATAATAGAAAAGTTGGTTTTTGAGTACGTGTGTTTTGTCTACAAGGTGCAGCCTGCTTCAGATGCCGATGCAACATGCAAGAAGGTAGAACAAGTCTTATCTGATGTTGGATTACACCACACCCAAGTAGAAATAAAAAAGGATGAGAAAAGTCAGGAAAGAGTGGAAATTTACCATGCAAACCGTGTTTTGGGGGATCGAAGGCTAGGAAATTCTCATTTCCACCAGGAGATGATGATGGTATGTTGCTTGTAAAACAATAAGAGACGTACAAAGGATGTAAAAAGCTACACATGGTTGTCCCCTGATTGGAGAAATCAGGGACTATACCCACCCTCACTGCCTGTGGTTGAACGCCCAAGCCCGTGAACTCCCAAGATCGGGCATCCCCAAGTCGGCATCCTCACTGTGTGAGCCCCAAGATCGGGCATCCCCAAGTCGGCATCCTCACTATGTGGACCCCAAGATCAAGCATCCAAAAGTTCATGAACCTCAAGGATGGCACCCACAAGGCCAACCACCAGCCACACAAACTAGGAATCTCCGGCGACACCACTTCCAAGTTTGGCTACCCACTTGACTGATGAAGCGTCGCCACCTACTCATCGGCGCCTGGCTGAAATACCAGTGCGCCTGTGAGGAAGGTGAAGGCCACCATACTCAAAGGCATGGAAATACAAAATGACAGAAAAACCAGGGGAGTTGCACTTGAGAAGAAACACCACTTTGCATTGCTTAATATAACCTCGTGTGGATAATAATGCTTAGTAGGCCACGAAGAAAAACTCAACAAAAAATGATACTAGGGGGATTTAGTAAGGGGGAAACTATGGAAGCTCAACCCGGGTGTGCCAAAATTTTTTTTTTGGGTTGGATGGTGGGGATGCCCAAATTGTGGGATGCGCCGTGGGTATGGGGATGGGGTGTGAGACTAGGGATGCACAAGGGGGAGGTGAGCGGGGATGCACGAGGAAGGGAAGTGGGGGGTTCACAAGATGGTGTGAGGGGATGGGGTGCACTAGGGGTGGCCATGAGGATGGGAATGCACGAGTGGGGTTAGGGCGGATGCGCAAGGGGGTGAGTCCGGGGATGCACAAGGGGGGCCCATAGCAATGATGGGGATGCGCAAGTGGGGTGCATGGAGATGCAGGGATGCACGAGTGATATCCATGGGGATGCTCGGAAGTGTCGGGGTGCACAAGTGGTATCCACAGGGATGCACGGAAGTGTGGGGATGCACAAGATTGGGATGCACGATGCACAAGTGGGGTGCACAAAGTGTGGGGATACATGAGTGGTATCCGACGACGGGGATGCACAAAGTGTGGGAATGCACAAGGGGGATGCACGGGAGTGTGGGGATGCACGAAGTGCAGGAATGCACTATGGGGATGCTAAGTGGTATCCACGGGGATGAACGGTGGAGTGTGGGGATGCACAAAGTGTAGGGATGCCGAGTGGTATCCACGCGGATGCACGGGAGTGTGGGGATGCACAAAGTGCGGGAATGCACAAGGGGGATGCATGGGGTGGGGATGCACGAGAAGTGTGAGGATGCACGGAAGTGCAGGGATGCACGGGGTAGGGATGCATGGGATGCACAAGATGGGGCTGCATGGGATGCACGGATGGGGATGCACGAGGGGGTCCACGGTGAGGAGATGGGAATGCACGAGGTGGGGATGCACAAGGGGCATGCATGGAAGTGCGAGGATGGACGAGATGGGGATGCACAAGGGGATGCAAGGAAGCGGAGGGATGCACGGGATGGGGATGCACAAGGAGGAAGTGCGGGGATGCACGGGGTGGGGATGCACGGGATGGGATGCACAAGGGGGATGCATGGAAGTGCGGGGATGAATGGGGTGGGCAATGTTGTGTCCTTGATGTGATGTATCAGGTTTTTCCATTGATTTGGATATATTAAGTTTTCTTCATTTTCAATGTTAGTGTATATTCTTATATTTTCATGGAAAAAAAAGTGTAGGTGCTTTTGTATTTGCATGTGCAGGTGTATATTCATAAATTTTCTCAGAAAAAATTGATGCATGGTGTGTAGTGATCATAATGGGCTGAAATTTATTCTATGCATAGATTATGTGGCTTATATCATGAGCATGCATGTGCATGTGCAAGCAAGTCCATGTGCATGTGCATGTGCAAGTGCTATTTTATACGATAATATTATTTTTTGTAAGAAAAAAATGATGCATGGTGTGTAATGATCAGAATGGGTTGAAATTTGTTCTGTGTAGATATCATATGGTTTGCATAGCCTATATAAAATATTAGACCCATCAAAGGCCTATAGGGCCCTTGTTCGAAGGCTCGCATGTCGAGGCCTTCTTTTTTTAAAGTAGGTCTCTACACGACGCGAGCCTTTGGACAAGGGCCCTATAGACCTCTGATGGGGCTGATATTTTATCCAGGAGGTGGTCTATGATACTTCTATGTATACATAAAATTTGAGCCCATTCTGATAAGGAAAAGTATTTTTTAAAATTAAAAATTATCAAATTTATGTATTAGGTATTTTTTAAAAAAAACTACATCTATAAGTATGGAAGTGACCCTCGTTTCTCATCTTTCATTTCTCTCCCTCAACTCCAAGAGCATGTCTCACACAAAGAAAACTAAAAAGAGAGTTTGGATCCCCAAGGTGGGACATGGAGTACCCCCCGTCCAACCACCGCCCACAACAACATCGCAAGCGCAGGTGGAGGCCTGGCACTGTGGCTCTCCGTGAGATTAGGCAATACCAAAAGACAGTCGAGCTGCTCTTTCTGAAGTTATCCTTCCAACGTGTGGTACGAGAGATCATACAGGATCTGCAACTCTATCACGACATGAGGTTCTGGGTTCGCGTAGCATCCAGTACCTACGTGGTGGACAGCTTAGGCCTTAGAGGCACTCCAGGAGGCTGCGGAGGGATACGTAGTGGATTTTTTTGGTGACATGGTGTTTGCAGCTGTCCATGCGAAGAGGGTCACCATCACTAAAAAGGACATGCGATTGGTGCGACGCATGCAACGCTGGAGAGATCCTCTGGGCCAGGATCTTTAGTTATATTTGTGCATGAATGTAATTACATTCATGCAACGCTGGAGAGATCCTCTAGGCCAGGATCTTTAGTTATATTTGTGTATATCTTGCATGAATGTAATTCTCAAAAGCTATGTAAAGCTCAATGAAATATACAAAGTTTTTTGCTCTTATCTTGTGGTGCAAATTAGTCTCTTTTAATTTCAATTTATATAATTTGTTGATTTATTTGTCTTCAAATGGCTAGAATTTTCATTTAAGATACGTGTGTAATTTGAATTTATTTTCTTGAGTCAACTAATAAAATACATTACAAGACACGTATTAAACAAAAAGACCTCGCAACCCAAATTTTCATTCGTAGCATAAAAAATTACAGTCATCAAAGGTTACATAGTCATCATGGAGGCTTCTTACTACGAGGCTCTCTAGACTCTGAAGCTGCCTTGATGGCTGGAATCAAAACATTGAACCCTGCAAGCTTTGTCCTGATGATGGTGGGATTGTGTACCCCATAACAATGCAACGAGCCACCACAGAATGTAAGGGGGACCACCTTTGAGTCGAGAACAAATAAAGCAACTTTGAGCATCGAAGTAGAATAATTTTTTCCAGACTTGAATTAGTCAGAATAAGTTTGAATGAAGCACCCTTTGTAAAAGTGCTTTAAGCTTCAAAAAGTTCTCTGCATACCCTGGATAGCAACTCTTGTGGAAGACTATCACATCATTGGCAAGTTTTCCAATGTACTCATTTAGCGTAGAGTCCTAAACCCTTCCTTGGCCCCTAGACCTTCCACTCTGCCTCGATGTAGATTCATTAAGATACATAATTTCTTTCTCACCAATAAAAATTAATGTCAGCATCGATCATGCAATGCATGGGGGAGGAAGATTTTTTTTATAAAATGGCCCTAAATTTGATATATGGGGCTTGTATGGCATGTAGCCATGCCCATCAGAGGCCTATAAGGGGCTCTGTCTGAAGGCTCACATGAGAAGGCCTAGTTTTTGCACATATGGGTGGGGTCTACATGCCATAGAGGCCCCATATATCAAATTTGAGGAGCATTTAGTAAAAGGAAGTTACCTTCTCTACTTTGTCGAGCTCCTTGCAAGGGTGCCTCTAGATCTGCTCTTGGAATGGGTCTGTGTCGTGCAACTTGACGAGACAGGTGTCGCATACTATGGTCCAAGGTCGAAAAAGTTCCTCCTGCAAAGCACTCAAACTCTTCATCTGAAATATCATATTAAGAAGCTGCATCCTCAATCTGCTTCTATAGACGGCGATGATAGGTAGAGATGTCATCTAAACTGCAATCATCATATCGTCCTACCTCATCAACCTATGGTAGGGCTTCTTAGAAATCAAAGTCCATGAATTCATCATCACTGGCATCTCGCACAACTATACTATAGAGTTTCTCCTCCCTCAACTCCAAGAGATCCAACACATCCTGCATGAGGTACTCCACCCCTTCGATGGTGATGGCACTCAATGAAGCTAGTGGTGGTTTGTGACTTTGGGTTTCGTGAGGCTGGATGGATGTAAGCACCATGCGAGGGCTCTTAGCAGCCTCAATGATAGGGTCTAAAGAGTGGTCTCCGCTGGCTCTCTGTTTATGTATTCCACCCCAGTGGGAGAACAGGGATGTCATCATCCTCAGGCTCTTGAACATTAGAGTTCAAGATGTAGATAGAAAAAGCAATATCCCGCTCAATGAGATCGAGCGGGATGTGCTCTTGATAGGAGGTCGGGACAACGATAGTGCGGAGATGTCGGACATAGAGCTCTGTTCATTGCCTTCTTGTGGTTGGATCCACACTTCATACCGAAGAGGAAATCCAAAGGAATCCAACTCAAGGTGGATTTTGGGATAGAGTAGGTAAATTCGTTGATTGCTGTGCAAAATGCAGCTAACAAGGTGGAGTCTGGGCCTAAGGTGGTAATGGTAGCCTTGAGGTCTAAAGTCTTGTAAAACCTGGGGAAGATTTGGTCCCCAAGGTGAGCATAGCAAGTGCTACTAATCCACGCCGGTGAAAGCAGAGGAGGCAGCCATGATGGGTAGTGGGGGGAGAACTAACACGCAAATAGAGAGCTAGAGAATAGATAGTATAAATGAGTTTGATCTAACTTATACTCATATTTATACTTACACTCAAATTTATAATATTTTTAATAATTTTCTAATTATTTTTATTATTGTACTTACAAATAGCTATAAACTTATATTTATTTTAATACCTTATGTTTATACTCTAGTAAATAAGGGACACTTCATTAAAATATAATAATTCTTTTTCATGCTACATTATAATATTAATATTATATTATATTATTTACATAGTTACATATATTATTATTTACACTTAAATATATACTTAAAGTTATATTTATTTTTATACTTACATATACTTATATCTAGTGACTTAAAAGGTAATGACACTTCATTAAAATATATTAAATCTTACTTCTATTTCTAGCATAGTTAATTATATTATTATTTGTAGTTAAATATATACTTATACCTAAATTTACGTTCGTACTTTCTTATACTTATCATTATTTTCTTACATATTCATGGGTTTGAAACACATTAGACTTGAAAAACAACAACACTTTATTAAAATGAATTAAAATTAAATTTACACACTTTTAGAGAAACGGCTTCTTATATTCACTTGGAGGAATAAGAATTACATTGACTCCAAAATCTCAAGGATGTGTGGAGCAACACACTACTTGCATGTTTTGCAATGTTCACTCCGACTCCCAACCTTCCTACCATCTAACTTGAAATAGAAATTACAAAGGGGATCATTGGACATCAGTTGGGTTTCCTGCGCCCCAGAAAACTAAGGGGCCAATGACTCTCTAATTAACGCTAAAAGGTTCATGACCCTCCCAAAGAATAACCACATCAATGAGTGCAGAATGCGTGCCATCTCGCATTTCTTGCTCCAAGTTGAGCCACTCCCCTCGTAGAAGTCGCGACCTCCTATACTTGAAGCGAATGCATAAAGTTTGTCTTGCAATAAAGTACCTGTCATAAAAAAGAAGAATTTCTCTCTCTCCACATCTATACTCCATAGAAAGTTGCTACATCATCTCTCTCCCTCTCTCGCATGTTGATTTTGTATATCATTTTTCCACATAAGAAGATCCTACTGGCCTTGATTTCACTTATAATCAAATATTGATTATTTTGGAGGATGTATTCATCTAATAAAATAACAATAGAGTATGAAGACATTAGTAAATCATTCAGCCCCACAATGTGATAGTGTAGTTGAGTTAGGAGAAGAGGAATCTTGCTCCGTACAAGTGCCACAACTTGTTCTATAAAGAAATTTTGGCTTTTTTAATGGTGTGACATTTTAGAGACAAGAGACCTTAACTTGATCACAAAGGCTAACATTTTGGCTAGGATGTTGCAACATCCAAACATTAAAGAGGTTTGGATGTAACTAAACTCCCAAAACATATTGTATCAACATTGATTGTGGAGAACTTGAAGAGGTCTTTGGCTCATGTAAAAGGAGTGCACAATGCTAATAAGTTGGTAGTGAAGAGATCTACATTGCACATGATTGCCAATAGCAGTAACACATTACCAAGACACAAGACACACAATTGAAGAGCTTATAAAGCGCAAAGCACTCAGTAAAATCCTATGCAAAGAAAGCATCACCACTTTTCCTATTAAACCCCCTTGGTGTGCCAACAATGACCTTGTTTCTTTGGATGATTCACAAGATCCCGAGTGCAATTTCTCATAATAGAGTCATACCATGGGGGCCCCTTTGGTTTGGAATTATATATTCCTTTAGACTTGCTAACTCTTGCACCTTCATCATCTCAAATATCAAGGCCATATATATAATGTGTGCATGTGCCCTTTTTTCTTTCTCTATTCTCTTTGATATGTGCAAATAGTTGTACAGACCTATCTCCTATAGTTAGAAGATATTTCCTATCACAAAAAGGTGCTTCACCCACTTTGGATATGGTATATTCCTCTCTGCCTTCAGCAAGCTTGTCTTCTTTGTAATTAGAATCCACCTCATGTGTGTACAATGGTTGTGGAAATTCCCTTCACCATAGAAGAAAGAGTTTGTGGTACTAAAAGTGATGGCTATGTGTACTCGGCTACATCTTCATCAAAGGATAAAGTGGATGGAGCCTCCTCCTCCATCTAATAGGGTTGTTCGGATGAACAGTACATCATGGCTTACTTTGATCTTACTTGTCTTAGGAGCGGAAGTAGCACTTCTTGCACAGGGTAGGGACCCTCACTCGGGGCCTCACCCACGTATATCTGGACAAGAGACTAATCCCTCGGTTCTTCCAAAACCGAACCCGAAAAAACTTCCCTCGCCCAAAAAGCACGGGCGATTCCTCCAGGATATTTTTACTCTAACGTAGTCAAGAGCCTTAACTAATTGAACTAATCTGACCGAACCCATAAGTACCATAGTCAGATCATAGACCAACGCTTTTCTCATTGAGAGGCATTGCCGTTGATTCTTTTCCATAGAAGATTTTTTATCTGGGATTTACTTCATCTATCGTACCATAACAGAATTGAGTCTCATTTTAGGGATACATCAGTCCAACCTAACCCCATCCAATCCCGTGGGTTAGCCAACCACCCAACCACTATAGTGATGGGATCCATTTAAGAATTTGGTTAGGTTTTTGTCCCGGGTACCAGGGAAAAGAGTTCCCAGGTCCCCTAGCCCGATATTCATGCAAACTTAAAACTAGTCACACCACTTACACACCCAATATGAAATTGCCTTTTTCATAGATTCAGTTGTCTTTAAAACAATCTTTTAATGAAACTATAGTATCATTGATCATAATCCTCCAAAATATCCGGTTGAATCCTAATTTTCAATTTTTCCTTCATCGGTGTACCTATGGCATCATTGGCAACCAGAACGCTCACCACCTGTCCACTCAGGGGCCTTTTCGATAGTTCCTAGCTCATAGTAACCAGCAATATATTCACTTATAAAAATCAAAATGGAATCTCCGTTCAAGATCAACAAGATCAACCAACAGATCCATATAAAAGAGCCATGGACTCATTCGTTGAGGACCAGCAACGTCAATCAACCAGATCCATGTCTGAATTCAGAAAACAACTCTTACTCCTTGAACCAAATTTCTTCCTGGACACACGTGTGGGTATCTTTAACGACCCAGAGCCCGAGTGCCGTATGGTCAGCACCCTCTAGGATCCTTCGCAGGTCACCTAGCGCTTCACTCATAGGCCGCTTCCTTGGTCCCTCATCCACCGTACCGGAAGCTCACCATTTAAATTGAACCGAGGCTGGTCAAGACTTCGCTTGACCTTGCTACGCGAGACGTCCTCCATTGACTCTCCGTCAGCTGTTGCAACTTTATCAGTTAGGTCTCCATGACCTCATTCACAAGACGATCAAAATGCTTCCCCAGCATGCTTGACATAAAACAGTCATTTAAAAACAGGTCATAAATATAGTTTCTATAACGAACTCTCGTCTTTCCACATTGTTCCACATCAATCCACATTATTTGATCCACATCCATTTCATATGTATTCCCATTCTCATCCAATCACATCATTTTCATCTCATCATCTTTCCTCATTTATCCTCATCAGATCTCATCCACTCGCATCTACCCATATCCACATCTCATCACATCACATTCATTCACATCACATCTCATTCATTCACATCTATCCCGCTTCACATCACATCACATCACATTCATTCACATCACATATCATCCATTCACATCTATCCCAATTTACATCACATCACATCTCGTTCATTCACATCCCGATTCACATGACATCACATCTCATTCATTCACATCACCATCCCATCACATACATTCTATCCACATAACATCACATCACATCTATCCACATCATATCTCATTCTTCATACACATCTCATCTCATTCATCCACATCCATTCAATTGTTCACATGTACGACACCCACATCTATCTATACATTCATATCTATCACTTCACATCCACATATATTCATGTCACATCACATCACATTCTTTCACATACACATCCACATCCATTCTTTCACATACACATCCACATCCACATCCATTCTTTCACATACACATCCACATCCATTCTTTCACATACATCCACATCTATTCTTTCACATACATCCACATCCATTATTTCACATACATATCCACATCCATTCTTTCACATACATCTACATCCATTCTTCACATCCATTTTCATCACATACACATCCACATCCATTCTTCACATACACATTCATATCCATTTTCATCACATACACATCCACATCCATTCTTCACATACACATTCACATCCATTTTCATCACATACACATCCACATCCATTCTTTCACATACATCCACATCCAGTCTTTCACATACACATCCACATCCATTCTGGCGTAAGACAGTCTTTTAAGAAAAGAGGGTTTCTAAGCAAGTTTTCAGTTTAATTTTTCTTTTGAATACAAGGAGTATTTCCTTGAATCAGTATCCCCAAAACTTCTTGATCGAAATTCTGAATTTCATACCAGAATTCCTTGAATTCTATAACCTTGATCCACATATCAATTTGAAGGGTCTCAAACTTAGTTTCAAATTTGGCGGAGTTTTGAGTGTATTTTTCTAAACTGGTCACACCTTCTTTCCTCGAAACTGATGAAAAAGTTTGGTCTTGGTCATAGTCTGATTCAAGGTTCAAGTCGGATAAGATTTTTCCTGAACTATCTTTCTCGAAAAGGTTTGATAATTCAGTTACTATTTTATTGAATTTCTTTCTTTGAATATTCACTTAACTGATTTCTAAATTAGATACGAATTCCAATGAGGAATAAATTAATCATTTATCTAAATATTTCGATCTCGATGATAGATTTCTTGAATTTTCTTCTTACAATCCGTGTGAATATAAAACGATAGAAGTTTCTCTCTTAGAGTATTTAATTATTCATTTATCAAATACTCATAGAATTTAAGAGAATTCTAATTTTGAGATAAAAATTCTTTATGCATCTATTTATGCATAAAAATCAACTTCAATGGGAATAATACTTTTATATAAAATAAAAATCCTTTTATGCATCTATTTATGCCTAGAATCAAATTTAATAGGAATAACACTTTTAAAATAAAAAGAATTTCTTTATGCATCTATTTATGCATAAAAATCAAATTTTATAAGAATAACGCTTTTATAATTAAAAAAATTCCTTTATGCATCTTTCTATGCATAAAAATCAAATTTAATAAGAATAACACTTTTATAATAAAAAAATTTCCTTTATGCATCTTTCTATGCATAGAATCAATTTTAATAAGAATAACACTTTTATAATAAAAAAATTCCTTTATGCATCAAATTTAATAAGAATAACACTTTTATAATTAAAAAAATCCTTTATGTATCTTTTTATGCATAAAAATTAAATTTAATAAGAATAATACTTTTATAATAATAAAAAATTCCTTTATGCATCTTCTATGCATAAAAATCAAATTTAATAAGAATAACACTTTTATAATAAAGAAATTTCCTTTATGCATCTTTCTATGCATAGAAATCAATTTTAATACGAATAACACTTTTGTAATAAAAAAATTTCCTTTATGCATCTTTCGATGCATAGAAATCAAATTTAATAAGAATAACACTTTTATAATAAATTTTTTTCCTTTATGCATCTTTCTATGCATAGAAATAAAATTTAATAAGAATAACACTTTTATAATTAAAAAAAATCCTTTATGCATCTTTCTATGCATAGAAATCAATTTTAATAAGAATAACACTTTTGTAAATAAAAAAAAATTCCTTTATGCATCTTTCTATGCATAGAAATCAATTTTAATAATTCATATCAGTGATATCCATGCATATTCATAGGTGAATATGTACATGGAGTAATTAGAATATTTCTTTTAGTTGCAAAAAATAGTGGGAATTACTCTTTTGGAATAACATAAAAACAAACTTTCTTTTTCAATTCTGGAAAATTTTGCCATAACCTCCTTTGTATGGCTGACCCTTTCTCATTTTTATCTTTCTTTATTTAACTTAATTAACCCAATTTAGAATTATAGCACTCTAATCTACATAATTTTCTCAATTCAAGAGAGTAAACAATAAGAAGAGTTTAATTAATCACTTAGTTAATCTTTCTAGGATTAAGAAAGATTGGAATGTAAAGAAGAGAAGGGGGTGGCCTTTTCATCAAAGGCATAGCATTTGCATTTAATTCAAACATCTGCAAAACATAAAAATCAAGAAAACCATAGAATTTTTCATTAAAAATTCGTAAACAAGTAAGAAAAGTATCTTACATAGAGCTTGTAAGCTCTCCTTTGGCTTGAGGGATTGAGGGTTCTACTCTTGTTTGAAGCAAGAGTGGCCACCAATTCACTTTAGAGAGAATTAGGCAAAAAACAATTGAATTATTAAAAAATTCAATGTGGATGGCTCAGGACGACAGGAGTAGAGTAACAGTGCATAAACACCATTAAGCTTTTACAAAGGGAGAGGCTTCTATTTATAGGAAAAAGTGAGCCTCTAACCAAGCAAACTGATTCTAGAATTTTCCAGATCAGTTTGGTCAATTTTTGACCATTTTTGGGTTAGTTCAGCTTACTTTTTGGATCTAGTTTTGAAATAGGAGAGAGGAGAGATAAAAATATCTCATTTTATTGATTAAAAATTGGGAGTAATGATGAGAAAAAGGCCCCTACTTCATGAGGGGAGATCCCCACACTGAGGTATCAAAATTCAGTTTTTTAATTCTTTTCTTTGGTCCTTAGTCCACTCTTCATCTTATGTGAGCATTTACTCATTTTTTTGGGGGGGGGGGGGAGGGGGGTTCTTTTATTCTTCAATTTATCTCCTCCCTACACTTGGATTTGGCCTATTGGCCCATAGGAATCTTAATTGGACCGTAATCCAAAATTTTTTGAAAATCTGGACCCTTAGGCTAAGGTCCTTTATACCTATTTTCAATTAATTCCAATCGCACATTGGAAAGTTCTTTTTGAATTTCTGTTTCAGGGGAAACCATTTTAGACACTAGGAGGGTTTTTATATCCAAAAATATCTCAATTTTAAATTACCTCTCTCTAGACATTTTCTCTCTCCAGGCCAAAATAGGGTAAAACAGGATCTTTCTTTTATTTCAGAGAGGGGAATAATTTTAAGATCAGAAGGGGAGGTTCTTACACCTGCACACCTCAAAAGCTGGAGGAGGAATCTTACATCCTACTCCACTTAAAAAACACGAGATGTCCTCATCTCGCAAACTAGAGGACAACTCTTTTTCTTAAGATTCAATTGATTATGGGGTTCCTTCTAGTCTGGTGAACCCAATAGAATCCTGGGATATAGATCCCTTATATAGAACTCATCATCAGATAACAATTCACTCAGATCATATCATTCATATCCTTAACACAATAATGGTTCATTAGACCGAAATTTCCATCTGAACATTCCTCCATGGGGATTTCAATTATATAGATTTTTAATTTGTCATCCTTAACTTGATCCAGTCGGTCATGTGTTAACAGTAGCAATCTGTCAGCACAATCCACTAATCTTATAGTGATTTGCTGAAGTCATTATCATCATTCCAGTTACGAACATCATCACAGGGACTCGTCCCATTCATCCTCATTGTGGTTTTGCTCAGCTTATCGCTTTTCAACCAAAATTCAGGAATCATCATTTTTTAATCAGAATCCAAATCAACTTATCAGTTCTCAACCAGAGTTTTAAAATCATATCAACCACATTCGAATTCATCATCTGGATAGCATTTTTGCTTATAATTTCAAGGTCTTAGATTTACTCGTATATATTGCCAGTAAAGAGTTGCAGTTATACTCTCAGTATATACGGGTAGTCACGGTCCTTGGAATTATAAGGTAAATACCATCATGTCTAGGCCTCAAGCAAGTCAGGGATTCCATGCAATTGCGGTACTTCCATTTGAAGACCCAATTACTAAATTATGAATTTTATTCTGAATATCAATTTGTATGAATTTCATCACACATTTCTAACTTTTTATTGTTACTTCATAAATTTTTGACATTTTTGGCTTCTCAGCTGAAAGATCCCTGACCCCTCCGCGCAACGAATTCTGGGGCGCTAGCAGTGGAAGTAGCACTTCTTGCGTAGGACAGGGTCCCTCACTCGGGGCCTCGCCCATGTATATCCGGACAAGAGACTAATCCCTCGGTTCTTCCAAAATCGAACTTGGAAAAACTTCCCTCGCGCGGAAAGCACCGGCGATTCCTCCAGGATATTTTTACTCTAACGTAGTCAAGAACCTTAACTAACTGAACTGATCTGACCGAACTCGTAAGTCCCATAGTTGGATCAAGGAAAAGACTTGCACTTGGATCATAGAGACCAACGCTTTTTTTCTCATTGAGAGGCACTCCCATTGATTCTTTTCCATAGAACAATTTTTATCCGAGATTTACTTCATCTATTGTACCATAACAAAATTGAGTCTCATTTTAGGGATCCATCAGTCCAACCTAACCCCATCCAATCCCATGGGTTAGCTAACTGCCCAACCACTGTAGTGATGGGATCCATTTAAGAATTTGGTTAGGTTTTGTCCCGGGTACCAGGGAAAAGAGTTCCCAGGCTCCCTAGCCCGATATTCATGCAAACTTAAAACTAGTCACACCACTTATACACCCAATATGAAATTGCCTTTCTCACAGATTCAGCTATCTTTAAAACAATCTTTTAATGAAACTATAGTATCACTGATCGTAATCCTCAAAATATCTGGTTGAATCCTAATTTCTAATTTTTCCTTCATCGGTGTACCTATGGCATCATTGGCAACCAGAACGCTCACCACCTGTCCACTCACGGGCCTTTTCGATAGTTCCTAGCTCATAGTAACCGGCAATATATTCACTTATAAAAATCAAAATGGAATCTCCGTTGAAGATCAGCAAGATCAACCAACAGATCCATATAAAAGAGCCATGGACTCATCCGTTGAGGACCAGCAACGTCAATCAACCAGATCCATGCCTGAATTCAGAAAACAACTCTTACTCCTTGAACCAAATATCTTCCTCGACACACGTGTGGATATCTTCGACGACCCAGAGCCCAAGCACCGTATGGTCAACACCCTCTAGGATCCTTCGCAGGTCACCTAGCGCTTCACTTCATAGGCCGCTTCCTTGGTCCCTCATCCACCGTACCGGAAGCTCACCATTTAAATTGAACCGAGGCTGGTCAAGACTTCGCTTGACCTTGCTTCGCGAGACGTCCTCCATTGACTCTCCGTCAGCTGTTGCAACTTTATCAGTTAGGTCTCCACGACCTCATTCACAAGACGATCAAAATGCTTCCCCAGCATGCTTGACATAAAACAGTCATTTAAAAACAGGTCATAAATATAGTTTCTATAATGAACTCTCGTCTTTCCACATTGTTCCACATCAATCCACATTATTTAATCCACATCCATTTCATATGTATTCCCATTCTCATCCAATCATATCATTTTCATCTCATCACAGCTTTTCCTCATTTATACTCATCAGATCTCATCCACTCGCATCTACCCATATCCACATCTCATCACATCACATTCATTCACATCTCATCCATTCACATCACATCTCATTCATTCACATCTATCCTGTTTCACATCACATCACATCACATTCATTCACATCACATATCATCCATTCTTATCTATCCCAATTTACATCACATCACATCTCATTCATTCACATCCTGATTCACATCACATCACATCTCATCCATTCACATCCCATATCATTCATTCACATCCCGCTTCACACGACATCACATCTCATTCATTCACATCACCATCCCATCACATACATTCTATCCACATAACATCTATCCACATCTCATCTCATTCATCAACATCCATCTAATCGTTCACATATACGACTACCCACATCTACATACATTCATATCTATCACTTCACATCCACATATATTCATGTCACAGCACATCTCTTTACATCACATCCACATATATTCATGTCACATCCACATATATTCATGTCACATCACATCTCTTTACATCACATCACATTCTTTTACATACACATCCACATCCATTCTTTCACATACACATCCACATCCATTCTTTCACATACATCCACATCCATTCTTTCACATACATCCACATCCATTCTTCACATACACATTCACATCCATTTTCATCACATACACATCCACATCCATTCTTTCACATACACATCCACATCCATTCTGGCGTAAGACAGTCTTTTAAGAAAACAGGGTTTCTAAGCAAGTTTTCAGTTTGATTTTTTTTTTGAATACAAGGAGTGTTTCCTTGAATCAGTATCCCCAAAACTTCTTGATCGAAATTCTGAATTTCATACCAGAATTCCTCGAATTCTATAACCTTGATCCACATATCAATTTGAAGGGTCTCAAACTTAGTTTCAAATTTGGCGGAGTTTTGAGTGTATTTTTATAAACTGGTCACACCTTCTTTCCTCGAAACTGACGAAAAAGTTTGGTCTTGGTCATAGTCTGATTCAAGGTTCAAGTCGGATAAGATTTTTCCTGAACTATCTTTCTCGAAAAGGTTTGATAATTCAGTTACTATTTTACTGAATTTCTTTCTTTGAATATTCACTTAACTGATTTCTAAATTAGATACGAATTCCAATGAGGAATAAATTAATCATTTATCTAAATATTTCGATCTCGATGATAGATTTCTTGAATTTTCTTCTTACAATCCGTGTGAATATAAAACGATAGAAATTTCTCTTTTAGAGTATTTAATTATTCATTTATCAAATACTCATAGAATTTGAACATAGAATTTAAGAGAATTATAATTTTGAGATAAAAATTCTTTATGCATAAAAATCAACTTCAATGGGAATAACACTTTTATATAAAATAAAAATCCTTTTATGCATCTATTTATGCCTAGAATCAAATTTAATAGGAATAACACTTTTAAAATAAAAAGAATTTCTTTATGCATCTATTTATGCATAAAAATTAAATTTTATAAGAATAACGCTTTTATAATTAAAAAAATTCCTTTATGCATCTTTCTATGCATAAAAATCAAATTTAATAAGAATAACACTTTTATAATAAAAAAATTTCCTTTATGCATCTTTCTATGCATAGAATCAATTTTAATAAGAATAACACTTTTATAATAAAAAAATTCCTTTATGCATCAAATTTAATAAGAATAACACTTTTATAATTAAACAAATTCCTTTATGCATCTTTTTATGCATAAAAATTAAATTTAATAAGAATAACACTTTTATAATAATAAAAAATTTCTTTATGCATCTTCTATGCATAAAAATAAAATTTAATAAGAATAACACTTTTATAATAAAGAAATTTCCTTTATGCATCTTTCTATGCATAGAAATCAATTTTAATAAGAATAACACTTTTGTAATAAAAAAATTTCCTTTATGCCTTATGTGAGCATTTACTCATTTTTTTTTTGGGGGGGGGAGGGGGGTTCTTTTATTCTTCAATTTATCTCCTCCCTACACTTGGATTGATCCTATTGGCCCATAGGAATCTTAATTGGACCGTAATCCAAAAAATTTTGAAAATCTGGACCCTTAGGCTAAGGTCCTTTATACCTATTTTCAATTAATTCCAATCGCACATTAGAAAGTTCTTTTTGAATTTCTGTTTCAGGGGAAACCATTTTAGACACTAGGAGGATTTTTATATCAAAAAATATCTCAATTTTAAATTACCTCTCTCTAGACATTTTCTCTCTCCAGGCCAAAACAGGGTAAAACAGGATCTTTCTTTTATTTCAGAGGGGAATAATTTTAAGATCAGAAGGGGAGGTTCTTACACCTGCACACCTCAAAAGCTGGAGGGAGGAATCTGACATCCTACCCCACTTAAAAAACGCGAGATGTCCTCATCTAGTCTGGTGAACCCAATAGAATCCTGGGATATAGATCCCTTATATAGAACTCATCATCAGATAACAATTCACTCAGATCATATCATTCATATCCTTAACACAATAATGGTTCATTAGACCGAAATTTCCATCTGAACATTCCTCCATGGGGATTTCAATTATATAGATTTTTAATTTGTCATCCCTTAACTTGATCCAGTGGGTCATGTGTTAACAGTAGCAATCTGTCAGCACAATCCACTAATCTCATAGTGATTTTCTGAAGTCATTATCATCATTCCAGTTACGAACATCATCACAGGGACTCGTCCCATTCATCCTCATCGTGGTTTTGCTCAGCTTATCGCTTTTTAACCAAAATTCAGGAATCATCATTTTTTAATCAGAATCCAAATCAACTCATCAGTTCTCAACCAGAGTTTTAAAATCATATCAACCACATTCGAATTCATCATCTGGATAGCATTTTTGCTTATAATTTCAAGGTCTTAGATTTACTCGTATATATTGCCAGTAAAGAGCTGCAGTTATACTCTCAGTATATACGGGTAGTCACGGTCCTTGGAATTATAAGGTAAATACCATCATGTCTAGGCCTCAAGCAAGTCAGGGATTCCATGCAATTGCGGTACTTCCATTTGAAGACCCAATTACTAAATTATGAATTTCATTAGGGAAAATTTGGACTCAAAAAGGGGCCTTGTAAGAGATCCCTTGGGATGGTGATGTGGACAAAGCAAGCCAATAAACCCACATATAATATTGGAGGGTACGTGCATCATTTTTGAGTTCTTTATTCCATTAACTGACATGTAGGGTGTTTTTTAATTCAAAACAATGCCTCTTAAGTATAGTTTTTTATTCCCACTATGGTGCCTTATTTTATTGAAAAAAGACACCACTCTCTTTCTTCATTACACTTTTGAATGTAACGAAGCCAACTTTGCTAACCAAACTTGAACCGAACTTCGTCCCTACAACCCATCATCTTGCATTGTCTCTCTCATTGTCTTCCCGACTCCACAACCACAACCACTCCAAATCCGAATTGTTTTGAGCGGGAGGTTTTTGATTTTCTCTTCTTCTCAAGGCAGCAAGTTTTGAAAAAGGATGGAAAAGTATTTGTTCTTCATGCGCCATACCTGCTTGTGCATGAATAACAATCCCATTTCTTACCTTTTTCAAGTGAGGGTTGTGCTTACAAGTACTCTGTACATTTTGGTTCATCCAGGATACCAACAAGTTTGTTTGATGGACAAGGAGGTATTATTTAGTGATGTTGTCTTTTGGTTTTAATGAAGCAATCTTCTTCACGGGAGATAAGTGTAATATCTTTGGTTTTTTTTGGTTAAAGTGTGAGTTCATGATGCTTTTTGGTGTTGTTAAAGCACAGAACAATGCAATAGAACCTGTGAAGCAAAAGAAGAAAAAGGTGGACATCCACTTCCAAGTAGAACCCGATTATGCTCCCTGCTGTAAGAGAAATTGGTCTAGGCCAGCATGTGAAGCCCACATTACTGAGCTTCGAAATGAAGGAAAGAAAAATATGGACCTATGGTTGGATGGTAGTATTTACCCACCAGATCCAACCTCCTCTCAATCTCCATCATTCTTTGGGTTGACAAGTTTCTTCAAGTTTGTGTGTGAGGGTGAAAATGGATTGCTTGGATATTGCAAAAGACTGTTTGGCCAATGTCAAAGTATCTTTGAAAGACATTTGAGTGATAGAGATGCCAGAATAAAAATGCTTGAAGGTGCGAATTTTTACTTGGCATCGATCACAACAGCTTTGCAAGCTTCAAACGAGGACAAAGCAAAAGTTTGTGCTGGGTTACAAAAAGAGTTTGATCATTTGCAGCAGACTATTTGTAAGATGCAAGACACTATTAAGGAGAAGAATGAAATTTTGGCAGTTCGAGAAATCAACAATTTCACATTGGAGAGTGAGAATGCACACCTTCGAAAACAACTTGAAAAGTTCAACAAAAAATTGCAATATTTGAAAGACACGCCATTGGGTGCTCGATTACGCAAGAGACAGATCAAACCATTGGAAAAAGAACTCAATGTTGGAGGTGGCCAATGGAAGCGTCGTGTAAAAGCTTGCAGGTATTGGGATCTATAATTTCTTTGAGCACTCACTTTTCATTTTCATCTTTAGTTCCTTTTTTGGAGATGGGGGATTGGGGGTGGGGGTGGGGGTGGTATAGTTAGATAAATGATGGACTGAAATAGCTATCATTGTTGCTTCAGGATGGTCACAGATGTTGTGGGTCCAAAAGAGCAAGGTTCTGATATATTTAGCAAAGTTCTGACAAAAGACATCGTGGAGTCAGCAATACAACATCCTAAGTTTGCAAGACTTCGATCAGACATAGCAAAGCAATCCTTGCAGGAGGTGAGTGAAGCATTCACGCCTGCAGATGCACAAGGTATATGTGACATGGCTGGTATAAGCACAAAGTCTTACAGGATGTTGTTTAATAAAGTTAAAGAGGGTTTCAATTGCAAGCTTGGAAAAAAAACAGTAATTCCCATTCCAAAACCATTTCATGTGAACAAAGCTCGAAATATTCTCAACTTGGGAATGGTCGAACTTGTTGGAGAGCCTTGTCACGTGTCGAGTACATTGACAGTGACTAAAAAGAGCGGGGAACAGAAAATCATAGAGCTTACAGAGTTCAACAATTTCATCATGGATGTTCGAAAATTACAAATGGCTATGGTGAAATTTTATGACATCAGTGTACATGAGTGCAATGGAAGGCTGAAATTTGTTTTAAAACTTGATGAGAGTGAGGTGATCAAAGGACAGAAGCTGGAAAGGGTTAGCATTACTTTAATGAATAGAGCTTTGGATGCAAGTATCAGTAATGCTGATGAGAAGCACTTTAGTGTACAATCCGAAAATGAGATTTGGTGGCTGGCTGCATTTGAGGTGACGTGCTATCCATTTTTAAAAAAAGAATATTATGTTGCTATCCTCTTGTTATGATGTTGTAGACAATTTAACTGTTGTTGTTAACAGGTTCCAACAGAGACCCATGAAATTCTAAAGTGGTACTTCAACCAGACTGAGCTTCCTTCCACTATCCACCCAGCAGCGAATGGCGAAAAGCTTTATGTAGAAGGATATGGTGAATATGAGGTTGAATGGCACCTGGCTGCAGATCTTAAAACCTTGAAATGCATGTTTGGTATTTCCCAAGGAGCAATGGCCAAGTATCCTTGCCTGTATTGCATGACCGAACGAGGTGTCTCCAAAGGAGGAAAAGAGAGAGAATGGAAATGCCTAAATGCAATCAGTAATATAGGCGTGAAGCCCCAAATCGTGATGCTCCAGGAGTGGATCCTAATTGGGATCCAATTCTTCCTATCCCTTTGATCAGAGTTCATATTTGTGTTTTGCATGCGCTGGTTAGAATAATTGAGAAACCAGTCTACATGTACATCGAATTTTCATGGAATATGAAACCAGCAGTAGAGAGTGAAAGAACTATTAAAAAAATAGAGCAAGTGCTTTCAGATGCAGGTTTACATTGTGGTCAAGTGAAGATTGAGAAGGACTTGAGAAGATCAGGGAAGACCGGAAATGTTCCTAGCAAACCATGTTTTGGAGGTGCAAAAGCCAGAAAGTTCTTATCTAATCATACCCAGAGAGGTCATCTGGGTACAGATTTTGAGGTGTGGAGGAAGCTTCATGCAGCTGTACCTGATCGAGGCTCTTCAGGACAAGCAAGGGTGGCAAAGGCCAAAGTGTGGTTGGCACTTGATCGCCTAGCACCTTTGTTACAAAAAGCAAGGTTTGAAGATGGGGATGTTGAGAAATTTGAGGCAGTTGTGACAGAGTTCTACACTAGCTATGAAAAGGCATGGGGTGCGACAAACTTGACACAATACATGGTTATTACTTGAAAACCTACAGCTTTGAGTTTTTTTTGTTGTTCAAAAAATATTGTACGATACTAAATGTCTTGTTGTTGTTGAGCATTTGTAGCACATTTTGCATGCACATGGAACCTTTTTTGCGGAAGAGTTTGGAAGCCTTGGGATTTGGTCTACCCAAGGCATGGAAAGATCTCATTGGCAAGCACGTTGTGCCTATCAAAGGACCACTCAACATGGAGGAGGAATGAAGAAAAGTAATCCCATGAAGCAACTATGTCAGTGGTGGTATAGGCGGATTCAAGTGAGGGCTCGTGTGAAGATCAAACAGTTTGAATCAGCTGTGTCATGTGCAATAAGAAAGGTTCAGGCTGAACGGAAACGTTCAATATATGTCTCCTCACAGGGAAAGCAGAATCATGCTGAATGGCTAAGACAACGACAAAGACAGGGCAGAGTGTGGAAGAAAATTGATCATTGAAATACATATTGTAAAACAATGATGTAACTGTGAAAGATTTTAAAAGAACAAGAGCTTTCATCTATGTGCCATATAAATGTTTTCAATATATATACATTTCATAGTTTTTAATGGTAAGCAAGAAGAGTATTGAGAAATATGAAGAAACTTCTTAGCAACTGGAACAATCTAAATCTGTTAATCTGGAGCAGAGACTTCTCCCAGCCGAGCCTTTTTTGATGAAGTTTCTGCATCATCTTCTTCATCCTCTATCAATGGCACAACAGGGACCTTTGGCCTTGCTGTTCTAAGAAGATGCTTCTTCCCGCAATCACTCAACAGATTAGGATCTGTGATTCCACATGCCAACCCGTAAGCAGCATATGTTAAATAATATTTACATCTCAACGAATATACTCCAGGTCCCTCTCCAAAAATTCGAACAGCTGCTTGCCGCTCCAGAAGTATTGCCTTGTTTGCATTCAGCCTTAATAAGTGATAGCCACCTAAATACCTGGATAGAGTCTTTATCGCCATCAGAGGAAAACTTGCATTGTCCTTGGAGAAGCTAGCGTGAAATATCACAATTTGAGGGAATTTTAGGCGATGTATATATGTTCCTAGTGTCGAATCGTGGCCCAATCCCGCCATACGCTTGCCTGAAGCACGTTTGAGGAATGTGTCTTCATATATTTCCAACTGAAAAAATAAAGAGCATTAGCCAGAAACAACATCACCAAACATTTCAGGACAAAGTTGATAAAGCCAAATCCACAACAAAAAAAAAACTAACCTCTTGGTTCTCATCTCTGCTTCAAGCAAGGCGTCTTGCCATAAATTAGTGCTCGAACTAGGAACGGTTTCCGCTGACTTATTTGGCACATCCCTAAACCCTCCCATGTTGGTTGCTTCTTGTAGCTCTTCCTCTGTGGCATCTTTTCCTTCATATTTAAGGGCATCAGCATAGATCATCTTTAGTGTTGCTGCAGCAGATAGGAACTCGGTGTCTTTCACATGGCTATCCACTAGTAAGTACTTATCTATCCCATCATCATCTACAAAATTGTCATCGACCTCCAGATTTTGGGCTATGAAAGCTATGCAATGGTCCTCCCTTAAGTTAAATACATGTTGTATGTCTGTCAGCAATATATACTCTGAATCTCCTACTTGGTAGGAGGGGAGTAATGGCGTTGGAATGGGAGAGGAGTCATCTGATTCAATCACAAGCTGACCTATATCATTGTTTTGTTCTCTAACTGCCTCAATATCAACCGCCGAACTGAGCTTCCTCTCTTCTTCAACATTGAACTCCTCAATCACATGAGGAGTGTCCTCCTCTTCAGCAACATCCTCAATGGTAGGACTAGCCTGACGAGAAATCGTGTCTTCACTTTCATTTGTTGCATGCGGCTCTGTACATTCTTCATCTGTTAATTGCACGTTCATATGCAAGAAGCATAAGAAGGCATAAGAGTATTCCATCAAACGGCATTTTCTTTTGTGAAAAGGGCATAGCAAAGCTCTCTTCTTATCACATGGTACCTTGTGCCAATCCCTGTTTAACCTCTGCTTTCTTCTCCGGCAACACCTTGAGATTAAAATGAATGTGATTTTTCCCATCAATCATCATTGGTTCTTCATTTGTGAGCTCGTCAAACTCTTGCTTTGCCTCTTCAAAGTATCCATGATGGCTAGAAAATGTATCCTCTAGAGAAAAATCGCAATTGAACATCAACGAAATTGCAGGGTGCAAATCATGACGTCGACATTTGTAGAGGAAGTCATACAACAGAGTTGCAGGTGTTTCTTTAATCTCTTCATCCACATCAAACTCGACTTGAACTTGCGCCATGGCTGAATTCAAGGGTGTAGATAAGACATGGAAAATATTAGTTCAAGCAATGAATCAAGAGACAGTCGATCTTAAACAACAAATCTCTGTGTGGTGTAAATGGATTCAACATAACGCGAGAGGAGATGCCAGAGGAATCCAGGTATTCCTCCTCGCATTGTAGTGAATCTATTTTCCCTAACACAAATAAAATTGCAGCTTAGTCAAGGACCTCTTCTCGCATTATGGTGAATCGATTCACCATAATGCGAGGAGGAATATTGTGCTTCCTATGGGACCTTCGCTCGCGTTATGGTGAATTGATTCACCGCAACATGATGACTTTATCATCCTTTGGCAACGCCTCTTACGTTATGGTGAATTACAAATAAAGATAGTTCTCAAGTACCCATACTGAGAGAGGAGGTGTCAAACGAATTAAAATACTCTTCTTCGCAGTCAATTCACCATAAGGCGAGGAGTCATAGGTTTTCAATTCACCTTAACGCGATGAAAAGACAAAGCAAGGAGTTCTGCACGAATGAAACCAAAAGAACGAAATAACAAAAGAAGAAGGAAGCACAAAAGAGATAAAAATACCAGGAAAACGAATTGTATACAAACGTCGCAGGAGATGGAGATGAAGGAGGTTGGAGGTTTGTCTTTGACGTTGGATACAGGAGGATGAAGGAGGATGATTGGGTTGGAGGAGATAGTCAGTCGTTGATGGAGATGAAGGCCGTTGGTGGGGAGATAAATGAGAATACGAACTCCAAGAGAGGCAATAAATGAGATGAGTATCCTAGAAAATCCATTTTTAATGCTATGTGACACGTCAGCGCCGCGTTTTCACCCGCCATTCCATGAATGCCACGTGGCAGCCCGCCGTGTACCTAGCATGTGTACAAGCTATAAAGTTTAATCAAAGCCCTTTTTAATGCTATGCGACACATCAGCGCCGCCTAGTCGCCCTGGCAGCCCGCCAGCACGTGTGTTCGCTCTAAAGACTAATCAAAGCCGTTAATCATGCCACCTTTTCGTCCTCTTATCGATTTTACCTTGTCCGTCCTCCTGCTTGCCTCCAGGTGACTTCCGACTACCGCCATAGTACTGAACCGATATTCCACCTCCTGCACGACAGTCTCCATCCATTCTCACGCAAGAAATGTAAGTTTTTGTATATTACTTGATTGTTTTGTAAGTTTCTTGTATATTGCTTGTTTGTTTTGTTTTTTCTTCGACTGTTTGCCCTGTGACATTGTTTTTTCTTCGACTGTTTGCCTTCTGCCATGGTGATTCGATTCACCTTAAAGCACACGACGGGCCATTAGAATCTCAATACGCTCCATGTCTTATGGTGAATCGAATCACCATGGCAGAAGGCAAACGTAAGAGATTCGCGATAATCCTCCTCCCGTTGTAGTAAATCGATTCACTATAACGCGAGGAGGATTGTTTTGCTTTGACTGGCCCTTAGTCTCGCGTTATGGTGAATCGATTCACCATAACGCAAGACCAAAGGGCAAAGGATTCATGATAATCCACCTCTTATTGGTGTCAATTAATTCACCTCCTACACGACAGTCTCCATCCATTCCCACTCATAGAATGTGATGAAAGTGTATTACTTGATTGTTTTGTGAGTTTCTTGTATAATCCTTGATTGTTTTGTTTTTCCTTCGACTGTTTGCCCTCTGCCATTGTTTTCTCTTCGACTGTTTGCCCTCTGTCATGGTGATTCGATTCACCGTAAAGCAGACAACGAGTCATTAGAATCTCAATACTGCTCTATGTGTTATGGTGAATCGAATCACCAAAATGCAAGACGGAATGGTAAGATATTCGCGAGAATCCTCCTCCCGTTGTAGTAAATCGATTCACTATAACGCGAGGAGGATTGTTTTGCTTTGACTGGCTCTTAGTCTCGCGTTATGGTGAATCAAATCACTATAACGCAAGATCAAAGCTCAAAGGATGCACGATAATCCGCCTCTTATTGGTGTCAATTAATTCACCATAATGCGAGGAGGATTATTGTGTTTCTGTGGGCCTTCATCTCGCGTTATGGTGAATGGATTCACCATAACGCGAGGAAGTGCATATTGCTTTCTTGGCCACCCTCTCTCGCTTTATGGTGAATTGTTAATCGTGTACTACTGAATAGCTAAATTTTTTGCTTTTTCTTGCGTTTTCAGATGGCTCGTGTAAGGCATACAGCTAGACCCATTGACAATGCAGCTCCCTCATCTACTGGGAAGAAGATGGGCGTTCTGAAAGCCTCAAGATCCAGGAAATCAAGAAGTCCTTCCCGATTGTCCAAAACGCAGCCTAGACTAAGGCGTTTCGCAGAGCATTCGTCAGCTCTGCGAGAAATCACAAAGTTTATGAAGCACCCGACAGCTGCTATTCCCAGATTGCCTTTCCAGAGGCTTGCCAGGAGAATTTGTGAGCAGAATGGAATTTTGTTTAGGTGGAAGGCATCGGCCCTGTTTTGCTTGCAGGAGGCCACAGAAGATTGGATGATCGAATTTTTTTTGGATAGTTACGTTCTTGTTGCCCATGCACACAGGGTGACAGTAATGAACAAAGATTTTTTCAGCCTAGTAGCCCTTCATTTCAGATACGATAAGTTACTTAGACCAGTTACGTTTACTGATGAATGAATGTTATAAATTTTGGATGTTCGTCCTGTACAAAAAGTGAGAATTGAAGAGGTGACCGAGGGAGGTCCAGATCATGAACATCAGACTCGGGCAAATTTAATGACAAGCGCTCAAAGGGAACATCAAGCTGCAATGCTTGCATTGCAGACAAAAAGGGAAAATGTTCGTGCACTCCACGCCATGAATAGGGAGGCGCTGCAATTTTTGTTGCCGGAGTTCTATGTACCCTTTAATATTAGAGGGCATAGATGTTATTTCCCGATTCATGTTGAAGAAATCAACATTTTGTTTGATCCTAAAACTGAAGTCAACGACAAAGTGCTCAGATGTGTTTTAAGGTATACTCTTTTCTCTGTCCTCCCACAATTTTTCATTCTTGGCTCTTAAAGTTTATGCCTCACTCTTGATATGTTTCCTTGTGAAGTTTTGTTATTTCGCAATTGCCCGAGGATGTACAGCAACGAGTGTTCCAGATTGATTCACTGGTCTCAACACTGTTGCTAGTAGAGTCAGTTCCGTACCTCGATGTGCTGAACTAGTTTCGGGAGGTCCAGCTGGACGATGCCCGAGTATTTTTTTTGGCATATCATGAAAAGTGAGTTTGTCTCTCTATCTCTCTTGCATGATGTTTATAGGAATCACCGTACACGAGTTATATAGTGCTTCCTTTGGATTGAAACTAATAGAAATCTATTTGGATGTGATGCAGTTCCCATTGGAGTCTTCTACTAGTCGATGTGCAAGAAAATGTCATTTACCTTGCAAATTCGACATCTGGTGTCCATGGAAATGTTTTGCTGTAAGTAAAAATCATTAAGATACATATTATTGTTTGAGTTAGAAGTCCGGATTGATTAGGATAATGATTGGTCTTTGTTTACAGTGGTGTCAGGAAACTAATGGCAGCTTACGAGAGCCTCAGCATGGACATCAACACCCTGGATCGATCGACCATCCGAAGGGTTAGTGTCCCCAAACAAGAAGATGGCTACAGCTGTGGGTGGAGGGTTGCACTTAATGCAATGTTGCTGCTACGAAGCATTTTTCAGCTCCCTTCAGAGGATGTAAGCATTTTTCAGCTCCCATACGCATGCGTACTCTTGTTTATCTTCTTGTATATTGTCATGTTGATCTTATTTATGCCTTGATGAATTGTGATGGCAGTTTCCATCAATGTCTCGCTACGTGGACCTAGACGTCCAAACGTTTAGGGAGGAAACGATTGCGAAATTGATCGAGGTCGCTGAAGTTATGCCTCTAGACGACCCAGTGGACTTCATCCCGCCCAATCCACGAGGGGGAATAGGCCCCCCTGAGCCTCTTACATGGGCTCCATACTTGGGAGAAGAGCCATGGCTCCATCCTGAAGCCGATACCTATGGGTTCCAGTAATAAATAGTTTTTTCCTTCTTCCAACAAATGTACGTTTGTAAATATGCAGCTATACATGTACATTTATATTTTTTTGCACATATCTAGTGTTATTGGAGAGAGAACATAAATTGTAAATGCACTTTTAATTTGAAAATCAGAGGATCAAATTTGCTACTGTGTTCCTTCACTGCTTGTTTTCTTACTTTAAGCCTTTTTTGTGTACATAAAAATTCAATTGGGGAATTTTTGCCTTCATTACATTGTTTTAAACAATAAAGCATTACAAAAGCAATGTTCTGAATAGATAAGTTTATTGTATATGGAAAATACATTGTCACCATATACATGGTCACATCATATATCTTCTAGTGCCTCCAATTCATGTGGGGCTGCAACATCTTTACAAATGATCTGATGCTCTCTTCTTTTACTTAGCTTCCGACCATCGAGCTTGAAGCAAAATTGATCTGGAGGATTCTGAATAGCTACTTCTAATTCCTTCCTAACATATTCGAGAGTCCAATTCTCTTCCACTTCCAATGTCAAAGATGGGTGACCCTGTCGAATCATAACTATATCTATCAAGCAAGAGTGGCTGCCATCTCTTGTATCTTGGTCCATGCTTTCCCAGTTGTTGTTGATCCATCGCCACCTTCTATAAGTAAATGACATGCACAGATGTTGCCTGGCAATATAGTATCTGATTCTAAAATATCATTAGGATAATTTTTCAAGTATAATCAAATAAGCGTTGTAACTGTTTCACAAAAATACATTATAATGTCATAACACTCACCGAAATGCAATGTCGGAGGTGTTCAATCGACATTCGATCAAATCATCTCCCTTTGATGATTTCACTCTCCAACCTTTGTCAAGCCAGGCTTCATCTATATCTTTGCACACAAAAGTTGTTCTAGTTTTTCTCAATTGTTTACAATCAGAAAATAAATGAACAAAGCATGCAATTGGAACAAACAAACTTAAGTGGACATTTCTTGCACCAATGCTAGGCTTCATAGCACATTTAATATCATTAAACATTTTGGTCCTGTATGACTCTATCACTTCTGTGTCAAGCAATGGCCACTCAGGACTATCAAGTGCGGGCAACGGAATACGTTCCAACTTTCCATGTCGACTCGATTGAGTGGGCAAGGTGTAAAATGAGTCATAGAAATATGTTCTACTTCTTGCGAGATCACTTGGTGCACGACCTTCATATTGAAGTTCCCCCACCTCACCATGTACGACATTCAAGAATCCCGTCAAGCATTGTGCAGGCTCCCACTCCTGAAGATTGGATGGGTACAAATCTGTGCAAGGCAAAAAAATGTATATCAATCACCTTATTTGCAACATTGAAATACAAAACAGAAGCACTTACAATGTGGTCTGTGTCTTGGAAGTCCTTCCAATGGTCCCACGTTGATCTCTTTTTACATTAATACATGCTGGATCAACACTTCTTTGACAGTTTTCCCTCCTAGTGCCATCTTAAAGTCAAGGATCCTTCCTTTCCAATGTTTGGCCAAGTCTTTAGATGCCTTTCCCTTCACTCGGTAGTGGCCTTGTTTTCCTGGCTGCATAGTGACCCAAGAGTACTTCCTGTATACTTGGGGAATCCATTCTTCGTTCTCGTCTTTTATGTTATACAACACAACAGATGAGATACTGCTCCTTGCTCGTTTCAGTCCACTTTCGGGTGCCATGATAGATTAACAGACGTATGAGAAAGAAGAAGTAGCAGAAAGTGGATGACTTAGCTAACCGCTTTTGTGGATCAAGGAGGGAAGAAGAAATGAGGGACGGTGTGTTCTTTTGGGCGCCAAAGATGTTTCAAGATTCAAAAGTGGAACCAAGTTGAGGGAATAACCAGGAGAATGTGTATCTATCTATTCCAAGCATTCAAGATTCATTAGTTCTAGGGGTGGTGGAAAGAATTTTTTAGTGCTCCACGTCTAACACAGGAATGTGGAAAACATTGTTTTATTGTGTTAGGTTCTGACAAAAAAACGGTTTTAAATATTTTAAGACAAGGTGATGGTTTTTTTTAATATTTCATGAAGATAAGAGTTTCTCCACGTTTTGGGTGGGTTTGTACAGAGGTCCCACCACCGGTGAATCTCATTCGTAGATTACATGTCACTCAATCTATGTGTCTATTATTATATTATTGTTGAAACAGCCCTCTTTTGAGTCCAGAATTTTCCTAATGTATTCTGAATATCAATTTGTATGAATTTCATCACACATTTCTAACTTTTTATTGTTACTTCATAAATTTTTGACATTTTTGGCTTCTCAGCTGAAAGATCCCTGACCCCTCCGTGCAACGAATTCTGGGGTGCTAGCAGTGGAAGTAGCACTTCTTGCGTAGGACAGGGTCTCTCACTCGGGGCCTCGCCCATGTATATCCGGACAAGAGACTAATCCGTCGGTTCTTCCAAAATCGAACTTGGAAAAACTTCCCTCGCCCGAAAAGCACCGGCGATTCCTCCAGGATATTTTTACTCTAACGTAGTCAAGAACCTTAACTAACTGAACTGATCTGATCGAACTCGTAAGTCCCATAGTTGGATCAAGGAAAAGACTTGCACTTGGATCATAGAGACCAACACTTTTTTTCTCATTGAGAGGCACTCCCATTGATTCTTTTCCATAGAACAATTTTTATCCGGGATTTACTTCATCTATTATACCATAGCAAAATTGAGTCTCATTTTAGGGATCCATCAGTCCAACCTAACCCCATCCAATCCCGTGGGTTAGCTAAATGCCAACCACTGTAGTGATGGGATCCATTTAAGAATTTGGTTAGGTTTTGTCCCGGGTACCAGGGAAAAGAGTTCCCAGGCTCCCTAGCCCGATATTCATGCAAACTTAAAACCAGTCACACCACTTATACACCCAATATGAAATTGCCTTTTTCACAGATTCAGCTATCTTTAAAACAATCTTTTAATGAAACTATAGTATCACTGATCGTAGTCCTCAAAAAAATCAGGTTGAATCCTAATTTCTAATTTTTCCTTCATCGGTGTACCTATGGCATCATTGGCAACCAGAACGCTCACCACCTGTCCACTCAGGGGCCTTTTTGATAGTTCCTAGCTCATAGTAACCGGCAATATATTCACTTATAAAAATCAAAATGGAATCTCCGTTGAAGATCAGCAAGATCAACCAACAGATCCATATAAAAGAGCCATGGACTCATCCGTTGAGGACCAGCAACGTCAATCAACCAGATCCATGCCTGAATTCAGAAAACAACTCTTACTCCTTGAACCAAATATCTTCCTCGACACACGTGTGGGTATCTTCGACGACCCAGAGCCCAAGCACCGTATGGTCAGCACCCTCTAGGATCCTTGCAGGTCACCTAGCGCTTCACTTCATAGGCCGCTTCCTTGGTCCCTCATCCACCGTACCGGAAGCTCACCATTTAAATTGAACCGAGGCTGGTCAAGACTTCGCTTGACCTTGCTACGTGAGACGTCCTCCATTGACTCTCCCTCAGCTGTTGTAACTTTATCAGCACGACCTCATTCACAAGACGATCAAAATGCTTCCCCAGCATGCTTGACGTAAAACAGTCATTTAAAAACAGGTCATAAATACAGTTTCTATAACGAACTCTCGTCTTTCCACATTGTTCCACATCAATCCACATTATTTAATCCACATCCATTTCATATGTATTCCCATTCTCATCCAATCATATCATTTTCATCTCATCACAGCTTTCCTCATTTATCCTCATCAGATCTCATCCACTCGCATCTACCCATATCCACATCTCATCACATCACATTCATTCACATCTCATCCATTCACATCACATCTCATTCATTCACATCTATCCCGTTTCACATCACATCACATCACATTCATTCACATCACATATCATCCATTCTTATCTATCCCAATTTACATCACATCACATCTCATTCATTCACATCCCGATTCACATCACATCACATCTCATCCATTCACATCCCGTATCATTCATTCACATCCCGCTTCACATGACATCACATCTCATACATTAACATCCCCATCCCATCACATACATTCTATCCACATAACATCACATCACATCTATCCACATCTCATCTCATTCATCAACATCCATCTAATCGTTCACATGTACGACTACCCACATCTACATACATTCATATCTATCACTTCACATCCACCTCTTCCACCTGCGTGTTGTTGTTGTTGTTGTTGATTCTGGGACTGGTGTTGTTGTTGCTGCACTGCTGTCTATAATTCTGATTACCTGTTCGGCCACCTCCTTGACCGCGTCCACGGCCTCCTCTACCTCGTCCTCTTCCTGAACTTGTGTAGAAGGCCTGTTGCTCTGAACTGTTTTTGTTTTGTGAAGACTGTTGGTCTTCACCCAAGCTCTTCTCTTCTATAATCAGCATAGACACCAAATCTGTAAAGTTGGGAATGTTTTCCCGAGTCTGAATAGACGTCTTCAACGCCTTGTATTGTGGCCCGAGACCACGTAGACAGACCTCCACCTTATCATCATCATCTAACTGACACACCAATAGATGCAAGGGATTCCACAATACCCTTTATCTTCAACGCATAGTCATTCACAGACATGCTCTTTTTCTCCACAGTATGAAGTTCATTCTTCAACTGTATCTTACATGCCCCTTGGTATTTGTTTCATAAAGCTTTACCAAGGTGTCCCACGCCTCCTTGGGGGACTTGGCATCCTGAATGTGCCCAATCATGGTGTCCTGTATACTAATGGAGAGCCAATACATGACTTTCCTGGCTCCTTGGTTCCAGTCTTTAAACTCTTTCACATCTGCAGCAGTAGGATTTATGTCCGGTATCTCCGGTGCCTCTTCATGCTCACCTTCTATGTAGTCCCAATAGCCCTTTCCCATCAGGAAATTCGTCAACCTGAACCTCCAAGCATGGAAGTTATTCTTATCTAGCTTCTCAGCCACAATCTGGGTTATCCCATCATTTGACATCTTGCCAAACACACAATTTTACCAGAAACAGCACTCTGGTTTGTCCTGCACAAACTGCTGTATTTCCTACAATGGTACTGTAATACTCTCAAATGTCACAAAGAGGCTTATGCTAACATTTTTAGAAATGAGGAATGGTTATTCTAGAATAATCAAGAGATTTAATTATAATTATGCTTATAATTATGATTATAATTATGTTATGTATGCATAATTAAATTTTAGTCTAAAAGAGGAGTTCCTATCACATTTCAATCTCAAGTATCACTTTTAAGTAGAAAATTGAACAATCCCAGTAATTGCAGTGAAGCTATGGTAAAATTTTCGAGAAAAAAGATAAATATTATTTTTACGCATATTTTTAATTGCAGTGAAGCTATGGCAAAATTTTCGAGAAAAAAGATAAATCTTATTTTTACGCATATTTTTAATAAAGCAAAAAGAGAAATTCCGATCATATTCTAGGCATAGATATTTTTATGCTAAAAGATGAGTTTTGAGCATTAGTCAATAGTCAAAAAAATAAAGAAGGTTATGCATAAATTTTATAGAATCATTTAATTTATAAGAATAATGGAAATGATTCATTTAGATAAATGGATTAGTGTTTATACTAAAAGAGAAAATATGGGTGTAATTGATTTTGTAAATCCCCTGAATCTTTTATTCAAAAAGAAGAATATTAAGCGTATTTTATTTTGAGAAATTTGAGAAAGAATGTGAAAATATTGAATGGATGTGAATAAATGTGAATGGATATAGGGATAATGTGAATGGACGTGAATGGATGTAAGAATGAATGTGAATGAATATAGGGATAATGTGAATGGATGTGAATGAATGTGAATGGATGTAAGAATGCTATGAATGAATATAGGAATGATGTGAATGGATATAGGAACGATGTGAATGGATGTGAATGGATATAGGAATGGTGTGAACCGATATAGGAATAATGTGAATGGATGTAAGAATGATGTGAATGGATGTGAATGAACGTGAATGAATATAGGAATGATGTGAATGGACATAGGAACGATGTGAATGGACATAGGAACTATGTGAATGGATGCGAATGGATATAGGAATGATGTGAATGGATGTAGGAATGATGTGAATCTATATAGGAATGATGTGAATGGATTTGAATGAATGTAGGAATGATGAGAATGGATATGAATGGATGTGAATGAATGTAGGAATGATGAGAATGGATGTGAATTGATGTAGGAATGATGTGAATGGATGCGAAATGATGTGAATGAATGAGAAATGATGTGATTGGATGTGAGTTGATGTGGAAATGATGTGATTGGATGTGAGTTGATGTGGGAATAATGTGATGTGATATGGATTGATGTAGAAAAATGCGGGAAGATGAGAAATGATGAGGAATAATGTGAAAGGATGTGGAATGATACGAAAAGATGAAGAATAATGTGAAAGGATGTGGAATGATACGAAAAGATGAAGAATAATGTGAAAGGATGTGGAATGATGAGGAAAGATGGGAATTTGTTTTGGAAGTATATTTGTATGTGAAACCTATTTCTTTAAAAGATTGTTTTACGTCAAGAACATTGGGGGAAGCATTTAGACTATCTTGTGGAATGAGGTCATGGGGACCTAAGTGAAAAAGTTGCAAATAGCTGACAGAGAGTCAATGAAGGACGTCTCACATGGTAAGGTCTACCGAGGTCTTGACCAGCCCGGTGTGATTAAAATGGTGAGCTTCCGATAGTACGGTGGATGAGGGACCAAGGAAGCAGCCTATGAGTGATGCGCTAGGTCACCTGCTAAGGAACCTAGAGGGTGCTGATCATACAGTGCTTGGTCTCTGGGTCACCCAGGATACCCACGTGTGCGTTTAAGAAGAAAATGAGTTGGAGTTTGTTTTCTAAACACAGGCATGGATCTGGTTGATTGACCTTGTTGGTCTTCAACGAATGAGTTCATGGCTCTTTTACCTGGATATTGTTTGTTGATCTTGCTGATCTCCAAACTGAGAGTCCATATGGTTTTTATGTGATTAAACTCCTAGTTACTATGGGCTAGGAACTATTGAAAAGGCCCCTAAGTGAGCATGTGGTGAGCATTCTGGTTGCCGATGATGCCATAGGTACGCTGAGGAAGGAATGATTGAAATTGGATTTTATGGTTGGAAAGTGAAAAAGTTAGAAATCGGATCTAGATATTTTGGAGGATTATGATTCAAAATACTATGGTTTCATTTCAAGTCTACTTTAAAGACAGCTGAATCTGTAGAAGGCAATTTCATATTGGGTGTGTAAGTGGTGTGTCTAAATTGTATTTTGCATGAGTGTCGGCTAGGGGGCCTGGGAACTCTGTCCCCGAGTACTCGGGAAAAAACATAACCAAATTTTCATAATGGATCCTATCAATACAGTGGTTGTGAGGTTGGCTAACCCATGGGACTGGATAGGGTTAGGCTGGACTGATGGATCCCTATAATTAAAATTCAATTATGCTTAAGTTATGATAGTTGAAGTAAATCACGGATAATCTTTGTTCTATGGAAAAGAATCAACGGCTATGCCTCTTTGACGAGGAAAAAAGCGTTGGTCTCTATGATCCAAGTGCAAGTTTCTCCCTTGACCCGGGCATGTGATTTGCGGGTTCGGTTGGAATGAAAAAGGAAAGTTAAGGCCCTTTGACTACGTTAGAATAATTCTCCTGGAGGAATCACCTATGATTTCTAGGCGAGGGGAAGTTTTTTTGGGTTCTCAGTTTTGGAAGAAAACCGAGGGGTTAGTCTCTTGTCCGGACATTCATGGGCGAGGCCGCGAGTGGGTCTGCCCTACGTGCAAGGTTGCTACTTCCGTTGCTAGCTCCTCGGATTCCAGTACGCGGAGGGGGCAGGGGTCTCACATTATCCTTCCTCACAGCAACAAGAACAAGTAATAGAAGATGAGGCAAAATAAGTAGGGGAAGAGGAGGATATGAAAAAAGTCAAGAAAGTAGTATCAGAGGCAATGGTACTAGAGAAAGAAATGCAACAAGAAGAGCTTCCCACTATAGAGGATACTCCAGTAAAAGAACATAAAGCTACCTGCACTCATTAAAGCTGACATAGAGGGACCATAATAAAATTATGGGAGACACCCAAGCAAACTACAGAGAATATTCCCTCTCACGGATCTCAGGTTACTAATGCATACACCAATTTTCTTAAAGATCTTCCACTAGCCACACAAAACCAAACTTGTTAAGCTATATGTCTACACTAGAGCATTACATTGGTAAGAAATGCAATAATAGAGCTGCTTATATTACAAATCTAAAGAAAGAAGATGATGATTATGAGGATTTGATATCATACTACCATATGCTCACAAGCTATATCCACCACTGATAGACCCAAATCTGCAAGTAGCTTTCTCAACCAAGCTACGTCACATGCTGCCATAGCAGCACCTCTGCACTCAGCCTCTGTATTGAATAGAGCAACCGTAGGCTGCTTTGTTGCTCTAAGTCACAGCAGTACTCCCCAAAGAAAACATGAAGCCACTAGTAGATCTTCTATATGAGATACTACTAACCCAATCAACATATGTGTACCCATGTACACATATCTCTGTCCCAGTTTCATAAAATAGTCCACAATGCAAAGTAGACCTCACATACCTTAGTATGCGTCTCAATGCATCCAAATGTGGCTTCCAAGGAACCTGCATAAACTGACTCACCAACCCAACAACATAGCTCAAATATGGCCTGGTGATCGTTGTTGAGAAAACGTGGTGCTCATGCTAGATCAAGTGTGTGGAGAGGAGAGACTCAAAAAGTACAAGAACAATATCTTGCTTATTAAGTTGTTTATGAATACAACTAGGCCTTGCTCACATACAAAATGCCTCATAGCTCCACCTTTAAATAGGTGAGCAAGTGGACCTCAAGTCCATTCACACTCACACCCTTCTACATAACCTTAGTCTCTTAATACCCCCCCTCAATACCAACTATGAAAGAATGGAATAGGTGGTATTGGACATAAGATGCCTTTATAACATTAGGCGTACAAGGCTTGAATATAGGTGTGGTTATCTAGGATTTACAACTATGTTCCTAGAGCCTTAGAGGCTAATACAATGTTGCCTTCTAAGTCTTTATTTGTTGTCGATGAAGATGTACACCTCGATGATGGTGCACCCCACTCTTTGTATTTGCTTGACTTCTTGTAGATGACATGGTTGAGACTTACATGCCATTGCTTCCACCACATGCTTTCCACCTTGACCATTCTCACACAATGATCATGACAAGGCTGCCACCCTTGCTTAAGTGGTTTGCTTTTAGATGGTCCTCCAACATGCTTGATGCTTCCTTAAATACCATATCTCCTCCATGGGCAATGAGGTAGATTTAAATGGGAAAGGAAAAGGGAGGGTCTTACCACTTGCCTTATGGATTGGTCAAGGGCAGTGTCTACTCCACAATTACAACAACTTTGATGCATGTTAGTTATATGATACCCATTAGGGTTTGAAGTTACAAGGTTAATGAGAGTGAGTAAGTGGTTGAGGTAAATCCTCAAACCAATAAGGTTGATCATCCTTGGCTCAAGAAGGAGAGGGCATGGCTCATAATGTTGCCAATGCCTCTTACAAAAACAATGCCAAAAGATGCTAAAAATCATGACAAACAACAAGGTAGAGCATTTAGGGATTCTATGCTCAACCTTACAACTCATCTTATACGATGAAAATGCAGAATATGCAGCGGAATGACATGCCTTGGGCTTGGGAAACGAGAACATATGGCTTATGGCACGCCTATGCCTCTTACAAACAAGGGCCTCAAGGGTAATACACAACAACATTGAAGATGAACACTTAGTGTACATGTGTTCAAGTTAAAACAACTCAAGTATTGAGTTTGTTGATGAAAAAACCAGAGATCTTCAACCTCTTTGACTCATGAGATGAAGACAATTGGTTCATGGTTGCACCATTTCTCCTTGGAAGAAACGGGTTGACGATGAAGACTTGAATGTGGCACTTATGGTGTGTGCCCGGCCTCCATGTTGATGAAGAAGAGCCTTCTTAATGTAAATGACCTCCTCCTTTGATGGTTAAGACCACCTTAGTGTTAAGCAACACTTTGGTTGATGATTAATATCACCACTAGTGTGTATAAAACATAATTAGTGCTAAAAAGCACATTTTTAGTGTAAAATAACACTTATTTTGGTGATTAGTTCACCATTAGTGTTTAATAACACTATTAGTGTTTAAGAACACTTTATGATAACCTCCCTTTGCTAGATTAACAGCTTAATTAGTGTTAAACAACACAATTAGTGCTTAAAAGCACACTTTGAAACACTTTGAAAGCTTGAAAGTTGATGTTGATGTTGAAGCTTGTTGAGCATGAGGCTTATGGATACCTCATGTGAATAGAAACTCTTCAAAATCAAGAGAAATCTCAGCAACAAACATTTACTTCATCACTTGATTGATTAGAGAAAAGGAGGTGATGATATGAGCAAGAACAAATCCAACCTTGAAGCTTTAATGGAAGCTTGAAGGTGAAGAAGAGGGGCGCCTGGTTTTTTGATTGTAGCTGGCACTTCAGTGGATGAAATAGGCTCAGATTTGAGCTGTAGAGTCCTTACTCAATGAACTACTAAAGCCCTTAAACACCATAGGCAATAATCACTCACAGGCGGTGAATGCTTGTATGGCCGGCGCAGACGCAGGCGGCTCACTCAGTCAACAATGCCGCGACGAAGAGTGATCTTTCTCAGAAATTGCCTGTACGTTTTGATGCGCCTAGACCTCCTTAACATCTCCCATGTTGAAATCTTAGAGAGATTTTGCCTCTACCGGCTGCTGGAAGGCCTCCAATGGAAGAGGGTTGAGCTCCACACAAGAAAGATAAGGAAAAATTGGAGATATTTGACCTATTCTACACCACAAGTGGTTCAAATCACCTAAGCTCTGATACCATGTTGAGAAAACGTGGTGCTCATGCTAGATCAAGTGTGTGGAGAGGAGAGACTCAAAAAGTACAAGAACAATATCTTGCTTATTAAGTTGTTTATGAATACAACTAGGCCTTGCTCACATACAAAATGCCTCATAGCTCCACCTTTAAATAGGTGAGCAAGTGGACCTCAAGTCCATTCACACTCACACTCTTCTCTCACCCTTCTACATAACCTTAGTCTCTTAATAATCGTCATGTGTATCAAGCTTCCTACTATGCGCCTATACATAGTAGGATCCTCCAAAATCTCTCGTGAATCTGCACTCAACTTGCCATTCTGATCCAATGGCACTGAGATAGGCTTACAGCCTGTCATACCATACTTGGACAACATGTCCAAGCCATACTGTCTCTGCAGCAGTAATCCAATACCATGTGGTGACCTAATCACCTCAACACCCAAGAAATATCTGAGCTCCCCCAGATCCTTCATCTCAAACTTCTGTCTAAGCAAGATCTTTACATCAAAGATCTCTGCATCATGGTCCCCTGTAATGATCAGGTCATCTACATAGATGACAATAAGCACAACCCCTCTATCACTGTGTCTCACATACAGCGAGAAATCTGCATTGGCTACATGAAAGCCAATAGTGATAAGATATTCAAAAATCTTGTCAGACCATGCTCTTGGTGCTTGTTTTAAGCCATACAAGGCTTTCTTCAACCTGCAAACATGCTCGGGGTGACTCACATCCTCATAACCAGGTGGCTGCAACATATACACCTCTTCCTGCAAATCCCCATGCACGAATGCATTCTTTACATCCATCTGATGTATAGACCATTGCTTTGATGCAGCCTCTGCTATCACAACTCTCACTGTTGCCATCTTGGCAACTGGGCTGAAAGTTTCCTCATAATCAATGCCATATGTTTGTGCATATCCTTTGGCTACCAATCTAGGCTTGTACCTACTTATGCTTCCATCACTGTTATGTTTTACTTTTCTATAATCAACATAGACACCAAATCTATGAAATTGGGAATGTTTTCCCGAGTTTGAATAGACGTCTTGAACGCCTTGTATTGTGGCCCGAGACCACGTAGACAGACTTCCACCTTATCATCATCATCTACTGAAACACCAATAGATGCAAGGGATTCCACAATACCCTTGATCTTCAATGCATAATCATTCACAGACATTCACAGACATTCCACAATACCCTTGATCTTCAGTGCATAGTCATTCACAGACATACACTTTTTCTCCACATTATGAAGTTCATTCTTCAACTGTATCTTTCATGCCTTGGTATTCATTTCATAGAGTTTTACCAAGGTGTCCCATGCCTCCTTGGGGGACTTGGCATCCTGTATGTGCCCAATCATGGTGTTATGTATACTGATAGAGAGCCAATACATAACTTTTCTGGCTCCTTGGTTCCAATCCTTGAACTCTTTCACATCTGCAGTAGTCGGATTGATCTCTGGTATCTTCGGTGCCTCTTCATGCTCACTTTCTATGTAGTCCCAGTAACCCTTTCCCATTAGGAAATTTGTCAACCTAAACCTCCAAGCATGGAAGTTGTTCTTGTCAATCTTCTCAGTAACAATCTGGTTTATGGCATCATTTGACATCTTGCCAAATGCACAAATTTACCAAAAACAGCACTCTGGTTTGTTCTGCACAAACTGCTGTATTTTCTGCACCGGTACTATACTACACTCAAATGTCACAACCACTGACCTCAATGTGCATACATACACCCAATGGCAATTGTTTACCTCCTTGCAGCACACACAATGTCTGCACAACCAATCTGTCTTCCTACAGTTATTAAAACAGAGTTCTGCATAGAATCGATGACTTACCTGCAGTGCTCGAAATCGCTTGCTTTTTCCAAAAAACGGAGGTCCTAACGCGCCCAAAATGCATTTTCGGCCCTCTAAATTTCATCCGATAGGACAGTATAGTTGCGCTATAGCTTTACTCCCGTGAAGAAAGCTCCTCAATCATCAGAGATCGTTTGCCGGTGCCTCCCGTAGAGCTCTCGACAAGGGTGTAGTCGCCAACACAAATAGGGAAGGGTAGATGAAGCTCTTACCCTTGTACCGCTTCCTATGCTTCTCTTGCTTGCAGCTCAGCCCTTAGCATGAACCAGGCTCTAATACCATGAAAAGATACAGGGGAGAAGAGCTTGAGCTCGTGAAAGCACACACACACTCACAAAACCCTAAAAGAGAACACACAAGGTGAGAGGCTGAAAATCTTCTTCTTCTTCACACAACACTCAACACACCATATACAAAGATAAAAGTATCCACGATATGAAAGGGTACTCAACCAAATACATACTAGAGTTCTCTATAGTGTGAACCCAACTAAATGAGTTGGCGCTATAACTATGCCAGTCTCTAGAATGGCTGTCACACAGCCTGTCATCCCACTGGCCGCATATCACCCATGATCTCACCAACCATGCCAGTGGTGTAAGTGTGGGGCCTATCCCCCAGGCGGGTCATCAGTGTCCACGGCCTCACTAGATGAGCTCATTTTGGATGAGAGGGAAGAGATGCTCAAATTATTTATTCCACCTAGCCTTCCTTCCACCCCAGCTAATTTTGAAACTCTTTCTAACAATTTTGCATGGTTCCAAACCTAAGGGTGGCTTGAAGCTTATAACACAAATAATTACTTATATTTACATGAAAGTAATCTTTATCATCCCTACAGTATACTTAAGCTTATATTGAATACCCCATTCTAATAACCCCAAAAGATAAAATTGATAGATGTGTTCATTAGTAGCACCAAGCCCCCACTCCCACCCACATCTGAGGATAGGAAGGAAGATCATATTTATCATTCTACTTATCCTCTTAATATACCATTGACATCTAAACTCCTTCCTTCCCATGAACCTACCCTTGATAATAATAACAACTAACCTACTAATGTAAAAACTTCTTCTGTTCAATTTGATTTTGCCACTAAATGACACTCTCGCCTCCAAGGTGTCTCATCTTGCACTGAGGCCTACTACTGCCAGTTCAACACCACCTCATGCTCCTTTACCTATAGAATATGTTGACATGGATGGTTTGGAGCAATTATCCACTATTTCCAGTGTTAACACACCACCTCATGTTTCTTTACCTATAGAATATGTTGACATAGATGGTTTGGAGCAATTATCAGTTACAAAATATAAAGATTCAATCATGATTAAAAATCCCCAAAGCTCTTTTTTAAAGTTATAAATGTAGGTTTTGCCATTCAACCCCACCACAAGATTATTTCTAGAAGCATATAGTACAACCCCCTAAAAGTTTCCATATATGTCATATCCAATCTAGGCAGGGGAGGGGAAATTGTGGGAGAATATGACAAAAGCACTAAACTCGTAAATCCATAGCTACATGATTTTCTTGAGATTATAATGGTAACATATAGGAGATGGAAAAAGCAACATAGTTTCCATATATACCCAATCTAGGCACCCATTCTAGAGTGGGAGGTGCTTATGCCCATGCAAGGGAAGGGAAAGGGAGACTGTGATAGAAGCACTAAACTTGTAAATCCATAGCTACATGATTTTCTTGAGATTAGAATGGTAACATATAGGAGATGGAAAAAGCAACATCTAGTACACACATGATTTGCTTGAGATTAGAATGCTATCATATAGGAGATGGAAAAAGAAAAATCTAGTACACACATGCGGAGGCTACTTGAAGATAGAGATAAATGATACAAACCCCAAGATTGAAGATTTTGGTATCTAGTCCAAGTGGAAAAAAACAATTTCTCACCCCAAGATTGAAGAGTTTGGTATCCAGTCCAAGTGGAAAAAACAATTTCTCACAATACAAGAATGCGAGCAGTTATACATATGGGCATTATCGACACAAAGGATGGATCCTCTTTACATGCCAATCAAAAGGAGGTTCACATTAGCAGCAAAGTTCACTGGAGTTCACAAGAGAACAAAGGAAAGAATCCCATGTATATTATAATATTCCATTATTTGATACAGCACAATTCAACACATGCTTCAACAACATAGAGAGTTAAAGGCAAGGTCTTCTCATATCATTGTCTTTAATGCTTTTACTTGTCTACATTATATTTGAAGACATGATAGATACATCTTTCTAGACACCCCATCCTTATTTCAGGATAACACTTTGTAAGATTGAATCATCAAGGAATCACTATAGATCCTCATATACTTATACAACACATGCCCATATATTTAGTTTGGAGTTTCCCAGTACAGCAAATATGTGCACAGCCCAGGTACAAATCATTGGCAATTAGTGAAACTGATCTTACGCTATCTTCAAGGCTCCTTGGATCTTGCATTGGTATATCCCAGGGGGGCAGCTTGCAGTTACATGCTTACAATGTTTCCGACTGGGCTGGTGACCATGATACACGCAATCCACCAGTGGGAATTGTTTCTTATTGGGGCATTCATGCATATCACGGTTGAGCAAAAATCAGCCCACTGTTACCACATCTACTTGTGAGGCTAAGTACAAGGAAGACTTTACAACCACGTAGATTGTGTATGGCTGAGGAGATTGATAACTGATCTTTGTGAGTGCCAGTAGATAACCACCACTATACTCAATGACAGTCAAAGTGCCATAGCCGTGGCATGAAACCCAATGTTTCATGCACATACTAAGCACATAGAGATTCATTATCACTATATCAAGGAGAGGATTCGTGCAGGGGAGATCTCATTATCTTACTACTCTACATAGGACAATGTTGCAGATCTATTTACGAAGACGTTGCCTCGAGAGAAGTTTGAAGCTTTTCGCAAAGCTTTAGGCTTACTCTTCTACAAAGAGTAATCTACTGCCGACCTTGTATAGGTTCACATTGCCACTACGGGGGGATTTATTAACATACATTATATGAGTTATATGCTATGGGTTATGCCACATATGCTATGAGTAGTGCCACATGTGAACATGGGCTAACCAAGGGAACGCTTCTCCCTTTGGGTCTTTCCCCTTGGATATTAGGTGTGAAACCACATGTATTGTCTTTTGATATTGTGGAGTCAACCCTCTTTCTCCACACATAGTATCCATCTTCTTTGGGTGAGCATCAATCACCATCTCTCTCTCTCTCTCTTGAGAGTGCTTGCTGTTGTGCATCTCTATGTGCTCTATTTTTTGTGCAACCCTAACCTAACAAAAAAAGGGTTGAATGAAACCATAATTAAAGAGGGTCCCAAAACCAAGGGTATGGTATTCAAAGATTTAAAGCCACCCACTTTTAGTAGAGAAGAGAAGGAGAGAAATAAAGATGCGGTCCATATTTTTCTACAAAAAATGGCAAGATTTACATCTTTTAAGAAATGTGCCTGAATATAACCACCCCATTGAAGCTAGCCTATCCTTACAAGGCAAAGCTTTATAAGTGGTGCATGAGTTTAGCGAAAGATAGGCAAGTACCTGATTCTTGGGATTCATTTAAGGAATTGTTCTTGAAGGAATATCTTCCTAAAAATGAAGAAGATCGAAATTGGGAGGAGCGGGATAATTGTTCTATGGAACAAAAGAATTTAAATCTCACTCAATATATAGCTTACTATGGAGAAATTGTCTTAAATGTTGAGGTCATAGACAATTTTCAAAAAGGAAGAGGCTTCATTAGAGGCCTGAAAATGGAGTACAAGAAAGAAGTTCTCTCCAAAGAGCCAAAAACCTTAGATGAGGCTATAAATTTATAAAATTGTTTGACAATACCATGGGTAATGGTAATTGGAAAGAAAAAGATAAAAAACTTTCGTATAAACCTCATGGAGAAAATTTTGGCTTTCAAAAAGGAAAGGTTTTTTCTTTAAAAAGGAAGAACCTTTTAAAAAAGTAAAAATCCAATCCTAGTAAGTTTCTAAAAAACTTAGATTTTGCGAGAACTATTAAAGAAAAACTTTGTTTCTCTTGTCTTGAGTGGGGACATGATAAAAAGAATTGTCCTAAGTCCCAAGAACAAGAACTTACTAAGAATGGTAATGATAAACCTAAAGGAAAATAAATGTACACTATTCAAGTGTTGACACTTAAGGATTCTCCTAAATATAAATCAATCAAGATTTGTCATTCTGATGAAAATCATTGTTGTATGGTGGCAAAATCTATGTAGGAACCATCATTTAGACCACATGATTTGGTTTGAGTGCATGGAAATATTAAGGATAAAAGAGTTATAATCCTCATAGATGACATGACCACACACAAATTTCTAAATTACAACTTGGTTAAGAAACTTAAGTTGCCTCAAGTCCCAAGTTCTCATAAGTATATAGTATCATTAGCCAATGGCTATGATAAAGATGAGTGGGATATTGTGGTAAACCAAGTTAGGATAAAGATTCAAGAGTATGAAGCACTCTTGGATTTTCAAGTGATGCGTATGTCAATCGCAGATGTAATTCTTGAGTGAGGATGGTTATTTTCATTGGGGGGAAACACTTTCGAGAAGCTATTTGCATATTACACTAACATTTGGGCATAAAGAAATATTTATTACACTGTAAGGAGAGCACAATGTACCATCTTCTCCTTTGATATGTAATATTGAGCTCCCAAAGCTTTATCAAGATTGTGAGATCCCTGTTCCCACCGAGCAACGGATTCGGGGTACTAGCAGCGGATTCGGGGTACTAGCAGCGGAAGTAGCACTTCTCGCGCGGGACAGGGGTCCCACACTCGGGGCCTCGTCCACGGATATCCGGACAAAAGACTAATCCGTTGGCTTTTCCAAAACCGAACCTGAAAAAACTTCCTTTATCCGGAAAGCACGGGCGATTCCACCAGGATAACTTTTTACTCTAACGTAATCAAGACCATTACTGATCAAACTGATCCGACTGCACCTTTAGGTACTTGGTCAATCAAGGACGAAACTTGCACTTGGATCATTGGGATCAACGCTTTTTTCCCCATCAAGAGGCACAGCTGTTGATTCCTATCCATAGAACAATTACTATCCGGGATTTACTTCATCTATCGTAATAACAGAAATTGAGTCTTGATTTACGGATCCATCAGTCCAGCCTAACCCCATCCAGTCCCATGGGTTAGTCAACCTCCCAACCACTGTAGTGATGGGATCCAATTAGGAATTTGGTTAGGTTTTGTCCCAGGTACCAGGGAAAAGAGTTCCCAGGCCCCCTAGGCGAAAGTTCATGCAAATGTAAAACTAGTCACACCACTTACACACCCAATATGAAATTGCCTTTTTCTCAGCATCAACTAACTTTCAAACAATCCTTTAATGAAACCATTATGTCACTGATGACAATCCTCAAAGTCTCTGGTTGAATCCTTATTTCCCGTTATTCATTCATCGGTGTACTTATGGCATCATTTGGCAACCAGAACGACACCACCTGTTCACTCAGGGGCCTTTTCCATAGTTCCTAGCTCATAGTAACCGGCAATATATTCATATAACAAAATGGAATCTCCGTGGAAGATCAGCAAGATCAACCCACAGATCCATATAAAAGAGCCATGGACTCATCCGTTGAGAACCAGCAAGGTCAATCAACCAGATCCATGCCCAGTTTCAGAAAACAATTCTTATTCTTTATTCTAATATCTTCCACGACGCACATGTGGGTATCTTCGGCGACCCAGAGCTCGAGCACCGTATGGTCAGCACCCTCTAGGATCCTTCGCAGGTGACCTAGCGCTTCACTCATAGGCCGCTTCCTTGGTCCCTCATCCACCGTACCGGAAGCTCACCATTTAAATCGAACCGAGGCTGGTCAAGACCTTGGTCGATCTTACTATGCGAGACGTCCTCCATTGACTCTCCGTCAGCAGTTGCAACTTTAACAGTTAGGTCTTCATGACCTTAATCCACAAGACGGTCAAAATGCTTCCCCAGCATTCTTGACATAAAACAGTCATTTACAAACAGTGTCATTTAAAAACAGTCACAAAATACAGTTTCTAAATCAAACTCTCGTCTTTCCACATTATCCCTCCTTAGTCCACATTACTTATTCCACATTCCATTTAATGTGTACTCATTCTCATCCATTTCCTCATATCGACGACACATTAATTCATATACACATTCACATTCACATCCATACATCCATATCTACATGCATACATCCATTTTTACATCCTCATTTATACATCCACATCCCATATCCACATTCATACATACACATCCATATCCACATCCATACATCCACATCCACATTCACATCCATACATCCACATTTACATGCTTACCTCCATTTTCACATCCTCATTTATACATCCACATCCCATATCCACATTCATACATACACATCCATATCCACATCCATATATCCACATCCACATGCATACATCCACTATCACGTCCTCATTCATACATCCACATCCACATACATACATACATCCATATCCACATTTTCATTCACATCTATACATCCACATCTACATCCACATACATACATACATCCACATCCACATTCCACATTCACATCTATACATTCACATCTACATCCACATTCACATACATCCACATCCACATTCCCATTCACATCTATACATCCACACCTACATCCACATACATACATATATCCACATCCACATTCCACATCCACATTCCACATTCACATCTATACATCCATATCTACATCCACATTCACATACATCCACATCCACATTTCCATTCACATCTATACATCCACATCTACATCCACATTCACATCTATGCATATACATCTTCATGCATACATCCATTTTCACATTCATACATCTACACTCCCATCTCCACATCCACACATCCACATACATACATCCATTTCCACATTCCCATTCATATAGCCCCATATGCCTTCACATCTAATCTTTTATATCACATCCATTCTCGCCCTATCACAATCCATATACATCTTATCCTATCACATACACTTCTTACCTCATCCCATACACATCTCAATTCATCTTATCACCTCCTAACTTATTTCATAAGCATCTTATCACCTCTTATCACATCTTATACACCTCTTATCACATCCTATTACATCTCATATCTATTTATAGAATATAAGAGAATTCTTATATTTGATTCAAGATTTCTTTACACATTTATTTATGCATAAATTCTATTTAAGGAGATTAATACTTTCGAAGTAAAAATCAATCTTTTATGCATCTTCCTATGCATAAATTCATTTTAAATGAAAATGACACTTTTGAATTAAATTTCAATCTTTTATGCATTTTTCTATGCATAAATTCAATTTAGATGAGAATGACACTTTTAAATTTAAAATCAATCTTTTATGCATCTTCTTATGCATAAATTCAATTTGGTAGGAATTACACTTTTAGAATAAAAGAATTTCTCTTATGCATCTAAGTTATGCATAAAATCCATTTATGATGAAAATCACACTTTTAGTATAAAAAGAATATCTTTTATGCATACCTCTATGCATGAAATCCAATATGATAAAAGTAACACTTTACAATAAAATAATCAACTTTTATGCATACCTCTATGCATGAAATTCAAATATGATAAAAGTAACACTTTTATAATAAAATAATCAACTTTTATACATACCTCTATGCATGAAATCCAAATATGATAAAAGTAACACTTTTATAATAAAGTAATCAACTTTTATGCATACCTCTATGCATGAAATCCACATATGATAAAAGTAACTTTTTTATAATAAAATAATCAACTTTTATGCATACCTCTATGCATGAAATCCAAATATGATAAAAGTAATACTTTTATAATAAAATAATCAACTTTTATGGATACCTCTATGCATGAAATCCAAATATGATAAAAGTAACTTTTTTATAATAAAATAATCAACTTTTATGCATACCTCTATGCATGAAATCCAAATATGATAAAAGTAACACTTTTATAATAAAATAATCAACTTTTATGCATACCTCTATGCATGAAATCCAAATATGATAAAAGTAACACTTTTATGTTAAAATAATAATCTTTTATGCATACCTCTATGCATGAAAATCAATTATGCATAATATAAAAATCAATTTCTCTAGGACTACAATGAATATCTTTCAATTAATCTAGGATAATAATTCCTAGAATATGGTAGGAAGTCCTCTTTTCATGCTTTGAATGAAATTATTTTATGCGTAATTTTTATAAAACTTTTGCCATAGCTCCGCTGCTATGGCTGATAAATCTCAATTTTTCTAAGGGATAAAGCTTATCATTAAGAAAATAATTAGAATGATCCCTAATTGGATCATTAATCCATAATGGATTGAATCATCAATATTCATGAAATACATAAACTAAAAGCATAGAAAAAAGGCATTAATTTGGCCTCAAGCATAGATTAATCTTGGATTAAGGAAAAGCTTTATGAAAAGCTTCATTTGGATTGAGAATGGGTCATGAGTATGACCATTTCTTGAGTGAGAGAGAGAAATTACATAAAAACCATTTGAATTAAGCATAAATGGAAATTTATGTAATTCTTAACTATCATTAATCAATTAACTTCAATAGCATTTATCAAATTATGTAACTCTTCACTACCATTCATCAATTAGCTTCAATAGCATTCAAAAACCATTCCAATTAAGCTTCTCAAGCTTGAGAGGGGTTGAGAAGAGAGAAGTATTGAGAAATTATAGAAAAGATCAAAATTCACCATTTACCTTATAAATTGCTTGATTCTTTGTTCACGGTAGAGGCCCCCAACCAATCAATTGGTTAAGTATGTTGATGGAGCCACCAATGGGGATTGAAGAAAGAGGGAAGCTCCAATTTCTTCAATTTGGAGAGAATTTTAGAGAATAGTAGAAACTAGTATTATTTCAGCATAACTCTAGTATAGTAAAATTCTTCCTTTTTTTTCAAAGGACTCATGTTCTATTTATCTAGGAGAGGGAAGCTCTAACCAAAGCTAACTGAATTCTAGAATTTTCCAAATTCAGTTTGGTTAAATTTGGACTAGATTTGGATCTAGTTTGGTTACTTTTTGATTCGGTTTGGTTCCATTTTGATTTGGTTTGGTTCAAGAGAGAGGAGAGATAAAAATATCACATTATTTTTGAGTTTAAAACTCATTCAAGCATGTGAAATATGCACCTCCTTTAAAGAACTCCCCTTCCTTACATATGTGTCAAAATGGAATCATTATACCCAAAATATCTCATATTTTTAATATTGCTCATAGTTTTTTACTAATAAACCTTGTACATTTTCAACTCTTCATCTTGTGTGAGCATTTACTTATTTTTGGATACCCAAAATATCTCATATTTTTAATATTTCTCATAGTTTTTTACTAATAAACCTTGTACATTTTCAACTCTTCATCTTATGTGAGCATTTACTCATTTTTGGATACCCAAAATATCTCATATTTTTGATATTACTCATAGTTTCTTACTAATAAACCTTGTACATAGTCAACTCTTCATCTTATGTGAGCATTTACTCATTTTTGGGTATCTTCTTTTACAAAATTGGATTTATCTCCTCCCTACACATGGATTGATGCTATTGGCCCATAGGAACCTTAATTGGACCATAATCCAAAAATTTCTGAAAATCTAGACCCTTAGGCTAAGGTCCTTCATACTCATTTCCAATTAATTCCAATTGCACATTGGAAAGTTCTTTTTGAATTTTTATTTCATGGGAACTTATTTTAATAAGATGAGAAATTTTTCTATCTATAAATATTAAAAATCTGAATATTCTCTCTCTAGAATATTCTCTCTCTCTAAGTCAAAACAGTTAGAAACAAGGTCTTTTATATTTCTGAAGAGGGGATTGATTACAGGGGAAGATGCTGGACATTTTGAGAGGCTGGGGAGGAATCTTACATTCTCTCCCACTTGAAAAACGCGAGATGTCCTCATCTCGCAAACTTGGGATAATTTCGCAAGATGCACGAACATGAGACTTAGAGAAAAAATTTAATTAAGATTAACCACCAAATAAAAAAGTCTCAAAGAGAGTAAGGGTCAAGACAAGAACAAGATTTAAACTTTATTCATTCTTGGAACATATACAGTAAAGATAGAAGAACTCTTTACACTTCCATAAGTCCGTCCATCATATGATCACAAAAGCAGTACTCACAAGCTGCGCGCGTATAAGGTAACTCATCTATGGGAATGATTCTGTTGGTTATTGTCGCACCTATCTCAGTGGTATGAGGTGACCTAACAAAAGGACCTCTGAGAGGCAAGCCAAAAACGGGGTAAAGGCATATCTTCTGATGAGGAAGAAAACACGCCAGTAAGAAGACCCGCTCAGAAAACCCAAGATGTCTTGATCTCATGACGCAGTAGTATCGGGGACCCAAACCCAAGGCTTTAATAACCATGGCCAAGTGGACATTGTTACAAAAGTGCTGTTGACTCCAGGGTGTTACCCTAGTTATGTCTTGATAGGTCCGCCATTTGGTCTGAGCTACAGAAGTTCCTAGGTGAGGAAAAAGTGAGCGCTCATACTGTTCTATAAAATCTTTCTTCATAGACTCGCTTGCGTCTTGAAGGTGAGAAATCATCATGTATAAAACTAATTCCTGTTGCCAAGCCATGAAGGAGATTAAGAAGAAGGGAGATCGATGGAAGTAAGATTACTGTGAGCGACAAGTAAAAGTTACGACTTATATAAAGGAAGGAGCTAGCGTAACTTAAAAGCCAACGGTATCTTGCCACTGAAGTTTTACCGTCTTTCCATGATTTGGGTTTGGCACATTTTTCTATAGAAGGCATTAAGAACTTTGAGATGAAGAGATAAAAGAAGTTCGTAGGCTAAGTCACCTACTTTCTTGGGTCCACAATATCTGGGGGATAACTACTTATACTCCCCTAGAGATAAAGAAATTCTTTTGGTCCGTATTCAAATGAAGACTATAACTACTTCTTTGAATTCTCTGATTGTCCTCTTCTTATCTGTATATTGTCTCTGTCGATCCTGGGCAGCATTTATATCTTTATGAATTGCCTGCATCTATTGCTCTAAGTCGCCAAGCATTTGACTAGTCATCTCGACCCTAATCAATGGGTCAGACCTAGTTAATGGAGTTAAGCAATCTTGTCCGAGAACGGACCCTGATTAGATTGGTATGAAGGAATTGGTCTCTGAATTTGGGTTCTAGACTTCCTTGTGCCCTTTTCATGGTAGGAGTCGGGCTTAACTGATGACCAAAACCTTGGCATCCAAAACACCGGTTCTCACTTCTGAACTCATCGTTCTGAATCCTTAAAATAGGTGGGCTCCTGAGAAGGTATTCTGGGTAAAGTGTCTTCCCTTTTTAAACAGAATCTTTCTTTTATTTAGAGAGGGAATAATTATAAGATTCTTACTCCTGTATACCTCGAAGGCTGGGGGAGAAATCTTACATTCTACTCCACTTAAAAAAGTAGGGTAAAAATCTTTCTTTTATTTAGAGAGGGAATAATTATAAGATTCTTACTCCTGTATACCTCGAAGGCTGGTGGGGGAGAAATCTTACATTCTACCCCACTTAAAAAAGTGCAAGATGTCCTCATCTCGCAAGGTAGAGGACAACTCTTTTTCTTAAGATCCCTTATATTCTGGTCAACCCAACAGAATACTGGGATAAATATCCCTTAGAACTCATCATTAAATAACAATTCATTCAGATCATATCATTCATATCTTTAACATGATAATGGTCCATTAGATCGAAAAATTTCCTTCTGAACATTCCTCCACGGGAATTTCAGTCAAGTAAGTTCTCAATTTGTCATCCCTTAACTTGATCTAACGGTCAAGTGTTAACAGTAGCAATTTGACAGCACAATCCACTAATCTCATAGTGATTTGCTGAAATCATTATCATCATTTATCATCACAGGGACTCGTCCCATTCATCCTCATTGTAGTTTTGCTCAGGTTATTATATTTCAACTAAATTTCAGAAATCATCATTTTTCAATCAGAATCCAAATCAATTCATCAGTTCTCAAACAAAATTAAAATCATATCAACCACATTCGAAATCATCATCTGGATAGCATTAACGCTTATAATTTCAAGTCTTGGATTTACTCGTATATACTGCCGGTAAAGAGCTGCAGTTATACCCTCGGTATATACTTGGAACTATAAGGTAAATACCATCATGTCTAGGCCTCAAGCAAGTCAGGGTTCCATACAATTGCGGTACTTCCATTTGCAGACCCAATTACTAATTTATGAATTTTCAGATTGAATATCAATTTGTATTAATTATATCACACAATTACAACCTTTTTGTGTTTCTTGATAAATTTTTGACATATTTGTCTTCTCAGTTGATCTTTAATCGCTCTGATACCAACTATGAGATCCCTGTTCCCACCAAGCAACGGATTCAGGGTACTAGCAGCGGAAGTAGCACTTCTCGCGCGGAACAGGGGTCCCACACTCGGGGCCTCGTCCACGGATATCCGGACAAAAGACTAATCCGTTGGTTTTTCCAAAACCAAACCCGAAAAAACTTCCTTTATCCGAAAAGCACGGGCGATTCCACCAGGATAACTTTTTACTCTAACGTAATCAAGACCATTACTGATCAAACTGATCCGACTGCACCTTTAGGTACTTGGTCAATCAAGGACGAAACTTGCACTTGGATCATTGGGATCAACGCTTTTTTCCCCATCAAGAGGCACAGTTGTTGATTCCTATCCATAGAACAATTACTATCCGGGATTTACTTCATCTATCGTAATAACAGAAATTGAGTCTTGATCAGTCCAGCCTAACCTTACCAGTCCCATGGGTTAGCCAACCTCCCAACCACTGTAGTGATGGGATCCAATTAGGAATTTGGTTAGGTTTTGTCCCGGGTACCAGGGAAAAGAGTTCCCAGGCCCCCTAGCCGGAAGTTCATGCAAACGTAAAACTAGTCACACCACTTACACACCCAATATGAAATTGCCTTTTTCTCAGCATCAACTAACTTTCAAACAATCCTTTAATGAAACCATTATGTCACTGATGACAATCCTCAAAGTCTCTGGTTGAATCCTTATTTCTCGTCATTCATTCATCGGTGTACTTATGGCATCATTGGCAACCAGAACGACACCACCTGTTCACTCAGGGGCCTTTTCCATAGTTCCTAGCTCATAGTAACCGGCAATATATTCATATAACAGAATGGAATCTCCGTGGAAGATCAACAAGATCAACCCAAAGGGCCATGGACTCATCCGTTGAGAACCAGCAAGGTCAATCAACCAGATCCATGCCCGGTTTCAGAAAACAAGAGCCATGGACTCATCCGTTGAGAACCAGCAAGGTCAATCAACCAGATCCATGCCCGGTTTCAGAAAACAATTCTTATTCTTTATTCCAATATCTTCCACGACGCACGTGTGGGTATCTTCGGTGACCCAGAGCCCGAGCACCGTATGGTCAGCACCCTCTAGGATCCTTCGCAGGTGACCTAGCGCTTCACTCATAGGCCGCTTCCTTGGTCCCTCATCCACCGTACGGGAAGCTCACCATTTAAATCGAACCGAGGCTGGTCAAGACCTCGGTCGATCTTGCTACGCGAGACGTCCTCCATTGACTCTCCGTCAGCAGTTGCAACTTTAACAGTTAGGTCTTCATGACCTTAATCCACAAGACGGTCAAAATGCTTCCCTAGCATTCTTGACATAAAACAGTCATTTACAAACAGTCACAAAATACAGTTTCTAAATCAAACTCTCGTCTTTCCACATTATCCCTTCTTAGTCCACATTACTTATTCCACATTCCATTCAATGTGTACTCATTCTCATCCATTTCCTCATATCGACGACACATTAATTCATATACACATTCACATTCACATCCATACATCCATATCTACATGCATACATCCATTTTTACATCCTCATTTATACATCCACATCCCATATCCACATTCATACATACACATCCGTATCCACATCCATACATCCACATCCACATCCACATTCACATCCATACATCCACATTTACATGCTTACCTCCATTTTCACATCCTCATTTATACATCCACATCCCATATCCACATTCATACATACACATCCATATCCACATCCATACATCCATATCCACATGCATACATCCACTATCACGTCCTCATTCATACATCCACATCCACATACATACATACATCCATATCCACATTCCCATTCACATCTATACATCCACATCTACATCCACATTCACATTCCACATCTACATCCACATCTACATCCACATACATACATACATCCACATCCACATTCCACATTCACATCTACATCCACATTCACATACATCCACATCCACATTCCCATTCACATCTATACATCCACATCTACATCCACATACATACATACATCCACATCCATATTCCACATTCACATCTATACATCCATATCTACATCCACATTCACATACATCCACATCCACATCCACATTCCCATTCACATCTATATATCCACATCTACATCCACATTCACATCTATGCATATACATCTTCATGCATACATCCATTTTCACATTCATACATCTACACTCCCATCTCCACATCCACACATGCACATACATACATCCATTTCCACATTCCCATTCATATAGCCCCATATGCCTTCACATCTAATCTTTTATATCACATCCATTCTCGCCCTATCACAACCCATATACATCTTATCCTATCACATACACTTCTTACCTCATCCCATACACATCTTAATTCATCTTATCACCTCCTAACTTATTTCATAAGCATCTTATCACCTCTTATCACATCCTATTACATCTCATATCTATTTATAGAATACAAGAGAATTCTTATATTTGATTCAAGATTTCTTTACACATTTATTTATGCATAAATTCTATTTCAGGAGATTAATACTTTCGAAGTAAAAATCAATCTTTTATGCATCTTCCTATGCATAAATTCATTTTAAATGAAAATGACACTTTTGAATTAAATTTCAATCTTTTATGCATTTTTCTATGTATAAATTCAATTTAGATGAGAATGACACTTTTAAATTTAAAATCAATCTTTTATGCATCTTCTTATGCATAAATTCAATTTGGTAGGAATTACACTTTTAGAATAAAAGAATTTCTCTTATGCATCTAAGTTATGCATAAAATCCATTTATGATGAAAATCACACTTTTAGTATAAAAAGAATATCTTTTATGCATACCTCTATGCATGAAATCCAATATGATAAAAGTAACACTTTTATAATAAAATAATCAACTTTTATGCATACCTCTATGCATGAAATTCAAATATGATAAAAGTAACACTTTTATAATAAAATAATCAACTTTTATGCATACCTCTATGCATGAAATCCAAATATGATAAAAGTAACACTTTTATAATAAAATAATCAACTTTTATGCATACCTCTATGCATGAAATCCAAATATGATAAAAGTAACTTTTTTATAATAAAATAATCAACTTTTATGCATACCTCTATGCATGAAATCCAAATATGATAAAAGTAACACTTTTATAATAAAATAATCAACTTTTATGCATACCTCTATGCATGAAATCCAAATATGATAAAAGTAACTTTTTTATAATAAAATAATCAACTTTTATGCATACCTCTATGCATGAAATCCAAATATGATAAAAGCAACACTTTTATAATAAAATAATCAACTTTTATGCATACCTCTATGCATGAAATCCAAATATGATAAAAGTAACACTTTTATGTTAAAATAATAATCTTTTATGCATACCTCTATGCATGAAAATCAATTATGCATAATATAAAAATCAATTTCTCTAGGATTACAATGAATATCTTTCAATTAATCTAGGATGATAATTCCTAGAATATGGTAGGAAGTCCTCTTTTCATGCTTTGAATGAAATTATTTTATGCGTAATTTTTATAAAAATTTTGCCATAGCTCCGCTGCTATGACTGATAAATCTCAAATTTTCTAAGGGATAAAGCTTATCATTAAGGAAATAATTAGAATGATCCCTAATTGGATCATTAATCCATAATGGATTGAATCATCAATATTCATGAAATACATAAACTAAAAGCATAGAAAAAAGGCATTAATTTGGCCTCAAGCATAGATTAATCTTGGATTAAGGAAAAGCTTTATGAAAAGCTTCATTTGGATTGAGAATGGGTCATGAGGATGACCATTTCTTGAGTGAGAGAGAGAAATTACATAAAAACCATTTGAATTAAGCATAAATGGAAATTTATGTAATTCTTAACTATCATTAATCAATTAACTTCAATAGCATTCATCAAATTATGTAACTCTTCACTACCATTCATCAATTAGCTTCAATAGCATTCAAAAACCATTCCAATTAAGCTTCTCAAGCTTGAGAGGGGTTGAGAAGAGAGAAGCATTGAGAAATTATAGAAAAGATCAAAATTCACCATTTACCTTACAAATTGCTTGATTCTTTGTTCACGGTAGAGGCCCCCAACCAATCAATTGGTTAAGTATGTTGATGGAGCCACCAATGGGGATTGAAGAAAGAGGGAAGCTCCAATTTCTTCAATTTGGAGAGAATTTTAGAGAATAGTAGAAACTAGCATTATTTCAGCATAACTCTAGTATAGTAAAATTCTTCCTTTTTTTTCAAAGGACTCATGTTCTATTTATAGGAGAGGGAAGCTCTAACCAAATCTAATTGAATTCTAGAATTTTCCAGATTCAGTTTGGTTAAATTTGGACTAGATTTAGATCTAGTTTGGTTACTTTTTGATTCGGTTTGGTTCCATTTTGATTTGGTTTGGTTCAAGAGAGAGGAGAGATAAAAATATCACATTATTTTTGAGTTTAAAACTCATTCAAGCATGTGAAATATGCACCTCCTTTAAAGAACTCCCCTTCCTTACATATGTGTCAAAATGGAATCATTATACCCAAAATATCTCATATTTTTAATATTGCTCATAGTTTTTTACTAATAAACCTTGTACATTTTCAACTCTTCATCTTGTGTGAGCATTTACTTATTTTTGGATACCCAAAATATCTCATATTTTTAATATTTCTCATAGTTTTTTACTAATAAACCTTGTACATTTTCAACTCTTCATCTTATGTGAGCATTTACTCATTTTTGGATACCCAAAATATCTCATATTTTTGATATTACTCATAGTTTCTTACTAATAAACCTTGTACATAGTCAACTCTTCATCTTATGTGAGCATTTACTCATTTTTGGGTATCTTCTTTTACAAAATTGGATTTATCTCCTCCCTACACATGGATTGATGCTATTGGCCCATAGGAACCTTAATTGGACCATAATCCAAAAATTTCTGAAAATCTAGACCCTTAGGCTAAGGTCCTTCATACTCATTTCCAATTAATTCCAATTGCACATTGGAAAGTTCTATTTGAATTTCTGTTTCAGGGGAACTTATTTTAATAAGATGAGAAATTTTTCTATCTATAAATATTAAAAATCTGAATATTCTCTCTCTAGAATATTCTCTCTCTCTAAGTCAAAACAGTTAGAAACAAGGTCTTTTATATTTCTGAAGAGGGGATTGATTACAAGGGAAGATGCTGGACATTTTGAGAGACTGGGGAGGAATCTTACATTCTCTCCCACTTGAAAAACGCGAGATGTCCTCATCTCGCAAACTTGGGATAATTTTGCAAGATACACGAACATGAGACTTAGAGAAAAAATTTAATTAAGATTAACCACCAAATAAAAAAGTCTCAAAGAGAGTAAGGGTCAAGACAAGAACAAGATTTAAACTTTATTCATTCTTGGAACATATACAGTAAAGATAGAAGAACTCTTTACACTTCCATAAGTCCGTCCATCATATGATCACAAAAGCAGTACTCACAAGCTGCGCACGTATAAGGTAACTCATATATGGGAATGATTCTGTTGGTTATTGCCGCACCTATCTCAGTGGTATGAGGTGACCTAACAAAAGGACCTCTGAGAGGCAAGCCAAAAATGGGGTAAAGGCATATCTTCTGATGAGGAAGAAAACACGCCAGTAAGAAGACCCACTCAGAAAACCCAAGATGTCTTGATCTCATGACGCAGTAGTATCGGGGACCCAAACCCAAGGCTTCAATAACCATGGCCAAGCGGACATTGTTACAAAAGTGCTGTTGACCCCAGGGTGTTACCCTAGTTATGTCTTGATAGGTCCGCCATTTGGTCTGAGCTACAGAAGTTCATAGGTGAGGAAAAAGTGAGCGCTCATGCTGTTCTATAAAATCTTTCTTCACAGACTCGCTTGCGTCTTGAAGGTGAGAAATCATCATGGATAAAACTAATTCCTGTTGCCAAGCCATGAAGGAGATTAAGAAGAAGGGAGATCGATGGAAGTAAGATTACTGTGAGCGACAAGTAAAAGTTACGACTTATATAAAGGAAGGAGCTAGCGTAACTTAGAAGCCAACGGTATCTTGCCACTGAAGTTTTACCGTCTTTCCATGATTTGGGTTTGGCACATTTTTCTATAGAAGGCATTAAGAACTTTGAGATGAAGAGATAAAAGAAGTTCGTAGGCTAAGTCACCTACTTTCTTTGGTCCACAATATCTGGGGGATAACTACTTATACTCCCCTAGAGATAAAGAAATTCTTTTGGTCCGTATTCAAATGAAGACTATAACTGTTTCTTTGAATTCTCTGATTGTCCTCTTCTTATCTGTATATTGTCTCTGTCGATCCTGGGCAGCATTTATATCTTTATAAATTGCCTGCATCTGTTGCTCTAAGTCGCCAAGCATTTGACTGGTCATCTCAACCCTAATCAATGGGTCGGACCTAGTTAATGGAGTTAAGCAATCTTGTTCGAGATGGACCTTGATTAGATTGGTATGAAGGAATTGGTCTCTGAATTTGGATTCTAGACTTCCCTGTGCCCTTTTCATGGTAGGAGTCGGGCAGTCTTTTAACTGATGACCAAAACCTTGGCATCCAAAACACCGGTTCTCACTTCTGAACTCATCGTTCTGAATCCTTAAAATAGGTGGGCTCCTGAGAAGGTATTCTGGGTAAAGTGTCTTCCCTTTTTAAACAGAATCTTTCTTTTATTTAGAGAGGGAATAATTATAAGATTCTTACTCCTGTATACCTCGAAGGCTGGGGGAGAAATCTTACAAAGATAATGAAATAGAACAAATGTTTATGTGTTATGCAATGCCTCAAATTAAAAACCATTGTGAAAAGTTTGATTCAAGTATTTGTGAAGAAGTTAATTCTTCTTTTTGAACAATTTATTAGAAGAATTTAAAGATTCTTTTCTAGAAACGTTGCCAAAAGGTTTACCTCCGAATAGAGGGATAAATCATCCCATAGAAGTTTTAAAGCGAATTAGGAAGCCACCTTATAGAGTAAGTTTGACTGAAAGATAAGAAGTTGAATATTAGAGGGATAAATCATCCCATAGAAGTTTTAAAGCGAATTAGGAAGCCACCTTATAGAGTAAGTTTGACTGAAAAAATAGTTGGCTGAATATTTAGAACCAAAGTTTATTAGGCCCAGTAAGTCTCCTTGGGCTTCACCAATATTATTGGTGAAAAAAAATATGGATCTATGCGCTTGTGCATAGATTATTATGGATTGAATGCAATCATAATAAAAAATAAATTTTCTATTCCCAAGATAGATGAATTGTTTAATGGTGCTAAATATTTTAGTAAGATAGATTTAAGGTTTGGATATCATCAAGTAAGAATTAGAATTGATGATGTGCCAAAAATAGCATTTAGGACATCTTTTGGGCACTATGAGTTTTTAGTTATGCCTTTTAGTCTAATTAATGCTCCAAGTACTTTTAAGACCATGATGAATACTATGCTTCATCCTTATTTAGGAAAATTTATGGCGGTTTTTATTGAGATGATATACTAGTTTGTAGTCAAAATAAACAAGAACATATTGAGCAGCTTAGAAAAGTATTTTAATTTTTGAGAAAAAAATTATTTACTAAAAAATCTAAATGGTCACTTCTTTAAAAAGGAAGTGGAAGGATTTGTATGGATCCTGATAAAATTGAAGATAGCTATTCCAACGACAAACCAGCTTAAAGGAAAAGGAAGACAATTTAGTTGGTCAACAAACTAGTTTTGAAAAATTAAAAATAGCAATAGCTATTGCTCCTATTTTACAAATAGTGGATCCAAATGAACCATTTATATTGGAAACAGATGCTAGTAATTTTACTATAGGAGAAGTATTATTACAGAAGCCAAGGCCAGTTGCATTTAAAGTAAACAGCTGAACAAAGCTCAAAGCACTAGGACATATTTAATTGCAAAATAGGAGGCATCAATGTGCACATGGAAGATGACATCCCTAGTTAGGTGCTCGTAAGATTGGAACACTTGCCAAGGCTTCCTTCAGTAGTGCATCATAAGCTTGTTGACACTCCTCGATCCATACAAATACAATCAATATCTTATACAAAGGACAAGTTATAGAAAAGAATAAATTGATGGTAGTAGCTGACATGGATCATGAATCTCTAGACTCGCTTGTAATTTACTAGTGGGGGTGATTCCACGATGACCTTGATTTTGCTCTCATTAGTGAAAATCCCATTTTTGGACACTATGCCCAAGAATAACTCTGTGCTTCACCCAAAATTGGCATTTGTAAGGGTTTAAGGATATGCAATAAAATTGATAATACAAACACCCTTTTTTAAGCATGCTAGGTGCTCTTTCCAAGATGAATGAATGCACAGATCATCCAAGAAAGCTTCAAGTTACTTTCTTAAGAAGTCCCTAAAAGCAATGTTCATAAGTCTTTAAAATGTGGCTAATGCGTTGGCTAGACTAAATGGCATAAATCTGTAAGCATACACACCATGCTCAGTGACAAAAGTTGTTGTGGCTTTGTCCTCAAATGCAATCAAAATTGGGTTGTAGCGTGAATATCTATCCAAAAAGCTGTAAGCCTCCTTGTCCGTAACTTGTTCAAGCACATGTTCTAAATATGGCAAGGGGTAGTGATCCTTGCACATTGTAGCATTCACTTTTTTGAGATCGACACACACTTTAGGTTTCCTTTCTTCTTGGGCACAACCACAATGGATGAGACCCATTCTGAGTGTTCAATCTCATAGATGAATCCACACTCAATGGGTTTATCTCAATACCTTCCTTAATAATTATTACAGATTTGGGATTCATTGGATAGGGTTGCTATTGGACAACTTTAGCATTGGGTATCATGGGGATGATGTGTTGTACCTCCTCTGTAGGAATCCTTTCATGTCATGGCATGTGCACACAAAGCAATCCCTATACTGCTTGAGGAGAGAAATGATCTCAACCTCCTCTTTCTTGGGTGAGGTCTTTAGCAATGTAAATTGGCTTAGAATCTTCACCAAATTTTGCCAAGTTTTACCTCCTCCACTTCAACAGGTCCATCATAGACTCTGCTCTCCTCACCATAGGTCCTTGTTTGGGATTTTCAAACACTAACTTATGATCCCCTATGGTGTATGATCTGTAAGTTAGGTTCTTGTTCTTTCTCTTCCTTAGTTGCCTTGAGAGCCTCTCAGCCTCTTGTTCCTTTTGGGCTAGCACACGGTTTTGATTCCTTTAGGGTGAGCGACTAAGTTTGGGTTGGGCTAGAGACTTCCACCTTAGCTATATCAGTGGGGGTGGTCTACAATACATGACTTTTTGTAACTCTTCTCCCTAATTGTCTATAAACTTTCCACAAACATCGACAACACCAATGTACTATAGCCATTGGGCCGTGGTTGTTCTTTCTTGCAACCTCATGCATTGCGAGGCTGCTAGGTGATGGACTCTATAACACTACCAACAATACACAAGAAGAAAACTTAAAGGGATCAGAACTCGGGGACACTAAGATCCTAGCTCCAAGGGCACCAATCAACTCTGCACCTACCCTCAACTAACACTTTCGAACTCCTCAACACTCTCCAATATGAACCCAACTGACTCCTCTGATAGTCCCCCTAAGTCAGTTCTATGTATCCTTGTTGACCTCCTCTGACAGTTTGCTAACTAGAATCCTCTCGAGCTGGCACGTAGCTAACTGTAAACTGATCTAGATGGCTGATATGCTGACTCCAATCCAAAATGACTCCTCCAAGCTCTCCTATTATTCTCTAGCATCAACTTACCTCAAATCCACAATGCCAGGAGCTTACTAGACACTTTGCTTCTGATGCTGTACTGACCTTCTGCTCTGACACCTCTCTGAGTGAAGCCAACTAAAACTGATTTAGCTGTCTGAAACATACTTGACTAATTCAGCTGTCTGAAACATACTTGACTAATTCAGCTACCTCAATTGAATTAGATTTCCTCTCCTTTGTGTCCTCTGACACATCTAGTCTCTCAAATCACTCTATCCTCACAAGGATCTAACACTATAAACACTTAGCCAACTTCAGTTGACTCACTCTGTATTTCTAATCAGCCCACAAACATGTCTGACTGCTGCTGACAAATTTGACAGCTCTTTGACTGTCAAACGTAAGTCAAAATCAATTCCCTCCAACTCAGATAAACCAAAGCCGTCCTTCTACACATTTAGTTGATCATATCTGATGCTCAACTGACCTTGTACCTTCTCCTCTAATTCAGATAGAGTCAAAATTGACTCAAAATCAGTTTCTCAAACATCAAATTCACACATACAGATATTTCAGCTCCACAAAAAACAACTTAATCATCACAAAAGAAACTTCAAAACAAAAGACTTTGCAAGCATTCATAGCTAACACAAAAGAAACTTCAAAACAAAAGACTTTGCAAGCATTCATAGCTAACACAAACCAAACTCACTGACTCATATAGACAAAAACACAATAGTATCTCAACAGCCTTGAGACATGGGCACAAACGTATTAGAAGAAAATACCACAAAGCTTGAGGGTCCCCCACAGCTATACCCCAGTGACAACTCTTCAAACTCTCTAAACCCACTCTCATGAATGACAGGTCTTTCTTTCACACATATAAGGCAGTTACATTTGAGCAAAAATTAAATTGGGTCAAGTCTAACAGAGATGCTCCTCAGAGATCCTATGGGACACACCTCCTAGCTGATCCTTTAGACTTCAGCACTCCCTCTACTCTGACTCAATCAATTCCTCTCACACTACACTGTTCTCTTCTCTACAATTTTAAAAATTTGCAAGAACTCCAACCTGCCTCCTTTGATAGACCTATAGGACTCCACTCCACTGCAGTTTGCATTCTCCTCTATCTCTCTCTCTCTCTCTTTCTCTCTCTCTCTCTCTCTCTCTCTCTCTCTCTCTCTCTCTCTCTCTCTCTCTCTCTCTCTGGTGGTCACTCCCGCCGCCTCATCTTGGAGAGTTCCCGAAAGCTTCCCCAATTCTCCCTCTTCAACTCATCACCGTCCTTGATTCTTCTGGAACATTGCACCACCCATCTTCTTCGTTTGCCCATGCACTTTCTTTTTTCATTCGCACCTGTGCATTCATGTCACTCTCACCGTTCCAAATAACAACCTCAGACAATTCAATCTCCTCACTGCTACTTTCCTGTATCTTCTACTTCAAGACCTTAGGCATCTCTTCAAGGTTCTCCGAACCTTGCAAAGCATAGTCAACCTCATCCAAGATCTCCAGACCAGATAAAACACATGGATCCACAGTAAAAGATTTCTTCATTTAACCACTTTCACCTACCTCAATTGACTCAAACATATCTTCACACATGGTATCAATTGACGTTATAGGTGCTACCTGCCTCCATATTGACACATGTATCATCTCCCACATCGGCTAGCACAGCTGACCCGCATCACTGTCAACCAAGCCTTCATTTTCTTCACACTCAAGCATTGTGCTATAGCAGCAACTTCATCATCATCAAACTTCATATCACATGACACTAGATCCAGACTCATAGAAACATGAGACATGCCATGATCCATGATCGAATTAGACATTCCAACTTCTTCCTATACTTGCAAACCTTTTGACTCCAACACCCTATCATAAGGTGCATCTATAGACTCTATATCTTGAATAGTTGGTGGAAGACTCAAACCAGCATAGAACCTTAGTTTCTTCTCCTTGCGGTAAGCAATCTCAAGAGCTTCTTTCAAGCTCTTATGTCTCTTATACTCTAGCTTCTCCCTTAAGACTGGGCTCAACTAACTTATCAATGTCTGCATCTTGACCATCTTCATATAAGCACCATGTAACTCAAGAAAATACATCTCTTTAGCATGTATAATTGCTCTCCCCCATGAATGCCATGCATTTTCAAATCTCTATGAGAAATCAGCTACATATTCACCATCACACATACACACAACTACCTTCCTCCAAGCTTCATTTGGAGTCAACATCCTTGCAAACCTTTGGAGAAACTTTACTTCCAATAATGCCTAACTCTCTCACATCATCCCACAAATATTCATACCACATGCATGCGCGGTCCTCAAGAAACAAAGGAAATGCCTTTAACCATTCCACTTCCAAATCTTCATTCCTCAAAAGAAAAAACAGCTCCACCTATCTCAGAAGTCTAGTTGAATCCTCTGCATCAACTCCTTTAAACTTTGGATAGTCCATGATCACATCAAAAGGCTTGAGTTGACTCCTAAGTGGTTTCCTACTTGGCAATCAAGCCCTAAACAAGAACCTTATGATCCTCAGTGGGGACACCAAAGCATGTGATAGTGCTTGGTGATGGCCTTTAAAACACGACCAACATACACACAAGAAGAAAATGTAAAGGGATCAAAACCAGGGAACACTAAGTTCCTAGATTCAAGGGCATCGATCAACTCTGCACCTATCCTCAGCCCTTCAGTCACACCCAACACCTTCGGACACCTCAACACCCTCTAATCCAGCTTGGTTGATATCTCCAACTATCCTCCCAGGTCAGATTTAGCTTCCATTAGCTTTGATCTTCACTCTAAAGTCCTTGGCTGACCTCCTTTGACCTCTAGCTGACAAAACAGCTCCGAGCTAACACTTAGCTAACTAACTACTGACTGTAAATAGAAACAAACAACTGCCACTGACCCTAGTTAGAAAACTATCCACTTGACTTCCAGAATGTCCTCCAACATATCAGGCAAACTTTAAAACTTTGCTTCAGAGCTTCACTGAACCCAACATCACTCCTTTGCTGACACCCTGTTGTCCTTCTGCTCTGCTGACACAATTGACAAGAATACACCCCAACTGACACACAGCTAACTAAAATATGACTCAGAAATCTTTCGCTTATTTGTAGTCAGATAAATGCCCTCCAAGCTCTCTAATCTTCCTTTGACATCAACTAACCTCAAGTTCTTACCCTCAGAACCTCTCTAAATCAGTCAACTGCTCTCTGTAGACACCTTGTTGTCTTAGATCTGATACAGCTGACTGAGCTGAATCAGATAACTCGACCACAGTGTCCTTTGACACACACAAGCCTTGAAACTCTACAGATCCTAACATGATTCAACTTAACAGACTCAAAGTGAAAAGCATCTAATCCCAAACTGATACCTGAACCACCCTACAACCAAAATTTAGGCTTGTTGACTGTTGACAACCTTGACTGTCAGACCAGACCCTAAAAAGGTTCCTTTAAAACTAGAAATACTAGTTCTCACCTTCTACACACACGACTAATAAGATATGATGTTTAACCAACTGAGTCTGACTCTATATCCTCTCAATTGAAGGTGATTGACTCAATTTTGACACAATAATCTATAGATTTACACTCACAAGTTCCTCTCCCATAACCTCAATCAAAACAACACAAGTATAGCACCATAGCAAGAAATCTTATCAATTCACACAAAACTCAAACTTCACACACTCTATTCTTCATTGAAACAAAACGAGACATTCTCAACATCCTTGAGACTTGGGCTAAAACATATAAGAAGAAGACACCCGAAACCTTGGGGGTCATCCACTGGTAAACCTCAGCAACAACTCTTCACGGAAACATCTTCACCCACGACTTAAAACTTCATAGAAATCAACATTCAACTGACACTCTGCAGCTATAGTTGAGGAGTACTAGACTAAAGCAAGTCTCTAACAGAGGTTCTACATAGAGAACCTAGGGGACACACCTCCTAGCCAATTCTCTGGACCTCAGCACTCTCTCTACTTTGATCCAACCAAACGAAGAAATCAGCCTACATAGCAACATTGTATAATTTTTTGGAAAGCGTTAATTGAAAAATGACTTTCATGAGAGATTAAACAAATTTACAGAAATCAAATATAATAGAGTATAATACGTGAGAAGGCTGAATCTTGTGAAGAGAAGAAGAAGACATATGCCTTGTCAATAAAGAAATTGATTTCTTAGATTGCAAGAAGAAATCTGGAAAATAAGAGAGCCCACTTAAACAAGAAATCAACATGCATAGCAATAAGTTTAATTTTTGAATATATTTAAGACAAAGAACAAGAAGACTATTGAAAAATGAGAGATTAAAGAATAAAAATCAAATAAATATAATACCTGAAAGGAGAGGAAAAGGATTCCCTTGTCAATAGAGAGGCTAATGAGTAAAGAGAAAGAGCTAAGAATCCTTTTGGTTAAACAAAGCATTGGTGGTTGGATGCATTCCAATAAAGCAGCATGGACTACACCTAATTCACCATTAGCACCAATGATACGAACAATACCAACCCCAATTACGATGGCATGAAACATGCACATGAGACAAATCATAAGTGTGATTAGTTGAGAAATTCGGTTGGCATCACTAGGTCTGATTAATTGCTCGATGATAGCCATGAGTTGTGGTGTAATTTTAGGAAGTTTGTGCATTATTACGCGCGAGTGTGTGGGCACCTATGAATTTGTTACTTTATTTATTCCACACTCAGACATAAGACAGAAGAGCTTTGAAATTTTAGATATGGGTTCATGATAATGAAAAACACAGAACCCATGAGGTAGAGCATGAGAGGAAGGGGAGGGAAAAGCATCTTGAAGACATTGCATTCTAATCATTTGAGCGTGGGTTCTCTACTTTAACTAAAATTCAAGTTTCAAAAAAATTCAACTCTGCATAAAACTCTACTTAAAAATCAAGTTTCAAAAAGAACTTGAACTCTTTAAAGAAAGATTTAAAAATCTCACGTGTGTGTGGTGGGGGAGGACTTGAACCCATGACATTGCGCTTAGTGGCTAAAAGAGCTATACCATTACAACATACTCCATTTCTAGCTATTTTGGAATAAACACACCCCTAATGTTAACTTACAGGCTAGGAATAGAAAAACCCTTTCTATTTACGGAAAATTTTAAGTCAACCTAAATAAAATACCCCTTCATTTGAACTCACATGGTGCTTTACAAGTTCTATAAGTGAGCCCCCCAAGCACCAGCATAGCAAAAATGGTAAGTTACATAGTCATATAATACAATATCGTACAGTCCGAAACAATAATTTGTTTCCCTGGTTTTTGACCATTGTTGTTGTTTTGACCATTTTTATCTTTTTTTTGAATGGCCATTTAAGGCTGTTTTGACTGCTATGGGGCTTGCTTACTTTGGGACTTGGCCTTGGTGGGTGCCTTCTTGGACTCTTTGGCCTCCCTTTAAAAATCTCTCCTCTAACCTTCTCTCCATCGCTCAAGCTCTCATAGCTCTAGCCTTTCAAGCTCAAGCTCTCATTTCTCTCAAAGCTCTCTTCTCTTGGGCCTTGGCACTTGCAAGGTGACCAACTCCAAGTTTCCAAGAATTCTCTCTCTCTCTCTCTCTCTCTCTCTCTCTCTCTCTCTCTCTCTCTCTCTCTCTCTCTCTCTCTCTCTCTCATCGAGCTGCTTTCTGCTGCCCGCACTCCTCTCTCCCATCCCGCTGCTCTCTCGCATCGTGTTGTTGCTGCCTGCGTTGTTGCCTAAGCTGCCCACTACTTGTGCTTCAGCCCACGCTCGCTTCCGCCCTCTGCGTTTTCAGTCCCGCCATCTCTCTCTCTCTCTCTCTCTCTCTCTCTCTCTCTCTCTCTCTCTCTCTCTCTCTCTCTCTCTCTCTCTCTCTCTCTCTCTCTCTCCTACCCTCCTCGCCGCCCTAGTTCACCTCTTCCCTCGCTGCCCCTGTTTGCTGTTAATCTCTCTACTGTCATCGGCCGCAACTGTTTGCCCTCGTCTCCCCTGTTTTGCTATTCGCTACTGGTCGTCGCCCGCTTTTTGTTGCACTGTTCGCCGCTTGCTTCACTTCGTTGTTCCCTGTTCGCGTCGCACCTCTGTGCATAGCCGCCCTCTCTGTTTGCCACCACTGGCGCCCAGTACTGCTGGCGCTATGCTAGCCCGCCTGCATGTCCGATAGGCCCTGCAGTCCCCTTTCCCCACCCACCCTTGCTCAGGCCCCCAAGGCAGCAACATAACTCTCTCTTTCTCCTCAATCTCGAGGAATGGCCCTGAGTCTCCAAGAGAAACTCGAGGTCCTCGAGATGGCAATGAAGGCACTAATCAAGGAGAATAAGAAGACATCCGATTCCAACCTCAATGAGGTGGAGAACAAACTACATCGGCACATCATGGCCCTCGAAGCACGGGTCACGAACCTTGAACAAGAGAACAGAGCACTCAAGGAGGAGGTGAGTGCATTGAAAGTGGAACTAGTAGCCGTCAAGAACACCGAGAAGGAAGAGGGGGAGATCAATGAGAACACTCTCACGGCCATCAAAGAAGAGATCTCCAAGGAGATCACAAAGGACATGGAGGGAAAACTCGAAGCCAAGCAGTCAGGATGGGTTGAGGTGGTGAAGAAGAACATCCGCAAAGAAGTGAGGGAGGAGACTCAAAGGGAAGAACATCAAATCATTCACACCACCATTGAGGAGCAGAAGATGAGGCATGCCCGCCGCCTCAACATTCGAGTCACAGGTATAGTTGAGACACCCAACTCCACTCCCGAGAAAGATGGACAGCTTCTATGCATGAAGCTAGGCTACAGGGAAGAGGAGCCTCTCCCCTTCACCAAAGCATGGAGAGCCGAGAAAGACTCAACACGCAAGCGAGCCCTCATCCTACAGTTTGCAAGAGAGACGGAGAGGGTCACCTTCATGAGGAAGAGGGTCATACTACGAGGCTTAGAGGGAGCTCCTATTTTCTTAGATGATGATCTCACGAGGATGCAGCTAGAGCATAGGAGAGCTTGCATGCCACAAGTCTTACACGCGAGGAGAGAAGGCAAGAAGGTCTTCTATCGAGATGGTTGGGTCATCATTGATGGTGGCCAGCCCATGGATTAGCGGTTTGGGGCCTATGGGACACAGACCAGGCCACTGACAGAGATACACATGATAGTATGGAACTGTAATGGTTCACTATGGGTGCAGCTTGGACGACTAGAGCATGTTATGGTGGGGAGAGACATCATACTTCTGACAGAGACACATCAGAGCCAAGAGAGAGGGCTACCTTGAGGAGAGGGATTCCAGTGGGAGTCGGCATACAGGAGGACCACACGCCAGGGTACCTCAAGAGGGTCAGGAGAAGTAGCAGTTCTATTCCAGACGGGAGCTACATGGGAGACTGAGAGTGGTAGCACAGGATCCAGAGGCCAGATACATGTGGATCAGCTTACAGCTCTCACGGGACAGGGTTATATACATAGCCTTCCCACATGGGGGTCATACACGGACCGGAGGCACGGTGGTGGACTACATTATGGGGTCTTTGGAGGCATCACAGCTTGTCACCTCATTCTCCATCCCACCTCGTCCTATTGGGGCAGATCATACATACTTGGCATTTTCACTAGTCGGAGTCGGATCACCAGTATCACCAGCCCCCCACATACCGACGCCACACACTACCATCTCACACATGACATGGCAGACATATACACTGGCAGAGTAGAGGATGGGCTCCTACTCATGGATCCCCTAGCACCTATGGCTACCATTACAGCCCAGCTGGCATCACTCCTACACACAGCTGCATTACAGAGCTTCCCACATCGTGTGTCCACTCAGGAGAGCCTGTGAGATCTGGGACTATGCCCCAGAACAGATGGTATGATGACGAGTGCAGAGCCTATAATCACGGCTCTGCATACAGAGAGCCTTGGGAGCCATCATAGAGCAGGAGTCGAGGAGAGAGATGAGGAGACTTACTCGCCGCAAAAGGCGGGCCTTCGCAGAGATATAGGAAGAGCTAGAGATCTTCCATTTCTTCATGAGTAGAGATAGCCCTATCTCATGGCGGCACTTCAGAGAGCCCCGGACACCGACACCCATTGCAGACCCACAGACATGGCACACATATGCAGAGGGCCTATACCACGCCCCACAACAGCCACCTATACCTCAGCCACCACAGGAGCCTCGACCTACCACAGCTAGCTTCTTTACCCACTCGATGATGGTAAAGGAATCTATCCGCTGCCTACAGCATGGACGCGCCGACCATATGGGCCTACAGGGTGAGCATCTCATATATGCAGTAGATTCTTTGGCTCCTTTTCTTGCACACCTGTTTAACAGGGCACTAGCAGAGGGTTTGCCTCTGCGGAGTGGATGATGCACACAATTGTGCCGATCCACAAAACAGGGGATATGCTCAATCCAAGCAACTACAGGACGGTTACCACGTGTTGGCCAAACTCTATGGTGCAGTGTTGGAGCAAGAGCTTAGCTTATATGTTGAGCGAGCAGGTTTACGCTCAATAGGGCAGGCAAGCTTCAGGAGAGCTTTCTCTACCACTGACCATGTATTCACTTTGAGATGTATGATTGATCAGGCGGCCAGAGTGAGGAAGAGAAAGCTCGATTGCTGCTTTGTGGATTTTCGCAAGGCATTTGACACAGTACCACGAGAGAGGCTCTTTCAGTGCCTGCAGTCTCTTGGCATACCAGCAGATATGATATGGGGCATCTATGCATTATATGAGCAGGTTTTTGGGTGAGTCAGATGCCCAGGAGGTAACCGAGACTATTGCTAGCACCATTGGTGTGAAGCAAGGATGCCCACTTTCCCCCACGCTATTTGGGTTATACATTGATGAGGTGGCTGACTTCATTACACGGGGAGGCAGAGATGGAGTTGATCTAGCAAGTACCTCAGTACATATTATGCTTTATGCTGATGATATTGTATTAGTGTCTGAGTCTCTAGGAGGTCTACAGCAGCATCTACATGCACTCGATGATTTCTGCACACAGAGGGGTCTTACTGTGAACCTTGGGAAAACCAAGGTTATGGTCTTTCATACATCGAGACAACAGGGCAGGAGTCAGCTGACATTCACTCTCGCAGGACACCAAGTGGAGGTGGTGACATCATACGTGTACCTAGGGGTTATCTTCTCTGCACAGCAGCCACGCGCTTCACAATGGGTTCAGCAGCCAGAGCCAGATTGACACGGGGATATGCAGCATTGGCTAGGCTAGAGAGACAGTGCCACCAGGTGCATTTTCAGGAGCCCCGGATAAAGGGGTGGCTATTTGACACATTAGTCACACTGGCATTGATGTATGGAGTAGCGGTATGGGCGCCAGGACTTGCTACCCATTGGTGGACACAGATAGAGAGACCACAGGCCCTCATGATGGCATGATACGCAGTAAACCCTCAGTACCTCATGACATTATCCAAGCAGAGTTTGTTGCGCCTCCTATGATGGTAGAGGCCATATTCCAGACTATATGCCTGCTAGACAGATTCAGAGAGATGTCATAGGATAGATTGTCATACAGAGCTTTTGAGGCATCTAGACAGTTGGCTGAGGTAGGAGACAGAGGATCATGGTATGCACAGGTCACACATTGGTTCTCACAGCATGGCCTTGACATGGATCATCTACCACCATTCCAGTATGATAGGGATGCACCACATATCCGTCTCTCTCATAGTGAGAGGAATAGAGTATTGAGACAGGACCTATGGTAGCTCTATACACGAGAGACATGGATATCGCCTACACACAGCCTCTTCCACCCCGAAGATGCTATACTACAGAGATCACTTCATGAGTATCACTGATGATGGATTTATAGAGAGGCCTAGATACATGGAGGGCTTTTTACCACACGGCTCCCGAGTAGCTATTGGTCAGCTTAGAGTCTCATCACATCGATTGGAGATCGAGGCTGGCAGAGCAGCACGGATCCCCCGAGAGGAGAGGAGGTGGAGAGTGAGGAGCATTATGTATGCAGATGCAGAGCATATACAGCCATCAGAGAGAGATATCCCATTTTATTCAAAGAGCCACATTCCCTATGCCAGATCTTTGAGGCAGCAGACCAACGCATACTGGGGAGATTCATTCTAGACATACAGCGTCACACAGAGAGACATCATTACAGGCTCAGACAACTCCAGAGGGGGGACAACAGACACATATTACTACATTTTTTCAGAGATCCACCCCACTCCCAGCCCCTACATAGCAGGGAATTACTCTCCAGAGAGCAGAGACACTCAAAGCCCACAGGAGACAGAGGACACCTGGTTTTCGGACACCACGCCTATACCAGAGAGAGATGACAGAGATCATAGCTTAGTTTCACAGAGAGGGTGCGGAGCGACTGGCTCGCTTCAGAGCAGACCCAGGCATGTTCTTCAGGGAGCTATGGACACCCTCTTCATTGATGTATACCATTCTTTATCCCCAGTATGGTATAGGATGGAGCTAGCTAGGTTGCATATCATGATTGTATACTCCATGCATATAGCTTTGCATTCCCCTAGTAGTAGAGCTCCATCACCTCCCCCACTCATTGTACTTATTGCACACCCAGATTCAGCTTTTTAGTTTAGTACTTTTTCATTTTGTTGGGATGACAGAGGATACCCCACACAGGTACACTGATTTGTCTCATAAGCCGAGTTCGGTCTTTTGGAAGACGTTAATAAAATCTTTCTCTCTCTCTCTCTCTCTCTCTCTCTCTCTCTCTCTCTCTCTGTCTCTCTCTCTCTCTCTCTCTCTCTCTTCCTCTTGGGCCTCAGGCTTTATGCTTTAGCCTCTCTCTCTTGTGAGTCCCCCCCTCTCTCCCTCTCTCTCCAGAGTCCCCCTCTCTCCCCAAGCCATAGCCATTCTCTCTCTCTCTCTCTCTCTCTCTCTCTCTCTCTCTATCTCTCTCTCTCTCTCTCTCTCATGAGTCCCCCTCCCTCTCTCCCTTGGGCCTTAGCCTCTCTTAAGTCTCTCTCTCTCTCTCTCTCTCTCTCTCTCTCTCTCTCAAGCCGCAAGCTCATATCTTCTCTTCTTCTTATCACAATAGTGAAGGAGGTGAATGAAGACTTCAAGTTTCACACTGTCCATTTCGAGAAAGCCACCAACAAGTCCAAGCCGTGTAAGTGGACTTGTATAGGTATTGTGGCAAAAACTGTACAAATAGCATCACAAGGCTTCTGCACCATTTGGCAAAGGTAGGGGGGGGAGTTGCACCATACAAGAAAGTCCCCATCCGACGACATGGGGTGGAGTGGGTGACCAGGATAGTGGTAGGAACTCATCGGCATATGATGAGGTCATGTTCTATTTCCTTCTAATGTGTTAAATTGTTAGATTCCATCACATGTGGTTTCCATGCTTATCTTCTTTTATGTACGAAAGGGAAGGAACAGGGTGTGTGTGTGTGTGTGAATAGAGAGCATGATAGTTTCTTAACTTGTATAGTTATCGACCTTGCTCGTGAGCTAATCCCTTTCCTCTATATCATGTTACATTATTGAGTTGTGCATTTTATCTTGGGACTATCTACGTGGAGACCTTGCACCTTTTGTTTTCTATTGTTGCACTCTTTTCGTTCACATGGTAAGCACATGCTTAGATCCCTAATTTGTGTGTGAGAAAGGCATTGAGAGGATGAAGGGAATGCTTCTGAGAAAGCGAGAGAGAAGAGAGCCCACCTTTCCAATTTCACAATCAACCACCCAAGCTTTCCCTCTTCACCAAAAAAATCCTTGGCCATTCTCCAACACAACCCGAAATCAGGCATACCCACATAAGCCAACCGGGTTCTTCAGCACCACCACTTGCCATTTTCCGTGCTGGCATGCTTGACTACCTCACCAACCAGCTCCCTTACTACAAAGGCATCAACAACATTACAAGCCCAGTAAAGAAACCCAGATAGTAGCCCAACAACCTCAAAGTTGGCTCACCCAAAGCACGCAATCCCACCGGAAACTTCATGACATCAACACACCTGTGACACAGGCATACCCACCTCAAAGGCAGTGCAACTATGAGTTGATGTTAGCAATAACAACACCATCGCCGACAAGCCAACACTACCGGCGCGGTGAGACGAATACCATAGGAACAACGATCAATGCAACGCTGACATCCATGTCTTCCCGATAAACCAATAAGTGCATTTAACGCCTTCACCCTCCTTTTACGCTTATATTGGCTCCCCAGTAGGAAGAGTGATCCCCATGGAGGGTAGAGCTCTATAATACTTCCATTCTTCCTAACAACATCACCATGCTTCAAGTAAGAAAGCCGAATAGCCACACCACAGCTCCCGATAAGTGCATTTAACGTCTTCACCCTCCTTTTACGCTTATATTGGCTCCCCACTGAGTAGGAAGAGTGATCCCCATGGAGGGTAGAGCTCTATAATACTTCCATTCTTCCTAACAACATCACCATGCTTCAAGTAAGCAAATTGAATAGCCACACCACAGCTTTAACATGAGGCTCAAAAAGAGTCCAGATCCATTTAGCCATGTTCGGCAAGCCACACATCATTCATGGCTTCCCAATGTCCCTACCTGTCCTCAATTCTTCCATCGTTAAAATGGACACCCCAACCTCAATCACACCCGCCTTATTGGCCAACCTTGTTGCACATTCACTAAATCCCTGTCTCAAATCATGTGTAAGAGTCCAAGAAAGAAAACAAATAAGTGTCAATGAAAGGGTGTGTTGGAGTTTTCACTGGAAGAAGCTTCTACATGGGCCCAACTTTTGCCCAAGCCCATACACACCACTTGTAATATATCCACAAGTCTTGCATGTAATAGACACATAAGCATTGTTCCTTCACGGATGTGCATTGAGCCTCATCATTGATAATCGTCCAGATATATTTATGGATGGAAGAACCATGGTGAGCTCAAGCCAAGCCCATGGTACGACCCATCAGCCTGCATCTTTCGAGAATCAGCAGGACCCTTCCATGCCTCGTCTTAGAAAACCTCACCCATTCAACCCACCCTACCTCCCGCCCACACACTTGACAATGCCAATTCTATCGAGCCATAGCTCCCTTGCAACTGTGGGCACCACCATGTGCAAATCCCTTGACAATGCCAATTCTATCGAGCCATAGCTCCCTTGCAACTGTGGGCACCACCATGTGCAAATCCCTTGACATGTCCCTGACACTCTAATGATCTGAACTCCCCAAGAAAAGGGATATCAAGTAAATGTCAAAGAAAAGGGATATCAAGTAAATGTCAAAGAAAGCAGAAAAAAGAGTCAAAGAAAGGAGTTATGTTGGATAATTCCTTGTGTTGGAGTAGTCCACCCACACGGGCACACCTTTCTTCCGTTTCCCATGCATGTCACCTATATATTTCACTATGGGCATCACTTTTTTTTCACTGCTCGCATTTCACACACAAACACATTCACCTGTACCTAACCTCGTCAATGCCAAACCTCCAAGTACATCTCTGGAGAGATGGGTAGGCCATGGCGGGTGCAAGCCTGGCTCATGGTACAACCCATCGCATTTGGAGAACCCTTGACTTTGCAAGTACCTCTCTCAAGCCTCTATACATGTATCCTCTGCTTCGACTCCAATTCACCACCAACAAAACCTCACCTTGGCTAATGTATTCATCAATAAAAGGCCCAATCTCTCAACATCATGCTATGAGATCTGGGTATATTACCTTGGCACGCACCAAGATGTCCAGACCTCCATCTACCCATGCCAATCATTTCCATGAGGTCTTGACACGCATTTCACCAAACACGGGGTGTGGTCTACTTCTCCCAACTATCTCATGTTGAAGGGTTCCCACTAGTTCCACAACCAACAAAGGCCTAGCATCATGAACAACCTCTACAGCGCCTATCCCTTTCCATGCTACCTCGACAAGCTATGCCTACCATTAGGGCTGCCCAAAGCTTCCCATCACTTTGCTCTACATCTGTAGATCATTCCCAACTAACCAACCTCAACCACCAAAAACTCCATGGTGTGTCTCGGACCATTCACACCATCCACTTCTTTATATTAGCTTCCCCACCAACTTGGGTGATGCAAGGACGCAGTCATCACCATTAGGAAGGGGGGTATGTTAACCATTACGTTGGTTAACATGGTTTCGCCCACCCAATCTACCATAATAGGTGCTTTGCCCTCTTACTAGCATGAGAATGAACATTGAATTGTTATAAGACGTCGTTGGAACATATAAAGCAGTCTTACTATAAGCTTAATGTCAAATAGGGAAAGTCTATAGAATTAGTGTACATAGTTACTTAAGATTAGTAATAGAGACCAAACCATTTTTAAGTTTGGCTGGTCAAGTGTGAAAACTAGTCACTCATATATAAGTCATTTTTAACAATAAGTAATACATAATCATTCCCTTGCATAGTTTTCTTGTGAGGTCTCTTCCTTCCCTCTCCTTGCTTGCTTGTATGCTTTTGAATTCATGCTTGCTAGATAGATGCATGCTTGAATAGGTTTGATTGTAGGCTTCCCTCTTTGATTAGCTTCTTCTTCCCTACTTTTTGTGAGAGAGAACCATCACAAAGGATCATCTCTTCTTGCCTCCATCTAGGCATTGAGAGCTCTCCCTTAGCAAAGGTGCATTTTGATGTGACAACAAAGTGAGGATGCGATGGATGAGCTAGTGCACCCACATGGGAAGTTACAGATTATGGCTCTAAAGCAAAACCCAATGACACATGCTTTGGCAAGGCTAAGGTAAGCTCTTGACTTGAACACACCAATTTGAGAGGGTCCGAATATGAATCAACTCTAGGCTAAAAGGAACCGAGTGTGATAACCGACATTATTTGAGCAGCTACACTATTTAAGACACAAAGGGGACTCTAAGGTGCTTAAATACATACATTAATTTTTTTTTTTAAATAGACTATAGAATTTGGAACTTTTGACATCATGAATGAGCTAAGAAGGCCAAAAATGGTAGAATCGACTATAAACACGCTTATGTTCCGACCATCTTTCTCTAATGTTCAGGAAAATGGGCCCTGGACCGTCTTAGCACCAAGAAGATTGCCGAAAATCGGATGATTTTGTAGTACCTTCTCCATGTACAAACCTTTACAAACAGGTCTTATTGCCTAATATAATAAGATTCTGGTTGTAGCATCTCAAATGTGGCAGCTCCCAGATCAGCCTTATGAAAACCTTATATTCCTTGAGGAGATGCTCATACATTATGTATCATGATGTTGTTAATACATGCAAGATGCTCACGAACGACTACCAATATAGGATCTTAACTTGTTATGGAATTAGCTATATCTCTTTAGATCATTTTTTTACCCCCCCCCCCCCCCCGATGGTTGTTCTTGTAGTAGATAAAAGTATTGGTGGATGCAAGAGAAATGTGCCCTAAAAGCTTGCAAAAAAATGTTCTCCAAAGGAACCTATCTTTTTCCAAACCATGGCTCGTAAAAGTGTTTCAATGAAAAGACTATAGAGATGGCTAACATACATAAAACTAAAGCAATGGTCTTTTTTTTTGGAAAACTTGTTCAAATATACAAGAGATTAAAGCACAATTCAACACATGTAGATTTGTAATACTATATGCCAACGTTTTTACCTTGGAATACAAATCATGAGCATGCTCAGCCTGCTTGGTTAAATAATCTAGTGCAAGCTGAATATTCTTGAGTAAACCCAATCACTTACCCATAAAGGCAAATAGTATAAGAATGTAACATAGGTTGAAAGGTGGCCATACACAAAGCAGCACGGTGGTTTCCTTTTAAGAATTGCATCAACTGTCTTTCTTGCAAACTCTGTTGTTGGCGTAGATCCTGCTTGTTGGTGGAAATACCTCATCCTTTCAATAATATTAGCCACATAAGGCTTATACATACTCAGCTTTAAACCTTCAGTTATAGATGCAGACCTCTCCCCAATATTGGATGTTATGGCTCCGGGGGCCACGAGAATGACTTGGACACCAAAGGGCTTCAATTCAACCCTATCATGAGAACAAACTAAGACCACTAAGTTTGCATAACTACATTTGTCTATTGAGTTGACCCAGCATGGACCTCATATGCTTGCATTCACATACTCATATACATATACATATTACATATATGTACACATCTACATTTATGTGTACCTATACATATACATATTACATAGGTGTACACATCTATATTTGTGTGCACCCACACATACGCGCATATACATTTATACACACACATACATATACATTTATACACACGCATATACATTTATACACACACATACATTTATACAATTACATATATGTGTACATGTATGTATATATGTATATGCACGCGCGCACGCGCGCCTGTGTGTGTGTGTGTGTAAATATACATATATTTATATGTATGTATGTATATGTATGTGTGTGTGTGTGCGCGTGTGTGTGTGTGTGGGTGTGTATAATATACATATATTTATATACACATATGCGTGTGTGTGTGTGTGTGGGTGTGTATAATAGACATATACATATATACACACATATGTGTGTGTGTGTGTGTAATATATATACACACACATAAACGTTTACATTTACATATACATATACGTATGTATATGTGTGCGCGTATATATATCACACACACACACACACACACATACATATACAAATACATGCACATATACATACACATGCATACCTTAGGCTATTTGTAAGGGCGTGTATTGCAGATTTGGAAGCACTGTAGGCCCCATTCCAGGGCATACTCACAAAGCCTGTTATGCTTCCCATATTGACAATCTTTCCTCGTCTTGCTTGCACCATGTAGGGCACTACAGTTTGGATCAAGGCAATTGGACCTGTTGGTAGATGTCAAGGGCTTATCAAAGTGAAAAGCAATTCAAAGCTTATGATTACCCACATGTATCCAAAGCTTAAGATTATCTACATATATCCAACTTTAAGGCTTCAATCACATCCAAAGGCTTTTTGGCATCTATGCAATATAATTCATAGGCAAAGTAAATGTTATGTGCACTTTCTTTAACATTGGAAAAATCAGAATATCTGGGGTCATCAATCTGGACATGGTTATAGGTGAGAATTAGGGCTTTAAAAAAACAACATTCTAGTGTATTTGACCGGCCATAATTAAGAAAAACCGGCTAAGATTTTAAGTAGCCTTTATTTTAAAGAGTGATTTTTCATATATTTTAGTTATAAAATTGGCATATTGTAAAGACTTTGAAACAAAAACCCGCTAAATTTTTTTTTTTTTTTTGGAGCAATGGTGAGAAATAAGCACGCGAAATATTTTTGTGATTAATTAATTAATTTGAGTGTACAAACCTTGGAGTGTAAATAGGGCATCTTGATGGAATTACTTGAGCTCCATTTTTTTTGGATGGATTTTTTTATTGCTTTTTTTAGAATGGGATGCGCATACATACCATAGACGTTGGTTTGGAAGGTGGAATTGAGGACGGAGAGGGGGGTTTCTACCACAGGGGCGACGCAGGGGACACCGGCGTTGTTGATGAGGACGTCGATACGGCCGTGGGCGGCGATGACGGACGCCACGGCTTTGGCGATGGAGTCCGGAGAAGTGACGTCCAGGGCCATTAGTTCCAGATTGTCGCGGTCCGCCAGCGCCGCCATGGTGGCCGTGGAGCGGCTCGTGGCCACCACATGGAAGCCCCGCCCTGCAAGCTCCTCCGCCAGCGCGTGGCCTATGCCGCCCGCCGAACACCCCGTCACAAGGGCCACTTCACGTGCAGCCATTGAGAGACCCAAGAAAGAAGGCCCTTCTTTTTATAAGTTGGGCCAAGTTACTCCTTGAGCTTCATTTTCTGAATTTACACAAGGTAAAAATTACCCCAGAATTCAATTAGAAGATTCTATTACGTGTAATTTCGAGCAAATCTAAAACAATGTTGTCTACCTTAGGTTAAAAATTGTCATTTTATCAGCCACCTTTTATTTAGTGGTTAAAATTGAACCAGCCTTTTCTCGAACCTTGCTATCCAGACGAAGCTAATGCTTGCAACATTTGCTATAAATTTTCCTCCATGGTTTGCCTACCAATTCGAAACATGCTTGCTTTGAGGCCACAAATACCAAGGTCACAAGAGTTGTTCACCAATACCCTTGAAAAAGAGACTTCACCTACTGTCAATCATAATGGAATACTTTGAAAAACAAATGAAAAATAAGTAACTTCATTTCTTTTACATAATGGTATAGGTTGAAAAAAAAACAATTTTATACCTATCAGAGATACTTACCACCAACAAAACAGGTTGATCGAGGTTTCAAATTTGCCTCTTTTTCATTGTCTTCTTAGTGCCAACCTCTTTTTCATTGTCCTTTTCTATGGAGAGGACTCTTCTATGTGCTCTTTAAGATTTCTCTCTTGAAGTGAATCTACTATAGAAATATTGAAGCTCATATGCTAATATACATAAGAAACTCTAGTAACATGTAGAGACCACCTCTATATATAAAAAAAACACACAATGCAAAAAAATACACAAAAATTTAACATGCAAAAGTGCCTCATAGTTCGTGTAGCATGGGAATAGTTTCTCTAAGATCTTCTTGAATGAAAATTCAAGATTGAAGCTCTATTTGAGTTCTTTAAAGTCAAGTTTTTGCATCTTTTTGAGAAAAATCCATAATTTATCTTCATATATTTGTGGTAGACATTTGTTAAAATTTAAAAAGAATGAAAAGATTGATTTATTAATAATAATAAGATTCAATGTAATCATACTTATATTTTTAAATTTTTTAAATTAATAAAATCTTTTTTATGTATTTAAGTGTTCATATTCAAGAGTTGGTCTTAAAGTAATGTAAATATACATATCTATAACCCTAAAATAAAACAAGCATTATATTTATTTATTTGTTTGTTTGATATTAATAACAAAACTAAGCGCTTATTAGCATTAATAATATTATGAAAGTATACCAAAAGTAGCTAATAATAATATCATTTAAGATTCTAGTTTTAGAAGAACCGTACTTAAATTAGTGAGTGTTCTTTTTATCCTCTTTTGAGTAATTGGACATGTAGCTTGTTCTACATTACACAAGACTACACTACCTATATATAAAGATTTTTTTACTTAATGTTTTTATTAAAATAATTACTTATCGTGTTATGAATAAAATATTGAGTAAGCTTTAATGTTATGAATTGAATAATAAATATTATTTACAGTATGAAAGATTTTGCACCCGTAAGCATCATCATTGTCCCTCTTCTTATCTTCTTATCTTACTATATATAAAAAGGAGAAGACACGTTGACTTTTCTTACTGCCACGTGGTGATTTCTTAAGGCATCTCCTTCAACTCTACTGTTCTAGGTGCTCTAGGAAAGTGAGGGGTTCACTAGGGTTAGCTGAGTTAAAGTTCTAGCTAGCTAGCGTTTGAAATTTGAATTTTGAAATTCAAACATAAAGAGAGTCATGTCAGAGAAAGAAAAGCGTTATAGAGAGAGAAAACATACATAAAGTCAACTTTAAATAAATGTAAGTTTTCTCTTGCCCTCTCTGAGGCTCTGTCGTAAGTACACAGGATTAAAATATTATTAAGGGGCTAAGGTGTTAAATTTACAGTAATGTGATGAGCTATGGTGGATCAAATGCAAGAATCAACATCATTAGCAAATAGATTAAATGATAATTAAGACGTGATTAGTGAGCAATAACTAATAGCTTAATGTAGGCATGGATAATAAAAAACTAGCAAATTCTCATTAGGCCAATGCCTCAATTTATAGAGTTTACATCCAAGCATCTAATCCCACACTGATCTCTCCTTGATTCACTCCACCTCTTTTGCTTGATTCTCTCCACCTCTTCCCAGAATATCTTCACACATCCTAAATCTTCTCATGCTACCCTTTATTCTCTCTCTCCCAGTAGATACTTCTCACCTTTTCACAGCTTCTCACTCATTTACAGATTCTCTTTTACAGCCTCTTGCTATAAGGGCTTGTTCCCGCACACACCCTATTCACTTGTATATTTCAACACCTCCCCTCAAGTGAATACTCCTAGCACACCTGGACCCTATACCGAGTTTGCCTCTTACTTGGTAGTCCGCGACCAGTGCCTCAAGTCCCTAAACACATAGTCCTTGACACTCTCTCTCTATGTGTCCAAGGCTACTACAAGTGCCCGTGACCTTGACTAAAGTGCTCACACATACATCTACCACATGGCCTACATCATCGGTGGCTCAAAGGTGGTTTACTCTGTTGGGGCAGGTTACATTGGATTGTGGGGTTTCTCTCTCTCTCTCTCTCTCTCTCTCTCTCTCTCTCTCTCTCTCTCTCTCTCAAAAAAGATGATCTGACTCCACTTCCTTAGGAGCCTCCATGAAGTTTGCCGATGTCGTTCCTTCTCCATTGGGTTTGTTATAGCAGTCTGTTGCCATGTGTCCTGGCTTTCCACAATTGTGCCAAATGAAGGTCCTTCCTCCTACTCTGCCTCTTCCTCGTCCTCGTCCTCGAGAGAATCCTCCTCGGGTGAAGAATGCTTTTTCTTCTCCAGCTGTTGAGTCCAGCCATTTCTTCTCTTTGACCTTGGTCTCTTGCTCTAGTAGAGCTCCTTCTATCTCGTGCAGCTCAATTCAGGTACATTCTTTAAGGTTGCTACAATGTTTTCATATTCACCTTTGTCCACACTCTTCAGAAGCACTGCTGGTGCCTCATCATCTTCTACCTTTTTGCCAATGGCTGCCAGTTGTTGCTTAATGCTTTTATATTTGTTCAAGTGTGTGATTAAAGGTTCACTTTCCTTCATATCCAGTTTGTAGAATTGCATTAACAGATTTATCTTTGAATTTTTTGCTTGAGTGCCAAATAATTTATTGAGTTCATCCCATGCATTTTTTGCCCATTGTATCCCTGTGATGTGATGAATTATTTCATCATTTAAACTGAGTGCGATAAGTCCTAATGCTTTCTCATTTCTGCTCTTCCACTCATTTTCCCCACTCACCTCTGGGCATTCATCTCTTCCCTTAACTAGCCTCCACAGATTTTTCCTCATGAGCAAATACATGGTTTTTATTTGCCATGTATAAAACTGCTCCCCATTAAATTTGGCTATCTCTTGTGCCATGCTCATGATGATGTGAAGGGGGTCTTACCTCTTAATCCAATTTCAAGATCAAGGGCAGTGTCTACCCTTTTACAACTCAATCTGGTGTTTACGTGAAGATTACAACAAATTTATCAGCATAAATTCACCAAAAATTACATAAAACCAAGGGTAACAAATCTGTACTGAATGGTTGGAGTATCAAACCATCTCTGAATTACAATCTGAAGTTATAGGGATCTGTATCAGATACCCAATGGTTAATTTGAACCCTCAATTGCACCAAAATACAATGGTTAGTACTGATTAGCAAAATAATCCTCTGTTTTATGTACAAAAAATAGAGTATGCGGGGAGTCCAGATCTGGGGCCTTAGAGTTCAAATGAGCTCAACTCCTTTCAAAGCCATCAATAGCAATTAGTCTAGTAGAGGATTAAGGCAAGAAACACAAGATTTGACCAAACATTGAATGCTTAATCTTTGTTTTACCAAATTCACCTCTGCAGATTTGATGCAGAGCTTGGATCTCACTGTGTAGACTTGATGAAATAAAAAACTGTCTTCACCAGCTTGTAGAGCACCATTGAAAACCCCTAGGGCCACGAGGAATCAGACCCATTGTATCCGTGGAAGACAAGATCTCCATTTTCTTTCAGAAAAACGATGCTTGAAGAAACACGAAATTCTGCAGCTGCTGCAGCTGACGGTTTGATGCTTTGAGTTAATGGGTTGAAGCACAAGGAGTATAGCTACATGTGGCTAAGAGGTTTTGGGCCAATGTTATGTGTGAAGGGAGAGAGAGCTCGTCCACGAGCTGGGTGTACTAAGGTTAATTGAAAAAGAGCTAAAATTTTAATTTTTTTCCTAATCCTAATTAACTAGATGATTAGCAAGATAATGGGCTCATAAATTTGATGGATTCTAAGCTAGGCTCTGATACCATGTTCAATTTGCAGCAATGTGATGGGCTATGGTGGATCAAATGCAAGAACCAACATCATTTATTAGTAAAGAGATTAGATGATAATTAAGACGTGATTAGTGAGCAATTAATTGATAGCTTAATGTAGACAGGGATAATCAAGACGTGATTAGTGAGTAATTAATTGATAGCTTAATGTAGGCAAGGATAATAAAAAACCAGCAACAAATTCTCATTAGGCCAATGCCTCAATTTATAGAGTTTACGTCCAAAGATCTAATCCCACTGATCTCTCCTTCATTCATTCCACCTCTTTTGCTTGATTCTCTCCACCTCTTCCCAGAATATCTCCACACATCCTAAATCTTCTCATGCTACCCTTTATTCTCTCCCAGTAGATACTTCTCACCTTTTCACAACTTCTCACTTATTTACAGATTCTCTTTTACAGCCTCTTGCTAAGGGCTTGTTTCTGCACACACCCTATTCACTTGTATATTTCAACATAAGGGAGGGTAGATGTGTGTGCAGATCCCACCCTCAAGTTTCAACCCTCCAAGCTCTCTCCGTTTAGTGCATCAAGACACCTTCTCCCTCTCCTGAGTGCTCCACCCAATACGTGCGTAGGTAACCCCCCTCTCTCTATATGTGTGTGTGTGTGTGTGTGTGTGTGTGTGTGTGTGGCGACAAGAAGGGGAAACTTTGCATAAAAGCTTTTAAAGGCAGAGTTCTACTGCTATTGAAAGGATAGTTGGGTGTGTGTGAGAGAGAGAGAGAGAGAGTGTGTGTGTGTGTGTGTGTGTGTGCGTGCGTGCGTGTGTGTGTGTGTGTGTGAGAGAGAGAGAGAGAGAGAGAGAGAGAGAGCTGTGTAATTTTATAGTTCTCAGTGTGTGTGTTAGAGTGTAAATTCATCCATGTGTGGCACGATCCATGTACGTATGGCGGAATCAACTGGTTTTAGCAGAGAGACGTGATTGTATCAACAATAAAACATGGCAGAGGCCATGGTGTGAGAAAGCAAGTGAGGGGAGGAAGGGCATGAGTGACAACAAGCCTGAGGTGAATCAGATGGCCATGGCAAACAGCTGAGGGTGTGCTGTGTGTGTGGCACAAGCAGCTAAGAGAGTGAGAATGACAAACGAAAGATAGAGTGAGAGAGAGAGAGAGAGAGAGAGAGAGAGATATTGTTGGTGACTTTGTATTGCGGTTGTGTGATTGAGACAATTGGCGGGTTGAGTGGTGATTGTGTGGTGAGCTATGTGGTTGACTAGCGAGTCTATAGTGACTATGTTGGATAGTAGCCACGGCGAGGGCAAGCATCCATGGTGTGAGATCCCTGTTCCCACCGCGCAACGGATTCGGGGTACTAGCAACGGAAGTAGCACTTCTTGCGCGAGGCAGGGTCCCACACTCGGGGCCTCGTCCACGGATATCCGGACAAAAGACTAATCCGTCGGTTTTTCCAAAACCGAACCCGGAAAAACTTCCCTTATCCGGAAAGCACGGGCGATTCCTCCAGGATAACTTTTTACTCTAACGTAGTCAAGACCATTAATAATGATCAATCTGATTTGACTGCACCTATAAAGATACTCGGTCAGATCAAGGAAGAAACTTGCACTTGGATCATTGGGATCAACGCTTTTTTCCCCATCAAGAGGCACAGCCGTTGATTCCTATCCATAGAACAATTACTATCCGGGACTTACTTCATCTATCGTAATAATAGAATTTAAATCTCGATTTACGGATCCATCAGTCCAGCCTAACCCCATCCGATCCCATGGGTTAGCCAACCGCCCAACCACTGTAGTGATGGGATCCAATTTGGAATTTGGTTAGGTTTTGTCCCGGGTACCAAGGAAAAGAGTTCCAAGGCCCCCTAGCCGGAAGTTCATGCAAACATAAAACTAGCCACACCACTCACACACCCAATATGAAATTACCTTTTTCTTAGCTTCAGCTAACTTTAAAACAATCCTTTAATGAAACCATAGTACCACTGATCACAATCTTCCAATTTATCTCGTGGATTCATAATTTCCCATCATTCCTTCATCAGAGTATCTATGGCATCATTGGCAACTAGAACGCTCACCACCTGTCCACACAGGGGCCTTTTCAATAGTTCCTAGCCCATAATACTTGGCAATATAATCACTTATAAAAATCAAGATGGACTCTCGTTGAAGATCAGCAAGATCAACCAACAAATCCATATAAAGAGCCATGGACTCATCCATTGAAGACCAGCAAGGTCAATCAACCAGATCCATGCCCGGTTTCACAAAACAACTCTTACTCCTTGTTCCAATATCTTCCACGACGCACGTGTGGGTATCTTCGGCGACCCAGAGCCCGAGCACCGTATGGTCAGCACCCTCTAGGATCCTTCGCAGGTGACCTAGCGCTTCACTCATAGGCCGCTTCCTTGGTCCCTCATCCACCGTACCGGAAGCTCACCATTTAAATCGAACCGAGGCTGGTCAAGACCTCGGTCGACCTTGCTACGCGAGACGTCCTCCATTGACTCTCCGTCAGCAGTTGCAACTTTAACAGTTAGGTCTTCATGACCCTAATCCACAAGACGGTCAAAATGCTTCCCCAGCATTCTTGACATAAAACAGTCATTTACAAACAGTTACAAAATACAGTTTCTAAATCGAACTCTCGTCTTTCCACATTATCCCTCTTTAGTCCACATTACTTATTCCACATTCCATTCAATGTGTACTCATTCTCATCCATTTCCTCATATCGACGACACATTAATTCACATACACATTCACATTCACATCCATACATCCACATTTACATGCATACATCCATTTTCACATCCTCATTTATACATCCACATCCCATATCTACATTCATACATACACATCCATATCCACATCCATACATCCATATCCACATCCATACATCCACATCCACATCCACATCCACATCCACATTCATATTCACATCCATATATCCACATCTACATGCATACATCCATTATCACGTCCTCATTCATACATCCACATCCACATACATACATACATCCACATCCACATTTCCATTCACATCTATACATCCACATCTACATCCACATACATACATACATCCACATCCACATTCCCATTCACATCTATACATTCCACATCTACATCCACATTCATATACATCCACATCTACATCCACATTCATATACATCCACATCCACATTCACATCCACATTCCCATTCACATCTATACATCCACATCTACATCCACATTCATATACATCCACATCCACATTCCCATTCACATCTATACATCCACATCTACATCCACATACATACATACATCCACATCCACATTCCCATTCACATCTATACATCCACATCTACATCCACATACATACATACATCCACATCCACATTCCCATTCACATCTATACATCCACATCCACATTCCCATTCACATCTATACATTCCACATCTACATCCACATTCATATACATCCACATCTACATCCACATTCATATACATCCACATCCACATTCACATCCACATTCCCATTCACATCTATACATCCACATCTACATCCACATTCATATACATCTACATCCACATTCTCATTCACATCTATACATCCACATCTACATCCACATACATACATACATCCACATCCACATTCCCATTCACATCTATACATCCACATCTACATCCACATTCATATACATCCACATCTACATCCACATTCATATACATCCACATCCACATTCACATCCACATTCCCATTCACATCTACATCCACATTCATATACATCCACATCCACATTCCCATTCACATCTATACATCCACATCTACATCCACATACATACATACATCCACATCCACATTCCCATTCACATCTATACATCCACATCTACATCCACATACATACATACATCCACATCCACATTCCCATTCACATCTATACATTCCACATCTACATCCACATTCATATACATCCACATCTACATCCACATTCATATACATCCACATCCACATTCACATCCACATTCCCATTCACATCTATACATCCACATCTACATCCACATTCATATACATCCACATCCACATTCTCATTCACATCTATACATCCACATCTACATCCACATACATACATACATCCACATCCACATTCCCATTCACATCTATACATCCACATTCACATCCACATTCCCATTCACATCTATACATCCACATCTACATCCACATTCACATCTATGCATATACATCTTCATCCACATTCACATCTATGCATATACATCTTCATGCATACATCCAAATTTTTCACACTCATACATCCATACTCCCATCTCTTCATCCACACATCCACATACATACATCCATTTCCACATTCCCATTCATATAACCCCATATGCCTTCACATCTAATCTTTTACATCACATCCATTCTTGCCCTATCACAACCCATATACATCTTATCCTATCACATACACGTCTTACCTCATCCCATACACATCTTATCACATCTTAATTCATCTTATCATCTCTTACCACATCCCATACACATCTTATCACATCTTAATTCATCTTATCACCTCTTATACACCTCTTATCACATCTTATATCACATCTCATATCTATTTATAGAATACAAGAGCATTCTTATATTTGATGTAAGATTTCTTTACACATTTACTTATGCATAAATTCCATTTAAGGAGATTAATACTTCCGAAATAAAATCAATCTTTTATGCATCTTCTTATGCATAAATTCATTTTAAATGAAAATGACACTTTTGAATTAAAATTCAATCTTTTATGCATCTTCCTATGCATAAATTTATTTTAAATGAGAATGACACTTTTGAATTAAAAATCAATCTTTTATGCATCTTCCTATGCATAAATTCAATTTAGATGAGAATGACACTTTTGAATTAAAAATCAAATTTTTATGCATCTTCTTATGCATAAATTCAATTTGGTAGGAATTACACTTTTAGAATAAAAGAATTTTTCTTATGCATCTAAGTTATGCATAAAATCCATTTCTGATGAAAATCACACTTTTAGTATAAAAAGAATATCTTTTATGCATACCTCTATGCATGAAATCCAATATGATAAAAGTAACACTCTTACAATAAAATAATCAACTTTTATGCATACCTTTATGCATGAAATTCATTTATGATAAAAGTCACACTTTTATAATAAAATAATCAACTTTTATGCATACCTTTATGCATGAAATTCAAATATGATAAAAGTAACACTTTTGATATAAAAATTTATCCATTATGCATACTTCTATGCATGAAATAAAAATGATAAAAGTAACACTTTTGATATAAAAATTTATCCTTTATGCATACTTCTATGCATGAAAATAAAAATGATAAAAATAACACTTTTGATATAAAAATTTATCCATTATGCATACTTCTATGCATGAAAATAAAAATGGTAAAAATAACACTTTTGATATAAAAATTTATCCATTATGCATACTTCTATGCATGAAATAAAAATGGTAAAAATAACACTTTTAATATAAAAATTTATCCATTATGCATACTTCTATGCATGAAAATAAAAATGGTAAAAATAACACTTTTGATATAAAAATTTATCCATTATGCATACTTCTATGCATGAAATAAAAATGATAAAAATAACACTTTTGATATAAAAATTTATCCATTATGCATACTTCTATGCATGAAAATAAAAATGGTAAAAATAACACTTTTGATATAAAAATTTATCCTTTATGCATGATATTAAAATTCAATTTCTCCATGATTATAATGAAATTCTTTCAATTAATCTAGGATGATAATTCCTAGAATATGGTAGGAAGTCCTCTTTTTATGCTTTGAATGAAATTATTTTATGCATAATTTTTATAAAAATTTTGCCATAGCTCCGCTGCTATGACTGATAAATCTCAATTTTTCTAAGGGATAAAGCTTATCATTAAGGAAATAATTAAAATGATCTCTAATTGAATCATTAATCCATAATGGATTGAATCATCAATATACATAAACTAAAAGCATAGAAAAAGCCATTAATTTGGCCTCAAGCATAGCTTAATCTTGGGTTAAGGAAAAGCTTTATGAAAAGCTTGATTTGGATTGAGAATGGGTCATGAGTATGACCATTTCTTGAGTGAGAGAGAGAAATTACATAAAAACCATTAGAATTTAAACATAAATGGAAATTAACTTCAATAGCATTTATTAAATTATGTAACTCTTCACTACTATTCACCAATTAACTTCAAAAAACCATACCAATTAAGCTTCTCAAGCTTGAGAGGGGTTGAGAAGAGAGAAACATTGAGAAATTATAGAAAAGATCAATATTCACTAATTACCTTACAAATTGCTTGATTCTTTGTTCACGGTAGAGGCCCCCAACCAATCAATTGGTTAAATATGTTGATGGAGCCACTAATGGGGATTGAAGAAAGAGGGAAGCTCCAAAAACTAGTGAATTATTAAATGAATTCACAGTTCTTGGCTTAGGTGGAGTAGAGTAACGATGCATAAACACTATCTATTTTTCAACAAGGGGGAGGCTTCTATTTATAGGAAAAATTGAGCTCCTAACCAAACAAACTGATTCAAGAATTTTCTAAATCAGTTTGGTCAATATTTGACCATTTTTAGGTCAGTTAAGCTAACTTTTTGGAACTAGACTTGAATGAGGAGAGAGGAGAGATGAAATATCTCAATTTTTATGAGTTTAAAACTCATTCAAGCATGTGAAATATGCACCTCCTTTAAAGAACTCCCCTTCCTTACATATGTGTCATAATGGAATCATTTTAATATTGCTCATAGTTTTTTTACTAATAAACCTTGTACATTTTCAACTCTTCATCTTATGTGAAATATGCACCTCCTTTAAAGAACTCCCCTTCCTTACATATGTGTCATAATGGAATCATTTTAATATTGCTCATAGTTTTTTACTAATAAACCTTGTACATTTTCAACTCTTCATCTTATGTGAAATATGCACCTCCTTTAAAGAACTCCCCTTCCTTACATATGTGTCATAATGGAATCATTTTAATATTGCTCATAGTTTTTTACTAATAAACCTTGTACATTTTCAACTCTTCATCTTATGTGAGCATTTACTCATTTTTGGGTATCTTCTTTTACAAATTGGATTTATCTCCTCCCTACACATGGATTGATGCTATTGGCCCACAGGAACCTTAATTGGACCATAATCCAAAAATTTCTGAAAATCTAGACCCTTAGGCTAAGGTCCTTTATACCCATTTCCAATTAATTCCAATTGCACATTGGAAAGTTCTTTTTGAATTTCTATTTCAGGGGAACTTATTTTAATAAGATGAGTTATTTTTCTATCCAAAAATATTCATAATCTGAATATTCTCTCTCTAGAATATTTTCTCTCTCTAGGTTAAAACAGTTAGAAACAAGGTCTTTATATTTCTGAAGAGGGATTGATTATAGGGGAAGATACTAGACATCAAAAGGGGGTTGGGGGAGGAATCTTACATTCTACCCCACTTAAAAAATGCGAGATGTCCTCATCTTGCAAACTGGGATAATTTCGCAAGATGCACGAATATGAGACTTAGAAAAAAATTTTAATCAAGGTTAACCACCAAGAAAAGTCTTAAAGAGAGCAAGATTCAAAATAAGAACAAGATTTAAACTTTATTCATTCTCGGAACTTATACAGTGAGGATAGAAGAACGCTTTACACTTCCATAAGCCCGTCCATCATATGATCACAAAAGCAGCACTCACAAGCTGCGCAAGTATAGGGTAACTCATCTATGGGAATGATTCTGCTGGTTATTACCGCACCTATCTCAGTGGTATGAGGTGATCTAACAAAAGGACCTCTGAGAGGTAAGCCAAAAACGGGGTAAAGGCATATCTTCTCATGAGGAAGAAAACACGCCAGTAAGAAGACCCGCTCAGAAAACCCAAGATGTCTTGATCTCATGACGCAGTAGTATCGGGGACCCAAACCCAAAGCTTCAATAACCATGGCCAAGCGGACATTGTTACGAAAGTGCTGCTGACCCCAGAGTGTTACCCTAGTTATGTTTTGATAGGTCCGCCATTTGGTCTGAGCTACAGAAGTTCCCAAGTGAGGGAAAAGTGAGTGCTCATACTGTTCTATGAAATCCTTCTTCACAGACTCGCTTGCGTCTTGAAGGTGAGAAATCATCATGGATAAAACTAATTCTTGTTGCCAAGCCATGAAGGAGATTAAGAAAGAAGGAGATTGATGGGAGTAAGATTACTGTGAGCGACAAGTAAAAGTTACGACTTATATAAAGGAAGGAGCTAGCGTAACTTAGAAGCCAATGGGAGTAAGATTACTGTGAGCGACAAGTAAAAGTTACGACTTATATAAAGGAAGGAGCTAGCGTAACTTAGAAGCCAACGATATCTTGCCACTGAAGTTTTACCGTCTTTCCATGATTTGGGTTTGGCACATATTTCTATGAAATACATTAAGAACTTTGAGATGAGGAGATAAAAGAAGCTCGTAAGCTAAGTCACTTACTTTCTTTGAATTTAGATAAGGCTCACAATATCTGGGGGATAACTTCTTAAACTCCCCAATAGATAAAGAACTTCTTTTGGGCCGTACTCGAATGAAGACCAAAACCTTGGTATCCAAAACACCGCTTTTTACTTCTGAACTCATTGTTCTGAATCCTTAAAATAGGTGGAACTCCTGAGAAGTATTCTAGGGAAAGGGTCTTCCTTTTTTAAACAGAATCTTTCTTTTATTTTAGAGAGGGAATAATTATAAGATCAAAAAGGGAGATTCTTACTCCTATATACCTCTAAGGCTGGGGGAGGAATCTTACATTCTACCCCACTTAAAAGGTGCAAGATGTCCTCATCTCGCAAGTAGAGGACAACTCTTTTGCTTAAGATCCAATTTATTCTGGGGTTCCTTATATTCCGGTCAACCCAACAGAATATGGGGATAAATATCCCTTATATAGAACTCATCATTAAATAATAATTCATTTAGATCATATCATTCCTACGCATTAGACCAAAAAATTTCCTTCTGAACATTCCTCCAGGAATTTTAGTTAAGCAAGTTCTCAATTTGTCATCCCTTAACTTGATCTACCATCTCAAGTATTAACAGTAGCAATTTGACAGCACAATCCACTAATCTCATAGTGATTTGCTGAAATCATTATCATCATTTATCATTACAGGGACTCGTCCCATTCATCCTCATTGTGGTTTTGCTCAGGTTATTATATTTCAACTAAATTTCAAAAATCATCATTTTTCAATCAGAATCCCAATCAATTCATCAGTTCCCAAACAGAATTAAAAATCATATCAACCACATTCGAATTCATCAACTGGATAGCATTAATGCTTATAATTTCAAGTCTTAGATTTACTCGTATATACTGTCAGTAAAGAGCTGCAGTATACTCTCGGTATATACGGGTAGTCACGGCCCTTGGAATTAAAAGGTAAATACCATCATGTCTAGGCCTCAAGCAAGTCAGGGATTCTATATAATTACGGTACTTCCATCTGAAGACCCAATTACCAAATTACGAATTTCAGTTTGAATAACAAATTGTATGAATTATATCACACAATTATAACCTTTTTGTGCTTCTTGATAAATTTTTGACATATTTGGCTTCTCAGTTGATCTTTATTAACCAATTCGCTCTGATACCAACTGTGAGATCCCTGTTCCCACCGCGCAACGGATTCGGGGTACTAGCAACGGAAGTAGCACTTCTTGCGCGAGGCAGGGTCCCACACTCGGGGCCTCGTCCACGGATATCCGGACAAAAGACTAATCCGTCGGTTTTTCCAAAACCGAACCCAGAAAAACTTCCCTTATCCGGAAAGCACGGGCGATTCCTCCAGGATAACTTTTTACTCTAACGTAGTCAAGACCATTAATAATGATCAATCTGATTTGACTGCACCTATAAAGATACTCGGTCAGATCAAGGAAGAAACTTGCACTTGGATCATTGGGATCAACGCTTTTTTCCCCATCAAGAGGCACAGCCGTTGATTCCTATCCATAGAACAATTACTATCCGGGACTTACTTCATCTATCGTAATAATAGAATTTAAATCTCGATTTACGGATCCATCAGTCCAGCCTAACCCCATCCGATCCCATGGGTTAGCCAACCGCCCAACCACTGTAGTGATGGGATCCAATTTGGAATTTGGTTAGGTTTTGTCCCGGGTACCAAGGAAAAGAGTTCCAAGGCCCCCTAGCCGGAAGTTCATGCAAACATAAAACTAGCCACACCACTCACACACCCAATATGAAATTACCTTTTTCTTAGCTTCAGCTAACTTTAAAACAATCCTTTAATGAAACCATAGTACCACTGATCACAATCTTCCAATTTATCTCGTGGATTCATAATTTCCCATCATTCCTTCATCAGAGTATCTATGGCATCATTGGCAACTAGAACGCTCACCACCTGTCCACACAGGGGCCTTTTCAATAGTTCCTAGCCCATAATACTTGGCAATATAATCACTTATAAAAATCAAGATGGACTCTCGTTGAAGATCAGCAAGATCAACCAACAAATCCATATAAAGAGCCATGGACTCATCCATTGAAGACCAGCAAGGTCAATCAACCAGATCCATGCCCGGTTTCACAAAACAACTCTTACTCCTTGTTCCAATATCTTCCACGACGCACGTGTGGGTATCTTCGGCGACCCAGAGCCCGAGCACCGTATGGTCAGCACCCTCTAGGATCCTTCGCAGGTGACCTAGCGCTTCACTCATAGGCCGCTTCCTTGGTCCCTCATCCACCGTACCGGAAGCTCACCATTTAAATCGAACCGAGGCTGGTCAAGACCTCGGTCGACCTTGCTACGCGAGACGTCCTCCATTGACTCTCCGTCAGCAGTTGCAACTTTAACAGTTAGGTCTTCATGACCCTAATCCACAAGACGGTCAAAATGCTTCCCCAGCATTCTTGACATAAAACAGTCATTTACAAACAGTTACAAAATACAGTTTCTAAATCGAACTCTCGTCTTTCCACATTATCCCTCTTTAGTCCACATTACTTATTCCACATTCCATTCAATGTGTACTCATTCTCATCCATTTCCTCATATCGACGACACATTAATTCACATACACATTCACATTCACATCCATACATCCACATTTACATGCATACATCCATTTTCACATCGTCATTTATACATCCACATCCCATATCTACATTCATACATACACATCCATATCCACATCCATACATCCATATCCACATCCATACATCCACATCCACATCCACATCCACATTCATATTCACATCCATATATCCACATCTACATGCATACATCCATTATCACGTCCTCATTCATACATCCACATCCACATACATACATACATCCACATCCACATTCCCATTCACATCTATACATCCACATCTACATCCACATACATACATACATCCACATCCACATTCCCATTCACATCTATACATTCCACATCTACATCCACATTCATATACATCCACATCTACATCCACATTCATATACATCCACATCCACATTCACATCCACATTCCCATTCACATCTATACATCCACATCTACATCCACATTCATATACATCCACATCCACATTCCCATTCACATCTATACATCCACATCTACATCCACATACATACATACATCCACATCCACATTCCCATTCACATCTATACATCCACATCTACATCCACATACATACATACATCCACATCCACATTCCCATTCACATCTATACATTCCACATCTACATCCACATTCATATACATCCACATCTACATCCACATTCATATACATCCACATCCACATTCACATCCACATTCCCATTCACATCTATACATCCACATCTACATCCACATTCATATACATCCACATCCACATTCTCATTCACATCTATACATCCACATCTACATCCACATACATACATACATCCACATCCACATTCCCATTCACATCTATACATCCACATCTACATCCACATTCATATACATCCACATCTACATCCACATTCATATACATCCACATCCACATTCACATCCACATTCCCATTCACATCTATACATCCACATCTACATCCACATTCATATACATCCACATCCACATTCCCATTCACATCTATACATCTACATCTACATCCACATACATACATACATCCACATCCACATTCCCATTCACATCTATACATCCACATCTACATCCGCATACATACATACATCCACATCCACATTCCCATTCACATCTATACATTCCACATCTACATCCACATTCATATACATCCACATCTACATCCACATTCATATACATCCACATCCACATTCACATCCACATTCCCATTCACATCTATACATCCACATCTACATCCACATTCATATACATCCACATCCACATTCTCATTCACATCTATACATCCACATCTACATCCACATACATACATACATCCACATCCACATTCCCATTCACATCTATACATCCATATCTACATCCACATTCACATCCACATTCCCATTCACATCTATACATCCACATCTACATCCACATTCACATCTAGGCATATACATCTTCATCCACATTCACATCTATGCATATACATCTTCATGCATACATCCAAATTTTTCACACTCATACATCCATACTCCCATCTCTTCATCCACACATCCACATACATACATCCATTTCCACATTCCCATTCATATAACCCCATATCCATTCTCGCCCTATCACAACCCATATACATCTTATCCTATCACATACACGTCTTACCTCATCCCATACACATCTTATCACATCTTAATTCATCTTATCATCTCTTACCACATCCCATACACATCTTATCACATCTTAATTCATCTTATCACCTCTTATACACCTCTTATCACATCTTATATCACATCTCATATCTATTTATAGAATACAAGAGCATTCTTATATTTGATGTAAGATTTCTTTACACATTTACTTATGCATAAATTCCATTTAAGGAGATTAATACTTCCGAAATAAAATCAATCTTTTATGCATCTTCCTATGCATAAATTCATTTTAAATGAAAATGACACTTTTGAATTAAAATTCAATCTTTTATGCATCTTCCTATGCATAAATTTATTTTAAATGAGAATGACACTTTTGAATTAAAAATCAATCTTTTATGCATCTTCCTATGCATAAATTCAATTTAGATGAGAATGACACTTTTGAATTAAAAATCAAATTTTTATGCATCTTCTTATGCATAAATTCAATTTGGTAGGAATTACACTTTTAGAATAAAAGAATTTTTCTTATGCATCTAAGTTATGCATAAAATCCATTTCTGATGAAAATCACACTTTTAGTATAAAAAGAATATCTTTTATGCATACCTCTATGCATGAAATCCAATATGATAAAAGTAACACTCTTACAATAAAATAATCAACTTTTATGCATACCTTTATGCATGAAATTCATTTATGATAAAAGTCACACTTTTATAATAAAATAATCAACTTTTATGCATACCTTTATGCATGAAATTCAAATATGATAAAAGTAACACTTTTGATATAAAAATTTATCCATTATGCATACTTCTATGCATGAAATAAAAATGATAAAAGTAACACTTTTGATATAAAAATTTATCCTTTATGCATACTTCTATGCATGAAAATAAAAATGATAAAAATAACACTTTTGATATAAAAATTTATCCATTATGCATACTTCTATGCATGAAAATAAAAATGGTAAAAATAACACTTTTGATATAAAAATTTATCCATTATGCATACTTCTATGCATGAAATAAAAATGGTAAAAATAACACTTTTGATATAAAAATTTATCCATTATGCATACTTCTATGCATGAAATAAAAATGGTAAAAATAACACTTTTAATATAAAAATTTATCCATTATGCATACTTCTATGCATGAAAATAAAAATGGTAAAAATAACACTTTTGATATAAAAATTTATCCATTATGCATACTTCTATGCATGAAATAAAAATGATAAAAATAACACTTTTGATATAAAAATTTATCCATTATGCATACTTCTATGCATGAAAATAAAAATGGTAAAAATAACACTTTTGATATAAAAATTTATCCTTTATGCATGATATTAAAATTCAATTTCTCCATGATTATAATGAAATTCTTTCAATTAATCTAGGATGATAATTCCTAGAATATGGTAGGAAGTCCTCTTTTTATGCTTTGAATGAAATTATTTTATGCATAATTTTTATAAAAATTTTGCCATAGCTCCGTTGCTATGACTGATAAATCTCAATTTTTCTAAGGGATAAAGCTTATCATTAAGAAAATAATTAAAATGATCTCTAATTGAATCATTAATCCATAATGGATTGAATCATCAATATACATAAACTAAAAGCATAGAAAAAGCCATTAATTTGGCCTCAAGCATAGCTTAATCTTGGGTTAAGGAAAAGCTTTATGAAAAGCTTGATTTGGATTGAGAATGGGTCATGAGTATGACCATTTCTTGAGTGAGAGAGAGAAATTACATAAAAACCATTAGAATTTAAACATAAATGAAAATTAACTTCAATAGCATTTATTAAATTATGTAACTCTTCACTACTATTCACCAATTAACTTCAATAGCATTTAAAAAACCATACCAATTAAGCTTCTCAAGCTTGAGAGGGGTTGAGAAGAGAGAAACATTGAGAAATTATAGAAAAGATCAATATTCACTAATTACCTTACAAATTGCTTGATTCTTTGTTCACGGTAGAGGCCCCCAACCAATCAATTGGTTAAATATGTTGATGGAGCCACTAATGGGGATTGAAGAAAGAGGGAAGCTCCAAAAACTAGTGAATTATTAAATGAATTCACAGTTCTTGGCTTAGGTGGAGTAGAGTAACGATGCATAAACACTATCTATTTTTCAACAAGGGGGAGGCTTCTATTTATAGGAAAAATTGAGCTCCTAACCAAACAAACTGATTCAAGAATTTTCTAAATCAGTTTGGTCAATATTTGACCATTTTTAGGTCAGTTAAGCTAACTTTTTGGAACTAGACTTGAATGAGGAGAGAGGAGAGATGAAATATCTCAATTTTTATGAGTTTAAAACTCATTCAAGCATGTGAAATATGCACCTCCTTTAAAGAACTCCCCTTCCTTACATATGTGTCATAATGGAATCATTTTAATATTGCTCATAGTTTTTTTACTAATAAACCTTGTACATTTTCAACTCTTCATCTTATGTGAAATATGCACCTCCTTTAAAGAACTCCCCTTCCTTACATATGTGTCATAATGGAATCATTTTAATATTGCTCATAGTTTTTTACTAATAAACCTTGTACATTTTCAACTCTTCATCTTATGTGAAATATGCACCTCCTTTAAAGAACTCCCCTTCCTTACATATGTGTCATAATGGAATCATTTTAATATTGCTCATAGTTTTTTACTAATAAACCTTGTACATTTTCAACTCTTCATCTTATGTGAGCATTTACTCATTTTTGGGTATCTTCTTTTACAAATTGGATTTATCTCCTCCCTACACATGGATTGATGCTATTGGCCCACATGAACCTTAATTGGACCATAATCCAAAAATTTCTGAAAATCTAGACCCTTAGGCTAAGGTCCTTTATACCCATTTCCAATTAATTCCAATTGCACATTGGAAAGTTCTTTTTGAATTTCTATTTCAGGGGAACTTATTTTAATAAGATGAGTTATTTTTCTATCCAAAAATATTCATAATCTGAATATTCTCTCTCTAGAATATTTTCTCTCTCTAGGTTAAAACAGTTAGAAACAAGGTCTTTATATTTCTGAAGAGGGATTGATTACAGGGGAAGATACTAGACATCAAAAGGGGGTTGGGGGAGGAATCTTACACATGGGGTGACGAATAGGGGGGGAGAGAGAGAGAGAGAGAGAGAGCATGAGCATCAATGTGTCTGTGTTGGTGATCGTGCACAGAGAGGAGATAGCAAGAGAAACGCCTAAAGTGAATTGTGTAGCAAGCGGAGTTGCACCCAACAAGAGAGAAGTGAGTAGAGAGAGAGAGAGAGAGAGAGAGAGAGAGAGAGAGAGAGAGAGAGAGAGAGAGAGAGAGGTAATGGTTCGCTTGCTGCCTACCTCTACTAGCATCTTGAGCACATGTCACCAACAGGTAGAGGTGAGGAAGGAGGGAAAGGCAATGGGAGGAGGAGCTCGAGGAGGGAGGAAAGATAATTAGTAACTAACTTTTTGTGTTGCTTGCCTAACCAAAATTAGAAGCATAGCAAGAGAGGTAGGCAGTCGCTTGAGGTTCGTTTGAGAGAATTGTGGGCCCCTACACTTTTTTTCTCCTAGGTGACAGCTGTGCTATTGGTTGCGTATCCCATGTGCTCGGGGTGAGAGAGAGAGAGAGAGAGAGAGAGAGAGAGAGAGAGAGAGAGAGAGAGAGAGAGAAGAGGGAGAGTATCAAAAACTTCTCTCTGCACACCCCTCCCATCACCTTTCCCTCCTCTCTCTCTCTCTCTCTCTCTCTCTCTCTCTCTCACCCAGGGCACATGGGGAGGGTACGCAACCGATAGTGGCTGGCCACTTTCTCTCTACACACCCATCCAATCACCTTTCTCTCTCTCTCTCTCTCTCTCTCTCTCTCTCATATAGTGTGTTTTTTATTTCGCAAGGCCATAGAAGGTTTTAATTCTCTCTCTCTCTCTCTCTCTCTCTCTCTCTCTCTCTCTCTCTCTCTTTGTCTCTCTTACTCATATAATGTGTGTTTTATTTTGTAAGGCTATGGCAAATGATGAAGAGCTCTCTCTCTCTCTCTCTCTCTCTCTCTCTCTCTCTCTCTCTAATATTATACTAGCAGAGCAGGCCGCAACAACATTATGACCAACATGAGAAAGGTGATCTGCCAATCTTTCCAAGTTTGGAGGAAACTCTCAAAGATTGAACTTCGGGATGTGGAGCCCAGACAGGTAGCTAAAGCTGGGTTTTCACACAACGAGTACATGTAGCTAAGCATGAGAAAGGCACATGAAGACATCGACAGAAGAAGAGACCCTTGGGTGCTGCGTTTAGGGGCAAATATATGCGGCGGAGGAAGATAGAGAGCGCGCTTGGGGAGGAATAGGCCGATAGAGAGAGAGAGAGAGAGAGAGAGAGAGAGAGAGAGAGAGAGAGAGAGAGAGAGAGAGAGAGAGAGAGAGAGAGAGAGACCCTCAGGTACTCGGTTTAGGGGCAAATATGTGCGATCGAGGAAGAGAGAGAGAGAGAGAGCGTGCTTGGGGAGGCGTAGGCCAATAGAGAGAGAGAGGGGCATTGAGCAAGTGGAGGCTAATAGAGAAAAAGAGCTAACGGGAGAGGGAGTGTAGGGGGAGGAAGAGCAAAAGTAATAGAGATGGCTGCACAAGGAGTAGGTTGAGGGAGAGAGATACAAATGACCATATCCATCTAGCTTTGAAAGTTGGGATATGCATTAAGGAGCCCAAAGGGCATAACCTTGTAACAAAACCCTATAGGGGATTCACAAGCCATATCTTATGGTATCACGTGAGTATAAGGGAGGGGGGTTTTGGAAGGGGGGACTTAAGCTTATAAGTTAGGGGGTGACGGGGATTCATGGTGGTAGGGAGGGGGGGGGAAGGGAGCAAGGGAGAATGAAAGTTATTTCAAAATTAGATAGGAGCTTTTTATGAGTTTTATGCACGCGCATGCGACATCCCCTTTCTACGAAAAGTGAATTCTTTGGGAACAAAACACACCCCAAGGAGTGATAAAGATGGTCTTCTTTTGGTCTTTTGGGTCTATCCTAATCTGAAAATAACCACTAAACCCATCTTAAACTGAATATCTCTCATGCCCTACAACTTGGTCTAATATCTCATCCTGGAATGGGAGAGGATAATGATGCCTCTTTGTGGTACATTTAGAGGTTTGTAATCCATACAAACTCTCCACTTATTACCCTTCTTAGGTACAGTGACCACAGGAGAAACCCACTCTACATCATGAATTGGGTATATAAAACCAGCTTGTAATAACTTAGTGACTTCCATCTCCAAAACCTGTCTCTTAATAACACCTAGCCTTCTCATCTTCTCAACCACGGGTTTCACACCTTCTTTAAGCTTTATCTCATGAACTATAATTGAAGTTAACCTATTCTATTTGTAATCCTTGGCAAATAGGTTTGGATGGATACCTATAAAATAAAGCTCCATACTGCTCTCTTTTCTCATTAGTCAGGTTACTAGCAAGCATCTCCATCAATTCAAGCTTCAGTACATTGGGCTCTACACAATCTTGTTTAGCCACAGGTCCAGCCACATCAGCCTCTTTAACCTCACCTATAAGTACCCCACACATGTTCATCTCCTCCTACTCTAACAAGATCTGATCTAGTTCATCATCATCAGGCTTCATCTGAAGATCTCGTTGAATAAGTATCATAGTTGTCAAAAGAGGTTGAGTCAGCCCCTGTATCCTTCTCCATCTCCTCTTCAATCTCTTAAATCTTTCTTGTCTTCAAATCATACCTTATCCTCTTCTCTTTGGGCTTGTCCACAAACAAATCAATACAACCTCTGTACCATTCTTGTCTTGACTTCATAGCAATCAGCCAGGGTCTTCCCAAAATGATGGGATATGCCCTAACCCCTGCTGGCATCACACACATATCAATCACTACTTTCTGCCCAAGAACATTCAGTTCTGTGTCTTTGACCACACAAAGACACTTGACCTTTGAATTATTGGCCATCTTCACACCAAAAATAGACTTCCTTGTCACCTCCAGCCCAAGATCATACATGGCATCTTCAATTATGACACACACATGGAATCCTCCATCAATGTAAACATTACTAACTTTCTTGCCATGAACCCAAACATCCACAATTGGCAGTATATCAAAAACCTTACTCAACTAAACCACATTAGACTTAGGTGTTCTAAATCTAACTCTCCTAACACTTGCAAGCTTGTGCCACAGTCTCCTTATACTAGAATTCAACTGTAAAACCTGACCATAAGTGATATCAGCCTTCTTATGCTTAACATCAGCCAAGAGACTATAAGGGGACTGTCCCTCTCCCAATTGGAAGTCTTCCATGCCAATCTTTCTTCTTCTAGCCCTCGCTCTTCTTTTCTTGCTAGATTCAGCTTGTTCCATGGTTGCCTTCCCCTTTCCTTGCTTCTTTCTAACTCTTGTTTCCTTAGCTGCATCCTCTGACTCTGGCCTTTGCATCCTTGTCCTCTTATTGTGGCCAATATATCAGCCTCATCTTTCTCTTCCACCTACTTCAATCATACTCACATTGCCCAAAGGTCCTTGGGGCTGCACTTGTCCTTGTCTGGGCACTTAATTCCCATTAACTCCATCCCTATTGCCAGCATCTCTATTTCCTTATGGCCTTTGAATAATAGGATATATACCTCTTGTCTCTCTTCTTGGCTGAGGACATTGAGGTGCTATATGGCCCCTCTCTCCACAATTGTAACATTGGAGATGATCCATTCTGCTTCTTGGCTACCCCTCCCGTTGAGGTCTTCTTGCTTGGTTTTGTATAACCTGTATAGCAAGATTTAGGTTTCCAATCTGCTTAGTCAACCTGTCGATCTCTTGAACAAAGCCCATCTTGTCCTCTATTTGGCTGAACAAACCTTGGAGCCTCCACATGGGCTCCCTTTCTATATGCATGTCCATAGGAAAAGGTTCCACCACATGCCTGCTTTATTCCCTTTCATTCCTTGTCAACTCCTATTTCCTCACCTTCTTTCTCCATTGCTATGTAGCCATCCTCACTGCCTCTGCATAAGTATTTGGGTCCTTAAGCTCCACTTTTTCTTTAATGCTCCCATGTAGAAACCCTATAAATCTATTTTTTTTAAAGAAAGTCTGATGGTACCTGATTTTCTCCCAAAACTCTCAAAATCCTTCTCCAAACTTCTTCAACCTATTCACAAAAACTGTAATTTCTTCTTTCTCCCCTAATCTACTTAACTGTATCCAAAGATCTTTTGGACTCTCCCGGACATTTCCATATCTCCTTCTCAAGGCTCATCTCAACCTATCCCAACTTCCTCTGTCATCCTCTGCCACATCTTCATACCATCCTCTGCCACATCTTCATACCATTCTCTAGTTGCTCCTTCCAAAATAAATCCTACCATTCTCAACTTGAAGGTATCTTCATCTCTATTATTGCTAAGTGCTATGAATTCAATCCTCCTAAAAAGGAATTGATCCACATCTTCACCCTTCTCTCCTTTGAAAAACTCATACCTTGCTCTAGCCCACCACCACAAGTCTTAAGCTGATCTTCAAGTGATTTCCAACCTATTGATCAAAGGCCTATACAAGAACTCTCTGATCCTTAGTGGGGACACAAAAACATGGGAAGAGCAAATCAAAATCTGGGAATTGGCATCTATAGCATCCAATCCACTGAAAACACCCAACCCAGGGCACACAACAATGCTACAACTATCCTCTAAATCTCTACTGATACAGTCAGACACCTCACCCTCCTTAACCTGAATTAGCTCACCCACCAAAGTGTTCTCCTAAGTAGATCTGACTCTGAACAACTCTGATCTTCAACTCTAACACCTTAGCTGACCTCCTCTGACAGCCTGCTAACATAAATTGACTCCACTAACTAACTGTAATCTAATTTAGCTAACAGTTGCTGACCTCTACCGGATTCTTATCCTGCAGACCCTCAGATCTTGCTCCAAAATTTGAAATCCTCAAATATCTAGCTCCAAGACCCTATTGAACATGTCAGCACCCTTTTGTTGAGTGTTTGTTGACTCCTATCTAACTTAGGCTTGATTGAGTTTATTCATCTCACTCAATTGATTCAAACCTCCTCACCTATGTGTCCTCTAACACTCACAAACCTTCAAACACTACAGATCCTACAAATATTGAACACTACAGTCCCTTACCTCACTTCAACTGACCTTCACTATGCTGCCTGATTCTTGTCTGGTTCAGCCAATTGATCTAGCTCGGATCTTTCTACTTATGTATCCTCTAAGGCTTACAAATGTTACAAAACCTTAGATCTCGCAAAGATTCATCCTTATAATCCCTAAACTGACATCATTTATCTTCCAAGTGACTCTGTTAGATATCCTTCAACTGACTCTGTTAGATATCCCTTAGCTCACAAACTATCTGACTAACTCACACTGACTTTTGGCTATCAGACTAAACCCAAATAGCTTCCTCTCAACCCAAAAGGACCGATTCTCCCCTTCTACATCCCTACCTGACTAGTTCTGACACTCGTCTGACCCTGTGTGTGTCGGGACACTGATGAATCTCAAAGCTGATGCTATCTGACTCAGACCTGACTTAGACCTGACTCAACATACTTCAGATCTTCACTCACAAGTGTTTTTTCTTCATGATCTCAATCAAAATAACACAATCACCATAATCATAACACAAAATGCATTCATCCACTCACATAGAATTCAAACTCCAAGCACTCTGTCTACTGCATATATAGAATCAAATTAGTCTCAACCCTGAGACCCTAGGCTGAAAAAAGAGTTTAAAAATGTAGAAACAAAGAGAATCTCCATAGCATTAAAGCACCTTGCTGGACTCTATAGCCACCTCTATAGATGTTCTTCTTTAAACACCAATCTAGTTTGAGACAAGTCTTGGGTTGTACCAAGTTCCAATAGAGATGTAATCAGAGTTACTGGTCTTGCCTCTACAACCTTTAGTTGACTCTCTAATTCTCAATTACTCCCTCTCCTCTAGTCCAAACCAAACTTGATCACACTACACTGACATCTTCTTCCTTAAAGTTATTCTTTGCTTTGAGTTTCCCCTTTCACAAGCGCAATCTCTTACCCTCACACTGGATCCTTCTTGTAGGACCTCCAACCAAAAAACTCTATACATTCCCCCAAAAAAGACCTTTTTATCTTCCTTTTCCTAGAAGAAGATGCCCCCAATTTCTTTGACTTCGCCATTCTCTTTCTTTTTCAGTTGCCTGCATCCTACTGGATCTCCAAGCGTATCTCCACCACAAATTGTGCCTCTTTTAGCAAGTGTACATATGGCCTACCCATACGTTCTAGCCATTTGGTTTCAAACAATGGTGACCATCCTTGCCAACAAAGGCTCATCCTAAGCTATCATATACACACTGCTCCCTATTCATCATCTTTGGGTAGAGCACAAAAATCCCCTCACAACATCTACATGCTTTATGAGCTAATACCTCTCCCTCCCTCCTCTATCTTTCTCTACATGCTTCATGAGGTAATACCTCTCTCTCACTCTCTCTCTCTCTCTCTCTCTCTCTCTCTCTCTCCATTCTTTTATAGTAAAGGCATGGGTGGTTCCAATACAAAATGACAAATCAGACAAGCATTCATATCTTTCAGAATTAGCTAGCCTCAGAGAGACATTTGGAGAGAAGTTTGCTACATGGATCAAGAATCTACAAGATCAAATGATAGTGGCATTTAGGATCACATGAGGAATCCTCTTTTGAACACTCAAATGAGGAATTCTCCTTTGATATTTAGGGAGTTTAGTGCTATGATCTTGGAGGAGGATATGCTTCACAAGGTTAGAGATGGTGATGATATCGCTTTCTCATCAAGCACAAAGAAAGATAAGGGGAAGGCTATGATAACCCTCTTATTTTGGAAAGAAGAAGAAGATGGTGAAATACATCTACTATGACAATCCTGACCACATATAAGCAAAATGTAGACAATGGGAAGAAGATGAGAAGAATGAATGACACTTTAAAGCCATCAAAGAAGTAGCCAAGTAACAGTTAGTGATGAAGTGAAATTGGAGCTCTTTATAGAAATTAAAGAAACTTATTCAAAGGGAGTTCAAAGGTAAAGTATTCTACAATACTCGATGGTTTGTCAAATCATGTAAGATTCCTCCCTCCTACTTTTGAGGTGTGCAGGTGTAAGAACCTCCCCTTCTAATCTTAAAATTATTCCCCTCTCTGAAATAAAAGAAAGATCCTATTTTACCCTGTTTTGGCTTGGAGAGAGAAAATGTCTAGAGGGAGGTAATTCAAAATTGATATATTTTTGGATATAAAATCCTCCTAGTGTCTAAAATGGTTTCCCCTAAAACAGAAATTCACAAAGAACTTTCCAATGTGCAATTGGAATTAATCGAAAATAGGTATAAAGGACCTTAGCCTAAGGGTCTAGATTCTCAGAAAGTTTTGGATTATGGTCCAATTAAGGTTCCTATGGGCCAATAGGATCAATCAAAGTGTAGGGAGGAGATAAATTGAAGAATAAAAGACCCCCGTCCCCAAAAAAAATGACTAAATGCTCATATAAGATGAAGAGTGGACTAAGGACCAAAGAAAAGAATTAAAAAATTGAATTTTGACACCTTAGTGTGGGGATCTCCCCTCATGAAGTAGGGGCCTTTTTCTCATCATTACCCCCAATTTTAATTTAATAAAATGAGATATTTTCATATCTCCTCTCTCCTATTTCAAAACTAGATCCAAAAAGTAAGCTGAACTGACCCAAAAATGGTCAAAAATTGACCAAACTGATTTGGAAAATTCTAGAATCACTTTTCTTGGTTAGAGGCTCACTTTTTCCTATAAATAGAAGCCTCCCCCTTTGTAAAAGCTTAATGGTGTTTATGCACTGTTACTCTACTCCTGTCCTAAGAGCCATCCACATTGAATTTTTTAATATTTCAATTGTTTTTTGCCTAATCCTCTCCAAAGTGAATTGGTGGCCACTCTTGCTTCAAACAAGAGTAGAACCCTCAATCCCTCAAGCCAAAGGAGAGCTTACAAGCTCTATGTAAGCTAATTTTCTTTCTTGTTTACGATTTTTAAATGAAAAATCTATGGTTTTCTTGATTTTTATGTTTTGCAGATGTTTGAATTAAATTCAAATGCTATGCCTTTGATGAAAAGGCCACCCCCTTCTCTTCTTTATGTTCCAGCCTTTCTTAATCCTAGAAAGATTAACTAAGTGATTAATTAAACTCTTCTTATTGTTTACTCTTGAATTTAGAAAATTGTGTAGATTAGAGTGCTATAATTCTAAATTGGGTTAATTAAGTTAAATAAAGAAAGATAAAAATGAGAAATGGTCAGCCATACAAAGGAGGTTACGATAAAATTTTCCAGAATTTTATGAAAAAGAAAGTTTATTTTTATGTTATTCCAAAAGAGTAATTCCCATAATTTTTTGCATCTAAAAGAAATATTCTAATTACTCCATGTACATACTCGCCTAATGAATATGCATGGATATCACTGTATTAATTATTAAAATTGATTTCTATGCATAGAAAGATGCATAAAGGAAATTTTTTTATTACAAAAGTGTTATTCTTTTATTAAAATTGATTTCTATGCATAGAAAGATGCATAAAGAAAATTTTTTATTATAAAAGTGTTATTCTTATTAAATTTGATTTCTATGCATATAAAGATGCATAAAGAAAAAATTTTTATTACAAAAGTGTTATTCTTATTAAAATTGATTTCTATGCATAGAAAAATACATAAAAGAAATTTTTTATTACAAAAGTGTTATTCTTATTAAAATTGATTTCTATGCATAGAAAGATGCGTGAAGGAAATTTTTTTATTATAAAAGTGTTATTCTTATTAAATTTGATTTTTATGCATAGAAAGATGCATAAAGAATTTTTTTTAATTATAAAAGTGTTATTCTTATTAAATTTGATTTTTATGCATAGAAAGATGCATAAAGGAAATTTTTTTAATTATAAAAGTGTTATTCTTATTAAATTTAGTTTTTATGCATAAAAAGATGCATAAAGAAAAATTTTTAATTATAAAAGTGTTATTCTTATTAAATTTGATTTTTATGCATAGAAAGATGCATAAAGAAATTTTTTTATTATAAAAGTGTTATTCTTATTAAAATTGATTCTATGCATAGAAAGATGCATAAAGGAAATTTTTGTATTATAAAAGTGTTATTCTTATTAAATTTGATTTTTATGTATAGAAAGATGCATAAAGGAATTTTTTTAATTATAAAAGCGTTATTCTCAGAAGAATTGATTTTTATGCATAAATAGATGCATAAAGGAATTCTTTTTATTTTAAAAGTGTTATTCCTATTAAATTTGATTCTAGGCATAAATAGATGCATAAAAGGATTTTTATTTTATATAAAAGTGATTCCCATTGAAGTTGTTTTTTATGCATAAATAGATGCATAAAGATTTTTTATTTTAAAATTAGAATTCTCTTAAATTCTATGTTTAAATTCTATGAGTATTTGATAAATGAATACGAAGAGAAATTTCTATCGTTTTATATTCACACGGATTGTAAGAAGAAAATTCAGGAAATCTATCGAGATCAAAATATTCAGATAAATGATTAATTTATTCCTCATTGGAATTCGTATCTAATTTAGAAATCAGTTAAGTGAATATTCAAAGAAAGAAATTGAGTAAAATAGTAACTAAATTATCAAACCTTTTTGAGAAAGATAGTTGAGGAAAAATCTTATCCGACTCGAACCTTGAATCAGACTGACCAAGAATCTTTTGTGAGTTTCGAGGAAAGAAGGTGTGACCAGTTTAGAAAAATACACTCAAAACTCTGCCAAATCTGAAACTAAGTTTGAGACCCTTCAAATCGATCTGTGGATCAAGGTTATAGAATTCGAGGAATTCTGGTAATATGAAATTCAGAATTTCGATCAAGAAGTTTTGGGGATACTGATTCAAAAGAAATACTCCTTGTATTCAAAAGAAAAATCAAACTGACAACTTACTTAGAAACCCTGTTTTCTTAAAGGACTGTCTTACGCCCGAATGGATGTGGATGTGTATGTGAAAGAATGGATGTGGATGTATGTGAAAGAATGGATGTGGATGTGTATGTGATGAAAATGGATGTGAATGTGTATGTGAAGAATGGATGTGGATGTGTATGTGATGAAAATGGATGTGAATGTGTATGTGAAGAATGGATGTGGATGGATGTGGATGAAAATGGATGTGAATGGATGTGGATGTGTATGTGATGAAAATGGATGTGAATGTGTATGTGAAGAATGGATGTGGATGTATGTGACAGAATGGATGTGGATGTATATGTGAAAGAATGGATGTGGATATGTATATGAAAGAATGGATGTGGATGTATGTGAAAGAATGGATGTGGATGTGTATGTGAAAGAATGTGATGTGATGTAAAGAGATGTGATGTGACATGAATATATGTGGATGTGAAGTGATAGATATGAATGTATGTAGATGTGGGTAGTCGTACATGTGAACGATTGGATGGATGTTGATGAATGAGATGAGATGTGGATAGATGTGATGTGATGTGATGTTTGTGGATAGAATGTATGAGATGGGATGGTGATGTGAATGAATGAGATGTGATGTCATGTGAATCGGGATGTGAATAAATGATATGGGATGTGAATGGATGAGATGTGATGTGATGTGAATCGAGATGTGAATGAATGAGATGTGATGTGATGTAAATTGGGATAAATAAGAATGGATGATATGTGATGTGAATGAATGTGATGTGATGTGATGTGAAACGGGATAGATGTGAATGAATGAGATGTGAATGAATGGATGAGATGTGATGTGAATGGATGAGATGTGAATGAATGTGATGTGATGAGATGTGGATATGGGTAGATGCGAGTGGATGAGATCTGATGAGTATAAATAAGAAAAGATGTGATGAGATGAAAATGATGTGATTGGATGAGAATGGGAATACATATGAAATGGATGTGGATTAAATAATGTGGATTGATGTGGAACAATGTGGAAAGACGAGAGTTCGTTATTATAGAAACTGTATTTATGACCTGTTTTTAAATGACTGTTTATGTCAAGCAGGCTGGGGAAGCATTTTGATCGTCTTGTGAATGAGGTCGTGGCCTGATAAAGTTGCAATAGCTGATGGAGAGTCAATGGAGGACGTCTCACGTAGCAAGGTCGGCCAAGGTAGTGAAGCGCTAGGTGACCTGTGAAGGATCCTAGAGGGTGTTGACCATATGGTGCTCGGGCTCTGGGTCGTGGAAGATACCTACACGTGCATCGGGGAAGATAGTTGGTTCAAGGAGTAAGAGTTGTTTTCTGAATTCGGGCATGGATCTGGTTGATTGACCTTGCTGATCCTCAACGGCTGAGTCCATGGCTCTTTTATATGGATCTGTTGGTTGATCTTGCTGATCTTCAACGGATATTCCATTTTGATTTTTATAAGTGAATATATTGCCGGTTACTATGAGCTAGGAACTATCGAAAAGGCCCCTGAGTGGACAGGTGGTGAGCGTTCTGGTTGCCAATGATGCCATAGGTACACCAATGAAGGAAAAATTAGAAATTAGGATTCAACCAGATATTTTGGAGGATTATGATCAGTGATACTATAGTTTCACTAAAAGATTGTTTTAAAGATAGCTGAATTTGTGAAAAAGGCAATTTCATATTGGGTGTGTAAGTGGTGTGACTAGTTTTAAGTTTGCATGAATATCGGGCTAGGGGACCTGGGAACTCTTTTCTCTGGTACCCGAGATAAAACCTATTCAAATTCTTAAATGGATCCCATCACTATAGTGGTTGGTGGGTGGTTGGCTAACCCACGGGACTGGATGGGGTTAGGTTGGACTGATGGATCCCTAAAATGAGACTCAATTTTGTTATGGTACGAAGTTAGATGAAGTAAATCTCGGATAAAAATTGTTCTATGGAAAAGAATCAACGGCAGTGCCTCTCAATGAGAAAAAAAGCGTTGGTCTCTATGATCCAAGTGCAAGTCTTTTCCTTGATTTGACTATGGGACTTACGGGTTCGGTCAGATCAGTTCAGTTAGTTAAGGTTTTTGACTACGTTAGAGTAAAAATATCTTGGAGGAATCGCCCGTACTTTCCGGGTAAGGGAAGTTTTTCCGGGTTCGATTTTGGAAGAACCGAGGGATTAGTCTCTTGTCCGGATATACATGGGCGAGGCCCCAAGTGAGGGACCCTGCCCTGTGCAAGAAGTGCTACTTCCGCTGCTAGCACCCTAGAATTCGTTGCGCGGAGGGGTCAAGGATCTTTCAGCTGGTATCAAAGCAAATTGTCTAAAGTGGATCAACTGAGAAGCCAAAAATGTCAAAAATTTATGAAGTAACAATAAAAAGTTAGAAATGTGTGATGAAATTCATACAAATTGATATTCAGAATAAAATTCATAATTTAGTAATTGGGTCTTCAGATGGAAGTACCGCAATTTGCAAGGAATCCCTGACTTGCTTGAGGCCTAGACATGATGGTATTTACCTTATAATTCCAAGGACTGTGACTACCCGTATATACTGAGGGTATAACTGCAGCTCTTTACTGGCAGTATATACGAGTAAATCTAAGACCTTGAAATTATAAGCAAAAATGCTTAAAAAATTTAATGTAGATGGCTTAGGACAAGAGTAGAGTAACAGTGCATAAACACCATTAAGCTTTTACAAAGGGGGAGGCTTCTATTTATAGGAAAAAGTGAGCCTCTAACCAAGCAAACTGATTCTAGAATTTTCCAAATCAGTTTGGTCAATTTTTGACCATTTTTAGGTCAGTTCAGCTTACTTTTTGGATCTAGTTTTGAAATAGGAGAGAGGAGAGATGAAAATATCTCATTTTATTGATTAAAAATTAGGGGCGATGATGAGAAAAAGGCTTCTCCTTCATGAGGGGAGATCCCCACACTGAGGTGTCAAAATTCAATTTTTAATTCTTTTCTTTGATCCTTAGTCCACTCTTCATCTTATGCGAGCATTTACTCTCTTTTTTTTGGGGAGGGGGGAGAGGGGGGGTTTCTTTTATTTTTCAATTTATCTTCTCCCTACACTTGGATTGATCCTATTGGCCCATAGGAACCTTAATTGGACCATAATTCAAAAATTTCTAAAAATCTGGACCCTTAGGCTAAGGTCCTTTATACCTATTTTTAATTAATTTCAATTGCACATTGGAAAGTTCTTTTTGAATTTCTCTTTCAGGGGAAACCATTTTAGACACTAGGAGGATTTTTATATCCAAAAATATATCAATTTTGAATTACCTCTCTCTAGACATTTTCTCTCTACAGGCCAAAACAGGGTAAAATAAGATCTTTCTTTTATTTCAGAGAGGGGAATAATTTTAAGATCAGAAGGGGAGGTTCTTACACCTGCACACCTCAAAAGCTGGAGGGACGAATCTTACATCCTATCCCACTTAAAAAACGTGAGATATCCTCATCTCGCAAACTAGAGGATAACTCTTTCCCTTAAGATTCAACTGATTCTAGGGTTCCTTATAGTCTGGTGAACCCAATAGAATCCTAGGATAAAGATCCCTTATATAGAACTTATCATCAGATAACAATTCACTTAGATCATAGCATTCATATCCTTAACATAATAATGGTCCATTAGACCAAAATTTCCATCTGAACATTCCTCCATGGGAATTTCAATTATACAGATTTTTAATTTGTCATCCCTTAACTTGATCCACTGGGTCAAGTGTTAATAGTAGCAATCTGTCAGCACAATCCACTAATCTCATAGTGATTTGCTGAAGTCATTATCATCATTCCAGTTGCGAACATCATCACAGGGACTCGTCCCATTCATCCTCATTGTAGTTTTGCTCAGCTTATCGCTTTTCAACCAAAATTCAGGAATCATCATTTTTTAATCAGAATCCAAATCAACTCATCGATTCTCAACCAGAGTTTTAAAATCATATCAACCACATTCGGCCTAATTCTCTCCAAAGTGAATTGGTAGCCACTCTTGCTTCAAACAAGAGTAGAACCCTCAATCCCTCAAGCCAAAGGAGAGCTTACAAGCTCTATGTAAGCTAATTTTCTTACTTGTTTACGAATTTTTAATGAAACATCTATGGTTTTCTTGATTTTTATGTTTTGCAGATGTTTGAATTAAATTCAAATGCTATGCCTTTGATGAAAAGGCCACCTCCTTCTCTTCTTTACATTCCAACCTTTCTTAATCCTAGAAAGATCAACTAAGTGATTAATTAAACTCCTCTTGAATTTAGAAAATTGTGTAGATTAGAGTGCTATAATTCTAAAGTGGGTTAATTAAGTTAAATAAAGAAAGATAAAAATGAGAAATGGTCAGCCATACAAAGGAGGTTATGGCAAAATTTTCTAGAATTTCGTGAAAAAGAAAGTTTGTTTTTATGTTATTCCAAAAGAGTAATTCCAACCATTTTTTGCATCTAAAAGAAATATTCTAATTATTCCATGTACATATTCACCTATGAATATGCATGGATATCATTGATATTAATTATTAAAATTGATTTCTATGCATAGAAAGATGCATAAAGGATTTTTTTTAAATTACAAAAGTGTTATTCTTATTAAAATTGATTTCTATGCATAGAAAGATGCATAAAGGAAATTTTTTATTTTAAGTATTATTCTTATTAAATTTGATTTCTATGCATAGAAAGATGCATAAAGGAAATTTTTTTATTATAAAAGTGTTATTCTTGATTTCTATGCATAGAAATATGCATAAAGGAATTTTTTTAATTACAAAAGTGTTATTCTTATTAAAATTTATTTCTATGCATAGAAAGATGCATAAAGGAAATTTCTTTATTATAAAAGTGTTATTCTTATTAAATTTAATTTTTATGCATAGAAAGATGCATAAAGAAAATTTTTATTATTATAAAAGTGTTATTCTTATTAAATTTAATTTTTATGCATAGAAAGATGCATAAAGGAATTTTTTTAATTATTAAAGTGTTATTCTTATTAAATTTAATTTTTATGCATAAAAAGATGCATAAAGAAATTTTTTTATCATAAAAGTGTTATTCTTATTAAAATTGATTCTATGCATAGAAAGATGCACAAAGGAAATTTTTTAATTATAAAAGTGTTATTCTTATTAAATTTGATTTTTATGCATAGAAAGATTCATAAAGGAATTGTTTTATTTTAAAAGCATTATTCTTATAAAAATTGATTTTTATGCATAACTAGATGCATAAAGAAATTCTTTTTATTTTAAAAGTGTTATTCCTATTAAATTTTATTCTAGGCATAAATAGATGCATAAAAGAATTTTTATTTTATATAAAAGTGTTATTCCCATTGAAGTTGATTTTTATGCATGAATAGATGCATAAAGAATTTTTATATCAAAATTAGAACTCTCTTAAATTCTATGTTTAAATTCTATGAGTATTTGATAAATAAATAATTAAATACTCTAAGAGAGAAATTTCTATCGTTTTACATTCACACGGATTGTAAGAAGAAAATTCAAGAAATCTATCATCGAGATCGAAATATTCAAATAAATGATTAATTTATTCCTCATTGGAATTCGTATCTAATTTAGAAATCAGTTAAGTGAATATTCAAAGAAAGAAATTCAGTAAAATAATAACTGAATTATCAAACCTTTTCGAGAAAGATAGTTCAGGAAAAATCTTATCCGACTTGAACCTTGAATCAGACTATGACCAAGACCAAACTTTTTCGTTAGTTTTTCGAGGAAAGAAGGTGTGACCAGTTTAGAAAAATACACTCAAAACTCCGCCAAATCTGAAACTAAGTTTGAGACCCTTCAAATTGATATGTGGATCAAGGTTATAGAATTCCAGGAATTCTGGTATGAAATTCAGAATTTCGATCAAGAAGTTTTGGGGATACTGGTTCAAGAAATACTCCTTGTATTCAAAAGAAAAATCAAACTGAAAACTTGCTTAGAAACCCTGCTTTCTTAAAGGACTAAAAGAATGGATGTGGATGTATGTGAAAGAATGGATGTGGATGTGTATGTGAAAGAATGGATGTGGATGTGTATGTGAAAGAATGTGATGTGATGTAAAGAGATGTGATGTGACATGAATATATGTGGATGTGAAGTGATAGATATGAATGTATGGATAGATGTGGGTGTCGTACATGTGAATGATTGAATGGATGTGGATGAATGAGATGAGATGTATATGAATGAGATATAATGTGGATAGATGTGATGTGATGTTATGTGGATAGAATGTATGTGATGGAATGGTGATGTGAATGAATGAGATGTGATGTCATGTGAATCGGGATGTGAATGAATGATATGGGATGTGAATGGATGAGATGTGATGTGATGTGAATCGGGATGTGAATGAATGAGATGTGATGTGATGTAAATTGGGATAGATGTGAATGGATGATATGTGATGTGAATGAATGTGATGTGATGTGATGTCAAACAGGATAGATGTGAATGAATGAGATGTGATGTGAATGGAGGAGATGTGAATGAATGTGATGTGATGAGATGTGGATATGGGTAGATGCGAGTGGATGAGATCTGATGAGGATAAATGAGGAAAGATGATGAGATGAAAATGATGTGATTGGATGAGAATGGGAATACATATGAAATGGATGTGGATTAAATAATATGGATTGATGTGGAACAATGTGGAAAGACGAGAGTTCGTTATAGAAACTGTATTTATGACCTGTTTTTAAATGACTGTTTTATGTCAAGCATGCTGGGGAAGCATTTTGATCGTCTTGTGAATGAGGTCGTGGAGACCTAACTGATAAAGTTGCAACAGCTGACGGAGAGTCAATGGAAGACGTCTCACGTAGCAAGGTCAAGCGAAGTCTTGACCAGCCTCGGTTCAATTTAAATGGTGAGCTTCCGGTACGGTGGATGAGGGACCAAGGAAGCGGCCTATGAGTGAAGCGCTAGGTGACCTGCAAAGGATCCTAGAGGGTACTGACCATATGGTGCTCGGGCTCTGGGTCGTCGAAGATACCCACACGTGTGTCAAGGAAGATATTTGGTTCAAGGAGTAAGAGTTGTTTTCTGAATTCGGGCATGGATTTGGTTGATTGACCTTGCTGGTCCTCACCAGATGAGGCCATGGCTCTTTTATATGGATCTATTGGTTGATCTTGCTGATCTTCAACGAAGATTCCATTTTGATTTTTATAAGTGAATATATTGCCGGTTACTATGAGCTAGGAACTATAAAAAAGGCCCCTGAGTGGAGAGAGGGTGAGCGTTCTGGTTGCCAATGATGCCATAGGTACACCGATGAGGGAAAAATTGGAAATTAGGATTCAACTGGATATTTTAGAGGATCATGATTAGTGATACTATAGTTTCATTAAAAGATTGTTTTAAAGACAGCTAAATTTGTGAAAAAGGCAATTTGATATTGGGTGTGTAAGTGGTGTGACTAGTTTTAAGTTTGCATGAATATCCGGCTAGGGGGCCTAGGAACTCTTTTCCCTGGTACCTGGGACAAAACCTAACCAAATTTTGAAATGGATCCCATCACTATAGTGGTTGGGCGGTTGGCTAACCCATGGGACTGGATGGGGTTAGGTTGGACTGATGGATCCCTAAAATGAGACTCAATTTTGCTATGGTACGATAGATGAAGTAAATCCCGGATAAAAACTGTTCTATGGAAAAGAATCAACGGTTGTGCCTCTCAATGAGGAAAGCGTTGATCTATGATTTGACTATGGGACTTATGGGTTCGGTCAGATCAGTTCAGTTAGTTAAGGCTCTTGACTACGTTAGAGTAAAAATATCTTGGAGGAATCGCCCGTGCTTTCTGGGCGAGGGAAGTTTTTTCGGGTTCGGTTTTGGAAGAACCGAGGGATTAGTCTCTTGTCCGGATATACGTGGGTGAGGCCCCGAGTGAGGGACCCTACCCCACGTAAGAAGTGCTACTTCCGCTCCTAGCACTCCAAAATTCGTTGCGCGGAGGGGTCAAGGGTCTTTCAAATCATAAACAATGTAGTACCCCAACACATTGACCAGACGAAGGACTCCCTAGAGACATCATGAGAATGGCATGCCAAGGCATAGATACTATGTATTTTGTGTCAAGCATAAAAAGTTTTTGGAATGTCCTCTATGTACCTGGTAGTTCACTTTGATTGGGTTGTTATAGATGCCATCGGCAATGGTGTAGAGAGTGCAGAGAGATACAATGCACAACAAACTATATAAATTATCAACCTGCACTACTTGTACCAATGTGGGCACTAGTAGCTATGGCACGAGAGGTTTCGGCAACAAAGATGAAAAAGTATGGGATTGTGGTATGTCTACCAGCATTTTCAGAAGTATCAGATGCATGTAGTAGCATCATCAACAACCTTTTCTTAGCAAAACAGTGCTAACTTGGCTCCTTTAGAAAGAGCTCATACATGTTGATTTTTATGGTAAGATGCTTACCACTACAGCATGTGATTCTTCCTATTTTATGCTATTGATAGATTACTATAGTAGGAAGATATGGGTGTATTTTCTTTGGGATATGGTTGATACATTTTATGTTACTGATCGATGACTATAGTAGGAAGATATGGTATTTTCTATATGGTTGATACATTTAAAAAGTTTAAAGTATATAATAACTTGCTCAAGAGTGAGACTTGAATGAAGCTGAAGAAGTTTTGGCAGACTGGGGGGTGGATCAAGTGAATTTAATGCCTAATACAAGGATCATAGGATTAAGAGACACTTGACCACTACTTTGAACACTTCTCATACTCCTCAACAAAATGGTGTGGTTGGACACGGTTGTGGAGATGGCATGTAGTATGCTATATAAAGGGGAAATAAATTCCAAATACCTTTTAGGCTTGACTAAGGCAGTAGCACTACAATACTCAACAAGAATTACACTAAGGCAGTGGAGGGGATAGCTTGCATATTTTGGAAAGAAGCCTTCTCTTTGATATTTCAAAACATTTGGATGTGATTGTTATGTGAATGTTTCTCAAACGTCCAAGACCAAGTGGGATTCCAAAACCACAAAGTGTATCTTGCTAGGGCACAATTTGGAGTTAAAGGTACCAACTATATGACCCTAAGACAAGTAAGATCAAAGTAAGCCATGATGTACTGTTCATTCGAACAACCCTATTAGATGGAGGAGGAGGCTCCATCCACTTTATCCTTTGATGAAGATGTAGCCAAGTACACATAGCCATCACTTTTAGTACCACAAACTCTTTCTTCTATGGTGAAGGGAATTTCCACAACCATTGTACACACATGAGGTGGATTCTAATTACAAAGAAGACAAGCTTGCTGAAGGCAGAGAGGAATATACCATATCCAAAGTGGGTGAAGCACCTTTTTGTGATAGGAAATCTCTTCTAACTATAGGAGATAGGTCTGTACAACTATTTGCACATATCAAAGAGAATAGAGAAAGAAAAAAGGGCACATGCACACATTATATATATGGCCTTGATATTTGAGATGATGAAGGTGCAAGAGTTAGCAAGTCTAAAGGAATATATAATTCCAAACCAAAGGGGCCCCCATGGTATGACTCTATTATGAGAAATTGCACTCAGGATCTTGTGAATCATCCAAAGAAACAAGGTCATTGTTGGCACACCAAGGGGGTTTAAGAGGAAAAGTGGTGATGCTTTCTTTGCATAGGATTTTGCTGAGTGCTTTGCGCTTTATAAGCTCTTGAGTTGTGTGTCTTGTGTCTTGGTAATGTGTTACTGCTATTGGCAATCATGTGCAATGTAGATCTCTTTACTACCAACTTATTAGCATTGTGCGCTCCTTTCACATGAGCCAAAGACCTCTTCAAGTTCTCCACAATCAATGTTGATACAATATGTTTTGGGAGTACATCCAAACCTCTTTAATGTTTGGATGTTGCAACATCCTAGCCAAAATGCTAGCCTTTGTGATCAAGTTAAGGTCTCTTGTCTCTAAAATGTCACACCATTAAAAAAGCCAAAATTTCTTTATAGAACAAGTTGTGGCACTTGTACGGAGTAGGATTCCTCTTCTCCTAACTCAACTACACTATCACATTGTGGGGCTAAATGATTACGAATTTTTTCTGAGAAATTTTCAGATCTTGTCTACTCCAAATCAAATTGGTCTAATTCCTCATAGCTCTAGGGGTTTTCAAGCATGCTCTACAAGCTGGTGAAGTCAGAAATTGATTTGATCAAGTCTACAGTGAGATCCAAGCTCTTCATCATCAAATTTGCAGGTGACTTTGGTAAAACAGAGATTAAGCATTCAATGTTTGGTCAAATCTTCTGTTTCTTGGCTTAATCCTCTACTAGACTAATTGCTATTGATGGCCTTGAAAGGAGAGGGAGCTCCTCCACTGGCTGGGGGTACAGATCACCCACCCCTAATCCGCGGACAGCTACCATCGGCCCCTCACCGCCCAGCTGCTCGTCCCATCATGCAGCCGACCTGGCGATGGCCCTTTCTCAGCAGGCCCTTTATTTGGGAAGTTTATTGCAACCATGCCCCACGCATTGAGGATCAGCCCAGATTACCTCCCCATTCGCAGACGGTGGGCCTGGAAAACCTTCCACACCGAACAAGTTGCAATTCAACTTCCCTTGGTTCACGACCCCATCACCACACAGAACCCATGTACAAAAGACACCATGGTCAGGCGCTTCCACGATTTCATCCGCCGCTCGACCATCACTTTGTTAGAGACCTTCCTGACATGGGACCACTTCTTCTTCAGCCTTATCATCACTTTGTTAGAGACCTTCCTGACATGGGACAACTTCTTCAAGGGAGCCCAGGGCCTCGCATTTGACATCAACAAGGGGCCCACACTCAAGCAGCTATTCGGCTACTATGAACGTATCATGTGGATGCCTACTTGGTGGCTCCAGACTTTCAAAGACATGATGGAGACAACGTTCTGGATGAGCTACCGTGTCTTCCATTGAGCCCCTCCTGCCCCTACTTCGAGATGGGACTTCATCCGCACATACTCTATCTACTCTACAGATAACTTTTTGACCAGTTCTGAGGATGGACCTACAATCGGGAGGGGGGTATAATAACCACTCTGGTTAACATGACCTTTCATGCAGCTACCACATTACTCTTGTAATCCATCTTTTTTTGTAACAACACCATATTGGGAAATTTGGGAATTTCCTAAGTCCCACTTTGAGAAATAGACCTATTTTTTGTGCATTTTGTATAGAAATATTTGTATTTTTATAGCCAAACCTAAAAGTTTACCTTATCTATGAGAATAAAGCAAATTAAATGTTGAAAAAATAACTAGAAAACTATAGAGTATGTGTGTTTTCCTAAAGAATTTCTTCTTTACTTCACTTTATATTAATACATGATGCTTGGACATCAATGCACTCTCTCTCTCTCTCTCTCTCTCTCTCTCTCTCTCTCTCTCTCTCTCTCCCCAACCCTTGACCTTTGACTACATATGCATAGTTGCCATACAATATAATAGTATGGTTATAATTCTGGTTAGCTCTTTCTAGTAAGTTGGAAAGAATATGCATGTGTGGTTAATAGTCTCGAAAAGAAAATCCCAAAAAATATTACTTAGAATTATTTGAGATCAAAGCACACTATATTCTTTTTGTCTATATTTGTGCTGAATGTTTCTAAGTTGGAAAAAGGATATCTACGTTACCCTTGAAAATAAAAATCAAAACAACAATAATGAGACTAATTTGAGATTTAATATATCTAGTATACTTTGCATTCATACTGCAGTCATTTAATATCAAAGCACAGTTGGTATATTTTTTCATCAAAGCCCGTTCTCTCCATCAAAATATAGTTAGAATATCACTCTTCCATGATGATCTTGTTTACAAAACAATCAAGTCTTCTATGAAATCACAACCCAAAAACCTTGAGCTAGTCTCCAATTATAAACACCAAGGTATAAGTTAGAGACATGAATGTATTGTTGCCTTGTCACATCATTTTTGCGGAAGGTAAAATTCTAAAGTTTTTTAATGAAGTGTCTAGCTACATGACCACAAGATACTTCATAAAAGTATATTTTTGACCGTGTGGCCAAAGATCACAAAAGACAATATTATAGGACTATTGAATTAAGAAGCAACAATGCATATAGTTGCAATGAACATTTTAGAATATATTTCCATACACACATGCTACAACACTTCCCACATTAATATGCATACAAGACATATGTGTAGATCATACTTAGAAAAACATATTTTAAGAGGAAAAATATTCGACCATGTGGCCAAATATCAATAGACACCAACTTGATACCTTTGATAATATAAGTCATACCAATATTTCAATCAAAGCAGTGCAATTGCAATTGGCAAAAGCATTGTAGCTATATGATACAAAAAAAATTCTTCCTATATATTTGACCATGTGGTAAAACATCAAAAGATCCAACACTTTAGACAAATATTTGGATCAAAGTAATGCAATTGGAATTGATTCAAGCATTCTAGCCACCATACAAGAAATTGCTTCTTCCAATATAACTTCAACAATATACTTGAAAATAAAATTCAAAACAACAATACCGAGACTAATTTGAGATTTAAACTTTTCTAGTATATTTTGCATTCATGCACGCATTCATTTAATATCAAAGAATAATTAGTATACCTTTTCATAAAAACACATTTTCTCCATCAAATTACATTTAGAATATCATTCTTCATTGAGGAGCTTGTATATAATACAATGAATTCTTCCATGAAATCACAATCCAGAAATCTTGAGCTAGTCTCTCTGATGTTGAACGCATTTATAAACACCAAGGTACAAGTTGTAGAAAAGAGTGTATTATTTTTGTGTCACATCATTTTCGTGGAAAGTACAATTTTTGAAGGTTTTTTATGAAGTGTCTAGCTACACGACCATTTATGTAGTCATCCTTATATCCTAGCTGATGAGCAAGTTGCATTGCTTCCATATCCTTTAGAGTAGAAACCAAAGGAATCCGCTTTAACCTCGATACTTGTGAGACACCCAATGGATGGGTTGGATGAACTGAGACTCTTGATGATGATCCTTGTACAATTAATGATCTCTTCAAGCAAGAAGTGATTGAAGATTGTTTCATATATATTCCATCTCCACGATAGATGTTCTTGGGTTGTATTGATGATGAAGATGACATAGCATTATCATCTCCTTTAAGCCATGTGTCAATCACAACCTTGAATTGTGTGTACAACTCATGTCCATATTGAACTGGCTCAAGTCCATATCGATCAAATTTTATGACTTCACGTGCATCATGGGATCCACTTAAGCGAGTCAAGTAGGGTAGAAGTTCCTCAATCAAGATTGAGTCTCCTTGGTTAACATCAAATGTCTGTGGATAGATGCAGTTCTCAAGAGGGTTAGGACACCCCTTGTAGGGACTATCATCTATCAAAATAGTCTTGCTATGTTCACAAACATTGCCATATTCGTTCCACACATACTGAAGGGGCTTGAACATTGCTTCCACCCCCATCTTGTCTGGCCGATAGATGATCTTGAGTGGATGCGTATGGCATTTCTCCTGTCCCCAAATCATGAAAAAAGGATATCTCCTTTTTGCATAGCTCTCCAAGCAATTGATTATTGCGATGACATTTTTGTGTGAAGCTGTAGACCAAACTCCCACTTGGAATCTTGCAAATGCAGCTTCAAGAAACTCAATGCATCCTGGTCGAAGAACAACCCATTGCTTGCCCACTCGAAAACTTTGGAACCTCTTTGATGTGGAAAAACAACGTTGTAAAAGAAGACCATTGAGATCAAGTATCACACATAGTTTGGTAGCACTTTTCGCCAAGGCCACATCACTTACTTTGTTTGCTCTGCTCAAATCTGCCAAATATGCAAATAGACTATTCTTAGTCAAATTTGAATCATTCTATCATACAACACAAAGGTTAAGAACAAAATAGACATCTAGTCTCTTACAAGTTTTTTTTTTCATTTTAGAGCTAGTAAGCTAAGATAAAAACATTATATATAGTTCAATAGGGCTAAGTTTATTGTACTATTCCATATATACATTGTATAAGACATTAAATTTAATATGCAAATAGTATGCATGGATGGTAGATACTTCATCAAAATATATTTTTGACCATCTGGCAAAAAAATCTCAAAAAGTAATATTATATGACTATTGAATTAAGATACAACAATGTATATAGTTGCAATGAACATTTTAGAATATTTTTCCATACATGCTACAATATTCCACATTGATGTGCATGTAGGACATGCATGTTGAGCATACTTAGAAAAACATATTTCAAGAGAAAAAATATTAGATCATGTGGCCTAATATCAATAGACACCACATTGACACCTTTGATAATACAAGTCATACCAATGTTTCAATCAAAGCACTGCAATTGAAATTGAAAAACTCAATGTAGTTGTATGACAAAACATTTTCTTCTAATATATTTGACCACATGGCAAAATATTGAAGGACACAAAACTTTAGAGAAAACCAATACCAACATTTGGATCAAAGTAATGTAATAGCAATTGATTGAAGCATTCTAGCTATACCATACAAGAAAATATTTCTTCCAACATTATCATGTACTTCATACTTGTATTTTAATATAGAAGCACAAACTTTTTGCAACCAATTTTAGGTACAATATGATGAAAATATTTCTAGAAATAAGGACTCTTAAACAATAAACACAAAACTGAGAGAAATAGGCTTGTAAGGCTTGCTTTAGATAGCACCACAAAATGAGAAAATATGTAGGAAATGTTATGTCATGAAATCATCCTCCAAAACACAAGTTCAACCTTACACCATAGTGTTCTCATTGACAAAAGTTAGAGATAGAGAGGTTCAAACACCTGAAGTAGCCTTCAACCTCTCTTTCATAATAATATTTGCTATTTCTTGGCTTGATTCATCCACACCCTCCGGCGGTAGGTCAAGAGCTAGAGCACCAATGGGAGGAACCTCTTGAGCACTTGTAGGTGGGTTGGCGCTCTCATGGGCTCTCCAACATGCCGCTTCAATCTCTCTTTGCTCTTGACTATTGCACACCACTGCAATAGTCTTCATGTGATGTTCCAATGCGAGCATTGATGCAACACCACATGAGAATATATCACATACAACCTCATGTGCATCATTGAATGCCTTGATTGTAGCCTTGATGACCTTCTTTTTCTTTCTAAATATGGCCTTTGCAATAGTTTGTTCTTCTTCAAGCCATTTGTTTGCGGTTGAGAAATGACAACAAAATGAATTGTTTAGGCTCACATGTCATTTTTAACAATGTGAAGACCACCTTTCCAAACATGATAGAATCCCATGTCATGCCCCCAACTCCATGTGCCGCTTCTAGGACAACCACACCAATGGTAATAGGATCTTTATACACATTGTATATAAGATCGAATGCCTCAAGGTTGCACCCCACAATATATACTTGCCAAGGTAAGCTAGTAGAAGAATGAAGAGGATCTTGCTTCTTCACAATAAGAAAGTTCACAATGTCTTTTGCACCATTTGGCAATGGTCCTGCATCAGCCCCTCGTGTGAGCTTTTTTGACACCCAATCACTGCAAACACCTAAAATCTTTGTGTATACATCGTTGGTGATGTCGTATTCAGCAACAAGATCTTCCCAACTCTTCATCATACTATTGCTAGCATGAGTTGAGGCATTGAAGAGAGAAACTAGCTCCTCATGGAGCACCCTATCTTGCTTGATTTGCTTTGCCCTTGTCTCCATGTCAACAACATCCTCTTTGTCCCATTTGTTTCTAAGAAAGACGATGTGTCCATCATTAACTTCCTTTTGTAATGTGAGGATGTCCCCATCCTTTAGACCCATAAGGCAACGAAAAGTTGCGGGAGAAGGCTGCCTTCCCTTCTTTGTGGTGGTATCCTCTTGAGATGAAAGCTCCCCCTTTGAGTATCTCTTCATGATGGTAATCCAACCATCAAATATCTCTTGTGTGCTCACTATCATATGACAATCACGTGATGCACACTTTTCTCCAATGTATTCTAGAAATCTCTATCAAAAATAAAAATATGAAATGAGAAAGAAAACACCAAATGCATCTTGAATAAGACAAGCTAAGGTTGTACATCATTACCTCCCATGGTACTCTTTGAGGACTACCCTTTGGAAGCCCTTGTTGAGGTTTTGGTGGAGACCCAAATGCTATCCATTGATCCCTTACTTGTTGAAGTTGCTCAAGATAAGGACCATTCTTCATAACATTGTGGGATTCCATATTTGTCATCCTAGAAATCTCAATGCACATTTCAGCAGGACAGTCCACCAAGATTCTTGCATTCCTTGTGGCATATAGATGTTTGGTTGCTAGGCATCGATGAGTGCTACTTAGGATATAGATCTTTGCCGCATGGATTGAGTGAAGACCTGATATGATCCAATAGGAGTAAGAATGTAGCTTATCCACTTCCACCTCGTCACGATGCATGGGTCGCTTCATCACTCTCCTCCAAAAAGGGCATGAGGTATGCTACTGTTGCTGGATTCATGGGATTCTTTACAAAAGATGATGTCAACTTTTGCACATAATCCCAACAAAGTGTTCTATAGGCATATAAAGGTGGTGCCTCATAGCATCTACCAACATCAATAGGAAACTGTGTGGTTGAGCCAAATGGAAAGTATTTTTCAAACATGTGAAATCCTGAACCATCCTTTTTACCCTTCTTCTTAACCATGTCTGGAAAGTCAAAGGTTCTTTCAACACCCTTGACTTCAAGTGACACCAAAGGTGTTGCTTGGATTACTTGTGCCTTTGAAGATTGGTTTGTGTTGTCTAGAGGAGTGTTAGGAGGTACACTCACACCAAGAGCCTGTGAGTTTGAAGCTATTGATTGTGCTTGTGCATCTTGAATCTTTGTCCTCTTCTTTGGTCGAACACCATGTTTTGTAGGAAAAAGAAGTTCACTATGCTTGATAGACTCAAATGTAGCTATTATGTCCTGTGTGCCTGATATCTCCTCTGGGAGGCTCCAACCCATTGCTCTCAAAGAGTATACTTCATCCTCTTTTATATGTGTAGATTGAAAAGATAAGGGATCCAGGTTGTATTCAATGTTCTTTCCCTTGATCTTTACTACAATACACGGGATCCCTTCCTTCCCAGCACATCCATCCACCATCAACCCCTCAATGATCCCAACTTGATCATATGTTGAATCCTCAAGCTTTGAAGCATATAAAAGGACATTGTTTGCCCTTTTTCCTTCTTTGTCATAAACATCCATAAACCAAGGCCACACAAAATCCCCACTAACTCCATCAATGATTTGATTCTCCTTCCTTGCCGAAGTAGATTTCTTTGCCATTGAATAAACCTACATAAGTACAAAAAATAAGATATATTAGAAACAAATCTCAAGTTTTGACCACATGGCCAAAGCTTTACTCAATAGTGTTATGATTACCATATGCATGCATAGGATTTGACCAATGTATGTCCAAATATCATCATAGAAAGGGTTTAAGTTAGAATTTAACCATATGGCAAGATATTGCATTGAATAAACCTACATAAGTACAAAAAATAAGATATATTAGAAACAAATCTCAAGTTTTGACCACATGGCCAAAGCTTTACTCAATAGTGTTATGATTACCATATGCATGCATAGGATTTGACCAATGTATGTCCAAATATCATCATAGAAAGGGTTTAAGTTAGAATTTAACCATATGGCAAGATATTGCATTGAATAAACCCACATAAGTACAAAAAATAAGATATATTAGAAACAAATCTCAAGTTTTGACCACATGGCCAAAGCTTTACTCAATAGTGTTATGATTACCATATGCATGCATAGGATTTGACCAATGTATGTCCAAATATCATCATAGAAAGGGTTTAAGTTAAAATTTAACCATATGGCAAGATATTGCATAGAAATATTAGGTTTTGACCACATGGCCAAAACTTTATTCAATAGTGTTATGATTATAATATGCATGCATAGGATTTGACCATATGGCAAAAACTTTTCTCTTTCTAGTTTTACTCTGAGAAGGAATCTCTACCTAGCCTTGAGGCTTTTCCATATACAAGTGATCTTGATCCATATACAATTTCAGAACACAAAAAGAACCATCTTTGTAAGCTAGGTGCTCATAGATTTTAGCTATAATTTCATGCAACAATCAAACACAGGTGAGCATGGATTTTATCCATACTCTCATGCCACAATGAAAGGTTTATTTGTAATGCCAATTTTCATGTAGACATGGTCATAGGTTCATCATGGACCTATTATAGTGGAAGTGGCCAATTGATAATTCATATTCATGGGCTTTTGAAGAGATGTCTTCTATAGAATTTGACCATGTGGAAAAAACTTTGCTTTGTTTAGTTTTACTCTTAGAAGACACCTCTACTTGGCCAACTTCCTTGAGGCCTTTTAATATACAAGTGATCTTGTAATTAAGATGATTGAAAAAGAATTTTAGAACAGAAAAAGAACCATCTTAGTAACCTAGGTGTCCATGGATTTTAACCATGATTCCATGCAACAATCAAACATAGGTGCTCGTGGATTTTAGCCATACTATTATGCAACATTGAAAGAATACATGATTTTCTTACTTTTTTCCCATAATTTCAAATTTTGTTTGACATGAAATAGAGAGACAATGTGTTACATGTAACAATTGAGATACAAAGATTTGACCACAAGGCAAAAGCCTATGTGTCCAAAATGTTGAATGTAATAATTATAAGGTAGAATTTGACCATATGAACAAATCTTGTGACAATGGAGAGCACTAATGTTAGAGATCACTAATGGATATACAGAAGTGAGCATGGATTTTATCCATACTCTCATGCCACAATGTTTGGTTTTTTTGTAATACCAAATTTCATGTAGACATCGTCATAGATTCATCATGGACATATTGTCATGAAAGTGGCCATTTGATAATTTATATTCTATGTGTAGCATGGGTTTTTGAAGGAGATGTCTTCTATAGAATTTGACCATATGGTAAAAACTTTGCTATGTTTGGTTTTACTCTTAGAAGACAGCTCTACTTGGCCAACTTCCTTAAATCCTTTCAATGTACAAGTGATCTTGGATATAAGATGATTAAAAAAAATTAGAACACAAAAAGAACCATCTTAATAACCTAGGTGTCCATGGATTTTAACCATAATTCCATGTAACAATGAAACATAGGTGCCCATGGATTTTAGCCATATTATTATGTGACATTGAAAGTATGCATGATTTTCTTACTTTCATCCGATTTTAGTCTGATATGCAATAGAGACACAACATGTTACGTCTAATAGTTGAGGTACAAAGATTTGACCACAAGGCAATATCCTATGGCTATTTCAGAAAGAAGCTTTCATATTGACCATGGCTTTTGGCCACACAGTCACTTTTGTTTGAAGCATCATATAACCAGAAGTATATTTTTGTTACCTCTTTTGTAAGCACAAGTATATGTGTGTCTTGAAAAAGTCATTTCATGTGAAATGCATACATATACAGAGAATTATTCTACAATGTCCAATTAGTCTCTATTGTGCTACATGGATAGATCACTATTTTCTGCACAGCGAGTGATTACACATATGTGCAAGTAGTATTTAGAAGTACGCTTATACAAGCGAGGTCAACGCAGCATACAAGAAGAATCAGCAAGACAGAAGCATTCTCAAGGGACAAGGTCGCATCTTTGCCATAACAAGAGTGTTGAAAAACTGATCAAGGTTAGTTTCATACTTGTTTTCTTATTTCTGCATTGTTTGTTTTTTCAAGTAGGCTCTTAGTCAAGAAACATTCTCGATTTTAAGAAAACTGGGTGTGAAGTTAACCATATTTTTATTTTTATGTCATGAATGTACTATATGATCTCATTTATCTTACTAGGATAATTATGATTAAGAAAGATTAATTATGTAATTAAGTATTATGAACCAGAAAATCAAGAAAACAAAAGAACATGTATGAGGCAAAGAGCCTACCTTTAAATGGCTATGGTTACGATGCTTGCTGGCAAAGTTCTGATTAGCGTCAATATTGTGAATGACTGTTGTTGCGAAGCTTGCTGGAAAAGTCGCTTCTGATTAGCGTCTGATTAGCGTGTGAAGACAGAAACAAGAAGATGAAAAGAAGTAGATATGCAGATGAAACATACATGAAGGGTCAAAATCTTGCTTACGCACAACTAAATCTTTTGATTAGAGAGCTTAGGTGAGGCGTAATGCAGAGAAAACATCACAAAGAGAGCAAGAACAAAAACCAGGGTCGAAAGTGCGAGCAAGAAGAAGAGTACGTTTTTAGGAGAAGAGGGAAATCGTAGAGAGAGAAGATAGAAAGAGAGGGCCAAATTTAAATTCTTAGAAAAGGTTCACATCAGTAAAGGATATCTTCTTTAATGAAGCATATATTCTCAAGAATATATCACATTTAATGAAGAACGTTTATAAAAAATGGACGTTTGACAATAAATAGAATTATTTAAAAAAATCACTTTTAGGTTCATATCATTAAAGGATATCTCCTTTAATGAAGCATATATTCTCAAGAATATATCACATTTAATGAGAACGTTTATAAAAAATGGACGTTTGACAATAAATGGAATTATCTTTAAAAAATCACTTTTATCAAAGTTCGTAATAAGAATTAAGCAATCGATTTTTTTTCATCACACATAGGTCTTACCGTGGGGCCGGACCCCGCCACCGGGGGCGTTGCCCCCCGGACCCCCCACTGGGGGCGTTGCCCCCAGACCCCCGGGGGGCGCTGCCCCCGGACCCTCAGCTGGGGGCGTTGCCCCCAGCTGACCCCCACCGGGGGGCGTTGCCCCCCGGACCCCCCACTGGGGGCGTTGCCCCCAAACCCCCGGGGGGCGCTGCCCCTCGGACCCCCGACTGGGGACATTTCCCCCAGACCCCCACCAAGGGTGCTGCCTCCTAGATCCCCATTAGGGATCATTGCCCATAGCAACTAGTGCCTCAAATGTCGTTTAGAGTTTCCAAGAAATCCACCACTATAGTGAACAATATTATAATATTATTATATTCCAAAATATACTATTATAATATAATATTATTTTATATTATGATAATAAGCTATATTATTAAATATTATATTAAATAATAAATATTAAAATATTATGTTATTCAATATAATATTAATTTATTGATATATTTTTTTATAAGACAACATAGAAAGTAATAAGTTAGTTACATAGGATTACTCGTTTTGCATCATTTATTGCTTTGCTAAAAGAGTTCCTATGTCTACATAGATTATGCCATATAAAATAAGATTCATATCTTGCTATTCTATTTTCATCACGACCTTTACTTTTCATTATATGGATAAATCTACTCTTTTCAAATCTACTTTTTAATTTGACACAACTTATATTAGTTACTTCTTGATGTATATTACTGACAATGTGCACTACATTTAGGCCATAATACCAACTATTGGTATATGATTATTCAATTTTGCATCCAAAATTATTGCTTGTGCATGCACTAACATTTGTGCTTCCCAATATATTAATAACTATTCTACTTACCACGTGGACATAAACTTTGCACCAACCAAATCTTATTCATACTATGCCTGCAATACATTAAACCTTGAGAGAATTTGACCATGCGGCTAAAACATTCTCTACACTAGCACACAATAAATTGTCTTCCTTCGAAAAGTTACATATGGCCTGTAAATATTTTAAGAACGATAAGCCTTGAGAGGATTCGACCATGTGGCTAAAACATTCTCTAAACTTGCACACCATAAATTGTCTTCCCATGGAAAAGTCACATATGATCTAAGTATATTTTAAGAATGATAATCCTTGAGAGGATTCAACCATGTGGCTAAAACATTCTCTACACTAGTTCACAATAAATTGTCTTCCATGAAAAAGTAACATATGATCTATAGATATTATAAGAATGATAAGCCTTGAGAGGATCGGACCATGTAGCTAAAACATTCTCTACAATAGCACATAATAAAGTGTCCTCCGCAAAAAAGTAACATATGATCTACATATGTTTTAAGAATGATAATCCTTGAGAGGATTCAACCATGTGGCTATAACATTCTTTACACTAGCACACAATATAATGTCTTCCATGGAAAAGTAACATATGATTTGTACATATTATAAGAACAATAAGCTTTGATAGGATTTGATCATGTGGCTAAAACATTCTCTACACTAGCACACAATAAATTGTCTTCCCATGGAAAAGTAACATATGATCTACCCATGTCTTAAGAATGATAAGCCGTGCGAGAATTTGTCCATGTGGCTAATGTTGAAAGAACGGTAGAGGAGGAGGAGACACACACACAGGAGCAAACCCTAATGTATATTGCAAACCCTAACCATAGAGGGAAGCCATGTCCACTCTCACACAAAGCATAATGCACTAATCCATAATCCACACAACACACAATGAGTTGTGTCCACACTCTACTAACCCTAGCTAATGTCCACACACTATGACCAGCTGGACACGCGGTCATTTATGTCTCACACATGTTCCTACCTAATCTGCCAGCACATAGCATAGCTGGCTCACACTGACATCGAGCTTGAATCTCAACAGCCCCTCTCAAGCTCATGATGTACTGCCGATGAAGATGTAGATGAGCTTGGGATATCAAGACTCTCAACACTCCCCCTCAAGCTCATCCCATGTAATCCCAACATAGTCCGGAAGTACTCAAACTTCTCCCTGCTAAGTGGCTTCGTAAAGATGTCTGCCACCTGCTCATCAGTCTTCACATAGTGAAGATCAACTGTACCATCCAGCACCTTCTCTCTGACAAAGTGATAATGGACCTCTATGTGTTTGGTGCTCGCATGAAACACTGGATTCTTTGCCAACTGTATACTGCTCATGTTGTCACAATGAATGACAACTTTGCCATCAAGAGGCTCACATAAATCTGTCAATAGACTCTTTAACCATATAGCTTCACAAGTAGCAATGGCTGCACCCCTGTACTCAGCCTCTGTACTGGATAAAGCAACTGTAGGTTGCTTCTTGCTACTCCAACTCACCACAGCACTTCCAAGTGTAAAAGCATATCCATTAGTAGACCTCCTGTCATATGCGCTACCTGCCCAATCAGCATCTGTGTAGCCATGTATGTCCAAGCTTTTACCACTCTCATAAAATAAACCATAATGTGCTGTGGTCTTCACATATCTCATGATGCGTCTCACTGCATCCAAATGTGGTTTCCTGGGGCTCTGCATAAACTGACTCACTAGCCCCACAGCATAACTCAAGTCCGGGCGTGTGATAGTCATATATATGAGACTACCAACCATCTTCCTGTACATGGAAGGATCATCCAATTCCTCGCCATAATCAGCCCGCAACTTCACATTTTGCTCCAATGGTGTACTCATAGGCTTACACCCTGTCATGCCATACTTTGCCAATATATCCAATGCATATTGGCGCTGTACTAACCAAGTACCTGCATGATCTTTCACCACTTCAATGCCAAGGAAGTATCTCAACTCACCAAGATCTTTCATGTCAAATTGCCCACTCAAAGCTTTCTTGACATGCATCACATCTGCACCATGATCACCTGTGATAATCAAGTCATCCACATAGATGACTAGTAAAACAATCCCATGTTGTGTCTTCTTCACATAGAGTGAAGAATCTGCTGCAGAAATCTGAAAACCAAGTGAGATAAGATATCTGCTCATCTTATCACTCCAAGCACGTGGTGCTTGCTTCAGACCATACAATGCCTTTTTCAACCTGCATACGTGAGTGGGATATCTAGGGTGTACATACCCTTCTGGCTGTGCCATGTACACTTCCTCTTGTAGATCTCCATTTAGAAATGCATTTTTGACATCCATCTGATGCATTTCCCAGCCATTAGCTGCAGCCATAGCAATGACTGCTCTCACTGTGCCCATCTTAGCCACTGGACTAAACGTCTCATCATAATCCAATCCTTGGGTCTGTGCATAACCCTTTGCTACCAATCTTGCTTTATGTCTCTCAATAGAACCATCAGATTTGCACTTCACTTTGTAAACCCATTTACATCCAATAACATTCTTGTCCTTTGGTAGTGCAACCAAGTCCCATGTATCATTATGGACCAATGCGTCCATCTCAACATCCATTGCTTTCTCCCATACATGCTCTCCAATAGCCTCTGTATAGCATGTAGGTTCCACATGCTTCACCATAGATGTCATGTATGCATAGTGCATAGCAAAATCTCTATATGTCAACCTGTCAACAGGATATCTGACTCTCTAGGATCTCCGCAATGCCTGCGGGTCACTCTGTACACCTGTAACTCTAGCATGTGGTGGCACATATCTGTCCTGTCTAGCACCAGGTGTGCGTAAAACAGGTATGCCAAGCTCCTCATCCAAACTCTCAGAACTAGATGACTCATAACCTGTGATTCCAATTCCTTCGACTTTCCTTTTGCCTTTATCCATAGCACTACTCCCAGTGCTCACACTTTCATGCCTCAAACGTCCTGACCATGGACGTACACTGCTACTTTCAGCTTCTGCCTGCTAGCCCAGACATAGTAGTAGAACTAGAACTTGCTTGTGGTGGCAATTTCACATGAACATCAGCCTCAAGTGACTCAATAACACCCTCATCTTTTGCTTTGTACCAACTAGCAAGCTCATCAAACACCACATCACGTGAGATAACCACTTGTCTAGTTTGAGGGTTATAACATTTGTATGCCTTTCGATCCTGTGCATATCCAACAAATACACATTTCTCTGCTTTAGGATCCAACTTCCTTCTTCTTTCATCAGGCACATGTACATAAGATATGCATCCAAAAACTTTAAGATGTCCAATGTCTGGCCTGTAACCTGTGAGCCGCATCTCTGGCGTGCTTCCATGAATGGCTGCTGTAGGTGTTTTGTTCAATATATACACTGCAGTAGCACATGCTTCTGCCTAATAGTAATCTGGCATGCTCTTTTCATTAAGCATTGCCCTTGCCACTTCACATATGACTCTATTCTTTCTCTCAGCCACACCATTCTGCTGAGGTGTATACCTGCAAGTCAACTGTCTTCTTATTCCATGCTTCCTCAAGAAATGCTCAAAAGCTTTTGAGGTGTATTCACCACCTCCATCTGTCCTCAGACATTTAATCCAACAGCCATACTGCTTTTCTGTAAAAGCTTTGAAATCCATGAATTTTTCCAACACTTCACTCTTCTCTTTCAGAAAGTATATCCATGTCATCCTGCTAAAATCATCAATGAATGTAACATAGTATAAACTGCCTTTGATAGATGGGTTTTGTGCAGGACCCCATACATCACTGTGTACTATCTCAAGTGGCCTGTTACTCATATTTCCTTCTCTAGGAAACCTCAACCTTGCCTGCTTCCCAAACTGACAGGCTTCACAAACATGCATATGTCCATCATATTTGAACCTAGGCAATCCATTGACAATGCCTCTTGTTTGCATGTTCTTTAATCTCTGTATATTGACATGTCCAATCCTCTTGTGCCACATATCAATATCCTGTACCACATTCCTTCTCTTTGAGAACATGGCTGATTTTAGCTCAGGAATTCCAGCATCCAGCTTAAACAATCTTCCTTCTTTCTTGCCTTTAGCAATCACTCTACATCCATGTTTGAAATCTTCAACGAAGCATCCATGCTCGTTGAAACGAACCTGTAATCCCTGTTCCACCATTTGACCAACTGAGGCCAAGCTTTTAGTGATCGAAGGCACATACAGCACATCTGACATAGACTTTGTCTGACCATTATGCATGACCAATGGTACACTTCCAACATGTGTAATGACATGCTGGGTATCATCACCTGTTTCCACATAGCCTTTGACATCCATAGGCTTCATATGCTCAAACCATTCACCATGACATGTCATATGGTTTGATGCTCCTGAGTCCATATACCATGTATCATCATTCTCAGCATTTGTTGTCATAGAACCCACAACATGCTTCATGGCAAACAAATGATTTGCAGTTCCATCATTGCTACTTGATGCATAGTTACCACCATGTTGTGCATAGTTTCCACCATAATGACCACCACGTTATGCTCTTCCCCCTCTCAAATCATTCTGTTTGCGGAAACAATCTCTCGCCATATGACCATATTTGCCACAATAATGGCATTCCGCATCTTGCATAGAATTTTGTTGGCCTTGCCAACGTCCTCTTCCACGGGGGTTACCTCTGCCTCTTTGTGGTGCATATCCACGACCACCTCGAGCACCATATGAAGGCTGAAAATTATCCTGTACTTCCATGCCTGGAAGTTCTTCCTATCCAGCTTTTCACCAACAATCTGAACTGGATTGTCCGACATGTTGCTCAATGTGTACACCTTCCGCACACTTCAAATCTGTAAATGAGCCTTCCTCAGCTCAACCACACTCCAATGAATGTTCCAGATACTCCAAGGTAGCCAACAAACTCCAAATTTGATGTAGAAAATCAACCTGTAATCATCCAAGATGAACTGGCTCACTCAGTGCGGGATACCCTGAATTGACACGCCTTCCAAGGCTCCAAATCGCAATGTAATGGTGCAATCAAGTCTAGGCAACTTGCATTGACACCTAATGAACCTCAATGTTGAGTATCAACTCCATCTGACATGTGTAATTATCAATTTTTGAAAACCCCTTTCTCTGTTTTTGGAAAAACCAGAAAAACCAGAAAAACCAGTAGAAAATTTGCTCTAATTCCTTCAATATTTGTCCAAATTGGGCAACCAGGCATTCATTGGCTTAGCAATAGTGTCCATCAGCTTCATGTAAGAGGAATTTGTCCAATTGTAAAACACCAAGGATTAATTGCTCAATTAAAAATGCTCTGTTTCTCTGCAACCACAGTGGACAGCCTGTTTTAATCAGCTCATTCCCAGCTCAATTAAGCATCATTGACCAAACAAATCACATAGCCCTCTTCTCCAAAGTGTAAAGCATCCAATTGCTAAAGAAATTGTGGAAGATATCAAGCACCAAGTGAGAAATCAATCTCCTCGTAGTCAAAAAACTAGAATTCTGCCCTGTTTCCTCTGTATGGGCTGCGCCGCCTGCAAATCAGGGGTTTGGGAGTGGTTGTAAGGTTAATTGATGATGGATACTAGTCCCCAAGACACCTAGGCATATGTGTGACCCATCAATGCTTTGATTTTTACCAAAAATGTGCTCCAAATGCTTCAATTTTTGACTTGCTTTTCTCTGTTTTGTGTGAGCTCAAAAACCAGAGATTTCCATACATTCAAATGCTTCAAAAATGCTCCAAAATTTGTTCAAGGCTTGCATATGGTTTTCCATTACATCCCTCTTTGTCAAATACATATGTCTTTTGCCAGAATCACTTGTATTTCCACCATACATCAATGTTGCCAAGCTTTAATGGAAAGCTTCAAAAACCAGAATTTTGCTTTGCTTTGATTTGCTCTATTTTGCTTTGCTTTTGCCTGTATCACCTGCAATCCGCTCAAGGATGTTTAGAGGACCTTACCCAATAGGCCAAGCTTTCAGATCTGATAGTATTTGGTGTGCTCCAAGCTTCACAGCTCCAATGGCCAGCTTCACAGCTTCTTTTCACAGCTTCTTCTTCTCCCTCTTCACTCACTCACTCATAAACCCTAATAAACAGCACAAGGCTCTGATACCATGTTGAAAGAACGGTAGAGGAGGAGGAGACACACACACAGGAGCAAACCCTAATGTATATTGCAAACCCTAACCATAGAGGGAAGCCATGTCCACTCTCACACAAAGCATAATGCACTAATCCATAATCCACACAACACACAATGAGTTGTGTCCACACTCTACTAACCCTAGCTAATGTCCACACACTATGACCAGCTGGACACGCGGTCATTTATGTCTCACACATGTTCCTACCTAATCTGCCAGCACATAGCATAGCTGGCTCACACTGACATCGAGCTTGAATCTCAACAGCTAAAACATTATGTAGACCATCACACACACCATGAATACTTTTTATACTAAAGTAAGATATGATGTGCATATATACTAAAGTAAGATATGATGTGCATATATTATAGGCTATTGAAGTTTTGGCCATATGGTCAAAGCATCCATTTCAACTAAGCAATGATGACTACATAGACCTTTTTTATCTAGTAACTCAAGTAATCTAGATCAAGGATATACTACCATGTTCATTGAGAAAACAAGTTTTGGCCATGTGGTCAAATTTATTCTCTCTCTTATGATGTTGGAAAATGGAATACTGCACTAATTTTGCAATGTATACTTCAGCTTGTCATCTATTAATGCATGTTTTCATTATCAATGCTATGTGGTTACTTGCTGAATATAAGATTACTCAATCTCTTATGATTAAATGTCTTATGATGAATATAAGATCACTCAATCTCTTATGATTAAATGTCTTATGATGAATATAAGATCACTCAATCGCTTATGATTAAATCTCAAATTTTTTCACTTACTCAGGCAACATGGACCAAGACTTTCATTGTGGGGATCGTGTCAATTTGATGATGGATTGAGATGTTGTTGCACTTGGAACAGTATGTGCAATACGTCCAACTGACACATGCCATGGGCAAGTCCTTGGAGATGGATTTTTGTCACTTTCTATCGACAACTGCCTAAATGATGTAGCTTGCTTGCCATTTCCAAACAACAATGCAACAAAGGTCATTTAGGCAGTGGGTAGTTTTGTAAAGTGGGAAAAGAAAGATGTGGTGGTTGTTACAGGTGCCGTCATGATTGTTAATGATGATCATGTGGTGCCACCTTCTAATGATTTTAATGCTGTTGGAGATGAGGACACTCCAAGTATCCGTGAAAGTTGGAAAGAGCGTAAAGTGATGCTCTGGACAGAAGGCAATGAGAAGTACGTTGGAACTGGGATTATTCTCTTAACATTTCCATATGATGTGATTAACTTTGATCTATTAGGAGAAGAAGATGTGGGTGTGGTGGTAGATCAGATCCTTGATCCAACTACAGGGACAGACACATGTGACATGCTTCAGTGCGTCAATTTGGTTAGGTGGCCTATCAAACAGGTCACCTTTGATGATGGTACACCACTGCTACATGAACAGGAAACACAAGCTTTCACATCTCCAAATGAGAGCATAAAAGATGTGTGTGAGGAAACTGAGGACTTTATTTCAGGTTCAAAATCCATTTTCTTACAGAAGAGATCATATTGTATGATCAATAGAAGGCCTAGAATTCTTGCTCTCAAAGCTTCGAACTTGAGAACCTCAATGGAATCAGTTTTACTTGTTGCTACAATTGATTGTTGTCCTGCAAAGTGTTGTCAATATGCTCATAGAGATGCAGTACACCAATTGCGGAGGCACTTCTGGGGGTTACGTTTGGAAGAACGTACCAACTATGTTTATGATGTTTTGGAGTCATCATGCCGCATTGACAATATGGGTACACGAAAATACAGTTTTATATTCAATGGGAAAGTTGTATGCGGTAGGGCATAGTATGGGATGCATGGCATCCCCAAAGCATCTTTCTATAGGTATAGGTTGCATTTTGAGAATGGTGTAAGGAGGGCAATGCATGGCAATAAAGGAGCAATTAGAGCAGCTTGGGATCACACACAAATGGGCAGGGCAATCTTGAGAGACTTTATTGAGAAGAATGCAGAGCAAATGCCACATAAAAGTAGAACCATGCAGGATGGTTCCAGAGAGACACAATTGGTCATCCCAGATGTTTATAAGCAAATAGACATATGGGGAGAAGTGAATGCCACATTAGATGCTATTGGATGTAAGCAAATGTCTTTGTCCACATTCAATCGAATTTGGAATACAGAGTTCAAGCATGTCACCTTAGCAAAGACAAGCGAGTTCTCCAAATGTAGTGTCTGCTCAGAGATCAAAGAACAACTTGCAGCAACCAACAAATGCCTTGAAGAACCCAACATACTATTGAGGAAGCGTCGAAGTCACATGCTGCAACAACAAAGTTGTCGAAACATATACTATGGATGGCGTCTAGCATCAGTGCTAAATCCTGAAAAGAACTTGTGCATCATACATGACAAGATGGACCAACAAAAGACAGCTATCCCGAGGTTGAGAGTTCGATCAAAAGAGACAGATAGATCCACTCACCTACCAGTTTCCTTGACAGGCATGATCACACATGGGCATGGGGAAGGAAGATATGGGCACTTTGAAATTGATCTTTGGCCCCATGATCCTAACTTCACAGTTGCCTCATTGTCTCTGTGTTTCAAGAACTTGGAGCGACTTGACAGGCATGAAGCTGGTGATCTACAACTAGATGGAATGCCAAGATCAAGCTCTTTGTTGCTAAATGCTTTAAACTCAAGGAAAGCACTAGACTACCATCAACAAGGTTCTCATACTACTACACAAATGGAGGACATAATACTACAGGATGGACAACAAGGTTTTAGACGACTACCAGAGAACTTGTTGCTACAGCTAGATAATTGTGGATCAGAAAACAAAAACCGTTTTCTCTTTGCATATTTATCATTGCTTGTGGCACGAGGGACCTTCAAGATGATCCAAGTTGGGTTTCTCATGGTGGGTCACACACATGAAGACATTGATGCAATGTTCAGCAAGTTCTCAGAGAAGCTTAGAACAAGCATGACATTCACTTTTCCTCACCTTATGCGGCATTTTCAATTGTGCCAGTCAACAAGGCCTTCTCCTTTTTTGTTGACACATGTACCAGACTTCAAGAGTTACATTGAAGGATACTTATGTGACTCCAAGGATGCACTTGTTGGTCACTCAAAACCACTTCACTTTCGTTTCTACATGCAAGGGGATACACCTCTAATGCAATACAAGATCCATCCTAAGTCAGTAGAATGGTTGCCAAGAGAAGGCGGTATTGAACTATGGAAAAGAGACTCAACAACAGGAAAGCCTACCCTTCCAAAGGGTCTTCCAACCTTGCTATCCATGTCTGAGTATATTAAAGATCATCAAGAGGTGGTAAGTGGAATCAAAGACTATCTCAAGTATTGGGAAAGATGGTCAAGTGTACAAGGTCCTGAAGCGGAGTACACAAAGTTCATAACACCAGTGATTGATTATTGGAAAACCATGCTTGATGCACTTCAAGCTCCAAATGTCCAAGAAGCAAGAGTATTCATGGACTTTTGGCCAAGGACACAAGGTGATACATTATTTCAAGACATAGATGATGTGGATGACTTTCTTGGCTTGGAGGAGTTGAATGACCACTACTGTGGTCCTCTCAGCAAGCGACCAAAAGATGCATTTCAACCAATGATAGATGTCAAGAAAGACGACTTTGTACTTGTTCGACCTTCACATCCAATATATCCAGTATGGCTTGGTGTTGCACAAAGTGAGGTTGATATAAATAAAAAATCAAGCAACTATCAAAAGATCTGTATACAATATTGGGCACCAGTTTGTGGTCGACAAAATGCTACAGATGAGGAGGTATATCAAAATTGCTGGGATAAATACTGGATGTGCAACAAGAAAGACCCTCAACGTTGGGAGAGAGTGGATACAATTGTTTTCTCTTGGATAACAAAAGCTACCAAAGTTCCCAAAAAAATTAAAATCCCTCCAAAGGTTGTCTTGAAGGCTAAAGCCAATCTACAAGAATCATTGGGCTAAAGACTTCCATGCTGGAGAGGTTGCCAAAGATAAGGTGTTTATTAACACCACCTATTTAAGATTTTATCAATATCTTCTACATATACAATAAATATACTTCACCAATATTCAAGGTTCCAAATTAATGAAATTCCCAAATTCACGGGATTCATTTTGATTTGGAATTCCCAAACTATTGGGAGATTCCCAAATTCTCGAATATGGTGTTTAACTATGCTAAGCACCAATTGTAAATGAGACAAGGGATGACTGAGCTTATGACTTGTGTAATGCTAGTCATAAGGTTGATGTACATAGAGCTAGTTAAACTAGGAAGACTAGTTTTGGGCCCCCATTTGTAATTGGGTGGCCAGCCATTATAAAAAGTGAGCTCATGTATATAAGACATTTTATGAAAATAGTTGGGTGGCCAACCATTATAAAAAGTGAGCTCATGTATATAAGACATTTTATGAAATATGAAAAGGGACAATCCCATTTGTCTCAATTGAGTTTTGCTTTCTCTCTCTCACTGTCTCTTGAGTTTATGGTAGTTTGCTTGCTTGTGATGCTTGGTGTATCTGAATAGGAATGGTGTTGCTCTCCCTTCCCTCCTTCACTCCCTTCTCATTTCTCTCCACCTTGTCTTGTTCGCATACGATTGGCATGAGGTAGTGGTTGAGCTCTCCATAGCTCCTACCCTCTTACTCCTACCTAGCTTGTTTGGATCTCTCTTTGTGTGACACAAAGAGAGTGTAGAGTGAGCTAGCAGCCTCACATTGGGGAGTTAACCCTAATAGGGTTGGCCAAGTGCAAGTCACTGGATTCGACCCTTGCAAAGCACTCTCTTCTTCTTCTCTCTTGTGTTTGTGAGGTAGCATGTTAAACTAGTAACACCTAAACACAAATAGAGAAGGCACATGTGCATGTTGTCCCATGAAGCCCGAACTATTTCTGCCGCATGTAATTGAATTCCTTCAAAAACATCATTTGCACGTGTGAAATATAGTAGCAAGTGTATCGATCCTTCAACTTGTGTACAAAAAAGGGCTTGAGGCCCTCAAAGCATCTTTGAGAAATCTTGAGCTACGGATAGCGGACCTTGAATCTTTTAAAGAACTACACCCACAAAACAAGGTCATCTTTTTTGTTGGGGGAGACTCGTTTCTCCAGCGTCCAAAATTCAAAAACAAGGTCTTTAACCTTGTGTGTGATGATGTTCCTTTGAGGTTGTTGTCTTTGGCATGTTTGCAGGGGCAAGACTCCATCCTCTTCTAATTGTAGGCGAGCATTGGCTGCACAGAGCTTTCTCTGGTTGATATCTAGAACCTTTGCTACCTTTGCAAAGATGATAGATTTGTTGTTGCCACCATATCCATTGAAACTATTATCATTAAGTACCATCATTAGAGATGACCTCTTCAAGAAAAGATCATCTTTTGATTAGGGCACTTTGAGTTCTGTCAAAGTGTTGCGAATGTTGGCCAGCACAGTTCCTTTGGCAATGCATTCCCTCAGGTTGAACATCCCTGAATTGGGATGAAGGAGGAGTTTCATATTTATGTATGAGTAGCTTTGTCGAGGCCCTTCATCTGCTCGTACTAGGAGTTAGCTACAAATCTACAAATCTTATTTCTTTCCTTCTCATCGACGGGCCTATTCTGTTCAACCCTTCGATTCTCCTTGGCTTTTTGTCGATGCTCCCTTTGCTTTGTAGCCCAATACTGGCTGATTTTCTCAATGCCTTCCTGACCAAGAATAACCCTACCTCCCTTTGCTTGCACTTCTGCATTTTCATGATAACTATTCCTTTTATTGCCTTTAAACACTCCTGGTTAGCACTTGACAAAGGAATGTCAATCACACTACTTTTTGATCCACCTATCCATGTTTTCACCCAACACTAGTTATAGAGGCTCGATCATTTTCACGTTTGGTTGACCTAGTATGAAAACTAGTCACTTATATAAGTTGTTTTTGTCAATAAGTAATACACAATCATGTCCTTGTAGTAGAATAATTCTAATCTCTTCTCTTCTCTACTCTTGCTTGCTTGTGCTCTATTAAATCTTGTATGCTTGATGGATGCTTGCTAGATAGAATAGTTTGTAGGTTTTTTGCTTGCATTAGCTTCCTCTTCTTCACCCACCTTTTGTGAGAGAGAACCATTGTGTGGAGGATCATCTCTATTTGCCTCCATTTAGATGAAGAGAGATCTCCCTATTTTTTCAATTCAATGCTTTGTATTGTGAAGATTTTACTTCTACTATCGTGGATTTTATAATCCTATCATTATATTCTAGTTGTTTTGTGAAGGTAATCTTTAGGAGGAAGAGAACTAGGGAGTTAGAAACTTTGTTCAATGTTTGTTATTGAGAGGACAAGGGTTCCTAAAAGAAGAAGTGAGAAAAAGTTGTAACCCTGGTGAACAAGGCGAGCATGAACAACGTGGCATATATTTTCAAATCATCACATTGAACTCTTCTTTGCAATAACCACAATGAATGCTTATCTATGTGATGACTATATTGAATTCTTATCTGTCTTAAGTGACAATGATAACCAAGTATTACATGGTGTGTAGGTAGACACGGGGGAAAATATGTGTGGCTAATCATGTTCACAATGGTTGTCTAGAGGTTGGTGGTGTATATATGGAGGAAAGATTTATCTTCTCCATGCCACTTTCTTTTTGTTTCTTGAGCTTTGGTACCTTCTCTCTTCATCAAGTGCTATAGTTCAAGGAGGAGGGCCTCAGATTATTAATTTTGCTACATGATTCCCCAAGTGTGTGCAAATGAAATTAAAAGTGACATCTAAAACACTTGAAAGTGTTTTCACCTCCAAGAGGCTAACATGCTCTCTCATGTATATAGTAGTAACTAGCCACTTTTAGGGAGGCTTACATGTGATAAATAGAAGTAGAAACTAGCCATTTTTAGGGGGCTTATATGTGATAGCTACTATCTGCATGGATAGCAGATGTTGGCCTCTTAGGGGTGAAAGCACCTTCACACCTTGCCCAATCTAGAAGATAAGAAATACAAAAGAAAAGTGGGATATTGCAAATGCTTGCACACCAAATTGTCATACATGTGACAAAACAAAAGACTTTGATTGCCCAATATGCACACCAGCCACATGAGCGACTGGATAATCCTATTTGTTTGGAGGATGGATATCACATGTAAGCCTCCTTGTTTAAGTCAAACTTTGATTACAAATAGATGGTGTGCTCCACGTTAGGATCTTTGATGGTGATCTAGAGAGAATCTAGATGGAGGATTTCTTGCTTACAAGTTCTTGCTTACAAGAGAGCTTGAACACAAGGAACTTGATGATGAACAGAGACTACCAATCTAGTCTATATAGAGTGCCCAGGGTTGGCACGGGCATAGGTTGTCCATGTTGGCCAACTATTCCAAAATGGCCAACTAACCATATCATCTAACTGGGACCATTATTAGACTTCAAAAAAATCCCATAGGGACTATATGCATCTCCCATGACCATCTGAGACCAACTGATCATATCGTCTGTCTCACTAGGACCATTAGACTATAACGAAGAATTCCACTTTTTCCATTTAAATGATTGAATTCCAGTTATGTTGGGAATTCCTTTTTTATCACTTAAATTTTTCTTATACATAAAAATAAATTTAACTAAAATTTCTCTTAAAATTGAATAAAACTGTCCATTAATCCCAGTATGACAAGAATTTCACTTTTTCCATTTAAATGATTGAATTCCAAATATGATGGGAATTCCTCTTTTATCATTTAAATTAATTCATGCATAAAATAATTTATCTAAAATTCTTTTTTAATTTTAAATAAAATATCCATTATTTTAATATTCCAAATTTTCTCTTTCTCCATTGAAATACATGGATCTCCATTATCATGGGAATTCCTCTTGTATCATAAAAATAAAATTACTAAAAAATTTCTCTTTTTCTCTAATTAACTATTTATGCGTAAATATTAAAAATTAATTTTTCATGGATATGTGATGAGAATTATTCATTTAACATAGGATGACTAATCCTAGAATATGGTAGGAAGTCCTCTTTTCACATTATGCATAAAAATGATATATGTATTAAGTTTTAAAATTTTTGCCATAGCTCTGCTGATAATTTTCAATAATTTTGAAAAGCATAAGACTTAGTAATATACTTATGATAGATTAACTATCAATAGATCTACATCCAGTTTATAGATCTAAATCATAATTTTATCATAATTTATGTAACATAAAAGCATTAAAAAGCCATTTCTTTAGCCTCTAGCTTGACTAGCATAGAGTTTGTTTTTAGAATTAAGAATTGCTCCATGAGAAGCATCATTTGAATAGAGAATTGGTCATAGGAATGACCATTCTTTGGGGGAGAGAGAGATATACTTAAAAAACATCCTAAATTAAGCATAAATGTAAACTTTTTATGATTAATCACATTAGAATTCATTAGAGAGCTTCATTTGCATTGAAAAACCATTCATTTGAATACTTCTCAAGCTTGAGAGGGATTGAGAAGTGAAAAACATTTAGAATAGTAGAGAAAAAACCATAGTCACATCTTACCTCTTGTTTTGCTTGCTTCTCTAATCTTAGAAGAAGCCCCCAACCAATCAATTGGTTAGTATGTTGAGAGGAAAGCTCCAAGGAAGGTTGAAGAGAGAGAGAAGCTCCAATCTCTCCAAATTGTAGAGGATTTTTAAAGGATAATAGAAAATATGCTTATTCTAATGTAATATTGGCATGGTCTAGGTCGTCACAGATGAGAATACAAAAGAATGAGGGTCTATTTATAGGTGAGGGAGGCCACTAACTGAGTCCAACTAAGTTCTAGAATTTTCCAGCTTCAGTTTGGCTGGACAAGATTTGGACCACTTTAGCTCCCTTTTTGATCCAATTTGATCCAGCAGAGATAAAAATATCGTAATATTTTTGAATTTAAAACTAATTCCCATGTGTGAAATAGGCACCTCCTTGAAGTCTCTCCCCCTCCTTACCAAGGTGTCAAAAATGTATCATTATTCTAAAATATCTTAAATTTTTAGTAATATCTCATAGTTTTTAACTAATAAATAAGATTGTACTCAGTCAACTCTTCATCTTATGTGGGCATTTACTCATTTTTGAGAATTTTCTTTTATTCATTGGATTTATCTCATCCCAACACTTGGATTAATCTTATTGGCCCATAGGAACCTTAATTGGATCATAATCCAAAAATTTCAGAAAATCTTGACCCTTAGGCTAAGGTCTTTTAAATCATTTTTTAATTGATTCCTAATGCACCTTGGAAAATTTATTTTGAATTTTTATTTTAGGGGAATATGTTTTTGATATTTGTAGAATTTTTATATCTAAAAATATCTAAATATTGAATTACCACTCTCTAGAATTTTTCTTCTCTAGGCAAAAACAAGGAAAAATAATATTTTCTTGTATTCAGAGACAGGGAATGATTATAGGGGATTGAAGTAGAGCCTATTCATTATTCAGACTGAGGAGGAATCTTACATTACATATAAAGTTCATGTACTCCTTCATATTCATAAGCAGAGAAGCATCTTTTATAGAAAGCTTTGCATCATCAATCTCCATAGGTGCTACTAATGACGCACTTAGTCATGCCAAATTTTTTATAAATTTCTCCTACATAATTTTGCTGAGAAATGAAGAATCCATCTGACTCTTTCTAGATCTTAATCCCCAAATAGAAATACATAAGCCTAAGGTCTATCATTTCAAACTCTGAACTCAACATCTCTTGTGTATGTTGGATCTTCTCTTCATGGTTCTCCATCATAATAAGGTTATCTACATACATGATAATGATCATATACCTACCCTACTTAGAGAAAATATACCTTATTATCTAAATAATAAGGTTATCTACATAAATGACAATGATCATATACCTTATCATCTAAATAATAAGATTATCTACATAAATGACAATGATCATATACCTACCCTACTTAGAGAAAATATACAAAGTTACATCTGATTGGCTTTTAGAAAGACCAAGAATGCATAGGCAGTATCACTTTTCTCCTTTTTAGAAGGCTTTCACAAGTAGTCCTTTAGGGTGTAAAAGAGGCATTTTGTAAATGTGGGAACGAATGTTTAGGAGTTTTAAAAACTTCATGATTAAAAAAACACTTCATGATGAAACATTATTTGGTGGTGATTTTACTAGTGGCAGTGGTGGGACATGTGCCAACTACCTCTTTCTTAACTCTCTCTCTCTCTCAAGCTTGGTTCAGACTGTGGTGGCTGTAGCTCTCTCTCTCTCTCTCTCTCTCTCTCTCTCTCTCTCTCTCTCTCTCTCTCTCTCTCTCATGCAAAGTCATTAGAGAACTAGTGGACTACTGGGTCTAACCACCATGGGAGGTATAGGATTTACATTTTTACTCCTCCACCAACATTGTTGGGAGAGCACAACCTATCTTGATGAAGTCAAGAATACATATGATTCTCGTCATGGATAAAAGGGAAAACCAAAAAGAAAAAAATAAATGTAGAACAAACACTATACCTGTGGGGACCTGAGGAGGTGCAAAACATTAGAACAGTAGGTTCAGCTCTCTCTCTCTCTCTCTCTCTCTCTCTCTCTCTCCAGGTGTAATTTATGTGACACGCCTCTTTTTCTTGAATTATTTATGCAGAATGAAAACTCCTCTTAGAAAGTGTGCCAATAAAAACCTTCCATATCCCCTTGATGACACATGAATAGGAAAGTCATCATCAAAAGCTCCTTCCCAAGGTAAGGTGTTTCTCGATTCTTTGTCATGTTCTATGGTTTTCTATGCAGGGAGTGGTAAGTGATCTTGTTGATCTTCAACGGAGATTCCATTTTTGATATGTGAAAATATTACCAGTTACTATGAGCTAGGAACTATCGAAAAGGCCCTTGAGTGGATAGGTGGTGAGCGTTCTGGTTGCCAATGATGCCATAGGTACACCGATGAAGGAATGATTGGAAATAAGGATTCAACCGGAGATTTTGAGGATTATGATCATTGACACAATGGTTTCATTAAAAGATTATTTTTTAAAGATAGCAAATTCTGTGAAAAAGGTAATTTCATATTGGGTGTGTAAGTGGTGTGACTAGTTTTAAGTTTTGGTTGGGCGGTTGGCTAACCCACGAGACTAGGCTAGACTGATGGATCCCTAAATTGAGACTCAATTTTGTTATGGTACGATAGATGAAGTAAATCCCGGACAAAAATTATTCTATGGAAAAGAATCAACAGCGGTGCCTCTCAATGAGGAAAAAAGCGTTAGTCTCTATGATCCAAGTGTAATCGTTTTCCTGATCTGACTATGGGACTTACGGGTTCGGTCAGATCAGTTCAGCTAGTTAAGGCTTTTGACTACGTTAGAGAAAAATTTATCCTGGAGGAATCGCCCGTGCTTTCCGAGCAAGGGAAGTATTTTCAGGTTTGGTTTTGGAAGAACCAATGGATTAGTCTCTTGTCCGGATATTCGTGGGCGAGGCCCCGAGTGTGGGACCCTGCCCCGCACAAGAAGTGCTACTTCCGCTGCTAGCACCCCTAAATTCGTTGCGCGGTGGGGACAGGGATCTTACAACAATTAGGTTACAAGATTGAGACTTGTACTCATATAGAGGCTTAAGAGCTTGCTTAATATTTCATTGTTTGAAATGGCCCCTCTTTATATGGGTGGGTACAACATTGGCTTTGCTAGCTCATGTGGGATAATTTAGCTTTGCTTGTGTGGCTTCTTGCTAGACAATATCTTCTTTAGCTTACTCAACTCACTTTCTATCTCTTCCTTGTGCTCAATGGCACCAAATTTCTCAATGGCCCCCTTTGGTGTTATTTTCTTAGGCTACTACAAGGTGGTTAGATGCAAGGTTTACAAATGCTTTACCCCCCCTTAATGTAGGTGTGGTAGGTGGATTGGCATTTGGACTTTGACATGGAACATCTCCCCCATCAAAGGGGAGAGTAGGGTCAGGAATAGCCATGACAGGAATTGTTGTCAAAGCTCTCTTTAAATTTCCAAAAGCTTGTGTTGCAGCTTCAGTCCATTTGAATGCAGGAGCGGACTTTAGAAGTTCTGTGAGAGGAGCAGCTATTTCGGAAAATCGATGAACCTTTGTGTGATAGAAGTTAGCAAGTCCCAAAAAAGAACGAACATCATACCATCGTACACAAAAATGCTCAGATGGGGACCAAACTTTGCAATCATGTAGGGGGGATCCACCCCCACATGCTCGCAAAGTTTGGTCACCATCGGAGCATGTTTGGGTTAGCAATAAGTGCCCAGTGATGAGGAGTTTTCAAGTCCCTTGGTGCTTAAAAGGCCATGGAAAATCCCGCTCTTCCCCATACCATTGTAGCCAAACATGCTCCGATAGGGACCAAACTTTGCAAAAGCATGTGGGCCCACATGCTTGCAAAGTTTGCTCACCATCGCAGCATGTTTGGGTTAGCAATTAGCACCCAGTGCGGATTTTTAAAGTCTCTTGGTGCTTAAGAGGCAATGAAAAATCTTGCCCCTCCCCATACTATCGTACCTAAACATACTTCGATGGGGATTTTCCATTGCCTCATAAGCACCAAGAGACTTGAAAAATATGCACTGGGTGCAACTTTCTAATTATTTTATTATTGTACTTACAAATAGCTATAAACTTATATTTATTTTAATACCTTACGTTTATACTCTAGTAAATAAGGGACACTTCATTAAAATATAATAAATAATAAATCATAATTCTTTTTCATGCTACATTATAATAAATATTATTATATTATATTATTTACATAGTTACATATATTATTACACTTAAATATATACTTAAAGTTATATTTAGCTACCTGTCTGGGCTCCACATCCCGAAGTTCAATCTTTGAGAGTTTAATCCAAACTTGGAAAGATTGGCAGATCACCTTTCTCATGTTGGTCATAATGTTGTTGCAGCCTGCTCTGCAAGTATAATATTAGAGAGAGAGAGAGAGAGAGAGAGAGAGAGAGAGAGAGAGAGAGCTCTTCATCATTTGCCATAGCCTTATAAAATAAAACACACATTATATGAATAAGAGAGACAAAGAGAGGGGGAGAGAGAGAGAGAGAGAGAGAGAGAGAGAGAGAGAGAGAGAGAGAAAGAGAGAGGTGATTGGAGGGGTGTGTAGAGAGAAAGTGGCCAGCCACTATCGGTTGTGTACCCTCCCATGTGCCCTGGGTGTGAGAGAGAGAGAGAGAGAGAGAGAGAGAGAGAAGAGGGAGAGTATCAAAAACTTCTCTCTGCACACCCCTCCCATCACCTTTCCCTCCTCTCTCTCTCTCTCTCTCTCTCTCTCTCTCTCTCTCTCTCACCCCGGGCACATGGAATACGCAACCAATAGCGCGGCTGTCACCTAGGAAAAAAAGTGTAGAGGCCCACAATTCTCTCAAATGAACCTCAAGCGACTGCCTACCTCTCTTGCTATGCTTCTTATTTTGGTTAAGCAAGCAACACAAAAAGTTAGTTACCAATTAGCTTTCCTCCCTTCTCGAGCTCCTCCTCCCATTGCCTTTCCCTCCTTCCTCACCTCTACCTGTTGGTGACATGTGCTCAAGATGCCAGCAGAGGTAGGCAGCAAGCGAACCATTACCTCTCTCTCTCTCTCTCTCTCTCTCTCTCTCTCTCTGCTCACTTCTCTCTTGTTGGGTGCAACTCCGCTTGCTGCACAATTCACTTTAGGCATTTCTCTTGCTATCTCCTCTCTATGCACGATCACCCACAGACACATTGATGCTCATGCTCTCTCTCTCTCTCTCTCTCTCTCTCTCTCTCTCTCTCTCTCTCTCTCTCCCCCCATTCGTCGCCCCATGGATGCTTGCCCTTGCCGTGGCTACTATCCAACATAGTCACTACAGACTCGCTAGTCAACCACATAGCTCACCACACAATCACCACTCAACCCGCCAATTGTCTCAATCACACAACCGCAGTACAAAGTCACTAGTACTATATTTCTCTCTCTCTCTCTCTCTCTCTCTCTCTCTCTCTCTCTCTCTCTCTCTCTCACTCACTCACTCTCTCTATCTTTCCTCTATCATTCTCACTCTCTTAGCTGCTTGCCACACACACACAGCACACCCTCAGCTGTTTTCCATGGCCATCTGATTCACCTCAGGCTTGTTGTCGCTCATGCCCTTCCTCCCCTCACTTGCTTTCTCACACCATGGCCTCTGCCATGTTTTATTGTTGATACAAATCACGTCTCTCTGCTAAAACCAGTTGGATTCCACCATACGCACATGGATCGTGCCACACAGGGATAAATTTACACTCTCACACACACACTGAGAACTATAAAATTACACAGCTCTCTCTCTCTCTCTCTCTCTCTCTCTCTCTCACACACACACACACACCCAACTATCCTTTCAATAGCAGCAGAACTCTACCTCTAAAAGCTTTTACACAAAGTATTTCCCTTCACACACACACACACACACACATATAGAGAGAGAGAGGACCTACGCACGTATTGGGTGGAGCACTCAGGAGAGGGAGAAGGTGTCTTGATGCACTAAACGGAGAGATCTTGGAGGGTTGAAACTTGAGGGTGGGATCTGCACACACATCTACCCTCCCTTATGTTGAAATATACAAGTGAATAGGGTGTGTGCAGAAACAAGCCCTTAGCAAGAGGCTGTAAAAGAGAATCTGTAAATGAGTGAGAAGCTGTGAAAAGGTGAGAAGTATCTACTGGGAGAGAATAAAGGGTAGCATGAGAAGATTTAGGATGTGTGGAGATATTATGGGAAGAGGTGGAGAGAATCAAGCAAAAGAGGTGGAATGAATGAAGGAGTGATCAGTGGGATTAGATGCTTGGATGTAAACTCTATAAATTGAGGCATTGGCCTAATGAGAATTTGCTTGTTTTTTATTATCCCTGCCTAAATTAAGCTATCAGTTAATTGCTCACTAATCACATCTTAATTATCATCTAATCTCTTTACTAATAAATGATGTTGATTCTTGCATTATTTGATCCACCATAGCTCATCACATTGCTGCAAATTGAACATGGTATCAGAGCCTAGCTTAGAATCCATCAAATTTATGAGCCCATTATCTTGCTAATCACCTAGTTAATTAGGATTAGGAAAAAAATCAAAATTTTAGCTCTTTTTCAATTAACCTTAGTACCCCCAGTTGGTGGAGGAGCTCTCTCTCCCTTCACACATAACATTGGCCCAAAACCTCTTAGCCACATCTAGCCATACTCCTTGTGCTTCAGCCCATCAACTCAAAGCATCAAACCGCCGGCTGCACAGCTGCAGAATTTCGCGTTTCTTCGAGCATCATTTTTCTAAAAGAAAATGGAGATCTTGTCTTCCACGGATACAATGGGTCTAATTCCTCTTGGCCCTAGGGGTTTTCAATGGTGCTCTACAAGCTAGTGAAGACAGTTTTTGATTTCATCAAGTCTACAGTGAGATCCAAGCTCTGCATCAAATCTGCAGAGGTGACTTTGGTAAAACAAAGATTAAGCATTCAATGTTTGGTCAAATCTTGTGTTTCTTGGCTTAATCCTCTACTAGATTAATTGCTATTGATGGCTTTGAAAGGAGTTGAGCTCATTTGAACTCTAAGGCCCCAGATCTGGATTCCCCGTATACTCTATTTTTTACACACAAAACAGAGGATTATTTTGCTAATTAGTACTAATCATTGTATTTTGGTGCAATTGAGGGTTCATTAACCATTGGGTATCTGATACAGATCCCTATAACTTCAGATTGCAATTCGGAGATGGTTTGATACTCCAACCATTCAGTACAGATTTGTTACCCTTGGTTTTATGCCCTTGGTTTTATGTAATTTTTGGTGAATTTACGCTAATAAATCTGTTGTAATCATCACCTAAACACCAGATTGAGTTGTAAAAGGGTAGACACTACCCTTGATCTTGAAATTGGATCAAGAGGTAAGACCCCCTTCACATCATCATGAGCACGGCACAAGAGATAGCCAAATTTAATGGGGAGAAGTTTTATACATGGCAAATTTAATGGGGAGCAGTTTTATACATGGCAAACAAAAACCATGTATTTGTTCATGAGGAAAAATCTGTGGGGGCTAGTTGAGGGAAGAGATGAATGCCCGGAGGTAAGTGGGGAAAATGAGTGGAAGAGCAGGAATGAGAAAGCATTAGGACTTATCGCACTCGTTTAAATGATGATATAATTCATCACATCACTGGGATACAATGGGCAAAAAATGCATGGGATGAACTCAATAAATTATTTGGCACTCAAGCAAAAAATTCAAAGGTAAATCTGTTAATGCAATTCTACAAACTGGATATGAAGGAAAGTGAACCTTTAATCACACACTTGAACAAATATAAAAGCATTAAGCAACAACTGGCAGCCATTGGAAAAAAGGTAGAAGATGATGAGGCACTAGCAGTGCTTTTGAAGAGTGTGAACAAAGGTGAATATGAAAACATTGTAGCAACCTTAAAGAATGTACCTGAATTGAAGCTGCACGAGATAGAAGGATCTCTACTAGAGCAAGAGACCAAGGTCAAAGAGAAGAAATGGCTGGACTCAACAGCTGGAGAAGAAAAAGCATTCTTCACCCGAGGAGGATACTCTCGGAGAGGATGAGGACGAGGAAGAGGCAGAGTAGGAGGAAGGACCTTCATTTGCCACAATTGTGGAAAGCCAAGACACATGGAAACAGACTACTATAGCAAACCCAATGGAGAAGGAACGACATCGGCAAACTTCATGGAGGCTCCTAAGGAAGTGGAGTCAGATCATCTTTTCTGAGAGAGAGAGAGAGAGAGAGAGAGAGAGAGAGAGAGAGAGAGAGAGAGAGAGAGAGAGAGAGAGAGAACCCCACAATCTAATGTAACTTGCCCCAACAGAGTAAACCATCTTTGAGCCACCGATGATGTAGGTCATGTGGTAGATGTATGTGTGAGCACTTTAGTCAAGGTCACGGGAACTTGTAGTAGCCTTGGACACATAGACAGAGAGAGTGTCAAGGACTATGAGTTTAGGGACTTGAGGCACTGGTCGCGCACTACCAAGTAAGAGGCAAACTTGGTATAGGGTCCAGGTGTGCTAGGAGTATTCACTTGAGGGGAGGTTTTGAAATATACAAGTGAATAGGGTGTGTGCGGGAACAAGCCCTTAGCAAGAGGCTGTAAAAGAGAATCTGTAAATGAGTGAGAAGCTGTGAAAAGGTGAGAAGTATCTACTGGGAGAGAATAAAGGGTAGCATGAGAAGATTTAGGATGTGTGGAGATATTCTGGGAAGAGGTGGAGAGAATCAAGCAAAAGAGGTGGAGTGAATCAAGGAGAGATCAGTGGGATTAGATGCTTGGATGTAAACTCTATAAATTGAGGCATTGGCCTAAGGCCTTGCAGTTTGTTACTCCATACGAAGCTTGGCATGGCAGGAAGCTTTCTATTGGTCACTTGCGTGTCTTTGGTTGCTTGGCCTATGCTTTAGTGCCTGTGCAACAACATAGAAAATTGGATGATAAGGCTGTCAAATGCATTTTTGTTGGTTACAGTGCTGATTGTATCATCCGCAGTCAAAGCGTATCTTGATTAGTCGAGATGTTGTTTTTGTGGAAGATGCTGTGCAGCCTTTATTATCATGTAGCAAAGAGACAGGTGTGAGCTCACGGGATGTATTTGATATGTTGTTGCCTCTATTTATATTTGTGAATTCAAATGTAAGTCCTAATGAGGTAAATATTCAGCCTATGCAGATTTCAAACGACATCATAGATCAGCCTATTTCTGATGCAGATTTACAGGATGTAATTTATGAGGATAGGACTGAAAATGAGCAGGCTAGAGGTATGCCTAAATGGCTGGTGCAAACCTTGCATGATAGTAAAATTGATGCACCTATGTCTAGTCGTACTCGTTCAAGTTTTCAGCATGCCTCTTATGCATCAGATTGTTATGCTTTGGCTGTGTCTAGTATGTGTGAAGAGGAAGAACCTCTTTCATTTGATGAGGCACAAAAATCAGAAAATTGGTTGGCTGCAATGCAAAGTGAATATGATGCTATAATGAAGAATGGTACATGGTCTTTGTGTGATTTGCCTATTGGTAAAAAGGTCATTGGATGTAAGTGGGTTTTTAAGTTGAAACGAAAGCCAGATGGTAGTGTTGATCGCTATAAGGCTAGACTTGTTGCAAAGGGTTATGCTCAAGAAAAGGGCATTGATTTTGATGAGACCTTTGCTCCCACTTGTCGTATGACTACCATTCGTAGCATTTGTGCATTGGCAGCTCATAATGGTTGGAATGTACATCAGTTGGACATAAAGACTGCATTCTTGAATGGAGATTTGCATGAGGAGGTGTATGTGTCGCAGCCTCGTGGTTTTGTTCAAAGAGGGGAGGAAAACAAAGTGTACAGGTTGAAAAAGGCTTTATATGGTTTAAAGCAAGCTCCACAAGCTTGGTATGAAAAGATACATGCATATTTGACTGCACATGGTTTTCAGAATAGTCCAACAGAAAGCACTTTGTATGTTAAACATGTGGATGATGTACATCTAATCATTACTCTCTATGTCGATGACATGCTGCTCACAGGACCAAATGAGAGTCATATTGCTGATTTTAAGGCTGATTTGAATGCCTCTTTTGAGATGTCAGATTTGGGGCATTTGCATCATTATTTGGGGATTCAATTTAAACAGTGTGATGGAGGTATTGCTTTGTGTCAGACAAAGTATATTGAGACATTGTTGCGGAGATTTGGCCTTGAAGACTGCAAGCCTATTGCTACTCCAATGGAGACAGGTCTGAAGTTGAGTCTTCATGATGCTGGAGATCACTTTGATGTCACACTCTATCAGACAGCTGTTGGTTGCCTCATTTATGTATGCATTACGAGGCCGGACATTCAGTTTGTAGTCTCACAGGTGAGCAGGTTGCATAGCCCAGGGTCTCAGCATTGGAAGGCGGTTAAACGCATCTTTCGCTACTTGAGTGGCACCATCCATCTTGGGTTGTTTTATCCCAAGGGGGGATTGTTGCCGCCAAATTTAATGGTTTTTCGGACTCAGATTGGGCTGGTTGACACGAGTGTCCACAAGTGGTTTTTGTTTCATGCTCGGTAGCTCATGCATATCTTGGTTGAGCAAGAAGCAACCTACTGTGGCCACTTCTAGTTGTGAAGCTGAGTACAGGGCAGCTTTCACAGCTACGGTTGAGTGTGTGTGGCTCAGACGGCTTATGGTGGTGGCTGACTTGGGTGTTGGACAGGAGTCTGCCACCTCTATCTACACTAACAGTTAGAGCGCATTGGCGGTTGCGAGAAACCCAGTTTTTCATGCTCGTACAAAGCACATTGAGGTGCATTATCACTATGTCAGGGAGAGACTCTTAGCAGGAGAGATCAGCTTGGCCTATGTGCCAACAGAGGACAACCTCGCCGATCTTTTCACAAAGGCGCTTCCTCTTGAGAAGTTCGAAGCTTTCCGTAAAGCTTTGGGCTTGCTCCCCTTTGTGGACTGATCTACTTCGGGCATGGCGCTTCCCTATACATGAGTGCCAGGTCTCGTTCACACCATCACTCCCAGGGGGATTTGTTGCCATATATATAGGCAGTGATGTGTGTGAACACACTTAGGACCGCCGGGGCACTTTTTCCCTCTTTAGGAGGTTTTTTCCCCTGGCTTGTATATACGCCCATCTTATCTTTTGTACATTGACACAATCTAATACATTGTGTGTTGTGTGCATGCTTGCTTCTTCTTCTCCAAGCTTTGTGTGCTTTCCTGCAACCCTAATTCTAACATTTTATTCATAACATGATAAGTAATTATTTTAATAAAAACATTAATTAAAAAAATCTTTATATATAGGTAGTGTAGTCTTGTGTAATGTAGAACAAGCTACATGTCCAATTACTCAAAAGAGGATAAAAAGAACACTCACTAATTTAAGTACGGTTCTTCTAAAACTAGAATCTTAAATGATATTATTATTAGCTACTTTTGGTATACTTTCATAATATTATTAATGCTAATAAACGCTTAGTTTTGTTATTAATATCAAACAAATAAATAAATAAATATAATGCTTGTTTTATTTTAGGGTTATAGATATGTATATTTACATTTCTTTAAGACCAACTCTTGAATATGAACACTTAAATACATAAAAAAGATTTTATTAATTTAAAAAATTTAAAAATATAAGTATGATTACATTGAATCTTATTATTATTAATAAATCAATCTTTTCATTCTTTTTAAATTTTAACAAATGTCTACCACAAATATATGAATTGACTTTAAAGAACTCAAATAGAGCTTCAATCTTGAATTTTCATTCAAGAAGATCTTAGAGAAACTATTCCCATGCTACACGAACTATGAGGCACTTTTGCATGTTAAATTTTTGTGTATTTTTTTGCATTGTGTGTTTTTTTTTATATATAGAGGTGGTCTCTACATGTTACTAGAGTTTCTTATGTATATTAGCATATGAGCTTCAATATTTCTATAGTAGATTCACTTCAAGAGAGAAATCTTAAAGAGCACATAGAAGAGTCCTCTCCATAGAAAAGGACAATGAAAAAGAGGTTGGCACTAAGAAGACAATGAAAAAGAGGCAAATTTGAAACTCCTCGATCAACCTGTTTTGTTGGTGGTAAGTATCTCTGATAGGTATAAAATTGTTTTTTTTTCAACCTATACCATTATGTAAAAGAAATGAAGTTACTTATTTTTCATTTGTTTTTCAAAGTATTCCATTATGATTGACAGTAGGTGAAGTCTCTTTTTCAAGGGTATTGGTGAACAACTCTTGTGACCTTGGTATTTGTGGCCTCAAAGCAAGCATGTTTCGAATTGGTAGGCAAACCATGGAGGAAAATTTATAGCAAATGTTGCAAGCATTAGCTTCATCTGGATAGCAAGGTTCGAGAAAAGGCTGGTTCAATTTTAACCACTAAATAAAAGGTGGCTGATAAAATGACAATTTTAACCTAAGGTAGACAACATTGTTTTAGATTTGCTACGTAATAGAATCTTCTAATTGAATTCTGGGGTAATTTTTACCTTGTGTAAATTCAGAAAATGAAGCTCAAAGAGTAACTTGGCCCAGCTTATAAAAAGAAGGGCCTTCTTGGGTGCCTTCTTGGGTCTCTCAATGGCTGCACGTGAAGTGGCCCTTGTGACGGGGTGTTCGGCGGGCGGCATAGGCCACGCGCTGGCGGAGGAGCTTGCAGGGCGGGGCTTCCATGTGGTGGCCACGAGCCGCTCCACGGCCACCATGGCGGCGCTGGCGGACCGCGACAATCTGGAACTAATGGCCCTGGACGTCACTTCTCCGGACTCCATCGCCAAAGCCGTGGCGTCCGTCATCGCCGCCCACGGCCGTATCGACGTCCTCATCAACAACGCCGGTGTCCCCTGCGTCGCCCCTGTGGTAGAAACCCCCCTCTCCGTCCTCAATTCCACCTTCCAAACCAACGTCTATGGTATGTACGCGCATCCCCATGCATTCTAAAAAAAGCAATAAAAAAATCCATCCAAAAAAAATGGAGCTCAAGTAATTCCATCAAGATGCCCTATTTACACTCCAAGGTTTGTACACTCAAATTAATTAATTAATCACAAGTAATTCCATCAAGATGCCCTATTTACACTCCAAGGTTTGTACACTCAAATTAATTAATTAATCACAAAAATATTTTGCGTCCTTATTTCTCACCATTGCTCCAAAAAAAATCATTCTTTAAAATAAAGGCTACTTAAAATCTTAGCCGGTTTTTCTTAATTATGGCCGGTCAAATACACTAGAATGTTGTTTTTTTAAAGCCCTAATTCTCACCTATAACCATGTCCAGATTGATGACCCCAGATATTATGATTTTTCCAATGTTAAAGAAAGTGCACATAACATTTACTTTGCCTATGAATTATATTGCATAGATGCCAAAAAGCCTTTGGATGTGATTGAAGCCTTAAAGTTGGATATATGTAGATAATCTTAAGCTTTGGATACACGTGGGTAATCATAAGCTTTGAATTGCTTTTCACTTTGATAAGCCCTTGACATCTACCAACAGGTCCAATTGCCTTGATCCAAACTGTAGTGCCCTACATGGTGCAAGCAAGACGAGGAAAGATTGTCAATATCGGAAGCATAGCAGGCTTTGTGAGTATGCCCTGGAATGGGGCCTACAGTGCTTCCAAATCTGCAATACACGCCCTTACAAATAGCCTAAGGTATGCATGTGTATGTATATGTGCATGTATTTGTATATATGTGTGTGTGTGTGTGTGATATATATACGCGCACACATATACATACGTATATGTATATGTAAATGTAAACGTTTATGTGTGTGTATATATATATATTACACACACACACACATACGTATATATAAATATATGTATATTATACACACCCACACACACACGTACACACACACACACACACATACATATACATACATACATATAAATATATGTATATTTACACACACACACACACACACACGCGCGTGCGCATATACATATATACATACATGTACACATATATGTGTGTAAACATATATGTAAATGTATAAATGTATGTGTGTGTATAAATGTATATGTGTGTATGTGTGCGTGCACACAAATATAGATGTGTACACCTATGTAATATGTATATGTATAGGTACACATATATGTAATATGTATATGTATATGAGTATGTGAATGCAAGTGCATATGAGGTCCATGCTTGGTCAACTCAATAGACAAATGTAGGTATGCAAACTTAGTAGTCTTAGTTTGTTCTCATGATAGGGTTGAATTGAAGCCCTTTGGTGTCCAAGTCATTCTCGTGGCCCCCGGAGCCATAACGTCCAATATTGGGGAGAGGTCTGCATCTATAACTGAAGGTTTAAAGCTGAGTATGTATAAGCCTTATGTGGCTAATATTATTGAAAGGACGAGGTATTTCCAGCAAGCAAGATCTACGCCAACAACAGAGTTTGCAAGAAAGACAGTTGATGCAATTCTTAAAAGGAAACCTCCGTGCTGCTTTGTGTATGGTCACCTTTCAACCTATGTTACACTCTTATACTATTTGCCTTTATGGGTAAGTGATTGGGTTTACTCAAGAATATTCGGCTTGCAGTAGATTATTTAACCAAGCAAGCTGAGCATGCTCATGATTTGTATTCCAAGGTAAAAACGTTGGCATATAGTATTACAAATCTACATGTGTTGAATTGTGCTTTAATCTCTTGTATATTTGAACAAGTTTTCCAAACAAAAAAAGAGCATTGCTTTAGTTTTATGTATGTTAGCCATCTCTATAGCCTTTTTATTGAAACACTTTTACGAGCCATGGTTTGGAAAAAGATAGGCTCCTTTGGAGAACATTTTTTTGCGAGCTTCCGTGTGTGAGCTTTTTAAAAAATTTATGAGCTTTTTTTGAACTCTTATCATTGGGGTAAATTTTCAAAAGAAAGAAAAAGCACACTTTTAAAAAGGAGGGATCGAGGAGTTTTAAAATTCCATCATTAGATTTAAAACTTTTTAGGGTGTAGAAGTTGGCACTTTTGACATTTGAAATGAGCTCAGAAAGCTTAGAAATGGTAGAATCAACTGTAATCATGCCTATGTTCTGACTATCTTTCTCTGGGGGCTGATGTTTAGGAAAGGGGGATGCTACCCTTGACCTTCGACGTTTAAACCCTATATACCCAATCAGGGAAGTGTGAAGTTTTATAACATATGGTTTTTAGGACACATTTCTCTTGCATCCAATACTTTTATCTACAAGAACAACCATGGGGGGGGTAAAAAAAATGATCTAAAGAGATATAGCTGTTTCCATAACAAGTTAAGATCCTATATTGGTAGTAGTTCGTGAGCATCTCGCATATATTAACAACATCATGATACATAATGTATGGCAATTCCACGAGGTAAGACCTCCTCAAGGAATATAAGGTTTTCATAAGGCTGATCTGGAAGCTGCCACATTTGAGATGCTACAACCAGAATCTTATTATATTAGGCAATAAGACCTGTTTGTAAAGGTTCGTACATGGAGAAGGTACTACAAAATCGTCCGATTTTCGGCAATCTTCTTGGTGCTAAGATTGTCCAGGGGCTTGAAGCACCCCATTTTCTTGAACATTAAGAGAAAGATGGTCGGAACATAAGCGTGTTTATAGTCGATTCTACCATTTTTGGCCTTCTTAGCTCATTCATGATGTCAAAAGTCCCAAATTCTATAGTCTATTTTTTTTAAATTTAATGTATGTATTTAAGCACCTTAGAGTCCCCTTTGTGTCTTAAATAGTGTAGCTGCTCAAATAATGTCGGTTATGTGTAAACATCTTGAGTGATAGGTAAATGTATTATTACTATGGTGTTGATCTTGATGTTATAAACTTGGTGTGATGGTCTTGAGATTTAGAAAAACCTTACAAAAATTGGAAAAAAGCTCGCTAGAAGCTCACAAAAAAATCACACTCGGTTCCTTTTAGCCTAGAGTTGATTCATATTCGGACCCTCTCAAATTGGTGTGTTCAAGTCAAGAGCTTACCTTAGCCTTGCCGAAGCATGTGTCATTGGGTTTTGCTTTAGAGCCATAATCTGTAACTTCCCGTGTGGGTGCACTAGCTCATCCATCGCGTCCTCACTTTGTTGTCACATCAAAATGCACCTTTGCTAAAGGGGTGAAGGGAGAGCTCTCAATGCCTAGATGGAGGCAAGAAGAGATGATCTTTTGTGATGGTTCTCTCTCACAAAAAGTAAGGGAAGAAGAAGCTAATCAAAGAGGGAAGCCTACAATCAAACCTATTCAAGCATGCATCCATCTAGCAAGCATGAATTCAAAAGTATACAAGCAAGTAAGGAGAGGGAAGGAAGAGACCTCACAAGAAAACTATGCAAGGGGAATGATTATGTATTACTTATTGTTAAAAATGACTTATATATAAGTGACTAGTTTTCACACTTGACCAGCCAAACTTAAAAATGGTTTGGTCTCTATTACTAATCTTAAGCAACTATGTACACTAATTCTATAGACTTTGCCTATAGAATTAGACTTTGCCTATGATTATGTATTACTTATTGTTAAAAATGACTTATATATAAGTGACTAGTTTTCACACTTGACCAGCCAAACTTAAAAATGGTTTGGTCTCTATTACTAATCTTAAGCAACTATGTACACTAATTCTATAGACTTTGCCTATTTGACATTAAGCTTATAGTAAGACTGCTTTATATGTTCCAACAACATCTTATAACAATTCAATGTTCGTTCTCATGCTAGTAAGAGCGAAAAGCACCTCTTATGGTAGATTGGGTGGACGAAACCATGTTAACCAATGGAATGGTTAACATACCCCCTTCCTAATAGTGATGACTATGTCCTTGCATCACCCAAGTTGGTGGGGGAAGCTAATATAAAGAAGTGGATGGTGTGAATGGTCCAAGACACACCATGGAGTTTTTGGTGGTTGAGGTTGGTTAGTTGGGAATGATCTACAGATGTAGAGCAAAGTGATGGGAAGCTTTGGGCAGCCCTAATGGTAGGCATAGCTTGTCGCGGTAGTGTGGAAAGGGATAGGCACTGTAGAGGTTGTTCATGATGCTAGGCCTTTGTTGGTTGTGGAACTAGTGGGAGCCCTTCAACATGAGATAGTTGGGAGAAGCAGACCACACCCCGTGTTTGGTGAAATGAGTGTCAAGACCTCATGGAAATGATTGGCATGGGTAGATGGAGGTCTGGGACATCTTGGCGCGTGACAGGGTAATATACCCAGATCTCATAGCATGATGTTGAGAGATTGGGCCTTTTCTTGATGAATACATTAGCCAAGGTGAGGTTTTGTTGGTGGTGAATTGGAGTTGAAGTAGAGGATACATGTATAGAGGCTTGAGAGAGGTACTTGCAAGGTCAAGGGTTCTCCAAGTGCGATGGGTTGTACCATGAGCCAGGCTAGCACCCGCCATGGCCTACCCATCCAAAGATGTACTTGGAGGTCTGGCATTGACAAGGTTAGGTACAAGTGAATGTGTTTGTGTGTGAAATGCGAGCAGTGAAAAAAAAGTGATGCCCATAGTGAAATATATAGGTGACATGCATGGGAAATGGAAGAAAGGTGTGCCCATGTGGGTGGACTACTCCAACACAAGGACTTATCCAACATAACGCCTTTCTTTGACTCTTTTTGCTGCTTTCTTTGACATTTACTTGATATCCCTTTTCTTGGGGAGTTCAGATCATTAGTATTAAGAGACTAAGGTTATGTAAAAGGGGAAGATAAGGGTGTGTGTGTGAAGGGACTTAAGGTCCACTAGCTCACCTATTTAAAGGCGGAGCTAGAAGGCAATTTGTATGGAGCAAGAAGCCTAGTTGTATTTGAGCAACTTAATAAGCAAGATATTTTTCTTGTATTTTGTGAGTCTCTCCTCTCCACATAGTGATCTAGCATGAGCACCAGGAATTCTAACATGGTATCTAGAGCTTTGGTTGAGTATGTCCCCTTTGTGGTGTAGAATAGGTCAAAAATATCACTTTTTTCTTGTGTGGAGCCGAACCCCCAGCCATTGGAGGAGCTCTAGCAGCTCGTGGAGGCCTCATCTTGGGGAGACTTCAACTAGAGAAGTGAAGAGGAGGTCTGGGCATCCATAATCGTACAACCAATTGCTAGGGTTGCTGCTTCACTGCTACGGCATTGCCGCCTGAGCATGTCGCCTTCTGTTTTCTCTGCGCAGCTGCTATCGTACACGAATTCGCCGTGTACAAGCGACTAGAGGTAACATTTCCTTAGGGCTTTTGAAGCCCATACTCTGAGGAGTCTTTAGCTTGAGTTTCACATGGAATGATCCTTCGACGCGACTGCTACAACAGAAAAACCAGGGCTGCCTCCTTCACTCCATTGAAGCTCACCATTAAAGCTTCAAAAATTCCTTCTTTTCTTGTTCTAATCCTTCCCTCTTTGCTCTAATCACTCAAGTGATACTATGAGAGCTTGTTTGCTGATCCTTCTCTTGATTTTGAAGCGGTGGCCAACCACATGAGGCATTCATAAGTCTCATTCAAAACATCATCGAGCTTCCTCATCATCTTCAAGTTCTCAAAGCTCTTCAAAGTGTGCTTATGAGCACTAATAGTGTTGATTAACACTAATGAGGCTTCTAATCCAGCAAAGGGGAGTTATTCCAAAGTGTTTTTAAACACTAAGAGTGTTATTAAACACTAACGGTGAATCTAATCACCAATACAAGTGTCACTAGACGCTACAAATGTGCTCTTAAGCACTAATCGTGTTTTTTAAACACTAATGGTGATCTTAATCACCAAAAAAAGTGTTCTTTAACACTAATGCAGCTAATCCCCATCAAAATTAGTGGTTGGGCACAAACCCTAAGTGCTAAACCATAAAATTTACTATTTTAATCTCCTATTTATGCAACATCCTTGATTTGATTAAGGGTTGTTGCACTCTCATAAGCCTTTCTCTTTCTAATTAAGCCTAAATATCATAAATTTCTAGTTTTTTTCTTCTTCATAAATCAGCCCATTACTCTCTAATATTCTCCTTCAATAACCAATGTCAAAGGACAACACCCAAATCAAGAAGTTCTCAGGAGAGGGCTTCCACACTTGGCAAGTCCTTGTCAAGTACAAGATGATGTCCAAAGGTTTTTGGCCATTCATCTCTGGCACTAAGGTCATTGATCGAACAAAGGCTGAAGATATTGAAGATGATGAGAGGGCACAAGCCATCATCATGCTTCATCTTGATGAGGCTCTCATTCACCATGTGGACCAGCTTCCAATTGCAAAGGAGAAATGGGATGAGCTTGATAAGCTCTATGGAGCTCGTGGTAAGAATTCCAAGATCTCACTCAAAATTGAATTTTTCAGCTTGGAACTCAAAGAGGGAGACGGCATTGGAGCCTTCATCTCTCACTTGAAGGGCCTTATGGCTCAACTTGCATCAGTGAATGCGAGAATGGATGAAGATGATGCAATGACTGTTTTGCTCAAAGCAGTCAAGAAGGTGTACCCCACCTTAGTTACCACCCTGAAGAACATACCTAATCCCACCCTCGAAGGAGTCATTCAATCTTGTCTTGATGAAGAAAAGAGGCCAAAGGGAGGAGCTGAATCTTCAAATGCAACCACTTCATCGAATATCGAACAAGCCTTATCACATCAAGTGGTCAAAGTAAGATGTGCCCATTGCAAAAAGGTGGGTCATTTGGCAAATAATTGTTGGAGTAAATATCCAAACAAAATGAAATGTAACAAGTGCAAACAAACGGGACATATCACTTCTAAATGTCCTAACAAAGAGTCAGAGGCTAACTTTGTATCAACCTCTAACTCCGCTGAGAAATTGTTTTAATTCTCAATGTAACCACACATGTATTCCAAACCTTGTACGCCTAATGTTATAAAGGTATCCTATGTCCAATACCACCTATTCCATTCTTTCATAGTTGGTATTGAGGGGGGGTATTAAGAGACTAAGGTTATGTAAAAGGGGAAGAGAAGGGTGTGTGTGTGAAGGGACTTAAGGTCCACTAGCTCACCTATTTAAAGGTGGAGCTAGAAGGCAATTTGTATGGAGCAAGAAGCCTAGTTGTATTTGAGCAACTTAATAAGCAAGATATTTTTCTTGTATTTTGTGAGTCTCTCCTCTCCACATAGTGATCTAGCATGAGCACCACGAATTCTAACAATTAGAGTGTCAGGGACATGTCAAGGGGTTTGCACATGGTGGTGCCCACAGTTGCAAGGGAGCTATGGCTCGATAGAATTGGCATTGTCGAGTGTGCGGGAGGTAGGGTGGGTTGAATGGGTGAGGTTTTCTAAGACGAGGCATGGAAGGGTCTTGCTGATTCTCAAAAGATGCAGGCCGATGGGTCGTACCATGGGCCTCACCATGGTTCTTCCATCCATAAATATACCTAGATGATTATCAATGATGAGGCTCAATGCACATCCGTGAAGGAACAATGCTTTTGTGTCTATTACATGCAAGGCCTGTGGATATATTACAAGTGGTGTGTATGGGCTTGGGCAAAAGTTGGGCCCGTGTAGAAGCTTCTTCCAGTGAAAACTCCAACACACCCTTTCATTGACACTTATTTGTTTTCTTTCTTGGACTCTTACACATGATTTGAGATAGGGATTTAGTAAATGTGCAACGAGGTTGGCCAATAAGGCAGGTGTGATTGAGGTTGGGGTGTCCATAACGATGGAAGAATTGAGGACACCTTGTCTGCTGGTAGGGACATTGGGAAGCCATGAATGATGTGTGGCTTGCCGAACATGGCTAAATGGATCTAGACTCTTTTTGAGCCTCATGTTAAAGCTGTGGTGTGGCTATTCGGTTTGCTTACTTGAAGCATGGTGATGTTGTTAGGAAGAATGGAAGTATTATAGGGCTCTACCCTCCATGGGGATCACTCTTCCTACTCATTGGGGAGCCAATATAAGCGTAAAAGGAGGGTGAAGGCATTAAATGCACTGATTGGTTTATCGGGAAGACATGGATGATGTCAGCATTGCATTGATCGTTGTTCTTATGGTATTCATCTCACCGCACCGGCAGTGTTGGTTTGTCGTCGGCGATGGTGTTATCTTGTTGCTAACATCAACTCATAGTTGCACTGCCTTTGAGGTGGGTATGCCTGTGTCATAGGTGTGTTGATGTCATGAAGTTTCCGGTGGGATTGCGTGCTTTGGGTGAGCCAACTTTGAGGTTGTTGGGCTAATATCTGGGTTTCTTTCCTGGGCTTGTAATGTTGTTGATGCCTTTGTAAGGGAGCTGATTGGTGAGGTAGTTAAGCATGCTAGCACGGAAAATGGCAAGTGGTGGTTGCTGAAGAACCCAGTTGGCTTATGTGGGTATGCCTGATTTCGGGTTGTGTTGGAGAATGGCCAAGGATTTTTTTGGTGAAGAGGGAAAGCTTGGGTGGTTGATTGTGAAATTGGAAAGGTGGGCTCTCTTTTCTCTCGCTTTCTCAGAAGCATTCCCTTCATCCTCTCAATGCCTTGCTCACACACAAATTAGGAATCTAAGCATGTGCTTACCATGTGAACGAAAAGAGTGCAACAATAGAAAACAAAAGGTGCAAGGTCTCCACGTAGATAGTCCCAAGATAAAATGCACAACTGAACAATGTAACATGATATAGAGGAAAGGGATTAGATCACGAGCATGGTCGATAACTATACAAGTTAAGAAACTATCATGCTCTCTATTCACACACACACACACACACACACACACACACCCTGTTCCTTCCCTTCCGTACAAAAAAGAAAAGAGTGCAACAATAGAAAACAAAAGGTGCAAGGTCTCCACGTAGATAGTCCCAAGATAAAAAAATGCACAACTCAACAATGTAACATGCTATAGAGGAAAGGGATTAGCTCACGAGCATGGTCGATAACTATAAAATTTAAGAAACTATCATGCTCTCTATTCACACACACACACCCTATTCCTTCCCTTCCGTACATAAAAGAAGATAAGCATGGAAACCACATGTGATGGAATCTAGCAATTTAACACATTAGAAGGAAATAGAACATGACCTCATCATATGCCGATGAGTTCCTACCACTATCCTAGTCACCCACTCCACCCCATGTCGTCGGATGGGGACTTTCTTGTATGGTGCAACTTCCCCCCCACCTTTGCCAAATGGTGCAGAAGCCTTGTGATGCTATTTGACCATTTTTTGCCACAATACCTATACAAGTCCACTTACACGGCTTGAGCTTGTTGGTGGCTTTCTCGAAATGGAGAGTGTGAAACTTGAAGTCTTCATTCACCTCATTCACTATTGTGATAAGAAGAAGAGAAGATATGAGCTTGCGGCGAGAGAGAGAGAGAGAGAGAGAGAGAGAGAGAGAGAGAGAGAGAGAGAGAGAGAGAGAGAGAGAGAGAGAGGCTAAGGCCCAAGGGAGAGAGAGGGGGACTCATGAGAGAGAGAGAGAGAGAGAGAGAGAGAGAGAGAGAGAGAGAGAGAGAGAGAGAGAGAATGGCTATGGCTTGGGGAGAGAGGGGGACTCGGGAGAGAGAGGGAGAGAGGGGGGGACTCATAAGAGAGAGAGGCTAAAGCATAAAGCCTAAGGCCCAAGGGGAAGAGAGAGAGAGAGAGAGAGAGAGAGAGAGAGAGAGAGAGAGAGAGAGAGAATTCTTGGAGACTTGGAGTTGGTCACCTTTGCAAGTGCCAAGGCCCAAGAGAAGAGAGATTGAGAGAAATGAGAGCTTGAGCTTGAGAGGCTAGAGCTATGAGAGCTTGAGCGATGGAGAGAAGGTTAGAGGAGAGCTTTTTAAAGGGAGGCCAAAGAGTTCAAGGCACCCACAAGTCCCAAAGTAAGCAAGCCCCATAGCAATCAAAAGAGCCTTAAATGGCCATTCAAAAAAAAGATAAAAATGGTCAAAACAACAATAATGGTCAAAAACCATGGAAACAAATTATTGTTTCGGACTGTACGATACTGTATTGTATGACTATGTCGTACGACATATGATAGAAAATATGATTGGGACTCGAAGTTTTGAGGATAAGAACATTATAAGGCCAACTATGTGTGGCCTCTTAAATTTCCATTCATCCAGTCGGATCAATCTCTCCACATTTGAGAATTTCCTTGTAAAAGAGAGCTTATTGGGACTCAAACTTCTGAGGATAAGAAGGCTGTGAGGACAAGAAGGTTGTCCCTTGTGCGATTTTCATGCTCACTTGGCTCGTACTCACTTTGAGGTGGGCTAAGACTTGCTAATGTGTAAGGTATGTGCACTGATCCTTTGTGCGATATATCATGCTCACTTGGCTTGTAAAAATAATCACTCTCAGGTGGAATAGGACTAACTAGTGTGTAAGGTATGTGCATTGATCCTTCCCTAGCTGGCGGTGCATTTGAAAGGGACACTTAAAAGATTATCTATGAAGCCTTCTGTGAAGTCTTTACTTAAACTCTTTAATGTAGCATCTACACACTCTAGTCAAGCTTGCTGCCAAGTATCTCCTTAATAGGCTTTCAATTCTTACATTCAGTAAAAATTACAATTTCCCTTCCTTCACTCTTTATCGTGAGCTTCACAACTTACCATTTTTGCTATGCTGGTGCTTGGGGGGCTCACTTATAGAACCTGTAAAGCACCATGTGAAGTTCAAATGAAGGGGTATTTTATTTAGGTTGACTTACAGTTTTCCATGAATAGAAAGGGTATTTCTATTCCTAGCCTGTAAGTTAACATTAGGGGTGTGTTTATTCCAAAATGGCTAGAAATGGAGTATGTTGTAATGGTATAGCTCTTTTAGCCACTAGCGCAATGTCATGCGTTCAAGTCCTCCCCCACCACACACACACGTGAGATTTTTGAATCTTTCCTTAAAGAGTTCAAGTTCTTTTTGAAACTTGATTTTTAAGTAGAGTTTTATGCAGAGTTCAATTTTTTTGAAACTTGAATTTTAGTTAAAGTAGAGAACCCATGCTCAAATGATTAGAATGCAGTGTCTTCAAGATGCTTTTCCCTCCCCTTCCTCTCATGCTCTACCTCATGGGTTCTATGTTTTTCATTATCATGAACCCATATCTAAAATTTCAAAGCTCTTCTGTCTTATGTCTGAGTATGGAATAAATAAAGTAACAAATTCATAGGTGCCCACACGCTCGCGCGTAATAATGCACAAACTTCCTAAAATTACACCACAACTCATGGCTATCATCGAGCAATTAATCAGACCTAGTGATGCCAATTGTATTTCTCAACTAATCACACTTATGATTTGTCTCATGTGCATGTTTCATGCCATCGTAATTGGGGTTGGTATTGTTCATGTCATTAGTGCTAATGGTGAAATAGGTGTAGTCCATGTTGGAATGCATCCAACCACCAATGCTTTGTTTAACCAAAAGGATTCTTAGCTCTTTCTCTTTCATCATTTGCCTCTCTATTGACAACAAGGGAATCCTTTTCCTCTCCTTTCAAGTATTATATTTATTTGATTTTTATTCTTTAATCTCTCATTTTTCAATAGTCTTCTTGTTCTTTGTCTGAACTATTTTCAAAAATTAAACTATGCATGCTGATTTCTTGTTTAAGTGGGCTCTCTTATTTTCCAGATTTCTTCTTGCAATCTAAGAAATCAATTTCTTTATTGACAAGGCATATGTCTTCCTCTTCTCTTCACAAGATTGAGCCTTCTCACGTATTATACTCTATTATATTTGATTTCTGTAAATTTGTTTAATCTCTCATGAAAGTCATTTTTCAATTGACTCTTTCCAAAAAATTATACAATGTTGCTATGCAGGCTGATTTCTTCTTTAAGTGGGCTCAAGCCTTCTTCTCGCAATCTGAGAAATCAAATTTTCAGCTCTTCTCTATTGATAAGGCAATCCTCTTCTCCTCTCCTCTTCACAAGATTCGGCCTTCTCAAATACTATATTTGATTTCTATTTTGCTTAATCTCTCTTGAGAATTAATTTTTAATAGTTCCCTTGCTTATTATATTAACACTTTCCCAAAAGTTTAACCTCTTGTTTTTGCAGGCTAACTATCTCCTTTCTTGTGTAAGCGGGCGAGCTCACTATTTTTTTGCAAGCTGAAAAGGAGGCTTTTGCAAGTTAGTTTGGTTTGTGAGCAAGAAAACCTTCGTATATGGTATGTGTAATTTCTTACCATTGTTATGATTATTTCAATATTGTATGAAATTGGGCAAGCACTTTTGAATTTTTTTCCACAAGTACATACTCCTTTTTCAGCTAGTCATTTGCATGGTTCTCTTTTTCTATCTCTTTTAGATAAAAGGCTAATCATTCATGGCTTCAAAGACTTGAAGGTTTTTTATTATGGTTCTAGTGACAAGAAGCTCTTGGGTTATGTCCGAGTTATGGTTGATTATACACAGTGTAGTACTACACAAAGAAATTACACAAGATGGGATTGTTCGTGATTCATTTCAATTTGTAATTGAAGATGAAGATGATGTTGAAGGTTGCACACTAAATCCTACATAAGAGGAGCATTGGCAAGTAGAAAGAGACAAATGTGTGGGTATGAAGAGAGTTTCAATCATGGTAGATGAGGGTGGGCCTAGAAAACGTGCATGTCAAGGCTTGAATGATGGAGAGTAAAGCAAGCGAAGAAGGTGACCATTGTGTACAAGAGATATGTTGTAGCCAAGACCATGGTAGAAACATGCTCAAGACCACATTGGTATCAAAATCTATCCTTGAGAGTTGGTAGATCCAATGTGAGAAAACCCGTAAAAAGTTGAGGGAGTGAAACCCACCAAGAGATGATAGGTTCGAGCTTACTACAGAGGATCTCAATGGCAATCCCTTGGTTCAAGTGTGGTGTCATGAATGTGGAACAACTTATGGTTCTGGATTCATTAGCCAAGCAATCAGCTTACTCATGTTTCTCTAATTTCGTGAGAACTAACGTTTTAGAAAGTCAAGGGCGAAGATACCTAGCTAATCAAGGATTGAAGGATGAAGCAGCACCTAGCTCAAAAGATGTAGAAGACAATGGTGGGGCTATGATGACAATTCTAGCAGCAATCAAGGAAATGAATACCTTCAATGTTACTCATGAAGGTAAATGACCTCTTTTCTAACCATTGCAACCTTAAGTAAAATATTCATGCATGGCTATTGTAAGTCATAAAAGAGCTGAGTTTTGAGTTTCTTTTTGGAGCTGATTATTGACTGATTTTGAAGCTTCTTTTGTAATATTGTTTGCCTCAATTTATGTAGGAGCTGATTTTCAGCTAATTGAAGCAACCTTGAACAATTACAAGGACAAGAGCATGGTAAGAGTGGTATGCAAGTACGACGGGAAGTGGTTCCACTTGTGCCCTTGAAAACCAGATCTACAAACTCTTCTTAGAGCATGTCAAAGGAAAATCTCACATTATGCATGTGGGAAAAACATCATTCGACCATTCACCCCTCCACTCTTAATAGGGCTTTGTGTGGGCAAACAAAGAAGCATTTTGAGGCAGATCCACGACAAAAATCCTTGGGTGCTTTTCTCACACCAACCAAAGGAAGTGCCACACCATCGCATGTGGAATCACCTTCTACTCCCGGCATGTGATTCATGCATAACTTCTTCATTAAATTTGCATCCCTTGTGTTGGGGATTGTGGCAGTCTAGTGTGCTTTACCGAGGGTGTGAGATAGATATTAAACCTTTTTTACATGACCTAAAAATGGGACGTGAGTGGTATCTTGAGCCATACACACCAAAGCTACTGTATATGATGGCGCTATATAATTCAAGGTAGAGGGATGCTATAGGCATATACATTTTCTTCGTATTTTGAAAGTTGGAATGCCCTTTCAAAGTTTCACTTGTGAGTACTGCAAAAGATTTCCCACTTGTGATGATTTTTGCATGAGAGTGTATAGAGAGAGTGCTGCCATTGAGAAGAGATAAGCAAGGTAAACAAGTAGAGGAAGGAGATTGGATTATCTTAGCAGCGAGTGAAGAGCTGAAAAATGTCACTCTTGAATCCAAGAAAAACTTGAAAGAAGCCAAGAGAAAGTTATGGTGGTTTAATGCAAGAGTTGTTGTGCTTTCCGTAAGGATTAGGTCCTTAAAAGAAGAAAACTTTGAATGCATCAATAGGAAGGATGTGAAATGCTTTTGTAATAACATAGTTGAGGAGCATAGGCAAGGGAAATTTTGAGGTAGACCAGCTTTGTGGGACTTCTTTCAAGATGTAGCAAAGAATGCACTAAGACCCAAGTAGGCCAAAGATTTACTGAGTCCACGAAGACCATATTTGAGGTCATCAAGCTATGGGGTGGGCCACGTTTGCATGATTTTTTGAGTGTTAATCTTGGAGGGCCATCCATGTCCACCACAAAACAAAAAGCAAAGAAAGTGGTTCAATTCATATCTGGAGAACATGAATACATCTTTGATGCGGTGGGTGAGATATACATGGATGCAAAAAACAAACATGTAGTGACATCAATGGTGCCCATCATCATTGTTGAAGATGAGACCACCATCAAGCGCCACATAAGGTAAGCTGAATCTAATGTCTTGTAAGATGCAACATTGTCTACTTTCAATTGTGTGGAAGAAGTGCATAAAAAAACAAAGTTTAAGAACATTATACCTCTTGTAGGTGGAATGCGAAGGATTACATTCTCATTGGGTTTTGTGGAGTAAAAGGAGACCACCATCAGTGCTATTCAAATGATGCTATCATTGTGGGAGAGGGATCAAAAGTTTATGACAAGATAGTGGATGCCTTCCAGAACCATGTGGTGGGAAACTATGCCAGACTTTTGATAGTGAACCTTCTCCATGAGAGTCTTCCACGACTAACTTTAGTCATGCAATGCACATGTAATCGCTTCGATAGTGTTTTCATTAGAAACCAATGGAATCTTGTAGAGAGGTTGTGGAATGCAAAGATAAAGGATACAATAGGGCCAATAATTGGGCATGATCTAGATGGTGATAGTAGATGCCGCAAGCTCATTCTTGAAGATTACCTTGGGAAGAGTGACAAGAAAATCTTTATCAATTGGTGTGGGTGGAAGCTGTGAGAAGTAGAATTATATGAGAACATGTGTATGGTTTACATGACCAAGACTTTGTACATGGTGGGAAGAAGCTTATAAGTCCACTCGATAGTCCTACTTGACAACTTGCAATAGGACAAGTGTGGATTACGCTCAATCATGTTTCAATTGTCTACAATTCCTTTTCCATCGATGAGCACAAGTTACGAGATGGGGATATACAACAAAATGATCGCTAAAACTAGAGAGCTACTTAGAGGATTGCAAGCAAACAAGTGCAAAATTTCATGAGGCAATTTCAAAAGAAAGAGAGGAGTATGCAGGGAACCATTGCATATTTGGAGATTATGGTTGATTACATTGATTTTTTCTTATCACCGTATCGAAACTTGAAGGACCGTATGGTGATGGCAGCCAAGGTAGTTTTCTTCTTCAAGCTTTGGAGGTTGTGGGTTCATCAACATCCAACATACAACTTGAAGAGAAATTTCATTAGTAAAGAGGCCTACACAGATATTCAGCTCTCTTTCCACTTTGTTGTGCTCCTCATAAAGATGTTTCACAACTTCTATCATACTCTCACGTTTTCGTTACATCTCATGGGATCGGATGCAGCTAAAATCTATTTCAACAAGATTGGAGGCATGGCCGAGAAAGAAAGAGCACTCGACTTCGGAGATCTTTTGCATAGCATTTGTAGTTTGAATAAGATTGCTATGCATGAATGTAGCTTAGATGGGCTAACTTTCTCAAGAGCTCATAAGAAATAGGAACATATTTGGAAGGATCTAAATAAGCGGGAAGGAGTTGTGGAAGCAGATCTAGGAAACTATGAAAGTGTATCTTCTGATGAAAATTTGGTAAATGCCTTGAAAGAGGGCTTGCAGCAGCAAGCACAAATGTTGTGTGTCATTAGGGCTGAAACCTACAAATGCGGAGGGCGGCTTGAAATGGTGGTTGCAGCCTTGGGTGGATATGGAATCTAAATGGTCAAAGCTAGATGTTGAAATGGGGGAGGCAGATGAGTATGATGACTTCACACAGCCACATCTTGACCCTCCCTAACACGAGGATATCGATGCAAATGATGAGGTCATTGATCTTAGTGAGATCCATCATGAGGTTGATGGGTTCTTAGATAAGGGCCATGAAGCAAGCATTGTTGTTGCAGAGAAGAAAAAGATCAACCCAACTATAGAAATTGATGGAAAGCACATCTTTAAGTCTACATCGGCTAGCCAATTGAATGGGAATTCAACATTATCAAAGGATAGGTTGACTAGAGTGAGGCAAGGTGTTTATTTGATCCATGAACCAAAAGCTCAGTCCTCAAGCAATGCAAATTTATTTGGCAGAGGTAGTGACTGTGCTATTTATTTTGTGGATTCCACATAAGGGAAGGGAAAAGAGAATCCAAAAAGAAATGGAAAGTCACAAACTTGAACAAAATGGATATAGCTCATAGCACGTGGTATCTTGGGAGAGTCCAAAAGATGAGGAAGAAGGTGGGAGGAAGGTATGTGGACTACAAGTGAGGCTTTGATTTGACAGATCAGCCTCAAGGCATTGTAATTCAGCTTGGTTGGTATCAGAAGGTGAAAGTACCATGGATGTTTACATATGACAAAATACGGGTAGTCACGGTCCTTGGAATTATAAGGTAAATACCATCATGTCTAGGCCTCAAGCAAGTCAGGGATTCCATACAATTGTGGTACCTCCATCTGAAGACCCAATTACTAATTTATGAATTTCAGTTTAAATAGCAATTTGTATGAATTTCATCACACTATTCTGATCGTATACTGCTACTTCATAAATTTTTGACATTTTTGGCTCATTAGCGAACTCGCTCTGATACCAACTGTAAGATCCCCGTCCCCACTGCGCAACAAATTCAGGGGTGCTAGCAATGGAAGTAGCACTTCTTGCGCGGGGTAGGGTCCCACACTCGGGGCCTCGCCCCACAAATATCCGGACAAGAGACTAATCCATCGGTTTTTCCAAAACTGAACCCGAGAAAAACTTCCTTTGCCTAGAAAGCACGGGCGATTCCACCAGGATAACTTTTCCCTAACGTAGTCAAAAGCCTTAACTAACTGAGCTCATCTGACCAAACCCGTAAGTCCCATAGTCAGATCAGGGAAAAAGACTGTACTTGGATCATAGAGACCAACGCTTTTTTCCTCATTGAGAGGCACAGCCGTTGATTCTTTTCCATAGAATAATTTTTGTCCGAAATTTACTTCATCTATCGAACTAAACAGAAATTGAGTCTCGATTTACGGATCCATCAGTCCAGCCATCCAGTCCCATGGATTAGCCAACTGCCCAACCACTGTAGCGATGGGATCCAATTAGGAATTTGGTTAGGTTTTGTCCCGGGTCCAGGGAAAAGAGTTCCCAGGCCCCCTAGCCGGATGTTCATGCAAACATAAAATTAGTCACACCACTTACACACCCAATATGAAATTGCCTTTTTCTCAGCATCAGCTATCTTTAAAACAATCCTTTAATGAAACCATTGTATCACTAATCACAATCCTCCAAAATATCCGATTGAATCTTAATTTCCAATTATTCCTTCATCGGAGTATCTATGGCATTGGCAACCAGAACGCTCACCACCTGTCCACTCAGGGGCCTTTTCAATAGTTCCTAGCTCATAGTACCCGGCAATATAATCACTTATAAAATCAAGATGGAATCTCCGTTGAAGATCAGCAAGATCAACCAACAGATCCATATAAAAGAGCCATGGACTCATCCATTGAGGACCAGCAAGGTCAATCAACCAGATCCATGCCCGGTTTCAGAAAACAACTCTTACTCCTTGTTCCAATATCTTCCACGATGCACGTGTGGGTATCTTCGACGACCCAGAGGCCGAGCACCTTATGGTCTCAGCACCCTCTAGGATCCTTCGCAGGTCACGTAGCGCTTCACTCATAGGCCGCTTCCTTGGTCCCTCATCCACCATACCGGAAGCTCACCATTTAAATCGAACCGAGGTTGGTCAAGACCTCGGCCGACCATGCTACGTGAGACGTCCTTCGTTGACTCTCCGTCAGCTGTTGCAACTTTATCAGTTAGGTCTCCACGACCTTAATCACAAGACGGTCAAAATGCTTCCCCAGCATTCTTGACATAAAACAGTCATTTACAAACACGTCACAAATACAGTTTCTATAATGAACTCTCGTCTTTCCACAGTATCCCTCATCATCAGTCCACATTACTTATTCTACATTCCATTCATATGTGTACTCATTCTCATTCAATCACGTCATTTTCCATCTCATCACATCAGATTCATTCACATCACATATCATTTATTCACATCCCAATTCACATGTCATCACATCTCATCCATTCACTCATATCGACGTCACATCATTTCACATACACATTCGCATTCATTATTCCACATACACATCCACATTCATACATCCACATCCATACTTCCACTTCCGCATCCATACTTCCACTTCCACATCCGCATTCATACATACACATCCATATCTACATCCATACATCCACATCCACATTCATACATCCACATCCACATCCACATCCATACATCCATTTCCACATCGCCATCCACATCCATATATCCATTTTCACATCCACATTCATACATTCATATCCACATCCACATCCCCATTCACATTCATACATCCACATCCACATTCACATTTATACATCCACATCCACATCTACATTCATACATTCACACATCCATTTCCACATCCACATTCATACATCCACATCCACATCCACATCCATACATCCATTTTCACATCCATACATCCACATCCATATCCACATTCATACATCCACATCCACATCATCCATTCATCCATCTACATCAACCCACATCCATACATCCATATCCACATCCATACATCCACATCCACATCCACATTCATACATCCACATCCACATCATCCATTCATCCATCTACATCAACCCACATCATTCACACATCAAACCACATCATCCATACATCAATCTACATCATTCACACATCAAACCACATCATCCATTCATCCATCTATATCAATCCACATCATTCACACATCAAACCACTTCATCCACACATCCATCCACATTAATCTACATCATTCACACATCAAACCACATCATCCATATATCCATCCACATTAATCTACATCATTCACACATCAAACCTGAAAGAAAGTAACAGGGGTGGGCTAGTCCCTCACCAAGGGAGTGGCTCATGAAGGAGTCACCACTTAGCATCTCACGGGAGAAGCTCACCATTGATTCTTGGAACAGATAACATTATCATCATTGGTATTTATACTCCACCCAAGAGTTCACACCTACTTACTAGTTGTCCATGGCCTTGGGCCCATAATGCTTTCTTACAAACCATCCCTTCCCCAATGGTTTCGTCCTCGAAACCTCAAATGAATACCCCAAATTCGGAGAAGAATGTTCCATGTGGCTGAATTTACACCAACCCATATTGCTCTATCAATGCTTCATATCCCTCCAATGCTGAAATAGGTTGCCATGAAGCTTCTTCCTTAGGTAAACCTTTCCATTGAACAAGATACTCCACCAAGGTACGAGTGCGAAGTACCTTTTTCCTTGTACCCAAGATAGCTTCTGGAATGTATTCAATCATTCCCTCTTCATTCATTGGAGGTAACTCATCAACCATTTGATCGATCATACCCACATATCCTTTCAAGTGAGAGACATGAAACACATCATGAATCTTTGTTGTAGATGGAAGTAAGAGTTGATATGCAACCTCCCCAACTCTTCGTATCACTTGATAAGGACCATAATAGCGATGAGCTAGTTTGGTGTTGGTGCTTCCCTTCAAAGACGCATATCTTGACTTTGGTATTCTCAAAAGAACCCAATCTCCCACTTTGAATTCCAATGGTCTTCGATGAACATTGGCATATTGTCTCATTTTCTCTTGTGCAACCTTCAAATTACTTTTGCATTGTTGCAACAAAGCTTGCATCCTTTCAGCTTCCTCCTTGGCATTATGGTTAGAAGTCTCATATGTACCCACCAACATAGGCAAATTGACCTTGTAACCATATAAAGCCTCAAAGGGTGACATGCCAATGCTCACATGATATGTTGAGTTGTAAGCAAACTCAGCCAAAGGTAACCAATCATCCCATGTGCTTTGAGTATCATGACAATAGTGGCGTAGATATGTTTCCACCCATTTGTTTACTCTTTCTGTTTGACCATCGGTTTCGGGATGATAGGCGGTGCTTGGAGTAAGCTTGGTTCCCATATATTCAAACAATGTTCTCCAAAAAGTGCTCATGAATTTGACATCGCGATCACTCACAATTTGTGACGGCATACCATGCAACTTGAAAACCCCATCAACAAATTGCTTGGCAACATTTTGGGCTGAATATGTGACCTTGGAAGGAATGAAATGGGCCACTTTGGTCAATCTATCCACCACAACATACAAGCTGTCCCACCCTTTCTTTGTGCGCGGAAGGTTAGTAATGAAATCCATTGATATATGACTCCATTTGCCTTCGGGAATGGGCAATGGCTGAAGCAAACCTCCCGGTTTATGTGTAGGATCCTTGTTCAATTGACATGACCGGCACCCACTTACATAAGCATGAATGCTCTTCCACATCCCCTTCCAAAAGAAACTTTTCCTTATTGCATCAAAGGTTTTGTAGACACCCAAATGACCAGCCATAGGAGTACAATGCATCTCTTCCATGATCTTCTTGATAAATGATGAAGTAGGAACCAAGTAGACTTTTCCTTTGTAGTAGAGGAGACCATTTTTCAGCTCATAATGGGGTAACTCTTCACATACACCTTGCTGTAATTTCTGCACTATTTGTGAGGTTTCTTCATCAAACAAGTACTCTTCTTGTATCTCCATGATCCAATCTTTATGCACCTCAGAAATAGCATACAATGAGCAGGCCCACATACGAGACAAGGAATCGGCAACCACATTTTCTTTGCCCTTTGTGTATGTGATTTCAAAATCATAGTTTTGTAGTGTTGCTACCCACCTTCTTTGCTTAGGAGACAAATTGGGTTGTGTGAGGAAATACTTCAGCACCCTATGATCACTTCTCACATAAAAATGACTCCCATATAAGTAATGGTGCCATTTCTTGATAGCATGGAGTATAGCAATCATCTCTTGCTCATACACATGGAGTTCTCTTTCTTTGTCATTCAGCTTTCTACTTTCATAAGCAATGACTCCATCGTCTTGGTAAAGTACCGCACCAATCCCTCTTCCACTTGCATCCGCCCTTATTGTGAAAGGTTTGGTGAAGTCTGGACATACCAAAATAGGTGCTGATGTGAGCATCTTCTTCATATCTTCAAAGCTTTTGTTGGCAATGGCATCCCAAAAGAAGGTTTCCTTCTTCAATTTGTCCGTCATTGGGGCTGCAATTTCTGCATAGTGGGCAATAAAGCGCCTATAGAATGAAGATAACCCCAAAAATCCCCTCAATTGAGTAGTGTTTGAAGGAACCGGCCAATTCCTAATACATTCCACTTTCTTTGGATCCACACAAATGCCATCCTTGCTCACAATGTGACCCAAATATTCCACCTCATGTGCCACGAAGGTACATTTTGTCTCCTTAACATACAACTTGTTTTGCCTCAAGACCTCCAAAACCTCTTTCACGTGCTTCAAATGCACTTCCTCATGTTTGCTATAGATAAGTATGTCGTCGAAAAAGACCAATACAAACTTGTAGAGGAAAGGTTGAAGCACTTTGTTCATCAATGCTTGAAAAGTTGCCGGTGCATTGCATAATCCAAACGGCATAACCATGAATTGGTAAAGACCCCTTTCTGTACGAAATGCTGTTTTGAACTCATCACCACTTTTCATCCTTATTTGATGGTATCCGGAACGCAAATCAATCTTTGAAAAGCATGTGGCACCCTTCAACTCATCCAAAAGATCATCCACCCTTGGTATTGGAAAACGATTTTTGATGGTGATCTTATTCAAATCACGGTAATCAATGCACATGCGGAAAGTACCATCCTTTTTCTTCACAAGTAGCACCGGAGAAGCAAAAGGAGATTGACTTGGTTCAACCCATCCCATGTCAATGAGTTCTTTGACTTGCTTTGCCACCTCTTCCTTTTCAACCTTTGACAAACGATAGGGAGGCTTGTTGATTGGTTTGGCATTTGGTTCCAAATCAATAGCGTGATCAACACTCCTCTTTGGTGGCATTGATTTTGGCATGGTAAACACATCTTCATAATCCTTGAGTAGCTTAACCATGTCCACATTTTCGATGCAATCCTTTTTGCTATTATCTTCCTCTTTGCAAAGCTGTAGTACATAAACATAGCCCTCTTTCTTGAACTCTTTCTTCATTTGAGTAGCATTGATCATGAAGAGCTTGGACCCTTGCATTCCATTCAATGTAATAACCCCTCCATGATGCACAAAACTCATGAAACTTTTCTGTAAGTTCATGGTAAAAGAGTTCAAAGTGGACAGCCAATCACATCCAAGTACTATGTCAATTGGTCCCAACTCAATCACCAAAAGATCAACTTTGCAAGAGTAGCTCTTGGACAACTCCAATTCTGTACTTTGACACTTCATATTGCAACCCATTGAATCACCATTGGCCACTTGCACCATGTGCTTGTTTGGTAAAGAAGTTGGTTGCATTTTGAGAGTGTTCAAAGACCTTTTATTGACAAAACTATGCGTGCTTCCAGTATCAATGAGTGCATATGCTGTTCTCCCATTCACCTTGATCTTCAATCTCAATGTGTTGGCACCCTTACTTCCCGCATAAGCATCATGAGAGATTGTACACAAGGTAGTATGTGCACTATTGTTTTCATTCCACACGCATAGAGGCATCCCATCATCCATTTTGTCATGAGCAAACTTTAGTTTCCCACCCGGATCAAAAGGAAACTCGGGATTTTCTTCATCAAAACCATCATCATGAGAACCTCCACCCTCATGAGGATCTCCCCATCCTAAGGCATCATTGCATTCAAGGAATTTCTCCTCCTCATGATTAGCATTGTCCTCAGTGATAATGTAGCTTATGGAAATATCCTTGGATTTACATACTTTGAAGTGATCCTTGTTCCATTTTTCTCCACATTTGAAACATAGACCTTTGAGCCTCATTTCATGCAAACGGTCCTCCTTGATAACCTTGCTTTTTGAACCCCCATTTGCTGGCTTGGACTCATTGTATGTAGCTTTGTTGGACATAAATGGTGGTTTAAATGGAAGTCTATTAGACCCTCTACCATACACGGTAGGAAATCTTGGAAGATTAGGTCTTGTGTTTGCATGAGAACCCATGTCAGTCCTTGTGATCACTTCCCCTTTGATATTCCCTTTGCTAGCCCACTTTGTCAAATACTTCTCTTCATGAATTTTTGCAAGCATCATTGCCTTCTTCAAAGTGGCGGGTTCATGAGACTTGACATCACCACCAATAGGAGCTTTCAAGCCCCTTATATACTTGACAACAAGATAATGCTCATCAAAGTCGTCCAAGTATAATAGAAGCTTTAGAAACTTATGAGAATATTCCTTCACGGTAGTGATTTGCTCTAGCTTGTCCCATTCCACAATGTGATTATCCCTTTGCATGCGAGAAGTAAACTCTTCTGCCATGTCATTCTTGAATTCTTCCCAAGTAGTGATGACATAACCATGAGATTGCTTCCTCCTCCACCAAGTGTGAGCAAAACCTTCAAGATGAAGTGAGGCGAAGTAGACTTTGGCAATCTCGCTCCTTGGGCTGATTTCGAAGTAGAGATCCATCTTGTTTGCCCACTCTTCAAAGTCTTCGATAGAATTTGATTCTCCTTTGAACTTATTAAATATGATTTTGTCCTTCACAGCATTGTCAAAATCACCATGCATTCTTGAACCCCTCTGCCGTGCTCTTGGATCATCAAATCCTCTTCCTTCACCCAAGTGTCTATGCATTTGCTCATCTTCCAATTGCCAATCACCTGCATCTTTAAATCCCTTCTGTTCATACCCTCTTCTTGCATCTTGCATAAAGGATGAAGTTCTTGAAATACTGGCATTGGATCTCTCATAAGAAGCATCACCCATAGGTCTCTTGCCCTTGTCCATGTAAGAAGAATGTGGCATCATTTGAGGTGGCATCATTTGTCTTACTTTGTTCTCTTCTGGCATAGAAGGCTTTCCATCATGTTTGGCATCATAATGTACACCATCCATTGCATTCATATCGGCTTCTTGGTTGAGCTTGAGAGGAGCCAATGCACTAATGGCTTTCTCCAAGTCTTTTAACCCTCTTTGCATCACGTCATCCAGGTAGTGGTGTCGCTTGTCGAACCGTTCCATGAGGTGTTCACCAAATTGTTGTTGCTGATTTGTTTGGTTATTTTCAATCCTTTGAAACATACTCTCCATAGCCATTAACATCATGTCCACTGTTAGCGGAGTAGTTCCCAAAGATTGAGGCATTTCCACTGGCTGAGATTCATCTGGAGATGGTGCTTTTATGGTTGAACTTTCTTCATTCCTCGTTGATGAACTCATTGCCATCATTGCTTCCGGTTGTCTTTGATCATTTTCATTCCGGGCTCCCTTGTTTTGACCTCCTCTAGTCATTTCCATGCGCGTAATTGATCCCTCCTTGCAAAGACCACTTACTTGATTTTTTTTTTCTCTATTCAAACGGTATCCGATTTGGGTGATCTTTATATCGATGCGAAGCTCTTGACGAGACGAATAAGAATCCCCAAAAACAGATCTGAAAAAGTCAACAGTCTTTGACCAGTCAACTGTACCGGCTGAAAGTCAACTCTTGATGTTAACCGCTCAATTCTTATCCGATTTGGGTGATCTTTATATCGATGCGAAGCTCTTGATGAGACGAGTAAGGATTCCCAAAAACAGATTTGAAAAAGTCAACAGCCTTTGACCAGTCAACTGTTCTAGCTGAAAGTCAACTCTTAACTTTGACCGCTCAATACTACTCCGATTTGAGTGATCTTTAGCTTGTTTGAAAGAGGTTTTCGGGTAGATTGAAGAGCTTTCAGGACAGATTTGAAAAGCTTTTGAAAAACCCTAGAAATTCAAGGATTTGTCCTGGCTGCAAGTAGGCAAATTTTGCAAAAATTTTGCCATGGTCTCCCCTCTTTTTGCACCAAATCTCAATCAAATCAAAGCATCTCAATCAAGTATTAAAATCCTTATGCATTTGACCACTGTAAGCAATTCAATCCTCAATCATTTTTCCATCTGAGCATGTGACCTTATGGCATCAATTTTGTCCTTTTGCATAAGAAGTCGATGTAGAGGATTTGCTTGTTTGCTCAAGTCGAATGAAGTGGTCGATGAAGCGCGTCGATGCTTGCCGATCTCCCGGCCAAGCACTTCTCACCCCTTCACCAAGTTTACATCCAAGGTGAAGGTTGAGGCCATTTCTTTACCACCAAGTACCTAATCCTCTTCCTTACCGCGTTACCCGGCACTAACGGCGGCAAGGAAGATTCAAGACATTCTCCCCTTGGCCTCTCCTCCAAATGCCAAGGTACCCTTACTTCATTCTAGATTCTAGGAATAAAATCGTGAGTTACAAGCTCAAATGAATGAGTAGAGTTGACTTACAATTGATTTATAGCATGACTCATGCTCATTCATATCATAATACATGGTTCATAGTGCTTCCTTCATCACATCCACTCATGGCAATGTCAATACATTTCCACATACATCAACAACATCCAAGTGTCACGGAGCGGTGATCTCGGGTCGTGTTCTGGGCGCGAGTTCCTGCTCGGGACTAGAAAATCCAGTACAAAAGTGAAAACAGAGAGCACTTGCTGAATCCTGCACCTCAAGACCTATAGCTCGTCTCGAAGAGGACGACGAGCCGGTCGTTTTGAGTACTAGAACTCCAAAAACGGAGAGTTATGACCAAAAACGTGCAACCGGCAATGGAAAACGGTGTCACCAAAAAGTGGGCTTCCAACCCAAAACATTTTATTCAATCCCCCAAATGTGCCAAAAGCTATGCTCACTTATGCCAATATGCAAGGCATAGCATTGAATGGCTATGTGTAGCATTCAAGCATTCATAATGCATAAAGAGCAGCATGAATGGCCATGATTAAAGTCCAATTTCTGAAAATTAGAATTTTATGTGTAATAAAACCCTAATTCACTCCATAGCTTGAAAGAATGCTTCAAAATTGTAAGGAAGTGATGGAGCAACTCACCAATGTCACCCGAGAAGCCTTAATGCTTGAATTTGTTGAAGGAGATGAAGATTAGGGTCACTTTGGTGAAAAACGTGGGCAGCTTTGGTAGTGATTTTCAGCCACATTGGGAGCCCCATTGCTCATGGAAAATAGGTGAAATACTTCATAAAACATTGCTAGATATATGAGAGACTCAATGCCCTTTGCTCATGTTGAGATTCCATGGCTAGGGTTTGCAAGAAAGCTCCCAAACAAAAAAACGTTTTTGATTAACAACTGCTAATCAAGATTAGAAATTTTTCCCAATTTGGTCCACTCATTCAAAAAAAAAGGTCCATGTGCTCAGATTTGAACCACAAACTCTACCTTAGCCATATCCCCTTCCCCCATGAATCAAATGAAGCAGAAATTTCACGAAATGAGAAGAAGAAAAGAAAAATTACTAATCATGGATCAAAAGCCATGCTCTGATACCAATGAAAGAAAGTAACAGGGGTGGGTTAGTCCCTCACCAAGGGAGTGGCTCATGAAGGAGTCACCACTTAGCATCTCACGGGAGAAGCTCACCATTGATTCTTGGAACAGATAACATTATCATGAATGAGCCATAATCCCATTTACATTGGTATTTATACTCCACCCAAGAGTTCACACCTACTTACTAGTTGTCCATGGCCTTGGGCCCATAATGCTTTCTTACAAAACCACATCATCCATTCATCCATCTACATCAATCCACATCATTCACTCATCAAACCACATCGTCCATATATCCATCCACATTAATCTACATCATTCACACATCAAACCACATTATCCATTCACATCCGATTCACATGCCGTCATTCATTCACATCCCTTATCATTAATTCATATCACGATTCACATGCCATCACATTCCTTCACATCCTATACCATTCATTCACATCCTAATTCACAGGACATCACATCCATTCATCCAATTTCATTTATCTGATTCATATCACTTCCATCCATCCATTTACATCTATTTGATTCCTATCACATCTCATCACATCTATTTATAGAATGTAAGAGAATTTTAATTTTTTGATATAAAGATTCTTTACGCATTTAATTAGGCATAAAGACAACTTTAGTAGGAATAACACTTTTATAAAAATCCTTTTATACATCTATTTAGGCATAAATTCAATTTTAAAGAAAATAACACTTACACCTTTTATGCATTTTACTATGCATAAATTCCATTTTAATAAGAATAACACTTTCAAAATAAAAATAAATCTTTTATGCATCTTCCTATGCATAAAATCAATTTAAATGAGAATGACACTTTGAATTAAAAATCAATCTTTTTTGCATCTTCCTATGCATAAAATCAAAATTGATGAAAATAACTCTTTTGAAATAAAAATAGATTTCTTTATGCATCTTTCTATGCATAAAATCAAAATTGATGAAAATAACTCTTTTGAAATAAAAATAGATTTCTTTATGCATCTTTCTATGCATAAAATCAAAATTGATGAAAATAACTCTTTTGAAATAAAAATAGATTTCTTTATGCATCTTTCCATGCATGAATCCAATTTAGTAGGAATTACACTTTTAGAATAAAAGAATTTCTCTTATGCATCTTCCCATGCATAAAAACTAAATCCAATGAAAAATAACTCTTTTAAAATAAAAACTTTCTTTTATGCATCCTTTTAATATAAAAAAATCTTTTATGCATACAAATCATTTATGATAAAAATCACTCTTTTAATATAAAAGAATTTCTTTTATGCATCCATTTATGCACTTTGAATATTAAAAAAATCTTTTATGCATATGTTTATACACACAAATCATTTATGATAAAAATCACTCTTTTAATATAAAAGAATTTCTTTTATGCATCCATTTATGCATAAAAATCATTTATGATGAAAATCACACTTTTAATATAAAAAATTTTCTTTTATGCATCCATTTATGCATAAAAATCATTTATGATGAAAATAACACTTTTATAATCAAAATAACAATTTCAATATGCTCCCTTCTATGCATAGAATTTAATTCTAAAGAAGTAATACTTTTTTAATAAAATATTTTTAGTAAGCATTTTTCTATACCTAGCATGAAAAATAACACTTTAAGAATACATATACGATGGGAATTACTCTTTTTGAATTAAAAAAAATAAAAATTATTTTACACAATTTTAGAAAATTTTGCCATAACCTCCTTTGTATGGCTGACCATTTTTTAATTTTTAACTCTCTAAAATTAATTAGAATTTCACCAAGAGTATTTAAATCATTCTAATGTAAATATTTTCTACTTATTTAAGAGAAACATTATGAAAAACTTGATTTTATCCAATAATCATTCATCTAGAATAAAGATTGGTTGGATTTACTAAAGAAGAGAGAGGAATGCCTTTTCAATGAGGCATAACATCATTATTCACTTTAAAGAAGACAAAAATCATAAAAAACCATAAAATGAAATAGAAAAGAGAAGAATCTCCAACTTACAAGGAGAATTTGAGAGCTTTCCTTTGGCTTGATGGTTTGAGGGATCTACTCTTGTTTGAAACATGAGTGGCCACCAATCTTTAGAAGAGGGAAGGTCAAAAACTAATGAATTATGAGTAAATTCACAGTTTTTGGCTCTTGGCAGAAGCAGGGTAGCAGTGCAAAAAACACTATTAAGCTTCAACAAAGGGGGAGGCTTCTATTTATAGGAAAAAGTGAGCCTCTAACCAAGCAAACTGATTCTAAAAATTTCCAGATCAGTTTGGTCAATTTTTGACCATTTTTAGGTCAGTTTAGCTCACTTTTTTTGGATCTAGTTAAAATGGGAGAGAGGAGAGATAAAATATCTCATTATTTGGGAGTTTAAAACTCTCCCAGACATGTGAAATAGGCGCCTCCTTCATGAGGGAAATTCTCCCATACTGAGGTGTCAAAAATGCATCATTTCTTCTAAATATATCTCTTTTTTTAACTATTAACCTTGTCCTTAGTCAACTCTTCATCGTATGTGAGTATTTACTCATTTTTGGGGGGATTTTCTTTATTGCTTCCATTTATCTCCTCCACACATTTGGATGAATCTGATTGGCCCCTCAAAACCTTAATTTAAAATTTTCAAAAAATCTGGACCCCCAGAATAAGGCCTTTTGAACAGATTATAATTTATTTCGAATGCACCTTTTGAAAATCTTGAACTTCTCTTTCGGGGGAACGTATTTAAATATGAAGAGATATTTTTCCATCCAAAAATATCCAAAGTTTGAATAATCTCTCTCTAGAATATTTTCTCTCTCTAGGCCAAAATAGGTAGAAACAAGATCTTTTATATTTCTGAAGAGGGATTTGACTACAGGGGAAGATATTGGATATCCTGAGAGATTGGGGAGGAATCTTACAATTCTAGAATCAGATTTCTTGGTTTGAGACTCAATTTTTCCTATAAATAGAAGCCTCCCCCTTTGTAAAAGCTTAATAGTGTTTATGCACTGTTACTCTACTCCTCCCCAGAGCCAAAAACATTGAATTCACTTGTTTTTGACTAATTCCTCCACAAAGAATTGGTGGCCACTCTTGATCCAAACAAGAGTAGAACCCTCAATCCCTCAAGCTAAAGGAAAGCTCACAAAACTCCATGTAAGTTATTAATTCTATTTTTTTATAATTCTAATCTATGGTTTTCTGAATTCTTTGCTTTTTAATGTGATTATGGATTATAAGCCTTGATGAAAAGGCTTCCCCCTTCTCTTCATTAAGAATTTCAGCCTTTCTTTATCCTAAAATAAAATTGAGTTAAACTTTTCCTATTGATTACTCTTTAGAAGTGAAAATTTGATTAGATTAAAGTGCTTTATTTCATCTTGGGATACATTTTAAAGTAAATTTAAAATATAAAAATTGAGAAATGGTCAGCCATACAAAGGAGGTTATGGCAAAATTTTCTTAAATTTTATGGAAATAAGTTTTATCTTTATGTTATTCAAAAAGAATAATCCCCACCGTTCGTGCACTCTAAAAGAAATTCTTTTTATTTTAAAAGTGTTATTCTTATTTTATGCATAAAAAGATGTATAAAAGGATTTTATTTTATTATAAAAGTGTTATTTTCATTAGATTCAATTTCTATGCATAGAAAGATGCATATTGGATATTTTTTATTATAAAAGTGTTATTTTCATTAGATTTATTTTTATGCATAGAAAGATGCATATTGGATATTTTTTATTTATAAAAGTGTTATTTTCATTAGATTCAATTTCTATGCATAGAAAGATGCGTATTGGAAATTTTTTTATTATAAAAGTGTTATTTTCATTAGATTCAATTTCTATGCATAGAAAGATGCGTATTAGAATTTTTTTATTATAAAAGTGTTATTTTCATTAGATTCAATTTCTATGCATAGAAAGATGCATATTGGAATTTTTTTTATTATAAAAGTGTTATTTTCATTAGATTTAAATTCTATGCATAGAAAGATGCATATTGAAAATCTTTTTATTTTAAAAGTGTTATTCCTATTAAATTGATTTTATGCATAAATAGATGAATAAAGAATTTTTATATCAAAATTAGATTCTCTTTAATTCTATGTTTAATTTTCATGAATATTTGATAAATGAATAAGTAAATACTTTGAGAGGAAAAATTCTATCATTTCATATTCACTCGGTTTGTAAAGAGAAAATTCAAGAAATCTATCAAAGTCGAAATATTTAGATAAATGATTAAATTATTCCTCATTGAAATTTATGATTAATTTAGAAATCAGTAGAGTGAATATTCAATGAACAAAATTCAATAAATTAGTAATTGAAATATCACGCCCTTTTCGGGAAAGATAATTCAGGAAGAAAAAGAGATGTCAGGTAAATAGAAGTGATGAGATGTGTGATGTGAATCAGATAGATGTGAATGAAGGGATGAATAGATGTGATGTGAATAGAGGTGATGAGATGTGAGGTAAATAGATGTGATGAGATGTGTGATGTGAATCAGATAGATGTGAATGAAGGGATGGATAGATGTGATGAGATGTGAGGTGAATAGATGTGATGAGATATGTGATGTGAATCAGATAGATGTGCATGAATGGATGGATGGATGTGATGTGAAAATAGGGGTGAAGAGATGTGATGAGATGTGATGTCATGTAAATCAAGATGTAAATGAATGATATGGGATGTGAATGGATGTATGTGAAAGAATGGATGTGAATGTATGTAAAAGAATGTGATGTGGATGTGTATGCTAAGGAATGTGATGTGATGTGACATGAATATATGTGGATGTGAAGTGATAGATATGAATGTATGAATAGATATGGGTAGTCATACAGGTGAACGATTGGATGGATGTGTATGAATGAGATATGAATGAGATATGGTGTGGACTGAAGTGATGTGATATAATGTGGATAGAATATATGTGATGGGATGGTTATGAGAATGTATGTGGTGGTATGAATGAAGGAATGTGATGGATATGAATGAATGAGATGCGATGGGTGTAAATGGATGTGATGTAATTGAATGTGACGGACGAGAATTGATGTGGTGTCATGTGAATTGTGATGTGAATAATTACGATGTGATGAGAAAGGGAATACAGATGAAATAAATGAGGAATGATGTGGAACAATGTGGAAAGACGAGAGTTTTCTATAGAAACTGTATTTATGACTTGTTTTTTTTTAATGATTGTTTTATATCAAGAATGATGGGAAAGCATTTTGACCGTCTTGTGAATGAGGTCGTGGGTGGAGACCTAATCTGATAAAGTTGCAACAACTGATGGAGAGTTAATGGAGGACGTCTTGCGTAGCAAGGTCGGCCGAGGTCTTGACTAGCCTCGGTTTGATTAAAATGATGAGCTTTCGGTATGGTGGATGAGGGACCAAGGAAGCGGCCTATGAGGGAAGCGCTAGGTGACTTGCGAAAAGGATCCTCGAGGGTGCTGACCATACGGTGCTCGGGCTCTGGGTCGCCAAAGATACCCACACGTGCATCGTGGAAGATATTGGAACAAGGAGTAAGAGTTGTTTTTTGAATTCGGGCGGCATGGATCTGGTTGATTGACCTTGCTGGTCCTCAATGGATGAGTCCATGGTTCTTTTATATGGATCTGTTGGTTGATCTTGCTGATCTTCAACGAATATTCCATTTTGATATGTGAATATTGTCGAGTACTATGAGCTAGGAACCATCGAAAAGACCCAGGTGGTGAGTGTTCTGGTTGCCAATGATGCCATAGGTACACTGAGGAAGGAATGATTGGAAATTAGAATTCAACCAAATTTTTTTTGGAGGATTATGATCAGTGACTATGATTTCATTAAATGATCGTTTTAAAGACAGTTGAATCTGTGAAAAAGGCAATTTCATATTGGGTGTGTAAGTGGTGTGACTAGTTTTAATTTTGCATGAATATCCGGCTAGGGGGCCTTGGAACTCTTTTCCCTAGTACCGGGGACAAAACCTAACCAAATTCCTAATTGGATCCCATCACTACAGTGGTTGGGTGGTTGGCTAACCCATAGGACTGAGGCTGGACTGATGGATCCCTAAATTGAGACTCAATTTTGTTATGGTACGATAGATGAAGTAAATCCCGGACTAAAATTATTCTATGGAAAAGAATCAATGGCTATGCCTCTTAATGAGGAAAAAAGCGTTGGTCTCTATGATCCAAGTGTAATCTTTCCCTGATCTGACTATGGGACTTACGGGTTCAGTCAGATCAATTCAATTAGTTAAGACTTTTTGACTACGTTAGAGAAACATTATCCTGGAGGAATCGCCCGTACTTTCCGGGCAATGGGAAGTTTTTCTAGGTTCAGAACCGATGGATTAGTCTCTTGTCCAGATATCTGTGGAAGAGGCCGTGAGTGAGGGACCCTTGCCCATGCAAGAAGTGCTACGAGGCCCCGAGTGAGGGACCCTTGCCCATGCAAGAAGTGTTACTTCCGCTGCTAGCGACCCTGAATTCGTTCCGCGGTGGGGACAGGGACCTTACACCTGGTATCAGAGCAAATTTGGCTAAAGTGGATCAATTGAGAAGCCAAAAATGTAAAAAATTGATGAAGTAGCATTAAAAGGTTGAAATTGTGTGATAAATTCATACAAATTGTTATTCAGACTGAAATTCATAAATTGGTAATTGGGTCTTCAGATGGAAGTACTGCAATTATATGGAATCCCCAACTTGCTTGAGGCCTAGACATGATGGTATTTACCTTATAATTCCAAGGACCATGACTACCCGTATATACCGAGGGTATAACTGCAGCTCTTTACTGGCAGTATATACGAGTAAATCTAAGATCTTGAAATTATAAGCAAAAATGCTATCTAGATGATGAATTCGAATGTGGTTGATATGATTTTAAAATTCTGGTTGAGAACTGATGAGTTGATTTGAATTCTAATTGAAAAATGATGATTCGTGAATTTTGGTTGAAATGTAATAAGCTGAACAAAACCACAATGAGGATGAATGGGATGAGTCCCTGTGATGATGATGTTCATAACTGGAATGACGATAATGACTTCTGCAAATCACTATAAGACTAGTGGATTGTGCTGATAAATTGCTATTGTTAACACTTGACCTAGTGGATCAAGTTAAGGGATGACAAATTAAAAATCTGTATAATTAAAATCCCCATGGAGGACTGTTTAGATGGAAATTTCGGTCTAATGGACCATTATTGTGTTAAAGATATGAATGAGATATTCTGAATGAATTGTTATCCGATAATGAGTTCTATATGAATATCTTTATCCCATGATTCTGTGAGGAACTGACCAATCTAAAGAACCCCAGAATCAATTGAATCTAAAATCGGATTTGAATCATAAATATAGGGACTTAACAAGAATTTTCGTATTGATAGGAGCATGGATCGAGGTCGTCGGTAGAAATGATAACCCCCCAACTCGACGAGGAAGAGCTCGACTTGGATGTTCGTAAAACTCTTCATAGATCACATCCTGGACCTTTCAAGGGTGAAGGGGAAAACTTGGGTGAGGCTGTGGAAAAGTGGATCGAAGCAATGGAAGAGTACTTCGATGTCACCGAGTACAATGAGAAGAGAAAAATGGCTCTTGCAAGACTGAAGAGTACTTCGATGTCACCGCGTACAATGAGAAGAGCAAAATGGCTCTTGTAAGACTGAAGACAGTAGAAACAACTAGAGTGGCGGCATGGAGAAACCACTACGAGAAAAACCGTCTAGATCGGAATACCCAAACATGGAATGTTCTCAAAAATTACCTAAGATGAGGTTCTGTCCTCCCGGCTTTTTGGAACAAAGATGAATGCATTCTTAGAGTTAACCCACGGGAGCAGAACTATTGAATTATATCACCAAGCGTTCGCTCTCCTCCTCGAATTCTCGCCACCGCTAGATGAAGAACAATTGATGGCCAGGTTCATTCGGGGACTGAATGAACCTTTGAATATCCTAGTGAAGAATGCCAAGCCAGTTTCCATGGCTGAAGCAGTGCGGATGGCGAAGGATTTCACCAAGGCCTTTGATGTCAAAGTCCCGCCGAAGCCAGCACCATCACCTTTCAAAAGGTTTTTAATTCCAGAAGGTGATTCCAACCTTCCGCCGCCTAAAAGATATCAGGGTCAAGCCCAGGATATGGGAAGTTCCAGAATGGAAGAAATGTCCTTTTCCTTCCGAAACTCAATCCCTTGGAATTCAGCTTCAGAAGTTCCACCCTTGAACAAGGGAGTGAAATGCTATTTGGACATCACAGTATGGATTTCCCAACACCTTTTGGATCAAGGTTTTCGGAGCAGGGAAATCAAGGATCAAGATTTCAGACTCCAGCTCCTTCCTTCCAGAGTAATTAGGTTTCTTTCCGCCAAAATCAAGAAAAATCCCAGAGGTAGACCCTCTAACCAACCCGCAGTCTCAATCCAAAGTAATGCAAGACCTCCGCCTCAGAATAGGGGAAGGCAAAGAGAGACATTTCCAAATCGGCCATCCACTTCCAAGGCAGTAACGCTGGAAGTAATTGAAGAAGAAGCAGAAGATGAAAGAGATCATACTCCACCTGCGAGATGAGGACATCTTGCATTTTTTCAAGTGGGAGAGAATGTAAGATTCCTCTCCAACCCCTCAAGATGTCCAGTTTCTTTCCCTGTAATCAATCCCCTTTTCAGAATAATAAAAGATCTTATTTCTACCTGTTTTGGTCTAGAGAGAGAAAATGTTCTAGAGAGAGGTAACTCAATTTTTAGATATCTTTGGATGGAAAAATATCCTTTCTTATTAAACTAAACTCTCTCAAAATAGAAGTTTAAAAAGAATTTCCTAAGGTGCATTAGAAATATATTATAATCTGCTCAAAAGGCCTTAGCCTAAGGGTTTGGATTTTTTGAACAATTTTGGATTAAGGTTCAGAGGGACCAATTAGATTAATCCAAATGTAGGGAGGAGATAAATTGAAGAAATAAAGAAAAACCCCCCAAAAATGAGTAAATACTCACATAAGATGAAGAGTGGACTAAGGACCAATGAAAATAGTTAAAAAAATGATTTTTGACACCTCAAAATGGGGATTCCCCCTCATGAAGGAGGCACCTTTTTTCTCATCATTGCTTTCCATTTTAAATCAATAAAATGAGATATTTCATCTCTCCTCTCTCCTAATTGAAGTCTAGTTCCAAAAAGTAAGCTAAATTGACCCAAAAATAGTCAATAATTGACCAAATTGATTTGGAAAATTCTAGAATCAGTTTGCTTGGTTTGAGGCTCGCTTTTTCCTATAAATAGAAGCCTCTCTCTTTGTAAAAGCTTAATAGTGTTTATGCACTGTTACTCTACTCCTCCCCACCAGAGCCAAAAACATTGAATTCACTTGATAATTCACTTGTTTTTGACTAATTCCTCTACAAAGAATTGGTGTGGCCACTCTTGATCCAAACAAGAGTAGAACCCTCAATCCCTCAAGCCAAAGGAAAGCTCACAAAACTCCATGTAAGTTATTAATTCTACTTTTTTAAAATTCTAATCTATGGTTTTCTGAATTCTTTGCTTTTTAATGTGATTATGGATTATAAGCCTTGATGAAAAGGCTTCTCCCTTCTCTTCATTAAGAATTTCAGCCTTTCTTTATCCTAAAATTAAATCGAGTTAAACTTTTCCTATTGATTACTCTTTAGAAGTGAAAAATTGATTAGATTAGAGTGCTTTATTTCATCTTGGGATAAATTTTAAAGTAAATTTAGAATGTGAAAATTGAGAAATGGTCAGCCATACAAAGGAGGTTATGGTACAATTTTCTTAAATTTTCTTAAATTTGTGGAAATAAGTTTTATCTTTATGTTATTCAAAAAGAATAATCCCCACCGTTTGTGCATTCTAAAAGAAATTCTTTTTATTTTTAAAGTGTTATTCCTATTTTATGCATAAATAGATGTATAAAAGGTTATTCTTTTATTATAAAAGTGTTATTTTTATTAGATTCAATTTCTATACATAGAAAGATGCATATTGGATATTTTTTATTATAAAAGTGTTATTTTTATTAGATTCAATTTCTATGCATAGAAAGATGCATATTCGATATTTTTTATTTATAAAAGTGTTATTTTTGTTAGATTCAATTTCTATGCATAGAAAGATGCATATTCGATATTTTTTAATTATAAAAGTTTTATTTTCATTAGATTCAATTTCTATGCATAGAAAGATGAATATTGAAATTTTTTCTATTATAAAAGTGTTATTTTCATTAGATTCAATTTCTATGCATAGAAAGATGCATATTGGAAAATTTTCTATTATAAAAGTGTTATTTTCATTAGATTCAATTTCTATGCATAGAAAGATGCATATTGGAAATTTTTCTATTATAAAAGTGTTATTTTCATTAGATTCAATTTCTATGCATAGAAAGATGCATATTGGAGAAAAATTCTATTATAAAGTGTTATTTTCATTAGATTCAATTTCTATGCATAGAAAGATGCATATTGGAATTTTTTTATTATAAAAGTGTTATTTTCTATGCATAGAAAGATACATATTGAAAATCTTTTTATTTTAAAAGTGTTATTCCTATTAAATTTATTTTATGCATAAATAGATGCATTTAGAATTTTTATATCAAAGTTAGATTCTCTTTAATTCTATGTTTAATTTCCATGAATATGTGATAAATGAATAAGTAAATAGTCTGAGAGGGAAAATTCTATCGTTTCATATTCACTCGGTTTGTAAAGAGAAAATTGAGGAAATCTATCGAAGCCGAAATATTCAGATAAATGATTAATTTATTCCTCATCAAAATTCGTGATTAATTTAGAAATCAGTTAAGTGAATATTCAATGAATGAAATTCAGTAAATTAGTAATTGAAATATCACCCCCTTTTTGAGAAAGATAATTCAGGAAGAAAAAGAGATGTGAGGTAAATAGAAGTGATGAGATGTGTGATGTGAATCAGATAGATGTGAATGAAGGGATGGATAGATGTGATGTGATGTGAATAGAGGTGATGAGATGTGAGGTAAATAGATGTGTGATGTGAATCAGATAGATGTGCATGAATGGATGGATGGATGTGATGTGAATAGGGGTGAAGAGATGTGAGGTGAATAGATGTGATGAGATGTGAATAGGGGTGAAGAGATGTGAGGTGAATAGATGTGATGAGATGTGATGTCATGTAAATCAGGATGTAAATGAATTATATGGGATGTGAGTGGATGCATGTGAAAGAATGGATGTGAATGTATGTAAAAGAATGTGATGTGGATGTGTATGCAAAGGAATGCGATGTGATGAAAAATGATGTGATGTGACATAAATATATGTGGATGTGAAGTGATAGATATAAATGTATGAATAGATGTGGGTAGTCGTACAGGTGAACGATTGGATGGATGTGTATGAATGAGATATGGTGTGGACTGAAGTGATGTGATATAATGTGGATAGAATGTATATGATGGGATGGTTATGAGAATGTATGTGGTGGTATGAATGAAGGAATGTGATGGATATGAATGAATGAGATGTGATGGGTGTAAATGAATGTATGTAAAAGAATGTGATGTGGATGTGTATGCAAAGGAATGTGATGTGATGAAAAATGATGTGATGTGACATAAATATATGTGGATGTGAAGTGATAGATATAAATGTATGAATAGATGTGGGTAGTCGTACAGGTGAATGATTGGATGGATGTGTATGAATGAGATATGGTGTGGACTGAAGTGATGTGATATAATGTGGATAGAATGTATATGATGGGATGGTTATGAGAATGTATGTGGTGGTATGAATGAAGGAATGTGATGGATATGAATGAATGAGATGTGATGGGTGTAAATGGATGTGATGTAATTGATGTGACGGACAAGAATTGATGTGGTGTCATGTGAATTGTGATGTGAATGATTATGATCTGATGAGAAAGGGAATATAGATGAAATAAATGAGGAATGATGTGGAGCAATGTGGAAAGACGAGAGTTTGCTATAGAAACTGTCTTTATGACCTGTTTTTTTTAAATGATTGTCTTATGTCAAGAATGCTCGGGAAGCATTTTGATCATCTTATGAATGAGGTCGTGGAGACCTAATCTGATAAAGTTACAACAGCTGACGGAGAGTCAATGGAGGACGTCTCGCGTAGCAAGGTTGGCCGAGGTCTTGACCAACCTCGGTTCGATTAAAATGATGAGCTTCCGGTATGGTGGATGAGGGACCAAGGAAGCGGCCTATGAGTGAAGCACTAGGTGACCTGCAAAGGATCCTAGAGGGTGCTGACCATACGGTGCTCGGGCTTTGGGTCGCCAAAGATACCCACATGTGCGTCGTGGAAGATATTGGAACAAGGAGTAAGAGTTGTTTTCTGAATTTGGGCATGGATCTGGTTGATTGACCTTGCTGGTCCTCAACGGATGAGTCCATGGTTCTTTTATATGGATCTGTTGGTTGATCTTGCTGATCTTCAACGAAGATTCCATTTTGATATGTGAATATTGCCAAGTACTATGAGCTAGGAACATCGAAAAGACCCCTGAGTGGACATGTGGTGAGCGTTCTGGTTGTTGCCAATGATGCCATAGGTACACTGAGGAAGGAATGATTGGAAATTAGAATTCAACCAAAAAATTTTGGAGGATTATGATCAGTGACTATGATTTCATTAAATGATTGTTTTAAAGACAGTTGAATCTGTGAAAAAGGAAATTTCATATTGGGTGTGTAAGTGGTGTGACTAGTTTTAAGTTTGCATGAATATCCAGCTAGGGGGCCTAGGAACTCTTTTCCCTGGTACCTAGGACAAAACCTAACCAAATTCCTAATTGTATCCCATCACTACAGTGGTTGGTGGGTGGTTGGCTAACCCATGGGAGTGGATGGGGTTGGACTGATGGATCCCTAAATTGAGACTCAATTTTGTTATGGTACAATAGATGAAGCAAATCATCCCGGACAAAAATTATTCTATGGAAAAGAATCAAAACGGATGTGCCTCTCTCAATGAGGAAAAAAGCGTTGGTCTCTATGATCCAAGTGCAATCTTTTCGTGATCTGACTATGAGACTTACGGGTTTGGTCAGATCAATTTTGTTAGTTAAGACTTTTTGACTACGTTAGAGAAAAATTATCCTAGAGGAATTGCCCGTGCTTTCCGGGCAATGGGAAGTTTTTTCGGGTTTAAAACTAATGGATTAGTCTCTTGTCCAGACATCTATGGGCGAGGCCCCAAGTGAGGGATCCTTGCCCACGCAAGAAGTGCGACCATGAATTCATTACACGGTGGGGACAGGGACCTTACACCTGGTATTATATCAGAGCAAATTTGGCTAAAGTGGATCAACTGAGAAGCCAAAAATGTCAAAAATTGATGAAGTAGTAATAAAAGGTTGAAATTGTGTGATAAATTCATACAAATTGTTATTCAGACTGAAATTCATAAATTGGGAATTGCGTCTTTAGATGGAAGTACCACAATTATATGGAAACCCTGACTTGCTTGAGGCCTAGACATGTTGGTATTTACCTTATAATTCCAAAGATCGTGACTACCCATATATACCGAGAAGGTATAACTGCAGCTCTTTACTGGCAGTATATACCGAGAGGGTATAACTGCAGCCCTTTACTGGCAGTATATACGAGTAAATCTAAGATCTTGAAGTTATAAGCAAAAATGCTATCCAGATGATGAATTCGAATGTGGTTGATATGATTTTAAAATTTTGGTTGAGAACTGACAAGTTGATTTAGATTCTGATTAAAAAATGATGATTCCTAAATTTTGGTTGAAATATAATAAGCTGAACAAAACCACAATGAGGATGAATGGGACGAGTCCCTGTGATGATGTTCATAACTGGAATGACGATAATGACTTTAGCAAATCAATATGAGATTAGTGGATTGTGCTGACAAATTGCTACTGTTAACACTTGATCCAATGGATTAAGTTAAGGGATGACAATTTAAAAATCTGTAGAATTGAAATCCCCATGGATTAAGTTAACTTGATCCAATGGATTAAGTTAAGGGATGACAATTTAAAAATCTGTAGAATTGAAATCCCCATGGAGGACTGTTCAGATGGAAATTTCGATCTAATGGACCATTATTGTGTTAAAGATATGAATGAGATGTTCTGAATGAATTGTTATCCGATAATGGGTTCTATATGATTATCTTTATCCCATGATTCTTTGAGAGGAACTGACCAATCTAAAGAACCCTTGAATCTGTTGAATCTAAAATCGGATTTGAATCATAAATAAAGGCACTTAACAAGAATTTTCGTATTGATAGGAGCATGGATCGAGGTTGTTGTGGTAGAAATGATAACCCCCAACTCGACGATGACGAAGAGCTCGACTTGGATATTCGTAAAACTCTTCATAGATCGCAGCCTAGACCTTTCAAGGGTGAAGGGGAAAACTTGGGGAGGCTGTGGAAAATTGGATCGAAGCAATGGAAGAGTACTTCGATGTCACCGGGTACAATGAGAAGAGCAAAATGGCTCTTACAAGACTGAAGATAGTAGAAACAGCTAGAGTGGCATGGAGAAACCACTGCGAGACAAACCGTCTAGATCGGAATAGTACCCAGACATGGAATGATCTCAAAAATTACCTAAGGACGAGGTTCTGTCCTCCCGGCTTTTTGGAAACAAAGATGAACGAATTCTTAGAGTTAACCTAGGGGAGGAGAACTATTGAATTATATCACCAAGCGTTCGCTCTCCTCCTCAAATTCTCGCCACCACTGGATGAAGAACAGCTGATGGCCAGGTTCATTCGGGGACTAAACGAACCTTTGAATATCCTGGTGCAAATGCCAAACCAGTTTCCATGGCTGAAGCAATGCGGATGGTGAAGGATTTCACAAAGGCCTTTGATGTCAAAGTCCCGCCAAAGCCAGCACCATCACCTTTCAAAAGGTTTTTAATTCCAGAAGGTGATTCCAACCTTCCACCGCCTAAAAGATATCAGGGTCATGCCCAGGATATGGGAAGTTCCACAATGGAAGAAATGTCCTTTTCCCAAAACTCAATCCCCTGGAATTCAACTTCAAGAGTTCCACCCTTGAACAAGGGAGTGAAATGCTATAACTGTCAAGGATTTGGACATCACATGATGGATTGCCCACCAACACCTTTTGGATCAAGGTTTTCGGGGTAGGGAAATCAAGGATCAAGATTCCAGACTCCAGTTCCTTCCTTCCAGAGTAATCAAGTTTCTTTCCGCCAAAATCAAGAAAATCCCAGAGGTAGACCCTAACCAACCCGCAGTCTCAATCCAAAGTAAGGCAAGACCTCCGTCTCAAAATAGGGGAAGGCAAAGAGAGATATTTCCAAATAGGCCGTCCACTTCCAAGGCAGTAACGCTCGAAGTAATTGAAGAAGAAGAAGAAGATGAAAGAGATCATACTCCACCTGCGAGATGAGGACATCTCGCGTTTTTCAAGTGGGAGAGAATGTAAGATTTCCCTCCAGTCCCTCAAGATGTCCAGTTTCTTCCCCTGTAATCAATCCCCTATTCAGAATAATAAAAGATCTTGTTTCTACCTATTATGTCCTAGAGAGAGAAAATGTTCTAGAGAGAGGTAACTCGATTTTTAGATATCTTTAGATGAAAAAATATCCTTTCTTATTAAACTAAATTCCCCCGAAATAGAAAATTAAAAAGAATTTCCTAAGGTGCATTAGAAATAAATCTGCTCAAAAGGCCTTAGCCTAAGGAGGGTCCAGATTTTTTGAAAATTTTGGATTAAGGTTCAGAGGAACAATTAGATTAATCCAAATGTAGGGAGGAGATAAATGAAAAAAATAAAGAAAAACCCCCCAAAAATAAGTAAATACTCACATAAGATGAAGAGTGGACTAAGGACCAAGGAAAATAGTTAAAAAACTGATTTTTGACACCTCAAAATGGGGATTCTCCCTCATGAAGGAGGCACCTTTTTTCTCATCATTACTTTCCATTTTAAATCAATAAAATGAGATATTTCACTCTCCTCTCTCCTAATTGAAGTCTAGTTCCAAAAAGTAAGCTAAACTGACCCAAAATTAGTCAAAAATTGACCAAATTGATTTGGAAAATTCTAGAATCAGTTTGCTTGGTTTGAGGCTCACTTTTTCCTATAAATAGAAGCCTCCCCCTTTGTAAAAGCTTAATAGTGTTTATGCATTGTTACTCTACTCGTCCCTAGAGCCAAAAACATTGAATTCACTTGATAATTCACTTGTTTTTGACTAATTCCTCTACAAAGAATTGGTGGCCACTCTTGATCCAAACAAGTGTAGAACCCTCAATCCCTCAAGCCAAAGGAAAGCTCACAAAACTCCATGTAAGTTATTAATTCTACTTTTTTATAATTCTAATCTATGGTTTTTTGAATTCTTTGCTTTTTAATGTGATTATGGATTATAAGCCTTGATGAAAAGGCTTCCCCCTTCTCTTCATTAAGAATTTCAGCCTTTCTTTATCCTAAAATGAGTAACAAATAAATTGAGTTAAACTTTTCCTATTGATTACTCTTTAGAAGTGAAAAATTGATTAGATTAGAGTGCTTTATTTCATCTTGGGATAAATTTTAAAGTAAATTTAGAATGTAAAAATTGAGAAATGGTCAGCTATACAAAGGAGGTTATGGTAAAATTTTCTTAAATTTTATGGAAATAAGTTTTATCTTTATGTTATTCAAAAAGAATAATCCCCACCGTTTGTGCATTCTAAAAGAAATTCTTTTTATTTTAAAAGTGTTATTCCTATTTTATGCATAAATAGATGTATAAAAGGATTTTCTTTTATTATAAAATTATAAAAGTGTTATTTTTATTAGATTCAATTTCTATGCATAGAAAGATGCATGTTGGATATTTTTATTATAAAAGTGTTATTTTTGTTAGATTCAATTTCTATCCATAGAAAGATGCATATTGGATATTTTTTTATTATAAAAAAGTTATTTTCATTAGATTCAATTTCTATACATAGAAAGATGCATATTGGATATTTTTTATTATAAAAGTGTTATTTTCATTAGATTCAATTTCTATGCATATAAAAAGATGCATATTGGATATTTTCTTAATTATAAAAGTGTTATTTTCATTAGATTCAATTTCTATGCATAGAAAGATGTATATTGCATATTTTTTAATTATAAAAGTGTTCTTTTCATTAGATTCAATTTCTATGCATAGAAAGATGCATATTGGATATTTTTTTATTATTGAAGTGTTATTTTTATTAGATTCAATTTCTATGCATAGAAAGATGCATATTGGATATTTTTTAATTATAAAAGTGTTATTTTCATTAGATTCAATTTCTATGCATAGAAAGATGCATATTGGATATTTTTTTATAATAAAAGTGTTATTTTCATTAGATTCATTTTCTATGCATAGAAAGATGCATATTGGATATTTTTTAATTATAAAAGTGTTATTTTCATTAGATTCAATTTCTATGCATGTAGAAAGATGCATATTGGATATTTTTTTATTATAAAAGTGTTATTTTCATTAGATTCAATTTCTATGCATAGAAAGATGCATATTGGATATTGATTTATTATAAAAGTGTTCTTTTCATTAGATTCAATTTCTATACATAGAAAGATGCATATTGGATATTTTTTATTATAAAAGTGTTATTTTCATTAGATTCAATTTCTATGCATATAGAAAGATGCATATTGGATATTTTTTTAATTATAAAAGTGTTATTTTCATTAGATTCAATTTCTATGCATAGAAAGATGCATATTGGATATTTTTTTAATTATAAAAGTGTTCTTTTCATTAGATTCAATTTCTATGCATAGAAAGATGCATATTGGATATTTTTTTTATTATTAAAGTGTTATTTTCATTAGATTTAATTTCTATGCATAGAAAGATGCATATTGGATATTTTTTTATTATAAAAGTGTTATTTTCATTAGATTCAATTTCTATGCATAAAAAGATGCATATTGGATATTTTGTTATTATAAAAGTGTTATTTTCATTAGATTCAATTTCTATGCATAGAAAGATGCATATTGGATATTTTTTATTATAAAAGTGTTATTTTCATTAGATTCAATTTCTATGCATATAGAAAGATGCATATTGGATATTTTTTTAATTATAAAAGTGTTATTTTCATTAGATTCAATTTCTATGCATAGAAAGATGCATATTGGATATTGTTTTATTATAAAAGTGTTCTTTTCATTAGATTTAATTTCTATGCATAGAAAGATGCATATTGGATATTTTTTTATTATTAAAGTGTTTTTTTCATTAGATTCAATTTCTATGCATAGAAAGATGCATATTGAATTTTTTTTATTATAAAAGTGTTATTTTCATTAGATTCAATTTCTATGCATAGAAAGATGCATATTGGAAATTTTTTTATTATAAAAGTGTTATTTTCATTAGATTCAATTTTTATGCATAGAAAGATGCGTATTGGAAATTTTTTTATTATAAAAGTGTTATTTTCATTAGATTCAATTTCTATGCATAGAAAGATGCGTATTGGAAATTTTTTTATTATAAAAGTGTTATTTTCATTAGACTTAAATTCTATGCATAGAAAGGTGCATATTGGAAATCTTTTTATTTTAAAAGTGTTATTTCTATTAAATTGATTTTATGCATAAATAGATGCATAAAGAATTTTGATATCAAAATTGGATTCTCTTTAATTCTATGTTTAATTTCCATGAATATTTGATAAATGAATAAGTAAATACTCTGAGAGGGAAAATTCTATCGTTTCATATTCACTCAATTTGTAAAGAGAAAATCCAAGAAATCTATCGAAGTTGAAATATTCAGATAAATGATTAATTTTTTCCTCATCAGAATTCGTGATTAATTTAGAAATCAATTAAGTGAATATTCAATGAATGAAATTCAATAAATTAGTAATTGAAATATCACCCCCTTTCGAGAAAGATAATTCAGGAAGAAAAAGAGATGTGAGGTAAATAGAAGTGATGAGATGTGTGATGTGAATGAAGGGATGAATATATGTGATGTGAATGAAGGGATGAATATATGTGATGAGATATGAGATGTGTGATGTGAATGAAGGGATGAATATATGTGATGAGATATGAGGTAAATAGATGTGATGAGATGTGTGATGTGAATTAGATAGATGTGAATGAAGGGATGGATAGATGTGATGAGATGTGAGGTGAATAGATGTGTGATGTGAATCAGATAGATGTGCATGAATGGATAGATGGATGTGATGTGAATAGGGGTAAAGAGATGTGAGGTGAATAGATGTGATGAGATATGATATCATGTAAATCAGGATGTAAATGAATGATATGGGATGTGAGTGGATGTATGTGAAAGAATGGATGTGAATGTATGTAAAAGAATGTGAATGTGTATGTGAAAGAATGGATGTGAATGTATGTAAAAGAATGTGATGTGGATGTGTATGCAAAGGAATGTGATGTGATGAAAAATGTTGTGATGTGAGATGAATATATGTGGATGTGAAGTGATAGATATGAATGTATGAATAGATGTGGGTAGTCGTATACAGGTGAACGATTGGATGGATGTGTATGAATGAGATATGGTGTGGACTGAAGTGATGTGATATAATGTGGATAGAATGTATATGATGGGATGGTTATGAGAATGTATGTGGTGGTATGAATGAATGAATGTGATGGTGGATATGAATGAATGAGATGTGATGGGTGTAAATGGATGTGATGTAATGAGATGTGATGGGTGTAAAATGGATGTGATGTAATTGAATGTGACGGACAAGAATTGATGTGGTGTCATGTGAATTGTGATGTGAATGATTATGATGTGATGAGAAAGGGAATACAGATGAAATAAATGAGGAATGATGTGGAACAATGTGGAAAGACGAGAGTTCGCTATAGAGACTGTATTTATGACCTGTTTTTTTTAAATGATTGTTTTATGTCAAGAATGCTGGGGAAGCATTTTGACCGTCTTGTGAATGAGGTCGTGGTGGAGACCTAATATGATAAAGTTACAACAGCTCACGGAGAGTCAATGGAGGACGTCTCGCATAGCAAGGTCGACCGAGGTCTTGACAAGCCTCGGTTTGATTAAAATGATGAGCTTCCGGTACGATGGATGACGGACCAAGGAAGATAAATATGAGTGAAGCGCTAGGTGACCTGCGAAGGATCCTAGAGGGTCCTGACCATATGATGCTCGGGCTTTGGGTCGTCAAAGATACCCACACGTGCATCGTGGAAGATATTGGAACAAGGAGTAAGAGTTGTTTTCTGAATTCGGGCATGGATCTGGTTGATTGACCTTACTGGTCCTCAACGGATGAGTCCATGGTTCTCTTATATGGATTTGTTTGTTGATCTTGCTGATCTTCAATGAAGATTCCATTTTGATATGTGAATATTGCCGAGTACCATGAGCTAGGAACCATCGAAAAGACCCCTGAGTGGACAAGTGGTGAGCGTTCTGGTTGCCAATGATGCCATAGGTACACTGAGGAAGGAATGATTGGAAATTAGAATTCAACCAAAAAAATTTTGGAGGATTATGATCAGTGACTATGATTTCATTAAATGATTGTTTTAAAGACAGTTGAATCTGCGAAAAAGGCAATTTCATATTGGGTGTGTAAGTGGTGTGACTAGTTTTAAGTTTGCATGAATATCTGGCTAGGGGGCTTGCCAACTCTTTTCCCTGGTACCCGGGACAAAACCTAACCAAATTCCTAATTGGATCCCATCACTACAGTGGTTGGGTGGTTGGCTAACCCATGGGACTGGATGGGGTTGGACTAATGGATCCCTAAATTGAGACTCAATTTTGTTATGGTACGATAGATGAAGGAAATCCTGGACAAAAATTATTCTATGGAAAAGAATCAACGGTTGTGCCTCTCAATGAGAGCAAAAAAGCGTTGGTCTCTATGATCCAAGCGCAATCTTTCCTTGATCTGACTATGGGACTTATGGGTTTGGTCAGATCAATTCAGTTAGTTAAGCTTTTTTGACTACGTTAGAGAAAATTATCTTAGAGGAATCGCCCCTGGTTTCCGGGCAATGGGAAGTTTTTCCGGGTTCAAAACCAATGGATTAGTCTCTTGTCAGGTTATCTGTGGTGGGTGAGGCCCCGAGTGAGAGACCCTTGCCCACGCAAGAAGTGCTACTTCCGCTACTAGCGGCCCTAAATTCGTTGCGGGGTGGGGACAGGAACCTTACACCTGGTATTAGAGCAAATTTGGCTAAAGTGGATCAATTGAGAAGCCAAAAATGTCAAAAATTGATGAATGAGCAGTAAAAGGTTGAAATTGTGTGATAAATTCATACAAATTGTTATTTAGACTGAAATTCATAAATTGGTAATTGGGTCTTTAGATGGAAGTACTGCAATTATATGGAATCCCTGACTTGCTTGAGGCCTAGATATGTTGGTATTTACCTTATAATTCCAAGGACCGTGACTACCCGTATATATCGAGGGTATAACTGCAGCTCTTTACTGGCAATAAATACGAGTAAATTTAAGATCTTGAAATTATAAGCAAAAATGCTATCTAGATGATGAATTCGTGTTGGAATTAAGGTTGCAGGAAAGCACACAAAGCTTGGAGAAGAAGAAGCAAGAATGCACACAACACAAAGTGTATTAGATTGTGTTAATGTACAAAAGATAAGTTAGCCCTAGAATGATAGGCGTATATACAAGCCGGGGGAAAAAACCTCCTAAAGAGGGAAAAAGTGCCCCGGCAGTCCTAAGTGTGTTCACACACATCACTGCCTATGTATATGGCAACAAATCCCCCCTGGGAGTGATGGTGTGAACGAGAGCTGGCACTCATGTATAGGGGAGTGCCATGCCCGAAGTAGATCAATCCACAAAGGGGAGCAAGCCCAAAGCTTTGTGGAAAGCTTCGAACTTCTCACGAGGAAGCGCCTTTGTGAAAAGATCGGCGAGGTAGTCCTGTGTTGGCACATAGGCCAAGCTGATCTCTCCTGCTGAGAGTCTCTCCCTGACATAGTGATAATGCACCTCAATGTGCTTTGTGCGAGCATGAAAAACTGGGTTTCTCGCAACTGCCAATGCGCTCTGACTGTCAGTGTAGATAGAGGTGGCAAACTCCTGTCCAACACCCAAATCAGCCATAAGCCGTCTGAGCCACACACACTCAACTGTAGCTATGAAAGCTGCCCTGTACTCAGCTTCACAACTAGAAGTGGCCACAGTAGGTTGCTTCTTGCTCAACCAAGATATGCATGAGCTACCGAGCATGAAACAAAAACCACTTGTGGACACTTGTGTCATAGCAACAACCAGCCCAATCTGAGTCCGAAAAGGTATGTAGATCTGGCGGCAACGATCCCCCCTTGGGATAAAACAACCCAAGATGTATGGTGCCACTCAAGTAGCGAAAGATGCGTTTAACTGCCTTCCAATGCTGAGACCCTGGGCTATGCATAAACCTGCTCACCTGTGAGACTGCAAACTGAATGTCCGGCCTCGTAATGCATACATAAATGAGGCAACCAACAGCTGTCTGATAGAGTGTGACATCAAAGTGATCTCCAGCATCATGAAGACTCAACTTCAAACCTGTCTTCATTGGAGTAGCAATAGGCTTGCAGTCTTCAAGGCCAAATCTCCGCAACAATGTCTCAATATACTTTGTTTGACACAAAGCAATACCTCCATCACACTGCTTAAATTGTATCCCCAAATAATGATGCAAATTTCCCAAATCTGACATCTCAAAAGAGGCACTCAAATCAACTCTCATTTGGTCCTGTGAGCAGCATGTCATCGACATAGAGAGCAATGATTAGATGTACATTATCCACACGTTTAACATACAAAGTGCTTTCTGTTGGACTATTCTGAAAACCATGTGCAGTCAAATATGCATGTATCTTTTCATACCAAGCTCGTGGAGCTTGCTTTAAACCATATAAAGTCTTTTTCAACCTGCACACTTTGTTTTCCTGCCCTCTTTGAACAAAACCACGAGGCTACGATACATACACATCCTCATGCAAATCTCCATTCAAGAACGCAGTCTTTATATCCAACTGACGTACATTCCAACCATTATGAGCTGCCAATGCACAAACGCTACGAATGGTAGTCATACGACAAGTGGGAGCAAAGGTCTCATCAAAATCAATGCCCTTTTCTTGAGCATAACCCTTTGCAAGTCTAGCCTTATAGCGATCAACACTGCCATCTGGCTTTCGTTTCAACTTAAAAACCCACTTACATCCAATGACCTTTTTACCAATAGGAAAATCACACAAAGACCATGTACCATTCTTCATTATAGCATCATATTCACTTTGCATTGCAGCCAACCAATTTTTTGATTTTTGTGCCTCATCAAATGAAAGAGGTTCTTCCTCTTCACACATACTAGACACAGCTAAAGCATAACAATCTGATGCATAAGAGGCATGCTGAAAACCTGAACGAGTATGACTAGACATAGGTGCATCAATTTTACTATCACGCAAGGTCTGCACCAGCCATTTAGGCATACCTCTAGCCTGCTCATTTTCAGCCCTATCCTCAGAAATTACATCCTGTAAATCTGCATCAGAAATAGGCTGATCTATGATGTCGTTTGAAATCTGCATAGGTTGAATATTTGCCTCATTAGGACTTATATTTGAATTCCCACCTGTAAACAGAGGCAACAATGTATCAAATACATCCCGTGAGCTCACACCTGTCTCTTTGGTACATGATAACAAAGGCTGCACAGCATCTTCCACAAAAACAACATCTCGACTAATCAAGATACGCTTTGACTGCGGATGATACAATCTATAACCCTTGCTCTCAGCACTATAACCAACAAAAATGCATTTGACAGCCTTATCATCCAATTTCCTGCGTTGTTGCACAGGCACTAAAGCATAGGCCAAGCAACCAAAGACATGCAAGTGACCAATAGAAGGCTTCCTGCCATGCCAAGCTTCGTATGGAGTAATAGACTGCAAGGCCTTAGTGGGACACCTATTGAGTACATATGCAGCACACATGACAGCCTCAAGCCAAAACGCATGTGGCAAAGCTTGGCTCTTGACCATACATCGTGCCATCTCCATAAGTGGCCTGTTTTTCCTCTCAGCAACACCATTTTGCTGAGGGGTATACGGCACTGTACATTGGTGTTTTATCCCACGACTAGCCAGAAATGCATCAAACTCTTTAGACAAGTACTCCCCCCCTCGATCAGAACGGAGGGTGCCCACAGTACAATTGGATACATTTTCAACCATAAGAAAAAACTGTTTGAAGCACAAAAACACTTCGGACTTTGCCTTCAGTGGATATACCCATGCATGCCTTGAGTAATCATCAATGAAAGTCACGAAGTACAAGTGTTTACCAAATGACGGAGTTTGCATAGGCCCACATACATCACTATGTACAAGTTGCAATTTGCAAGTGGTCCACACAGAACCATCCTTTGGAAACGCAGAACGCTGCATTTTGCCCAAAATACAGCCTTCACAAACATGTTTCAATGGTGCCTCAAGAGGGGGCAATGAAGCAACCATATCAAATTTCTGCAAACGCAGCAAACTAGCAAAGTTCAGATGACCAAAACGAGCATGCCATAGGTTTGCATCTGAAACTGCCTTTTCATCAGAAACTGCATTTGTTGAATCTTCCACACACTTGTCATAAGAATTGAGCCTATACAGCCCACGAAACAAGGTGCGAGATGCAATAATCGTATCACCAGAAGTCAAATCATGAACAGTACATCTGTCATCCACAAATTTGACTACAAATCCAAGTCTAGCAAGCGCAGAGACAGACAATAGATTCTTCTTTATCCCTGGTACATACAAAGCATTTGAAAGTGTGAAAGCGCTGCCATTTGCAGCAGTAAGCATAATTTTACCAACGCCCTTCACTGGGTAAGAAGCATTATTGGCACATGTGACAGTATTCCCATTAGAGACAGCCTCAAGACAAGTGAACATATCACGATGCGAGGTAATGTGCTTTGTAGCACCACTGTCAAAATACCATACATTAGAGTCAACAGAAACTGCCAAACATGCATCATGTACAGATGGGTCATACTGGCAATACACGCTAAATGCCCATTCTGTATCCTGCACAACATTTGCAGAATCTGCATTTGTAGAAGCATCCGCTATTGTGGCTGCATTTGACTCTTTCTTCTTTGCCTCTTTAGCCTTTAGCTTATGGCAATTCTTAATGACATGATCATTTGCCTTACAATAGTTGCACCTGGTCTTTTTCTTGCCTTTATCAAGAGCCTTCTCAGACTTATTGTTGCTACCTGTGGAAGGAGAAGAAGTTGCAGACCTACTAATAGGAGAAGAAACAGTGGAAGCGGCTGCCTTACCACTTCTTCTCTGCTGCTGGGCAGCAATAAATGCTTGATCAACTGCACGCTGCTTGACCCTGTTTTTCCTGGATTGCGCTTCTTGCAAGAGTTTGTTGACTAAAGTATCATACTTGACAGCATCAGGTTTGTCCTCATTAAGAAGTCTCCACGTGGAAGCAAAAGTCTGATATGTCTCAAGTAAAGCATCAAGAACAGTCTGCACAAGAGAATGATCAGGAATAATCTCACCTGCAGAAATCAACTGTTCTTTGAGATCTTTAATCTCAGCAAGAAAAACATTCATGTCATCATCTTCTTGCATAATCTTCAATTCTAGCTCTTTACGCAGGTAAGCGATTTTTGCCTCGTTACGACCTGCATACAAACCAGCTAGAATATCCCAAGCCTGTTTTGCTGTTTTAGCTGAACGAATATGTGGGGTGATGTTACGTTTGACGAGAAGTGCAATCAAGGCATGAGCCTGCGCATCTTTACCATCCCAACGAGCTTGTTCAGCAGTGGGTAAAACAGCAGCAACAGTAGAGCTGCTAGAACCTGCAACATCCTCAACAGATCCTACATCCACAGAACCTGGACGTACATCCATACCTTGCACAATGTTCCACACTCCTTTTGCAACCAAAACATGCTGCATCATGTATGCCCAAAGTGGGTAGTTGCTGTCTCCATCCAATTTGTCATCAGCAGATAACATGCGAAATACATCATTGTTGTTATCAGTCATGGCCACTGACTGAAACTGATGCAAAAGCTACCTGTAATGAAGCAAAGACTGAACAGAAAACAACTCGTGTTATGTAGCACAGTCCACAATAGAGTACGTATGCCTGTTTTGCAGAAAACTGCACTGTCGAAATTTCTGTAGAAAATGACGAAAACACCTGTGCAGAACTTGAAATGCAAAAACGGAGCCCGAAACGACCTCAGATGCGATTTCTGAGAACGCTAAGCCCTATGGGCTTATTTGCAGAGTATAGGGACCTACAAGCGCTCGTGAAAGCTCACCTCAATCGGAGAACGTGAGTTGGAGGGTGCTGGCGGCGTAGCCCTGGGAGCCGATGCCTGCTCTAATACCAATTGTTGGAATTAGGGTTGCAGGAAAGCACACAAAGCTTGGAGAAGAAGAAGCAAGAATGCACACAACACAAAGTGTATTAGATTGTGTCAATGTACAAAAGATAAGTTAGCCCTAGAATGATAGGCGTATATACAAGCTGGGGGAAAAAACCTCCTAAAGAGGGAAAAAGTGCCCCGGCGGTCCTAAGTGTGTTCACACACATCACTGCCTATGTATATGGCAACAATTCAAATGTGGTTGATATGATTTTAAAATTCTGGTTGAGAACTGATGAGTTGATTTGGATTCTGATTGAAAAATGATGATTCCTGAATTTTGGTTGAAATGTAATAAGCTAAACAAAACCACAATGAGGATGAATGGGACGAGTCCCTGTGATGATGTTCATAACTGGAATGACGATAATGACTTTAGCAAATCATTATGAGATTAGTAGATTGTGCTGACAAATTGGTACTGTTAACACTTGACCTAGTGGATCAAGTTAAGGGATGACAAATTAAAAATTTGTATAATTGAAATCCCCATGGAGGACTGTTCAGATGAAAATTTTGGTCTAATCTACCATTATTGTGTTAAAGATATGAATGAGATGTTTTGAATGAATTGTTATCCGATAATGAGTTCTATATGAATATCTTTATCCCATGATTCTATGAGGAACTTACCAATCTAAAGAACCCCAGAATCAGTTGAATCCAAAATCGGATTTGAATCATAAATAAAGGGACTTAAAAAGAATTTTTGTATTGATAGGAGCATGGATCGAGGTCGTTGTGTGTTTTTGAGAAAACCCCAAACTCAACTTGTACATGTGTACATGAGTGATGTTCCGTATTGTGGTAAAGTCATGGGAGCACTTATTGACTCAGTGTGGGCGTCATGGATGTGTGGTTATATGTGGCAATCAAGCTTTAGGCTTTGATGGAAGTGTATATGCAAGGAAAATGATGAAATCTTGGAAGCATAGACTTGTCCGGAGCGTGGTCTACTTGAGATGGTGTCATTCATTCGGTTGCTCTGTATGTGTGCGTGTCCCAAAAAAATGGGAACTTGTAAATTGTATTCAAAAATGTGCAAGTGCATGGGGGCAATTAATTGTTGGGGGGGCCAATATAATATGTGTATGAGGGGTGAAAGTGTCCAAGATTAAAAGGAGATTCGAGAAGGGTGATGTGGCTACATGTGTGCATGGCAGTGAAGGAGATGGCGCAAAGAGATTCGAGCAGGGATGCCAATTTGGGCCAGCAGGTGTGGCGGGTTTTTCCAGAACGAGTGTTGACCCTGCAGGGAAATAGTGAAGGAGAGATAGAGAACGTGGACTGCAAAGAAGTAGAGGAGGATAGAGGGTGGCGTCAACTGCAGCGAAGCTGAGGAGAGTCCGTGGCATCAACTGCAGAGAAGCAGGGAAGAGTTTTTTTGGGTGTTGTTTTTGTATTATTGCTACCTTTGAGCACAGAGCTTGTTGTGTTGTTGAGAGGCACAGTTGGTAGCGAGCAGAGCAGTTCACTGAGGCTGCTGGCAATGCCAGTGAGAGTTGTTTCATTGGTTTGCTGCCCCTCGATGCCGCAAAGGAGAGATAGGCTTTCTTGTTGAGTCTGCCTCTGAGCACAGAGTGTGATGGTATTGCTTCATTGGGTTGCTGCTGCTACTGCAAAGGAGAGAGGTGGTCGTTCTTGTTTGTATTATTGCCTCTGAGTGCGCTGAATATGTGTGTGTGTGTGTTGTTGGTATTTGCTGTGGCTGGTGTCTGAGCCCAGCTCATGGGATGGGGTGATGATGTTCTGAGAAGAGGTGAGAGGGATTAATCATCATGTTTGTGGGCAGCTTGTAGCCAAAGGGTGTATTGTCTTTTACAAGTATTGCTGCTGCTGATGGCAAGAAGTTGTGTTGTTTTGTTGGGCTACTGCTCTCAGCATATATGTTGCCAAGAGGGATGGTTGTGTGAGTATATATCTTGTGTGTGTTGATTGAAGCTATATGGAAGTGTTGACTGGGAATTCAAAGATGAATGATACTTGGTCATGGTTGCTGTTGATGTTCAGGGAGCTGGGCGTGGACAGAAGCATGCACGTCAGGGGAGCAAGATGCTAGTCATGAGATCAGAGACCGTGGATTATTAAGAGTGGGCTGATTGTGAATGGGTGTTAGATGAAGATGGTTCTGAGGATGTAATGGGTTTCCAACTCTGTAAAGACGAAGACCTGTATTGGAATAAAGTTTTGTACATGCTCTTGGGTCTGGTGTTTTGGGTGTGTTTATATCAATGTGTGGAAGTGGACACTCTATAAAGGCATATACAGCTATACCACTTCCGTGTCATCACTTTTTGGCGCCTCCATAGAGGAAGAAATTTCCTTTTGTTTGTGAAAGAAGACAAGGAGGGTTTGTGTGAAGAAAGATTTGGGAAATGGCTCAAGATTTTCCGGAGTATTGGGGATTGCCACAGGAGAGTGCAATCAAGTTTCTGGAGAAGATGGAGTTTACAGCTTTGATGAAAGACAGGGCAACCCCAGAGATCCTCTCTCAAATTTTGACTTATTGCTTACAGGGTGATGCAAAAGCATGGCTACAGATGTTTGTGACTACACACAGGAATGCTCATCAATAGGATCCTGAGTACCGTGTAGCTAGAGCTGCATTTTTAGCACAGTTTGCCCGTGTAAGAAGTCCGAATGATGTGTGGAAAGAGTTGTGTAAAATTCAGCAAAAGGATGAACAGGATGTGGATCAGTATTTGATTGAGTTTGGTAGACTGTGGAGTCTATGGTGTGAGGCTTTGATTCCTGAAGTACCCCCACAGATGATAAAGAGAGACCGGTTTGTGGCTGGTCTGGAGCCAACCCTCCGTCTGAAGGTGGAGCTGAAAGATCTGGATAGCTTTGAGGAGGCTGTCAGAGTTGCTCGTGAGAAGGAGTGGAAGGTGAAGCGTCTGAGGTAGTTGGAAATACAGGAAGAGCCGAACAAGTTTGTGAAGATGCCAGAGATTGAAAGTATGCATCCTGGAAGAGAAGCTGCTGTTATTCCTGAACAGGAGGATACTTTGAAGAGAGACATTCATGAAGAAGTGGAGCTCATGAAGTCTTTAAGCTTGAATTGGATAGAGTCTGCAGGAAGAGGAAGAGGCATAGGTGTTATGGGAAGGAAGACTGATGCATCATCTGGTTCCTCTGAAGGAAATTCAGCAGATATTGGAAGAGGGAGAGGGTATCCAAGTGATGTGTGCAATGCTGGAATTGTGGTGAGTGGGGTCATATCAGTCCACAATGTGAGAAACTAACCAAAGCTAATGGTGGTATGTATCAATTATCTATAGGAATGAATGATAGGGTGATTGACCCTAGTATGCAGATGAGGGATGCAATTGAGCCCAATGTTCATGAAGTCCATAAGGTCACATTTGCAGAGCAGGATGTGGGACAGATTAACCTGTTGGAAATGGAGAAGGGTAAGGTTTTTGGAATCAGCCCTAAAGAGTTTTCAGAAGATGAGGAGGAGGAGGATGGAGGTATTGATAATGTGCAGCCAGTTATGATTCAGCCTATAATTAGGGAAGTGATGAAGACTCCAGTGCGCTATCTACCATGTGAACAGTTTACTAATTTTTCCTTGCATGTTATCAGGGATGAGGATAAGGGTTCTTGTATGTATGTTTGTCATGATTCTAATGTGGAAGAGGCTGCTGGTCATACTATTAAACAGGCTGAAACTGATTATGAGCTTGTTGATTGTACTTTTGACTCTTGGTAGAGAAATCCTGATATGTTGTTTAAGAAGATTATTGATGATGCTGCAGATTGTGAAAGTGATGCTAACGCTGAGGAACCTAATGTGTTTGAGTATGGAGATGACTTGAATGATCTCTTTGATTCAGAAATGAGTAATGACTTGCATATGCCTGTACTTCAGCCAGTCAAGGTAGAATGTGATGATCAAAATGTTACTAATGAAGAACATATTGATGATGAAGAACATATTGATGATCCGGGTGATGAGTTGGATGAAGAACATATTGATGATCCGGGTGATGAGTTGGATATTGCAGCTTGTGAGAATTTGGATGATGAGTTGAACTGTATTCTTGATAATGCATTGGATGATCTGTTGGAATTGGATTCCTTGGAGAAGATAACAAATACTTGCATACCAGTTGTGCAGGAAGGGAGTGATGGTGTGACTGATGATGAGTTAGATGCTATTTAGGATGATGACGTGATAGATTTTGCGTGTGCGGTTGCTGATCAAAGGTGTGTGTTTCTTGTCATGCCCAAGAGGATGAGTCGGTTGTCAGTAGTGAGAATGCATGTGAGGCTATTGTTGTTGGTCAAGGGGACCAAGATGCTTTGCCTGGCAGTTTAGGAAGCTTAGAATTGGTAGAGATGCCTGTGCAAGATGTGGAGAATCTTGAAGGATCACCAATGGTCTTGAAGCTGGAGAAACTACAGGGAAGTGGCAATGATGAGTCTACAGTGCATAAAGCTGCTATGTTTGATGTTGATGGGCTGAAGGGAAATGAGTTTATGGTGGATACACCTCATGTTGATGCTCAACATATGGATGAGTGGTTTGGCTATAGTCTTAGTTTGGCAGTTTGTCCAGAGGAAGAGTTGGAAACCAATGATGTAGGTTGCAAATTGGATGACCATGAGATGAAAGTTGGTGATCAGATGTTTGTTAATTCAGTATATGATTATGAGTGGGATTTAGATGTGTTAGAGAGGAGTAGAGGTGAGGAATGGTTGTTTCCATCACAAGATTATGTGAGCTAGTATGGAGGAGGAAATGCAATAGTGTATATTGATGATGTCATATATAAAGAACCCAGGGGGTTGCTGAAAATGGAAGATCATGACAGGGTGTATCAATGGTTATTTGACAGAGGAAAATGCTTGAAGAATTGGAAGGTGTGTGCACCGAGATTTTTGTTTGATCCAGGAGGATAAATAGTCTCTGTTTGTACAACTGCTGGACATGAATGTCTCAGCAGAAATAGGGGGTTGCTAAATATGTGTGAAGATTTTTGAAAACCCCAAACTCAACTTGTACATGTGTACATGAGTGATGTTTCTCATATTGTGGTAAAGTCATGGGAGCACTTATTGACTCAGTGTGGGCGTCATGGATGTGTGGTTATATGTGGCAATCAAGCTTTAGGCTTTGATGGAAGTGTATATGCAAGGAAAATGATGAAATCTTGGAAGCACAGACTTGTCCAGAGCGTGGTCTGCTTGAGATGGTGTCAGTCATTCGGTTGCTCTGTATGTGTGCGTGTCCCAAAAAAAAATGAAAATGGGCACTTGTAAATTGTATTCAAAAATGTGCAAGTGCATGGGGGCAATTAATTGTTGGGGGGGCCAATATAATATGTGTATGAGGGGTGAAAGTGTCCAAGATTAAAAGGAGATTCGAGAAGGGTGATGTGGCTACATGTGTGCATGGCAGTGAAGGAGATGGCGCAAAGAGATTCGAGCAGGGAGGATGCCAATTTGGGCCAGGTGTGGCGGATTTTTCCAAAACGAGGGTTGACTGCAGGGAAATAGTGAAGGAGAGATAGAGAACGTGGACTGCAAAGAAGTAGAGGAGGATAGAGGGTGGCATCAACTGCAGCGAAGCCGAGGAGAGTCCGTGGCATCAACTGCAGAGAAGCAGGGAAGAGTTTTTTTGGGTGTTGTTTTTGTATTATTGTCGTAGCTGCAGAGGAGATAGGTGTGTTTCTTGTCTGTATTGCTGCCTTTGAGCACAGAGCTTGTTGTGTTGTTGAGAGGCACAGTTGGTAGCGAGCAGAGCAGTTCACTGAGGCTGGCAATGCCAGTGAGAGTTGTTTCATTGGTTTGCTGCCCCTCGATGCCGCAAAGGAGAGATAGGCTTTCTTGTTGAGTTTCTACCTCTGAGCACAGAGTGTGATGGTACTGCTTCATTGGGTTGCTGCTGCTACTGCAAAAGGAGAGAGGTGGTCGTTCTTGTTTGTATTATTGCCTCTGAGTGCAGAATATGTGTGTGTGTGTTGTTGGTATTTGCTGTCGGCTGGTGTTGTCTGAGCCCAGCTCATGGGATGGGGCATGATGTTCTGAGAAGAGTGAGAGAGGGATTAATCATCATGTTTGTGGGCAGCTTGTAGCCAAAGGGTGTATTGTCTTTTACTAGTATTGCTGCTGGTGATGGCGAGTAGTTGTGTTGTTTTGTTGGGCTACTGCTCTACGCATATATGTTGCCAAGATGAATGAGGGATGGATGTGTGAGTATATATCTTGTGTGTGTTGATTGAAGCTATATGGAAGTGTTGACTGGGAATTCAAAGATGAATGATACTTGGTCATGGTTGTGTGTTGGTATCTTGATTGCTGTAGATGAAGATGGTTCTGAGGATGTAATGGATGTCCAACTCTGTAAAGACGAAGACCTGTATTGGAATAAAGTTTTGTACATGCTCTTGGGTCTGGTGTTTTGGGTGTGTTTGTATCAGTGTGGAGAAGTGTGACACTCTATAAAGGCATATACAGCTATACCGCTTCCGTGTCATCATCGTCATGGTATAAATGATGACCCCCAACTCGACGAGGAAGAGCTCGACTTGGATGTTCATAAAACTCTTCATAGATCGTAGCCTAGACCTTTCAAGGGTGAAGGGGAAAACTTGGGTGAGGCTGTGGAAAAGTGGATCGAAGCAATGGAAGAGTACTTCGATGTCACCGGGTACAATGAGAAGAGCAAAATGGCTCTTGCAAGACTGAAGATAGTAGAAACAGCTAGAGTGGTGGCATGGAGAAACCACTGCGAGACAAACCGTCTAGATCGGAATACCTAGACATGGAATGATCTCCAAAATTACCTAAGGACGAGGTTCTATCCTCCCGGCTTTTTGGAAACAAAGATGAATGAATTCTTAGAGTTAACCCAGGGGAGCAGAACTATTGAATTATATCACCAAGCGTTCGCTCTCCTCCTAACATTCTTGCCACCGCTGGATGAAGAACAGCTGATCGCTAGGTTCATTCGGGAACTGAATGAACCTTTGAATATTCTGGTGAAGAATGCCAAGCCAATTTCCATGGCTAAAGCAGTGCGGATGGCGAAGGATTTCACCAAGGCCTTTGATGCCAAAGTCCCGCCGAAGCTAGCAGCATCACCTTTCAAAAGGTTTTTAATTCTTGAAGGCGATTCCAACCTTCCGCCGGGTCAAGCCCAGGATATGGGAAGTTCTAGAATGGAATCTATGTCCTTTTCCCGAAACTCAAGGATTTGGACATAAGAGTATCGATTGCTCAACACCTTTTGGATCAAGGTTTTCGGGGTAGGGAAATCAAGGATCAAGATTCCAGACTCTAGCTCCTTCCTTCCAGAGTAATCAGGTTTCTTTCCGCTAAAATCAAGAAAATCCCAGAGGTAGACCCTCTAACTAACCCGCAGTCTCAATCCAAAGTAATGCAAGACCTCCGCCTCAAAATAGGGGAAGGCAAAGAGAGATATTTCCAAATCGGCCGTCCACTTCCAAGGCAGTAACGCAAGAAGTAACTGAAGAAGAAGAAGAAGATGAAAGAGATCATACTCCACCTGCGAGATGAGGACATCTCGTCTTTTTCAAGTGGGAGAGAATGTAAGATTTCTCTCCAGCCCCTTAAGATGTCCAGTTTCTTCCCCTGTAATCAATCCCCCTTTTTAGAATAATAAAAGATCTTGTTTCTACTTGTTTTGGCCTAGAGAGAGAAAATGTTCTAGAGAGAGGTAACTCAGTTTTTAGATATCTTTGGATGGAAAAATATCCTTTCTTATTAAACTAAATTCTCCCGAAATAGAAGTTTAAAAAGAATTTCCTAAGGTGCATTAGAAATAAATTATAATCTGCTCAAAAGGCCTTAGCCTAAGGGTCCAGTTTTTTTGAAAATTTTGGATTAAGGTTCAGAGGGACCAATTAGAGTAATCCAAATGTAGGGAGGAGATAAATTGAAGAAATAAAGAAAAACCCCCCAAAAAATGAGTAATACTCACATAAGATGAAGAGTGGACTAAGGACCAAGGAAAATAGTTAAAAATTTGATTTTTGACACCTCAAAATGGGGATTCCCCCTCATGAAGGAGGGACCTTTTTTCTCATCAATGCTTTCCATTATAAATCAATAAAATGAGATATTTCATCTCTCCTCTCTCCTAATTCAAGTCTAGTTTCAAAAAGTAAGCTAAACTGGCCCAAAAATAGTCAAAAATTGACCAAACTGATCTAGAAAATTCTAGAATCAGTTTGCTTGGTTTGAGGCTCACTTTTTCCTATAAATAGAAGCCTCCCCCTTTGTAAAAGCTTAATAGTGTTTATGCACTGTTACTCTACTCCTCCCCAGAGCCAAAAACATTTAATTCACTTGATAATTCACTTGTTTTTTACTAATTCCTCTACAAAGAATTAGTGGCCACTCTTGATCCAAACAAGAGTAGAACCCTCAATCCCTCAAGACAAAGGAAAGCTCACAAAACTCCATGTAAGTTATTAATTCTACTTTTTTATAATTCTAATCTATGGTTTTCTGAATTCTTTGCTTTTCAATGTGATTATGGATTATAAGCCTTGATGAAAAGGCTTCCCCCTTCTCTTCATTAAGAATTTCAGCCTTTCTTTATCCTAAAATGAGTAATAAATAAATTGAGTTAAACTTTTCCTATTGATTACTCTTTAGAAGTGAAAAATTGATTAGATTAGAGTGCTTTATTTCATCTTGGGATAAATTTTAAAGTAAATTTAGAATGTAAAAATTCATAAATGGTCAGCCATACAAAGGAGATTATGGCAAAATTTTCTTAAATTTTGTGGAAATAAGTTTTATCTTTATGCCATTCAAAAAGAATAATCCCCACCGTTTGTGCATTCTAAAAGAAATTCTTTTTATTTTAAAAGTGTTATTCCTATTTTATGCATAAATAGATGTATAAAAGGATTTTCTTTTATTATAAAAGTGTTATTTTTATTAGATTCAATTTCTATGCATAGAAAGATGTATATTGGATATTTTTTATTACAAAAGTGTTATTTTCATTAGATTCAATTTCTATGCATAGAAAGATGCATATTGCATATTTTTTTATTATAAAAGTGTTATTTTCATTAGATTCAATTTCTATGCATAGAAAGATGCATATTGGATATTTTTTAATTATAAAAGTGTTATTTTCATTAGATTCAATTTCTATGCAAAGAAAGATGCGTATTGGATATTTTTTTATTATAAAAGTGTTATTTTCATTAGATTCAAATTCTATGCATAGAAAGATGCGTATTGGATATTTTTTTATTATAAAAGTGTTATTTTCATTAGTTTCAATTTCTTTGCATAGAAAGATGCATATTGGATTTTTTTTAAATTATAAAAATGTTATTTTTATTAGATTCAATTTCTATGCATAGAAAGATGCATATTGGAAAATTTTTTATTATAAAAGTGTTATTTTCATTGGATTTAAATTCTATGCATAGAAAGATGCATATTGGAAATCTTTTTATTTTAAAAGTGTTATTCCTATTAAATTGATTTTATGCATAAATAGATGCGTAAAGAATTTTTATATCAAAATTAGATTCTCTTTAATTCTATGTTTAATTTCCATGAATATTTGATAAATGAATAAGTAAATACTCTGAGAGGGAAAATTCTATCGTTTCATATTCACTCGGTTTGTAAAGAGAAAATTCAGGAAATCTATCGAAGTCGAAATATTTAGATAAATGATTAATTTATTCCTCATCGGAATTCGTGATTAATTTAGAAATTAGTTAAGTGAATATTCAACGAATGAAATTCAGTAAATTAGTAATTGAAATATCACCCCCTTTTGAGAAAGATAATTCAGGAAGAAAAAGAGATGTGAGGTAAATAGAAGTGATGAGATGTGTGATGTGAATCAGATAGATGTGAATGAAGGGATGAATAGATGTGATGTGAATAGAGGTGATGAGATGTGATGAGATGTGTGATGTGAATCAGATAGATGTGAATGAAGGGATGGATAGATGTGATGAGAATAGAGGTGATGAGATGTGAGGTGAATAAGTTGGGTAGGGAGAAAGCCCCAGGCTAGGATGGTCTGACTATGGAGTTCTTTAAAGCCCCAGGGGCTAGGATGGTTTGACTGTGGAGTTCTTTATTTCCTTCTGGCCTTCTTTGAAGGATATAGTCTAGAAGCTCGTAACAAGGCCTTTAACTTTGGCACTCTAGATAAGTACTTCAAAGAAGGGTTAGTGAAGTTGATGCCTAAACAAATTGCCTATAGTAGTTTTGGGCATTGGAGACCAATCATCCTGTTAACTGTTATCTATAAAATCCTTGCCAAGGTTATTGCCATTAGGATCACTCATGTATTGCAAGAGGTTATCTTTAGAAGGAAACATGGGTTTATTATGAGATAATATATTTGCAACTATAGAAGGAAACATGGGTTTATTAAAGGCAGCTCAATTTATGAGATAATATATTTGCAACTATGCTGGGAAGATACAATGTCGTAAAAATTCATCAGAAATGTGTCATGCTACTTGAGTTGATATGGAAATATCCTATGATAGAGTTCATTGGTCTTTTGTGGCAAGAGTAATGGAAAAACTTGGGTTTGGAACCAAAATGGCTACTTGTATTTACACTCTTACTTAGGGAAGTTAGTCTAATGTCTTATATGGTAGAGTGATTGGAGGATTTGCTATTAATAGGTCTGTGAGAGACAAGGCTTCTCTCCTGCCCCCCTTTTTTTTGCTATTGCTTCTCATACTTTGATAGTAGACTTAGAAGATGCCTGCTTAAAAGGGAGAGTGATTGGACTGAGGATTAGAACTACTGATCAACTAGTAATTCAATGCTTTGTTGATGACTCATTACTTTTCGTGAAGGCTGATAATGACAATATGAGACATGCTTTAATCATCATACAAGAATTTGCAAAGGCTTCTGGATCTAGGTGCAATATTTAGAAATCCAAAATTATAAGCCTCTTTGTGAAGAGAATGACTTTTATTTGGAAAGATGAGGGTTTGAGGTTGTTAGAAAAGGGCAGATTGTTAGGCACCGGGGAGTCCCATTTGGGGTTGATGTCACAAATAAACAACTGGTGGATTGGGCCTTAGACAGATTCATTGGGAAGTTAAAGAAATGGGAGGGGGTCATAATTCCTTTTCATAATAGAATAGCTTAATGCAACACTGTGTTGAATGCCTATATAATGTTCTTGTGCCCTGTGTTAGAATTTGGAAAAGGCCACTAGAAGAAAATATTGGGTCCTATAAAAGATTTTTTATGGAGAAATGGCAAAGTTACTAGGAAAGTTCCAACTTGGTTGGCTTGGGATAAGTTGTATGTACCTAAGAGTGAATGTATTCTGCATTTACCTACTCAAACTTTAGCAAGGATTGCCCTGCTCTTTCCCAAATGCCTACTCCAAGAAGAAATATGGACAGTGATGGTACAAGAATTAGTGGAGGCTTCCTTGGTTTAATCAAAAGGAAATTGGCAGGGATTGGGGTGGAAGGACAAATTGTTCTCCTATGCCCCCTTGAAAGTGATAGGTTCCCCTTTATGCAAGAGGTTGTGTAACAAATGGAAGGAAGCTTTGAGTTTAATGAATTGGGATGGGGGATGTAGGGTGTCAGGGAATTCAATGCTCATCTTGGGCTTATGGTGGTCTCATAAATTCAAACCACCACTAGGCCTTCTAGATACTTATTAAACAAGGAAACTAAATAATAGAGGGTTAAGGAGGCTGGCAGACTGCTGGGGCTGGACAACTGTGGGGTGGAAAGAACTTCATGAACTTCATCAACAAGGAAACTAAATAATAGAGGGTTAAGGAGGAAAAGGGACCTAATGAGACAAGTGTTGATGCATATTCAAGTGGGGTGGTTCTCTACTTGATGAGTCTTGTTAAATTAAAGACCAGTCTTGGGTCAATGGGGCTAAACTGGTAAAAGGTACAACTAAGGATCTGTATATAGAAGTAAGGAAAGGGGAAATGAATGTGGAATATTGCAATAAAATTTGGAAGGTAAGGTGGAGCCCTGGCTACTGGAAAAAGAGATGGAAAGAGCTTTGGGAGTGTCATATTCTTGTTAAATTTTAGGTGTTCCTATGGAGAATATGTATGTGGTCCTTGCCTAATGGGGTATGTAGAAAAACTTTACTAGTGGATACTGCCCTAGATGTAAAACTGCTTTGGAGGATGCTAAGCATGCTTTCTAGAACTATCCAGCTATCAAAGGAGCATGGGGCAAAATTTCCAAGTGGGTTGAGCATGGCATGGGGATTCAGAATCAGTGAGGGGACTGGCCCCTGGTAAAAATGGTCCTCTAATGGGGAGGTTGTGGGTTGTTGGCTATGGGAAGTCTGGATCACTAGGAATTGTGTTTTAGAATGCTTTGTCTTTTGGATTAGATGTGATAGAATTGATGCATAAGTGTGTGTACATGTGATGGTATGTGGTCTGTGTGTGAACAGCTGGATAAAGATGTAATGGGTTAGATAATACAAAGGCTATAGAATGGCATCACTTGATTTCTGTATCTGCTTGGGGTTGCTCATGCATACTGGGGAAACATAACATATGATTGATATGCAGGTTTGTTTGGATGTGAAGCCTAAATAGGTTAAATTTGGCCCCTAAAATCAGGACATGGTATCTTAAGATGAAACAGGTGGATCACACATTTGTGGTCTTCATAGAGAATCCTATGGGGACAAGGCCTACAGTCAGAATTGGGTCCAAGAAAGGGGATGTATTGGAGAAGAAAACTCCTAGAGGGTGTACTACTGAAGCCACAATGGAAGCTTGCATCTAGTTGGGTTACCATATTTCTTGGGGATAATCCTCTTTTGTAACATAGGAAGATAGATGGAACTTGTTATGTAAATTGGCAATGCTGGCAAGTAAAAGGTACTGATTGGGGGGTGTATGGTCAAGGTCTTCTCAAGAGACTATGCATGGGTGGGATCAAATATTTGTGGTGGTTGATCAACTTACCAAATCAGTCCATTTCATTACTTCCAAGGTCACATATGGAGCATCTCAAATTGCTAAAAAAATCATGGATAATATATTCAAGTTACATTGGTTACCACTCAATATAGTGTGTGATAGAGCCACCAAGTTCATGGGGACTTTTTTGAGATATTTGTATGAGAACATGGGCACACAAATTACTGCAACTAGCCTATCATCCTCAAACAGATGGGCAAATGGAATGTAGCAAAAGTTAGCTTGAGGTATACTTAACACATTATTGTCATGATATACAAGCTTCATGGGATGAATGGTTACATCTTACTGAATTTTTTCATAGTTCAAGCAAGCATTTAAGCATTGAGATGTCTCCCTTTAAGGCTCTTTATGGGTATCAAGTGCATGTGCCTTCAATACCTTTCAAGAAGACAAGGTAGCCAACCTCGGAGAATTCATTTTCCATAGAAAGGGGACATCACCTACGTGTATGAAACTCATAAAAATACCCTATTTAAGTTTCTCTAAAAAATAAAATATAGCCATTTCTAAGCATATGAGTCCCAATTACGAAATTCAAGTACCTCCTATTTCAGGTTTAAAATCATATAGCAGATATTAATATTATACATGTGACAAGTTGCAGCCCATGTAAGTAGCACGGATGTAAGTGCTAGAAGCACAAAGACCTACATGTACTCTCCAAACATTATTCCATGTGTGGTTAGCTTAAAATATTAGTAAACCAATCAAGTTTTCAAATCACAAACTACACCACTAGATCACATATTGTAAACTACAAGAAGAAACGAAATCCCTACTTTCATTCTCCCTTGCTTACTTGCCCCCCCCACCACCACCACCATAAATCCCTAACTTATAAGCTTAAGTCCCCCCTTCCAAAAAAAAACCCCTCCCTTACACTTAAGTTATACCATAAGATATGGCTTGTGAATCCCCAGGTAGTCAACCCATTGGCTAAATAAGAGTTGGAGAGAATGAGTAAACTTCTTGAACTATGTAAGAGTAGGGTCAGCACATAAAGGAGTGTGTTTTCTTTGCACAGGTTGAATTCTTTTGAATCATCAAGTAGTGAGGAATCCATGGAAAATCCTCTTAATGAGAAAGTGGTAGGGGAGAAGGACAGTTCTTCTCGAACACTGTCTGGAGTGTTCATGGGCTTAGCCCAAGAAATCTTAGGATATGGACAGGAGCCTGCAAGAGAGTCTCTACAGGTTACCAAGAGACAAGCATCAAGCTTGGACCAAGAAGTGAGCATGGAAAGACTTGGAAGTATAGAATAGTAACTAAGGAAGGAACTATCACCAGGGATGAGAAACCCTTAATGTGCAGTATAGTATACTCCAAGAATACAAAGGGATCCTATGAGTGCCCAAAGAATAGGGGAAATACACTTTCCTACCTCTCGAGAGAACTGGTGATTGAGGATAGAATGAGAGGCTTCTTATTCAACTTAAAAGACTTGAATAAGAAAATACCAACTTAGATCTCCATAGGGTAGTAACAGGCTGAGAGATGTGCTTTTGATATGGTGATATGTGGAGAAGATTCTTCTAATCTTAGGGGATTGAGGCATGAAGAGAACTTGGTCACACAAGGTAGTAATAAAGTAGTTTAACTGGAAATGGAAGAGGGCATGCCACCTCTAGAACCTCTTTTAAAGGAGCCTCGAGAGATGACCTAGCCGGTCTCGCCAGCATCTCTTTTAGATAATGAGGAATAGTCACAAGGAGAGTTGGAGAAAACTTACACCAAGGCTAAAGTAGATTTAATGTTAAGAATCTCAAAGCTCCAAGAATATTTGAGAGGATTTTTGCAAGAAGGGATCCTGGGAAGTGTAGTCTTCAATAATGGTGTAAACATGAATGCAAAAACTATCCCAATACCACTTGACCCAAGGGAACATATAAATCAACCTATTGGAGCCACAAGAGGACGAGGCAAGGGAGGGATAGATAGGATAGCCATACAAGGCACCACCAAGGAAACCAATGAGAGTAGCCCCTCATATGGGGGTCACAACACCTGTAGATCTATTAAGGATGGCCAAAGAATTAGAAAGAGGGGTTGCTAGGGAGTTAGGTACTGCACTGGCACCATAAAGAGCAACACCAATCAAGCCCAATCATGTGGAAAGATTAATGTCAAACTTTATAGGTGATGGCAATGCCGTACAACACCTAGAGATATTCAAATTGGTGTGCAAGACTTGTGGATTGATTAGTGACTAGTTTCCCTGACACTAGAAGCAAAGGCACGTCAATGGTATCGATCGCTTAAGCCGGATGATAGAATTACTTTTGCACTAGAAGGGAAGGCACATTAATGATATTGATCGCTTAAGCCAGATGATAGTGTAAGATTCCTCCCCAGCCTCTCAAGATGTCCAGCATCTTCCCCTGTAATCGAATCCCTCTTCAAAAATATAAAAGATCTTGTTTCTACCAGTTTTGGCCTAGAGAGAGAAAATCTTCTAGAGAGTGGTAATTCAATTTTTAAATATTTTTGGATAGAAAAATATCTCATCTTATTAAAATAAGTTTCCCTGAAACAGAAGTTTAAAAGATATTTTTATATTAAAAGTGTTACTTTCAACATAAATGATTTTTATGCATGAAAGATATTTTTTTATATTAAAAGTGTGATTTTCATCATAAATGATTTTTATGATGATAAAAGTGTGACTTTCATCAGAATTGGATTTTATGCATAATTAGATGCATATAGAATCTTTATAATGAAATAAGGGTTCTCTTTAATCCTCTGTTAATTTTCGTAAAATTTAGAAAAATGAATAAGTAGATAATATGTGAGAGAAAATTCTACCGTTTCAAGATGGTAATGAGAAAATTCAATTAAACTATCGAAGTCAGAGATCGAGATAAATGATTATTTTATTCCTCATAAGAAATTCATGTTTTATAAATCTGTAAGCAAATATTCGTCGAACGAAATTTAGAAAAAGAGAAATTGAAATAGTACCTTTTGAGAAAGATAGTTTAGGAAGAACCTTTCCAGACCCAAACTCTGATTCAGACTATTGACCAAGACCTAATTCCTTCGTCAATTTCAATCAATGACGATGTGCCTAGTTCAGGAAAAATGTACTCAAATCCCCACCGAATCTGAAACTAAGTTATGATTTTTGATTTTGATCTGAGGATCAAGTTAACAGAATTCGAGGAACTCTGTTTGGAATTCAGACCTGGATCTAGAAGTATTGGGATACGAATTTAAGATTATTCATGGTTTTCAAACAAAATCAAAACTGAAAACTTGCATAGAAACCCTATTTTCTTAAAGGACTGTCTTACGCGAGAATGCTGGAGGGAGCATTTGGCATAGATGTTTATCTAAGGGAAGTTCGGTTGCAACAGCTGGCGGGGAGTGTTCGAGGGACAGCTCACGCGGCAAAAACCTGCCCAGGTCTTGACCAGCCTGGGTATGGTGAAAAATGGTGTGCTTCCGGTACGATGGGCGAGGACCGACGAAGTAGTCTCCCTGAGTGAAGTACCAGGACACCTAAGGAGGATCCTGGAGGGTTCTGACCATAGTCCACAAAAGTTCATCCAAAAGTCATCTTTTGTGTTCAAATTGTGCCAAAAGGTGTCCCAGATATGGGTGTATGTCGGGCATTTTGGGGGCCTATTGGGCTGCAAAATCAGCTCTAAATTAGCCCCTAAATCTCCCCTAAAATGTTACTAAATTTAGGACTAATGATAAGGATATCCATGTCCACAGGTGTGCATGTGATGTCCCCTCTTGCTAAACTTGATGACGCGTTGGAAACCTGCCATCCTTCCCCCTTAGACTACTGACTTTAACTTTGACTTTGATTGACTTTAACTATGATTGACTTTGACTTTGATTGACTTTAACTATGACTTTGACTTTGACTTTAACTTTGACTTTGATTGACTTTAACTTTGGCTTTGATTGACTTTAACTTTGACTTTGATTGACTTTGATTGACTTTAACTTTGACTTTGATTGACTTTAACTATGATTGACTTTGACTTTGATTGACTTTAACTATGATTGACTTTAACTTTGATTGACTTTAACTTTGATTGACTTTAACTATGACTGCTTGAACACCTTGCCACTTCTTAGATTCCACTCCAAGTCTGGTTGAAGAACTGTGCATCTGTACCACATTGTCCCCATACCTTACACAATTGTGGTCTCCTACTACTGAGAATGATCATGCCTATTGCTTTGCCGCCTCAAGAAGCGGTTTGAGAGTTAATCGGTGTCCTCCTTTGAGCAAGTGGGGAGTTTGATCTTTCAATGCAATACATGGCTTGAAATTAGCTTTACAATTGGTGTCCTTAGCATCTTCTCAAACCATCCCCAAGAGAACCACTAGGGAAGGTAGAGATATGGGTGTTAAAGTGCATCAAAGGTACCATTCATTGGGTATGGCATCGCATATCATGCAATTCCTTGGTGGCTGGATTTTGTAACTCAGAGTGGACAGGAGTTTCTGGTTACTGTTTTCTTATTGGGTCTTGAATTACATCCTAGATCAACAAGAAGCAACTTTTCAATATCCTATTCGGAATAGATCCTTTTTGTGGATTCACTCTCGAGGAGGTGACTGATTGATTCGCTTATCCCAATCATTCAGTACACCGGAGTGAAGTGGGGAGCAACCTACATTGGCACTTTCTTCTACAAAGAGGCAGCATGCTTTGCTTCATGTAAAGCATTCTGGTTGAGAAAGATCTTCGGAGGCATGGGTGTTGCTCTTTGTGACAATCAAAGTTGTAGAGTGATTGTCAAGAACCTGGTGTTTCATGTTTGCACGAAGCACATTGACATACAATATCATTATGTGCATGAGCTTATCATGGATGGAGAGGCAGAGCTTCAAATGATAGAGAATTTAAAAAACACCCTATGTATCATGTGCGTTCAAGGGGTATTTAAAAAACCCCTTACCTACAAATTTTTTATGAATAAAATGACCCCTTTTTCTTTATGGAATTATGGGTTTTTCTTCAAAATTGATTAAAACAACCCCTTCTGTAAATGTACTTCTATAAATTTACCTTAAATATTTGAATTAAAAAATCCCTTCATTTGAACTCACGTGGTATACTTACATATTTTTAGGTGAACCCCCCCCCCCCCCCCCCCCCCCCCCCCCGAGGTAGTTCACCTCACAGGTGGATATTAAGGAGGGGTGTTAGAAAAACATTTTCTCAATACTTCATTCTCTTTTTGTTACTGGTGACGGATGTGCTCTATTTTGTAAGGCCTCTATATATGAGGAGTAGTCATTGTGCTGAGCACCCAGGCACTTGGCAGTTCCTAGTTTAGACACATTGGATGGTGACTATATGGCCAAATGTTTCAGATGGTTAGGAGATGGCTTATCTAGACTTAGCTCTCTATCAAGTAGGATGCATGATTGTGTAAACTATGTGATCGTATATTAGTGAGTGTTAGATAGCAAATCGAGGACACACTATTCTCGGGTTGCAGGCCCGTTTGTGGGTCTAGATGGTCTCTAATGGGCGTCGGGAAACGGTCACAAGCCCTCCACCTATTGCAAAATGACACGTGGTAATCCTAATTAAGCTGGCTATGATAGGACCGATAGCTGAGTCATAAATACTATTTCTTCCCCTTTTTTGTGCATTCTTTTTTGCAAACTCCGTTTCATCTCGCTTCATCTGCTCTTCATCACCCTACTGAATTGCGTCCGAGTTGGTGTGCGACCATTTTTCTTTATTTGTGACTATCTCTCTTAGTGTAGGATCTCTTTATCCACACTTGTTTGTTTCATTTGTATGTATAATATCATTGTGGATACATATGACATCAATCGATGGAATATGTTACCTTCCCTCTCTTTTTGTTTGCTTTATATCTTCTTAAATCGATTGCTTATGTGACCTTCCTATTCTTTTATTGCTGTTTTTCACAATGCATTGCATGTAGAATTGTTTATCTCTTCCCAAATCAAATAGCTTCTAAACTCGTGAAATAGCAATTTGCTATTTCACGGATTTACACCAAAAACTCGGTAGGAAATATTGCACCTAACAATTAGTTGTGCATACCACATACATCACCAACCCTTCTTCTACACTAATAGTCATGACACACCAATCCCTGCACTCTCATGAATTAACAAACTATTGTTTCATGGCTTAAGGAGTTCATGTGCTAAGCCTTTCACATGTTAATAGTTCATGGCTTAAGCACTTCACATGCTAATCCTTTCATGTGTTAACAATTCATGGCTTAAGCACCTCACGAATTAACGTCTGCTATTTCACATGCTAAGCCCTTCATGGACTAACCACTTCACATCTTAAGCACTTCACGGGCTAAGCACGTCACGCCACAGTTATTTCATGACCTACACTTTCACGCATTAAATCTCAAACCCACACACATCTGTTATTTCTCACTCCACTAACTCTCTTTACATCAGCATCCAATACACACACACACACACACACACACACACACACGTGCACACATACCCCACTTCTCCACCCAAAAAAAAAGGGAAAAAAGAAAAGAAGGACTACGAGCTCCTACTAGTCATTACGACTGACGCTTTGTTCAATGTTCCAGATGGCTTCCTCCAGTACATCAGACCCTGAGGTAGAAGAAAATCTGGCAATAACTCAAGCCAATACAATAGGGTCACCCGTGGACAAAAGGAAGAGAGCACCCCACGGCACTAAACTCAGCTATCTTGGACCGTATGCCTAACAATTTCAGGGCTCTATAATCAGCACAGACATACACACAGCTCATGGGAAGATTTTGCTCCAGTACTAGAGCCTAGAATGTTTACAGATACTGCAAGATGCTGAAGTCAAGGTTAAGCTGAAAAAGGTGGTCATAGGACGAATGGCAGAGATCCTCCCCCACACCATTAACACAAGCTTATGTGTGGAGTACTTGATGACTTATGATAAATCCACCAAAAGAGGTAGAGTAATGAAGGAAGATGGTACAACTAAGCAAGTACTCATCACATAAGAATTGGTACGTGATGCTCTACAATTGCCACCACCAATTCCTAAACATGTGCATCGCTTGGAGCAAATACCTATGGAAGACATGTTGAAGCTAGTTTCTTATAAATCCAATGGGACGGAGTATTATAACATCAAGGATGAGGTGGACAAAAAGGCTTGCAGAGCCATGTCCATCATCATGCAGGTTAAACTCGTGGACAGGTACAACAGGGTTCCCTTAAACCAACTTGCCAAGGTTCATGAAGAAAAAGATTAATATGGGGCATGGTATATTAATCCCAAGATGGAGAATTATCTAAAGTCACACCAGTCAAAGGTGTGTAACCCTTACCTCCTTATGAGAGTGCTCAGCCATGCAACTAACCTTCCAATTTCAAAAGGCGCACACGATGTATAGGTACCCCATGCTGCAACACCCTTGGAGCCATCTACCAACATTCTTGTCGAGCTGCAACAAGGACAAGTAGTCTTGAAAGAAACAAAAGAGCTGTTACAAGAATTGAAAAAGGGTAAGAGGACCAAAAAAGATGAAAAGATGAGGGGAATCCTCCATCAAGATCCTCTAGCAAGTTGAGGCAGAATCCTAGCACTTGGATGCAAAAGTGTAAGAAGAGATAGCATCATTGAAGCAAGCACTGGAACAAAAATAAACACAGAGCATTGAAAGGATGACAATAAGCACAACTCCTGCAATGCCTCTTCACCCACCTCCCTTGAGACCTATTCCAAAGGTATCCAGACCTCTCACCACTTCAGGATCCTATCCTCTCTGATCAGCCACCTTCGGTAGAGGTAGGTGCAGAACAGGCCCCATAACAACAAGTGTCCTAGACGGATATGGATACGAGATATGAAGAAGCTACATCAACAGAACTAACTGCCACTAGGGAAGGGGATGATACTGACAAGAGAAAGAGAGCAAAAGAACTGATAAGACCGAGTAAGAAATGGAGAATTGAGGACAGAAGCACAATCAGAGAAGGTTCTTTCCTGCATAACCTGCATAACCTGGAGGTAGATACATTTCTACAGGATATCATGGATGGCCTTGACAGCATGTTACATTTTCATGGCACAAAGGGCTCAACATCCACAAGTGCTTTGGTGTGGGAGAAGGAAGAACAGGTACGGTGATGCCACCTACTTTCCACTCACATGCCTCATGACAGAAATGATACCTTATGTAGGTAATTACAAGAAGTGAATAGTCAAATGCAAGCACTTAAGGAGCAACTAGCGCGGCTGATGCAACACATAAAGAAGTTATACTTAAGGGCTTAAAAGCAGCACAAGAACAAGAAAGCAGGTTCCAGACTTTAGAGGAGCACAATACAGTGTTAAGCAAAACAGTTATTCAAAAAATCAAAGAAAATACAAAGCTCCACGGAATGGTCAACCAAGCCAAGGAACAGCTTCAAATGGAAGTAGCATAGGTCAAAGAGAAAGGGGCCCAACTTACAAAGCAGCTTCAGGATGCCCACACCATGTTCACAGCCAAGAAAGCTAGATTTAAAGAGAAAATTACTAAGTTAAATGAAGCCATCACTGTAGGCAACAGACCAAAAGGTGGTAAGTCTTCAAACTAAAAGAGAATAGCTAAACAAAGCCCAGGCTAAAAAATGAAAATCTTTAAACGAGGTAATATAAGCAAATAAAGAGGAAATTGATCATATGCAGACTAGCCACCAGCAAGTGCTAGAACTCGTAAATCAGCACCTAAGTAGCAGCCAACATTTAGCAGTAGAAAGGTTGAAACAAATTGAGGATGTGTAGAACTATATCGTGGACACCAACATAGACAAAGCCCAATCCACCACCCAAGATATGGCGAATTTCTATAGGAACTAACCTCACAGAGACAAGGAGGTATATTTCTTATGGGAAGGTGGATACCAAGTGGAAAGCAAGAATGTAGAAGGTATTATGCCCACCCCACCGTGTAGTAGTGGGGGATTCAAGGATCTTTACAACTATAACTTCAAAAGAACTGCCATATGAGTCCACTACTAACATAGAGGCTGGTGGTGTAGGCATGCAAATGGCATAAGAGTCAAGTATCGCACGTAAATATCAGAGAAAGCAGCCAAGAAAATAAAGGCCGCTTTGAAAATGAAAGCTATGGTCGTAAAAGAAGTATAGAGAGTGGAGCACAGGTATAAAGTTTTCACGATCGAATCGCATGTGGATGATGCACACATGGGAAAATATGATGTGCATGTGAAAGACGAACCATGCTGTACATGTCCAGATTTTGCAGATAGAGAATCCAAGAAGAAACTGTATCTTGCATGTAAGAACTTGTACTTCATTTATTTACGTGTGCTAGGCTTGAGCCAGAGCGAGAATATGATCCTCCACTAACCTATCATGTCGGACCTTGAGCTTTACAATGCCTTGTCTCGTAGGAGAACCTACCCTAATTTAGACAATTGAATGCATAGATAATCAATTGACCTATAGTATTTTGGGACCTATGTAACCTTTGTGGAAGCAACCTCAATATAGAGGGTTCAATTGTGTAATATCTTTCTCCCCCCCCCTCCCTCTTTCCCCTCTCTCGCAATGGGTTGTGCATTTTTAATAGCAGGTTTGGCATTGTAGAACGTTGTCATGTATTGATGAATGGTATTCACGTTACAAGCATTCATCGGTTTGAAATCCTACAAAAATGATGGCGGAACATCGAGAAGAGGAGAGAAGAGAGAGGGTGAAGGTGCTCCAATGCATACTCGCTCTTTCCAAAAAAAATTCAAAAGATACCTTTATTATTGTGGTGTAGAAATTCGAGGAAAGATGCCTTTATTATTGACATCAAAAAAGAAAAATTATTTTTTATTTTGTTTGTTGTAAAAGTAGAGTGCACCTTTACCACTACTATAAATATAGAGGTAAACTCCAAAGCACTTTGTTAAACACCATTGCCACCAAGCCTTGTTAGTAGAGTAAACCACCCTAAACCCTCCTTCGTTTTGTTTGTGATGGCCTCATCAAGTATTGGCATTGAAGTTGTTGCTGTGTGTATCCAGAGGGAGGTCAAGCACAGAAGACCATAGATGGTGCATAAGCATGGAAAGGTCTCACCTCCTTTCCACTTCCTAGTAATGATGATGCTATTTCTCAAGTTAAGGTCAAAGTGGTGGGCTTAATTGAGATATGGCGAGCCCATGGTTTTATTCATAAATTGTCTAAGCATGTCTTGCTAGAGGAAGTGAGGAAGGGTACAAACACCATTCGCTTACTTTGTGCCTACACCATGGAGGACAAGAAAGGCCCATAATAGTAAAGATGATGGTTTTCACATTCCTGTTTGGAAGTTGTACGTGAATGAACTTGGTTTTATTTTCAATTTGAAGCAATAATCTCAATGTAGAGGCTATGATGTTGTCATGTTTTTCTATTTTCACCCCCTCTGGCTCCCTATCGCCCTCTCCCCCTCAAATAATTATGTCATGTTACTCTCTCCAATTGTCTTTGCCCCTCGCTCTCTTCATGGAGGGGCGAGGGTATCTTTAGAATCCGCTTGCCCGATTTCCAAAAAGGGCTAGAAAATGCTCACCAAAATGTGTAAGATTCCTCCCTCCAGCTTTTGAGGTGTATAGGTGTAAGAACCTCCCCTTTTGATCTTGTAATTATTCCCCTCCTTGAAATAAAAGAAAGATTCTGTTTTACCCTGTTGTGACTTAGAGAGAGAAAATGTCTAGAGAGAGGTAGTCCAAAATTGAGATATTTTTGGATATAAAAATCCTTCTAGTGTCTAAAATGGTTTCCCCTGAAACAAAAATTCAAAAAGAACTTTCCAATGTGCAATTAGAATCAATTGAAAATAGGTAAAAAGGACCTTAGCCTAAGGGTCCATATTTTCAGAAATTTTTGAATTATGCTCCAATTAAGGTTCCTATGGGCCAATAAGATTAATCCAAATGTAGGGAGGAGATAAATTGAAGAATAAAAAAAAAACCCCCAAAAATGAGTAAATGCTCACATAAGATGAAGAGTTGACTAAGGACAAGGTTTATTAGTAAAAAACTATGAGTATTACTAAAAATGAGATATTTTGGGTATAATGATTCAATTTTGACACCTTGGTAAGGAGAAGGGGGCTCTTCAAGGAGGCGCCTATTTCACATGTGTGGTGGAGTTTTAAACTCAAAAATATTGTGATATTTTTATCTCTCCTCTCTCTTGGATCAAACCAAATCAAAAGGGAGCCAAACTAGGTCCAAATCTTGTCCAAATTCAGCCAAACTGAACCTGGAAAAATCTAAAAACTAGTTGGACTTGGTTAGAGGCCTCCCTCACCTATAAATAGATCCTTAGCCCTTTGTAAAAAAATATGAGAACTATACAATGCCAGTATTATACTGAAATAATGATATTTTCTATTATCCACTAAAAATCCTCTACAAATTGAAGAGATTGGAGCTTCTCTCTCTCTCTCTTCAATCTTCTTTGGAGTCTTCATCAACATACCAAACCAATTGATTGGTTGGGGGCCTCTACTTTGATCAAAAAATCAAGCAATTTAGGAGGTAAAGTGTGGTTTATGGTCTTTTTTCTTTAATATCCAAATGTTTCTCTCTTCTCAACCCCTCTCAAGCTTGAGAAGCATTTAAGTGAATGGCTTTTTAATACAATTGAAGTTCTTTAATGAATTGTGGTGATAAAACACATAAATTTTCATTTATGATTAAGTTAAATGTTTTTTTAAGCATGTCTCTCTCTCCCCCAAAGAATGGTCATTCCTATGACCTATTCTATATTCAAATGAAGCTTCTCATGAAGCAATTCTCTAATCTAACAGTAATTTCTATGCTTGTCAAATTAGAGGCAAAATAAGTGGCTTTTTAATGCTTTTATGCTATTTAATTTATGGAAAAATTAAGAATCAAGTCCATAATTGGATATTGATCCAATTAATGGTTATTCTAATCATAGGGATATGCTTATTCCAAGGCAAAGCTTTATTTTCAAAGTGTGTGCGGTGTGGGGGATGCTCACAAAGCTAGTGTGGGAGGAATGTTAACCCCCAATTTGTGCGTTATTATTTTGCACATTTATAGACTCTTCATTGATAAATTTTTAGCATTTTGGCTATCAAATCATATTATTTTATGAGCTTTCAATGTAGAATGCAATGTAAATTGTCAGAAATTATTTAGCAAGTCCACAACTTATTAAAATCCATGGTCAACATATGTGTGTGTATTCACATTTCAAAAGAAAGGAATAGAAGAATACTTTTTCAAATTTGAATGATTTGTATACCATTAAAAAAATCAAATGTATTGAACTTTACAGTTTAATAAAATCAAGAAATGGAGTGGTGGTTGGTTACTTAGAAGTTATGCACGACTCCTTTATGTGCATGCTTCTTCCTCTTTCTTATCTCGCTTAGTTAGCACAACTCTTGCTCTTCTCTTTTAGTATTTCTTGTTCTTGTATCAATGGAAGAAGAAGGAGAGAGTGAGGATGGTGAGGATGATGATATTTTTTGTGCCCCTTTGTTTGTGTGAGTGAGGATGGACTATTTTCTTATGAGAGAGTAATTTGCAGGTTTTGCATAGATTTTGCTGCCTTAGTACCCTAGTTTTGTGTTTATTGTGAGAGATGGGTGAGAGCTATTCAAGATCGGCCTACATTCTACCTTCCATCTAGTCTTTTAAATCTGTCCATAGTCTGGAATTTCCTCTTAGCTAGGCTCCAATTGGCATCTTGATTTTGCAGAGAGAAATGTGATGGATAGCCTAGCCACATCTCTGGGTTCTCGGTTTTGAGCAATCTCATTATTGTTTGAGTCTAGGATTGGATTTGTTGTCATAAAGGGGATATTCCCCTCCTTCATCAAACATTTATGAGAATAGGCCATTCCTTCCTTCTTCTTCCGAGTTTTTTTCACCCTCACTACATTCTGAAACAATCTTGCTTATTCAGACATTTGGCTTCCCTCGTGATATTTTGCCTAAGATAGACTGTTTCAACAACTCGACTAGCTTGCAACAATTATTCCATCATGTTTTGACTTTCCCAGACTAGGGCTTATGTAACCTCTAGCTTTTTTATCTCATTCTGATATTTTGCCCTAGGATAGATTGTTTCAACAACTCGACTAGCTTGCAGAGGTTATCCCATCATGTTTTGACTTTCCCAGACTAGGGCTTATGCAACCTATAGCTTTTCAATCTCGTTTCTAAGCATTGGGGTATTCACCCACTCCCCTTGGGGTCTAGGGTTCTTCAAACTGGTTTGGTTTCCTTCCATGTTACTTCTTCCTTTTTTCTTGTCAGTGCCTTTTCCTAGCTTGAATTGGTGGATACAATTTCAATCATTCCCTCATCCAAACCATTTTAAATTACCATTGTAGAGTCTCCTTGTCGTCCCACCTTCTTTTCTCTTCTTCTTCTTCTTTGTGTCATTTGTGTAGAAGTTTTAGCTAGCAGTTCTCCCTTGATTTCTGGCATCTTTAATTATTGTGCATGAGTCGTGACATTGAGTAGTGTTGTCCCCACCCTAGATCACACCCCAATCATTCAAAGGCCCGTGGTTATATTGGTTGTGGTTGACAACTCTCCAGTGCCATTTTAAGGACAGTCCTTGATTAGATGGTGGATTTCATACTTTTTACACAACTCAATCCAAGGTGTGTGTTTACTTGAGTAGTTTGTCACATTGATTGCGAGGACACTCAGCCACCTCGGTGAGATCATTGTTGGTAGTGGTAGAATTATAGCTAGGGCCATTCTTGCTATGGAATTAATCTCTTGGCCCTTCCATTACACTGCGGCGTGGAATATTAGTGCTGCCATATTCCCTTGCATTAGAAAATACTCTAGGGTTACCTCCCAATTGTCATCTATCTCTTCCATAGTTTGTTAAGGCTCCCATGGATATTCTCCTTCCTTTGGAACCTCTTCAATGATCATTTGATTAATTGGCATTATGGGAGGTGCTGGCAGTTGTGGTGGTAGAACACGCAGTGGTATAGGTACTTTGGGTACTCTATATATTCCCCTTTATGGTTTTGCATGTTTGATAGATTTTTCCCTTGTGAAATCCCTTGCACATGTGGTGTAGGTAAAGTCAATTTGTTACTATGTAGAAGGTCGGAGAGGTACTTAAGGCACTTACATCTATTGTGTTAGATGTGGGTACTTACACATACTTATGTCATGGTTTCCAAGTCGCATACCTCCATGGGCACACGAGGCCTCCAATTGAGGACACTCAATGCTCGTGTGATTTTCTCAACATATTAAGCAGCATAACAACTCTCATCGTTGTGTGGGTATAAATTTTAATTCATGGTGGGTACATCCCTTACCTCTTTTAGCTTTATCTTTTCTAGGAATTATGTGCCTAACTCATCAAGAGTCATATCCTTTATTTGTCTCTTTGAGGTTATCATGCTTATTTGGCGCAATGCATGATGGAGCTACCGTAGAGTGACTAATTTGGTATCATCAAGTTGTGGTAACTCAAGCATATTGTCCTTAAAGTCAATGGCTAGCTTGCAACAATCATGAAGCGATGGTTTGGCCAACAAGTAGTCATGCATCTTAGTATCCCTTATGCCCCTCTATGGAAGCATGGTAGGAGTTGCTCATCTATCAACCTCTCTCTAGGTTTACACATTCAGTTTAGGTTTTTTAGATGAGAGATGTAATCTCTCGTCGTTGTGTTAACTCATGCTACTCTTTCTTGATGTTATATATAATTGGGCCACATGGCTCCACTTGTCTCTACTTCTTGCAAAACTATGTATGAACACACTCTTAAGTCATACAAAAGTAATAGTGTCGTCCGTCTTAAGAAATCGATACCATTGATGTATCTTCCCTTCTAGTGTAAGAAAAATTGGTCACTCTGATCCTATCTGTGAGATCCCTCTACCCCCTCCGTGCACCGAACTCCCGGTAGCTGCTGATAGCAGAAGCAACCCCCTCATGCGCAGGGCAGGGTTTCTCACTTAGGGCCTCGCCCACGAATGTCTGGGCACGAGACTAGGCTGGTGGTCACTCAGAAAACCGAAACCGGGAAAATTTCCCATGCCCGGAAAGCGGGGACGACTCCACCTTTTTGAATTTTCTTAACGAATTTTTCTTTCTAACGAGATCAATTCTAAACTATCCTTCACCTGAATAAACCAGATAGAAGGAAACTATCGCTGATAAAATTTGATCATTTGAGTAATTTCAATGCTTTTTCCCTAATCAAGATCAGGCACACAGCCATTGATCCACTTAATTGAGAAATTTATGAGGGAATTAACTAGCTACTCGAATCCTAGCATAATCCTATGATTTTTCAGTTTGATTATTAAAACTCCACTGATTCCAGCCTAACCCCATCCGGCCCATGGGTTAGCCACCACCCTGCCACTGGAATTCGGTAGATCCAAACAAGTACTCACCCACCCATAATTGAAATGCCTTTCTTAACTTTAGCTTTAGAAAACAGATACACACACACTCCTCTTTAAAACTTTAATATAAAAATAAACCATTGACAAAATAGATATGATCACAGATTTCATAATTCAAAATTTCCATTCAATCCCTTGTTTCACAAAAACAGTACCACTCTGGACTCTCCGTTTGGGACCAGCTGGTCAGCAACGAGAACCAATAACAGATTACAATAATCATTCAATCCCTTGTTTCACAAAAACAGTACCACTCTGGACTCTCCGTTGGGACCAGCTGGTCAACAACGAGATCCAGTAACAGATTACAATAATCATTTTGTCAACATACATATATATATCTTCCTCGACATACGAATGGGTGTCCTAAGCACCGCGAGCCCGTGCATCGCCTGGTCAGAACCCTCCAGGATCCTCCTTAGGTGTCCTGGTACTTCACTCAGGGACCGCTTCGTCGCCCCTCACCCATCATATCGGAAGCACACCATTTTTCACCATACCCAAGCTGGTCAAGACCTGGGCACGTTTTTGCCGTGTGAGCTGTCCCTCGAACACTCCCTGCCAGCTGTTGCAACCGAACTTCCCTTAGATAAACATATATGCCAAATGCTCCCTCCCCAGCATTCTGGCCCCCTCCGCGCACTAGACTCCCGGTAGCTAACGAAAGTAGCCCCCTCATGCGCGGGGCAAGGTTTCTCACTTGGGGCCTCGCCCACGAATGTCCGAGCACGAGACTGGTGGTCACTCCGAAAACCGAAACTGGGAAAATTTCCTATGCCCGAAAAGCGGGGACGACTCCACCTTTTTGAATTTTCTTAACGAATTTTTCTTTCTCTAACGAGATCAATTCTAAACTATCCTTCACCTGAATAAACCAGATAGAAGGAAACTATCGTTGATATAATTTGATCATTTGAGTAATTTCAATGCCTTTTTCCTAATCAAGATCTCAGGCACAGCCGTTGATCCACTCAATTGAGAAATTTATCAGGGAATTAACTAGCTACTCGAATCCTAGTGTAATCCTATGATTTTTCAGTTTGATTATTAAAACTCCACTGATTCCAGCCTAACCCCATCCGGCCCATGGGTTAGACACCACCTTGCCACTGGGTGGAATTGGTAGATCCAAACAAGTTCTCACCCACCCATAATTGAAATGCCTTTCTTAACTTTAGCTTTAGACACACACACTCCTCTTTAAAACTTTAATATAAAATAAAACCATTGACAAAACAGATATGATCACAGATTTCATAATTCAAAATTTCCATTCAATCCCTTGTTTCACAAAAACAGTACCACTCTGGACTCTCCGTTGGGACCAGCTGGTCAACAACGAGATCAAGTAACAGATTACAATAATCATTTCGTCAATTACATATATATATCTTCCTCGACATACGAATGGGTGTCCTAAGCACCGCGAGCCCGTGCATCCATAAGTACCACAAGGGTGTGCTCCTTAAACTACTGTTTATGAGGGCAAAAGGGTGAAAGGACCACAAGGGTGTGCTCCTTAAACTACTGTCTATGAGGGCAAAAGGATGAAAGGACCAAATGTGTGATAGATCAAATCAAATCAACACAACATGAAATGGATGAATGAGTATATGTATAACATTAAGTGAAATATGGACTCTCATTTTTGCCCCTTAAGGATTTCCGCACCTCCTCTCTCTGGAAAAATGGGCTCATGATAAAATTTTTGCAAATCAAGTCAAAAGTGAGCAGAGTTTAGACATTTGGAATCTACTCTTTGAGACCTTTCCAATGATATATAGCATGATATATTGCTTAGCATGCTATATATCATTGGAAAGGTCTCAAAGAGTAGATTCCAAATGTCCAAACTTCGCTCACTTTTGAGTTGATTTGCAAAAATTTCACCATGAGCCCATTTTTCTAGAGAGAGGAGGTGTGGAAATCCTTAAGGGGCAAAAATGAGAGTCCATATTTTCACCTAATATGATGAATGTAATCCAATACAAGAGGCCCCCTAATGTGAGGTGACTCTGAGTAGTAGACCGTCAAAGAAGCAAAGACCAGGTTGGTGACAAAGGCTCATGTTAATGTGAGGCAAAGGCTCTCCGAAGAAGGTGAGGTGATGCAGACAAACACAAATCTGCAGATGAATGGACTGTAGGTAAACATTGATCTGAGGAGCAGAGAGGGTTGCTGTCCTAGGAAGATGGTGTGTTGTCATCACAAGGTAAGGTAGCTGTTAGATTAGGTGATCAGAGATGGGTTGCTATCCCAAATGGTAGATGTCGTCAGAGTGATGAGCACAGAGTGGGTTGCTCTCCCCAAAAATAGATGGTGAATGAGGAGAGAATGGGCTATTTTCCCTAAAGTGTGCTGCAGGTGTACAGGGAAGGAAGCCGACGGCTACTGTGTACTGTGCTTTAGCAGAGCGGATATATAAAGAAGGAAACCAACGGCTACTGTGCAGGCAACTAGGTACTGTGCTACTGATATAGAGAAGGAAATTGACGGCTCCTTATAGGCAACTAGGTACTGTGTATAGAAAATGATGATGATAATCAACCTGATGCAAAAGAAACGCCGACATCAACATCAAATCTATATATTGTGTAATTATGAAGCATTTGTATATATATGGTGTTGGGATGCTGGTCGGCCAAGGGAAGGTTGTCGGCAAGCAACAAGACAAAAAGTACCAAAATAAATCCCTTTTGGGCTGGGTAAATACTAGTTTGGGTATATTTTCACACACCCCCTCTCAAGCCAAAAGGGGACCATGAGAGAAGATGATAGAAGATGAGGAGGATGGTAAGGGGGTGAAGAGGAACATGAATAAGTATTTGGCTTTGGGTAAGGTTGGTTGTCGCGGGTGTAGATCATGTGCTCTTCATCTTTTGTTGAGTGTTTTGAGTTTGGGATACACTAGATCAATGCCAGAATGCAAGAGGTTTCACATGCATGAATGAATTCCCATTTTTGGGTTTTCATTCATACAAACATCCCAAACACAAAAACAGAATGCTATGCAAAGGGTATGCAAGATGGTAAATGCTATGCTGTGGGTTTTCACATGAGTAGTGCCCTCATGGGGTTTTCACGGACTCATGCGCACGTTACAACAATGATAAATAATCTAAATGGAGAGGATGGTCGCCCTCTCAGGATGCTGAGGGTGATGGTGGAGGAACGATTCCCACAAGACGCTCAAGGATGGGTCGGTTGATGGACTTTGTAAGGATGTCGGCATGGTTGTCTACCGTAGAAATGTATGAAGCCTGATGGTACCAAGCTCAACTTGTTCCCTAGAAAAATAAAAATGGACACCAACATGCTTAAATGCCATGGAAACTTGCAAGAAAACAACCATGGAATCAAAATTTGGCAATAGCTACTCACCAATGGCCTTTAGGCATCACCAATGCTTGGTTTTGTGTTGATTTGTGAAGCACTATTCTCTGATTTTGTCCACTTCAGAAAAGCTCCAAAATCTCCAAGATCTTCAATAAATGCACCAATATTATCCCATTTGGCCTTCCAAGCTCATTGCTAAGCTAGAGGAGACACCCTTGCTTGCATTTAAGCAAGTCTTTGATGAAAACAAAACTCCCTGCAAGCAAAATTTGTCGCTAACCTTTATGCTTCTTTAGAGAGGGTGCACAAGTATATCATGCTCCCAAATGTGCCCTAGTGATGGTATAAGGTGTGTGAAAGCCTTTGATCACTTTGAAATCTTGGGAATGCCATTTCTAGGTTTTCTTCAACACATGGGAAGAGGGAGAAAATCAAAAAATCCATGCCTCAAAAATACCTCAAAATGGTGCTCTATGTGTTGCTAAAAATATTCATGTGACCACCAAAGCCCTAGGATTGTGTGTGCAAACGGATATTGTATGACGAACCCTAGCTATGTGGAAATCTTGAGAAAAAGTGGAAAAGAAAGTAAAAATGTGATTAAAAGAATATTAACAACTAATCACTCCCTCTTAGTTTAAATTTGGTCCACATCCTAAAAAGGATTTGATCCTGTGCTCAAATTTGGTCCAAGAACAATAGTCCTAACCAAAAATGTACAAAAATCAATGGAACCATGGATCAAAACACAAGATCTCTAATACCAATTAAAATGGAGCATCACTAATGCAAGATTAAGCAAGATTAGAAGCTGATATATGGGATAAATCATTTTGTAAATTAGCATGCAGTTAGCAAGAAATCACACATAATGCCTAAGTGGTTTAATCTCCCACCATGAGAATGGAAATAGCCTTCCATAAGCCAAAGTATGTTAGCTCAAGGCTCCAAGGTTCATTCAAATGTCAAATGATCAAAAGGTATAAATGAAGGTCCATGAGCCCCTTTTATAGTTGAGCCCATGCCCATGCCCATGCCCTAACTAAGGTTCCTAATTTATTACATGTCATCAACACAATGGTCCTAGAGGATGAGCTCAGTTCCACACTCAACAATAGTAGAAGGTAAAGCTAAAAGAATAGGTAGACCAAGCTATAAAGCTTGCACAATTAGGACCACCACACTTATAAGATGTATCAAGAAGCATCCAGAACAAAGTCACAACATCAGGTAAAGTGGCCTTCTAGTACCACTCCCCCAAGTGCTTTTGTTTCACGAAGATTATAAAGTCAAAGCCAAGTTTTAAGTAATTGGAATAAACAAGTACATTGAGGAGCTGTCAAAGATCAACAACCTAGATCTGTGTGTGTGGAGTTTGTAAAATCTTATGCATTAGGGGAAATTCGGGCTCCAAATGGGCCCTTTAAGGGCTTTTTCTTTCTTCCTGGAATCTAGGAAAAGTGTAAAAATAATATTATTATATTGGGTTTCTCTCTCTTATTTTAGAATCTAAATTCATATTTTTTTCATATTTTATGAAGAGATTGAATGCTTATTTTATTCTAATGTGCTTAAATTCCACGGAGCTTCAACCACTATGAGTCAAAATTCATAAATGTGAAAAGCTAGTACTCTATAAATTAAGAAAACAAGTACAAGAATAGTTTTGACATAAGTAACTATGTAATTTCAAGTATAACATGGAATTCAAAGATGTCGATTGGAAAAAATGGCGTTAAAAAAACTCGAATATATCTTAAAGAAAACTTAGTATTTTGAAAAGTTTTTTTCCCAGTGCATATAAACACGCTGAAGTTTTATTCTATTGCATTTTTATGAAGTTATGGTAGTTGTTGTTGGGTGAGTTTTCCTCATTCAATATCCACTCTTCTGGCCCAACCTCCATTTAAATTTACCTCCATTCAAATTTACCTCCATTCAAATCTTCAATCTCTCAAGAAATCCTCTAAGATTTCACCTAAATCTCCTCTTTCCTCATATACTATTTATGCATGGACAACAATGAAGAGAGATTTGATTTTCTAGTGCCATCAACAAAAGTGAAACCAAAAAGTCATATTTGCCTTCATTGATTTTCTATACCCAATTCATCTATTGTCAGGAAGTGTTGTTTCATCAAGAAGTGTTGCTACAGTGCTCGATGGAGATATGGATATGTTTAGAGGGCATTAATTAATGTTATTTGAAATACAAGTGTCTAAAATTAATGTGATAATATTTTACTACACTTATATTTTTTAAAAGAAAGGATTTAATTACAATTTCAGTATTGTTTTATGGTTTGTAGAACATTAGAAACAATTCTAAGAAGCGATTTATACATGTGAACTTGGATGATGAGTATGCTCCTCTCTATAAGAGAACATAGGCTTCTAAGGTCAACCCTTATGTAATGCAACAAGCCACAAAATCAAGGAGAAAGCATGTTGATATATGGGTAAAAGGATCAATTTACCCACTTGTAAGGTTCCCCCCCTTCCAAAAATAGGGGAAACACTTAAGATAGTCCACTAAGTCTTATCTTGGAGAAAATTTCCTACTCATCGACACCTTGACCATGCAGAGATTCAAGGATATGATTCATAGGTAAGACCTAGTTCTATCCCGCAGGGGGAGCGTGATCTTCTAAAAAAATCAAATCACCCATAGGGTAATTGATCATAAATTGGGCAACTACAAGACTTGATTTCTAGAGGCAACGCTTTTTTCCTCATCCATGCAAGGCACAGCCACTGGCCTAGTCTTTTAGAATAGAATTACCCGAGAACCTATTTATCTAACGTAGGGCTTTCACTTAATATGTTGGAAAGCTACCCGACTAATCGGGTCCACCCGTCCGTAGGATGGTGCCGTCAGGGCATTCCATCCTCCCACTTTTCACCCTACTCACGCATCAATTTGTTTTCTAATTAATCCTACCACACTGTTTGACATAAATAAACATATTCCTTAATTAAGGTCCTTTTTCACAAGGTTCGTTAAGACAGCCTTCTTACACAATACAATCATACCAAAGACAAGATGTAATTATATAAAAAGTTTATACATGAACCAATTCCATACAAGCCAAACCGGCTCTCTTATTCTTATTCTGCCGATGATCTAGAATTCGGCCTTCCAGCCTCTACATGCTGGGCAAAACCCTACGGGACCATACACCTCATCGTCGACCGCGCTGGCGAGGATTCAAGCCGGCCTGTCGCCCTCTCAGGCTCCATCGCTCGATCCTCCCGCCCCTCAGAGAGATGTCTGTGCACTAGGGTGGGCTAATTCATCGCACTAGCCTGGGCCCTTAGAACTAGGCAGCATCACAATCACTCGCCTCAATCGGCAAACCTCATTCTCCCAATGGTATGAGGGATACCATGGGCTAACTTCGGGCCTTACTAACGTCTCTGCCGTCCAGCTATACAAGCACAAGAACAGGGCAGCGTCAAGGCAGGGAGAAGTTGTACCTGTACCTTAATTTAACCAAGATAACAATCCATTTACTCACTAAACCATAGGACTAGGATCCATGTTACCTTCTTAAGAAAACAATCCTTTTCACAAAGATTTTAGCATTTCAACTTGAGATTGCGATAAGATATTCTTTATTTAAGGCATATACTATTGTTTAAAAGAATACAAACTTTAAATAGTAAATCAATCAAATAGATCACTAATTAATAATTAATAGAGAAGCCGGGGCCATACCTCAACCCCTAAGAATGATATATAATTGAAAAACAAAATATGTATACACCTCATAGAAATTTGTCGTTTATTGTTGCCTTTGCTCGTTATTAACAAGAGCTTTAGAATATAGAGTCTTCTAATACCTCCTCTTATGATTGAAATCATCCAATCATCTCCAAGCTTTATCTCCTCTTACTCATACTATGACTCTTCTCTCTTTCTAAGATCTATGGCAAAATAGCCTTCTCTTACAGGGCTACGGCATACTATTCTTTCTCTAAAAGAAAAGCTATGGAGTTTTGGTCTCTTCCTCCGAAAGACTATAGCAATCTAAGCTTCTTTTCTGAGATATTAGATAAGAATGAAGGGATATATGCATCTCAAACTCTAGGATTACCTTGAGGCTACTTGCTGTCTTCTCACAGTTTTCTCTATGTAAAGACCCTGACAGAAACAGCAAATTGTTTCGGCCATAAATCTCTGATAAAAACTCAGAATATAGTCATATAACCAGTCAAAAGAACGGGAAGGCATCTGGTCTACAAGCCAACGTAGGCAGAATAGGCAAAAACGTCAGTATATAGCCACAAACGCACCATCTTTAGAAACGCATTGTTTTTCCACATTTTTAGTATGCATGGACTCTTAATGTGTAAAAGTACTCTAAATATGACCTCTTATCACCTAAATTCGAAATTCTATTTTTGGAGATACTTATCTCTTAATAAGACTATTCATATGTTCTTATTTCTTTTAGAATTTTTGGAGCTAATATTTTTATTCTAACACTTTTCTAATGTTTCTAGCCTTGTTGTCTCACTCTTCTCTAATTACACTCTCTTTCCTTATTGAAATCTATATTAAAAGAGACACATACATACATGGCTTGGGAGGGACCTTACAATCTCCCCCACTTAAAAGATTCGAGATGTCCTCATCTCGCGAGCTGGGGTAGTATCTAAGTAAATCCTCTTGTCTCTTTCAAAGTGGTGTTCCCACTAGGTAAAAATCTTCTTTTATGTAAGTATTGTTCTTAAAGATTCATTTATTTCATGTGCTTGGCTCGTTTTGTTGTGCCTCCAAAGGTCTGTATTATTCTAAAGTTAATTGGCCTTATTATCCTAATTTCATGTATCCATATACCTCTCATATGGTGTGAACCTTCGAATTCCTTATTCTATACCCCCATGTAATATGGTACTTAACAAATTGTCATGGAGAAACGTAAGGGAATCAATCCTTTACGCAATCTAACCTATGATAGCAATTTCATAATCTTAGTATCGTCTTGTAGAATACCTCTATTCATCATGCACATTACTTCACATGAATCTTGCACCAATCCTCTTCTATTTACTCATAGAAATACTTGTTGAATTCGATTATCTTTAACCTTGCTATCTCTATTTTTTGACCTAATTTTTGCTCTAGCTCATAATTCCTTGTAGCCAAGGGTGGGCTTGACGTTCCTCTTGAATTAGGAGACCTCTTCTTGATTAACATGGAAGGACTCATGTCCTTCTCGACACTTTCTATATAAAAAAAACTTTATCATAGTCTCTGGTTATAATTATAGCTTCTGAAATAGAGGATGTTTTCACATTCTTGATGAGGTTATTCAAAGGTAGATTAAGCTTCCAAATGAATTGATGGAGAAGAGTTACCTCATCCATCTCTGGAGCAAATCGGAGAAGTTTAACAAAAGTTTGGTGGTATTCCTTTAGGGTCTTTCCTTCTTGGGTTAGCTCCAAAAATTCGTTCATTTTATCCTCTCGAAATCCTAGAGGACAAAACCTTTCACGAAGGTGTACTTTCATGGCATCTCATAACTGATTCTAGCTCCAGTGGTTAGATTGACAACAGTGCTTCCAACTAATTTGGCATTTCTTATGATTTTTAGATGAGCAAGGGTGAACTTGCTTCTTTCATTGTATCCATGAAAAGCTCAAAACTATCAAATACTTATCATAGTGCCACATCTAAAGGCACTCCGGATTAATATATGTGAGATCTTCATTTTTTGAGAATTACACATCTGGTGCCTTGGGATTGATACGTCCAAAGATTATTAGGATTGACACATCTGAGATGATTAGTTTTGTGAAAATTACACATCTAGTATCTTGGGATTAACACATCTAAGAGCATGATCCTCTAGGAATTACACATCCGAAGTTAGATCCATGTTTGTCTGAGATGGGTTCTGGATCTTGGATGATCATCCTAGTGTAAATCATCCAATGGATGACATTCACACGTCAACTATTCAAACCTTAATGGAGTTATAATCTTAATAATTTATAATATGCGAACTAATGAGATATATCCTGAAAATTTCTCTAAACAAAGTTTTGGTCTATCCTTCTATTCAGTCACTAGTTTCTTAATTTGATTACCCTATGTTTTGGTCTATCCTTCTATTCAGTCATCGCTAGTTTCTTAATTTGATCACCCTATGTTTTTTCTCACAAAAGGTTTTCTCCCCAATCTTATTTCTCAAATTTATTGTACAAAAATCTTGCGTGTGCACCCCCAAGATATAAGCACAATTTCATAGGATGATTGTCTCAACATGTGAGGATATTCAAATCACTTCTATGGCCAGTAGAGATGATTGATTCGTCCTCATATGATAAACAATCACTTGTTTTAATCCCTTGATAGTTAACCTTTGAAAAACAAATCCTAAGAACTAAGATCAGCTCTGATACCACTTGTAAGGTTCCCCCCCTTCCAAAAATAGAGGAAACACTTAAGATAGTCCACGAAGTCTTATCTTGGAGAAAATTTCCTACTCATCAACACCTTGACCATGCAGAGATTCAAGGATATGATTCATAGGTAAGACCTAGTTCTATCCCGCAGGGGGAGCGTGATCTTCTAAAAAATTCAAATCACCCATAGGGTAATTGATCATAAATTGGGCAACTACAAGACTTGATTTCTAGAGGCAATGCTTTTTTCCTCATCCATGCAAGGCACAGCCGCTGGCCTAGTCTTTTAGAATAGAATTGCCCGAGAACCTATTTATCTAACGTAGGGCTTTCACTTAATATGTTAGAAAGCTACCCGACTAATCGGGTCCACCCGTCCGTAGGATGGTGCCGTCAGGGCATTCCATCCTCCCACTTTCCACCCTACTCACGCATCAATTTGTTTTCTAATTAATCCTACCACACTGTTTGACATAAATAAACATATTCCTTAATTAAGGTCCTTTTTCACAAGGTTCGTTAAGACAGCCTTCTTACACAATACAATCATACCAAAGACAAGATGTAATTATATAAAAAGTTTATACATGAACCAATTCCATACAAGCCAATCCGGCTCTCTTATTCTTATTCTGCCGATGATCTAGAATTCGGCCTTCCAGCCTCTGGGCAAAACCCTACGGGACCATACACCTCATCGTCGGCCGCTGGCGAGGACTCAAGCCGGCCTGTCGCCCTCTCAGGCTCCATCGCTCGATCCTCCCACCCCTCAGAGGGATGTCTGTGCACTAGGGTGGGCTAATTCACCGCACTAGCCTGGGCCCTCAGAACTAGGCAGCATCACAATCACTCGCCTCAATCGGCAAACCTCATTCTCTCAATGGTATGAGGGATACCATGGGCCAACTCCGGGCCTTACTAACGTCTCCGCCGTCCGGCTATACAAGCACAAGAACGGGGCAGCGTCAAGGCAGGGAGAAGTTGTACCTGTACCTTAATTTAACCAAGATAACAATCCATTTACTCACTAAACCATAGGACTAGGATTCATGTTACCTTCTTAAGAAAACAATCCTTTTCACAAAGATTTTAGCATTTCAACTTGAGATTGCGATAAGATATTCTTTATTTAAGGCATATACTATTGTTTAAAAGAATACAAACTTTAAATAGTAAATCAATCAAATAGATCACTAATTAACAATTAATAGAGAAGCCGGGGCTATACCTCAACCCCTAAGAATGATATATAATTGAAAAACAAAATATGTATATACCTCATAGAAATTTGTCGTTTATCGTTGCCTTTGCTCGTTATTAACAAGAGCTTTAGAATATAGAGTCTTCTAATACCTCCTCTTATGATTGAAATCATCCAATTATCTCCAAGCTTTATCTCCTCTTACTCATACTGTGACTCTTCTCTCTTTCTAAGATCTATGGCAAAATAGCCTTCTCTTACAGGGCTAGGGCATACTATTCTTTCTCTAAAAGAAAAGCTATGGAGTTTTGGTCTCTTCCTCCGAAATACTATAGCAATCTAAGCTTCTTTTCTGAGATATTAGATAAGAATGAAGGGATATATGCATCTCAAACTCTAGGATTACCTTGAGGCTACTTGCTGTCTTCTCACAGTTTTCTCTATGTAAAGACCCTGACAGAAACAGCAAATTGTTTCGGCCATAACTCTCTGATAAAAACTCAGAATATGGTCATATAACTAGTCAAAAGAACGGCAAGGCATCTGGTCTACAAGCCATCGCGGGCAGAATAGGCAAAAACGTCTGTATATAGCCACAAACGCACCATCTTTAGAAACGCGTTGTTTTTCCACATTTTTAGTATGCATGGACTCTTAATGTGTAAAAGTACTCTAAATATGACCTCTTATCACCTAAATTCGAAATTCTATTTTTGGAGATACTTATCTCTTAATAGGACTATTCATATGTTCTTATTTCTTTTAGAATTTTTGGAGCTAATATTTTTATTCTAACACTTTCCTAATGTTTCTAGCCTTGTTGTCTCACTCTTCTCTAATTACACTCTCTTTCCTTATTGAAATCTATATTAAAAGAGACACATACATACATGGCTTGGGAGGGACCTTACACCACCTGATCCTTCAACCCAACAACCACCTAAATTTTCATGGATGACAAATAATAGGATCTTCTAATGTAGAAGCCCCATTAGGATGAGAATGTTTTAGAAAAATTCTTCTACAACCAAGACAAAAATTCAAACCTCCTCAAATTTATTCTTGAAAGCTTTTCAAGTGGTTGGGTCTCATCCACTCATCTTTAATCCCATCGACTTGGCAACTAGTTCTTTATGAAATTAAATATCAGATACGAAAGGGATTGAGCTTCCTTTAATGTGAGTATGTAGTTCAAACTTCTTCTACATCCTCATATGGTTGACTCGTCTTACTGATCATACCACCGAGACTACATGAAAATGTAAGAAAATATTACTCAAAAAAACATGTTGGGGTCTCCTCTAAGATAGTGACCCCTCAACCTCTCACACATAGATTCCCAACCTTATATTCCTATTAAGTTGAGTTTGAATTCATATTTGGATAGAGAATGAAAAATTAAGCACTTTTGCTTTTTATAGCTCTTCAATCCGAGCTACGAATCAAAAGTTACGGTCATTTCTTTGACACTCTTGAGAAAGCCACAACAAAGTGATTTGGGACATCCAACAAGATTGTGACCATCTAATCACCTTGTAGTGATTCTGATTCCTTTTACACATAAGTTCTCTATAATGTAATATGACATTATTTCTTTGACACCCTTGAGAAAGTTGCTACAAAGCGATTTGGGACATCCAACAAGATTATGACTATCTAATCACTTGTAGTGATTCTACTTTACTTTCATACATAAGTTCTCTATAATGTAATATGACACCATGTCTTTGACACCCTTGAGAAAGTCACTACAAAGTGATTTGGGACATCTAACAAGATTGTGACCATCTAATCGCCTTATCGTGATTCTACTTTATTTTCACTCATAAGTTCTCCATAATGTAATATGATACTATTTCATTGACATATCTCACTAGTAAAAGTGTTTTCTCCAGAATTATTGTACAAAAAGTGCAAATGAGCAAATGAGTTGACAACACTCTAGTTTTCATATATATTAAGGAACTGACAGTATGAAGTGTGGTCTAAGTATTTTATTAAGCATATTTATTTAATAATATATTCATACAAGGAATATATGAAATATATCTAATTTATCAAAAGTTTCGTTAACGGTGGCTCTCTTCCTATTTCTCTAAACTCTTTCTCTCGAGAAAAAAAGCCCGAAATTGAGTCCAATTCTCCCATAATGCTTCTGCTAGTTATTTGGAAACTTTTCCAAATCACTACAATGCGATAGAAGTCATCATGTCCAATTATTGGACCCTTAGCGCATTGTAGTGATTTTGTTTTCTTCATCTTTTGGCAACATTATGCACCTAATGCATCTTCCAGTGTTGCAATGATTTGGAAACTTTGGAGTCTAATTCTCCCCTAATGCTTTCGCTAACATTGTAGTGATTTGGAAACTTTGCCAAATCATTGTAGTGATTTGGAAACTTTGCCAAATCACTACGACGCGATAGAAGTCGTCATGTCCAATTGTTGGACCCTTACCGCGCCGTACCGCTTTGGCAAACTTTGCCAAATCACTACAACACGATAGGGGTCATCATGTCCAATTGTTGGACCCTTATCACGTTGTAATGATTTGGAAAGTTTGCCAAATCACTGCAACACGGTAAGGATCCAACAATTGGACATGATGATCTCTATGACATTATAGTGATTTTGTTTTCCTAGGGCTCTCTTCCTATTGGTCCAAACTCTTTCTCTCTATAGAGAAAAAGACCCAAAATTGAGTCCAATTCTCCCATAATGCTTTGTCCAGTGTTGTAGTGATTTGGAAACTTTTGCAACGTGATAAGGGTCGTCATGTCCAATTGTTGGACCCTTATCGCATTGTAGTGATTTTGTTTTCCTAGTCTTTTGGCAACATTATGCACCTAATGCTTTTGCCAATATTGTAGTGATTTGAAAACTTTGGAGTCTAATTCTTCCCTAATGCTTTCACCGATATTGTAGTGATTTGGAAACTTTGCCAAATAAAAACAACGCGATAGGGGCCATCATGTCCAATTGTTAGACCCTCATCGCATTGTAGTGATTTGGTAAACTTTGCCAAATAACTACAATACAATGGGGTCGTCATGTCCAATTGTTAGACCCTTATTGCATTGTAGTGATTTGAAAACTTTGCCAATCCACTACAACGCAATAGGGGTCATCATGTACAATTGTTGGACCCTTATCATGCTATGCGATTTTGTTTTCCTAGGGCTCTTTTCTTATTGTTGGTCCAAACTCTCACTCTCTAAAGAAAAAAGGCCCAAAATTGAGACCAATTCTCCCCTAATGCTTCCGTCAGTGTTATAGTGATTTGGAAACTTTGCCAAATCACTACGACACGATAGGGGTTGTCATGTCCAATTATTGAAATCTCATCGCATTGTAGTGATTTTATTTTCCTAGTCTTTTGGCAACATTATGCACCTAATCCTTCTGCCAGTGTTGTAGTGATTTGGAAACTTTGGAGTCTAATTCTCCACATATGCTTCTGCCAATGTTGTTGTGATTTAGAAACTTTGCCAAATCACTACAACATGATAGGGGTAATCATGTCCAAATTTTGGATCCTTATCACGTTGTTGAGATTTGGCAAACTTTGCCAAATCACTACAATGTCTATAGGGGTCATCATGTCCAATTGTTGGACCTTTATCGCGTTGTAGTGATTTGGAAACTTTGCCAAATCACTACAATACAATAGGTTTGTCATGTCCATTTGTTGGACCCTTATCGCGTTGTATTATTTTGTTTTCCTAGGGCTCTCTTCCTACTGGTCCAAGCTCTTTCTCTCTCTAGAGGAAAAAGGCATGAAATTGAGTCCACTACAACATGATAGGGGTCATCATGCCCAATTGTTGGACCCTTATCGTGTTGAGTGATTTTGTTTTCCAACATTATACACTTATCTCTCCTAATGCTTCCCAGTGTTGTAGTGGTTTGGAAACTTTGCCAAATCACTACAACGCGATAGGGGTCATCATGTCTAATTGTTAGACCCATCACATTGTAGTGATTTGGCACACTTTTCCAAATAACAACATGATAGGGGTTATCATGTCAAATTGTCGGACCCTTATTGGGTTGTAGTGATTTTATTTTCCTAGTATTTTGGCAACATTCTGCACCAATGCTTATAGTTACTTTCTTCTAAATGGATCTGTTCAAAATTATTGGTGGGAATCACTCTTGAAATTTTATCATAGATGGAAGGGTTACAATCTCAAGGTGATTCCACAATCTCTAGGATATATGGTTCGATACAAATAGAGTAAGTTTTGGAAGCTTCACTCCTACCGCTACCAATTTTCCTACCATCTAACTTAAAATAGAAATTCCGTGGTTCATCACTACACATCAATTAGATCTCTTATCTAAGAAAGGCCAATGGACAATGGCTTTTTAGATTGACCACCAAATGGATCTCGACCTTGTGACTAGATTACAACATCTATGTGATGGGGAAGAGTGAGTTCCATCACGCATGTCTTGATCCAAGCTTTACCAGACGCCTCAACACAACAGTCGCCATCTTCTGTAACAAAATCGCATGCATAATGTTTGCCTCCCAATGAAATACCTGGTCACAGAAACAACCAATGCTAAAAATTAATGGTTGTTACCCTAACAAAATTTACTACTATAAACACACAAAAAAACATTATGTTTCGATTTCACCTAAATGTAACATCTGGCATTGTTACTGTGCATTCAATGGCATATTCAATAGAGGAGCTCTTTACATCCCATCCCTCCCCCAAAAACGGGTTTATCCAATCATTATCAACAAGCGACCTTGACTTGATATGCTATCTTTGTTTTCTTGACACCCTCACCTGATGCAAACATCTGTGCAAGGGCAATAAAATGGTATAAACCAGCTCAAAAAATTATTACCATTTCAATGGGCTTAACAATCTAAATAACTAAAATAAAACTTTAAAAATGTTCTGAACCATACCTTGCACCCAATTTTCTTTGTAGTCGACTTAACAAATAACCCTGTAAGTTTTCACAAATAACATCATGTCAGTAAGGTTCCATAACAAATAAACATAATAAACAAAATAAAATCACAAAGAAATCATGATTAGCAAACATAGCTTAAAGAATTTTACTAGACTATTAATATGGGAGAAAAAAGACGTTGAGAGAAAGAAACATACTGTAAATTTCTACAAGAGAAGAAGAAGAGATGAAGTAGATATGGCGGAAATGAGTGATACACACGAGTGGTGGAAATGAGTGATACACACGAGAGGTGGAAAAACGAAAAAGAACAAAGATCAAATTGTGGACAAAGTGTAAATATTTTTGGTTTTTTCTCAAACACAACTAACACTTAAGTTTCTTCTAGTCTCTAGACTTTTAATCAGTGTGGCCCCTTTTCCTGAGATTCCTTCTAACATACGTTGTTTTTAAAGTTTGGTAGGTGGTATTCAGGCTTGACATTCTTCTATTTTGAGTTTATGATAATATATTTTATTCCTCTTTTTTTAGCTCAAACTTGTGGGGCCTGCTCTGACAAAAAGATCCATGTTACATGGATCTATAATCCAAGCGCTCTCATTGGTCGGCCTTATATTTTTTTAATGGGCTCCAAAAGGACCCTTTTGGAGTCTAAATTTTCCCTAATGATAAGCATATAAAAATTGGAGAAGTGACTATGCCAGATGGAACAACGAAGAGAAATATGATTCATGAAGATAACAATAAGCAAGCACTCCAATTGCCCCCATCTACCCACCAGGACCCATAGGGTAGAAAGGAAACACCTTTCATTTGAACAAATGCTAATAGAGGTCAAGTACAACAATAATGGATTAAATGATTCAAAAAAGATTCAATTCACAAGTAGATGAAAAGACGTGTGGATGAATATGCAAGTGTGTAGCCCATGGATAGGTATACCTGCATTGACCTCCATAAACTATAGACCAAGGTGATGATCAGGTTAGCATCTGCACACTGGCTCAACAAAGACCACATCCTCCTCCTCGGAGAGTGATGATCGTGGTGGTGAAATGCCACTCCCCCATGTAGCCCCCGAAAAAACTCACTAAACGAAAAAAATGGTTGGCGTCAATGCCCGCCTCTCAGCATGTATCTCACTTTGATGTATAATGCACATTTGTTAGGCCCCCATTATGAGGAGTAGCCATGGTGATATGTCTTTAGTGGGAATCCGGGCTTAGACGTCGATGGGGTCATTATTATATGGACAGGGGTATGAGCGTTAGCTAGGGTCCAGGTCCATGATGGTTAGGATATGGACAGGGGTATGAGCGTTAGCTAGGGTCCAGGTCCATCATTAGTGGGAGACAATACGAGGAATATTCCCTAGAATATTTCCTTGAATACCAGGTCCATCATTAGTGGGTGTGGTGGTCGATGGTGGTCGTCGGTGGGTTGCGTTCTTGATACGCGGGTGATGACCATGTCTATGCAGTGTAACCGTACTCGTTTTGTATACGTGTCTACCACACCGCCTACAGTACTATATATGGACATGGTTGCCATGAGCTAAGGCATCCACCAATGCTTGTGAGTATCCACCCCCTTCTACACTTTGTACATACTCCATCCCCAGAGTCTGTCTAGATCGACATCTAAGCTCTATTTGAGAGCACACGGGTGGACAACACATCACTTGTACCTCTTTAGTATAATTAGAATTTTAAATTCTCTCCATTGTGTATCTATTGCATTGTCTATTGTGCTTCATCTTGCTATCTCTTTCTGTTGTGCCATATTCTTTGTAAGATTCCTCCCCCAGCCCCTCAACATGTCTAATTTCTCTCCCTGTAATCAATCCCCTTTTCAGAAAGAACTTTCCAGTGTGCAATTGGAATAAATTGAAAATAGGTATTTAAAAAAAAGGACCTTAGCCTGAGGGTCCAGATTTTCTGAAAATTTTGGATTAAGGTTCCTATGGACCAATAAGATTAATCCAAATGTAGGGAGGAGATAAATTGAAGAATAGAAGAAAAATCTCCCAAAAATGAGTAAATACTCACATAAGATGAAGAGTTGACTAAGGACAAGGTTTATTAGTTAAAAAAGAAGATATATTTAGAGTAAATGATGCATTTTTGACACCTCAGTGTGGGGAATTTCCCTCATGAAGGAGGTGCCTATTTCACATGTGTGGATGAGTTTTAAACTCGCAAATAATGAGATATTTTCATCTCTTCTCTCTCCTATTTCAACTAGATCCAAAAAGTAAGCTAAACTGAGCTAAAAATGGTCAAAAAGTGACCAAACTGATCTGGAAAATTCTAGAATCAATTTTCTTGGTTAGAGGCTCACTTTTTTCTATAAATAGAAGCCTCCCCCTTGTAAAATGTTAATAGTGTTTATGCATTGTTACTCTACTCCTCCCTAGAGTCAAATACATTGAATTCACTTGATAATTCAATTGTTTTTTTACTAAATCCTCTCCAAAAAAACTGGTGGCCACACTTGTTGCAAACAAGAGTAGAACCCTCAATCCCTCAAGCCAAAGGAAGGCTTACAAACTCCATGAAGCTTAATTCTTACTTATTGTGAATTTTAAATCTATGGTTTTCTTAAATTTTATGCTTTGAAAATGTTTGAATTATAATCTGATGCTATGCCTTGATGGAAAGGCCACCCCCTTCTCTTCTTACAATTCAGTCCTTCTTAATCCTAGAAAGTTTAATTAAATGATTGTGATTAAACTCTTTTCATTGTTTACTCTCTTAATTTTTAGAAAATGGAGTAGGTTAGAGATATTAGAATTCAAATTGGATTAATTCAAGTCATAAATTGAATGTTAAAATTGAGAAATGGTCAGCCATACAAAGGAGGTTATGGTAAAATTTTTTTAAATTTTGTGGAACTAAAGTTTATCATTAGGTTATTCTAAAAGAGTAATTCCTTCCGTTTGTGCATTCTAAAAGATTTATTTTTATTTCAAAAGTGTTATTTCCATTAAATTGAATTTATGCATAAAAGATTTATTTTTATTTCAAAAGAGTTATTCTCATTAATTTTGATTTTATGCATAGAAAGATGCATAAAGGAATTTATTTTTATTTCAAAAGAGTTATTCTCATTAATTTTGATTTTATGCATAGAAAGATGCATAAAGGAATTTATTTTTATTTCAAAAGAGTTATTCTCATTAATTTTGATTTTATGCATAGAAAGATGCATAAAGGAATTTATTTTTATTTCAAAAGAGTTATTCTCATAAATTTTGATTTTATGCATAGAAAGATGCATAAAGGAATTTATTTTTATTTCAAAAGAGTTATTCTCATTAATTTTGATTTTATGCATAGAAAGATGCATTAAGAAATTTATTTTTATTTCAAAAGAGTTATTCTCATTAATTTTGATTTTATGCATAGAAAGATGCATAAAGAAAATTATTTTTATTCTCATTAATTTTGATTTTATGCATAGAAAGATGCATAAAGGAATTTATTTTTATTTTAAAAGTGTTATTTTTCTTAAAAATTAAATTTATGCATAAATAGATGCATAAAAGGATTTTGTTAAAAGTGTTATTCCCACTGAAGTTGATTTTATGCATAAATAGATGCGCAAAGAATCATTATATCAAAAATTAGAATTCTCTTAAATTCTATGTTTAAACGAATGTGATGAGAATAGATGTGATGAGATGTGATGAGAATCAGATAGATGTGAATGAATGGATGGATGGATGTGATATGAATAGAGGTGATGAGAATGTAAGGTGGATGTGAATGTGTATGTGAAGAATGGATGTGAATTAGTATGTGAAAGAATAGATGTGAACGAGTATGTGAAAGAATGGATGTGGATGTATGTGAAAGAATGGATATAGATGTGTATGTGAAAGAATGTGATGTGATGTAACATGAATATATGTGGATGTGAAGTGATAGATATGAATGTACGGATAGATATGAGTAGTCGTACATGTGAACGACTGGATGGATGTGGATGAATGAGATGAGATGTGTATGAATGAGATATGATGTGGATAGAAGTGATGTGATATAATGGTGATGAGAATGAATGTGATGGATATGAATGAATGTGAATGTGATGGATATGAATGAATGTGATGTGATGGGATGTGAATCGGGATAGATGTGAATGAATGAGAAGTGACGTAAAATAAATGGATGAGTTGTGAGTAAATGTGGTCTGAATGGATGAGATGTGAATGAATGTGATGTGATGAGATGTGGATATGGGTAGATGCGAGTGGATGAGATCTGATGAGGATAAATTGAGGAAAGATGTGATGAGATAAAAATGATGTGATTGGATGAGAATAGGAATACTTGTGAAATGGTTGTGGAATTAAATAATGTGGAACAATGTGGAAAGATGAGAGTTCATTGTAGAAACTGTATTTATGACCTGTTTTTAAATGAATGTTTTATGTCAAGAATGCTGGGGAAGCATTTTGACCGTCTTGTGAATGAGGTCGTGGAGACCTAATCAATTAAGTTGTAACAGCTGACGGAGAGTCAATGGAGGACGTCTCGCATAGCAAGGTCGAGGTCTTGACCAACCTCGATTCGATTAAAATGACCAACCTCGAATCGAGGTCTTGACCAACCTCGATTCGATTAAAATGGTGAGCTTCCGGTACGGTGGATGAGGGACCAAGGAAGCGGCCTATGAGTGAAGCGCTAGGTCACCTCTACGAAGGATCCTAGAGGGTGCTGACCATACAGTGCTCGAGCTCTAGATCGCCGACAATACCCACACGTGCGTCGTGGAAGATATTGGAACAAGGAGTAAGAGTTGTTTTTCTGAATTCGGGTATGGATCTGGTTGATTGACCTTGCTGGTCCCCAACGGATGAGTCCATGGCCCTTTTATATGGATCCTTTGATTGATCTTGCTGATCTTCAATGGAGTTTCCATTTTGATATGTGAATATATTGACGGTTACTCTATGAGCTAGGAACTATCGAAAAGCCCCCTGAGTGGATAGGTGGTGAGCGTTCTGGTTGTTGCCAATGATGCCATAGGTACACCGATGAAGGAATGATTGGAAATAAGGATCTAACTGGAGATTTTGGAGGATTATGATCAGTGACTCAATGGTTTCATTAAATGATTGTTTTTAAAGATAGCTGATTCTGTGAAAAAGGCAATTTCATATTGGGTATGTAAGTGGTGTGACTAGTTTTAAGTTTGCATGAATATCCGGTTAGGGGGCCTGGGAACTCTTTTCCCTGGTACACCCAGGACAAAACCTAACCAAATTCCTAATTGGATCCCATCACTACAATGGTTGGGTGTTTAGCTAACCCATGGGACTGGATGAGGTTAGGCTGGACTGATGGATCCCTAAATTGAGACTCAATTCTGTTATGGTACGATAGTAGATGAAGTAAATCCCGGACAAAAATTGTTCTATGGAAAAGAATCAACGGCTGTGCCTCTTGAGAAAAAAAGTGTTGGTCTCTATGATCCAAGTGCAATCTTTTCCTGATCTGACTATGAGACTTACGGGTTCGATCAGATTAGTTCTGTTAGTTAAGGCTTTTGACTACGTTAGAGAAAAGTTATCCTAGAGGAATCGCTCGTGCTTTTCGGACAAGGGAAGTTTTTTCGGGTTCGGTTTTGGAAGAACCGATGGATTAGTCTCTGTTCGGATATCCGTGGGGAAAGGCCCCAAGTGTGGACCCTGCCCCGCGCAAAAGTGCTACTTTCGCTGCTAGCACCCCTAAATTCGTTGCACGGTGGGGACAGGGATCTCACATTCTTATAGCCCACAAGAGTGCCATAGCAAACCCATACTTGTTCACAAAAGTTTTAAGTCGCCACATTATAGGGACACCTCTCTGAATACAAGAATATAAAATTCCCAGCCCTAGGTGCCAACCTTGTATAGTTTTGGTGAGGAGGTAACAAAGGCTACCATGGAGGAGCCTAGTGCGATGGAGGTAGAAAACAAGGGAAATCCTAGCACAGATAACGTAAGAAAAGGCTAAGAAAAGGCACATGAAGAGAACCAAAATGAGACCACCCAAATTTTAATTCGAAAGGACACCAATAAAGTTGTTAGAAGTCGAGAAGGACGAAGAAGTAGAATGGGAGGATATATTGCTCTCATTGCTAAGGCAAACTCTAGAAGTAATAATAGCAAGCATTCATCCGGCAACAACATGCATTAAAGTGATGACATGACATGAGCAAGTACCCAAACCTTTGACACGTTAAAAAAAAGAGCCAAAGGTGGAGGAAACAACACAAGAAGAACCACACACTAAAGAGCAAAGGATGCCTAAGACTGAAGTCGCTCTAGAAGTAGCCAAGACACAAGAATTTCGGAATAGCAACCGCAACCACCAAAAGGTGAAAAAAAGGATGGAGAAGGAGAGAAAATAAGAGGCACGATGGATCATAGTAAAGGAGGCAAAGCCACCTCAAGTTCTTTCCCCCTCATTACCATCAACAACCATAAAACTAGGAGCCATTAGCACTTCTAGGAAGCACGACAAGGAAGAAACCAAGAAGGAAGCTGAAAGTGTGGCAAATATGAAAAAGATAACCTCCACAATTGACAACAACCTCCGAATACCATACCCTATATACCTCAAATACTTAACCACTATAGAAATTCCAAACACAGATATAATGATGAAGAATTGCCAGAGGGCCATAGAGCACTGCTATTTAACCTGCTACATGAACATAGAAGAATATACTAAGAATCTAGAAGTAAAGGATGAAGAAATGAAGGAAGGTATCGCACAATTTCGTATGTTTATCAGCTAATATTGGATCATAATCAGTACCTTCTTAGATAAAGACAAAAGGCCTTAGTCTTGGAGCTTAAAAGAATGTTCAAGAAGTGTTAGAGACACAAAAACAAAGGGACAAAGCAATACAAAGCCACGAAGAGCTTTTAAAAAAAAAAAAGACAAGAAGAGTTAAAGGCATAAAAAGAAAGGGACAAGGCAATACAAAGCCACAAAGAGCTACAAAGGAGCATGAAGTTAAAATTAAACACGATTTAGAGTTAATGATTAAACACGATTTAGAGTTAATGAGCTCTAAGTTTGCTTCAAGGGAGAAGGACATAGTGACACAAAAAGATGAGATCAAGCAAGCAAAGGTCCCAACAAGCGAGGCCTTTAAATGCACGAAAATCATAGAAAGAATGAGCAACAACTACATCTTGAGCACGAAAATTAAATTAGATCTTATGCAAGCAAAGCTAAAGTAAGCAGACGATGACCTGCATGTATTCAAAGAAAAGGTTGAACTAATCCACACTGATAGGGAGGCAGTGATGAACAAGGCACATGCCCAGGAAATTCGAGTATTTTGTGAAGGAATCCAAGCAAACAAAGAGGAGATGGAGTATTTTGTGAAGGAATCCAAGCAAAAGAAAAAAAAGGAGATGGAGTATTTTGTGAAGGAATCCAAGCAAAAAAAGAGGAGATGGAGTATTTTGTGAAGGAATCCAAGCAAACAAAGAAGAGATGATGTAGCTGACACTTAAGACACACCAGTAAGTGGTCACTCATCTAACTGCTGATAAAATAAAGGCAATGCAAGAGGAAGCCACCTCAGTTAAAGCCAAGCTTGTACATACAACTAAAAGAAGAAAACCAAGAGGCAGAGACCTCAAATATAAAATATGTAGAGCTACAGACAGCAAGGGCCACACTAGAGAGGAAGCAATCTCACTACAGCACAGAACACAAAAAGGATACCAGGATTACAATTGGAGATGTGGCGTGCACAAAATCCAAAGGATACCAGGATTACAATTGGAGATGTGGCGTGCACAAAATCCAAAGCCATAGGTAGCAAAGCCAGACGACAAAATGAAGCAACTCATTGAACAAGCTTCTTCTCTGTCGGTAACCCCAAGAGCCCTTCTCAAAAACTTAACTCTATATTTTTTTGAACTAACAAGGGGGTCTAATACATAATTTACAGATCAGGATGCTAACCCAACTATCATAATGTCCATTTTTCATAATGATATCTTATTGATTATACAGCTATGTATTTATATAATGCACCCTATAGTTCTAAAATTATATGGACATATATACTTATACAATGCACCCTGTAGTTCTAAACTTCAGATCTTGGTATGAAGTGTTGCAAGACTCCATTTTGGTTGATATGGAGGAGATGTTAGATCTCTTTTGTCTAGATAATCTCCCATCATCCCTAGCCACATTTGAGACCATCACTAGTTTTGTTTGGTTCCATACCTAGGGGTGTGGTTAGTACCTCTCGTACTATAGCAAAGTGATTTATATCATCCACATGGCTTATTGAAACTATACCAAAAATCGATAGCCATGCTTATATATGTACTTAATGATTTTACTATCGAGCATAGAGAATATCCTTCTATAGTAGATCAAGTAGATATTAAGGAAATAGATAAATTCAAAACCACAACAAAGCCTCCACCACCACGTACAACTAGGGAAGAAGGAGAGGGTAGTTCTAACAAGTACCATACTAGCATCTCTCATTTAATCTTTAAGGTTGGTTTAATTAGCTGGTATAATATTAGGTTACCTAACCTGGTTGATTCACATCTCACATCTATTATAGCTCACGCTCATGGGACTGTGCCTTGCTGCCGAGAGGTGGTTTGGCTTGATTTTTGAAGTTTTTGAAGCTTTTTGGGACTTGATAAGGGATGATTAGTTTAAAATGTTTAGACAAGTGATTTAGTGTTTTTTATGCTTATACGCTACCAATTCTAATAATGCACAAACAAAAATTAACTTCTCATTCAATTCACATTGGAAGGGAAAAACCTAGATTTCGTTGGCCCAAAACCCACATCCCACCTCTCACACATCATGTCTCATGTGTCACACATCATGTCTCATGTGTCACTTCTCACTTCTCATGCCTCATGTCTCATGTCTCACAACTCACGTCTCACATCTCACACCTAATGTCTCACATCTAGTTAGACTCACATATTTTTTTCAAGAAATAGATCCACCAAAAAAAAACTTTTATGAAATTGGCATATGCTTGGGCTCGGATTCCAAGTCGTGTGTCAAACCCGTCAAGGTTGGTGAGCAATTATTGAGTAATAAATGTACTTAAATGTAAAGGATAAAAAGATTTCTTGAAAATCGATGTCAATATAGATTGTATAACAAGAAAAACTTGTTAAGACATGGGGAGTTGTGTCCTTATGAGTCTTTAAGGCTAGTTTAATTAGTTGATACAATATAAGGTTTAGCTACCCTTCGACTCATGTTCATGTCGTGGTGGTTGACTCACGTCTCATGTATATAGCTTTAATCATAGGTAGGCATGGAGGGGCTTTTTTATGGGTATTTTGGGTGGGGGGAGTGCTGCAGGCGCAAATCTTTAAAATTATAAAATCACTTTTATTCAAGTCCTACAAGTAGATGGAATGAAATGGTAGATTGGGGAGGAGGATAGAAGGCAATCTAGGTGGTGGAGCTATAACTTGGAGTAGGAAAAGTTAAGGGGAAAGGGGAAAATCTAGTTAATGGGACTATGAGTTCAAGTAGAGAGAGTGGTATGTACTAGGCAGTAGGGAGATAAATAGTGGTAACAGATATGGGACCTTCTCCCCTTCATTAAGGATAAGCAATTGCTCACAAGTCCCATTTAAGTTCCAATAACTAGGAGAGCTTATGGAATATAGCTAGCTTATTCTTGAATTTGGCTAGCTTACCCTCTTAGGTTTGTCTTCATAAGATTTTTATGAGAAATGGAATGGCTTTGTCCCCCATGTGTTGTGAACTTGTGCCCCCTAGTTATATAATTGCCCACTTCTTTTAAGGTGTCCTTATGCCATGTGCTGTGCCCCCTAGTTATATACTTGCCCACTTCTTTAAAGGTGTTTGACTGGGATGACATTAATCAATAGTGCAGTTGCAAGGAGACACCCACTAGTTGCTATTCTGATTTCCTGCTTCATTTAGGTCCTCAATGGTGAACACGCCTAGGTATCAATAAGAGGGAAGTGGGTGCAAGACAATGTCACTAGGAAAGACTGTGTCAGGGGACTTGAGCAAATAAGGTGTTGGCTGAAGAAGATGCCATGGAAGAAAATAAGTGTGAGTTGGAGCAAGGGGGTCTGGAGGCCACCATCGATAAGGTGACACCTTATAGAGACAAAACAACCTGCAATTGTTCACTAATGAATATGGGCTTCTAGGTATGTGTTCAATGGTCCACATAGACTACTATTAATGTTTCCATTAAGTTTCCGTGCAAATGTGAGATGAGTATATCGAATTGATTTCTGAAGAGCTATATCCAAAAGAAAAAAAATGATTCATGCTAGTAAGGCCACAAATAGGAAAACACAAAGAACATAAATTAGTTTATTGTAACTAAGAATGGCTAGTTTCATCCTACTTATAGCATGCATTCTATTCCATCATGTTGATGTGATATGACAAGTTTTTATTACCTTTGACAATGGTTTTTTTAAAGCCTAATTCCCACATGATCATACAAATTGAATTGTTAACCATGTTCAACAACAGGCCATCTAGAGTTCTATCAAGAACTTGGTAGATGCAAACTTTTTCTCGACTCTTGTTCTCAAGCATCGCACCGCAGCACAATTTGTTTGAGGTTACTAATTCCACCTCTCTTATGCAACAGAGCTTAAAGTTACAACTGCTTCAAACCAGTAAACCATCATGCTGCCTACACCTAAGTTCAATCAACATTACAACACAATCAACTATGGCAGAAGAACAGCACAAAAGGGAGCTAGTAACTTTATTGCTGCTTTGGGCTGAAACATACTCTCTAAAGCCATTCTCAAATGTACATTCAACTGAGTAAACAGAAAACTCCTTAATAAGCTAAAATGGTTGCAAAATCTGGAAGCCTAAAAAAACGCCATACCTGCTTCTATTAGATACCCAAGCCCGGGTTGTATCTCCTTTCCAAATGGTACGGAGTTCATTTTGTGCAACTGTCCGGGCTGATTCCATGAATCTGTATACTGTTGCTTCATGCCATCCTTCCAAACACCGACAATTAGATCCTCAAATTGACATGAATCCTTGCTTGAGTGTAGGATTCTACCCCAACTGGTCGGCTTCTACACTCCCACTTTCTTTGCTCAAAGGTCGTGGATTGGCATCTTCCTCATTTCCAAATACAAAAAGAGGTACCGAAAATGGATCGAAAGTGATGTGATGCGTACTCGTTGGCAGCGAGTTGAAAACCCACCTTACGGCCATAGCATCTGCAATGGGTTGCACCACCAGAATCCCCTCTCCCACCAAGATACACAACGAGACAGTGAGGAAGCTCAAAAAAGCCATCAGCTCAAATAAAAGGTTGCCTGGCTCATACAAGACGGAGAGCCCCATGAAAAAAACCTGTACAGGTAGAAGGATGGCCAGCGAGAGGACAAGGCCACATACCCGAATCTGTAACCTTTTGTTTATCACTAGGGCCACCATCCGACATCCCTGCCATAAAAAGCAGCAATTGTAGATGCAACTAAATAAGCCTAGCACCAAAGTGCTGATGAGAGGAAAAGTGCAAATGGCATCATTCTCTTCCTGTGGCCCTTTAATGTAAGACCTTGAAAAATATGCAGGCAAATCGAGAACTTTGCCTTCCGAAACCCTGGAGCTGATGATAACGAGGGAAGCCTGCAAGCCCAGAACAGGGAGACAACATACCAGGATGAGGCCTATGGTCTTCAGATTCCATTTTCTGATTGGTGCAAATGGTGCATCCCGGACTGATCCTTGGACCAGAAACAGTGCCGTGAGAAAGAAGCACGGCTCCATCACACCAAAGGACAAAACAGTATGTGCCTGACATAATGCGGCCTGCCCCTGGAGACCCCAAGCATGGAAAGGCGCCCCCTTGTGCCTCAAGAGAGGCAATCGAAGTAGCTCAATCAGGCCCCATAGCATTGCACATGTCACCAACATGATTCGAACCACCCATACTGCATTGAATTCTTGGAGGGCAACTAGATGACCTTGCTGGATTTGAGATCGAAAGTAGAGGACATAGGCGATGCAGAAGAGGCTGGCAAGGCAAAGGGAAATCACAAGCACCAAAGTTGCCACCCCGAGAACATCCACGGTGAGCATTACCTGTTCTGCGCATACTCCCCCTGCACATGGGTTCTATCTCATCAACTTCCCTATTTAGCAAGCTTTTCTTCTTGATATCAGAAAACATCCGATTACCATTTGCTTCTTGACATCTGAACACATCTGACACTGGAAACCATGCACGTCTGTCGAGAAAGGCCCAGTAATCAAACCAGCTCTACGACACCCCTGCTAGTGCTACATCCAATGGTAGGGTAAGATGGCTTCAGATGGAGAAGTATACAAACAATGATGAAAGATCTGAACATCAAGGTGAAGAGATGGGAGGGTTAGTTTTGAATGTGATCCCTACCTGCTCACTTAGGATGAAGGTGTTTGTACGTGCGGACCATATGGGGATGTGTACGGCAAGTAACGTTGGGCTACGTGGAAAAAGTGGCTATGAGTTAGGGTTTTGATCTGTGCAAAACTGGACATGGAAGATAACAGAGCAGGCAAACCAAACGACAGAGGGAAGCCAAGGTGTTTTAGGGTAGTTTTATGTTGTCGAGGGGAAACAACAATCGGGCGGTGAAACTGATGAAGCCTGTGTTGGCAAGACACACTAGATTAGAAGCGCCCACAAAGCTACAGAAGACATTATCAACGCCCTGATTGAAATAGAGAAGAGATTAGCAGCGCCCACTAATTTACAAATGGATTTAGCCCATAATCAGCAAGAACTGCTCCTCTCTGCGCAGGATTCCCAAACCTAATTTGTCCAATAAACTCCATAGATTTGGCACGCCCGCACAGCCTACAATTCATTCAGAACAAAGGAGGCAGAGCGGCACTCACCACGTCTGCTGCTACAAACCGCTGTCGCTCAATACAGACATAGAGTGTGCTGCTGCGTATGCAAACTTCCAAGGCAGTGATGCCTGACAAGACAAAGAAAAGCCAGGCGATTTGGCCTAGATTTAGCTGGCCCGCCAAATTGGGCACACTAGGGCCGGGAAGCGTGGCCACCTGCTGGCGACAGCCTGGCCGCCTTTAATCCTCCTTGCACGAACTGTTTAATTGACGGTTTCCCGCTAATGACCATCAAATCAAAACCCCGGCCTCGAATCGAGCTCTGCTACTTTGGCGGCGTCTTCTGGTCCCTCCATGTGCATTGGTCAGGCTCAAAGGCCTAGGCCACCCACCGAATGTTCCAACTTCAATCGATATGACTTTGATCCTTACCATTGCAGTTATCATCCTAGTAATATATATATATATATATATCATATCATGACTATGTATAACCGCATGACTTATCCATGTGAACCCCCTCCCCCTTATCACAATCAAAAGAAAGGGAGATCGAGTAAAGTTAGAGGCCGCCGGTGTTAGGGCCTCAAACCACCGGCCACCATGGGAGCTCCGCTGGTGGTATTTCTAACCCACCAATACACCGGTGGGTCAGAAATACCATCGACATGTTTATGAGCTGGCAAGAGCCGAGCCAATAGCTTTCTGGCTTCGGCAATTAAGTGTGCAGTAAGAAAGTGTGCGTAGAAACTTAATCATCACTTCTATTCCACCAGACGGCCACCAATCGACCTCTCTAAGAGTCGCAAGAACAACCCCATGTGACTCTACTGAGACCACTAGTGGCCCAGATGAGAACAACCTATTTTATGACATCTTTCCATGCCTTGGGCTATGAGTGGCAGTTGCTTTAATGCACTTGGCGGTTGCTTTAATGCACTTGGCTCTACTAGTTAGACAATCAAGTAAGGAGCTTTAGCACTGAACAAATCTAAGAGCAACATGGCTCGATGAGATTGGATTTTGAAGGGCATGGTTGAGTGGTAGAGATTATCAAACTACAACCCACTTTGGGCTTGTTTTCACATGTGGTGAAGTTATAAACCAGATTCTAATTGATTGTAAAGTTAGTTGGAAATAAAAAAACCTAATTTTTTATATTTGTGTTCCCGTAGGCCCCTAGAAAGAAGGTGAGAATCATCTATAAGAACTATTTGGTAGGATTTGACTACTAACTATGAGCTAAGATTGGATTTTCAAGGGCATGGTTGATTGCTACAATTTATGGGAAAAAACCCACCTCGGGCTTGTTGTCACATGTGGTGGGTTTACAAACCAAATTCCAATTCATTGTAGAGTGGTTGGAAAAATAAAAAACTCATTGTTTTTCCATGGGCCCCTAGAAAGAAGGGGAGAATCGCTTATAAAGACTATTTGGTAGGATTTAACTACTACTGAAAAGGCGTTAATTATGAGCTAGATTGTAGATAATGGGCTTCCAACGTCCAAGTTACTAGTTGAACTTCGTAGCTATTGAGCTGGCAATTGGCTGTAAGTTTCACAAAAAAATGTGCAACCACAAAAAGTGCATGGAGAAATAAATTTAATTACAAGCTTCTAACTGGCTTTCATCCTAGGACACAATCATCAACCCATCTGTGGAAATGAGGCCTCTTCTCTGACATCAAAAAAATATTGATTTGGAAATGGACGAACATTGCAACCATGAATGCATGGGAAATTGGCACTCACTTATCACTCTCTAATGCCCTATAAGGATACGAAGCTCATAACCATTCAACCAAAGTAAAAAGAGTAAACATGAGCTAAGAAGCACAATAGAAATTCCATGAAATAAAAGCATACTCACCATGGAATAAATTTTGGCACAATATATGATCATCTAACCTCACCATCATTAAAAAACGTGTTAATAAATAAAGTTGACGTTATTGCTTTCTCATTGCACTTCCATTCACATGCATGATGCACCTTTTGTACTAGTAGCGTGAAGAAGCATTTATTCCATGGTAACTATGCTTTTCTTCCATGGAATAATATCATAGTCAAAGGAGTGGATTACTAAAGAGGTAGTTATTAGTAAAGAGGTATAATGGGTGTGTATGCGAAATACATTTGATGAAGTGCAAAAACAATAATTATTTTATTATAAGATGAGGAATGGGGCACAATAATGGACTTTATGATGGTCTAAAACTAATAGGCCTAAAAGGAATATAGGACTACCCATAATTGGATGCATTAGCATGCACAACATCGAAGGTAGCACCAAATTGGACCTAGTTAAGTTTGTTTTATTCGTGTGCTTCTAAGTTGTATCACTAAACTTTAACCTATCTAAAGTTGCATTGAAAATAAATTAATGATATTTGAAGATGGAAAATTGAATAAAATACTTCTTCAAGCCCCCTTAGTCAATCATGAGTGTGTCTTCCAAAGAATAGCTCAACATGCTAGCTATCAACGCTAACATTAAGAGAGATTTTAAATCCTATGACATTTTTTGTTAAAGATACAACACAGGGAGCTAAAACATACACTATGGTAGCATGGATGGTAACCACAAGTTTATTGTATTATGAGACCCTACTTAGTAAAAATAAGAATTAATGTCTTTTCTTCCCCTATTTTACATTTAATATTTCTACATCGTGGCATATATCTACATGCTTCTATCTAATTTTCTAGTCCACTTTAAGCCCTGCAATAACTCTAAATCAAATGGCATGCGTTGCTTAACTCCTCGTACTTGCCCTCAACTACTTGATGTTATCTCATCCTAAGAGCTATCTCTAATTCAACGTAATAATGTAAAGAATTTATTTTAAAGGATGTGTGGGGAGGGCTTTTGACCCATATGTTATGGTAGTTGCTATGAACACTATTAAAGAGCAAGAACTTCTCCATAATACTCTCTCTCTCTCTCTCTCTCTCTCTCTCTCTCTCTCTCCTTGTGGTTTGGCTTTTCGTGCATGTAAACTATAAAACTTGGTATGTTGTTGAAGACACACTTTTGCTAAGACACAGAGAGAGAGGGAGGGAGGGAGGAAGAAGAAGGGGCAGGGTGTGGTGTAGGATTACTCCAATAGGTTTAGTCTCTAGCATGTGTGTGTGTGTGTGTGTGTGTGTGTGTGTGATGTGCTTGTGTGTGCTTGTGAGGTGCTTGTGTTTGTATTTGCACGTGCACGTGTGTGTGTGCATGTGTATTTCTAGTGTATGAGGTTCTTTTGTAATATTTCATTAATTTCATCACTAGATGAGGACTTGCTTATTTTTCACAACCTCATTATTCAATCTCAAAACTTTGTGTTGTGTGTGTGTGTGTGTGTGTGTGTGTGTGAGCGAGAGAGAGAGAGAGAGAGAGAGAGAGAGAGAGTAATGTAGTCCATTAGAACCAATTAGTAGTGGGTCATGGTGTACATGCAAGACTAAAGAGCAAATAGTCAAAGGAAAACTCTATTGAGTAAGTTTCTCTAAATGCTAAGAACACCCTGCCATTTGAAAATACAACCGGTCGTGAGTTGTAGTTTTGAGAGACCAAAAAAAATCCTTTAAAAACAATCCAAATCTAGCACCAAAAGAATCTTTGACGTGCCCAATAAAGTAGAACTTTAAAAAGAGACTTTTTTGCTTAACTTAAAACATACTTGCAAGTGATTCATTCGCTAAATTAAAAATTTGCCAAATTTTCCACTATTTGATGTCTAAGTACAAGCCTATCAACTATAAAATCTTAGAATATTTCAAACAAAAAAACATGACACAAAAGTTGCATTAGATAGAGACTCACAACAAAGGGCTTCACTTTGAATACAAAATTATTGCTATCGTTACTAAAAAGCAAAATATAACTAATTTTATCGCACAACTTCAATGTCATGAATAAATTAATCTTCATTGATTAAAAAAACAAGTCTAATTAAGAGACAATTCCTATAAATGCTTCAATAGTGACAACATTTATCAATTTTTTGAACCAATCTCAAAACGCAAGCTCTCAAAAAGATTTTTGATGCTAGTTTTGAATACAAATAAACGTTGTTCAAAACACTTTCAAAACCTAGAAATCCTTGAACAACCCCAATGAGGATTTAAATACCAAAAATTGTTTGAAACTACAAGTGTCTAAATCTATTCTATCACAGGAAATTCCTCCTCTTCATGACTAACTTCTTCGTCAGTTTGCTCGCGTCCTACAATGAGTGGTGTTGACTCCGTAAGAGGAATATCAATATCCATAGTATGTGGATCTTCATAAGGCTCAAGATCTGCAAACTGCATTTCATCATCAAGTCCAAAGGGAGGCTGAGGTTCTCCAGACGCATCCACCACTCTTGGGTTTGCTGCCATGTTTTTCATTCCAACCTCTTGAAACTCGTCCGACAATTATTTCACTGCAGTGACTCGTTGTTGAATAAAACGAACTTGAACTGGATCTAGCTCAATAGCAACATATATTCCTTCCTTTTTTAAGAGCATTAATAGTGGTTGTTCCTAAGAAAAAAAGAATCAACATGGTAAAGCTCACTTAAATGAACAATATAAAATATGTAAAAAGTTAAGGTTGCATGATTACCTATCCCTGTAAAAAGATCCATGATCCACTCTCCTTTTAAAGATAGAAGCTCAATTAAATCCATCATCAAAAGTTATGGTTCTTGATAAGGATTCATGATCTCATTTGAATCACCAGAAAGATCCCTAAGCTTTCGACACATGCCTGGTCTATAAGAAATATTTGTTCGGTTAGGTTTCAAAGCAAAATTAAAATTTCCTTTACTGTTCAAACCCACAGGAGACCAGAAACCAATGGTAGTAAACTCGGCAGCAAAAGAAAGTCTGTCAAGCTTATAGTCTTTGATGTTAGGCTTTGTCCTACAAAAGAAAAAGTTAGGATTTAACTTAAGCTTTTATAACTTGCAAAATAATCCTTGAAATTTAACATACCATATGCATAGCTGATGGACCATTTGATTGTCAACGAATGCTTTCTCTACAGCAGAGATTTGATCATGAGCATGAAAAATTACTAGTGCCCATGATTTAGCCGTTGTGACCTTCTTTAAAGCGTCGATGACTCTTTTATATACACTTACACCGTACTTTACTTCGTCGTGTATTGAGTGTGGTGCCTTAAATCCATATGGAGCATCAATGGCTAAAGTAAAATGTTGTGCAATCACAAACGATTCCAGGTTCTCTACTTTGCCTTCATAAACAAAATATTGAACTGGTTCTGCAGACACATCATCAGAAATGAAAATATTTGCCTCTTGAATTATCTCCAAAGTTTGTGCCTCTTCTAATCTCTTTCGCTCTGCCCTTGCGCGACTCAAATGTTGCTCAAACTCTTGAGGAATGCTCTTTATGGGAGCACGAGGTGCTCGAGACTTGTTAAAATGAAAATAAGTAAACATTAAATGTATTCTAGAATACACATTGACTGGATTACAAAAATCAAAATCAATTTTTGAAATATTTGATCTAAATTTTTACGAAACCTTCAAAAACACTCAAATAAAAAAAAATCTATTCAAATATGTAGTTTACTTACTGCATTTTTAAAAAGATAAATGAAACGCTCTAAGGAGCTTGGCTGACTAATGATGGGATGAAACATTTGAACCTCGTTCCAATCCTTGCAATTGAGTTTTTCAATCATGATTCTTTACATGAAAGTCTTTTGCCTATTTCAAAAAAACACAAAATGAAAAAACAACTTTAGATGAAATAAAATAAGTAGATTTAAAAAGAAGAATTAGCAACGTACTATTCTAATTCCTTTGCCATTTCATCGAGTGTCAAAGAACCTCCTTTCACTCGTACCCAGATGGGTATGATAATATTTTTCTCGCGTATTCCTTGCATTGCTCGCCAATTTGTGATATGCATTTCTTCAGGAATTGGCTTCAAAGTGTCCTCATTCCGTGTTCCTTTGCCCTTTTGACTTCCAGGTGGGAGCTTTACTTTTTGCCCTTTGATTTTACCTTCCTCCCAAAGCTTGAAAATGTCTTCTTGTAGATTCCATATCTCTCCATCACGAAAGACCAACTGAAAGAAATTGTCATGACTTCGAACATTTGTTTTTCCAGAGCGTCTAGCTTTGCTTAACTTCTTTGTGACAAGGCCAACTTGCTCACAAAGCTTGATTTTGAAAGCTTCATCAACTTTATGACCTTGTTGAATATGATTGATCCACTCATTTTGTGAAAAAATCTTATCTTTTGTAAGAAAGACATGGATAGTCGCATCTCAGAATCAATGTTGTGATCAAGGGCAAGTAGCTTTGCATCATCATCACTTAATCCAACATAGACCCATGCTAGGACTGTCTTATAGCTCTCTACATGACGATACTCAGCACATAACTCTTTTTTAACAATGAGAGAGTGAGTTTCGTCCAAGACAAAGTATTTGTATTTATTAATTTTTTATCTCTCAAAACTCTCTTTGTTAACACAAGAAGACTTATCCACAAGAACAAGAAGGGGTAAAACATTTGTTGTTGGTTTCTCCTTCATTATTACTTTAAGATTACTCACATGTCCAGGGACAATGGTTCGAACTTCTAGTGGTCTCTTATTTGAAATAGGATCCAATGGAGGATGTTCTATGTTAGACACTAGTAAAATTAAGGGTCTCTCATCAACCATATGAAACCTTTTGGCTTTATTTCTTATGGTATTAAGACCAGAAGATTCTGAAGGATTAGACTTTGGAGCTCCAAGTCCAGAAAGCAAAGTATCACTCACATCTTGAGACTTTGATCTAGAAGTCTTCAAGAACATCATCTTCCTCTGAGTTATCTATGTCTGTACCTTCATTCTCTTCATCAATGGAGTGGTTGGTATTGTACAAATTGTCATGATGCTCTTTAAATGCTCCAGAAAAAGACCATTAAAAAAAATCATTCTAAGTAGAAGAGGATTTGAAGATTTGATAGAGTGAACTTAAAAGTAAGAACCAAAGCGTAACTTATGCAAAAGTAAGAACACTATAACCATCTCTCTGTATACTAGAATACATGGTAAACTCATTAAACCAGACATAAAAAGTAAGCCAAACTTCCTTCTTGCTAAAATTCATTCAAACTAACTAAACAAGACAAATTTCTTGTATACTAGAATGCATTCTAGTATATGCTAGAGCAGACAAACTTCTTGTATACTAGAATACATGCAAACTAGACTTGACTAGACCTCTAAATGTTTCAAGATATGACCTAGAAAGACAAGAATTAAATAGACTAAAAAACAAAGAATAGTTAACGTATTCTAGAATACACAAAGACAAGAAGTTTTATGAACTATGCGTATACTAGAATACATACAAACTAGACTAGACAAATTTCATGTATATTAGAATACATGCAAACTAGAGTTGACTAGACCTCTATGTATTCCAATATATGAGCTGGAAAGACATGACTCAAACAAACTTGAAAAAGAATAGCAGTTCTCTACATATTCCATAATACACAAAGATAAGAATTTTTTTTAACACTAATGAAAAAAAGGTCAAGAAAAAGACATCCATACCCGTTTGTGAGTAATCATTGCATCTTTAAACTCTTGTTGGGTAGAAATAGGATTTATCTCTTCAAGCCAAAAATCTGCAGAGAAAACTCTAACTGCTGCAAGAAACTTCCCTTTGTTGTTGTCTACCAGAGGATGAAGGATCCCACAAGATATACTTTCTTTGACTTCAACAATGCGACCATAAGTTAAATACTTTATCTTCAATAGCAATAGAAAGGAAAGGTGTGTTTGGCTCAACGATTGTCTTGTGCTTATCTACCATGCCAAAGTGAATTGTCCAAGCAAGTCCTTCTCGTGCTTTACCTCTTGCACTACTCCAAAGAGTTGTAGCTTCGATGCTTGAAGACTTTTTCTGCTGATGTTGAGTTAAAGGTGTGCTTCCTTGAGATGATGGAGGAAGTCCATGAGTAGCTAAAACCATTCTGCTTGATGGTGGTTGATCTTGTAACTCTGGAAACTGGTGAGCTGCTAAAAGTTATCTTCTTGGCTCACTTGGACGCCTATCAGGGTTTGGAAGAGTCATAGTCACTCGAGGTGCCTGCTGAAAGTGAGGACTAATTGGAGCAGGTTGAGATTGGGAAGGTGTGAAGACTCCTGAACGTCCTGAGCCACCCACAGGGACAGATGCAGTTGCTTGATTACTTTTCTTTTACTTCTTAGAAGTTCAAGCATCATGTATTAGTGAGGCCATCTTAATCCTAAACAAGATAATAAAAAATCATTATTTCATTGCTAAGATAAACAAACAGAGACAACAAAATCATATTTCTCATGAAAAAATATGATTTGTTAAGTGAAACAACATTTAAGATTAGCAAACGTGTATGTAGGACAAACAAACGAGAAAGACAAAAAGTGATAGAGAACAACTAGACATAGAGAGAGAGAGAGAGAGTGTGTGTGTGTGTGTTAACCTCCATGCAAGAACGGACCTAGATGTGTAAGCAAACATGAGATAAGAATGTAAGAGAGAGAGAGCTCCTCAACACACTAGAGATAAAGAGGGAGAGAGAGATGTATTCTAGAATACAACATGTTGTTTTCCTCCAAGATGTGTTTTGTAATTGAATTTCAACAAATGACTTTCTAGAGCTGTGTATTCTAGAATACAACTCACAACAAGAAGCTTCAAAACACAATACAGAGATATAAAAGAGAGGAGAAAGCACTAAGAGATGAATAGATTAAACCCAAAACAATTAGGACCCTTTTTATCACCAAAGTACTTACAGGACCTCTTTCTTGAACACAATTTGAGAAAAATTTACCCCCAAAATCTATCTTCTGCTACGTTGCTCTGATGGAGATTTTGATCGCTCCGTTGGCTTCAAAAGGGGGGTAAAACTCTAGGACACCTCCTCCAAATACTCCCGGGTCGCTCCTTCTCCGTTTTTTATGTTAAAACTATAGTTTGCTGTTTTTTAGTCGCGCGCAAGTGACGCGAACTCGAGAGCTTTTGCTTTCTTTGCATGTATTCTAAAATTAGATAAAAATCAAATCCTTTTTGCATGAAGGTCTATTCTAATGGTTTACATTGAGTTTGGGTTATTGTAGAACATAGCTTACCGAAGCCGTGTATTCTAGAATACAACTCAAGTGTAGAGAGAAGTTGTATTCCAGAATACAACTTGATGAAGCTAAGTATTCTGGAATACAACTCAAGTGTAGAAAGAAGTTATATTCCAGAATATAGCTTATTGAAGCTCTGTATTCTAGAATACAACTCAAGTGTAGAGAGAAGTTGTATTCCAGTATACAGCTTGCTGAAGCTGTGTATTCTGGAATACAACTCAAGTGTAGAGAGAAGTTGTATTCCAGTATATAGCTTGCTGAAGTTGTGTATTCTAGAATACAACTCAAGTGCATAGAGAGAAGTTGTATTCTAGAATATAGCTTGTTGAAGCTGTGTATTTTGGAATACAATCTCAAGTATAGAGAAAAATTATATTTTTGAATACAGCTTGTTAAAGCTTGTTAAAGCTTCATATTCTGGAATACAACTCAAGTGTTGAGAGAAGTTGTATTCCAAAATACAACTTGTACAAGCAATGGATTCTGGAATACAACCTCAAAGTACATAAGTGTTAAATTTTTAAAAATGTGACGTCAAGCTTTGTATTCTAGAATACAAACTACTTAATGCACAAGAAACATGGCAACTTATTGATTTTTGTGTTGTATTCTAGAATACAACACAAGAATTAGCTTTTTAAAAAATGAAGTCATTATAATTTTTAAAAATTATTGATTAAATCTTTATTTTATAAAATATTGTTTTTAATCTCTTTTTTTCTTAATTTACATATGAAATCTTCTTTTTGGTTATTTTGTGTATTTAAAAGATAAACAATTCTTTCAAAAAAATATCTTTTAAAAAAAGTCTATTTTTGAAATCACTTATCTCCTTAGATAATGTTTTTGTTTTTCTTCCTAGCCATAATTTCCTCATAGCAAACTTTGAACCAAATGACAATGAAAGAAAAATTCAAAATTATAGCAAATAACAAAGTAATCAAAAAAATGCATACCTTACAGAATTAAACTCAAGAAAAATGCTCCATATTCAAAAAAACCCTCTTGTGGCTCTCTTAGCGGCGGCGGTGGGGCAGACCCTTGGAATGTGTGTCTAAAAAGGACTTCCTCTCATCTTTTAAGTCCCATTTTTTATAATAATTAATAATTTTTAATATTTAAATTAATATTATTATTTTTGAATCCAATCATTAAAAGTAAGTTATTTGGATTGAGATTACAGTCCACTTTGTAGCTTAGACCATTGTTTTTTAGAGAAACTTAGAGGTTTGACGTTCCTAGTCATGGCAAGGCAACAAGGTTCTCTCTCAAGCTTGTTTTGCTCTTTTCAAGTGCCTGTATCCGTACTCACTCCTAAAAGTCTGAGCCAATCTATCAGTGATGATGATGTTATAAGCCCACTATTTGCTAATTTATCCATCATTAGTTCAGTCTATTTGTGTGGAGACAACCTCTCCCTTGAGAAGAAAAGACAAGTTTTTGCATCGCAATGCATTGAGAGAGGCATGTAGGGTGTATTGTTGTAAAAAAAACTACTTGAGGACACTTGGATTCAGAAAAAATTAAGCAGGAACGTGAAAAAAAAAATTGCTTGAGGACACGGATTCAAAAAAATTAAGCAGGAACGTGAAAACTTCTTTGCTTTAAAACGTGCTCAACTGAGTACAGCATTACATGGTTTTTTATTAAGGTCTAGAGAGAAGATAAAATATACAGTTTCTGGCACGATTGTGTGTCGAAAATGTTTTCTTCAAGTGTTTTGTTTAAGCAATCAATGGATGCAAAAGATCTTAAAGCGGTTGTAACGGGTGGAAGAAGATTCATGGTACTCATTCAGTACACGTGACACTCCTCAGCTGTGTTTTCTCAAGAGCTAGATGGAACGATTTGTCACTTACAATGGTGAGCGCATGCCAAATTCAAAATTCACCCATTTGCTTGATAATTTTACAAAGGGAGAAGTTTACAACCTCTATGTGGAAACGTTGAAAGGAAGGAACATGTCGTTTCTTTCATTAACTTCATTTCTTAGAGTTTGGAGACAATATTTTGCTGATGTGAAAATTCCCAAGAAAACTAGAATGGGGTTTGTCAAATTTGTGCTGCAGAGCTCAAAGCCAAAAGAGATGTTGCAAAGACGTTTGAAGAAAAAGGTATGTTTGATTTGTGTTTTTTGTACGTTTTAATTTATGAATGAGAATTCCAAGTGGTATAATTTAAACTAGCTTTACATTGTTTTGAGTTTTCAGGTCCTATTCTACAAGCACTTAAAGCTCATCGAGAACAACAAAGTACAGAGCGTCAAAAGCTAGCAAAGCATTGAAAGAAGTGCCTTGAGCATAAAGAAATGTATTTGGGATTAGTCATAGATGGAATGGATCAAAAGAAGACGTTAATACCCCATTTTATGCATGCTCCAAAGAATTTGAAGGAAGAGAATTTCATACAACTACACGTTGTTGGAGCCCTCATCTTTAACGGCATCATGACGTCGAAAGTTTTTATAAACTTTTCAAATTTACACAACGACCCTAACTTGACCATCACCATAATTCAAAAAATAGTAAGTGAATGGAAAGGAGAATTACCTGGCACACTTTATGTGCAGCTAGATAATACGGCAAGGGAAAACAAAAATCAAATAGTGCTTGCTTATTTGAGTATGTTGGTGCAGCAGAAAGTTTTCAAAAAGGTCAAACTTGGATTTTTGTTGGTGGGTCACACTCATGATCAAATTGATCAGATGTTTAGCAGGTTTTCAGTCAAACTTGCTAAGAAAAGTGCATTTGACCTTCCAAATCAATTCTTAAAGAAGCTTATGATCCTGTGCCAGAAATTCATGTTTTGAAAGGCACCTATGATTTTAGAGAGTTTGCAACAGGTGGAGATTTTGCAAGCCCTGCATTCACCTAGCTTAATGACCATAGTTTCCAACATCAATTCAAAATAAAAGAAAAAGAAGCTGAAACACGTTTATGGTGTAAGAAGTACTCTAACTCAGAGGCATGGCATCCTCAAAATGGTTTGAAGTTTTTACTCAGTGTCCCATAACGACAAATTCTTCAGGCAGCAAAAATGCTTTTGGCATCAAGCATTGAAGCAGCAAAAAGCTCAAAAGAAAAGCGAGCCATCAATTATCAGCAATGTTTTGATAGAAATTAAAGAGACCATACAATCAGGACGTGTATTTTCCAGCTTTCTCACTTGGATGGTGGAATACATTTTTTCATGAGCAAGAAATCTTAATTGAGGAAGTTCAAAGCAATTCAAGATCCCTGATGAATCTGGAGCCCTTTCTTTGGAGGGTACAAGAACTTGAAGACCGTGATGATAATATTCAAATGCCAAATCAACAAACAGAATTGCCTGAAGAATTGCAAACATTGGTGCATGGGGAGACTCCCGAAGCGTATGTTGGTGCTAGAAGGACTAGTCAATGACGGTTGCAAGAGAAGAAAATGTGGGAAGGAAATACTGAGGAGCTCAGTGTAGGTGCAATGATTGTAATGTTAGCAACATATGATGAAAGCGGATGTTCTTTTTGGTTGGCAAAGGTACTTAAAGTCCTTGAGGAAAATGAAAAAGTAAGCTCAATTGAGGTCCACTAGTACAAGGTCAATGGAGATGATGCATTATCAGGAAAATATTATCCAGAGATGATTCGAGTAAATAAAAAGGGAAAGAAAGCAAATCATAGTCAACGTCACGTGGATAGCCTAAGCATGGAGGATGTGGAAGTTCTTGTTTATGGTTTTACCTTGAAAAAGTCGGGTCATCTACGAGAACAAACCAACAAAAATCTTATGGAGAAAGTCAAAGATTTAACACGAGAGGCATAAGACCTCTCATTGTAACCAATTTTGTTGGACATTATTATTTTATTGCAAATTGAGTTTTTTTCTCAAAAAATGTGTGATTTTATGAGCAACTCTATCATCTTTCAAAGTATTGAAGTGTAAAACTTGCACTTTTTAACAGTTTTTTTTGAGCTTTTTAGGAGCTCGTGCTCTTTTTGGTTTAAAAAATAGTGTTTTTTGAGATATTTTAGCATTTTCAAAAATGGGTTGTATTTTTTATGGTTTAGTTGTACTTTTAAATGGCTGGATGTTTAAGTATCTCCCTAATGAAGATGGAGAGGCTCTTCTTTTTATGAGAGGAAAGTGTAGACATCATGGCATAACTCAAACAGGGGTAGCTGTATGATTTGGGCTTTCCAAGTGTTGGCTACATACCTCTATAGTTGATTAGGAAAAAACATACTCCCAACAATGAACCCTCTCATCAATCTTTTCTTTCACAATTTTCACATTATTTCTTGAATGGCCTCAGGATCATAAAATTGATCTTTTCCCTAGTAGTATGCCCCCTTGCAAAGCTCCTTATAGAGTAAATCAAATTGAGAAAAAAGAGATTCAAGCTTAGATAGAGGATCTTTTAGCTAGAAAACTCATTAGACTTAGTAGCTCACCATATAGAGCGCCTATACTTTTAGTCAAAAAGAAGAACAAAACCTATTGTATGTGTATAGGCTATCCACTCCTTAACAAGTTCACTGTGAAAAATAGATATCCAATTCCTCGAGTTGATGACTTGTTAGATAAGCTAAGAGGTGCTAAGGTCGAACACAAAATAGAACATTATGAGTTTTTAGTGATGCCCTTCGGACTCACTAATGCTCGAGCAACATTTAGTTGTATGATGAATCGTATCTTCCTTAAACATCAAAAACTTTGTGGTTGTTTTCTTTGATGATATTTTAGTTTTCAGCAAAGACATAGAAGAACATAAGAAAGACCTCAAGACAATATTCAATCTTTTAAAGAAAAATAAGCTATATCTTGATCTTGAGAAGAGTAGTTTTTTCCAATTAGAGATTGAGTATCTTGACCGCATAGTTTTACAACTAAAGGAATCGGTGTTGACCCAAAGAAGATAGAAAGCATAGTCCATTGGGGCCAAGACCTAAAGACATTCATAAATTAAAGTTATTTCTAGGATTATGTAGCTACTATTAGGATATTTGTAAGGAATTTTTCTTAGAAAGCAAATAACCTCACAAAACTCCTAAAGAAAGCTAAATTCTTTCAATGGACTAAAAAGACTTTTTAAGTTTTAAAAGAAGCTCTTATACATGCAGCAGTTTTACAACTACCAAATTTTACTCGACCATGCTAGTGGACAAGGAATAGGAGTAATAATTACTCAAGATAATCATCCAATAGCTTATGAAAGTAGAAAACACAAACATACTGCTAAAAGTAAGTATCTCACTTATGAAAAGAAATTAATAGATGTTGTACATGCTCTTAAGATATGGAAACACTACCTTATGGGATCATATTTAATCATTAAAATAGATCAACTGAGCATAAAGAATTTTCTTATGCAAACCTTGATCTCTGCCTGCCCAATAGGCATATTAAATATGTAGCTTTAATTCAGAGAGTTTTCAACCCATAATTCAATACCAACCTGGTAAAGAAAATGTGGTAATATATTCTCTTGGTAGAAGACCCAGCATAAATAATATCCAGTCGTGGAAAGTTTATCTTTTGATGCTATGAGAAATACTTATGACCAAGATTAAGATTTCTCTTCTACGTGGAGTAGAATGAGAGATAGCGGTTGGATTCCACATGCAGATTATTCACTTCATGATGGCTACCTTTTCTTTCAGAAGAGGTTATGTATCATCATAACTTTGCATGTAGATTATCCACTTTATGATGGTTACCTTTTCTTTCAGAAGAGGTTATTCATCAACAGAAAGCCTCATCGAAATTTTGTTGATGAAAGAATTACACCAACCCTCTTATGCATGACATTAAGGAGTATCATGTACATTTCAGATTGTTGCTCGAGATTTTTAATTGCCTACAATGAAAAGAGATATAGCTAAATTTGTCTCTAAATACATGACATGTCAAAAGATAGAAAGCTACAAAAGTAAAACCCAAGGCTTACCTATGCTTTGCTTATCCCTCACGAAACATGGGAACAAATTTCTGTGGATTTCATCACCAACACCTGCAATCAAAATGACATGATATGGACCATGGTTTACCATTTTAGCAAGCAAGCATTTTCATCCTTTGCGAGTTGCAACAAAAAGACTTTGATTGCTCATCAAGGTGCTCATTTGTTTTTGAGAAATATTTTTATTTGTAGTTTGCATGTGAACTTGTACCCCGATATTCTTGCATGATGGCTCCTATTTCTCCAATTGGATGAGCTTTTTGAGCTCGCTTAGCCCTTGAGGGGTGGTTGCAAGATCAAGGTGCTCAATTTTGTCCACTCAAGCACCCTGAAAACAGTAAAAAAACAGGCATTTATTTACCTTTAGTGGCTAATCTCTCCTAGTAAAGGAAGGAATTTTGTTTCAAGTTCTTTTGTTGGAACATCATATTCAAAGTTGGAAATATAGTTACATAATTTGATTAAGCATTAGATAGTCAAAAGTCCTCATTTTCTTAGGTACAAAGTCAATGTATACACCCTGTCCCAAATTTAAATTGATTCCATAAAATGCTAATATCTTTTACATATAAACTCAAATGAGATTCCCACTTTGTACCTTAGATCTTCACATAATATGGAGCTTAACTTGATTTTTTGAGAAAATTTTAAGATATTTGTCTATTTTCTTTAAATATTTTAAGGTCTTTAAAGTGTTATAATATACGCCACATTTTGTACCCACAATAGCTACCACTTAAAATCCTCAATCTTGTAGATCAAAAGAGTGGGTAGATACTGAGACATTAGTAGAATGTGGTGGTTAGTAAAAATTACAAATCCAATGGTTGGATTTTTAATGATCTCTTTTTCAAAGTTCTTCCAGACTGTCAGAAGGCCTACAAATATTAATAATCTAATTAGTAAAATTACATTTTTGATGTGAATCATCTAAACCCTTTAGGGACTAGTGTACTTGTAATGGTGCATCTATGGAAAAATAAATTGGATCACTCTAAGTACGGAAACATCATTTGTTATCGTTTCATCATATTTTTGATTAATTTTGATTAATTAGAATAATTTATATTAATTTAAGTTATATTGAGTTAATTTAAGGGCAAGTGTATTTTCTATTATTTGCTTGATCTCATTTTAAGTACCTTGCTCCCCAAAATTTGCTCTCCAAGCATTGTCCCAGTCCAGCATAAACTGGATAAAACTGGACACCCTGATCTTGCAACAACCCTGAGAAGGGTTGTATAATGAACGGTGTTGTATGTTTTGAACAATACAAACCCACCCTTTGATTAAATTTTCTTACGTACAAGTTATAAGAGTATATACATAATTGAATTATCATACAATTGAATTATACGGCGAGTTATACTCATGTAATTGAATCATATGTCATATAATTATAGGAAATAAAATTTAGGGTAAACTTTGGGAAATTTAAATTTTTTAATCAAGGTTTTGGAATTCCTCTTAAACTTTGAATTGTACAATGTACAATGAAGTTATATGTGATGATCAAGTTATACTTGTGAAATTTAATCATGCAACAATTAAATCAATGTTGTATAGTTATAGAGGAAACCAAATTTAGGGCAAACTTTGGGAAAAATACAAATTTTCTCAAGGTTTTGGAAGGCCTCTAAGACTTTGATAGTGCGAGATCATCTTGAATCCCATCCAACTGATGCATTTATGATAATCAAACCTTAGGAGATAACATCCATAGGGTATCCAAGAGAGTCGGAGACCCTCTTGTCAAGCTAGTTGAGGATCCCATCATTATATATAGAGATCCAAAAAATTTGTTTTTGCCCAAATGCATAAGCCCAAGGTTTGTCAATATAAACTTTAAACTCATCTCCTTGGCTTGACGAAACTTCTCCTCATGGTTTGAAACAATTCTATAAACCAAGGTCTTCCATTTCAAACTTTGAACTGATAATCTCCTTGGTTTGATGGATCTTCTCCTCATGATTCCCTATCAAAATGAGGTTGTCCATGTAAAGGACTATGATCATTGGTTAGAGAGAATATATATATATTTATATATGATGATCTTTTAGAAAAATAAATATTCACAAAAGATGTGTTGATCGGCTCATACCAAGCTTGAGGGGCTTGTTTCAGCTCGTATGTCACCATCCAATCAAGACTCAACACTTAGTGGTTCTGGGCAATGTAGTCATGCCTTCACCTAGACGAACCATCCAACTGTACTGAATAGGATAAGGGGGTATAAATTTTCCACATTGACTGCATTTTAGGGAGACTTCTGGAAGTTATCTAGATAGCTAGAGTGGAATCAACCTTTCAGAAAGACCACTACTAGGCAGAAGCATGCATACATACTTAGCTAAACGAACTTAACAATATTTCATGGATACAGTACAACATACACCATAATCAACCATTGTATTTCATTTTAGATGTTACACATGGCTCAAGGCAATGAGAGTACATTGAATACATGAATACAATAGTATATTAGGTAATTCTATGATGCTTATCTTACAAGGCTCCCTCTGCTTTCTTAATTGTGTCAACTCCACCTTCCCCTCCTAGCATTCTCTCTTTTTTCCTCTATGTTACCTATTGTAAAGTTTGCTACAGTGAAGATTCTCGGCTTTCGCTCATGATGCTTCAGTTTTTGGTCAAGAGAAGTTGGCACTCATTGACGGTGTGAACTATGGGTCTTGTTCTCCCATCAACACCTAGCACACCCTTCACTAGCAATTAAACCCTTCTTCTGGCTATTGAACTAGAGGGAAAAATTTTCCCAAACCATTGCAGATTTGGAATTATTTATTCCCATTCCCATCCTTTCTTAATTGACTACTGAGCTAGATCATTGATGCCCCCAAATATAAATTATATCTTTGCTATGGTTTTGTATTTGGGCTCGTAATCTATTTTGTGTCTACTCATTATGGCATGTCCTAGGTCTGCTTTCTCGGTCTCCTTCTGTGTTCCACCTATCACTTTAGCTTTTGAAATTTGATTTATGCTGTTCACGAAGCAACCATTTTTGCAGCAAATGCATGTGGCTCTGAATATTCTAGAGAGATGGCATCATAATAATAGATTTGGCCTTCCAACTCTCTGGTTTTTCTTCTTCTGTTAGTGCTCCAAGGCCATCCATATGGAGGTCTTCCGAGAAATCTTGAGAGGGTCTCCTCATTGTTTCTCATCTCCCCTTTTTGGCTAGCTTGATCTATTGGTGAGGAGTGTTAGATTTCAGGGTGGATCGTAAATAAGGATCACATAGCGAATTAAACATAAGCATGCACAACATTGAATGATTTAGCAGTAAGTAAAGTAATCAACAAAAGACTAGCATCATGATATAAAACTTGAGCTTATTCTTCCATTAGATGTTTCCTCTTAAATAGGCGCATATACATAGTTTGATTACATTAGTGAGATGAGGTTAGGAATCCACCTCAAAGATCACCGCCACCTCTCCATAATTCTCTCCTTGATTCTAGCCCATCAACTAGGCTACATTCTGTCCTCCATGATATCCATAATTCTCTCCTTTATTCTATGTCATCAACTAGGCTACATTCTCTCCTCCATGATCTCTCACCTATCAGATTCTCCATGAATGGCTTCTACCTACTTGGATGAATTCTTTTGATACTTTATTGCTTGGTGTTACGCCTTTGACCTTTGCACACATTTTCCCTAAGGTTATGATTCTAGCTTGTCAACTAGGCTACATTCTCTCCTCCATGATCTCCATAATTCTCTTCTCGATTCTAGCTCGTCAACTAGGCTACATTCTCTCCTCCATGATCTCTCACCTATCAGATTCTCCACGAATGTCTTCTACCTACTTGGATGAATTCTTTTGATACTTTACTGCTTGGTGTCACACCTTTGACCTTTTCACACATTTTCCCTAAGGTTATGCTTCATATATTATCTTAATTTTCATACCTCCCCTTTGTATTAAAGCGAGAGCCTATGGTACTATAGTTGGTGGCTATGTTTGTTGGGTTGCTCCACCTGATAGGGTTATTCCACATCTTGACTAAGCACAGTCTTCCTTGCCTAAGGGTTGTATGGTTTGTTTGACTCCATACTATGTGTCCTAGGAAGGTACACTTTCTTCTTTTGGCATCCTAGTTGGTCCTTGATTAGTGTGGAGAATGTACAAAAAAAATCACAGCCAAGTGTTTTGAAATATGATAGTGAAGGCTTCTTAACAGAGTAGGCATGTCGAGGAGTCATCATCCCCTTCATCGCCTTGGTGTAACTTTCGTAAAGTATATGCATGATTGTGCTAACTACCTCAACTCGAAAGGTATTCGACACAATCCTTTCCCCTTAAAGCATACTCCTTACCATCTTCATGATTGTGTAGTTTTTTCTTATTGCCACACCATTTTGCCGGGGAGTATGAGTTATGGTCAAGTGTCTCTTGATCCCAATCTCCTTGCAGTATGAGTAATGGGTCAAGTGTCTCTTGATCCCCTTCTCCTTGCAGTAGGCAATGAATTCACTTGATGCAAACTTTCCACCCTAGTTTGTTCGAAACTCTTCAACTTCTTTCATGTCTCCTCATTCTCAACCAATCTATACCATAATTTAAACTTTCCAAAAGTATCTGCTTTATCCTAAAGAAAATACGACTAATAGATCAATAAGCCTACACCTTCCTAATAGATCAATAACAGAAAATAGGAAGAACCATGTAGTGTAGTGATGAGCATCTTACCACAAAGATCAATATGTACAAGCTCTCTAGAGAAGACTTAGCTCTGTTTTTACTACTCTCTTGTCGAATGTTGCCTACCCATTATACAAGCTTCACATGCATGTATGGAAAAGATTATCGATGTTGCCTACTCATTATACAAGCTTCATATACATCTTCGAAAAAGATTACCGATGTTGCTTGCCCATTATACAAGCGTATCATGTGTCGACTGTCATCTTTGAAAAATCTTCCACATGCATTTGTTGACATCTGTGAAAAATCTATTAGGTGTGCCATAATCTCAGACTTCTACTTCTCTTTCCAGATCACATAGCTTAAGTGCCTAAATCTTTCATGCCACAGCTTGCTAGTGGCATAAAAGACCTGCATAAAAAAATGTGACAACTCATGCAATTGGTGTGCCTTCTTGTAACTCTCCTAATCACATTACCCTTGGCATCCAAGATGAGTGCATCAGACCAATCAAAGTGAACCCTCAAGTCATGACCCGTTATGCTCAGAATATTATGTCTATAATAGAGAGCAGGTGTCTCTTGATATTTGGTACATAGAGGACATCTAACAACTTCTTACTATCATGCCTTGAATTTAAAGATTTATATTTTTGGCATCCAAGATGAGTGCATCAGCCCAATCAAAGTGAACCCTCAAGTCACGATTTGTTATGCTTGGAACATTATGGCTGTAATAGAGAGTAGGTTCCTCTTGATATTTGGTACATAGAGGACATCTAACAACTTCTTACTATCACGCCTTGAATTTAAAGATTCATATTTTTGAACTTTTTTTTTGTTATAAGTCAAGTTAACCTATGCATTTTTTCAATAAACACTTGTTGGGCTTGATATACTTCTAACAACTTCTTACTATCATGCCTTGAATTTAAAGATTCGTATTTTTTATTTTTTATGTTATAAGTCAAGTTAACCTATGCATTTTTTTCAATGGATACATGTTGAGCTTGATGGTCATCCTTTGTTTCACTCATTAGAAAAAAGTTTATTTCTGGCATTGCATCCATCTTTGACCTTTGTACTCCTACATTAGTTTGTTATAGTGTTCTTGGGCTTGCCTCAGTGATCATGTAGCGCTCTCAGCAAATCTTGCAAATGCGAGACATCATAACTTCTCATGAACATGAAAATGGCAAGCCTAACATCTTCATCAATGAAGCTAGATGTTGGCGTTAAATCTGAGAAACCCTTGGATGATGCTAAAGCAGGGTTCGATCTACCCTCCTAAACCCACCAAAGGGTAGCTCGTGCTCACATCATTAAGTGAATCGAATGGAGCCCTAGTTGTCCATCGCATGCCCCCATGAGAGCATGTCCATAGACTCCCCCTTCGATGGGCAGTGAGTGTGTCGAAGATAGGAAGGAAGAATCCCCATGAGAGCATGCCCATAGACTACCCCTTTGATGGGCAATGAGTGTATTGAAGATAGGAAGGAAGAATCCCCATGAGAGCATGTCCATAGGCTCCCCCTTCGATGGGCAATGAGTGTGTCAAAGATAGGAAGGAAGACTACCCACCCACTTTCTACGATTCTTGGCTCATTGGTTGAGTATGTCAGAAGTGGTAGCCTCACTCATGGTCAGATTACGTCAGAATTAGCAACTAATTAATGGAATAAATTGACTTTAAAAGTCTTTTCCTAGGAGGAGAGGAGATGACCAAAATCCCCTTTCCTCCAAGGAAAGGACTTGTAAAGATCTTTCTTAGCCGTCTGAAGTTGGGGAGAGGCATGGATAAATATTCCAAGTGATGGTGGCGATAGGTGAAGGCACCGACAGTGATGCACATATCAACATTCTAAAGTAATAAGTGAATACTAGAGTTATATGCATGTCAACTTTTGCAAAGTGGCATTGCAGGCGTGATGGTGATAACTAACTACTTCTTTACTCTACGTGTCGACTTTTGTAGAGCTTTGACGATGATGTTGATTGGCAAATGGAAGAGATTTATTTTTGAATAGATGGGATCTTTACTCTACAGATCCCCAGTTGTAACAAACATCCATAAGTATAAGCTCATAGGAGTTCACATGCCACCCTGACTTAGGGACTTAGGGGATCTCACTCTTCACCTTCAATATTCCTTGTATTAAATAACTATAATGAATGCGGGTGTGATGGTGATAACTAACTACATCTTTACTCTACATGTCAACTTTTTTAGAGCTTTAAAGATGATGTTGATTGGCAATCGAAAGAGATTTATTTTTAAATAGATGGGATCTTTACTCCACAAATCCCCAATTGTAACAAACATCCATAAGTATAAGCTCATAGGAGTTCACATGCTGTCTAGACTTAGGGACTTAGGGGATCTCACTCTTCACCTTCAATATTCCTTGTATCAAATAATTGTAATGAAAGAATAGTGGTTAGTCATGCAAAGTCCCAAGGCAAATTCTAATAGGGGGACTTCTTTAACGAGATCTCACGAAAGGTTGCTTTTAATATGCCTGGTATAATTGCACTAATAGCACATTGGTTAGTCATGATATGTAAAGCTAGGGGACCACTAACACAACTCCCAAGATAATGTTCCAATACGGAGCTAGTATATTTGCATTGAAAGCACATTAGCAAGTCATGCTAGGTAAATCTAGGAGACCACAAGGTGAAGTTCCAATACAAGACTTCCCTTTAGTGTAGAATTTACTGGCGAGAAGTGAACAAACTCATGCCTTTTCAAAGCTTTGAGTATAAGATGCAAGATTTCATTAATTACTGCCAATCTGGAGCTTTGTTAATGAGGGAGGTGGTGGTGGGAAACAACTCTTAAAGGCCCTAGGTGTACTTTACCGTCTAGGCAAAGTGGTCAGACCGATGGGACAAAGAGAAGGGATAGTTACTCCATTAGGTTAAGTGACATGAGAGACAATATAACTATAAAAGCAAAAGTTGACAAGGAGGATGTATAGTTACTCCATTAGATCACATGACATGACATGAGAGACATGAGACATGAGAGACGGTATAAAAGGAAAAAGTTGGCAAAAAAGAAAACTTTATTGACGTGTGAAAAAAATGCACTCTCGAAAAAACAGTTTGTAGTGTAAAAAGAGAGACTGGAGTTACGAACAACCAATATATATCAAATTATGATCGACAGCACAAAGAATCAGAACAATGGGGCAAGGAGCTAGCTAAGTGCTAAGGTGTCTGTAGGAAGAGTGATCGAATGAATGGAAATTGCTCTGTGATACAAGCCAGATGACTGAGAGCAAAGGATTAATCAGTTTTCTCTGGTTGCTCCGGAGGTGGGGTTTCAGAGGCCATGGCTACGCGAGCTTCTCAACCACCTCTGCAGGAGTTTCTTCTACAGTAGGAATCGGAGTAGACGCAGCCTCTTTCTCTTCTGCCGCCGCGGCTTCTTCTCCAGCTTCTTTTGCTTCTTCTTTCTTCCCAGCTTCTTCAGCTACTGCTGCTGCTGCTGCTGCTTCCGGAGCTTCTCCTCCTCCTCCTTCTGCAGCTGCAGGTGGCGCTGCGCTCAAAACTTCCTCCACCTTCACCTCTCTCGTCTCCTCCTTCGGCTCCTCCGGCAATGGCTCCTCCACCAAGTACACTGACGCCTTCTCGAATAAATACACCACTGGCCCCGGCAATAGATTCGGCCCAAACTTCGTCCCAGCATCACATATCACTTGTGCTCCAGGAAAGCCTGCACAAAATTCACAATAACCTCACCATTAATCCATGATTAGGTGCTTAACTACTTATCACCCTTAACCCCTACCACATTGTCGAGAGTCCATGATTAATGGCATGATTACACATCACCCCCGACCTCGCCTTTAATCCACGATTAAGAGAATAATTACATATTACGATTAAACCGATTAAACCCTAATCATTGTCATGCGCATAAACTTACCCATTATCGTTAACCCTAATCTCACCCCATTCTAAGCATCACGTACATAAACATTACAGATCGTGGACAATTTTTACCTTCTTCATTATCGTTCTCATCATCCGCATCCTTATACTATTGACCATAACCACATCATGTACATAATATAATTACACATAACCCATCATCAGATACATCGTCGCCCATCACCATTGTTTTTTAACTTTGTCATTAGTTACAGAAACTGTTGAGTTTTATCATATGATGATCACATATCGAGCTCACCTGCTTTCACCAGCTCCTGCAACACACTCTGGACAGCATCTGGATTCTCTTTGACTGTAGCTTCATTAGGCTTCTTGAGCAATTTCTGATCACAGTAACAAACAGGGATTGGGCAAAGCCTAAACTAGGGAAATAAATCGCCATATCAACATAATTATGTTAAACAAGGCACTGATCTCACCTTTGAGATAAAAGTAGTGGAAGATCTGTATATCTCTACAACTTTGGGGTTCAGATCAGGGGTCTTCTCTTCAATCTCCTTGTCCAGAGACTCCTGCAAGGATTTCAACGCATGGAAGCATCATAAGCATGATCCCCATTGTGTATCTTAACCAACAACTAAGGGCATACAACATTTAGAACCAATCAGGGTATCACTCACAGATAAGGGTTTCTGGTATTCTGATACTAAGGGTAATACACATACCTTGGACTTATCAAAGGTTTTGCACACCTCGGATGCACCCTTGTTCTTTCCTTTATCAAAGAATTTCTTGAGCTTGGGCAATACTTTGCTCTTCCAATAGCTCATTGTGCAGGGAAGCTTCAAGGCTACAGCAGCTAAGGAGCAACGAGGGAGGACCTCAGAGATGGGGGGATGGAGGAGGAGGGAGCAATGGAAGTAGGTAAGCAAGCATACAAGGTATGGCAACAAGTAGGGCCTAAAATTAAATCCAAAAGGGCTGGTGCAGTGGATGGTGGGTGGGATTCTGCCTGTTCTAATGAAGGGTAGTATGAATAGTAAAGGTGAGGGGCCAGTGGAATGGCTTTATAAAGTGATGGGAAGAGCAAGGCATTGCTTGTCCTGTGGGGGTGAAAACCACATTGAAGCAATCGTTGCCCTCTTTTGTGAGGCTCATGATTGATGCCTCAGCTCGAGATAAGGGGCCTGCTGCAGGAAGACGTTATTGCCAATGCCCAGACTCCAGAGAACGTTTGAGCTCTCTTGTCAAGATTCTCCTACCCGAGGCAAAAGGTGGTGAATCTGGTGATGTTAACTCACAGAAGTCATCCAACAACACATGCCATAACCATGCCCCATACTTGAACCCCCTCGACACCCCTAATCTTTTTACTCAATTCTCTCATAGTTTAAAACCATCTATTTTTTCCTTTGGATCCTTGTGCTCGTGTGTGTGCGCGCTTTTTCATGCCGCCGTCAACAACTAGCAGGTTTTGAACCTAGCACCTCATGCATGGGACTTCAACACCTTACCGTTAGGCTAGTTTAAAACCATCTATTTTACAACATATCATGCTTTTAGAGTACCATTGAAAATGATACCCTTGTACTATATATTCACTAAGACACATTTTATTGCATGAGTACCCTACCCAAGAGTTTTATTTAAATTTAGTGGACTACAGATTTAGATGTGGTGCATGTGAATCAAAGGATTCACCTAGGAATATGTAAGATAGCATGTGAGTCCAACCAAAAAGAGCTTTGGTTCCCATAGACTTGTAAGGAAAATTTACATGGTTCAACAAAGGCCTTTTTTATTATCTCTACTTTTACAAAAGTCATGTATTTAAAATGCAAATGTTCACAAATAATGGATTTACTAAACACCTCTTGATGAGCGCACGCGGTAGATGGGGTTTTTACGTAGTGATACACACCCCCTTTCTCCCCAATGCCTCACCTTCATGCATGTAAGGGTCAACTAAAGCACACTACCACACATTCAAAAGTCAAGTCATCAAGAAAATTCATGTTTTTGTAATTAATGGACTCATTAGCAAGCAAATACCTTTTGAAATGTTATTGCATTGCAACTTCACCTACATTATGCTTTTGATGGCTTTCTAGATAGTGATTTCCCCGCTCTATGTGTTTGAGGAGTTATATTCAACTAACATTGGGCTATTGGTCAAATATACGTCATGGATGCCCCATTTCTCTATCATCTATATAATGGACACATGGAAAGGTTAGTGTCTAAAAAATTCCACATGATATCTCTCCTCGAGAATGACAGCTGCATTAATAGGTTGGGCTCTCCTTATTCTTCATATATCCTTAGAATCCATATTTTATTATTGCACACCTATATGGAGTTTGGTTCAAGTGCACCTATGGTAGCATTTAAGAAAACTTTGTCTTAAAAAGAGCATAAGCATGTTCTACAAAAGTTATAGAGCATTTTTCTTTGAGTTTAGAAGAGCCCAATTTGGACAAATGTCTTGTTGCATGATAACCACAAAATGCATCCCAAGTTTGAACTGTTGCAAGGTTAAGTACTTAACATGCTTGCTTTTACCATGTGAAATACTACAAAAACAAGTTCCCATATTATTACCCAAAGAAATGCTATGAAATCCTTTTATATTTACACCATTAAAGTGTAAGTTTATAGTAGTGACATGTGAATTAGGAGTAATAATTCTCCACATGGGGCACTTTTTATCTTTGTATATCAAAGAGTTTTTTGCCTCGTGTGTGATTACACTCTTATGGTGTGTAGGTCACATCTTGAATTTTGTACAAGATGTGACTCATTCTTGTGTGTGCATCGTGCATAAGCTCGCTCTCACTCTCTTTATTCACACTGTGAAATCTATGCTTCATTGCTAAACCTAAATTTAACCCTAAGCTCAATAGTGGTATTTAAGGAAATAGTTCAATCTCCCTTGTCTAAGCCCTCTACATATCATCTCAAATTTTTGCATACAAATGTGCGAGTCTGTACTTGTCCATATATCCTCATGAGACATTCGTACACTGTTGTCATACCTTGCTATCTACACCACTTGTATTGCCTATGCAACATCTTGTACACATGTGTGCCTCTATCTATACATAGGCCCTTTGTCCATATTGCATCTGTACTACTTGCCTGCCTACAACTGTACCTACGTACTATACCTACAACTGTACCATACTACTTGCCTACCTATAACTATACCTACGCACCATACTTGATGTACCTATAGCTACCTTTTTCAAATTTTCATCAAAACCAACAAAATTGGGCCTCTTGCATCCCACCGGATTTTGAAGCTTTTGTAAAAATCAGCCTTCTACATCAAATTGGAACTCCTAGAGCATGAAAAACTTGGGCCTTTTTGTCTGCAACCATCAATTTCACTAATTCCAAGTAAAATCATCCGTGTTCGTGTTCTCTACTTTTTAATCAATTTCTAGTAGGTGTCCGTGGTTTGGTGCAAATTCACTTTGGCATCATTATTGCTATGAGTTTTAATAGAATAGCTTGCATTTTGTGCTTGGTATTTTAGCGAAAGGTGTGTAAGGCACCGTGCCTTGATGCTTTATGCCTCTTTCCAATAATAAGCATTGAAAATCATGAGACATGTATATATCCCCCCCCCCCTTTTCGGGTGGTCTATATGTAGGGTTTCAATTTTTAGATTTATCTCATTCTTAGCCATAGACACAATGTGCTGAAAGCTCATGAATGCATCTAGCTTTGCCTTTAGTGGATAAATACAAGCACATCTTGAAAAGTCATTAATGGATGTGGAAAAGTATCTGTTTCCTCCCAAAGATGGTGTACTCATCATGAGACCACAAACATTAGAATATATGAGCTACAATTTCCAAACAGCCCTGACTAAACCATCTTTGGATATGAGTTGTAATTTCTAGACATCCTTGACTGTACCATCTTTGGGGAATGGTTTCTGATGCATTTTCCCAAAATACACCCCTCACATACATGTTTAGGCAGTATAACAGTGGCATACACCCCTCACATAAATGTTTAGGCAGTGTAATAGTGGCATCTTCGAAACCATTTAAAACCTCTTTAAAAGCATCAAATTGCCAAAGTTAACATGCCAAAAATGTGCATACCAACCTTTGCATTATTGTAGATTGACAAAGTCACACTACATGTGCAACATAAGAAAGTATGTCATATCTATCTAACCTATATAACCCATGGCATAATGTACCATATGCCACATTCTTGTCATGAACTATACATTTGTCATCAATGAAATTTATCACAAGATCTACTCTTTCAATGGCAAACACAAAGTTAATTTTCCTTAATGTCAAGTATATATAACACTTATGATAGAGAAATAGTCCCACCATTGGTGGCAATGAGCACTATTTAGCCAGCACCTTTCACAGGGTATAAAGAGTTGTTAGCACACAAAATAATTCTGCTTTGGGGTGTAAGACCAAGAAAAGTAAACAAGTGTTTCCTTCAATAGACATACCAACATATTTCTTCTTTTCCTTTGCTAATCTCTTCCTACACTCATTAACGTAATGATCGAGATTTCAACATTAATTTCATTCGTCTTTTTTCTTGGTTTTTTGAGCATCACTTTTGTCTACATATGACTTTCTCAATGGCTATCCAAAATTAGATTTTGGCTGAAAACCACCATGTGAAGATGCCTTCCTTTTTCCCTTCCCTTATTTATGGTTGTAAATGCCTGATCCCCACCACGCACGATGCCAGACTTGTTGGTCCTAATCTGCTCTTTTAGTACCAAATCCACAAATGTCATGGATTTGGGGTTGCCCCTCTCATTGTCAGGTTAAGAGTAGTGTGAAAAGTACCATAAGTATCCTCCTGCTAGATTATTGTGCAACTACATTTACTGGGGCTAACTTTGTCCCCTATGATGATTCCCCAAAACCCTTTGTCTATAAGCATATGCCATCATGTATGTTCATTATGCATAGTTGGACCCATCCAACCTGTCCTCTACTTTGTCAACATGTATGTCCATTATGCATAGTTGGACCCATTCAACTTGTCCTCTAATCTGTCAACATCTCAAATACATCATTCTGAGCCAAAACACTTAGATGTAGGTTCACATGATATGTAATAGTTTGAGGACTTGTTTCCCATCCATGTTTCAAGACAACCATCTAAGGATCTCGTTCCTGAGGAAAGGGTTGTAAATTAGCCATTACAACATGATAATCAACTCGATATGCATGCTGAAATTCATTCAATTGATTGACAATTGTGGAGGATGTAACTAGAGATGAAAGGATAGCTATACACAAAGCAAGGGCTATCCCCAAATGGCTATTATAAACTGCAAGATAGGCGACTCACACATCCACTCTCTCAGAGGACTAGATTTAGTTGTTTGAATGCTTTTAATAACCACATGACATCAAATGGATCACCTAAATCCTGGAGGCTGAGCCTAGCACATGTCTTAAACAGGCATTGGAACAGGCTTGTAGTCTTCAAGATTGAACCTCTTTAGCAACTCCTGAATGTACTTGGATTGCAACAATTCCATCATCAGGCTGAAAAAATTGAATGCTCAAGTAATAATGCAATGGAACCAAATTTTAATGCATGTAACTCAACTTTGAAAGCTAAAATGTGACCAACATTAGGACCATCCACATATACGATGAGTATCATCAAATCTTCTCCATCCTTATGAACATCGAGGCTACTAAACTATTTTGAAACATGTGAGTAATCAAGTATACAAGTATCTTCTTGTACCAAGCTCTAGGAGCTTGCTTTAGGCCATAGAGTACCTTTCTCGACCTGCATACCTTGTCTTCCTAACCAGATATCACAAAACCAATGGGTTGTGATACATATCTTTCCTCATGAAAATCCCCATTAAGAAAAGTGGTTTCGATGTACACAATTGATACACTTTCCATCTTGAATGAGTTGCCAATGCAATAACACACTAGATGTGGTAGTCATGTGCATGCATTGGGAGAAAAGGTCTCATCTCATGATCAATGCCCTTCTGCTGAGCATCACCCTTTTCCACAAGTCTTGCTTTGTACCTATCAATAATACCATCAAACTTTCTTTTGAGTTTGAAAACCCACTTCATGTGCCAATAGCCTTCTTTCCATAGGGTAAGTCAACCAAATTCTAAGTGTCATTGTACGATATCTGGAATCAAACTCCTATTGTATATGGCACTCATCCAATGCTGATTTTCATATACATCCTCACAAGATAGAGGCTCATCATCACACATGCCTTGCTGCATACATGCATAATGCTATTAGATGCTTGATTTATTTATTGCAATAATACAAGACCAACCATTATGAGGTCTCACAAATAGATTTATGCATAGCCTAGGTGCTAAGCACTAGCAGGTTGTTAAGCATGTTTTTTGCTACTTACATGGTATCCAGTCTGGGATTGCTTTATGCCAAGAAGCTGATATTCAATTGTATGCTCTTAGTGATTCTGATTGGGTTGGTTGGTATGACACCAAGGTGTCCATTAGTGTGGTAATTACTTTTTTTAAAGTAAATTTATGCATTTCTTGGTTGAGCACAAAACAACCAATAGTGGTCACTTCAAGTTAGGAAGCTAGGTACCTGAGAGCATTCGGAGCTATAGTTGAGTGTGTATGGCTCATGAGACTTTTGATAGATCTTTGTTTGGGATATAAATTAGCCACACCAATTCTCAAATTCGCAATGACATTTAGAGTGCTATGGTAGTAGCACAAAGTCTATTTTTCATGCTTGTACTAAGCACATTATTGAGGTGCATATCTGAGAGAGAGGCTATATGAAAGCCTACCTTTGAAGATTGATCTTTAATTACTTGTATATGTTTGCATCATCATAGGGGGGATTTGTACGTTTATCTCATGTTCATACTAGTAACATGTGAACTAGGAGTAATTCTCCACATGTGACACTTTTTACCTTTGTATATTAAAGGGTTTTTTCCCTTATGTGTGAACACACCCTTTATGGTGTGTAAGTGACCTTTAAAAGTCACATCTTGTACTTTGTACCTTATTTTATTATCTCATTCTTGTGTGTGCTTCATGTAAGCTTCCTCTTGCTCTTGCTCATACAATCTATGCTTCTTGCTAAACCTAAACCTAACTCTAAACCCACCATAAACTAGAACATAAAGCTGTATTAGATTGAGCATTTGCAATGCCTCCATAAGCCTTATTTTAACCAAATAAAAAATGTGCAGCTTATTGTCAAGGTGTTATTGCCCCTTCTTCTACTTCTACTTATTAATCCATTTGGTAGCATTGCTACCAAATGGCCATATTGCTATCTTGGGCACCTTCCCCCAATCTTAGAAGATTTTAAACTCATAAGGACAACAAAATGTTGCTTAACTCTCTCATCAGCACCTTCTATTTTGATGTGAACTCATAATGTACTCTCTCTCTCTCTCTCTCTCTCTCTCTCTCTCTCACACACACACACACACACACATGCACCCATGTACATATAAAGATACACGTGCATATGCACACATACACATGCATGTGAGAGACACAATCACACACTTTGGCATGTGAGAAAAAATCACACACATATACACATGCCAAAGTGAGAAAAAATCACACATATACACATGCATGTGCATCATGAAACTTACCCTCTCACTTTTAGATTATGTATGTCTCTCAACTCACATGACCCTTTGTCTAGTGTGTATGCCTTTCAACTCATACTGGCATTTGTCTACCATAGTGTGAAGGGGCCAACATAAGTGCAAAATGAAACCTACCATCTCACTTTCAATTTAAAAGTTACATCATGTAGGAGAGTGATTAAGTAGATGACACACATTAGGGATATGTCACAGATGTTCAAGTATTTAACCTCTGATGATTAGCTATTGTAGCTATCACAAAACAAACACAATTTTAGTAGCCTTTTCATGGAACTGATGAAACATTTCAAATTCTTGTGCTTTTTCTCAATGTTATAAGTACTTGCTATGTACATGTTTTCATCTACCCTAAAAAACATAGTAAGGTCATCAGATTATTAGTGTTATTCCTAAAAGATAATGCGTTTTATCATAAAACAAGAGATGGTAACTCCATTAAAATATTATTGTTAGTCCTAAAAATATGATTTTATCATAAAACAAGAGATGGTAGTTTCAAAAGTTCATGGAGATTGTGTGCATCCTAGACTTTTGGAATTTTTAAAAAAATGATGCTTTAGTTTCTTTTTTTGAGAGCTATATTGTAGATCAAGGAAAAACCTAATAAGGGCACAAAGTTATGTAATGGTTATAGACAAGCTTGTTAGATATATACATAGACTCAAATTCGACTCACTCTTGACACACTTTAAAAGGTTTTCAAAGTTTAGATTATCAAGAAAAAATATACTTGGTACAATTTGATTTTCACATCTCCTACACAACTTGGTAACAGATGCTTTAAAATATGAATGTCACACAAACTATCATTAAGAATTATTTTCTAGCATACACAACACAAAATACAAGATAGATAGATAGATAGATAGAGAGAGAGAGAGAGAGAGAGAGAGAGAGAGAGAGAGAGAGAGAGAGAGATTAACATCTACTAGAGGATAATGTGACCTATAAAATCATGAAGACCACATACAATCATGAAGACCATGAAATTCCCATTAAATGTCTTGAGCCAAATTGATCATATAGAATGAGAAAACCCATGCTAGTGCTGCTCAGCTAGTGAGGCCGTGTTGTTAGGATTTACATCTATTACAATAGTTGGAGGAGGCTAAGTGTGTCAATTAGTTTTGGTTTACAAGAGTTGTTGATAAGGTCTCATCCACCATCATGAAAGACTACACATTTTCCTTCATTGTAAGTTGCTTGAACTTTAGCTAGTTTGATATCTTTTTGGTTCACTCGTGTCGGGGTGTTGGATTTTCAATTCGAGTAAGTTCTTAGCACTAGGGTTAGGGTTGCATAATTCCGAAGCCTAAGGGGGATGTGTGTATATAGAGACATAGAGATAGAGAGAGAACAAAGCTAAAACCTCACCTGCTATACAACGCTGCTTCACGACTTCTGGAGTGGCCTGACAAACTTGTTGATCAGCTAAAATTCAATAGATGGCTCGATTGGGACTAGTGAGAATTCTGGATGCTTTGTTTCCCCGTAGAGGTCTCTTATTATCTTTTCGACGTGGATTCCATTTGGATATGTATAGTTATGGGAGAAGGTGAGGGCAACACTTACACCGTTTGGTGATATTCCTCAATTGGAGGATCAACAACCTCGGTTAGAAGGGCATTTAGAAAGCCTTAGGACATTGTCCCCAGCATACAACAAATCAAGTGTACCATATGATGGTGGAAGATAAGTGCTGGATCATTGAGAAGGCCAATAGGTTATGGAACATCAGGAAGAGTAGGGCCTGGTGGAAGGAAGTAATCTTACATGGCTAATGGTCTAAGATTCCATATCAAGGGAAGTTGTTCCTATGGCACATGCAAGTTGGAGGCCTACCATTAGGGGACCAGTTGTGCAAAAGCGGCGGATTGCTTCTGGTAATTGTGTGTTTTACATTACATGCTTAGAAACATGCCCATTCATGTTTGGTGGCAAAGAAGGTGTGGGATTTCCTTACTCGTGTATAGACTCCGTTGATAGATAGGCTCGTAAAGGTTAAAGACTTGATTTTTGTCAAGATTCTAAATGGGCTGGATAACCCAGAGCATTCAGTTTTCTTTCATTTTTTCAAGTGGACAAGTTTGTGGCATATCTGGTTAACTAGATCACTAATGTCTAAAAAATGTAAGAGCTTTGTAAGCCTTTCAATGGGGATTCAGAAGCATTTTACACTTCATTATGAATGCACGATGTGAGTACTTGGCACGAATGTGACGTTTGCAACTATCCACCCCAACTTCACACGCAAAGTCCGAGGCACATGTAGCTTTTTATATTGTTTATCATGTAGAGAAGTATTACTATTTTGTGGGTGTGTATGCGAAAATTATTTCTAGCATATTACATCAAGCCACCTCATAGTGGCACTACCTTCCCTCCTAAGGGTGGTGTTATGAGTTCCACACATAAGCTTCTCTTTAGGGATGGCACCATGGTCTTATGTGTGGACATTCATGCATTCTTCACAAGAGGTGCCCATATAGGCAAGACCAAGGTCTCATGGACAAGAGCTAGGCAAAGTTGTATGTTGTGGTGAAATTAATTCACATGGTACATTTATGAAACGGCATGACCCCTTTGACAAATAGCCTTATGTAATAGGTTGTAACTCTTGTAAATTTGTAATCCTCCCATCAATTGGGACCTGTAATTTCAATTTATAACCTCATGAAATATGTGAATGTTGTTAGAGTTGAGTCCCACGGGGTGTATGACCCTCCCCCTTTACTAGCAGCTTTAATCTAAGAATGTCTTTTTTCCCCCCCCTAATTTCTCAAACCTACCACCCCTGGGTGGGACACGGCTCTTAGACTCCTCCAAGAATATTCCATCTGTTCGATAGATTTAACCGTTAATGCATCATTACATCGTACCACCGCTAAATTGGTATTAAAAAAAAAGGTGTTTAGGGTTAAAGATATTTATTTTATTCCCGAGTAATAGAGGAGATACTGCCAGCAGTCATGTAATGTTATGAGGAGACATATTCCAGGTTTGACGTGGACGTTGCGGCGGCTTTGGCCGGCCGTGCTGTGGATGTGAAAGGGGAATAAATACACATTTATCTTTTGAGGGGTGCCACATGGAGAAGCGCTGGCCGCGCATCCGCCTAGGTTACCTAACTGATGCTTTAGAACTTGAGGGTGGGCCCCGAGCCAGCGAGGCCCGCGGGACCGAACCCCTGGCCCGTCGTTTTCCTCCTGGCGCCCACGTGAACCTTTGCAAAGCTGCCCAAAATAACAGCCGCCCCTTTTGAAAACCTGCCCAGCTGTCGATATTCCAATCCCTCATCAGCGAATCTTTCTCAAGGGGAGCGTCCTGCATTGCTGGGACTGCCCACTGGTGACTGCGTGCTAGCCACTTTAGGGCCAAATCAATATCATATACCCCCTACGCCCATTTTCCTCTTAAACAATGAATACATTACTAATAACTCCAAAGGAGTGCTACCTTCTAGAGAAGTCCTCTTAAGACTTAGGGCTACAAAAGACCCCCTCCACTTTGTTTTTTTTTGGGACCAATAATATTTATTTATATATTAACTATTCAAAATCTGGCATACATCACACCCAGAGACTCTACTCTCTACTCTTTCTTAACCTCATTCAAGATTTTACATAGAAATTCCCATCTTTCATCCTCACACAACAAACAAGACTAATCCCACGAAATCTGATACCCACACATTTGTTGCCTTTATTGAGAACCTGGTTGGCACTAGACCTACTGTCAAGGTTTGGTCAAAGCATGGGGGTATGTTAGAAAAACAGTCCCCCCGGGGCTACGCTTCTACTTTGAATTTTTAGTAGAGAGTACTTTCCCTTATCGTATGTACTCTTATCTCTTTAGTTTATAGTTGTAGAGAAGAGAAGAGAATAGAATAGAAGAAAATTCAACCATCCATCTATCTTAAGTGCTTGTCTACCCTTGTGTACATATTTGCTTGCACAAGGAGCTCAAGCTCATCTCCTCCACCACATTCTTCTCATAGTATCAGAGCACCGGTTCGTGTAAAGAGTTCAAGAGGCAAGCAAAGGAAGAAATACACGAGTAAGGGTAACTTCATCTCTTTCTCTCTTTGATTTTAGAGCAACGGGTAGCTGTGAGAACTAAAGGAAGTCAGGGAAGTCATCGTCTTGATTTAAGGCATCGTCTTGGGTGAAGGAAGAAGACCCTATCGTGTGTAGATAACTTTATTGGAACTGAATTTTTACACGTTTCAAGGCGATTCAAGCACGTTTTGGGTTCCATTTTGGCTTTGTAAGTTTTCCGCAAGCACTATATGTGAAAGTGTCATTTTTGACTGTTTATGCCCAATTTCTAGTCAGAGCAAAGTTGTAACAAAAATTTGGTTGCAGAAGAGTTTGTGCAGAGAATCTACGATTTTCAAGTTATTGGTGGATGTATGTTTGTGTGACTATTCTATATACAATTTTGTAGGACAACGGGTGTGCACAATAGGTGTAAGGGTACCCACTCTATTGGAGAATTACAAGTTAATTGTAAGTGCAGAAGTATTTACAAGCATTGCACAATAGGTGTAAGGGTACCCACTCTATTGGAGAATTACAAGTTAATTGTAAGTGCAGAAGTATTTACAAGCATTGGCCTAATGAGAATTTGCTAGTTTTTGATTACCCATGCCTACATTAAGCTATCAGTTAATTGCTCACTAATTAGGTCTTAATTTATAATTATCATCTAATCTCTTTGTTAATGATGTTGATTCTAGCATTTGATCCACCATAGCTCATCACATTGTTGCAAATTTAACAATGAGTGTCATGGTAAAGTGGTACGGTGGGGGATTAGGTACTATGGTGGGTGAAGACTTGGCCAAAGACCTTGCTCTTGGATTTCAAACTTGAGTAAGGGGGTTGGAAGATCTTGGCCGGGAGATCTCTCATTTGAAGTCTAAAGCACTAGATCTGGACTCCCCGCATACTCTGTTTTTTGCACACAAAACAATGGATTAATTTGCTAATCAGTGATTAATCAGTACTAATCACTATATTTTGGTGCAATTGAGGGTTCAAATTAACCATTAGGTATCTGATACAGATCCCTATAACTTTAGATTGCAATTCGGAGTTGGTTTGATACTCCAACCATTCCGTACAAATTGGTTACCCTTGATTTAATGTAATTTCTGGGAAAATTGTGCTGATAAATTTGTGATATTCATCATTTTGCATTTAACCCTTGGTTAATGCCTGTAAATCTCACTCAAAATCAAGATTATTCACAGCCAGAGTTGCATTTGGGAATGTGCATGAGAATGAATGCTATACGCATTATGTATTGGGCACATTGCATCAGTGTAAAAATGGGAACAGACACTATCCTTGTCCAGAATAAGGCAAGAGGTAAGACCTCCTGCATAAATTTGGGTTTGCATTGCATAATGACACAAGAGCTTGAGTCACATACCAAGCCCATTAACAAACCACCTTATAGATTGTCAAAAGTGGAGAAGGGATGAAGTGGCAAACCAAGTACAAGAGTTTATGGACATGGGATGGGTTACTCCTAGCCAATCACCTTTTGCATCACCCGTACTCTTGGTCAAGAAGAAGGATGGAACTTTTTTCATGTGTGTGGACTATAAGGATTTGAATAAATCTACAATCAAGAATAGATTCCCTATTCCCTCAAATTGATGACTTTCTTGATGAGTTGAAAGGTGCATGTTTCTTCTCCAAGATTGATTTGAGATCAAGCTATCACCAATTAAGAATCAAGGAAGGTGATGAGTAGTACAAAATGGCATTTCAGACCAAGAGAGGTCTCTACCATTATTTGGTTATGCCGTTTGGTTTGTGCAATGCGCTGGTAACATTTCAAGTCTTAATGAACAAGGTGCTTGGAACTTTTCTCTACAAATGGGTGCTTATATTCTTTGATGATATCTTGATATATAGCAAAGGGGATAAGGAGCATTAATACATGCAAGGGTTGTTTTGGATGCTTTAAGAGCCAATAACGTATATGCAAAGGAGAGAAGATGTACATTTATGGCACAAAAGGTTGAGTATCTTGGACACATAGTGAGAAAAGAAGGCATTATGGTGGGTCCTAGAAGATTGAGTGTGTTAAGAATTGGCCCACGCCTACAAATACCACTCAATTAGGGGGATTCTTGGGCTTGTCATCATTTTATAGGAGGTTCATTAAGAGGTATGCTCATATTACCGCTCCTCTTATCGACAAGATTAAGAAAGAAACTTTCTTTTGGGATGCACTATAGCCAATAAGAGATTCCAAGAGCTTAAGGAAAGAAAATTTCTTTTGGGATGCACTATAGCCAATAAGAGCTTAAGAAAATGTATGCCCGGACTTCACGAAGCCATTTGTGGTTCAAGCTGATGCATGTGGAAGAGGCATTAGGGCTGTTTGTTCCAACATGGAGTGATTGAATTTGAGAGCCGAAAGCTTGATGAGAAAGAAATGGTTATGCATGTCTATGATCAAGAGATGTTGGCAATACTTCATGCAATAAAGAAGTGGCATCATTACTTGTATGGGAGACATTTCTTTGTGAAGAGTGATCATAGAGTGCTTCAATACTTCTTGTCTCAACCTACACTCTCTCCCAAGAAAAGAAGGTGGGTGGCTACATTGTAAAATTATGATTTTGAAATCTCTTACATGAAAGGGAAAGAGAATGTTGTGGCGGATGCACTATCACGTATATGGACATGTAGATGCATGGCAATTTTGGAGGTACATAAAGATTGGATTTTGGATATCCAAGAGGAGTACCTATTGGATGAGGAAGTGGCACCATTGTGGAAAAAATTACAGAAAGGGTCTCATGATGATTTGCTACATTTTGAACTTCGTAATGGATTTATTTACTACAACGGCAAAGTCCACCTTGTGCCCACATCAAGCTACAAGAAGAGGGTGTTAGAAGAGATGCATTCTTCTCCATTATCGGGGAACATGAGGCTATTTAAAACCTTTGAGAAGAGTAGAGTTTTTATTGGAAAGGAATGTGAAAAGATGTGTATATTTTTGTGACAAGTTGCTTACCTTGTCAACAAAACAAGGATCCCAAACATAAGCCCTGTGGTTTACTTCAGCCTTTGTCTATTCCTGATGGCAAATGGATATACATCTCTATGGATTTCATCACGAGGATTCCTCATATACATGGAGGGGATGGGATAGTGTATATGTGGTGGTAGACCACTTAACAAAAGTGGCATATTTTATTCCTTCCAAGGTCAAATTTTCAGCATGTATGGTTGCAAAACAGTTTGTGAATCATGTGTTCAAGTTGCATGGAGTGCCATAATAAATTGCAAGATGTGAAGTTTATGAGTTCATTTTAGAGGACATTGTTTGAGATCATGGGGACTGTTTTGACACCTAGCACCACCTATCACCCCGAAACCGATGGACAAACTGAGAGGGTAAACAAGTGGGTGGAAACTTACTTGAGGCACTATTGCCATGATACGCAAGGTGTTTGGGATGAGTGGTTGCCGCTTGCCAAGTTTGCAAAATAGTTTGTGGATTATGTGTTCAAGTTGCATGGAGTGCCACAACAAATTGTTAGTGACCGAGATGTGAAGTTTATGAGTTCATTTTGGAGGACATTGTTTGAGATCATGGGGACTGTTTGGACACCTAGCACCACTTATCACCCTGAAACTGATGGACAAATTGAGAGGGTGAACAAGTGGGTGGAAACTGACTTAGGCACTACTGCCATGATACGCAAGGTGTTTGGGAGATGAGTGGTTGCCTCTTGCCGAGTTTGCTCATAATAGTACACATCATGAGAGCATTGGCATGTCGCCTGTTAAGGCACTCTATGGGTATAAAGTGAATATGCCAATGATGGTTCAAAATCAAGAAGGAGAGAATACTAATGCCAAAGTGGAGATGGAAAAGTTGGATGTATAGGCTTGCAACAATGCAAAACTAATATGAAGCAAGCTTAAGAAAGGATGAAACATTATGCTAATGCTCATCGAAGGCCATTGGCGTTCATGGAGGTGATTGGGTATTCTTGAGCATTTCTAAGACAAGATATGGTTCTCTCAAGGGAAACACAAATACCAAGTAGGCTCATTGCTACTATGGGCCATACAAGCTGGTAAGGCGTGTTGGTGAAGTTGATTATCGATTGGAACTTCCATCAACCTCAAATATTCATGATGTGTTCCATGTTTCACATCTCAAAGCTTACCTTGGGATTGAGGTATTTGTGCAAGATGAATTACTTCTACTGAATGAAGAGGGGATGATTGAGTATGTGCCAAAATGAATTTTGGGTACAAGAGAAAGAGTTCTTCGTAGCCATATATTAGTGGAGTACTAGGTCAAATGGTGAGGGCTACCTAAGGAAGAATCTTCTTGGCAACTCGCCTCTACATTGGAAGGATTTTAAGGGTTGTTGGATGCATTTTAGAAGTCCAATGAGGGTTATGAACAGTGAATTAACTTGCTAGAAATTCCTGTAAATTCACTGTAGACAGCCCTACACCCTTGGACATTGGATGCATAATGTTTGGAAGCTACTCAAGGTTTTCATGTCATTACAGAGTAGATGTTATGGCTTGTTTTGAGGGATTATTGAGTAGTTTATAGCCATATACATGCAATTTTGGGTTCCCATACATGGTGTGAACATGAGCTTCAAGTTTGACATGAGTCCATTGACATATACTCCATCCATGTGGATTGTAGTTGTACATATCAATGGTTTCAAGGACGAAACCTTTTGGGTGGGGATGGTTTGTAACAAAGTGAAATGGTCTCATATGAATAGTGGGACCAAGGCCAATGCACCATGCCCATGGACCACACTTATGATGATAGTGTGAAAGGGGTGGCCATGTGTATATGTCAAATAGGCCATATTTGGGTGCCTTTTGGGTGCCTTTTGATGATAATCATAATACAAGTCAGTTACTCTCTCTTCTCTTTAAACCTAGGCTAATCATCCTAATCTAAGCTAATCCAAGGCTAATTAGGTTATTCAAGGCTAACCTAGAAGCTCCTTTCTTTCAGTAAGAGCATTTTGGAATACCTTTGGAGCATGAAGAAGGGAAACACATTAACAAAGATTATATAAATATTTAATGGATGCACATTGCATATGCTAAATTAAGGAAAAATATTGTATGTAAATCGGATTCCTTGCCAATTGTATGTACTGCTAAGGTTGTCACAATAGATGACAATCTATCTGTCAACCTACAGGTCCGAATCACCAAGTAGTTTTCACAACCAAGCTACCTACATGCTGCCATTACAACACCCTTATACTCTACCTCTATATTCAACAAAGAAATTGTTGGCTGCTTCTTGCTTTTCCATGTCACAACACCACTCCCAAAAGAGAACATAAATCCACTAGTAGATCTCCTATCTGTGATACTACCCACCCAATTTGCATTAGTGTATCCAAACACCTATAACTCTCTACTAGTCTCATAAAAGAGACCATAGTCTATTGTAGACTTCACATAGTGCAATGTGCGCCTCACACCATTCAAAATGTGGCTTTCGAGGAACCTACATAAATTGACTCTGAAATCCAACTGTATAGTTCGAATCTAGCCTGTGATCATCATGTAAATCAAGCTGCCCACTATCTTCCTATACATGGTAGGGTTCTCCAAAATCTCACCTGCAACTGTACTCAACTTGCCATTTGAATCTAATGGCATAGAAATTGGTTTACAACTAGCCATACCATATTTGGACAGCATGTCCAATGCATACTGCCTCTATGATGACCATATGTCCTTGACCGTCCTAATAACCTCAATGTCAAGGAAGTACCTTAGCTCATGCAGATCCTTCATGTCAATTTTTTGCTTGAGGAGACATTTCACACTCTCAAATATCACCCCCAAAAATCAAGTCATCCACATAGATCATGATGACCACAAGGCCCTTATCACTCTTCCTCACATAGAGTGAATGATCACATGAAAACCAATGGTGATAAGATATTATGCTATCTTATCATGCCATGCTCTCGGTGCTTGTTTCAAGCCATATAAAGCTTTCCACAACTTGTATACAAAATCAGGGTGACCCACATCTTCATAACCTGGTGGTTGATCCATATACACTTCTTCTTGCAAATCACCATGAAATAACACATTCTTAATATCCATTTGCTATAAAACCCATCCTTTTGATGTAGCCACCGCAATAACAGATCTCAAAATTGCCATCTTGGCAACAGGCTTGAACATCTCCTCAAAATCAATGCCATAAGTTTGAGCATAACCTTTGGCCCAATATTGCTTTATACTTGCTAATACTTCCATCTGAGTTGTGCTTTATTTTATACACCCACTTGCATCCAATAGCCTTCTTATCCTCAGGCAATGGCACCAAGTCCCAAGTCTCATTTGCATCCAATGCAGCCATTTCTTCATCCATGGCTTTCTCGCAATCTAAATTCCCAACAGCTTCTTCAAAACATGAGGGTTCAACATCTTGCACAACTTTAGCCATATATGCATAATGATGAGCGACATAACAATCATATGTCAACCTATCAATAGGTTTTCTAAATCTCCCTGACCTACGTTGTCCATGATCACTATCTAACATTTTTACAGCTTCTCCTGTGGCATATTCTTCTATGTCATCAATGCTCGTGCTATCTCTACAATGTGCCTATTTTTTTTGCTCAGCAACTCCATTTTGTTGCGTAGTGTATCTACATGCAAATTATCTCTGAATTCTTCCGTAAAAAAATCAGAGAACTCATTGGAGAAGTACTCTCCCCCTCCATCTGATCTTAGGCACTTCACATGCTTCCCTGTTTGCTTTTTAGCCATCACTCTAAAAATCTGAAAATGAGTGAAAACTTTGCTCTTCTTCTTCATGAAATACACTCACACTTTCCTTGTGTGGTCATCAATGAATGTTACATAGCACAGCAGCAGCCACCCATAGATGTAGTTTTTGTAGGACCCCATGCATCTGAACATTTTTGCTCACATTTCTGTGGTGTGGAAATACATGCCTCATCTTCTTTCTAAATTGACATGCTTCACATACTTTCTGCATACCATCAACCTTAAACTTAGGTAGCCCTATCATAATTTCTTTAGTCTACATAGACTTAATTCTTTGCACATTTACATGCCCAATTCTCTTATGCCAAATTTCTATATCTGCAACAACTCCTAAACCTTGTGCAAACATTGCAACTTTCACTTCAAACATATTTACATCTAGTGTAAACATTCTGCCCACTCTATTTCCTTTTGCAACCAACCTACACCTGTCTTTAAAGTCTTCGACATAACAACTATGAGGGTTAAAGCGCACCTGCAAACCCTGCTCAACCACCTAGCCACCAACAGAAACCAGATTCTTTGTAATATTTGGAACGTGAAGTATATCTGCAAGATACTCCACCTTACGATTCTGCAGCATAGACAATGTCACATTTCCAACTTGGACAATTGGATGAGTAGTATCATTCCCTGTTTGAAAAAAACCTGGCTTTTCAGGATTTTTTATATCCTTGAACCACTCGCCATGACTGGTCATGTGGTTCAAAGCACCTGAATCCACATACCATACATTATCATTGCATGCGGATACATAATTTTTTGACACATCATTAAGCACATGTCATATAACAAACAACATTTCATTTTCCTTATTACTTTGGCTAGAGGACACATAATTATTTTGCTGCGCTTTTCCACTTCTCATGTCATTTTGCTTCTTATAGCAATCTTCTTGTACATGCCCAGATTTGCCACAATAAAAGTAGCCTCGTGTATCATTTTGTTGCCTTTGCCAATTTCCATGATCTCTTTGACTCTCCCTGCCTCTAAAGCCTCTTCCACCTGTGTGCTGTTGTGATTCATGGGACTGTTGTTGCTGACCATAATTTTGATTACCTGCTCGGCCACCACGGCCTTGGCCTCTACCTCCTCCTCTACCTGCACAGGCCTGTTGCTCCGAACTATCTTTGTTTTGTGAAGACTGGTCTTCACCCAAACTCTTTTCTTCAATGATCAGCATTGACACCAAATGTGTAAAGTTGGGAATGTTCTCCCAAGTTTGAATAGACGTCTTGAATGCCTTGTATTGTGACGTGAAACCACGTAGACATACTTTCACCTTATCATCGTTGTGAGGTCCCTGTCCCTATCACGCAATGAATTCAGGGGTGCTAGCAGGCGGAAGTAGCACTTCTTGCATGGGGTAGGGTCCCACACTTGGGGCCTCGCTAAAACGGATATCCGTACAAGAGACTAATCCATTGGTTCTTCCAAAATCGAACCTTGAAAAACTTTCCTTGGCCAAAAAGCATGGGCAATTCCTCCAGGATAAGTTTTCTCTAATGTAGTCAAAAGCCTTAACTAACTGAACTGATCTGACCAAACCCGTAAGTCATAGCCAAATTAGGGAAAAGATTGCACTTGGATCATAGAGACCAACGCTTTTTTCCTCATTGAGAGGCACAGCCGTTGATTCTTTTCCATAGAACATTTTTTGTCTAGGATTTACTTCATCTATCGTACCATAATAGAATTGAGTCTCCATTTAGGGATCCATCAGTCCACCATCCAATCGTGTGGGTTAGCCAACTGCCCAACCACTGTAGTGATGGGATCCAATTAAGAATTTGGTTAGGTTTTGTCCCTGGTACCAGGGAAAAGAGTTCCTAGGTCCCCTAGCCGGATATTCATGCAAACTTAAAACTAGTTACACCACTTACACACCCAATATGAAATTGCCTTTTTCACAGAATCAGCTGTCTTTAAAGCAATCATTAATGAAATCAGAGAGTCACTATTCATAATCCTCAAAATCTCTGGTTGAATCCTTAATTCTAATCATTCCTTCATCGGTGAACCTATGGCATCATTGGCAACCAGAACGCTCATCACCTGTCCACTCAGGGGCCTTTTCGATAGTTCCTAGCTCATAGTAACCGGCAAATATATTCACATATCAAAAATGGAATCTCCGTTGAAGATCAGCAAGATCAACCAACGGATCCATATAAAAGAGCCATGGACTCATCCGTTGGAGGACCAGCAAGGTTAACCAACTAGATCCATGCCTGAATTCAGAAAACAACTCTTACTCCTTGATCCAATATCTTCCACGACGCATGTGTGGGTATCGTCGGTGACCCAGAGCCCGAGACCCAGAGCCCGAGCACCATATGGTCAGCACCCTCTAGGATCCTTCGCAGCAGCAGGTGACCTAGCGCTTCACTCATAGGCCGCTTCCTTGGTACCTCATCCACCGTACCGGAAGCTCACCATTTTGATCGAACCGAGGTTGGTCAAGACCTCGGCCGCGACCTTGCTACACGAGACGTCCTCCATTGACTCTCCGTCAGCTGTTGCAACTTTATCAGATTAGGTCTCCATGACCTCATTCACAAGACGGTCAAAATGCTTCTCCAGCATTCTTGACATAAAACAGTCATTTGAAAACAGTTCAAAAATACAGTTTCTATAACGAACTCTCGTCTTTCCACGTTGCTCTTCCACAATCAATTCATAAGTATTCCTATTCTCATCCAATCACATCATTTTCATCTCATCACATGTTTCCTCAATTTATGCTCATCAGATCTCATCCATTCATATCTACCCATATTCACATCTCATCAAATCACATTCATTCACATCTCATCCATTCAGACCACAACACATTCACTCACATCACATCTTATTCATTTTACCTCACATCTCATTCATTCACCGATTCACATCCCATCACATCACATTTATTCATATCCATCACATTCACATTCATTCATATATTCATGTCACATCTCACCTCTTTACATCACATCACATTCCTTCACATACACATCTATATCCATTCTTTCACATACATCCACATCCATTCTTTCACATACTCATTCACATCCATTCTTCACATACACATCCTTATCCATTCTTTCACATACTCATTCACATCCAGTCTTCACATACACATCCTTATCCATTCTTTCACATACTCATTCACATCCATTCTTCACATACACATATACATTCACATCCATTATCATCACATACATTTACTCACATCCCATATCATTCATTTACATTCTGATTCACATGACATCACATCTCATCCATTCATTCACATTTATCTGATTCACATCACATCTCATCACATCTATTCACCTCAAATTCTCATCACCTCTTTTCACATTGCATCGCATCCATCCATTCATTCCCATCTATCTGATTCACATCACATCTATTCACCTCACATCTCATCACCTCTATTCACATCACATCCATGCATCCATTCACATCTATCATCACATCTCATCACATCTATTCATCTCACATCTCATCACCTCTATTCACATCACATCCATCCATCCATTCACATCTATTTGATTCACATCCATCCATTCACATCTATCTGATTCACATCACATCTCATCACCTCTATTTACATCACATCCTTCCATCCATTCACACCTATCTGATTCACATATCACATCTATTCACCTCACATCTCATCACCTCTATTCACATCAAATCCATCCATCCATTCACATCTATTTGATTCACATCACATCTCATCACTTCAATTCACATCACATCCTTCCATCCATTCACATCACATCTCATCACTTCAATTCACATCACATCCTTCCATCCATTCACATCTATCTGATTCACATCACATCTCATCACATCTATCATCTGATTCCATCCATTCACATCTATTTGATTCACATCACATCTCATCACATCTATTCACCTCACATTCTCATCACCTCTATTCACATCACACCCATCCATCCATTCACACCTAATCTGATTCACATCACATCTCATCACCTCTATTCACATCACATCCTTCCATCCATTCACACCTATCTGATTCACATCACATCTCATCACATCTATTCACCTCACATTCTCATCACCTCTATTCACATCACACCCATCCATCCATTCACATCTAATCTGATTCACATCACATCTCATCACCTCTATTCACATCACATCCTTCCATCCATTCACACCTATCTCATTCACATCACATCTCATTACATCTATTCACCTCACATTCTCATCACCTCTATTCACATCACACCCATCCATCCATTCACATCTAATCTGATTCACATCACCTCTATTCACATCACATCCTTCCATCTATTCACATCTATCTGATTCACATCACATCTCATCACATCTTCACCTCACATTCTCACCACCTCTATTCACATCACATCTCACCCATCCATCCAATCATCTATCTGATTCACATCTTATCTCATCACATCTATTCACCTCACATTCTCATCACTTCTATTCATAGAATTTAAACATAGAATTTAAGAGAATTCTAATTTTTGATATAAATATTCTTTACGCATCTATTTATGCATAATTTAATTTTAAGAAAAATAACACTTTTGAAAATAACATCATTAAACTCAACTATTATCTTCTATTTCATACATGACTAAATCACATTTAGAACAATAAGATGGTCAAAATAGAAAAGAAAACATAATAACTCAGACAAAATTAAACCATAACAAAACAACAAAACAGATAACAAGATGGACATACCTCCATTTCCCTCTTGTTCAACATACCTCCATTTCCCTCTTGGCACCAAATAATCAACATACCCTTCAATTTCTCTGTACCAGAAGAGAAGAAACCCTCTTGTTCAACATACCTCCATTTCCCTCTTGGCACCAAATAATCAACATACCCTTTAATTTCTCTGTACCAGAAGAGAAGAAACCCCATGATTGAGAAAATCTAAACTCATTAATGTGGTTTAGGAGGGAAAGAAATCTTTTGAGCATAGCTACTAATGAAAACAAACACATAATTGAATTTTCTCTGTACAAAGGAGGGAAAGTGAAAAACCTAAGGCAATATCTCATCAAAGCAAACTAAAATCACCCTAACCTGAAAACCCTACTTTTCTTATTCAAAAAAATCTAGAGAAGTCTCTAAATGAAGAAAAAAATCATAAACCCCTATATATTTAATGAAAAATGACAAAAATTAACAGTCACACTGTGGCGTCGTTTATCTCGTTAATATCGATTGAAACCCTAAAGCATTTCACTAGAATTAGAATTTATCGCGATTGACGGGTCTCGAACCCGCAACTTCCGCCTTAACAGGCGGTGCTCTAACCAATTGAACTACAATCCCAAGAAGTAATTAGATTTTATATAGCGGCTGCTTCAAAGTCAACGATGTTTTTTTAGGTTTAATTTTTTTTTGATGAAGATATCAAAAATTCATACCTAATCTTTAGGCATCTATCTAACTTATCTAAATCATAGATACAATGGTGGGAGGCAAGACTATCTCAATCCCATGAAACATAGGACATCGATCGAGATCCTTGCAACAATAGAGGTAGGCGTGGGTGAAAAGAAATTCAAAAATGTGATGTCTACATCAAGTTATTCCGTTTTTTAACTTCTCCCATTTTGAAATACGTAAATGCAATCTATTTGGAAGGATTTAGAAGCTAAAAAGTCATGTGGGTATTTAAGAGTGTCACATCTTAGATGCTTCACGTTTTTAGATTAAATAGAATATTATTATTTCAGATTTGAGAATTTTGAGGACAGGTGGTCCTTACTTTGGAGATGGGACAGTACTACAATAAAATAATAGGTGAATCTCTTTTAAAAACAATATAAAGAGATCTCCTTGATTCTACAAGAGCTAATATTATAACATTATTTTAGAATCTTTTTCTAGAGAGAGATAAGTGAGAGAAACCAATTAAGGGACAAAATGGAGAGTCCATATTTCTCCTAATGTTAGCTATGATCATAGAGAAGCTTGGATTAGTTTGAGAATATAGAATATCAAATGCTGAAGTTAGTATTCCCTAGATAAATATATGTTTAGGCTAAATCACCTTAGTTTATATCTCCCTTGGAGAAAGTTTGTAATTGTAAGACAATCTAGATGCTTTGGTATATTTGGATCCTAGAGCTAAGCTCTAAACTAATGTAATAATTTTCAAAGTAATAGAAATATATTTTTTTCTGAAGTGTGAGAGAGAACTTATCCTTTATTAGGATATTGAAAATAATCAATTGAATTTTAGGAAAGGAATCATGCCTTGTCATGTAGTTGAGGAAATTCTAGGCAATGATGTAAAAGAAACATTGCATAAATCTTAGCTCGATAATTTTTGAGGTGAAGGTAAAAATGTTGGCAAACCCACTTAAGCTTGGATAGAAATCATGGATGAGAATTTTGATGTGGTTGGGTATAATGAAAAAAGTAAATTAGCTCTTGGCCTTTTTAAGATTACTGAAAGTGCTAGGATGGTGTGGAGGAATTTTTGCGATTCAAACCAATATGATCAAAAGCAGTTGTTGCAATGGGAAGATATTAAGAAATTCAGGTGCGAAAGATTTTGACCACCACCACCAAGGTTCCAAGATGAGAAGATGAATGATTTTATGGAGCTTTCATAGGAAAGAAGAACTCTAGGGAAGTACCATCAAGTTTTTTCTCAACTTCTTAGGTTTTTCCCTTTGATGGATGAGATCGCATTACTGAATATATTTGTTTGAAAGTTGAACCCACCCTTTCATAGTCTCATGAAGAATGCAAAGCCATCATCTACCTTTGAAGCTACTGCAATGGACAAAGATTTTACAGCAAAGGCTTTTCCTAACATCAATATGAGGAAGAATGCTAAGGGTTCCATGAACAATAAGAGGTCTTTTTGGAACAGTTAGTGCCTCTCTCCCACCCAAGCCAAAGAAAAGTTGTGACCAAAATGAAAAGATGCAGGGAAGAAGAGAGCTTGAGCTCTTGCAAGCACACACACACACACTTACAAAACCCTAAGAGAGAACACACAAGGTGAGAGGCTGAAAATCTTCTTCTTCTTTACTCAACACTCAACACACCATATACAAAGATAAGAGTACACACATATGAAAAGGTACTCAACCAAATACATACTAGGGTTCTCTATAGTGTGACCCCAACTAAATGAGTTGGCACTATAACTATGCCAGTCTCTAGAATGGCTGTCACACAGCCTGTCATCCCACTGGCCGCATATCACCCACCATGATCTCACCAACCATGCTAGTGGTGTAAGTGTGGGGCGGCGGGTCATCTCAGTGTCCATCGCCTCAGTAGATGAGATCGATATCTCAACACTCCCCCTCGAGCTCAACTCCATCTCATGTACACCAAGTGAAGCCCTGAATCTACGGAGCTTCTCTGTACCTAATGCTTTGGTGAAGATGTCAGCAGCAACCTGATCTTGTGTGGTGTTGACATAAGCAAGGTCAATGTCTCCTGCCAAAACCTTCTCTCTGACAAAATGGTAGTGGACCTCTATATGCTTCGTGTGCAAGCATGAAAAATTGGGTTCCTGGCCAACTGTATACTGCTAATGTTGTCACAAAAAATGACTTGTCTATCCACTGATAGACCCAAATCTGCAAGTAGCTTTCTCAACCAAGCTACCTCACATGCTGCCATAGCAGCACCTCTATACTCGGCCTCTGCAGTAATGGATAGAGCAACCGTAGGCTACTACTTGCTGCTCCAAGTCACAGCAGCACTCCCCAAAGAAAACATGAAGCCACTAGTAGATCTTCTATCTGAGATACTACCAGCCCAATCAGCATCTGTGTATCCATGTACACATATCTCTGTCCCAGTTTCATAAAATAGTCCACAATGCAAAGTAGACTTCACATACCTCAGTATGCGTCTCAATGCATCCAAATGCAGCTTCCAAGGAACCTGCATAAATTGACTCACCAACCTAACAGCATAGCTCAAATCCAGCCTGGTGATCGTCATGTAGATCAAGCTTCCTACTATGCCTCTATACATATAGTAGGATCCTCCAAAATCTCTCCTGAATCTGCACTCAACTTGCCATTCTGATCCAATGGCACTGAGATAGGCTTACAGCCTATCATATCATACTTGGACAGCATGTCCAAGCCGCCATACTGTCTCTCTAGTAATCCAATACCACGTGATGACCTAATTACCTCAATGCCCAAGAAATATATGAGCTCCCCCAGATCCTTCATCTCAAACTTCTGTCTAAGCAAGATCTTTACATCAAAGATCTCTGCATCATGGTCCCCCGTAATGATCAGGTCATCTACATAGATGACAACAAGCACAACCCCTCTATCACCATGTCTCACATACAGCAAGAAATCTGCATTGGCTACATGAAAGCCAATAGTGACAAGATATTCAGAAATCTTGTCATACCATTCTCTTGGTGCTTGTTTTAAGCCATACAAGGCTTTCTTCCCTGCAAATTGCTCGGGGTGACTCACATCCTCCTAACTAGGTGGCTGTAACATATACACCTCTTCCTGCAAATCCCCATGCAAGAATGCATTCTTTACATCCATCTGATGTAAAGACCATTACTTTGACGTAGCCACTGCTATCACAACTCTCACTATTGCCATCTTGGCAACTGGGCTGAAAGTTTCCTCATAATCAATGCCATATGTCTGTGCATATCCTTTGGCTACCAATCTAGCCTTATACCTGTTTATGCTTCCATCACTATTATGTTTTACTTTGTACACCCACTTGCATCCAATGGCTTTCTTGCCTTCAGGCAATTGCACTAAATCCCAAGTCTCATTTCCATATAGTGCATCCATCTCCTCATCCATAGCTTTCTCCCAACACACATTTCCAACAGCCTCATCAATGCATGTGGGCTCTACAACCTGCACAACCTTTGCCATGTATGCATAGTGATGTGCCACATAGCCATCATAGGTAAACCTCTACACAGGATTCTTCACTCTCGCAGATCTTCACAGCTTTGCATTCATGGCTTCCATAGCCTTCTTTACACCAGCAGGTGTTCTCATAGCTGGGATCCCAAGCTCCTCATCAAGGCTCATCTCTCTGAGCCACTAGACTCTCCATCAACATAAGAATGCCCTACAGAAATGTTAGGCGTACTAAGCGGCTCAACCACTTTCTCTTTGCCTTTATGTGATGTACTAATCGCATTTGCAAGACTGGTATTATGACGTAGCCTGCCACTCCATGGTCTATCAACTGAACCACTAGATGAGGACTCTCCTGGTCCACTCAAAGACTGTGATTGCTGACTTGCATTTTGTGCAACCACATTTCCACTCACATCAGCCCCAATAGCTTCTTTTTCAGCAGCATACCAGCTGCTCATCTCATAAAAAACAACATCCCTGCTTACCCTCAACTCACGTGTAGCAGGGTTATAACACCTGTATCCCTTTTGCTCAAGGGAATATCTAATAAACACACATTTTTTAGCTTTTGGATCCAGCTTAGTTCTCAGCCCATCTGGCACATGCACATATGCAATGCATCCAAAGACTTTTAGATGAGACAAATCAGGTTTTCTGTCAGTAAACCTCTCCTCTAGAGTTACATCATGTATAGCTATAGTTGGAGTCCTGTTCATGATGTAAACTGCTATAGAAATAGCCTTAGCCCAATAGCTATGCGGCATATTCTTCTCTTCCATCAATGCTTGCGCAATCTCAGCAATGTGCCTATTTTTTCGCTCAACAACTCCATTTTGCTGTGAAGTGTATCTGCATGTAAACTGTCTCTGAATACCATTTTTCTTCAAAAATTCAAAGAACTCATTGGAGAAGTACTCTCCCCCTCAATCTGACCTTCAGCACTTTACATATTTCCCTGTTTGCTTTTCAACCATAACTCTGAAATTCTGAAAGTGAGTGAACACCTCACCCTTCTCCTTCATGAAGTATACCCACACTTTCCTTGTGTGGTCCATTAATAAATGTCACATAATACCTGCAGCCTCCCATAGACATGGTCTTCGTAGGACCCCATACATCTGAATGCAAAACATCTAGTGCATTTCTACTCACATTTCTGTTACGTGAAAATACATGCTTTGTTTGCTTTCCAAATTGGCATGCTTCACATATTTTATGCATACCTTCAACTTTAAACTTTGGCAGCCCTGTCACAATTCCTTTTGTCTACACAGACTTCATTCTCTGTGCACATTCACATGTCCAATTCTTTTATGCCAAATGTCTGTGTCTGCAACAATTCCTGAACTATTTGCAAACATCGCAGCACTCACTTCAGGCATGTTTACATTCAACGTAAACATTCTGCCCACTTTGTTGCCTTTTGCAACCAACCTGCACTTGTCTTTAAAGTCTTCAACATAACAACCATCAGGGTTAAACCGAACCTGCAAACCCTGCTCAATCATCTGGCCAACTGAAACCAGATTCTTTGTTATGTTCGGAACATGAAGTACATCTGCAAGGTACTTTATTTTTGCCATCCTGCATAGACAATGGCACATCTCCAACATGGGCGATTGGATGAGCAGTGTCATCCCTTGTTTTCACAAAACCTAGTTTTTCAAGGTTTTTCATCTCCTTGAACCACTCCCCATGACTTGTCATGTGGTTCGAAGCACCTGAATCAACGTACCATACATCATCTTTATATGTGCTGCTTCAACATTTTTAGACATGGCATTAACGACATGCTGCATAACAAACAACCTTTCATTATCCTCATTGTTTCTGCTTGAGGATGCATAGTTGTTTTGCTGCAATTTTCCATTTTACATGTCAGCTTGCTTCTTATAACAATCTACCTGCACATGTCAGCCTGCTTCTTATAACAATCTGCCTGCACATGTCTAGGCGTACCACAATAAAAACATCCACATGTATCATTATACTGTCTTTGCCAATTTCCATGAACTCTTTGACTCCCCCTGCCTCTGAATTGGCCTCTTCCACCTGCGTGTTGTTGTTGTTGTTGTGAATTTTGGAACTGTTGTTGCTGCTGCTGCTGGCCATAATTCTGATTACCTGTTTGGCCACCTCCTTGACCCCGCGTCCACGGCCTCCTCTACCTCGTTCTCTTCCTGAACTTGTGTAGAAGGCCTATTGCTCTGAACTGTTTTTATTTTATGAAGACTGTTGGTCTTCACCCAAGCTCTTCTCTTCTATAATCAACATAGACACCAAATTTGTAAAATTGGGAATGTTTTCCCAAGTTTGAATAGACGTCTTGAACGCCTTGTATACCACATAGACAGACTTCCACCTTATCATCATCATCTACTGAAACACCAATAGATGCAAGGGATTCCACAATACCCTTTATCTTCAATGCATAGTCATTCACAAACATACTCTTTTTCTCCACAGTATGAAGTTCATTCTTTAATTGTATCTTTCGTGCCTTGGTATTCATTTCATAGAGTTTTACCAAGGTGTCCCATGCCTCCTTGGGGGACTTGGCATCCTGTATGTGCCCAATCATGGTGTCCTGTATACTGAGATAGAGAGCCAATACATAACTTTTCTGGCTCCTTGGTTCCAATTTTTGAACTCTTTCACATCTGCAGCAGTCAGCTTGATGTCCGGTATCTCCGGTGCCTCTTCATGCTCACCTTCTATATAGTCCCAGTAGTCCTTTCCCATCAGGAAATTTGTCAGCCTGAACCTCCAAGCATGGAAGTTGTTCTTATCAAGCTTCTCATCAGCGAGACAGTCTGGTTTATGCCATCACTTGACATCTTGCCAAACACACAAATTTACCAGAAATAGCACTCTGGTTTTGTCCTGCACAAACTGTTGTATTTTCTGCAGCGGTACTGTAGTACACTCAAATGTCACAACTAGTGACCTCAATGTGCATACATACACCCAATAGCAACCGTTGACCTCCTTGCACCACACACAGTGTCTGCACAGTCAATCTATCTTCCATCAGTTCTTAAAACAGAGTTCTGCAGAGAATCGATGACTTACTCGTAGTGCTCGAAATCGCCTGCTTTCTGAAAAACAGAGGTCTTGACGCGCCTGAAACACATTTTCGGCCCAAAAAATCATATCCCCGATAGGACTATATAGTTGCCCTATAGCTTTACTCCCGCGAAGAAAGCTCCTTAATCAGAGATCGTTTGCCAGTGCCTCCCATAGAGCTCCCGACAAGGGGGTAATTGCCAACACAAATAGGGAAGAGTAGTTGAAGCTCTTACCCTTATACCGCTTCCTGTGCTTCTCTTGCTTGCAGCTTGCAGCTCAGCCCTTAGCATGAACCAGGCTCTGATACCATGAAAATATGCAGGGGAGAAGAGAGCTTGAGATCTTGCAAGCGTACACACACACTTACAAAACCCTAAGAGAGAACACACAAGGTAAGAGGTTGAAAATCTTCTTCTTCTTCACTCAACACTCAACACACCATATACAAAGATAAGAGTGCACACATATGAAAAGGTAATCAACCAAATACATACTAGGGTTCTCTATAGTGTGACCCCAACTAAATGAGCTGGCGCTGTAACTATGCCAGTCTCTAGAATGGCTGTCACAGAGCCTGTCATCCCACTAGCCGCATATCACCCACCATGATCTCACCAACCATGCCAGTGGTGGTGTAAGTGTGGGGCCTATCACCCAGGTGGGTCATCAGTGTCCACCGCCTCAGTAGATGAGCTCGATATCTCAACACAAAACCAGTTTTAAAATCAAGAGATGGGAAGGAGTGGACCAAGGCCTTTCTCTTGAACACCAAAAAATGAAAGAGGAGCTTACTCATGACTTCTTATATGACAGATCATCATAGGAAATTATATAATTAGAATAAATATTTTAGATGTTGATAGTGAAGGATTGTCCGAATCCACCTAGGCCAATTCATGCACTAAATATTAGATATTTTTCTCAACCTGGAAGAATTCTAGAGGAAGGACTCTAGTACAATATGTGGCTTCTAAAGCTATTACTATTGCTGATGATGAGGTCAAATTTAAAAAAAGGATGTGTTCATGGGCAGCAGTAGACACCAAGGACATAACTAATAATTTTCAGTGATTCAAACTCCAGCAAACTACCAAGGTAGAGATTTTAATCTTTTGTTCCGATAGTACTTCATTTCACTTGGATGCATGTATAAGTTAGTTCTAGATCAAAAGCAAGGTAAACTAATGCATTTTGAATTGGCTAGGGGGAATGCTATTTTCATTTGCCATGAGAGAGACACTATTGAGTTTCATTTGCCATGAGAGAGACACTATTGAGTTTCTATTGGATGATAATCTTACTAAATCCAAATTCAAAGTTCTACCTCTAGGAGTCTTTCATGGCATAGTACTTGGAATGGAACAATTAGGCCGACATTCATTATCATAAAGGAACACTTTTCTTTTATGATCTTTTTTGAAAGACATGTGAACACCTATTATGGTTTCATATTTTGGCATTAATATTTTTGTATGGCTAAGGCCTCAAACCTTTGTAAATACCAATTAGTATTTTATACTTTTGGTAGCCCCAAGACTTTATATTTGTAGCTTGCTATATTTTTGTAAGAGCTTTTATGCTCAAAAACTTAAAAGCACTTATGCTTTATTTTTGGAGTTATCTTTTTTAAAAGCAAACTTTTAATACATATAAATATGGGTGAGCGGTACAAGGGGCCACACTCTCATCTAGGGGAGATTCAACCTAATCTTGTGTTGACGGTGATCTCTTTTCTATTTTCTAGCTCTCGTGTTTATTTAATTTCATTTATTAAGGTTTATGCTTTTAATTTATGCAAGTCTATGTTGTGCTCTAATTTTGTGCTTGAGGATTAGAATTTCTTCTCCAAGTGTCTTAAAGGTATTGACAGTGGTATTAGAGCTTTGGGTACCACTCAAGGAGAAGGATTTTAAAAAAAAACATAAAAGCAAAATTTTACTCAATTATTTGGAGCAAAGGAGGTTAAGGAATTGATTTTTGTCAAATATTAAAGCTTTAACAAAATAAGGAATACTTACACGGGAAGGCAAAGGATTGAGGGAAGATAAAAAATCAAAGGAATTGATTTTTGGCAAATATTAAAGCTTCAAAAAAATAAGGAATACTTGCAAAGGGAAGGTAAAAAGGTTGAGGCACCGTCAAAAAATAATTGTGAAGTGGATAGGTTGATTTACATGCTTGTGGGAACCATTGGGCAATAGTATAAGAACTTTATCCATTGGGAAAAGCTCCATCCTCATCACATTTTTCAAAACCAATCTCTAAAACCACTTTCTAATTTCCTTATCCTCTCTAAGAACCAACATATGGATGGATTGAGCAAAGCTTGAGGATCATTCTCCTAATCTCAAAATCTCAGAAGCTACACAATCCATGAATTTCATATTTGGATGGTGTGGAAAGATTTCCTTAATTCTCAAGGCTTTTTTTAATTAAAAAACCTTTCCCCCAATGGTTTAGCACTGTTGCTTGGAATTTTCCTATCTCTTTTCCTTTTTTAACTTTGTTGCGTTGCCCTGAAATTTCTCTCTCCCTACCCTGAAATATCTCTCTCCCTTTTTTAACTTTGTTGCGTTGCCCTGCCCTGAAATTTCTCTCTCCCTTTTTCATTAATTTGCACCATCTATTTTTCCTTTCTTCTCTCTCTTCGTTGTGCATGTGTCGGCTGTCTTTTTGTTTTGGTTACTTTCATTAGCTAATAGCCTAAGCTAAGCTTAGGTGGCTTACATATATTTTGTTATTAAAGGTTCAAAATCTTAATACTTTGTTATTAAAGGTTCAAAAGCTTTCATACTTGAAAGCTTCTGTAAGCTTTTCTAAAGCTATAAAAGTTTACGCTTTCTTGTTTCATACTTGAAAGCTTCTGTAAGCTTTTCTAATTAAAGCTATAAAAGTTTACGCTTTCTTGTTTCAAAAGCTTAATTTTATACACTTTCCAAATTTACTATCTAAAGCTAAACAAGCTTTACCCTTTCTCCTTTTAAAAGCTTAATTCTCCCAAATCTATTAAAACTTCAAAGCTTTAAAAAATTTTACAAGCTTTAAAAGCTATAAAGCTTAAAAATTCAAACTCTTTGTATCTCTACAAGGCAATCTCTAAATATTTCTATATTCAAAGGTTAAAAAAGGGGAGGGAGGGGGTCTAAAAGCTTTACCTCATAAAAGCCATAAAATTTTACAAGTTTATACGCTCAAAAGCTTCCACCAGGGTACAACAAAAGTGCTAGACCTCTAGCAAATTGAGTTTCAAGGATTACAAGCAAGAGTAGAGAATCAAAGAATTTATAAGATTACTTTTTGAAGATTAAATCAAAGGTTCAAGGGTAATTTGAGCATCAAAATTTCACGCTTCTTCGAAATCTTTTTCTCAAAGCTTCCAAGATCACTTTCGGGCTTTGACACTTGAAGTTGTTGATTCTTAAAGAAAGGAGACTTAAGTGTATAGAGACTAATAGCCTTTTGAGACATTTTAGAGGAACTCTACTTTCTCATCCTACATTAGAATAATCTCCTAAAATATTAGATGAAGAAGAACATCTTATTCCCGAGTCTATCATTCACCCATGAGATGATCACTACATGCATAGGCAACACTTATGTTAAGTATCTTATGACCTTAAAAAATCATTCTATTTGAAGATGCTAAATGGATGCCATAAAAATTTTTTTGTTCTTACTAGAATCTCATCCTCATACCATCCACATAATTAAAATCAATTGCATCCCGAGCAAGAGGGAATGTTAGTCATAACCTCTATAGAGACACCCATTATTTTATTTCAAGATATTTTAACCAGGATTAATGTGTTTAGATGTGCCAGTATTATGATATAATTAAGATTAGTGTTTAATTAGATGTGTGCACTGACTAATATTATTCAAGATGTAAGTGATGATTGAGTGGTGGATTATGTATTAATCGCGGGGTGGAACATGTGTTGTTGGACCACTATGAGATATTTTGGAAGACATGTGAACACCTATTATGGTTTTGTATTTTGGCATTTATATTTTTGTAAGAATAAGGCCTCAAACCTTTGTACATACCAATTAGTATTCTATACTTTTGGTAGGCCCAAGACTTTAAATTTGTAGCTTGCTATATTTTTGTAAGAGCTTTTGCGCTAAAAAACTCAAAAGCAATTATGTTTTCTTTTTCGAGTTATCTTTTTGAAAAGCAAGCTTTTAATAAATAATAATATGGGTGAGTGGTACAAGGGGCCACACTCATTCAAGGGAGATTCAATCCAATGTCGACAGTTATCCCTTTCCTATTTTCTAGCTTTCTTGTTATTTAAATTTTTTTACTAAGGTTCATGCTTTTAATTTGTGCAAGTCTATGCTATGCTCTCGGGTCCAACGTGATCCCACTTCATCCCGCTGCCACACTACTTCCCTCACCCCGCCACCCATTCCACCTACCCCCACTATCAACGGTCCTGTGTCATCCTGTCGCACACCACCCTTTACTTTGGTTGTTTCTTCATCCTCGACAGCAGTTCACCCTCTCCACCAACCCATCCTTGACATCAACTATATCCACTTTCTCCACCACTCCATCCTCGACATCAGATGTTTCCACCCTCTCCACCATTCCATCCTCACCATTCATTGTTTCTTCCTTCTTCAACTCACATGTTTCCCCACCTACATCATCCTCTTTTCCTCCATCAGCTGCTCGGGAGACATCCTCGATGGTGGCCGCTGCCATTCTTGCAGCCACCCCTACCATTGCATCTGGAGAGCCATCCCTACGTGCTCCCACTCTCAGCTCCTCGCATGAGGTGATAGTCCATGTTGATCAGGAGGAGGACATGGAGCACATTGAGTTTCCATATTCCCCATTCTCCTATAGTGCTCCCGACATTTCAGTGGGGGAGATCTTCCCTGCCTTTGATTTCTTGACCCTCCACAGCAGCTCTCCGTGCCACATCCTTATCGAGCTCTTTGTATCATTTGGGGTCTCGACAACCTCTTGGTTGATCTTCGTATCTACTCCATGTACCTCACTGACTACATTTTTGAGCTCTCTAATGATTACTGTCGCCAGGGAATAGCCATTTGACGAGTGAGCGAGAACGAGCAAAACACTAAAACCGAGCAATTACAAAAAATTTGATCAACATAACACTATTCATCTCGCAATATAAGTAGACTATTAAAAAGAGAAGCACAAGTTATCTGAGGAAAACTATAGACACCACAATATCTGAAATAGCTACATCGATCCACCAAAATATTAGAACTAGCTACATCAAAATATCAAAAGATGTTTGCCACATAGGCAGAACCAAGAGGACCAAAGTTATCATTTGGAGATGCAAAGATAAAGGCATGTAGCATTGATGGGGAAGTAGCTTCTTTCTTGTCAGACAATGGAGTAACCACTTTCAATAGTTCTTAAAAAGTTTACATTGTTATTGAAAATTTTCATAGCCTTTTAAGGAACCACAACCATACATTTTGGTTCTTCTCACATGAAGAAGCTCTCTGTTTTTAAATGTGAAACCAATCATTGCCTTGATTTTGATTGGTGGGAAAAAATTTATTTCTCAAACAAGCAGTGGCTCTAGGGTGCATTGATGGTGCCACCATTGGTTGTTTCACTCGAATTATTTGAGACAATACAAGTGACCTTCCTTACCTAATATCCCTGGCGCTTTTGAATCTTGTGCATATGGTCTTCCTAGTGTCAACATAAAGCAAGCACCATGTCTCTCTCCTCCTCATCTCTACTCGACCACACATTCATATCCTCTCTCCCTCACACAGTGTCTACCCTCCTCTTTTCGTTTTAGATATGGCAAGAATATTGAAGAAACTCATGCACAAGGCTGCACATCAACCTTTGCCCCTGTATAGACCTATTTGGGTATGTATCAAAGAGTGCACAGACACATTGACATCTTATTTGATGATGGTTCTTCACGCCTCCACCACTAGCATATTAGAAAAAAGGTTCCCAAGGGATATTTGCCTGTGCTTGTTGGAGTTGAGGATTACTCCATTTGTTATGTTATAAGAGCCTCCTTACTCAGCCCAGCCTCTTCTAGCAGAGCTTCTTCTTCAAAGATCTGCCCAAGAATTTGGCTACTACCATAGTGGGGCCCTCTAACTGCCTTGTCATGCTCAAGAGCTCCTCTTCCTCATCACCTGCTCTACCCTATTCTTCTTAAACCAGAGAGTTTAATTGTATGCCACAAATTTTAACCTTAACCTTGACAGCCCTAAAGCAAATCCCAACCCTCCACCCTATCATGGCAAGTGGTGATCTTACAAGGCCTTTTAGACTCGAATGCAGATTAGGCACACCACACTGAACTAGTGGTGTCTAATGCTCTATTGATTACAATCACATCCTTTATCATTTTGGGGTCGAATCACGATGATTTTGGGGGGTCTCATCATCAATCGAAGATTGATGATGGACCGGTAATTTGTAAAGTCGAATCAATAATTCAAAGTCAATGATTGGAGGGTGAAACTTGTAGAGTTAAATTGTGATTTGAGAAGTAGGATCGACATCAAAGATGCAAGATCAGTGAGGTCATATCGCAATCGTAGAAGTGAGATTGAAAATGCCATGGATCTTCACCCTCATGGCAGCTTAATCCATGGTTTTTCACCCGATAGGAATTCTTTATTTTTTGTGTGGAATCACAAGTATCATTTCAGAATCGCATGTTTTAAATCATCATAAGGGTATACACATTTTGCATTCTCATGACCCCTATGGTCCTTGATGACGAAAGGATGTGGGTATACTGCCTAGCCTTTAGAGAGACTGAAAACTCTTAGGCGATTCCATAGATTTGCTATGCTAGAGGATTTGCTTCATGATTTCTTGATCCCTACTGTAATTTGGGATGGACTTCTACCGACGAAAAGGCAACAAAAAAGTCTCCTTTTTCAGTAGGAAGACTACCTCTATCAAGGGATCCATTTCTATTTTTTCTCAGGTTGAAAGCAATATCCTTGATTGTGAGTGGACAAAAAATGAAGGCTGAGAATGCATGCAAAAATTGCAGGCTACCATAGTGTTAGTTTTATGCGAGTTATTTGTTTTTGGGGAGAAAAGGGAATATTGGAGATAGGGGCTTTGTGATTTTAGTAGTGTTGATGCATACCACTTTTGTTTTAGTCCTCTTTATGGCATTTTTTATTGGAATTTTGGTGAAATGAAAGAGAACTAACATTGCCAATATGGACTGTGCTGGCACGGGCTATCAAAGGTAGTTTGTTTTTTTTAATAATAGAATTTAACTCTCTCTCTTTTTGTCTTTGTGATGGAATTATGCAGAGTGTTTTGGTGAAATTTAATATGGCCAATATGGATCGTGCTAGCACGGGCTATCAAAGGGACTTTGTTTTCCTTTTTTGATTGAATAAAACCCTCTCTTTTTTGCATTTTAATGGAATTATGGTGATTTGGCCTGATTTTCTTAGTCATTGATGGGTGTGTGTGTGTGTGTGTGTGTGTGTGTGTGTGTGTGTGTGTGTGTGTAAGCTTGTCAAAGTAGCATGGTCTACAATAGAGACTTTGTTTTTGCATTTTGATGGAATTAAACCATCTCATTATGGAATTTTGGTGAAATGAAAGAGAATTAATATTGCCAATATGAACTGTGTTGGCACGGGCTATCGAAGGCACCTTTTTTTTTCTTTATAGTAGAATTAAACTCTCTCTTTTTGCCATTTGGATGGAATTATGTTGCGCGTTTTGGTGAAATTTAATATGGCCAATATGGACCGTTCTGACACGAGCTATCAAAAGGACCTTATTTTTACAATTTTTTTGGAATTAAACCCTCTTTGTCTAGCATTTTGATGGAATTTTGTTGTGTGTGTTTAGTGAAATTAAATAGAATACACATTATCACTATGGATCGCGGCCAGCATGGGCTATCAAAGAGATTTTATTTTTTTCTTTTTGATAGAATTAAATCCTTTTCCTTTGTTGTTTAAACATGAGAGTGATTACCTTTTTTTATGTTGATTAAAGTATTGATGAAGAACTTTTTATATTTTGATTGAAGTGTTGATGAAAAACTTTTAAAGTGTTGGTGTTTCTGGATTGATGTAGCCTTAACATGCATTGGTCACCACCTCTTTGAGGGATGAATTAGTGAACATAGCCAACATTTGTTCAACAAATCAAGTGTTGATGAAAAACTTTTGAAGTGTTGGTGTTTCTGGATTGACGTAGCCTTAACATGCATGCATTGGTCACCACCTCTTTGAGGGATGAATTAGTGAGAGCACAACTAACATAGATTATTTAAAAGAGTTACCCGATGAGGATGTCAAGATCATTGAAAAGATTCAGAAGAAGTGCACCAAGGTAGTTGAGCCTTAGTTTCCACTAACACGAAGATACTTGGGCAGATTGGTATATAATGTAAGTTATTTAATGTTTAATAAGAAGTTTTAACATGTGTAACTTTAGCATTTAAGACATTTTCATATACAATAAGGCAAGGGCATAAGAAACAAGCATCAAGTGTCTATGAATTGGATATTTTGTGTTGGTGAGAGCATAATGTGGTTTCCATAGGTTCAGTTCTTCAAAGATTTACATAAAAATCTAGAACCAATGAGGTCTTCTTTATCTAAGGAAGAGTTGAGAAAGGTAGAGACTAAGGAAATGGATGAATTAACTAGAAAGTACAGTGAAATAATTGAAAAGGCAACTTTTTGTTGCGACGAACAACTTGAATATCGTGTCTTTCAACAATATACCCTGCTCTTTTTACTGATTTAGCATCTTATTTTTAGTTTTTTCACTATTTTTATGGTGGATAGATCCTAAATATTGTTGATCGCTCTCTTGGAGAAGAGTGGTGGAAGAGAGTCTTGACATTGAAGTGGCAGGGTGAAAGCTTGACCTTATTTAGATGGCTGCTCAAAGACTGGTGCACATGTATACTATTTTAGAGTGGTTGCCTATAGGCAGGTCTATGTTTGTTGGTTGTTTTCTAAGTTGCTCTTGGTAGCATGTGCTTGAAATTACATAGGTTTCTATTATTTTAGAAAGAAAATGGTCACATTATTTCTCTCCCTCTAAGGACTAGGCAGTGGTTGTCAATCACTAATGAGGCTACCACAACGTATCCTTCTTACATGCATTCCCTTTCAAAGTGGGAGTTAGATGACTATCCATGGTGGATCGATATGGATAGTGGTGGAGTACTAGAGAAGGAAAAGGAGAAGCATGCACAGTTCAAGAAAGCGATGGAACAAGGTGGTAGGAGGGACATATCTGTAGACTTGCATAGTAGGATCATTATGTTTTATTTTGGATAAAAATTGACAATGATATGTATTAACTATAGGCCTTTGTATTGGTTTTGGTAGGTCATGAGAAATGTCGACATTGAGCTGAAGAGCCTATCCTTTCAGAGGAGATAGAACCTATCCTTTCAGAGGACGATACTTTTTTTCTTGGTAAGAAGCCATTCCATCTCATATGCTCCTTTAATTATACAAGTTTGGTGTAGTTGGTTCAAATGAGGTGACTCTTTGGTTGTTTGGAAGAGAGTGCGGACAACACTTGCCAAGTGCTTTCTAAGAAAAGAAGCACTTTTGTCTAAGAAAACAATTGCAGGACACATGGTAGGCGATCTGTGATATGATTAGGGATGTCGAGAGCACCAAAACAAGCCCAACTTTTTTGTCGATGATGAGAGTGACTCAGTGTAGTCCAATGGATCACAAGCGATTAGCTAGTAGCTATGTTTTCACTGTCATAGTTGGTTTGTGGCTCCTTGTGGCTTCTATGAACAAAATGTTGCTCTAATTAAGTAAATGCAACCTCAACCTTTTTTGTGCCAAAGTGATGAGATCTCGTGCATGAATTGTTCATTCCACCAGACATTGAAGATGGCATTGTATTTTATTTTTGGGATTATATTGATGGGATTCTCTTGTTCCCACTTGCTCGTTGTTTGGTATACCTCCCGCCGCCAGAGAGATTGCACCCGCTAGGTTGCAGACACCATCTATAGTTTCCAGGTTTAGGTGTCCACATTAGAGCAGCGCCTGCAAGATAGAGAATCCGAGTTCCCTCACCTCCTCTCTTCATCTTCCCACAACACTGAGGAGGTGGTCAGATTACGTGATCTCATGGAGTGGCACAATCAGAAGCTAATCTCTTTATGGGCCCAAGCAACCGAGTTGGATACCCTCCGAGTATCGCTTTTCCCTCTCCAGTTCCTTCTCCTTGGTCTTCCCACTTCTTCATCCACTTGCGCACTAACACTACTTTTGGCACACCTACCACTACTTCTGGCAATACTTATAAACCCTACTATCATGATGGACATTTTTAGTTGTTAATATCCTTGTATATACCATCTTTATATGATGTCATTTTTTTCTTGCACCATCTTCATAATGTAATCATTGCATGTTTACATCTTTCCATAATGTAATAACCACATCATTCATACTTTCCAGGGGCTTAGTTGAATTGGTTATGGAGCCAAAGGATCCTGAACTAGCTCTTCCTTAAGATTTTTGAGAACAATTAGGTTTGGTCAAGACATTTGGTAGGCTATGAGGTTTCCTTTCTAGTTCTAGGGCTAGCTCTAGAATGGGTTCGGGGAGAATTTCCACCTTGTTTTAAAAGCTATGGTGCAACAAGTAGCAAGATCTCTCAATAACATGGTATATGCAGGCCACTCAATGTAGGTTGATGCTGTAATTCTTTTGATCCAAAGGCCCACACTGTGCTGCAAAGTATCCTCACAAGGACTTCTCAAAGGGACCTTGCACCAAGTCCCCTAGTTCTCCAAAGACTACGAATCCCATGCCTACAAGTGTGGATTCAAGCATTGCTTATAAGTATTATCCCAAAATTGAGTGAAACTCTCCCCAGTTCTAGAAGCATCAACCACTTCGATGAGCCTCAACTTGTTGAGTGTGCATGGAGGACTAATCCATAAACTCCCCCTTAATGCCATCACAAGGCTCCAAGCCAAGTTGAGGTCAATATCTAAGAGAACACCCAAGACTACAAATAATGAGAAATCTCAAACTTCAATCTCAAAGCAAGTAGTTAAGAAGCTAAAGGCAAAAGCCCGAAAGGCTATGGTAGCCCTTGGAAAGGCTAAAACAAATGGTCCAAAAGAAGAAGACATAAAACAGTGCACGGAAGTGTATGTCGTGATATTTGGAGACTCTAAATTAGACACATAAGATGGTATCATATTGTAAGGCTAAAAATCTTTTTTGAAAGAGTTGCCTTCTTTTAAAAAAATATTTAATTATAATATCGTTGTCAAAATCCTTCTTAACATACTCAGCCAAAAATCTTTTTTGTGGATAGAGCAACATCAACATGCCTTTTGGTTTTTTAATGGAAGCATTGAGAAAATTGTGAGGCATAAGAGGTAACGTCATGGGCTAAAATAGTGATGTTAGGCAAGCTTAGCCTAAACAAAACACAAAAATTATAAAGAGAGGTTGTCGAATCTTATTTTTAATATGTATTCATATTAATATTTATGGATAGTTGGATACCTATGCATAGGTAGCCACCACTTATCATTTTATGAGAAATATTAGTCTACCTCCCAATGAAAGATTTGTGCAGAAAGATGTGATGGTAAAATTGGGGTCTTGATTTATTCAAGTTGGAAGTGCCTTTCTAGCTTAAAGGAGAGTTTCTATCAGGCAAGGAGTGGGTCATGCATACCACTTTATAATACCAGTGTGCTGGATCTAAATCCAATCCATTAGAGTGAACACAATAAGTAATAGAATCCATACCCCTCTAATCCAATAATAACTCCTCAATAAATGCACCAATATATCCTAGAGTAATAATTGCCATAATTGAAAATGTTAAAATCTTTCAAACTATCACATGGTTGTCTAACATGCACACCTTACGTCTAGCAATTTTGGTTGCATTGAGTTCTTCAAAATATCTCGATTACTATTCTTGTAGAAAGAAATGACTTTTGTGGTTTTTAAAGGCTTTTGTGGAAAAAAAGACATTTCTAATTTAGTATACTGTTTCAAAGAAATTCTTGCCAGAGAAATAATCTCAATAAAAGATATTAGTTGTTAAAAAAATCAAGGCTAAAACAATTTTAAAGGTTTAGTATTCAACGGTCATAATTTAAGTTTGTACAAAAGTTCTAATGTTTTACTTTATATTAAATATACATTACATAATTTTTTAAAGCACATTACTACAAATGCAATATAAAAATTCTTCTATACATATTTAGGCACACTAAAACACATTTTTATACTCATCTCCTTAAAGATAATGCTATTAGAATAATTTTATGCTATTTTAAGTGATTTTAAAAACTATAAATTCATTATATACATGATTTAACCAAAGCATTCTCAAGTAATTTCATGGTGTTCTAAATTGAATTGCCTTTCCATTTCTTTAAAATTCATACATCATCCTTAAGCCACGTTTGTGGCTCAATTACAAGACTATTGCTAAAGTGAACCATTTCACATCCTTCATCTCACAAAAGTTCAATTAGTAACTTCATGTGATTTATGTTTACACTAATGCACAAAATGGGTGTGCAAATGCATGCCCTTGAAGGGAGTAAAGTTTCAACACATAGGATGAGTAACTAGACACATGCTGTATATATAAACTAATATGCTTGTTGCATGCTACCACATGCGCACATGCAATCTTATGCTTATATATATGAATTAATACGCTTACTGCATGCTAGCACATGTGCACATAGAATCTTATTCAAACATAAAATAAATCATGAGTAAAATCAATCGAAATGGTGAAGCTTTTGAATGCCCAAGAATCTTAACATTTCTTTATTGCTTGGAACTGCTTTGCAATTCTAGTTGCTAAGCAAATTTGAGTCTTAAAAGTCAATGACTTCTCTTTGCTTCAATGCTTTCTTTAGGCATGAATAAAGGCATGCAACTTTTTAAAATATCGTTGAAGTAGAGTTAGAGTTATCCTAGGTGTGAGGCCATGTAGATTAAATGGTTTTTAGTTTTTTTTGGTTGTGTAAGGGACTTAGCGTTCCTCCTAGGCATTTTCAATAGTCTAAGGTCAAACAAATAAAAGTTTCTCTCAATACAATATATGATGCATGTTACAATAAGGAAGACGAATCACATAACATGAAAGCTTGACTTTTGGCTTATAGTATTTACTACCTTCATCATATATAACTTTTAGCTTGTAGTATTTACTACCTTTATCATAATAGAGTTGCACTTTAATTGAAAACTAATTGAACATGTACGCATATCCACTCCTAGGGAGGGTTACTGTGCCTTTGACACTTGGTAAGAAATACATACCAAATTACAAAGGCCTATTTCTTGTTAAGAAATACATGCATTACAAAGGTCTATTGGAATTAACTCAAAAGTGAAATTTGTCACCTAACAAATCTAAGCATTTATCTATAAAGATTGAAATACAAAAAATTTAGAGAAATTTTTCAAAGGTCTCTTTACTATGTTTTATGGTTGAGTAAAAAGTGTGTTTTCAAGTAGTTCTATGATTCACTCTCCAAGTCATACTTCTTGGTGCAAGTCTTGGACTTTAGAAACAAATGGATGATCCAATAACTGAAAAGGAAAAAAATGTGAGGTGTAAATTACTAATCTACAAAAGCACACGATTTAGAATCATGAAAAGAAAATTTCAAATCTCCTAGTCATTTGAACTATTTGATTGAATGATTAAATTAATATGAAACAAGTCACTTGGGCTAGTTAAATTAAGCGGTAGCCTAGTGGAGAAGACTTTGGAGTTTCTATGGGAGGCCCTAGGTTCAAATCCTCTTGGGGACACCTTATACTACTGAGGGTGTGTTCGTGTGCACGTGGGCACATATCCTACCATCCGCACACCTTAGGCCACCATTGTTCAATCGTTATGGTGCTTGCTTCCACCCTCCTCTTCAGTGACAACAGTGTGCAATGCTTGCCCTTCAAGCTCACATTCTGGATAAGGGAGGATGGATCCATGGACATTAAAGATTTGCGACGCCACCTAGTTCTACCAAAGCTGTGCAGGGTGTTCACTCCAATTGGACATGGGTCTATGAGAGGAAGGTGATTTAAACAAGAGTATCTATCATGCATATTAGCACAAAAACAAAACAACATTCACTATAAAAGCTAGATATAAGATACAAACACACAAGAGACAAGACTCTTCTAGCCAGCTCTATCTTAAGAGTTTGTAGGCCACAAGAGACAAGACTCTTCTAGCCAGCTCTATCTTAAGAGTTTGTAGGCCACAAGTAAGAAGTCTTGTTTTTGTGTGCCTTAGGTTTTCTGCCTGCAAAGCCTTAGGGGGGCTTCACACATGTCCACGGACATGTGTGTTCCGACAACTCCCTCCAATCAGCTTTAAACTTTTTGGAAATGTATCTTGGTGCATCTTCAGACATCTAGCAAATGAACAATGAGCTTGGCCAACATGGAAGAAACCCATCTTTGTAGGGAGATTAGGTGACTTTGTAGATACCCTAGAAGTTGATGAATCCATCTATAGTTATATGTAAGAAATAAAAAACCATCTTTATTAGAAGATACATAAATGGACTAAGTCCATCTAGATTTATAAATGACAAAAGTGTTTATTTCTTCGAGTCCAAGGATGGCTTTGGCCGCCCCTGACCTTGGCTCGAAAAACAAAAAAACAAAAACTAAGTCCATCTAGATAATCTAGTTGAGCTCTTGTCTGGTAAGGTTGAGGTTGGAGACTATAGCGTAATAAAAATAAGACAATATAACCCATCTTCGCATTTAGCCAAACAACTCGCGTCTTTTGGTGGTAGATAAAGTGGTAGAAAGATCTCAACATTTCACGCGTAAAGACCTAACCATGAGGTGAAGTTGCACGGCTTGGCACTCATCATACCATCCATTTTGAGGTTGTGAACCCATAGTAGGTTTGGTGGTGGAACATACAATGTGAGGAAAGCTAGCTTGGACGGATTCATGATCGATAGAAGTAAGATGTAAAATGATGGCGGTGGGGGGTAGTGAGAGGTCTAAGCTGATTGTGTATAGTGGTAGAGATGATTAGCATAAACTAAGTTGAGGTCGTGACTCGTGGTGAAAATGGATGCAGTTGAAGTGTTGAATTGGAGACGAAGGTAGCAACACACACAGTTGCAGACAGCAAGTAAGCCAAGATACAAAGAAGCACAACACTCAAAGTAGATTGATGAGAATAAGTGAAATACAAGTGAAGTAACATGATAAGGTCACTTACACACTCTCATAAGAGTGTACATACGCTCAAGGGAAAAAACCTCCTAAGGAGAGAAAGAGTACCCCAAACCATTATTAGCGTACGTCCACACATCACTACCATATAAATGGCTTCAACTCTCCCCTATAGTGATATTGTCAACATATACACAGGGATGATGTGGCTCATCAATCTCCAAATGGCAATAAGCCCAAAGCTATGCGAAAAACTTCTAACTTCTCTAGAAAGCCTTCATGAGCATATCTGCCATATTGTCATGTGTCGAGACATAAGCTAGGCTAATCTCTCCTATAATGAGCCTTTTCCTGACATAACGATAATGCACCTCAATGTGCTTTGTGTTAGCATGAAACACATTATTCCTCGCAAATGGCCAATGCAGTCTAGCTATCTGCCAAAAGGTGTTTGAGCTTTGCACACTCCATAGTCACTGTAAAAACTACCATGTACTCGGCTTCATAGCTCGAAGTGGCCATCGTTGTTTGCTTCTTGTTGAGCCATGATATACATGAATCACTAAGATGAAAGCAAAAGCTACTAGTGGATACTCGCGTGTCATAACATCTAAGTCCAATTGGATTCACTGAAAGCATGCAACTGAAGATCACCCCCTTAGCATAGAATAGCAGAAGGGACTGAGTGCCATGTCGCTTGGTACCTTGCCAATGCTTCCGAGACTGCATAAACTTGCTCAACTAGGAGATCCCAAACTGAATGTATGGCCTCATATTGGATAGATAGATGAGGCACCCAACAACTTGCTAAGAAAGTGATGCATCAAATGATTCATAGATGGCTTGATACAACTAGAGATTTGTCTTTTTCCCCTTTCGGGAAAGTCTTTTTAGAAATAAAGTATGACTTGGATGAATCGATTTGCGGTGTATCAATAATGAGAAACAAATTACTAAATAGTATTGGTACTGGGATTAATAACACCACTCAAAATAATGAGAAGTATCCTCATCGATTTCTCAATGTTTGATTCACTTGCATCTTGGAGGCTGAGCCTAGCACTTGCAGCTTGCTAACGTGACTTCTATTTTGAGTACCCCACAACAACTACCCATTATATAGGGATTCAAGCGTGGCTGGGGCTGGCCAACTGGTGATTGGGCTGGTCATGGGCCATAGTGGGCCTACATACCTAGCCGACTTGGGTGCCTAGGCCCCTTGAGCCCCACGGGTGGCCATGGACCCCTTGTGGGGTGTGGCCTATGGGCTGTCCACAGCCCTAAGCCTGCCCCAAATCTTTGCCCCTTTCCATGGTGTCACTATTACCACATTCCATGGGTTCACACGCACCTAGACTTGCTAGACTCTGACTTGGTTGTCCAGACACCTAACCCTAGGTCTAATAAGTGTTCGGGACATCGTGACATCATACAAGAAGGTTACATCTTAGATATGAGACAAGCATATCATTGATGTGTGCGGGACTTGCACGAATGATTGATTACCCTTTGTTAGCTTCCATGTCTTTCATCATATCGGAAGTCATTGTTGCTGATGAGTGCAATGTAGGTGCACGGGTAAAAACAAGAAAAGAGTGCCTAATGCATGGGCTTGAAAGAGGCAAGTGCCTATCAATACATCGACGACTTGTTTGTGGACAAGGGCTCACAACGTGTCCGGCCTTAGGGCCTTGCACTTGTCTTTACAATTGGATCCATGGTATGTAAGGATATCCCATTATATATCAACAACTCATGCATGGCACCCATCTCTAGGAAGCTCCTGCCATAGCAAGTGATATGCCATATGTCTGCCGAGGTCCACTATATCCTTACTCCATTGGATCCATCTTGGATCCATCTCCAAGCGCACACTAGGTCTGCATGAAAGTCATACATATGTACCTGCATCTAGGCTATCTGTGCATTGAAGTCAACCAGTAGGAGGATGTCTCCTTGTTGGGCAAACTACACAAATCTGGAAAAAGAGGGGTATATGGTGAGTGTCCATCTTGCAGTAAGTTGTGTGCAAAAGTTGAAGTCTCTAGTGGAAAATAACACACCACAATGTATAAAATCTCAAAGCCCATCTAGGCTAGCAATATACACATGAATCGCCCCCCTGTCCCATTTGATCACTGTGAACACCTTATGCAAATGAAGGCTAAACAAAAATGCCACACCTCCTGAGCTTCGTACAAGTACCTTCAAAGGCAAGCTCTACTTGCAAAGGTGTATTAACTTCTATGAAAGACCAAAATTCTTAATTTTAGTGCATCAAGCCACACACGCCATGTAGGGGAACTGGAGGTGTCTAATACACCACCATACGATATAGTGTAAATGAGAATGGAAAAAACTACATAGATCGGTATTCTATATGGGTCTGTCTAAAAGCAGTGCCTAAAGACCTTGCGGGCTCTGATGTCTCTGAAAGGGGTCTAAAATCTGCAACTGTCATCCATTGATCTGCTCCATGAATCTAACTTTCAAAGTTTTTTTTTTTTGTTCTGATGTCTCTGTAAGGATCTAAAATCTGCAGCTGTCGTCCACTGATCTGCTCCATGAATCTCACATGTGAGCAGTGTGTCAAAGGTTTTTTGTTTTCCCAAAAAGAGATCCTTCTATTAGTTAAAAAGTCTGCTAAAAGGTGTGATCTATGACAGTAAAAAAAACTGAAAAATGAAGAGGGGGCTCCCTCCATGGCTGGCCGCTCTCGGAGGGAGGCTACATCATAGGGAGAAACCTTGCCGGGGGGGGGGGGGGGGGGGTGCGCGGCACCAGAGGTGTTGCCATAAATTGTCAAGGAAGGTGGTCAGGATCCCCTAGGCCTGCCAATGAGGGGAGGCAGTGGGGGTGCCATCGTCGATCCGTTGTAGAAGACTCTACCATGCCAGTAAGACCGAGTACTTGAGGCATGCCAGATCCACTCACCGGGTTTCCATTGGATATGTACGAGGGGTCTGTTCTTGGATACACCCAAGCATGCATGGAGTAGTCATCAATGAAAGTTACAAAATAGAGGTAACCCTCGATAGATGGTGTCCTCATAGGACCACATACATCACTATATATAAGGTGCAACCCTTATTAATCCATCTTTCGGGAATGATGCCTGTTGCATCTCGCCCAAAATGCACCCTTCACATACATGTTTGATGGGGGCCTCACGCTGTGACTATTTCTTGCCTCAAGGCACAAAAAACTGCCAAAATTCAAGTGACCCAAAGTGGGCATGCAATAGCTCCACATCACTCATAGCTTGTGTGGCAGTAACTGAACATGCATCATATACCGATCTCTCATATCTATCCAGCCTGTAAAGACCAACAATGATGTGTCCATCACTCCGATCACAAACAATACACCCGCCATCTACAAATCTAACTAGTAATGGCAGGTCCTCTCTTCCTGAGGAGACAAGGAACGAACATGGCTAATTTCTTCAAGGGTTTGTAGCTAATATTTCAGTTTCTGAATTTTCTCTCTCTCCTCACCCACAAACCATTTACCATAATCTGTAATCCCCCCTTGCATATGGGATGTAAAATGGTACCAAGCAATATCCATATCTTCATAAAATTCAGCTATGAAAGCAAGGACATCAACAACCATGTCTCTAAAATATTAACGAATAAGCAATAATCTCTTAGCTGGTAGCTAAATCATCTAGTAGCATGTCAAAGTACAAACTCAGCCATATAGGAGCATGATTAGAGTAATCCACCCACATTCTACATATAAGAGGATCAATCCGAGCACAACAAATACCATTTGTCAAGCCTTGCCTTGTAAGTTGTATAAGCATTATGATGAAAGGTATACCCCTACATATCAGGGCACGTGGCCATGGAGCATGATAGCAAAGACTTGCGTATTTGATGAGAGTAGCCTTTAAATAGGCCAAGGTAGAAGCAGCTACATAAGCAGTGATGTCATCTTCTCCACATAGGAAGTCAACCATGTAAGTATTCTAGGCTATTGAATATCCACTTGCCCACTTGCATGAGGTGTCTTCTTCTAGTTGATCCCTTTACCCATTTACTACTTTTTGCCAATGTCAAATACCCTTTTACGTCCATTCAATCACATGAACCAAGGTCTATGGTATCTGACAAAAAACCATACCCAATGTCCATTCAAGCAATGATTGGAGATGGACATTGGGAGCCAACTTCCAACACCCTCCCTTGGTTCCATCATGACCATCTCTGGACTATATGTGAATACGCAAGGTAAATTTAGGGGTTTACAAAAGACCATACTCTTCTACTTAATTTATCCCAAATACAATAGGTGTCCCAAATACCATCCAATGTCTAAAGTCAAGCTTCCTAATGCACCAAAATAAATTTGCTCTAATGAGTGTGGGTATGGCCATGGGTGATGGCCATGGGTGAACCATCTTCCAACACCCACCTATGGGTCAATCATGGCCAAACAACAAATAAGTGCAAAGTTGCCAAGCCTTAAAAGGCCCATTCTGCTTCAACAAAATTTGCCTCCATATTGGGGGCACTTTGAGATGAGTCTTTAGAGACAATGTTGGCTTCATTGGCTTTTTAACTTTGATGAAGCACCTATCTTCCAAGTGTCCTAGTTTTCCACAATATTTGCATTGTAGCTTGGGCTTATTTTTGTACATGTAATCTTTTAGTATATGACCACTTTTGCCACAATGAGTGTAGCTAGTGTTCTTACTACCTTTGTTGTTATTGATGAAGTAAGCTCCTTCTTCAACACCATGGTTCTCTTGCTTTTTCTTGAATTCTTCAAATAAGGAAGCTTCAAGCCATATCAATATTTCCTTCATGATCATTTTATTGAGAGGTGCAAGCCATATCAATATTTGCTTGCATATTTTTTTGCATATTCTGTAAAAGAACTCCCTGCTTACAGAGGTGTTGGCCACGTCTCATGTGATTACTCGGCCAGAGAAGAATAATTGTAGACAGAAATTCAATCGTATGGCAAGACTAGGTGTTGTGAGGATGTCTAATACTTTGTTGCCCGGACGCCCGCAAACGTTATCATTCCACCGTGCTCGTCATATATTTCGTGTGCCCCATGTTACAAGTGTATTTGGTTGTAGTTGCAGCAACAAGTGCAGTCTCTAGGGTGCCTTCCTAGGATGGATTCTTCTCATGCATGGGATGATTGGTGTTCGGTCGCAAAACCAGGCTATTGAAGGCTTCCGCTAATGTTGTATATCATCTTTTGGTCCAAGAGAAGAGATGGCTTGCAGAAAAAGCTAATAAAGTATGGAATGTTAAGAAAACGGCCTCTTGGTGGAAGTGCATCCTATTTATGTGGTTGGCATTCCAAGCTGCCTTTTCAAGGCAAAGTGTTCATTTGGTGAGTCATGGTTGGGGGACCTGCCTTTGGTCCACTGCCCTTTGGTGTCGGAGACTTTCGAATGGTAACTATTTCTTCTACACCAGACTTGTCTAGAATCTAATCGGCATAGGTTTATCTTGTCCGGTGGCTCGCCAGATATGGAGTTCATCTCTTTAGTTTGGCAAACGGTGACTGGACACACTTTGTCACCCAGGCAATGGGTATTTGGACATGATCAGCCTGGGGGAACAATCAGTGACATGATATCTTCTTTGTTTTCTTTCGATGGTAAGATCCTTCAATTAGTTAAAGAAAAAATAGCCACAAAGGGCTAGATACAACCACAAAGGGCTACATACAAACTCTCCTCATTTAAGGGCGGGAATCAAATGATCATGAGGGGAAGAGACGCTTCTCCTTTGGATGGCCACTCTATGAGGAGAAGGCTATCTCATACAGGGGGAGGGGGGGAAACAACCACACAGGTGGTCTATAATGCCAAATGGAGTCATCGCCTCTATCTGTGAGGAAAGGGCTAGGCCTCCGAAGTCTCAAAAAAGCTTCCTTCCGCTTCCGCATGCGGTCTAAACCTCCGTGTAACTTCCCCCATTGACCGTGGAGGGTGTGAATGGTATCAAGCCATATGCTCCTTATGGTCTCTGCCGGCGGAGTGTGGGTGCCCTCCATGGCCTTGCTGCATCTAGCATGCCAAATGTGCCAAGCTACTATGCTACTGCATATCTCCCATCTCTGGCATGAGCCTGGCCACCAATCGCTTGTAGGTGGGGTTGTGACTGGTACTGCTGCAATATGATGGGGTGAGAGATCTAAAGGCCTAGCCCTCCCCCATCCTCCTCATAAGCCCTGACCACTCCAGCCTTTGTGGCCCAAGCAACAGTCCCCCATGTGATGATCCGGGTCGATGCCTTGTGCATAGCAAAGGTGCGGAGAATTCTCTGCTAAATCTACTGAGCCTTGAGGCAATCCCAAAAAACTACCGACTGCTAAACTCCTATGTGCCATCAATCAAAGAAAGAGGGTGATCTTTCTTGGCTGAAAGCTGTCCCACAGCCTCTTCCAGAAATTGAAAGGAAACGTTGTGAGAGGCCCTAAGACTGCCGATGTGCTACTGATGCTAGTGTGCCATCTATCTTGGGTATCTGGATCCTGCCGCCTAGCCGCACAGTTTATGCAAAGAAGGGGGCATCCAGAGTCTCCTCCCGATCCGCTGGATAATGCCAAGTCCACTCTCTCGGGTCCCCTTGAAGGCGCGTGAGCGGTTGGCACTCCCGTATCCATAGCCACTATAATCTCTCCCTGGCCACCTTGGCTAGTGCTGGATCAATATGCCATTCCTATGCCCGAAATCACCCTTACCCTCTGCAAGGTGCAACCACTAAAACCCTCCAAGGAAAGCTCAGATCTCTCTAGTTTGCCATGGGATCCAATAGAGAAAGTAAGTAGACCACTGTCCTCATCTGCTCCGTGGACCGCCACTAGGATATCGTGTCTGGTAAACACGCCTAGCCACACTGGGGGAGTCGGGTCTAGGGGAGTCAGCCACTCCTGAGGGATAGCTGAGTCGATGTCAATGCTGAGCCTATCTCTACCTCGGATCCCTGTCAGACCTCTCTTTTGCACCTCCGGGGGTAACTGCCTCTGAGCGATCCAATCTCCAAGAGACCTGGTTGGTCCCATCATCCATGCTCAAGTTTCCCCAAGAAATGTGCGGTCGGCGGGCCCCTAGCATATGGCCACTGGGTAAAAAGGATCAGGGGGTTCCAGACCAAAGGCTGCCAAAGCCGCTCCTCTTAGGAAGCTGGAGCTATCTGTTTGAGGGTGGGCCTAAGGTGCTCCCAAGCACAAAGTAAACTGGCTACAAATTTGTCCTCAAAAGCCAGGCGAAAACCACGGACTCGCATCTCTGATCCATCTAGTACTCTGCGGCCAAGGGCCCCCAAGACTCGGAGTATGGGCTGAAATATGGGCCAATAGGAAATCCTTCCAGGGCTCATCACTTGGAAGGAGGCCTCTAACAATCAACTTGCCCAACAGGGCGAAGTTTTGAATAGCTGGGTCAATGAGGCCTAGCCCCCCTTTGCGACAAGGCTGAATAATCACTCTCCATGCCACCTTGGCCCTAACTGGCCTCCCATCACTTCTTGCCCATAAGAAATTCCGCATCAACCATTGTACCTAGCCAATACATGCACGAGAAAAGGCCCAGCATGAAGTGATGTACCACATGCTGGCAAGAAGTACCTGGTTCGCCGCCGCCATCCTGCATGCTAGGGAGAGCCTCGCCCGAGCTCCAATATAGAAGCTTCTTCCGAATACTTAGAAGAAGCGGGGCGAGCTATTGCTCGGGAGAGATATCAATGCCAACTTGGCAACCGAGATATCAAACTGGAGTGCCCCTATAGCGGTCCACTGGAAATCCTCAACTGGCGCCAAGTCGGGGCGGGTGCTGAGCCTACCCAAAAAAATCACACGACTTGTGCCTGTTGATCTGTGCTCCTGGTGCACGGCAAAAAACCTCGATCGCCTCTGCGAATCTTTGTAGATTCCCCACATCTCCTGCAAGGGAAGCTGTTGTGTCATCTGCAAACTCTGAGTCCAGCAACTCTACCTGCGTGCGGAGGGGCAGACGCAATCCCTGAAGCCCGATCTCCGAGCAGAGAGAAAACTACTCATGGCCTCGGCGATGAATAGGAAGAGGTAAGGTGCCAAAGGACAGCCCTATCTAACCGAGCGAGAGAGGGGGAATCTGTCGCCATGAGCTCCCTGAATGAGAACTTCGTTGTGTGAGGCTGAGTAAAGTCCTGAGACTCCATGAATCCACTCCATGGGGAATCCCATCCGGCTCATAGTGCCCTCCAGAAAGCTCCAATCCACCCTATCATAAGCCTTCTCAAAGTCTAGAAGTAGCACAATGAGGTCCTATTTCTGCATCCTGGTCGAAGCTATCGCCTCCCAGAAGGTAAAGATGTTGTCCAGAATGCTCCAATCCTGAACAAAGCTGGTCTAAGTGTCGTGGATCAAGTCTCGGAGAAAAGGCTGAAGTCTCCTGCTGATGGCCTTGGCCAAGATCTTATAGGCTGTCCCTAGAAGAGTGATGGGTCTCCACTGCCGAATCTCCAATCTGTCACCACCATCCTTGGGAATCAAGTGAATCAAGCCCTTTGAGAGCCTCTCTAGCATGGCACCTGTGATCATAATCTCATTGAAGGCAGCTCGAAGGCCACCTTCCATGAGGTTCCAATGGCGAAGAAAGAAGGAGACTGGAAGCTTGTTCGCCCCCGGGCATTTTCCCTTGGGAAGTGACGTAACTGGTGTCAGTAAGAATGACCGAAGAGAAGGGGGAACCACCTCCCTCCTGTGCCGCCAGACCCTCTCGCGTGCGTCCACCACCTGTGGAGATGTCGGGGCACCAGTGAGGAGGGATCGAAAAAAGTCCGTGGCAATGGCTCACCTGGGGTGGGCTGAAACAATAGCTCCATCCTAGCCACGCAACCTGCAAATACCGTCTCTCCTCCTGTGGGGGTCGGCTATCTCAAAGAAATCCCTTGTGACTCTATCGCCTGCCTGAGTCTAGAAAGAGGCCCAGGCATGATACCTTCGTTGACTGCAAGAATCATCTCCTCCCAGGCTAAGTACTCTGCTCCTGAAACTGTGGCCGTGCCACCTCCAAGTCTGTCCTCTACTGCCTCTATCATGATAAAGTCACCGCCCAAGCACCAAAAGTCAGCCTGAGGGAGGGCCTGCCGTACTGATCTCCAAAAGAAGGCTCTACCTGCAACAGCGTTCGGAGCGTAAACATTGAGGAAGCCAACCCTATCCTCTCCAATAGTAATGGTAATCCACTGTGCACGCCCTAAGAAAATGACTCCTGAGCCAGTCACACTGCCAGTAGCAACTGCTCAGTGACATATATACACACTCCTCCCTGCATCCCTGAGGGGCCGAAGGATGGGGACCAGAAAGTGTGACTCTTTCTTGGAAGAATCTTCCCGCATCTGCGGGTGCGCCCCTCTGAGAGATGATGCTCCCTGGAGGAAAAGAATGTCTATGGGTCCCCCCACTATGGCCCTCTAAAGCTCACCTCGTGGGACGCCTCGTCTATGAAAGCACTAAGGCCCCCCTAAACCCTGAATGTTCCATGAAACAATTTGCATATCAATTTCGGTGTGATGCGGCACTAGCACAACTGCCCTCCACTCGACGAGTCTTGGGCAAGGGTTTAGATGGGGAATAATCACAATCCGTGCAGGGGCGAAGGCGCGCTAGGTGGGCACTAATCGTGTCCTCCATGTGACGCCATTCTGTACAAGCACATGCATATGCATGCTCCGGACTCCATCGATCACAATAGAGGTATCTGTAAGAGGGGGGAAGAGGTACCACAACATAAGTATGCATGAATACAAAGAGCAGCACCTCCAGACTGGAGACTACCATCTCCCCATCTTGGCCTCAATGGGCTAAACCTCCAAGCTCCATCCTAGCCAGAGGCCAAAAATGGGTGAGAATGTCGATGATGCGGAGATCGTGGAGATGGTGGGAGAGCTCAACTACCTGACCTTGGATGGCAGCTACCACCAACTCAGGATCCCACTCTGTCCCCGGGGTTGCACTGGAGGGGAAAGAGAAGATCATCGTGCCATTATCTAGCGTAGACAGCCCGGAGTGGTGAAAAACCACACAAACCCGAACAAGGGCTATTGTCTCCTCAAACATGTCGGTCCCTTCCGTCGGCAAACACCGAAAGAAACTGTAGTCCACAGACTGTCCCAAGATCCTAGGGGCCCCACCGGGGGACTCTGGAAGGAGAGCCCTCACCGGGGAGGTGACAATGATCATCTCAACCGGCTCGGAAAATCGGTGAATCAAGTGACGGACTGACCCCACCGGCTGCCTCCACTCCGGGTCAGGGGCTGCTAGGGGGGCGACGAGAGTGCTTTGGAGAGGCACAAGGGGGGGGGGAGGGAGGGCTCGCATGATAAAGGCGGGGCAGAGAGTGGCGGATTAAGTTGGTGTCGAGACTGGAGGAGGAGGAGGGGGAGGCGGTGAGAGAGGGCGGAGGGGCGTAACGAGGGGTGATGCGGTGAGGGATCCATCGAAGAGGAAAGAGGGGAGGGGCCCACCGCGGACTCAGAGAGGTTGGACGGCCTCTCAAAACACTCAGGGTCGGGGCCGGGCCGAGGGGGGGGGATCTGGCGGCCCGGGTGCGGTCCACCAACCGTCCACCACTCGCCGTCTACTGGGCCACCCAAAGTCGGGGCCTAGTGCTCTGCTGCCTGAGGGCCTGCCTCTCTCTCTACCCCCTGGTGAGGGTTAGCACAAGAACCCCCGGGGGGGGGGGGGGGGGGGGGGGGGGGGGGCGGGGGGGGTGTTCTCCTGGTGGACTGCCACCAAGGGCAAGCTCTAGCTAAATGACCCATCTGTCTGCAAATGAAGCATTGGCTTGGAAGGCCAAAATACTCCACGCGCTGTTGTATGGGGTCGACTCGGAGGCTAGGAATAGGTATACAATGCGGTACAGACTCAAATGAGGCTACACAGATACAGAGGGATGGAATCTCCGCTGCCCTTGTGAGGTCCAAGGCAACGGTGGGAGGGGGACTCCATCACTCTCTCAATGGCACCACCAATCACCGGGAGAAGAGGAAGGTACTCCTTCCTAAGGTCTGGGAAGCAAACTGTCACTGGGAAGCCCAAAACGCCAGCCAATGGCTCAGACACTGGATTGAAGTCGTGCTGCCACCGTGCAAAGGCCGCCTGCGCCGCAGCACAAGGGGACTCAACTGCATGACTCGATCTGACGCCGATGGTGAGTCAAACTCCACTTGGTAGTATCCATGCCCCAAAGGGTGAATATCGGTGATCTTTGCAGGTTCGCCAATGAGGCTGGCCCGAAAAAGATCCCTGAGCTGTCAGTGCGCAGGGCGGCTACCAACAGGGTGGAGGCGTCAAGTGAGGCAATAGTCATGGCAAGAACCTATAGATCTGCTTCGGAGAAGGAAATGCAAGCAACCGGCTTCGGTTAGGGATGACCAAGCGGCTACCATGGAGTCCTCCTGAGGGTGAAGACCAGAATAGGCCAAAGCTTGCCGAATAAAGCTGAAAACCCCAAAAGCCAGAAAGCACCAACCTGCACGGGAGGGGAGAGAGGAGAGGGACAAGGAAACAAAGAGGAGAATGGAAAGAAAAGAGAGGGGGGGGGGGGGAGGCGGTGGGCAAAGCAATGAATTTGGGGGGGTGGGGGGAGCACGGGAGCTTGCGCACTACAACTGTGATACAAAGAGTTACTATGTTCATGGTCTATTGCTTTGGCAAGTTTCTTCTTTGATTAATGCACATACTATCACTAGGGCGCAAGCTGACCCTTGGTTACATGCTCTTCGTACAGTGGGCGGTGAAACGGCCTCTATGTACATGTTTGTATAGCTGGTCATGCGACCTTTGCTTTGTATTACATTTTCGTAATCTAATCAACCAACCATTATGAAAAAAGAGCGAGAGAGAGTGAGAGACCCACCCACCCACACACACATTTTTTTTTTGTAAAAAGCTATGTTCTATTGCTTTAATGTACAAAGAAAGGAGCCCTCAAACATGAGGCAAACTTCTTGAAGAACACACATTTTTCCACACCAAAAGTGGGAGGAAAAATTGTATGTATGCCATAAGAATTGATTGCACAATTATTAGGCGAACATGCAAAGGCCATGTAGATAAATGCCAATAATCCAACTTCACATGATGGCATCTTTGAAGGAAATATTCCAGCCCAATGGATATAACCCAAATGGCGCACTATCTCATGAGATTGGCATATAATTCCCGACCACAAGAAAGCATGCCAATGTGCTTGTTTGAGAGGCAACAAAATAGACTCCGAAAGTTGATAAAAAGCGCAGCTGCTTCTCCAACCAAATGTAATGCTTGCATGAGACATTGTAGATCCTCTCTCGTGTTTTTGGAAAAAAAGAAAGAGTCATCAGCATAGGCTTGAGCAATGAGATTGCCTCCAGTAGGCAATTGCAGACCATGAAGAGAGCACATCCATATAAAAAAGTAGAGGATGGATAGCAATAGCATACAACAATGCACTCAAGGGGCATCCTTGCCTTACTGAGCGGCCCAATACCCACAGTTGATGAGAAAGCTATCTAATATTTACCAAACAGAGTTTCTTAACCCGCAAGTAGACATCATCAAATGTGAGATCAAAATCCAACCCCAGCAATACAGGTGTATGATGAGAAAGCTGCAATGTATGATCCACCCACATTTGACAAGCAATGGGATCATCATGGTCAGCATGTAATAGATACCATCTGTCTAATCTCACTCTATAACTTGTAAACAAATTATGATGAAAGGTGAAGGCCCCTTTTGTGAGGACAAACAGCTTTCCATATATCCATAATTTCCATGCTTCTAATTACATTCTGCCAGCTAACCCTTTCCATAGCTATCATGTGAGTGGTTCCATGTGTATTATCATCCCCGGAAGGAGAGTTGCTGAAGTCTCCGCATAAAAAAACATTTGTCAACTAAGGATAACTAGCAATTTATCACATAAAAGATCTCCCTTGGCAAAGACCGTGGGAGCCGAGATTTCCAAAAGGCAATTCTCTCACCTCTATGGTTAGGAGCATAGAGGTTGAGAATACCAATGCGTGTAGTACCCTGCATAAGAAGGATCCCTGCGCTCTCGCAGGCAAAATGACACCATGTCCAATGATGCAAGGCAAGATCAAAGCTGAAATAGAGATACAGACACTACCCTTGGTACCAACGGCTGGTGACCAAAAGGTGTGTCCCGAGAGAAGCTTGCCTGATCTCCCACACTGGCTAGCATCCAGTTTATGCTCTTGCAAGAGCAATACATCTAGGTCCATCTGTGTCTGCACAATGGAGCTGGGTTTTTACAATTTGTTTCCGCCGACGCGGAAAAAAACCCCCAAGACCCTGAATGTTCCAAGAGACAATCCTCATAAGGATTGAGAATCTCATGGTCGACAAAGGACCCCCTTTAGAGACGGAAGTACGTCTCGCATAGGTAAGGGAGGGAAAATCTGACGATGTAAACCGTACCTCTCTCTCCCACTCCGGAGAAAAGCCAGGGCTAGTCCTCAGAACTGGAGAGGTACCATGACAATGCGAATGTGCAACATCATCCTCAAGAGTACAATCATCCTGTAACTGTAATGCAGCATCCTCCTGTGAAGGATCCAGATCATGTGCCTGCAAAGCTTCATCCTCCAAAGAAGGATCGACATCCTGTGAGGCAAGAGCTGCATAGGGGTTAGGGTGCTCCATAAGGGATGTGGGTGAAGGGGTAGGTACGGGGGTGCGAGGATGCCTGCCATCCCTAACCACAACCCAACGTTGTGTGGTATGTTGTGGCAAAGGAGCAGCTGGAGTATCGGCAACTACAGAAGGCCTCTGATGGGCAGGACCACGCCGCCTCCTAGCATGGCCCCTCGATCTGGGACAATCTCTAGCAATGTGACCCTGTCAACGACAAATCCGACACTGGTCAAGTTTGCCTACAATCTCCATCCTCTGGCGGAAATGAGATCCGTTAGGTCTCTGAAGCATAACATGATCATCAGTAATCGATGGATCAGGAACAAGAACAAGGACCCGGGGTACAGCATCAAGAGTGGCGGTAACGGCGGCGGGAGAGCTCGGAAGGACTGAAAGGCAGGCGAAGGCAGTAGAGGGGCGGGCGGGGGGCTGCAGAAGGGCTGGCGGGAGCAGCAGGAGGGCAGGCGGGGGGCTGTAGAAGGGCAGGCGGAGGCAGCAGAGGGGCAGGCGGAGGCAGCAAAATCAGCAGCGCAAGCACACCCGTCACTTCAGCTCTTCGAATCTTGTCTCTTTTTGGTGTCTGCAAGTTTCAAAATAACTTCATGGAAACCTCTAGCAGCATAGTAGATGCTTTCAACAGCCCATCCTTCCAATTGGTTTTTCAACCATTTGCCTACATCTTCAGCAGCTGGCACCTTCCTGGGAAAGAAAGTATCACCGCTGCACGTTCCAAGAATTTCCTGACTTCCAAGAGGATCACATCCTTAGGAATAGTGCATCTAATAGGGGCTTAGGCTTATCCCAATTGATCCTGCTTGATTCAAAGTCCTTGTGCAATACATCATACAAAAACTGAGCAGGATCGGCAGCATGCAAAGCAGACTCCTTGAGCTTCTTAGGGTTGGAGCCATCCTGGGGCTTGTCGATTTTTCGAGCATAATGAAAGACCGAATCCAAGTCCGCCATGACAGCAAGAAAATAACGCACACACTCTCCCACAGGCACACACACAAGCCAAAAGGCTGAGAAGAAACAGAGACTGAAATGAACAAAAGCAAACGACAAGCAGGCAAAAAGGGAAAGAAGAGAGGGTGACAGGCAGCGGGGAAGAAGCGAACAAGGTACTGCAAGGAGAGAGTATAGCCGAAAGGAAGAACAAAAAATGGACAAGCGAAACACTTCAACAGACAGTGCTCAGATGAAAGGACAAGCGAAACGGCGAGCAGACAAGCGAAGGTCAGACACCAGCAACGAGCGAGCAGCGAACAGCTGATTGAAGAACACACAGACACGCTCTCTCTCTTTCATATACCCCACCACACCGCCCCTCCCCCACCCACAACACACCATATTTCTAGTTTCAGATAGCACATACATAGTAGGCTAATATAAATGGCTTACCTGGGAGGCACTTGGACGCATTTTGGGGTCAAGATGGAAGCATTTAGCAAGAAAGTCCTTTGCCCACTCTGACGCAGTTTCAGGAATGGGAGGTCCACTGCTAGCTTTTGCAATCTGGAATATTGCAGCCCACGTGTTGTCTATTCCAGGCCAAGGGTGCCTGCACGTTTCAAAGTACCACAAAACAATAAGTGTGATTCAATCTACACTCTCTTTGAAAGAAATATCATTCTACTAGTAATTGTGAACAACTGTCCAACTTGGTGCCACATCTCCAAGCATGCTGGCCTACCCATCATGGGCATCCAAGAGCCAACTGCAAGGCCTCTCTGCACTGTCAACCAAGATCATGGTACTCGTAGTCCATGCTTGAGGTCTCAATGGCCTCCACCCTGTATGGGCCATTTGTTTATGAAATCCTACCTAATGGCTATCAGGGGTGAGCTCTTGCAGGCACTATAGAAAAGGGGCCTCCGACAAAGGCTGCACTCTTTCTCCTTATCAGCAGTGAGCAATCTAGTCTGTGCTGTTTCTTCAAGGCAGTGCCTTGCCACAGTAAGGGCAAGGTTTAGTGTCTGAGTGGTTATGCCTCACTCAAAACAGGTCTGAGTGGTTATGCCTCACCCAAAACAGGTCATTCCCAAAAATCCTCAATCCTCAATCTGGATATCTGGGTCCTTGAGGAGGCTGCCCAAAGGACTGTTGTCAGCCAGGCATAAAATAGTCCAAGACATTCATCTGACATAGCCTCACTTGAAAAGTGTGTAAAGTAGATGCATTCTCTATAGGGTCAGAAAAAAAATACAAGAAAAATACTCTTCCATTTCAAATACAGAAGTTTCTACATAATCACTTACATTGCGGTGAGCATTTCAATGACTGCACAACCTACACTCCAAATATCAGCATGGCGTCCATAATTATCTCCTTTGATAACTTCTGGTGCCATCCAGAAGATAGAGCCTCGAATCGATTTGCAAGCATCAGTTATTGTTGCCTCATGGAATGCCTGCAGCAATGTGATGCACATAAGAAGACAGGTCCTGATCAAGATATTGCCCTTACCACTAAAACCTTATTATATTAGCCAGTTGCCTCCTCCATTGAAAAGTCGAGAAGGAAGTTTCCTTGGTAAACTATGACACCATAATTTGATACATAGAGCTCCAATTACTCAAGAAAATGAGGAAGACTATGCTCTCGAAGCTTGGCCCATGTCCCCCTGATTGGCTAGATAGCAATATACTGTCCTCTTCATAGATTTCGTGCTTCTTATCAGGTCTGTGGAGGCTGATCTGCAATATAATTTGGCGACGGGGAAAATGGCAATAGAATTAATGTTCCTTAGAGAATTCTCGTGGAAAAATCGATAACGAGAGAGAAATGAAATGATATATTAACGTCTCTAAGAGGCCATAATGGCCTATGAGACCAAAACTGAGAGTACATCTGAAGTTGGTGTCTCATCAAAGAGAACAACTAAATGAGACTAAAGTACAATAAACTGATTGTCTTACAGTTATAAGAACAGAATTGTAAGACTCCGAGATGATACTGAGTAGAAAATACGGGAAACTAATGGAAAATGTATATCAGGTAGATCCATGTATGCTGATCAGTTGAAGTGTTGCCCTCTCCTTAGATCAAGTATCTCCGCCATGGGGCTGTCTAGAATGGAGACGTCGTAGTAGCGCGGTAGGCGCCTCCGATGCCGAGCAATAATGGCTCTAATCTGGCGATGGTGAGGATGCCGTGGTTGGGATCCTGGTGGGCATGGCCGACTCCCTGGGAGTGTGGTCGGTGCCCTGATGGCCCAATGGAGGAGGTATCAGGAGGTGTGTGGGCTAGGTTGCTGGTGCCGAAGAAATCTGTCAGGGTCCTCTGTCTAGGTACATCATGGCTCAGTCTCCTGTCTGCCAAGAAGGTCTCTCTGTGTCCCCTGAGCTCAAGTAGGAACAATCCCAAGCATCTCTGATCCCCAAACTCCATGACCCTGCGTAACGGCCCATAACCCTCTCGGAAGAGGCAGTGATAATAGACTGTATATCGGCAAATGTAGTGCTCCTGTGTCTCTGCCTCCTGGTAGCATAGCTGACAAATGCGGTCATCCAAGATCTGATGCACATATCGCCCTGTCTCAATCCGCAGCTGGTGTGATGAGGTCCGGATCTTTCCAATGGCACAACGTATTCCATGTGATAGGTGTACCCCATGTACGCCAGGCGGGTGATAAAATCATCCGGTGAGAGGTGTAGAAAATGGCTCTTGTAATGAGCCATTTTTGTGCCTAAGGGCTTAAGGGGGCTAGTCCATGTTCTCTCTGTGTCCACTCTGATGATATCCATCTTGATCACGCGGTTTTGCTCTGAGCAGGTGAGATCCAAAAATGGACAATCCAGACTTTACTGAAAGGGTGGTAGTGCCTCTATCCGCAAACCATGTAGGTCAAACCATGATCTCATCTCAGTGTACCAGCAATGAGTATCTCCATCCTCTGCCAACTGTATGGATGAGGTCAATGCCAATCGGGAGTACCTCTGCTGATTATGATGATTTGCTTTGAATCATGCAGGCAATCATCATAATCAGTGGTCTCTCCATTTGCCTCCATCCCTCATCTGTCCCTCTCTAAGATCTGTGATGTATGTTGGGCCCCCAAATTGGAGCTCCACACAGGAGAGTCGGTGTGACAAGCGTATCAAATAGCCACAATTTGGTGCACGGCTCCTGAAACTGTATGTGTGCACACTGCCTCTCAAGTGCCCCCCCAAGGCTGCATGCCCTGGAGCTAATCTAGCTGCTGCTGCCTCCTTCAGGGAGAAACGCGGTTCTGTGAAAGTAACTCCCAAGTAGACATATGACCTGACGTACTCAACCGACTCCCCTTGGAAAGTGAATTGAGGTTCTGATCTCGTCACCCATGCATGTGTGGTGTTAAACACCATAACCTTGGTTTTCCCAAGGTTCACTGTCAGATCTCTATCCACACAAAAAGCCTGTAATGCATCCAGGTGTCTCTGTAATCCCTCTAGAGAGTCTGCGATTAGAACAATATCATCAGCATATAACAAGATGGGTATCAACACCCCTGCTAGGCATGCCTTTGGGCCTCCCAATCTGTCTACATAATCAGAGACCGCATCAATGTACAGTCCAAAGAGCGTGGGTGATAGCGGGCATCCCTGCTTCACCCCTATCGTGCTGGTTACCATATCGGATAGTCCGCCTGGAGCTCGAACTCTGCCTGTCCTCACAGACTCATACAAAGCATATATCCCCCAGTGCATATCCTCAGGTACCTCAATGTCATGCAATCTATGCATAAGCCTGGCACGTGGTACGGTATCGAAGGCTTTGCGGAAGTCCACAAAGCAGCAGTATATCCTTCTCTTCTGTGCCCTGCCCTCTTCAATAAGTGCCTAAAGTGTCAGTATGTGATCCAAGGTAGTAAATCCTCTCCTAAAGCCAACCTGTCCATGTGCTCGATGACCATGCCTCTCTGCCCAGCGGCTCAGCTCCGACTCCAATATAGAGCCATATAGTTTGGCCAAGTAATGACCAGTCATGATCGTCCTGTAGTTGCCTGGTACCATGGGGTCCCCACTCTTAAAGAGTGGTACAATGATATGCTTGTCTAGCTTGCCGGGAAACCCTCACAAATGGCACGATTAAACACATGTACGATGAGCAGAGCCAAAGTGTCGTGCGCATATGAAAAGTGCTCTCCAACCAGCCCATCATGATCCTGTGCCTTTCCATTCTGTAACCTGTCTATCGCATCTAGCACCATCCACATAGTAAAAAAGGTGCTGCTAGCCGGTCTAGCTCCTAGTGGAGGGGTGGTGGGGGGTTGTCCTGGTGCATCATATAGCTCTCTAGCATAAGTATGCCATGCCTCAAGTGTAGGAATCGGAGTACCATGCTGTCTCTCATGAAACATCTTCCATGCCCTCTTGCTGTCCTTCCCCGGGAAGAGTTGGTAGATCTCCTCCTCTAGCTTAACCAGATAGGCTCGTTTTTTCCTCCGCACAAGGCACCGAAAGATCATCCTGGCCTGTCTATGCATGTGAGTCCCAATGGCAATCTCACGCTATAGCTGTGCTCGTGTCTCACGACACCATCATCATACCAATTGTTCTGTGGGGTAGTGCTGCGGGGGTGGGTGCAAGGGATCATAGTGCAGGGAAACGCATATGAGGCGGATGCATGTAGTACATCTGCCAATCCTCTAGTGATCTCGTCCAGAGGGCTATGCGGGTCTAAAGTGAACAAGCCATCAGATACTGCATCTCGGTAAACCCCAACTGTCTCACGTGTAAACTGATATCTCGGGTACCTAGGTAGATGAGTGGCTGGCCCATCTCTTGGGGATCTACCTACTAGTGTGAAACTCAGGTATGCATGATCGGCTGCTATGCCAATGGGCCAACTGGAAATCATGAAACCCCGCACATCAGGTATCAATGAAGGAGATCCCATCAAGTAGTCCATTGTGCTCGCTCCCCCTTTAGAGTTCCAGTGTGTGAGAGCATCTGATCCTTGCCATCTCAATAAGACATTGTATATGACCAACCCATGTGCACTCCCAAGTGTGTGAAAATGCCTGCCATAATCTGTAATCTCCCCCTCATCCTGTGCTGATCTCTGCAACCCTACATCCTCTGTCGTGATCCCCCGCCGGTACATAGCCTCTTGAGTATCATACAGCTCTGTCTGCTCTGTGCCTGTACGTGCATTAAAGTCTCCCAATAGTAATATGTCTCCCATGCTGGCAAACCTCATGATATCATCATATAGTGGCATATAGGGCGACTCTCCTGATGGTGCAAACCTAGAGTGGGCTGGGGGAAAGTAGCATACTACCACATATAGCTCGCGGAGCCCCTCTCTACATATTCGGACCCACATGTACCTCGCATCTGCATCTCTATGTACCACATGTATTTTGTCACGAAGCTCCTCCCTCAAAAGTATTGCCACTCCTCCAGATCCTCTGGTACCTCCCACTGTACGTGGCTGAGGGCGGAAAACTGATTCCCGTCTATAACCCCCCATGTCAGGAAGCCTCTTGTTTGTGCACTGATAGGTCTCCGTATACATAGCAATATCACTGTGTCTGAAAGTATCCTCAAAGTATCCTGCATCTGTTCTAAGGGCTCCGTTGCAATTCCACACCGTGAATCGCAAGGTCTCATAGGCCGTGCACCGTCAAGCGGGCCTCCTCTCTATAATGATGACTCGGCCATCTCTGTATACCGCCCATTTCCCCTCTTTCCTTGCCTCAAGGACACACGGCATGTGTTCCTTCCGGTGTGCTATCTGTGCCGGTGTACGGTCCTCATCCAAATAAATCTTTTCCCCCTTAGGGGCCATCCTTTTGGAGAGGAAGGCCTTCTTCTTCTCCAAGTCACCAAACCTGATGATCAATATCTTCGCCCTGGTTTCATCTCTGCCTACTCGCCATGCTTCGGTAATGGGTACATCTTCAAATTTTGTTGCAAGAGCTTTTGCATCCTCTTGGGGATTTCCCTTATCTTCCCACCCAACTACGCGTACATGTAAGGCACGTGCCCGTCTCTTGGCTTCCTAGCATTCATCACCTCTACTTTATTGACTGGTGTATCCTTCTGCTTTTTTACTACTTCAATCCATGGGTTGACTTCCTCAATTTGTTTCTTTGTGGCACTGGCAATTTCAGCCCATGAATGCATTTCCTTCTCACCTGCAGCCACTTTTGCCTTACATGATTCCAAAGTGCTTTGCATTTCTGTGATGTCTTTTTCGCGGTCAGCCATACATGTCTTCAAAGTGCCTTCGTACGATGCAACTGTTGTGCCAATCTCTCAGAGCATGTCATCCTTCCATTTCTGCATCTTTTTTTTCATTTCCGTGTGTATCAAGGCTTGGGCTAATTCCATCTCAACCCGTACTTGGGCTTGCATTTCTCCCTTCAATTGGACCTGCTGCCCAGCCCCCCTGCACCTTCTCCCCTTGATTCCCCAGCCTTGCACGCAAGCTGCTCCAGCCCCCACCTCTTCGCTGCCACACCTCCTGCAGCCGCGTTTTCCTCCCCACGCCACCCCGACAGTCCCCCCCCTCCCCCTCCTCCCTTCCCTCTTCTCTCTTGCGCACCCTTCTCCCCCCCCCCCCATCCCCCCTTCCTATGGCACCCTGCTAGCCATCCCCCCACGCCTTTTTCCTGTTTTTGTCTTTGTTGTTTTCCCCCATTTTTCTCCCTTAGGTCCTCCTCTTGACCCACTCTTTTTGCTCAATCTCCCCCCCCCCCCCCCCCATCCAAAATTTTTTTTAAAAAAAACACAGGTTCTCTAGTTCTCCTGCTTCATCTGCCACCCTGCGCATGGCTTCCCCTCTTGGAGGACTCTATGACAGCCCCTCTGTCTACCCAGACCAATGCAGCTCACAGATGCACTTTTTCTATCAAGGAATTTCAGCTTTTGGCCACTGTTATCACCACTGTGGAGGACGACACTCCGTCGGCAGGCTTGTCGGCATGTTAGAGACCAGGGAGCCTCGGTTGGCAACCAGGGCCAGATCACCGACATCCAGTTCATGGGCAAGGGCTACCTGAGAATAGAGTTCGACTCCTCAACCCTCACAGCAAGCATCCCTAACTGGGGCCAACTCCCAATACGGGAGGTGCAGATCTTCTTGGCACGCTGCCTCACCTGAGTTAGACCCACTGGCACATGCAGCATGCTTTCCGGTCACAGTGTGCTTCCTAGGGCTCCCCAAGGAATACCTGCCAATGGATCCTTTGTCAAGTAGTTGAGACGCCCCCAACAGTGGCCACCATCCTCTCCCGATTAGCGGGTGTTCTGACACTGCATCATCATGACATCACTGGAGTCCCTTCGCAGGGGATCGACATTCCTTGCATGGACAAGTCCCATTTCACTCAGCGGGTGGAGTACTCTCGCCTCCCTGGTCAGTGTTACATCCGCCGCCACTAGATGGGACATAAGGCACGCATGTGCCCCCGCCGACGATGAGGCAAAGCATGCTAGACTTCTCACCCCCAGGCATCCGCAGCTCCTGGAGCGGGAGCTCCACTTGAGCCTCGTTGTTGATAGCCCCCACCCCAGGGAGCCCCACCTGATCCTCATCAATCGATAGCCCCCACCCCCCAGCCAGCCCCTCTGCCACCTCAGCAATAGAGGGGAAAGCCCACGGATGGCTCCATCCCCCAGCCGATGGAGGAGGACCCGTACAACCACTCGAGTCCTCCCGTCGTGAACTATTGCAGTGACGCAATCGAAAGCACTGATGCACATAGTGCCGCCGCCGGCATGAGTGCGGAGAGGAAGCACGGATGGGAGCCCCATGCCACCAGAGAGGAGGGGGACTCACTCCAAGAGCCTCATCCACAGACGCCTCGTCTTGAGTGATTCCTCCTCAGAAGGGTAACAATTCCTGACATACCGGTTACGACAAACCATTAACTTTCGGTGGCAGCACCAGCCACACATCTGACCACAGTAGGAGCCTAGAGGGACCCCCCCTCACCCCCCGGGTGGACCCCATCTTGCCCCATCCGTCGGCTGATCCCCGGATCCTGTGGAGACCCCGTTAGAGCCATGATTCTCGCTGACAAATGCTCCTCCTCCGCCTCCTCCCCTGCCCCCACCACCGCCAGCCTTTCTTCCCAGCTGTCGCTCTTTCCAGAGCTTCTCAGACCTGGTGGAGACCCAGATTTACTCTTCACCAGAGACGGAGTACCCAACCTCACCTCCAAGAGGCCCCCGTTCCTGCTAGGATACCCAGTCGACTACGCTTTCTTCAGGCATCTCTTGGTGGATTCAGAAGCAAAGTTTGAGGAGACTAGGGCACCACTACAAGTTTCTGTGGTACTCTATCATTGTTCCCCCACCTCGGAGGATGTAGGAGCCACTGTCTTCTCATTTCCCTTGAGTCTGAGAGCTGGAGTCACGTGGACGGATCTCAGGTGGAGGCCACTCTCTGCAAGTAGGTGCGACATACCACTCTTAGATGTTGCGAGATGCTTGTGTTACAGACGCCATGGAGGCGGCCTGGCCTATGGCTTGGATGGAGCTTGTGCACCTTCTCCCGAAGCTAAAGGGGCTTCACCTTTTCATCTACTTTCTAGAGGAACATGAGAGCAAGCTAACTCTAGGTGCAGAAAGGAAAGATGGCAAACATAATGAAATGGAAATGAAAGGAAATGAAAGCAATGAACAAGTACTTACATGTAGACCAAGATAGCTTGACTTGATTGATGTGACACACAAGAAAGTACATCACTCTTATAGAGTGAACACACACACTCAAGTACCATATGCTTATGGGATAACTCCCAAAGTGACACGTGGCACTCTCTCACACAAAGACTCACAAATACACATTCTTTGACTATGATTTCCTCAACACTTTCACCTCACCTTTTTCACTAAGAAGGGAACATATAGGCACTTTCATTGCCCCGAGATCCCACTTGAGAAGGCACGAGGAGAGGCCCTTGTGCAATGGAGCCATCTAGCCACCACCATTCAAGGTTACTTCGAGCAGCTTCACCCACGGGAGGACAGCCACTACTCCCCCTTGAAGCCAGCCCCAAAGGTGCAGCGGTTGATGGAGCCTCTAGCCGTTGCATGCCACCTCAACTTCCCACCATGAGGATTGCCTCATAGAATATCCGAGGCCTGAGCGGTGCGCCTACTTTCAACAAGGCATGTAGATCCAAGAGGAGATTCACAGAGCATTGGTTGTGGTGATCTTGATATTCTCATGGTTCAGGGGCATCATTTCACAGCAAGCAAGACCAATAGCTACAAGAAGATCCTTCCCAACAGGAGCCATACAATCTGTTCCCTCGAGCTTTTGGGCCTCAGGAGAACCAGGAAAGAGTATGCATCTCTATGAGCGAGATCTTGTCCCCTTGGTGGAAGAGCCAGGCATGATCATCCCCGGCCGTACCATGATCCTATGTTGGGGAGACCCGACTTGGTCATCTCAACATCTACGCCCCCAATGGGGCCTGTTAAGCACATGCCTGTTTGGCTTCAGGTGCAACAAGGACTCCCCAAGGCAAACTCTTGGTACATGGGTGGAAACTTCAACACTTCAGGATCCCAAGGACCACAATGGTGGGTGCCCTGACTAAAAAGATGCAGGGAGGAAGAGAGTGTGAGCTCTTGCAAGCACACACACTCACACAAACCCTAGAAGAGAACACGCAAGATGAGAGGCTGAAAATTTGTTCTTCTTTTTCTCAACAAAAAGAGGTCTACAAAAGAGATAAGGAAAATACAACATAAGTACTAAAGTACTATGTACATGTGAGCTGGCAAGATAAGTGTGCCATAACTCAGTGGTGGACTAGTAGATGGTATAGTCCAGTTGCAAATCACTGGCGAAGATCCATCATGTCAACATCCTACCAAACACGCCAATGATGTAAGTGGCAGAAACGGTCACCTAGGCATATCATAAGTGTCACCTTGTGTTGAGCTTCACATCTCAACACTCCCCCTCAAGCTCAACTTGTCATGTGCAAGATTTGCCATGTACATTCTCTGAGGCTAGTCCTGAAGGGCAACATATAAAGAAGGAATTAAGAATCAGTTAGAGCCAGAATTTAGGAGCATGTTGTGCTGTTTTGGCAGGAGGATATCTGATGGAAGAGGTGGTGTTGCTATCGGCCAGCATAAGAATAGAATTATGAACCTGTCGGCTGCATACCACATGACTTTTTGGACTTGAATCTGGCCGACCAGCAGTCGGCCAGGCCATCAGTAATTTTTCAGCCTATAAATAGGCACATGTGCTCATTGATAGAGTCATTCACTCCACTAGGGAGTGGGTCCAGTAGTAGGACTGTTTTGGTGTGTTCCACCTTTTTAGGAAGGCAGCCTAGGGCTGTAGATCTAGAGTACCTTTTTGTACTATATGAATATACTGAATTTCCAGCTATCTCTCTCTCTTCTCTCCCTTCTGTCTGCGTTTTTGCATCAGCATGTTCTAAGTGGTGTTTAGGGCTGAAAGAAGACTCTCAGAGCTTCCGTGTGTTACATTGGTATATCAGAGCATCAGGCTCAACAAGGCTAAACGTTGTTTCAGTCCCATATGATGGTGTACAGGTCCAAGGTACAGCCTACAGGAAAGTGCGCAGATACGAAGCCCAAGGCAAGGAACACAAGATCGGGAAGAGCTCCCAGGAGGTTTGTTGGTGGTGTTCCACAAAGCCCAGAGGGGATGGCAGTCCTGTGAGCCAGATAGGTTTTCAGGCAATGGTCCCAAGGGAGGATTATCCTCCAAGGGGTGATGTGAGAGTGCCAGACTCATTTCTCAGGAATGAAGACCAAGACAGTGTTCAGAGTCAGGGCAGGAACGGATTGGGGACTGGATGGAACAGATGCATAGATCTTATTCAGAATCAAAGTGGTTTTGGAGATCGGGCTGGGTTTTCAGTGAAAAAGGGTTGCCAAAGATGGATGGATGGATGGATGGATGACAAAGGGACTCAGGGAACAAAATGGGATGATGACAGTCATCCAAGAACAAGTTGGAATCCCGTCATCAAGTTTAGCAGAGGGTCATGTGCAAGATTTGCCATGTACATTCTTTGAGGCTAGTCCTGAAGGGCAACAGATAAAGAAGGAATTAAGAATCAGTTAGAACCAGAATTTAGGAGCATGTTATGCTGTTTTGGCAGGAGGATATTTGATGGAAGAGGTGGTGTTGCTGTCGGCCAGCATAAGAAAAGAATAATGAACCTGTCGGTTGCATACCACATGACTTTTTAGATTTGAATCTGGCCGACCAGTAGTCGACCAGGCCATCAGTGATTTTTCAGCCTGTAAATATGTGCATGTGCTCATTGATAGAGTCATTCACTCCACTAGGGAGTGGGTCCAGTAGTAGGACTGTTTTGGTGTGTTCCACCTTTTCAGGAAGGCAACTTAGGGATGTAGATCTAGAGTACCTTTTTGTACTATATGAATATACTAAATTTCCAGCTATGTCTCTCTCTCTTCTCTCCCTTCTGTCTACGTTTTTGCATCAGCATGTTCTAAGTGGTGTTTAGGGCTGAAAGAAAACTCTCAGAGCTTCCGTGTGTTACACAACTCCATCTCTACGACTCCAAGCACAGCCCAGAATCTGCGAAGCTTCTTTGCTCCCAGGGCTTTCGTGAAAATGTAATCTACTTGCTTCTCTGTGCTAACATACATGAGATCAATGTATCCTGCTAAGACCCTCTCTTTGATGAAGTGATAGTGGATCTCTATGTGTTTGGTCCACGCATGAAAACTTGGGTTCCTCGCCAACTGTATACAACTACGGTTGTCACAATAGTTGACAACCTGCCTATCAACCTGCAGCCCCAAATCACGAAGTAGCTTGCGCAACCAAGCTACCTCACATGCTACCATTGCAGCACCCCTATACTGTGTTTGCGTACTTGACAAGGCAACTGTTGGTTGCTTCTTGCTGCTCCATGTCACAACACCACTCCCAAAGGAGAACATAAATCTGCTGGTAGATCTATCTGTGATACTACCAGCCCAATCTGCATCGGTGTATCCAAATACCTACAACTTCGTACCAGCCTCATAAAAGAGACCATAGTCTAATGTGGACTTCACATAGCACAATGTGCGCCTCACATGGCTTCCGAGAAACCTGCATAAACTCACTCTCCAATCCAACTATATTGTTCAAATCTGGCCTATGATCGTCATGTAGATCAAGCTACCCAGTATCTTCCTGTACATAGTGGGGTTCTCCAAGATTGCATCTGCAACTGCCCTCAACTTACCATTTGAATCTAAGTGCTATCTCTGCAATGTGCTTGTTTATGATCTCTCGAGTTTGAATAGACGTCTTGAATACCTTGTATTGTGGTCCGAGACCACATAGACATACTTCCACCTTATCATCATCATCAACGGAAACACCAATAGATGCAAGGGATTCCACAATGCCCTTGATCTTCAAGGCATAATCATTCACAGACATGTTTTTCTTCTCCACGTATGAAGCTCATTCTTCAACTGAATCTTTCGTGCCTTGGTGTTAGTTTCATATAACTTCACTAAGGTGTCCCATGTCTCCTTGGGTGACTTGGCATCCTATATACACCCAATCATGGTGTCCTGTATACTAATAGAAAGCCAATTCATGACTATCCTTGTTCCTTGATTCCAATCCTTATATTCTTTTACATCTGTAACAGTTGGATTAGTCTCAGGTATCTCTAGTGCCTCCTCATGTTCACCTTCAATGTAGTCCTAATAGCCTTTTTCCATCAGAAAATTTATTAATCTAAATCTCTAAGCATGAAAGTTATTCTTGTCAAGATTCTCTGCAACAATCTGGTTAATTCCATCATTTGACATCTTGTCTGCAACACAAATTCACCAAAAACACTACTCTTGTTTGACCTACACAAATTGTTGTATTCCGATACTATATTGCACCCAAACTGTCACAACTAGTGACCTCAATTTGCATATATACACCCAATAACACTTGTAAGACCTCTTTGCAGTACACACAGTGTCTGCACAACCAAATTCCCTTCCTATAGTTCCAAAAATAGAGTTTTGGAGAATATCCAAATTTATATATAGTGCACACGAACACCTGCTAACTCAACAACGGAGGTCAAGATGCATCCGAAAAGCGTTTTTGCCCAAAAACATTATGTCCAAAGGACATCACAATTTCCCTACAGCTCCACTCCCACAAAGACAACTCGTTAATCGGAGTTCGTTGCTGGTGCCTCTCCTGAAGAGCTCTCGATAAGGGTGTAGTAGCCAATACAAAGGGGGAAGAGTAGGTGAAGCTCTTACCCTCGTACCACTTCCTGTGCTTCTCCTGCTTGCCGCTCATCTCCTTAGCATGAACCAAACTCTTATACCATGAAAAGATGCAGGAAGGAAGAGAGCTTGAGCTCTTGCAAGCACACACACACTCACACAAACCCTAGAAGAGAACACACAAGATGAGAGCCTCAAAATTTGTTCTTCTTCTTCTCAACAAAAAGAGGTCTACAAAAGAGAGAAGAAAAATACAATATAACTACTAAAGTACTATGTACATGCGGTCCATAATGTGAACACGCTAAGTGAGTGTGTTGGCAAGATAAGTGTGCCATAACTCAGTGGTGGACTAGTAGATGGTATAGTCCAACTCTAGAATCACTAGCGAAGATCCATCATGTCAGCCTCCTACCAAACACGCCAATGATGATGTAAGTGGCCGAAACAGGCACCCAAGTATATCATAAGTGTCAACTCGTGTTGAGCTTCACATCTCAACACTGATTTGACAGTCTCTAGCCCAGAGGAGGGAACCACATGGGTGTAGCCACCAAGGGAGCCCACACTGGACGGACCACTATAACAACATACACCGTAACACCGTCACACCGCCATAGTGGGTCAACCTAGAGGTACCATCTCTGTGACACAAGGTTGAAACTTTCAACTTCAAGACTCACGAGAGGTTGAACATGGAGATGTGTCTCTCCCAGTTGGATCTCCCAATTGTCTCCAAAAAAGAGCATGCATGGGTAATGCAATACCAAAGGTCTCCTAGTGTAGCGTTTATGACTAAGGGACCGTCCTTGCACCAATACGAGCAGTGCATCTAGGGTGATAGGTTTAGGGACTCCTCTCTAGATCAAAATGGCCATGTCCAAATCTTCTCCCTCGTACATAACTTGAGAATCTGACTATCTAGCCTACCTATACCAAGGATCTCCAAGTGATGTAGCAAGATTCTCTCATCCTACCAATCATGTGTACACTACCAATCTACCTTGCTAGATTTCTTAGGCCTCTCAGCAACCCCATATGGAATACTCAGTGGACACGAAAGTTGCGAAGTATTGTGGGCATTTGGAATCTTCGTTAAGCAAGATCTCTATATTTTTTTAGCATTTGGATTTTTTTTCTCAAGGTGGGTGGGCGGGCGGGGAGGAGGGGAAGGACAAAAAAAACAACAACAACAACTCGTACCATACGATACCGTATGGTATCCTACCGTACAAACCGTACGGTACGAATGGATTCGTACCGGTACGAGAAACAACTATGCCGGCTGCCACTTAAGTGCTCGGCAGCTTGCTTTGAAGTTTGCTTTGCTTGGGGGCCTCAACATGGTAGCGTACAGCACCTGCGCAGTGTAACAGCACGCACGTCAAACCGACAGCCCAAAAACCAAAAGTTTCGAAAAGCCCCAAATTTTATGGCACCGTACGGAAAATAAAAATTGAACGTTGGCGGACGCAGATGTGGGCAGACGTACGGAATTCCAAGCAAATGCGTACAAAAAAAACTATGGATTCGGGTATGTGTTGAAATCCGTTCTCTCAATAAAGCCACAATCAAAGATGGGTTCCCTCTCCCTTTCATGGACCGGGTTCTCGAGGACGTGGCCAGGCACAATATCTACAGCTTCATGGATGGGTTTAGTGGCTACAACCAAGTGGCAATCCACCCGGATGACTGGACTAAAACAGCCTTTGCAACACAATGGGGCACATACTTCTACAATAAGATGCCCTTCGTCCTGTGCAACGCGCCGGCCACATTTCAATGCCTTGTCACTAAGATCTTTAGGGAATTTCTCCTCACTTTCCTCTGTGCTTTCATTGATGATTTTTCCAATTTCATCGGTACTCACTTATCTACTTGTATGGAAGCCTTTGCTAAACACTTATCTCAATTATCATTAATATTCACCAAATATAGGTCCTCCAAGCTGTGCCTTAACCCTTTTGTCATTTTCTAGTAGTGCAAGGTACCCTCCTTGGTCACATAATCTTTGCAGAAGGCCTTGCACCTGACTCCGACAAAACTGTAGCCATTCTTAGGTTGCCCCCTCCCATAAGTCCCAAAACCATGCAAGTATTTGTTGGCCACACTGGTTATCACAGAAGATTCATAGGAATGTATGCTGACATAGCCCTACCATTAACCCATCTAGTCAGTCCCTCCACCCCCTTCCAATGGTCCACCACAGAATCCAATGCTTTTGCTTATCTCAAAAAACGCCTCACTGAGGCTCCCATCCTCATTCCACCTAATTGGTCCATCATCTTCCATGTCCATACAGATGCCAGCCAAACTATTGTTGGTGTAGTATTGGCCCAGCCAAGCCAGGAACATCAAGTGGACAGGCCAATCTACTATGCGAGTCGCTTACTCGACCAAGCAGAAAGGAATTACAACACCACTAAGCGGGAAGGTCTGGCAGTTGTCTATGCCTGTCAAAAATTTAGGCACTATCTTTTGGGTGTTCATTTCATTGTCATCACCGACCATCATGCCTTGAAATACCTTCTCAACAAACCTCAAGTGGCTGGGAGCATGTGGCGGTTCCTCCTCCTTTTTCAGGATTTTGACTTCGAAATAGTTCTTCGGCCAAGCAAACATCACGTCATGGCAGATCATCTTTCTAGAATCGACTTTGGAAAACCAGCCACACCCTCAGGTATTGATGATGACCTACCTGATAATGTCCTTTTCAAAGTTGATGCTGCCCCGGACTGGTACAAGGATGTGCTCTTGCTTTTGTCTACAGGTTCCTACCCAATTGGCCTCTCCCCCAGAGACAAGAGTCATCTGCTGGTCAAAAGCAGGCCCTTCCAACTTGTGGCTGGTCAACTGTACAAAGCAGGACATGACGGGATTCTCCACCGATGTGTCAGTCCTCATGAGGTTCCCCATTTGGTGAAAGATGCTCATGCTGGTCCAGCCGGTGGACACCACCCGGGTGTAACCACAGCCATCCATCTTTTTCAATCAGGTTTTTGGTGGCCCACCATGTTCAAGGATTGAAAGATGGCCATCGCCTTGCACCATTGGCTTTTTCTGCATACATCGCCTTGCACAAACTATTTTTGGCACACTGTCTCACCGGCTGCCACCATGGTACATCTCGCGCGCTTTGTGCATGGGGCTCTTCATCACACTCCATTGGGGTCGCTGTGGAGTTAAGGGGGCGTGCAAGATGTGCCGAGGGAGTCACCATGTGCCTACCGTGCGGCTGCTACTCCGGCTGGGCTGCGGCAACCTTCTTGGGTAGAAACCATGCCATCGACTTTGTCCAACTAGCCATGCCGCTTCTCCATCCCCACCATGGACCCCAGAAAGAGTAGCACATCAGGCACAAACCAGGCAGTTGGTAAGGTGAGGGTGGGGCCGTGATGGAGACTAGCCTGCTGGCAGTGCCTGTGAAAATTGGCATGGCACGATGTTGGTGCGGACGTCGAGTTGGCCGCACATGTGAAGGGTTAGGAGGCTACAGTGTGTAATGGTTGGGCTGCACTATGGTGTGGAAACGGCGAGTGGTGTGAAGCGCACCATAACACCCTACTCCACTTTTATGTTTGGCACACGTCACATGCCACACAACTATGTTTGTTTTGTTTTGGTGCCACTTACCTTACTAAAATTTGGCACACCGTCTTACCGGTTCACCAAGCAAATTCATCCAGTGATCTTGCGCTTTTTGCCAACCCACCTAATTTGAGCACTTGCTATTTTTTGCCAAATAGACCCGCCCGAGCGTCCTCGACAACGTCGCCGATGTGCACCTTCGTCCACAGGTATCCCGGTGACCTTTTCCCCCTTCAGTTCATCCACATGTTCATCCACAATCTATGCGTCTTGGGTGACCACACCAATGGTTTCCCTCACTCAGGAGAGGAATACAGCTCATACACTTGCCAATCTCACTACATTGCCTTCTGTCGGTCTCACTACCTCACCACTCTCCCCACCTGCTGGCCCTGCCCCACCACTTCAACACAGGACTCTTTTCCTCTTCTATTCCCTCTTGACTAGGAGCACACCCCGCCATTGAGCCCGCAAGTCACTGATGCTTCTCCTGCACCCATCAGGGTGAATACCTCTCTAGGCCTTGCTGCACACCCACCATCTTCATCTCCATCCTCGCCATTGGCATCTTCTTCCGATTCTAGAGACGACTCCTCCACATCTCGGGATCCCTGAGAATCTCCTTTCACAGATGCTACTCCTGAACCCTTATGGGATGAGCTTCCCTTCACTAGGCGTACCGCCCGTGCTCGATGTCTAGTGTGCAACTTCGATAGTGTGTCCCTCGAGGCACGCATCTACTTTGAGTACTTGACAGATTATTTCATCCTACTATCAGAGGAATGATCCTGGTTACATGGAAAGCTGCGCCGCACCAACAACACCATCCAGCAATTACGCTCTCGGGAAGTAACCCGTCTTCAGGAGGAGCTGACACAGGGTACTACTGCTATTATGCAACTACATGCAGAAGTTGTGTAGCAACCCTCACTACCGCTAGTCCCATTTCATGATCGGGCACCCCCAAGTTAACGAACCCCAAGTGCGGGCACCCGAAAGGGTCACCCGCAATCACAAAAAGAGGGAATCTTTGGCTGCCCGACTCCCCAAACTCGAGGGCCACAGAGAGAAAGCGCGGCCAGTTTATGAGAGAGTGGGATCATGGTCTATTCTTCATTTCCACTCATTTGGGACCTTGTTGGCAACACAAGACACCCGATTGGTTAAGATCTCCACCTAGTTTGGTTTGAAATCTCCCTTTTGTATATTTTTTCATACTTGATAGAAGTCTCTTCTCCGAAAAAAAAAAAAAAAAAAAAAAAACAACTTAGGGGCCACATTGGCTAACCACTTGACCACTTGGAAGGTGTGCTCACCCACTTGTGCTCGGTGCCTCTCACTTGCTCCAACGGCATCTGTCAGTGACCACTTTTAGCACTTGGCTCGTGATGGCCCAAGGAGCCATGCCCATTGTATAAAGAAAGACCTTGGTGTACTGAGCAAGGATCCCCAATGCAATACATGGTTTTGTGTTGTTCCAACTCTTGCCTACTTCAATCTTGTGGATGCGCGTGTCACACTGGGTATTAGCTCCTGTGTTGTATTCCGTTCTTGAGTTTGTGTGAGTGTGTAGTGGAGTGGGACAGAGTGGTCTCCATCTCCCTACCCTGTGCCAACTCCTGAGGGTATACTACCCTAGAGAGCACCCTAGTGATTTTGTGTGCCGACACATCGGTAAACCGAGTCCGCTACAAGTTGCTACTCTCAAATCTTCTCTTACAACATCCCAGCACCATGCTGCCACACTGGAGGTGGAGCTTTAGTCTTCTCAGTCACACCTTGCTAGGTTGATATGGATCTTGCCCAGCTCCCCTCTCTCAGGGAGCAGGCCACCCAGTTTCAGGCTGTGCGGCAAACTCTGCAGTTTGCTTTTGGCAGCCTCATGGCCACTCATGTTGCCGGTCCCACCCAGAGTTAGAGTGCAGCTACTAGTGGACCACCATCTATAGGGAAGAATGGCTCTATCGCTCCTCCACACCCCTAAAACCTCTAGTTCACTTTTGGTTACTACTACATTCGAAGTTTAGTATGCATGATTTTATTTCATTTCATTGTATATATCACTGAACATGTTGATCAATTTATCTCTATTGTAATCTCTGTTTTGAACTCATAAATATCACCCAATGTCTTGGCAGCCTCTCCATCCTCTACATCGGCTTTTTTCTACCATTCACCAAGGACGGTGAATCGATTAGTGGTGGGCGATCTGTAGCCACCCTGGCTTCCCACTCTTGCGGTCACCTTGGTCCTTCACTTTTGGACTGAACAAAAGTGCCAGCTACCTTGGACCAGTCCAACTCATTGCAGCGACACATCCTCCCTAGGCAAGGAGAGACCCATAACCTGAAGAGGAACACCTGTCCGAGAAAAAACCCCAAACCAAGAATGATGATAGCCTTCCAAGACAGATCCAGTAATGGTTAGGAATGGCTGCATAAATCTGTGCAATCCTCCGGCTAGAGCCTCTCAAATGCTGCGTGAAATCCAATCTCTGCACCTCGGTGAGACTCTGAAGCCTATTCCAAGCCAGCACTGTGGGCAATAGGGTCTCCCAGCCAACCCAAAGAATATGCATAGCTGCCCCGAGAGGCCTAAAATGCACATCTAAGACCAAATCATTCCATAGAATAGCTTCCTCCACTGAACGCGGGGGGATGTGTACCAAAAAACTCCTCAGGCAGTCCCAGGCTCGTAGGAGGGATCTAGCCAAGGGGAATGAAGGGGAGCGGTGAACTGCATCCAAAAAAATAAAGCGCGAGCTCAGAGTCCAGTCACCTCTGCGACAGGGACACACTTCGTGATTTGTTGCATGAGAAAGTCCTTCCACGGCTCAGTGCCTAGTGCCTCGAAGAAAGCCCCTAACAACAAGCTTACAAAGCAAAGCCTTACATTGCACCTCAGGGTCAATGATATTCATCCCCCTTCCTGCTTAAGCCTGATAATGGTTTCCCAAGCAACTCTAGCCCTGGTGTGTGCATTTCCATCAAACCCTGACCAAAGAAAGTTCGGAATAAGGCGACGAAGCTGGCCAATGCAGCCCTTATGAAAAATCCAACACGAAGCGATAAACCAAGCCGTGGCTAGCAAAACTTGGTTAACCACCAAAGCTCTACAGGCCAAGTCGGAGCTTCCTCCTACTCCAGTGATGAAGTTTGCTTTTAATGCTTAAGAGCACTGGAGCAAACTGTTGTGCAGGGGAGATGTCAACGCCCACCTGACAACCAAGGTATCTGGCAGAGCATCCTCTCTCAATCCAAGTAAAACCAACATCTGTACCCCAATTTGCAAAAGGAGAATCACTGATCCAAAAACCAACTGACTTATGCCAATTGATAGTAGCTCTTGTTGCCAAGCAAAAGGCCTCCAAGGCTGTCCGGAAAGCACATAAACAAGCATGTGAAGCCTCAAGGAACAACGCCATATCATCTGCTAACTCAGAGTCCAAAAACTCTTCCTCTGTGCATGAAGGCAGCCTAAGACCCACAACACCAGGGGCAGCCCGAAGAAACCTGCTCATAGCCTCAGCTACAATGAGGTACAGTAAAGGGGCGAGGGGACAGCCCTGCCTCACTGAACGGGAAATCTGAAAATGCTCGCCACGCCCCCCACAAGCTAAAACAGTGCTATGAGCCTCTCTGTATAGGCAGGACACCCCTCTGATCCAGTTTTGGGAAAACCCCATGTGTGCCATAGTGCCCTCCAAAAAATCCCAATCCACTCTGTCATAAGCTTTTTAAAATCAAGCAAAAGAATGGCAAGAGGCTGCTGACTAGACTTTGCCCACTCGACAACTTCTCAGAAAGAAAAGATGTTATCAAATATACTCCTTCCTTGGAGGAACCCATTATCTGTATCATGGATAGTCCTTTGGAGAATTGGCTGCAACCTTATACTCAAGGCTTTAGCTAAGATTTTATATGCAGATCGAAGGAGGGTGATGGGCCTCCATTGCTTGATGTAAGTCTTGTCCCCACTCTTGGGGATAAGGTGAATCAGCCCCTCCGTGAGGTATGGCGGCATCATACTCGACAACCACATTTCCTGAAGGACAACAGTGATAGCATCTCCAATATGATCCTAAAAAAGAATAAAGAAGGTGGGAGAAAGACCATCATCTCTTGGGCATGAACCACTAAAAGAGCATGCAGTGCGTGAAGGAATTCATCCTTCGAGAAAGGGGCATCCAGGGAAGAACACATAGCATCTGTATGAGCCTGGGCATGCACTCCCAAACTTTCTGCCGTGCCACATCTCTCTGAGGAGAGGGCACCTCTGCAGTCAACAAAGACCGATAAAAATCTGAAGCAATACCCCTCACCTTATCAGGCTCAATCTGAACCTCACCTTGTGAATCCTCCAAATACCTCACAGAATCCCTGCTATGGGAAGGCCTGTGTGCTGAGAAAAACTCTTTGTTGCATTTGCCACCCATATCTGAGTCCAAAAAGCCTCGTTCGCATGAAACGCGAACTCAGCCCTCTTGTCCATGGCCAACTGCAGCTCTTCTCTAACTGTGGTCAAGAGGTCTGTAATCCAAGACGCATGTGGATGCTTTTCATGTTCCCTCTGAAGAGCAGCAATCCTACGCCTAATAGCTCTCTCCTTGTCCAGAGCCTCCTTCTTCTTGGACAAAGCAGTGCTATGATAATGACGGCTGGTCCTCTCAAGAGCCAGCGCAATATTATGACGAGGATCAGGACCGTCACAAGATCTCCATATCTCTCTGATCTCAAGGGAGATGTCAGCATCTAGATAAAGAGAGTCAAGGATACGGACACGGGGAGAGGCCAAGCGAGCCCCAGACTCCCTTAGACACAAAACGACGGGGCAATGATCGGATTTGGTGTTGCCAGGCATAATAGCAATGGTGCCTGCTCTGTCCAAGGACCAATCATCCACATAAAACCTGTCCAGACGTGCAAAGATGCTCTCATCCCTGCTCCTACGGTTATGCCAAGAGAAAAATAAGGAGTTTGGCCTTCTCTGGAAGTCATCCTCAGTCCAGCAATCCCTACCAAAAAGAGAAAGCGTGAACCTCTCCCATGAGGTTCGCTCCAAAGGGTGTAAACCCCCTTCGCGTCCACCCTTCTTATCAGAAGGTTGCTCAACCATATTAAAATCTCCTCCCACTATCCAATGATCAACCTGGGGAATGACATTTGTAATGGTGTCCCAAAAGGCCACCCTTTCACCTCTCACGTTAGGTGCATAGATATTCAAGATTCCCAATTTCTGACCCTCATGCATGATCAAGATCCATTGTGCTCTATAAGGGATGATAACACCGTGCCCAATAACATGAGGCATAACAGATTATGTTGCCACTGAAATGCAAGCACCCCCTCTAGTCCCAACTGCCGAGGAGCAGAAGGTGTGGCCAGAAAGCATCTTACCAGTTTTGCCACACTAAGATCTATCCAATTTGTGTTCCTGCAACAAAAGTACATCCATAGACCCTCCTGTAACAGCAGGGTGAAGCTGGTCCTTCAGAAGGCGCTTCCTACCACGGGTGGGAAGCCCTCGAAGGCCCTGAACATTCCATGAGACGATTCTCATGGAAGAGAAGAGGGTTTAACCCCCGATCTAAGAAGACGATGGGCAGCTTGAGGACACCTCTTATAATGCTGGAGGACAGGATAATCTATGGGGCAAAGTCCATTGACATGCCCTTGTCCGAGGCCCTGCACAGTACCTGCATATGTACGAGAAACCTGTTCGCCCTACGGGGCATCAAGGGTAATGGCATCATGCTGAAAATCTTGCAATACATGATCCCCACTGCGCTAAACATCCTGCATATCGCCCACTCCAAGTAGAGAGGACTCAACAAAAACACTGATTTGAGATATCATCTCTCTGCAAAGATGTATCAGCTGACACATCCCTCTGACCAGAAACATCATCTATCTGTACATGATCCCAGGAGGCCTTCCCATCAATCGCACACCAGGGGGGCTGGCGGACTGAAGGACGGGAAGGAACCAAGGGAAGTGGCAACTGAGAAGCACGCTTGCGAGGCCTCCTGTGACCTCAAGCCCAAGTGAAATCTCGAGCAAAGTGACCCTGTTGGTGACAAACCTGGCACTGATCGGGTTTACTTGCAATCTCCATACGTTGCTTCAAAGGGCCACAAGGGCCCGGAAGCAAAACATAGTCCTCAAAGAGCTCAATGTCACGGGCAAGAACCATGACCTTGGGGACAGCATCCGCCGAGGCAGTGACCACCTGGGTAGAAGATGTCGGCAAGGCGTGGAGGGGAGGCACTTGAAGAACTAGCCCAAATGCGGACCGGATGGCCTCTAACATAGGCCAATATGTGCGAGGATGACTTGGGAATCTGAGAGTAATCGGGAAACGGTTCCGGTTTTTCTCAACAGGGTCGAAATAGCTGGAGTAGGGAAGAAGGAATATCTTCCTCGAGCCCAATGGCAAAGGGCTGCCCTTCAAAACCTCTAAGGGTCGAAATAGCTGGAGTAGGGAAGAAGGAATATCTTCCTCGAGCCCAATGGCAAAGGGCTGCCCTTCAAAACCTCTAAGGCTGCGTCCTCAGAATCAAAATCCGGTTCCGGTTTTTCTCAACAGGGTCGAAATAGCTGGAGTAGGGAAGAAGGAATATCTTCCTCGAGCCCAATGGCAAAGGGCTGCCCTTCAAAACCTCTAAGGCTGCGTCCTCAGAATCAAAATCCACTTGGAAGAAACCTCTTCCAAGCAACCTAACATCTCGAAAGTGTGAGGCGAGGTGGTCGGAGGGCAGAGCCGCCAGGACCCAATCCCGAGCCTGGAGACGGGAAGGGTGAGATCCAAAGATTCTGGCAATGAGAGTCGTTTTGGAGTCTTTCTCGATTTCGGCGTAGAGGACCACGAGCTCGGCTTCGGAAAAAACAATGGTTCGCCCGGCCGAGGGAGAATGATTAGCCATGATGCTAATCGAAGAAAAAGGCCGACTTGAACCCGGATGAGGAGAATCTGAACGAAGGGGAAGAGGCAGGCAAGGAGGCGGAGGAAAGGAAAAAAAGAAAAAAGGGAAGAGGGTTGGACACAAGCGAAGACAGGCGGGGGAAGGAAAAAAAAAAGAAGAAGAAGAAAAGAAAAGAAAAAAAGAAAAAGAAAAAAAAGAAAAAAAAGTTGGACACACAGGCGAAGAAGGGCGGGGGAAGGGCTGTGCAGAATGGAGGAGGTGGAGGAAGGAGGGGAGGCGGAGAGAGGAGGGGAGGCGAACAAGGAGAGCAGGAGGGGAAGGGGCGCAGACTGGAGACACTAGCAGCGAGAGGAAGAGGGGTAGACAAAAGCAGGGGATGAAGGAGGGGGGGCGGAGGAAGGATGGGGTGCGACACAGTTGACAAAGGCGGAGGTTCAGGGAGCTCGCAGGTCGTCATGCTATGTATCACATATGCTGAATTTGATGTCCCTACTCAAGAAACTCTTTGGCTACTACGAATGCATCGAGTGGATGCCCGCCTGGGGTCTCCACACCTTCATAGATATGATGGAGACCGTGTTCTAGACTAGCTACAAAGCTTTCCATCAATCCCCCAGTACCCCAAATCGCAGTAAGATTTTCTCCACACGTACTCCCTTTCTACCATTGAACCTTCTTGCAAGTTCCGAGGACAGACCTGAATTAAGGAGGGAGGTATGTTAACCACAATGGTTAACATTATTTTAAGCGTGGTTACGCTTCATGTAATTCATTTTTATGCAAACCGCGCTAAGCACTTCACGTAAAAAGATATAGGATGACCGAGCTTACAACATGTGTAACGCCAGCCATGAGCAACAAAGCCTAGGTGTACATAGAGCTACAGAACCAATTTTGGGCCCCCAATTGTTAAATGGGTGGCCAACCATTGTAAAAAGAGAACTTATGTATATAAGTGACTTATGAAATATGAAAAGGAAATACAATCCCATTATCACAATTGAATCTTCTTCTTCCCTCTTGCTCTCTTGTGGCTATGGTGGTGAGCTTTGTGTTGATGCTTGCTTGCTTGCTTGATTATATGTGTGTGCTTGTAGGTGATGCTCCCTTTCTTTCCAGAGATAAAGAGAGAGTCAACTATAGAGAGAGAGAGTGAATGCTCAAGAAAGAGACAGGTTTGCACAACTGAAAAGGATTTGATTGATTGATTAATATGAAGTACAAGCCTTTCTCTATATAGGCCTTTCCCTGTACCAAACCCTTTGACCCTTATTAAATGCACACTTATCCACCCATAAGAGGTGGTTCACACACTAGTACACACTTACACACATATAAGCCTTTGGAGGAGTTCTTCAAACACATGGAGACTCCGATATATCCCAACACTTTCCCGGCCAATTGTTGATGGTGGCTCTAGGGTAAACCTAATGCCAGAATTCACACTCCGTGCAGTGGGTCTCCAGGTAGACCAGCCAACTTCTGTGTCCGGATGGCCGACCAACAGGAGGTGACCCCTATAGGCCTAGTGGAAGGCATCACTATAGTAATCTAGGGTATCCCATTCTTGTTTGACTTTGTGGTGATCTGGCTCCCTAAAGTGAAGGGGGCTTACTCGTTACTCATTGTTCAGCTGTGGCTGAAATTGGAAAAAGGCTTGGACCAAGGGACCTGTGGTGCCACGGTAGCCCCTACTTCATCTACCACCCCTCAACCGACTACATTGTGAGGAGAATTTTTGTGATGCATGCAGATGGGACCTGAGCAAGACTAGAGGAGGAGAAGCCATGAGAGCTTCTAATGGTGTGACTTGGACAAGTCGTGGATTTTGTGAGCAGGTCAATCTGGAGCAATCCTTGCATGAGGATGAGTCACAGGTTGATGAACAGCTGTTGGAGCCAATGAATGATGCATTGGAATGGGCCAAAGAATGAAATTGAAATAGTGGATGAAGTACATAAGGAAATGCCAATAGTTGACGAGCTGAATACTCCTTCCATTGATGAGTATTACTGTGGTTATGCTACCTGATGTGGATGCCTTAGATGTGAGGCCATATTATTTGAATATGTACACTCATGGTGGGTTTGTTTGGAGATTCCCTGTTATGGGCATTTAAACCTTTAGATAATGGATGCCATGATTTGGTCAAAGAGCTTATTAAAGCAAGAGAAAGGTGGCAAGTGAAGGGAGCTCCATGTCAAAGGTGGTGAGCTGAAAACGCCACACCACTTGGAGATAGAAGTTGGTCGCACCGCTTGGGAGGGAAGGTGATTAAAGCTGACGGGGGAGCCAGCGAAAGAGAGGAGAGGGAAGACTCCGAGAGACTGTCTCTAGTGGAATCGGGTAATGTTACTTTGGAGGAGTGTTGTGATCTATATCCAGTTTTCTTTTTTTCGTGAAATGGTGTTTTATATTATATGTAAAATGTACATCAGCCACATGGCTCACACAGAACCTATGGCCCCAAACAAAACCCCCACAAAAGATCCTCTAAAGGATCATGACCATGCAAACCTGTACACTAATAAGAAAGCCTCCTAGCCAAATAAGCATCCCAGATAGAAGCATCAAAGATGAGCCAGCCGAGCCGCCATAGACCATAAGGAAATAACATCTGCATCCAGTAGCTGAGCTGAGAGAAGAGAAGAAAACTGCCAAAGCAGCAAACCGCGGATACGTAGAATGTGCCCATGTATTCCAGACAAGGAATCAAAAATGAACCCATTCCGTGTAGTCCAAATATGCCAAAGTCCTGTCCATCTAAGGAAATGGAATATCACAAGGTGGCTGTCTGAAGTAATGACTTGAGGACAAATCCCAAATATCCACTGATGAGCCGAAACAGTAGACCTCTCTACTGCCTCCCAAACGCGAGAGACAAAAGACCAAATCTGACGGGCCACTGGACAACTCATGAACAGATGCATAACTGTTTCAGTGCATGTCGTGCAGAAGAAGCAAGAGGCCAGTGTAATTTTACGACGGCTCAGTTGATCCCGTGTAGGTAACCCTCCCACCAACATCCTCCAAATGAAAACCTTACCTTGGTAAGGGAGTTTAGACTGCCAACCACTCATAAGAGTTTTCTGCCACCATGATTTAGACTTGTGCAATCCCCACACCTTATTGGCCTTGGCTGAAACCCAATCTTTCTCTGATACAAGCTTATGATAGACCTGGTTAGCTGAGAGTGATATCAAGTCACCAGATTTACATAGTGCCCAATCCAGCCAAGGCTGATCTGCAGATGGCCGAGGCAATGGAGTAAAAGGCTCAACTGCATGCATGATGTCAGCCCATAGTGGCTGAAATGTCCGAGGAACCCTAAAGTGCTGCCGAATACGACGAAATGAATATGGCCTGTCACGACCAGGTATCACAGCATCTCGGATTCTAACCAAGCCTAGCCTGACCATGCGGTTGAGTCGTATGCGTGAAGCATCTCTGTCTGGCCAAACAATGACACGCGACTCCACAAATGTTTCGAACTGCAAAGAGTTCAAAAGTAGTCTTTCATGACCAGGATCCCACCGAGCCAACAGTAGAACTTCATGCCAAGAAAGGAGAATATGCGATAAAATGTGTGATGAGCGAATACGGACAGGATGAGCCGCATTCACAATGTCCCACCATGAAGCCTGCACACGTGTCCGCCCATGTGACAATCCCTCCAACTCAATCGAGTCACGAGCCATGAAAACCCAAGGCTGCTCTTGCAAACACATATCCTGAAAAAGCGCCCACCTACGCGCCACCATATGCAAGCGGACATCCAGTAAAGCAGCCCCACCCATTCTTTTGGGCGTCGTAATGTGATTCCAAGCTATCCATGTTTGACCCATAATATTTCCTTGCCTCTTCCACAGCATAAACCGAATGGGAGCAACCAAACGGATGAGAGATTTGTGCGTCCAAGGTAGCAAAGGTAAAAAATAGGAAATCATGCTAAGCATAATAACCTGAGCTACCTTAACCCTCACATGCATAGGCCACCCTTGAGCTTTCCAATACACAAATTTATCTGAGATCCAAGCAGAAATCCAAGCAAGAAGCGCTTGGGGGTCCACATCCACACCCATCGGATATCCAAGATGACGAACAATGTCTCCTGTATGCACCACACGGCCTTGCCACCCTAATGCCTCAAGATCAAATTCCGTGCATACAATGAGGGCTGATTTTGATGAATTTATTTTCAGCCCATAAGCCAATGCAAAATTATTCCAAGCTTCCATTGCTCGATCTATATTGGCTTTTTCGGCCCTGAGAAACATAAAAGTATCATCCGCAAGGGCTTGAGCAACCAATTGCTTGCCATGAGGGAGATGCAAACCAACCACTTCACCATGCGATGCCATAGCATCTAGGCGAGATAACATAGGATGAGTGGCAATGGCAAAGAAAAGAGGGCTAAGAGGACAGCCCTGCCGGAGAGAACGGGTGAGAGAAATACCATCCGAAAGTCCTCCATTGAGCATAATCCGGGTGATAGAGCCAGAGCCAAGTAAATGCACCAAATTAGCCATTTTGGGACCAAAGCCCATGGCTGTCATTAACTGAGAAAGGAAAGACCAGCTGACATGATCAAAAGCTTTTTCAAGATCCAGCTGCACCATCACAATCTCTTGCTTCTTTGCCTTGGCATAATCCACTCCAATTTGAACATTAAGAATATTATGCAAAATATTCCTGCCATGCACAAATCCATATTGATACGGATGAACAAGAGTAGGAAGCACCTTCTGCAAGCGATTGGCAAAAATCTTTGTAAAGATTTTATACATAATACCCATAAGTGAGATCGGGCGCCATTGAGCCAAAGAAGTAGGCGAAGGGACTTTGGGCAACAAACGAAGTATGCCCAACTTCCAATCGGCAGGCATATATCCCTCATCCCAAACCCTTTGACAAATAAGCGTCAAAGGCTCTGCAAGCTGATCAGCATATTTTCGGAAAAACTCATTTGTCAAACCATCCCAACCAGGGCTCTTTCCCATGGGAAGTTTGGAGAGAACAGCTTCCACTTCCCCTTGAGTAACAGGAGCATCAAGCTGAACCGCCACATCAGGGTCAACTTGATATCGTACTTCAGCAAACAATGACTCCCTTGCAGCCAGGACAGCCGGTGAGACATCCTCTCGAGGGGCAAGCAAATCTTCATAAAACCTGATGCAATGCTGAATAACCTCAGAAGGTTGAGTAACAAGGTTGCCTTTGGCATCCATCAGCCTAACAATATTCTCACGCATATGTTTTTGATGCAACTTATCATAGAAGCGATGAGATTGACAGTTAGCATCCCGCAAAGCATCAAGACGTGCAAGTAGTTTAAAGCGAACATATTGTGCTTCCTGCACCCTAGATAGCTCCTTTTTCAGCCATTCTATGGCATCCGCAACTTCAGCATCCATAGAGTCAGTAAACATGAACGCCTGCAAGCCCTTTAAAAGCGACTCAAGGAGGGCCACATGCTGTTTTTGTATAGAGGCATTAGCAAGACCATAATGACGTGCTAATTTCCGAGTGTTGGTAAGGAACACTGGCCAAGCATGATAATCAGCCATGGACACTCTTGTGGAGAAATGTCGTATCAACTGACGCATATAAACATCAAAAACTTCATGCTCCAAAAAAGTGTGATTTAAGCGCAAAGGCAAGCGTCCCAACAAGCCTTTATATGCATCCACAGGATGATAGACCATTTCAAACACAAGCGGCCAATGATCTAACAAAACCTGTTGCTGATCAACCATCATAGTAAGAACCTCTGGCAAAAAGAGATCTTGATGTAAAATATACATCCTATCCAATCTAGCATAAGTGCCCCGAAACTGTTGTGAGGCATAAGTGTAACCCCTTTCATCTGAATGCAACCAAGACCACATGTCTTGTTTTAGCGACCTTGCTGCAAAAGCTTCCCACACCTTTCTCTCCGGACCATCCATTACAGAATGAGGCGACGTGGCTTGCTACCTGGAGACACACATATTAAAGTCCCCCATCACAAAGCCAGGATGAGAGATTGAAAGAGCACACAAGTCATTCCACAGCAAACGGCGTGCACGAGCATTATTTGGAGCATACACCCCTAACAACCATAAAGGCGTATCGTCCCAAACAATCTGTATCACTAGAAATCTTCCATGAACATCTTGAATCACAAGAGAAGGCTGAAACTGCGAACGAACAGCAAACATAACACCTGACTGCGAAGCAGGATGTCCACTGTAGAAAACATGAAATCCCTTATATACATAGGCTTTGCCAGCCAACTTATGCTGCTTATGTTCAACTGCACACAAAACATCCCAACCATGACAAAAAGTTGTACGCCAAAGCCTGAACTGCTTTTGGCGCGAAGAAATACCCTTTACATTCCATTGTACAATTTTCATAAGCCTTCCCAGAAAAGGAATCAACAAGGCCGTGTACTAGGCCCAGGACAATCTGCCAAATCACGAACCTTTTGAAGCATTGCATTTTTAGACATGGTATTTATGATCTCAGATTGCCCTTGGAGTTCCCGAGCACGTGTCAAAGGGTAATGACCATCCCATGGCGAGATGACCTCACCCTTCGAACCAAACACAAGAGGCAATTGTTGTTGTGCTTCTTTTGTTAGGCGATTTCTAATAGGATAGCGTTCTACTCTATCCACCCCAAGAGGCCCTGTACCCTGAGAAAGTTGGCCTCCCGGCCTCTCAATCCTGGTTTGTTGCTGGGCACCTGAACCCAAAGGGCGACGAGCATATGTATGTAAGGGCCCCTGATGAGCACGCAAAGGCCCCCGCCAAACAGCATCTGAGAAATCCCCCCGCGGGGCAACAAATCGTGTCTTTTTACCACGTACTTCCACCCATGGCTGCTCAACCTCATTCTGAACATCCACATGTACATCCATGCGTTGGGCATCATGTGAAGGAGCATCATGCTCATCTTCCACGGGCAACTGCCCATCAAGGATATCCTTTGTAGCAGCAACTTGTTCTTTCTTAGGACATTCGGAGACAAAGTGGCCCATCTCACCACATTTGAAACAGTGGCCAGCAAATGTATCCCACCTCAATTCATACATTAAAGGTTGCAGCCCAGCCATATTGACACGCAAATGTGTCGGCCTAGGTCTCCCAGTATTCCACAACATGCATAGACGATTTCGGTTTCTAGATGTCATTCGAGGCACCACCAAGACATCACCGATACCTCGCATGAGACTTGGTAAAACACGCCAAAACATTGGTGGGAATTGTTTCACTTCAACCCAAACTGGGCAAGCCTGGCGCAACATATCTTGGTACTCTGCCATAGGCTTCCACGGAACCACATGAACCAACTGCCCATCCAAAAAAAGTGGCACCTGCTCCAAGACTGCCCTACGGGCTTCCGAAGTGCGAAAAAGTATTTCATAAAAGCCTCTCGGACCATCGTAAATCTCCTCAAGTGCCTCAGGCGACACCAAGCGGCCCAGCCATGCTCTAAGACGAGGCAACAATGGAATACGCCCAGTAAAGAAAAAGATAGCAGCACGATCATGAAAATCTGCTAGCTGTTGTAGCAACAAAGGAGTCTCCATGCATACATCAGCCACACCACTATTATCCACTGCAGCCATTTGCACGCTATTTGCCTTCACATATTCTTGCAGAAGCTCACCAGTGATCTGCAGCAAACGTGCAAACTCCGGAGAAGGTGCCTGAGAACTTTCCTCTGCATTCTCTCCAACATTCACCGGAGTATAGCTTACATCAACATCAAGCCTTTGACGTTTTTGTTGCTCTGAGGCATCTGAAGCATAACCCACATCCTTCTCGATCATCTCCTCAATAAGATCCATGTTAAGGCTATTGGCAGCCATGTCGCCAACAGCAGCAGCCGGATCATCCAAATCCATGTACAAAAGCAAAGAAAACTCGTTCTCTCAAACCCAAATTCAGCACCTGCTACAGTGCTGGCTGGAAACTCTTCTGTACCTACAGTACCAGCTGAAACCCTACTGTACCTGTAGTACTGGCTGGAAACTCTTCTGTACCACCTGCTGAAACCCTACTGTACCTGCAAGTCACCTGCTAGAAACCCTACTGTACCTACAGTACCGGCAGCTGGAAACTCTTCTGTACCTGCAGTACTTGCGGAAACTATTGTACCTCGAGGAACCCCTACTGTACTGCAGCACCTGCTGGAAACCCTACTGAACCTGCAGTACTTGCTAGAAACCCTAGTGTACCTGCTGTATTTACAGTAATACCTCTTGTTGCAAGCAGCTCCACTGATAACGAAAGGCGGTATGTTGTCTTCTCTGCAAGGATGTCGATCACACAAAGGGCAAGCATATCTCTGCTGAACGGCCTGTTGATGGCGACTATCTGCTGGGGGTGACGACTGCCTGCTGATGGCGACTATCCGCCTCTACCCATCTCTCTCTCTCTCTCTCTCTCTCTCTCTCTCTCTCTCTCACACACACACACACACACACACACGCCCTGAGGTAGGGCAGAAGCAGAAGCTCGACTATGAACAAGAACTGGCGAGCACGACCAGCAAGAGGGAAGGACCAACAGTAGGGCGGAGGCGGCGGGGCAACAGCAGAACTCCTCCACGCTCTCTCAGCTCGCTCGTGCGCGCGCTCAGCTGCAAAAATTCTCTCTCTCCTCTATATCCAGTTTTCCTCTCCATCAATTCACACGACAACACTCAGATAATCCAATCAGTGTAAGGGGGGTTTCTGGTAACATGGCTGCGTGGAGAACCTAGCTACTGGCTTTAAGGCAGCATGCTTTAGTAGGCAGGGAGGATGGCGCTCATCAATAAGGGGGCAATGGAGCTAATACTGCCACAGAGCACGAAGAGTTGTCAAACCTCTCTTGGAAAAGATTGACAAGCACCAAACCACATGTCCCATCGATCTCCCAATGCCCCAGCACAAAGAATCTACACAAGTGCCCTTGGAAGAACTTACCTGCTGCCGCATTTTGGCCGAAGCAATCGCCTCCCAGAAGGTGAAGATGTTGTCTAGAATGCTCCAATCCTGAACAAAACTTGTCTGAGTGTCATAAATCAAGTCACGGAGCTAAGGCTGAAGTCTCTAACTAATAGCCTTGGCCAAGATCTTGTAGGAAGGGTGATGAGTCTCCACTGCCGGATCTCCGATTTGTCACCATCCTCCTTAGGAATCAAGTGTATAAAACCCTTTGAAAGCATCTCTGGCATGGCTCCTGTGGACATAATCTCATTGAAGGCAGCTCGAAGGCTGCCTTCCATGAGATCCCAGTGGTGGAGAAAGAAAGAAACTGGAAGCCCATCCGCCCCCAGGCATTTGCCCCTAGGAAGAGCAGCCAATGCCTCCGCCAGCTCCTCTGCAGTAAAAGGAGTCGGTAAGGACCAAAGAGTGAGGGGAACCACCTCTCTCATGTGCCACCGGACCCTCTCGCGCTCGCACGTCCATGACCTGTGGGGATAATGGGGCACCTATGAGGAGAGATCGGAAAAAATTAGTGTGGTGATGGCTCTCACATGGGGGGGGGGGGGGGTCACAAACAATGGCTCCATCCTGGCCATCCTGCGAATACCATCTCTCCTCCTATGGGGACTTGCTATCTCAAAGAAGTCTCCCATGACTCTATCGCCAACCTGGGTCCAAAAGGAATCTCTGGCATGGTATCTATACTCCACCCTCCTCTCCTCGATGGATCTGATCTCCGTACGGGCGGCAACAACTCTCAATCCAAGGGCTATTGGGGAAACTCTCCTGAAGAGAAGAAAGACCCCTCCTCAAACTCCTCTCTAGCTCATGAAATCCCACCAATCTGCTCGGAGCTGCCTCCTGCAAAAAACTGATGATCTCACCAAGGCCCGCATCCAGAGTGCACGTAGCGGAGCCTGAGACAAAATCCAATCCCATCCAAATCTGCTCTATCCTGCTGCAGATCTCGGGGTCCTGAATAAGGCTGTCCGGAATTCTAGAGCTTGCGTGCCTGTCCTGCCTCCAGGGGTCATCTAGTGTCAAAATAATCGGCACATGATCCGAGAAAGTAGTGCCCGCCAAGATGCCGATCATGTCCCCCACCGCCACAAGCCCACTCATCCACATAAAATCTGTCAAGTTGAGAGAGGTTGGGCCCGGTGTTCCTCCTATCAGACCGTGAGAAACACAAGCTCCCCAGGCTACGCCCAAACTCCGAAAGATGCCAAGGATCCTAACCCTGAGTGCCAGGATCAACTCCTCCCATGCAGAATACTCTGTGCCTAAAACTGTGGTTGTGCCTCCTCCGAGTCTGTCCTCTACTGCCTCTATCATGTTAAAGTCTCCGCCCATGCACCAAAAGTTAGCCTGAGGAAGGGCCTGATGAATTGTGCTCCAGAATATGGCTCTACCTATTGCGGCATTCGGGGCGTAGACATTGAGGAAGCCCACACAATCCTCTCCAATCATAACGGTAACCCACTGTGCTCGCCCAGGGACTGACACCTGAGCCTATCACTGCCAGTAAGAGCTCCTCACTAACAGAAATACAAATAGCTCCCTGCATCCCCGAGGGACCAAAAGAGGGAGACCAAAAAGTATGGCTCCAGCCTGGTAAAATCTTCCCACAACAGCAGGTACACCCCATGGAAAGGTGGTGCTCCTGGAGGAAAAGGATCCCCCAACTATAGCTCTATGAAGCTCCCCACACTGAGGACACCTCGCCTCTGAAAGCACTAAGGCCCCCCTAAAACATGAATGTTCCATGAGGCAATCTACATATCAATCTCTGTGGGAAGCGGAACTATCAAAATTGCCCTCCACTCGAAGAGTCTTGGGCATGGGATTAGATGGGGAGTAATCACTATTGGTCCTGGGGTGAAGGCACACTGAGTGGGTGCAAATCCTGTCCTCCATGTGCCGCCACTCTTTCTGAGTGCAAGAGTAGGCATACTTCGAACTCCATCAATCACAATGGAGGTATCTATAAGAGGGGGGGAGGGGTACTGCGACAGAGATATGCAAGAACACACAAAGCAGCACCTCAAGGTTCGAGGCTACCACCTCCCCATCCTAGTCCCTATGGCCTGAGCCTCCCAGCTTCATCCTAGCCAAGGGCCAGAGGTGGGTGAGCACATCAGTGATGCAAAGATCGTGAAGATGGTGTGAAAGCTCAAGTTCCTGCCCCTAAATAGCGATAGCCACCGACTCCAAGTCCCACTCCGTCTTCGGGGCTGCACTCAACGGAAAAGAGAAGACCATTGCGCCACTCTCTGGTGTAGAAGGTCTGGAGTGATGGAACACCACACATCCAAATGGGTGCTACTCTCTCCTCAAAAAGATCTATCCCTTCCACCGGAAGGCAATGGAAGAAACTGTAGTCCACAGAAAGCCCCAAGATCATGGGGGGCCCACCAGGGGAATCTAGCAGGAGAGCCCTCACCGGGGAAGCGGCAATGGTCATTTCTACTAGCTTCGAGAATCTATGGATCAAGCGGAGAACGGAACTCGAAGTCTGCCTCCGCTCCGGGTCGGGTGCCGCTGGAGGGCGGCGGGAGTGCTCTGGAGAGGCGGAGGGAGGGGGAATGGCGGCTCAGAGGAAGACGACGGGGAAGAGAAGACCGCTCCAAGAAAAGTCGGAGGCGAGGATGGGAGAGGTGGGGGGTGGGGGGGGTGAGGGGGGGAGGCAGCGGAGGGGGGTGGGGATGCAGAGAGGATGGAGAAGGTAACGGTTGGGAGTGATCCGTCGGAGAGGGAGGCTGTTGAGGGGGCCTCGCCGGGAAATCAGTGGGGCCACCTGGCCTCACTAGAGGAGGAATCTCGCCGGGAAAGCGACGCCAAACCGAAGGGGCCGAAGGGACCCTCTCCGTGATTGGAGGGGGGCCATCGCCGACAGGTGGGTGCTATGATAAATGTTCAAAACGGTTCTCTGACAAAACCAAATCCTCTTGTACTTTGCCAACCTAGCGCGTGCGGCGGTGACGCTCAGCTCTGGTTGTCGACTAACAGCCTAGGCGCAGGCCAACTATCTACCACTCTCCGGTGTCAAGGTCATCCATGGCCGGATCCTAGTGCTCTGCTACCTGAGAGCCTACCTCTCTCTCTATCCCCTGGTGAGGATCTAAACGGGGATCAAAGGGGGGCTAGTAGGGGCAGTCTCCTGGCCTCGTGCCGAGGGCAAGCTCTAGCGAGGTGGCCCATCTTCCTACAAATGAAACACTAGCCCGAGAGGCCAAAGTAGTCCAGTCGCTGAATGGGGTCACCCTGAAGGCATGAGATAGATATGACCTGAGGCACTATCTCCGGTGAGGTCATTGATCCTTCTCCTCAGATAGTGACTCAGGGCTCTTGGTGTTTGTGGCTGTATGGTGGCAGTCCTATCAGATATCTTCAATGGGATCCAGGAGAGTGGGAGTGGATTGATGCCTTCGATCCATTGAAAAGCCTTCCCTTTTTCAGTTTCACAGTCCGGAATGTCAGGCTTCTCCTCACTCAACAAATGCATAGGATCCCTACTCTCAGGCCTCATTTTGGGAGAGCCGTGATCTTTCTCGAGTGATACAGCGCAGATATTGGCATAGGCTTTGGCATTCATACAAAAGGAGCCAAATCTCTCATTTCTTTTGGTTATTTTTACAGTGGTCTCCCCACCAATCAGTGGAGATCGGTTTTCGGTGTAGCACCTACCTACCCAAGATGTGCAGCACTGCACAGCACATTTGGGGTTCTATAGCCCAACTTATGGGAAAATTGAGTGGCCGCACCATGTATGTGACTTGGTGGGCAGTTGCTTGGCTTTCCTAGTCTGGCCCGCAGCTTTTCTACGAGGGTAGTGGTATAGACTCTGCTATTTTCATTCGTAGAGGTATTGCCCAACATGGTTTATTGCAGGATGTCCCTCACTCCAATTATACACCCCCCAGACAGAGGATTGACACCAGTTGGGAGATTGTTGCCAGTATTACAGCATGGCAAATCTGGAGAGGTAGATGCACAAAGGCTATGGAGGGTGTCCAGATTTTTGGGTCTCGATGCATTAGTACTATATGGGGTGATATCATCCATACTCTCATGGCTACTTGGGCTCACATTCAAGGGTCCTCTCGTTCCACGTAGGCAAAGCGCGTTGTATTTATATGGGAGTGGGACCATGGCATTTTCTTTTCCTCTAGTCCCACAGGTCTCTCATGGCATCATGATGCTCCTCAATGGTTGAAATCACCTTACATATTTGGGTGATTCTATTGTATTCCGGATTGTATGGTTTTCTTCATACTTAATAGAAGTCTCTTTCTTGAAAAAAAAAATGCAAAGGGATGGAATCCCAACCGCCTATGCAAGAGACGAGGCAGCAGTTGGGGGGGATTCCATCACTCTCCCAATGGCTCCACCGATCACCGGGAGAAGAGTAAGGCCTCGGAAGCAGACTATCACTGGGAAGCCTGACATGCCAGTGGATCGGACGCGGGGTCAAAGTCGTGCTGCCATCATGCAAAGAAGACCTAGGCCGTATGCAGTACAATGGGGCTCAACTACATGACTCGATCCAACGCTGCTGGCGATTCGAACTCAACCTAATAGTAACCACGTCCCAGAGGATGAATGTCTATGATCTTTGCAGGTCCACCAATGAGACTCACCTGCAAAAGATCTCTGAGTTGTCCATGCACTCAGTGGCTACCAACAATCTTGCATACCAGAATGGAGGCCTCTAATGATGCAATAGTCGTAGCAAGAAGATGAAGGTCCACTTCCAAAAAGGATAAGCAAGTAACAGCAACCTCGATCGAGGATGACAGAGTGTCTGCCATGGAGTCCTGTTGAGGGTGAGGACCACAAAAAGTTGAGACTTGCCAGGAGAAGAAAAAACCCCAAGAACTAAGAGAGCTACCTGAAGATGATGGAGGGGGCAAAGGAAAAGGAGGAGGGGCTATGGGCGGAAGAGACAGCAGGGGAGGCAGAAAAAGAGAAAAAGAGAAAAAGAAGAACACAAAAAAGGGGGGGGAGGGGGGAGGGGGCTGAGGAAAGGGCAAGAGGTAGGCGCTAAGGCGGGGCGGAGAGGGAGGGAGGAGGAATGGGGGGGGGGGGGGGAGAGCCGAAGGCGGAGAGGGGAGGGGGGGTGCGCGTTGGCGGAGATCGGCAGGCGGGGAGAGGGAAACGTAGACGGAGAGGGGCAGGGAAGGGGGGGCAGGCGAAGAGGGGAGGCAGGCGCAGCTACAAAGAAGGGAGAGAGAAAAAACAAAGGGGGGAGGAAGCAGCGGGGGCTGGAAGGAAGGCACGAGGCAGAAAGAAGGGGGTGCAGAAGGAGGCGCAAGCAGACAGACGCGGGGCAGCCGCGGGGGGGGAGAGAGAGAGAGAGAGAGAGAGTGAGTTGGGGAGCTCTAGGTCGTGCTATGACTCGATATGCCTTGCACAAGGATGTCTTTGCTTGGATATACAAAGACTTTGATGTTGTCCCAACTGACATTGGTGTTCACTGTTAGAAACATGGAGCCAGGATCACAGGGAGGTGAGAATGAGAGGGAGAAAGAAAGAAAAAGAAAAGATATATTATCGTCTACAAGAGGCCAAAGTGGCCTATGAGACTAAAGTACCAATACATCCAAAACTCAAGGAAACTAAATGTCCCAAGTAGAAAATGAAAAGCATAAACTGAAAAACAACTAGCTATAACATGTGGCCAAAGAGGAACTAGTGGCCTGATACAACTGCCAAAAAAGGCATATGTGATAAAAGTTTGGAACTAGAAAAATGGTAGGCTATGGGAAGCGGCTGAGATAGACTCATCCCATAACGTCTCGCATAGGTCGATCCAGCATAGACAAGCTGAAGCGCTGAGGTTGTGCCGCACGACGTCGTGCCAATATCGCCTGTATCCTCTGATAATGTCTCGGCTAGGGCTACAGCCCAGCGGGTCATGGACGCCATGCTCTACATAGCTCTCCAACTCTGTCCAGGGTGACTACTCAAGGTGGCTGTGTGGGCCTAGTCGACTCGTGGTCAACAGTGCGCAAGGTCGCTGCTACTCTGAAGAAGTCGGTAAGGGTGTGCTAGCCTGTGTCTCGGACATGTCCCCCCTATCTGGAGCGTAGGATGTGGTCTCTGTGTCTGCACAGCTCGAGGAGAAAAAGCCCAAGGCAAAGTTGGTCAGAGTAGTCCATCACTCTGGACAATGGCCCAAATCCATCTCAAAAGAGGGAATGAAAGCGCCCTCAGATCTTGTAGTACACTGGGCACCAACATATGTAGTGCTCCTCAGTCTCTCGCTCCAGCTGATAGAGCTGGCGAATCCGATCCTCAGGGGGAAGGGATTCGGCTCCATATTGACCGGTCTCTATCCTCACCTGATGTGAAGACTTGCGGATCTGGACAATAGAACATCTGACTCCATGAGAGAGGTGAATGTCCATGTACCTTGGGCGAAGAACAAAACCATCAGGGGATAAGTGGAGAAGATGCTCTCGGTAGAAAGCCATCTTCGTCCCTAGTGACGCCACCGGTGTGATCCATGTGCATACTATGTGTAACTGAATGATATCCATCCTGATGATCTTGTTGAGCTCACTCCAGCTCAACTCCAGGAAGGGGGAGTGCGTGAGAGAGAGAGGTAGAGCTCAAGTGTGAGAGAGAGATTGCACAGCTTGAATGATACTCATATGTTAGAATGAAGGACCCAAGTACATGCTTTTATAGGCACCAAGGCCCTATCTTTTGACCCTAAATAAGAGGGTGTTCACACCACTAAGGACACTTGACTAGACTCCGTACTAACTCAAAAATATCAAACAAACCCCCCTTCAGAATGATGGTAGAGTTGCATGCATTACCTCGATAGTCCCATACACCAACACAAGTAAAGACACAAGATATGTTCCCTACTTCAGACCCAGAGGCCAATGAGCATGGCACAAAAGGCTCAAAGGCTCAACAAGCATGGCTCAAAGGCTTAACAAGCATGGTATTGGCGAAAGGCTCAGAGGTAAGGTCCTGCCCGGGTGACATAGACAGCCTACATCGGCATACCAAAACACCCCCCGCCCCCCTGCCTAAACCAAGGGTAAAAAAGGAATGATGGAGAGGAGCCTTTTATTGAAACAAGACGTTACATAATCCAAAAGGATCCACAATAAATAACTCAGATTTTGCGGGCTACCCGGACAAATCTCTCGGATACAGTCCCAAGACAAGCTGCCTGGCATTCCTCACAGTGTAGCTATAGAAAGGCAAACTTTTCATCGGATTGGTGGCATCCATCCATTCCCACTCACCAGGATCCCAAGGCAAATATCTGATAGGGCATCCACCAAACAGCCAAAGGCAAGAAGCATCTATGATCATCTCTAGGGGGGGGGGGGGGGTCAATATCAAAGTGCTTCCCTGCTCTGACAACAACTCTCACGGGCCTAACCACCGGGCCTCAACCATATCCTACACCACACATTTCTCCAATGCCACCCATCCTGAACAGAAAAGAAAAATGGTACCTCACCCTTCCTTGGAAAGGGGAGACCCATAATTTGCAAAGGAACCCCAGTCCCTGAAAAAACCCCAAACCACAAGTGAGGAGATCCATCCAGAAAAGCCCCTATAACCCAATGGTTGGGTATGGCTGCATCAATTTGCATAATCCTCCGACTAGCTCCCCTCAAGTGCTAAGTAAGGCCAACCCTCTGATCCTCCGTGAGGTTCTTAAACCTCTTCTACTCCAAGACAGAAGGAAAAAACATCTCCCAAGAAGGAAAAAACATCTCCCAAGAAGCCCAATGGATATGTGTGGCAGCACCAAGAGATCTACCATGCTCATCCACGATCATTCCACAAAATGGGTTGTCTGTAAACCTCCTCAACTGCCCGAGGAGGTATATGAACTAGAAAACTTCTCATGCACTCCCAAGCCTGAAGAAGGGACCTAACCAGAGGGGGGGCGGTGGGGGGGCGGTGATCTGCCTTAGAAAAGATGAACCGTGAGCTGTAGAGCCAGTCGCCACCGCATCTCATAACTTGTTGCATGAGAAAGTCCTTCCAAGGCTGAGTGCTAGGAAGAAATCCTTGTACAATCAGCTTGCAAAGCAACGCCTTACATTGCACCTCTGGGTCAATGATATCAATCCCCCCTCATGCTTAGGTCTGATAATGGTTTCCCAAGCAACTCTAGCCCGTGTGTGTGCAGTGCCATCCAACCCTGACCACAAAAAGTTCCTAATGAGAGGCGGCGAAGTTGGCCAATGCATCTCTATGAAAAATCCAACACGAGGTGATGAACCAGGCCATGGCCAGCAGCACTTGGTTAACCACCAACACTGTGGATGCTAGATCAAGCTTCCTGCTGCTCCAATGCTGAAGTTTGCTCTTAATGCTCATGAGTACAGGTGCAAACTGCTGTGCTGGGGAAATGTCAATGCCAACCTGACAGCCAAGGTACCTAGCAGTACATCCTCCCTCAATCCAAGTAAACCCCACATCTAAGCCCCAATCTATCTGTGGGGAGTCACTGACCCAAAATCCGACAGACTTGTGCCAATTAATGTTGGCACTTGCAGCCAAACAAAACATATCCAGGGCTGTCGGAAAAGCACAAAGACAAGCATATGAGGCTTCCAGAAACATCGTGTGTCATGTGCTAATTCTGAATCCACAAGCTCATCCTCTGTGCATAAAGACAATCTGAGACCCATGACACTTGGGGCGGCCCGAAGAAATCTGCTCATGGCCTCTGCCACAATGAGAAAAAGTAGGGGAGCAAGGGGACAACCCTGCCGCACTAAGCGAGAAATTTGAAAGCGCTCACCCCATCCCCCACAGCCCAAAACCGTGCTATGGGCCTCCCTATAAAGCCAAGAGACCCCTTTGATCCAATCCTGGAAGAATCCCATATGTGCCATTGTGCCTTCCAAAAAACCCCAATCCACTCTGTCGTATGCTTTTTCAAAATCCAATAGAAGGTTGGCAAGGGGTTGGTGGCTAACTTTAGCTCACTCAACAGCTTCCCAAAATGAAAAAATGTTATCAAAAATACTTCTTCCTTGGAGAAAACCATTTTGTGTGTCATGAATGATCCTTTGGAGGACCGGTTGCGGCCTCATGCTCAGAGCCTTAACTAGGATTTTATATGCATAACCTAATAACGTAATTGGCCTCCATTTCTTGAGGTTGGTCTTATCCCCACCTTTTGGGATAAGGTGGATAAGGCCCTCCGTAAGATGGGGTGGCATCATACCTGTACAGCACATCTCCTACAAGGCAAGAGTGATCTCATCCCCAATGTGATCCCAAAACTAAATAAAGAAAGATGGGGAGAGACCATCATCCCCAGGGCATTTTCCTTTTGGGAGATCTAGTAAAGCCAGTCTCGACTCATCCTTCGAGAAAGGAGCATCCAGAGAGAAACATATATCATCTATAATGAGTTTGGGCATGCACTCCGAAACTTTTTGTTGTGCAACATCTCTTTGTAGAGAGGGTGCCTCTGCAGACAACAAAATCCAAGAAATTTCTGAGGCAATACTCCTCACCGTATCCGGTTCGGTCTAAATCACTCCCACCGAGTCCTGCAAACACCTGACAGATTCCTTGCTAATATGTTTAAGTCTATGTGAGGAGAAGAATTGTGTGTTGCATCTGCCACCCATCTGTACCCAGAATGCCTGAGTAGCGTGAAACAAGAACTCAGAACACCTATCCAAGACCTGCAGCTCAGCTCTAACTGTAGATGTCACCAGCCTAGACATTTCCCAGTATGAAAGGGGTCTGGTGGACTCCAGGATGTCTAAATATTTGGAAAGTACAAGTTTTGGGAATGGGGGATTATCCTGGAATACAAAGGACCACACTCCTAAAATTTAGAAGAGTTGCTATTTTCGGCCCGACTCCGATGGAAATTCTGTTCACGCCATTACATCTCAAATTGAGCAGATACCAAGAGTTGGCAAAGTGCCTATGACAGAATGTCTACCAGTTGGGATATTTTTAGAGATAAAGTTTATGGAAGGACCCATCTCTTAGATTGGGACATGTGGCAAGAAAGTGGACCAAAGTGAGACAAGTGGCCTGACACTTGTTAGAAAGTGGATCAAAGTGAGACAAGTGGCCACACACTTGTCACTTCAACTACTGTGTGGCTCTCCACTTGTCATTGTAGCCTTCTCTTGCCATTTTAGCTCATGGGAGGTCCAAATCTACAAATTGGAGTGATACAACGCAGATATTGACATAGACTTTGGCACTCATACAGAAGGAGCCAGATCTCTCATTTCTTTTGGTTATTCTTACATGGTGGTCTCCCCACCAATCAGTGGAGATCGGTTTTCGGTGTAACACCTTCTTATCCTAGGTGTGCCGCAGATTCTGAGATTGTACAACATTGTTTATGGGGATGCAGCACTCCACAACAGATTTGGGGTTCTGAAGCCCTACTTATGGGCAAATTGAGTGGCCGAGCCATGCATGTGACTTAGGGGGCAGTTGCTTGGCTCTCCCAGTCCGCTCTGCAGCTTTTTTATGAGGGCAGTACAGATTCTGCTATTTTCATTCGTAGAGGTATTGTGCCCAGCATGGTTTATTGTAGGATGTTCCTCACTTTGATTATACACCCCCCAGACAGAGGATTGACACTAGTTGGGAGATTGTTTGTCAGTATTACAGCATGGCAGATCTGGAGAGCTAGATGCACGGAGGCTATTGAGAGTGTCCAGATTTTTGGGTCTCAGTGCATTAGTACTATATGGGGTGATATCATCCATACTCTTATGGCTACTTAGGCTCGCATTCAGGGGCCCTCTCGTTCTGCGCAGGCGAAGCGCGTGATATTTATGCGGGAGTGGGACCATGGCATCTTCTTTTCCTCTAGTACCACAAGTCTTACATGGCATCATGATGCTCCTCAGTGGTTGAAATCACCTTACATATTGGGGTGATTCTATTCTTTTCCGGCTTATAGCTGTGATTGTTGTATGTTTTTCTCATACTTAATTAATAGAAGTCTCTTTTTGAAAAAAAAAAATAATCTATAAATTGGAGCCCTCTCTCTTCATTAATGGAGGCTCTCTTGCTGCACACTAGCCTCTACCACCATTACAGGCTGCCCTAATGATGTCTACTCTCTTTCTCTCTCTCTTGAAGACTGCCCATGAAGAATACCGACTGTTGGGGACTGTTTTGGAGGCTTCCATCGCGAAGAAATACCGAAGGCAAGGGTATTTAATCATTTATTATGATTTCTAGCCATTGTACTTGTTGTACCAGCCCTTGTACTTGCTGTACCAGCCACTGTACTGGCTGTAGAAGCCCTTGTACCTGCTGTACCAACCATTGTACCTACTATACCAACATTTGTACTTGCTATACCAGCCATCGTACTAGCTGTACCGGCTATACCAACCATTGTACTTGTTGTACCGACTGAATGGAGAGTTGTACTTTCTGTACCAACTCTATTTCATGAAGACCCATGGTTTTTGGGAAAGAATGAGTACCCACACGGAGGTATATGGATTATATTGTTGGTTCTTTCTACAGCCTATGTTCCGGCTTGGTAGCCTTGTGTTGGGCTGTGTGTTGGCATTTGATGGATAATCCGGCATCTCCCGTGTGGAGAGTAAGGCCCTCAAAGCTTGTACATGATATTATTCTCCTTGGGTAATAAAATACTCCAAGGGGGGGGGGGGGGGGGTGTCAACCCATTCCGGCTTCTATGCGGTGTCACATGTGCAAGCTCCATTTTCAGCATTTGTGGATGTTTTGTCCAGCTTTTATGTTTTATGCAATGTGATGATGGATATGTGTTAAGGTTGTGGCCATGTTTAAGTGTTTTAATATGCATTGATGCTATCAGCAAGTGTGTCAAGGGCCCTAGTCCCTCAGGTACCCGCGAGTTACAATAGATAAAAGATCTGAAATCCAAGGAGAATGAGGATGCTTCTCATGTTCCCTCTGAGTGCCGCAATCCTCCGTCTGATAGCTCTCTCCTTTTCCAAGATCTCATGTTTCTTGGCCAACACAACAGAGTGATAGTGCTGGCTGGTCCTTTCCAAAACCATGGTAACCTTGTGGCGAGGGTCAGGATCATCACATGACCTCCAAATCTCTCTGATGACAAGTGAGGTCTCTGCATCCAAATAAAGAGAATTAGGGATGCGAACACGAGGGGAGGCATTTTGAGTCCCAGGCTCCTTGAGACAAAGAACAACTCGGCAGTGATCTGATTTGGTGGTGCTAGGCATAATAGCAATAGTGCCCCCCCTATCGAGGGCCCAATCATCCACATAGAATCTATCCAGCCGTACAAAAATGCAATCATTCCCCCTCTTGCGATTATGTCAAGAGTAAGAGAGAGAATTAGGTCTCCTCTGGAAGTCATCCTTTGTCCAACAATCCCTGCCATATAAGAAAAGTGAATCTCTCCCATAAGGCATGCTCCAAGGGGTGAATTCTGCCCTCACGGACACCCTTTTTGTCAAAAGGCAGCTCAACCATATTGAAATCTCCTCCAACTATCTAATGATCAACCATATTGAAATCTCCTCCAACTATCCAATGATCAACCTGGGGGAGGAGCCTTGTGATGGTGTCCCAAAAGGCCACCCTTTCACCTCTCAAGTTAGGTGCATAGATATTCAGGATGCCTAACTTCTGACCTTCATGCATGATCATAATCCATTGAGCCCTAGCAGGTATAACAACACCAGATCCAACATGAGGCAAGAGGGAAGTTGCAACTGAAATGCAAACACCCCCTTTGGTTCCAACTTCCCCAAACCAAAAAGTAAAGCCCGAAAGAAACTTCCCAATTTTGCAACATTGGAGCCTATCCAATTTGTGCTCCTGCATCAAAAGTACATCCATATTTCCACCTGTGACCGCTTGATGGAACTGGTCCTTCACAAGGCGCTTCCTACTACGGGTGGGAAGCCCCCCTAGGCCCTACACATTCCATGAGACAATCCTCATGGACAAGACGGAGCTTTGACCTGTGACTAGAGTCAAAACCCTCCTCTCATAATGTTGAAGGAGGGGGTAATCTTTGGGACAAATTCCACTGTCATTCCCATGTCCAGGACTCTGCACAGTGTCTGCATAAGTGCGAGATACATGATTGCCATGCAAGGAACCGTGACCTGATACATCTTATTGTGCATTCTGTTGTTTATCTGCATAATCTTTCAAGCCCTGTACACCCTCCAAACTGCCCTCTACCCAAGCAGGGAGGACTCAATAAAGACATCCTGGCCTGAGGCACCATCCTTCTACACGGATGATCCAGCGGTCTCACCACTATGATCCAAAGCATCACCATCCTGTTGTGCATGACCCGAGGGAGGGGTCCTAGTGTCCCCACGCGGAGGATGGGCACATGACAAGACCCGCCACACCTGACGGACCACTGGACGAGCTGGGGCCATAGGCTATGTCGAGGGGGAGGTGTGTTTGCACTGCCTCTTATGGCCCCTAGCTCTAGGGGAATCCTGGGCAAAGTGCCCCTGCTCTGGTGACAAACTTGGAATCGGTCAGGTTTACCACCAACCTCCATACGTTGCTTCAAAAGACCATTAGGTCCCGGAAGCAACACAAAAATAATCAAGAGGCGCATCACAACCAGTGGGCACCATAACCCTAGGGACAGCATCCACCGAGGCAGTGACCACAAGGGCTGATGAAGTTGGCAAGGTAGGGTAGGGCGGCGCCTGAAGGACTTGTCCAAGCGATGACCCGATGGCCTCCAGCATAGGCCAATATGATGAGGACATTGTTCTGGTGTTCTGCCACGGGATCAAAGTAGCTAGAATAAGGTTGGACAAACATCTTCCTCGGGCCCAGAGAGAACGGGCTGCCCTCCAGTACCAAAGAGGTTGAATCCTCATCATCAAAGTCGACTTGGAAGAAGCCTCTCCCAAGTAATCTGACATCCTTGAAGTGCAGAGTAAGGTCGGAGAGCAACGCCGGTGAGGACCTAGTCACGGGCCTGGAGACGGGAGGGATGAGACCCAAACACTTTGGCGATGAGGGTCGTCTTTGTGTCTTTTTCAATTTCGGCAAAAAGGGTCGCAAGCTCAGCTTCTGAGAAAATAATGGTTCACCCAAGGGGGGGGGGGGGGGGGGGGGGGGGGGGGATTAGCCATGTGGCTGATCAGAAAAAAGGCCGACTTAAACCGCCGTGCTTGAGCTCTTCTTGCATTCCCTGCCTAACGCCTCTATGCTTAATCTCCTTGCCGATCAAATTTCCTTTTCTGTCTGCGGTTTCACCAAGCATCCTCGGTGCCGTTTTTGCTCAGCGACCTATCTGCCTTTTTCATCAGGTGACCTGTTCTGCCTTTTTGCTTCCATCCTATGTGCCTTGCACTCGCGTGTGTGCGCTGCACTGTTAGGCTTTCGCCTGTTCCTTCTATGGTCGCCTGTTTCTGTGATTTGGTTGTCGCTTCTATCCAGCCGAAGCTCTTACTGCAGACTCTCCGTAACTCCAATTCTCTACATTTTTTGAAATTTCACATTCTTAGGGTATGCTTACTGCTCACATGATTCTACGGTAACTTTGGTTTTGTTAGGATTATTGATTATGGACGGGGACTCCAGAAATGTCGAGGATGAGGAAGCGGAAATCCCTTGCCTTTCTATTTGACTTCCATAGCATTGTCCAAATCAAATATCTTTCTAGCTTTCTCCTTAAGACAACGGTCTTCTTCTATTTACACTAAAAGCATGTCATCAAAGGGTGTCTCTCTCGCCACTCTTAGAAATGTCAAGATCTTTGAAAACTTGGAGATTCCCTCTATACTGGATAGAAGAACAACCTTTTTATCATCTTCTTCAACATTTACTCCTAGGATGGAGAGATGTAGTAGTATTGAGCCGAGTTTGCTCAAATGCTCACCCAAGGTCTTTTCTTCACTCATCTTTAAACCAAATAATTTCTGACTCAAGAAAACCTTAGAGTTATTAACCTTGTTTCTGAATAAACTTTCCATCTTGTCCAGCAGTCTTGTTGAAGTCCACATGCTGAACAAGATGGTCGGACAATGCAAGCCTGACCAAGAACCACAAGAATCAATGCTAGGTTTCTTATTGGTGCCATTGACCAAGAACCACAAGCTATCCCTCATAAGATAGAGACAAAACTTCATCTGCCAAGTAAAGAAATTGTTGCCACTAAACCTCTCTATACTAAAGATTCCTTTGAAGCTCTCCATTTTACTGAAAGAACCTGATTAGGATGGATATCATCAGAGTGGACATAGAGAGGACATGGACTAGTCCCCTTGAGCCCTTAGGCACGAAAATGGCTCATTACAAGAGCCATTTTGTGCACCTCTCACCAGATGGTTTTATCACCCGCCCGGCGTACATGGATGTACACCTATTACATGGGATACATTGTGCCATTGGACAGATCCGGACCTCATCACACTAGCTGCGGATTGAGACAAGGCGATATGTGCATCAGATCTCGGATGACCGCATTTGTCAGCTATGCTACCAAGAGGAAGAGACAAAGGAGCACTACATTTGCCGATGTGCAGTCTATTATGAGATCCGAGGTAGATATCATTGCCTCTTCCGAGAGGGTTTTGGGCCGTTACGCAGCAGGGTTATGGAGTTTGAGGATCAGAGATGCCTGGGATTGTTCCTACTTGAGCTCAGGAGACACAAAGAGACCCTCTTGGCAGACAGGAGTCCGAGCCATGTACCTAGACAGGGGATCTTGACAGATTTCTTCAGCACCAGCACCAGCACCAACAGCCCAGCCCACACACCTCTTGATACCTCCTCCATCGGGCCATCAAGACACCAGCCACGCTCCCAAGGAGTCACCATTGATAGAGCAGTCGTCTTATGTTGTGCTCATCGGCCACGCCCACCAAGATCCCGACCACGGCGTCCTCACCATCGCCAAATCAAAGCCATTATTGCTCGGCATCGGAGGCGCCTACCTTGCTTCTACAACCTCTCCATTCTAGACAGCCTCATGGCGGAGATATTTGATTTGAGGAGAGGGCAGCACTTCAACTGATATACATTTTCCAGTATTTTCTACTCAGTATCATCTAGGAGTCTTACTTACAATTCTTATAAATGTAAGATAGTCAGTTTATTGCACTTTTCAGTTTCATTTGGTTGTTCTCTTTGATGAGGCACCAACTTCAGATGTACTCTTAGTTTTGGTCTCATAGGCCATCGTGGCCTCTTAGAGACGTTAATATATCATTTCATTTCTCTCTCCCTCTCACTCTCACCTCCCTATGATCCTAGCTCCATGTTTCTAACATGGTATCAGAGCTATGATCTAGCTTGTGATAAAGTTCAAAATCCCAAGAAATGGAGCTTGTGGGTCTCCTACATTCTCACCTCCAACGATCTCTTCTCCCACACTCTACCATTGGAGCTTGTGGGTCTCCTACCTCCTCACCCCCAACCAATGGAGGGATGATCTCTTCTCCCACACTCTGCCATTGGCCATACTACTTCTTGGGGCCTTTGCCCAACTCAAAGGCACACAGCAAGAGCTCTTCAATTGAAGCAATGGAAGCGCCAAGCTGTAGATTTTGCCACTTCAATTAGAACCTAGTTTTTTGGGAAAAACACAATGGTGCGCCATCCATGGAGTTTCGGCGTAATTCCTCGAGTACCCGGGGATTTTCGACCATGGCACATCTATTGGTGTTGTCCGTTTGATGAATGGTGGACTACATCACACGCATCAGTCTGTGCAACCTTTAGAGACATGCTTTTGTAATACCTCGATTAATACTTGATTACTATGGTTAATCCAGAGGTTATGGGCTTAAATCATAAGTAAATAGGGTGTTGTTTCTCCCCATTGAATCTCTCTTGAAGAAAGCATGTGGAAGGTCTCCAATCAAAAGCTCCAAGGTGCTACTATTTTTTGCCGCAAAAATATCAATCTTTCACTAATCAGTGAATAATGATTGATTAGTCACTAACAGTCTGTGCATAATCAATAAGGTATCAATTATGCCTTCATCTAGTGAGTCCTCGAATGCAATATATCAAAGCAAGCAAAAAGGTCAAGAAATCTAAAGCCAAATCCGAAGCCAAAATGGAGAGCTTCAAAGGGATCTTTAGTATAGAGAGGTTTAGTGGCAACAATTTCTCTACTTTTGGCAGACGAAATCTGATGAGGGACCGCTTGTGGTTCTTGGTCAACGACACCAACAAAAAACCTAGCAATAGTAAGAGGGCTAAGAAAATTCAAATTTGGCAAGAACGTAATGACAAGGCCCTCACTCTCATCGGGCTTGCATTGTCCGACCATCTTGTTCATCATGTGGACTTCAACAAGACTGCTCTGAGGTATGGTACAAGTTGGAAAGTTTATTCAGGAAACAAGATTAATAACTCTAAGGTTTTCTTGAGTCAGAAATTATTTGGTTTAAAGATGAGTGAAGAAGAGACCTTGGGTGAGCACTTAAGAAAATTTGGCTCAACACCCCTCCAGCCTAGGAGTAAATGTTGAAGAAGATGATCAAAAAGCTGTTCTTTTTTCTTTTTTTCCTTTTTTTCCTTTTTTTTTTTCAAGAAAGAGACTTCTACTAAGTATGAGAAATGCATACAACAATCACGGCTATAAGTTAGAATAGAATCACCCCAATATGTAAAGTGATCTCAACCACTAATAAGGAGCATCACGGTGCCATGAAAGACCTGTGGAACTAGAGGAAAAGAAAATGCCATGGTCCCACCCCCGCATAAATACAACGCGCTTTGCCTACACGGAACAAGAGGACCCTTGAATACGAGCCCATCTAGCCATGAGAGTATGGATGATATCCTCTCATATAGTACTAATGCACTGAGACTCAAAAATCTGGACACCCTCAATTGCCTCCATGCATCTAGCTCTCGATATCTGCCATTTTGTAATATTGGCAACAATCTCCCAATAGGTGTCAATCTCCTGGCTGGGGGGTGTATAATGTGAGTGAGGTACATCTTGCAACAAACCATACTAGGCAATACCTCTACGAATGAAAATAGCAATGTTTGTATCACTGCCCTCATAGACAAGCTGTGGACTAGACTGGGAAAGCGGACAATACAGTGGACCTCTTCACGAAGTCGCTATCTCAGGATTTGCTCAGGCGGCACCCCAGCTCCCTGTGGTTGGTTTCACAGCCAAGAGCTAAGAGGGGGTGTTAGAAGTCATCTCCTGTCTATTTTTATACACAAGGGCCTCTGTTGTGGGTGTGCCCGCCCTGTATAGGTGTTTTATCATTTTTCCTCACCCCCCGTATTTTTTCCCTATTTTTCCCATTTTTTCCATGGTGTGGATGGATGCCATATGGTTGGCAGGAGCCTCTGGTGGCTGGCCGACTGTCCATTCAGCAGTCCTGTGGCTGGCTGACCTGTTTACACAGTCGTGGAGGTATTTTATACTAGCCGACCTGCTTTCTACAGTCGTGGAGCCCTTTAGCGCTGGCCGACTGCATCCATGGGGCATATAAATATGCCCCATGCTCCTCACCATTGTATCATTCAGTTATTTGCAGAATCTTGTGTATAGAGAAGAGTTACACGCCTATTTCTCTGTGTCTCTTGTGCTGTCTATTTTCTGCACTCTACTTGCTCTTGTCAACCCAAGTTTGGTTATCATTTCCGCAGCATATTCTGACAGGTGGTTCAGGTATTCTCTTGCTAGAGCATGCATTTACTCAACTGTCTGGATATCATCACATGCATAGATTATTGATGTCAACCAAAACCTCCATTATGTTACCCTTTCATGTAGTTATCATCATGTTTGTTTATATATAATGTATGTTACAATTGAAGGTTCAAACTCACCCCCTTTCTGGGCAGCATGGTGTAATAGCCACCTGATAGGGCCCATCGACATGTTTACAAAGTCACCAATATAAATATCAAATTTTTCAATAACTTAAGAAGGCGTTGGGATGCTACATCGCCAATGTACAAGAAAAGCACTTACTTTGGATGCTCCAAAATCACCCAACTTAACAACACCGTCAGAATCCACTAGCACATTTCCACCTTTGATATCCCTATGAACAATTCTGTTCTTATGCAGGTACTCGAGACCCAGAAGCAGCTGTCTTGTGTAAACCCGAACTAAGGGCTCACTGAAAGGTCCAAACCTTTCCAACATACTGCAACATCCAAAGACAATTTGCATGCAGCTTTGGTGTTAAGTCCAATTGCAAAAGAAATGTGAAAATAATCAGGCATGTTACCTTTGAATAGATCCACCTGAGACATACTCCAAGAATATGTAAAGGTACCCTGACATCTCATCTTTGTCCATGTCAATATACCCTACAATATGTTTATGCCTCATCTCCTTGTATAGAGAGATCTCTCTCTCTAAGGAAGCTAAGTATAATGTTTTTTCTTCATCATCGTTTGAATTCTGAAATTTTAATTGTTTGACAGCCATAAGTTCTCCTGTTGATTGGTTTAGTCCACAAAACACCTGAGCCATGATAACATAGGAGTAGGACATATAATGTTAGGTAGAAACATTTGATATACATGCTTTCTGCAAGACAGATTTTCTTACCAAAAATATCGATCATGTGATTTTCATGTATGAGCATCCAAAACACATACATGTATACATACCAGATAATATTTGAGATAAAATGATGAAAAACATGTATTAAGACAAATGAGTTTATTAAAAAACAGAAAGAAATGAATACATAAATCCCTTGATTGGTTCCAGCTTACATCTAACTAGCCTGTCATTAGACATACACCAATTCGTCAATCTTTATGGGGGCAAGGACACATTTTTGTTCTCGACAGTTTCAAATGAGCCATCAAATCTCAACAGAGACATCAAATTACAATGAAACTTTTTTGTTTCGGTTGTTTCGAAAACCGTTTTGTTTTGGAATGTTTCGTGCCATCCTGGTGGTGTTGGGCTTAACTCTTCAAGCACATAGAGGGTGCCATAGTTCAATTTTAGTCCACGTTTCCTTTCCTCCATTTTAGCCACCTCACATTGTTGTAGACACCACACGGGAGACTAGCATGGAAGATTTGGAGATTTAAATGTATAGAGACCATGGTACATAAACGTGCCCTCTTTTTCACACAAAAGAGAGTTCTATTGAGTAAAATAGAGCACACAAGAATTGAAAGTCATCAAACAATCATTGCTGAGGTAGCAAGAATATATTTTAAAGACTTCGGGCTCAAAAAAAAAGTGTTTCGTGCATTTTTTTAATTGTAGAAAACATATTTTCAAGCAACTATGGCCATAGAAGTACAGAGGGTATTGAGGACACTCAGACTTAACATGTACATACTCTATCCTCCATCCAGCCCACAACCTCTCTATTTGAAATTTGATCCAGGGCACATCCAGGTCAGCAGAGGTCAGATGAGATTCTTTTATGAGTGCTGACACCTCAAAATGAAAGACCGGTAGTGTATTCAACATAAAGAAGAGGAAGCAATGAATATACAAGACACAATGCCTGGGCCCAATGGCCTGCCCTATTTCTGCCCATGTGGGACGGCGGGCTTTTTTGCAGTGAAGCCTACTTTGTCACTTATGCTCGAGGATCATCATACTAGTACAGTTTTTTGCTCTCGATAGCTGAAGAGGAATTATGTGACTCGGTTGACATAGAAGTATGCAGACATCGGGGGTTGGTGGAATACGGCCCAATTCACCATATGGTTGAGTGGACAAATTTGGCATTCTCATGCAGCATGATTTATGGGGATACACTTGACAAACAAGATTCGTGATAAGAGAGATAACTCTTCATCTAGTCATCCTTATAGCCCATACCAGTCGGTAGTAGAGATTGAGTTATGTTTCAGTTTTACAGCATATCCTTCCATTTGTAATTGCCTACTGCACTCATTCAAGCTAGGTCCTTCTAGATCTTAAATCAGAGGGCAATATAGAGATATGTTTCAGTTTTACAGCATGTCCTTCCATTTGTAATTGCCTACTGCACTCATTCAAGCTAGGTCCTTCTAAATCTTAAATCAGAGGACAATATAGAGATAAGATGTCTTAATGTGTGTGCATTCATTAGACTATCTCTGTCTAGTCATCAGTGGAGGTCTGGGATATCTCATGTCAATCACTCAAGCTGCCACCTCACTCCTGACACCAGAAGGTGGCCGAAGTGCTACAATGAAGGCAGCCTCCAAAAGACATGACCAAAAGCAGTCTTGGGAAATCTTTGGGGAACAAATGTAGTGGCAGGAAAGGAAGCATATATCCTCTTGTTCAGAGGATAATCATATCTTCCCTTATGGCCACAGACTGTTTGAGAAAGTCACAGCTCCAGAATGCCAGCAAATTTTTTCCTACTTCAAGATAGGAAATCTCTAATGCAGCCAGAAGACCTCCAAAAAGGCAGTTTTTTCATCTACCTTTCGATCTAAATACAATGATTCATCATAACCAAAACATCACATGCTTCCATTTTTACCTTTCCATAAGCACCTTCACCTAGAAGCTCTCCTCTCTTCCACTCAAAATTTTTTGTTTTCTTCATCTGTGCCCTTTTGAAAAGCTTCTTGGAGCTCAGAATGGCTGGCTCATTATTTGAATCCTCTTCTTTCATCCTTCCATAAGTATTTTTAGGAAGGCACTCTCCCCCACAGCCTTCATTCCCACACCCAACACATCCAGAACGTGCTGCATCATGCCAGTCTTTACGGACTAGTGATAAATCCGCCTCTGGAGCGGCAAAAAACTTCACTTGCTTTCTCTCTTTTACTTGGGTGCAAGGATCAACTTCAATTGCAGGCGACTGATTTTCTGTATCCTCTCTCTTTCTGTACATTTCTTGAACCACTTGCAAATCACTTCTTTCCTCTCCATGCTCAGATAGCACATTACTTTGTAAAGCTTTCGCTGTATCAGTACCAACAGCTTCCACAGGTACTTTACCCTCGAGAAAAGCAGGTTTCTGCTGGATTGTTTTTTCCTTTATTTGAGGAAATGGAGGTGCATTGCTACTGCCAGACATATCAGATGAGGAAGGCTCTTGGTGCTGTGGCGTATCACTTGGCATACCTTCTTGAAGATTTATATCACTTTTCTTCCCTGATATGGCATCAAGAGAACTTGATGCACTAACCGATCCCTGCTTAACCCCTGAAAATCCCCTAGTTTCTTTGATACCAGTGTGATCAGTATTCTTCTCAACACCTCTCTGATCTGGATGTTCCTGTTGCATTGATCTTGATGTATTTATGTGTTCTTGTTCCTTGAAAATCCCATCCATCATGGATTGAAAACCCATCTTCTGCTCTTGCACATACTTACTGGGCCTTACTTCCTGCTGTTTCTCCAGTTTGTCAGCAGCTGCCATAGACATAGAGTTTTGTGGCAAACCTTTCATGCCTCTGCCTGGGCACTTGTCTGTCTCATAGGAGGCTTCTCGAACTGAGCTGTCCGCCGTTGCTCCAGGATGTCTTGATTCTGAGTTTCTCAATGTGGTAGTCTGCATGGCATCTTGGTTGTTTGCTCTTTCAAGGTACAGATTCTGCAACCAAACATTCTGCCATTCTGTGGGTTGCTTTCCTTTCTCAAACACATCTTTGAATGGATAGTTAGCCATCCAATTCTCTTCGAGATAACTTTCTTTTCTTGCTGCATTCTTGGCTAAAATCCTTTCAGGTGCATCCTGCTTAGAGATAGGTGCATTGCTGGAAGGAAAACTCATTTTGAGACCTTGTAAAAGCTGACTAGCCATTGCATCCTGGAACTCTGTCTGACCAAAAGAACCACGTCGGAAAAAAACTGGTCCTTTTTGCGGACCTTGGATTGAAGGATCTGAGACACTTCGCCTTTCATTCATTGTCATGCCAGCACTCTCCTGGACTGTGACATTATCCTGGGGCTTAGCACTTGGATCTGCAAAGAATTGCTGGTCTAGCTGCCTGATGTTCAAGGATGAAGGTGGATGGGGCAAACCTATCCAAGAACGTGTTATCGGGTTCTCCATGTCAGACTTTAAGCGCTGGCTAAGTAGCTGATGTGTGGGACCATCAGCAGCAAGCTGCATGGGAAACAACCCTTGTTTTGTTCTGGCGTAAAGATCTGCACCTGCCACCAACAACAGTTTCACAACATTCCTGCACTCAATGTCCACATAATGTCAAAAAACGGCCACATTCACAGAACTACTTCGGGATTCATCATCTCTCATGAAGGAAAAATTTGAAGTTCCACACGCACCGATCTCCTGCGGCTGCAGCATGATGCAGAGGTGTTTGGTTCTCATTGTCATTGCAATTTATGTCTGCCCCTGCTGTCAGCAGCAACTTGACTAAGCCATCATTTCCAGTGAGAACGGCGAGTATCAAGGGTGGTTTCTATAAACAATATACATCATTCAAGTTATCAGGATTTTGATAAGTCAATCATGCAATACTATATGCTCAAATTTAATCATCTAGATGTACATGAAGAGAGCTGTTAGGATGAAAATAGGCCTTAGTTTTGGAGCCTCAACATAGACACATCTGGGTAAAGTTTCACATTAAGTGAACAAGACTTTTGGCTTACTTTCATGTGTGCACCTTCGCCACTGGCATTGAAACCACAGTTGAGAAGGTGTTGCACCCTCTGTATGTTTTGTGATGCAATGGACTCTTCCCATGAACGACCAATGGAAGCTGATTGGAGGAAAAGTATTAGAGTTTTTTTTTAATGTGTTCTAAAAAGGGGGCTTCAAGAAATACCCTGAAAGGACACATACAGAGCAAAAACAGCATCTAAAAACTTCTGTATTTTAACCATGTGATAGAAGATGATCGTTCATTTTCACATATCATTTGATGCATTGTTTTAAATTTCAATTTTGTTGAGGTAAGCTTCCATTTGAATCACCTGGCGATAGTCGGGGAGAACCACCTAGTGCTCCTGATACATTTATTGTATTTCTCAGGTCGGTATCAGAGACATCTGATTGACACCGTGATGAGCTGGAAGCCGTTGAATTGGTTGACGAGAACAGACTCGAATTGTTTGATGTAAAGCAAAAGACTGTGGACGAATTCTTAGAAGTGTTTCCCCGCACTCTGGCCTCTGCCTCCAATTCTGTGCTAGAAAAGCCATGATTCAAGGGTGATATAGTCCACTTTCTAGCTCCCTTCTGCGTCCTTTGAGCATCAATACATGGTTCCTTATGTTCTTGGTATGCCTGTGCAGAGAGATCAACATATCACAACCACATAATGTCTCATATTCCATACTGTCTCCTCAGTCTAAACCTTTAAGGTGATTTAGATTATACTAGAGTTGAGTCAAAGGGGACCTAAGCACACCACATTGGAAGCAATCTAATTTGACCTCTTCCTGGTCGGATAAAAAAGCCGGAGATGCAGACCGCCCATGCCATGGTCCAGGGGAGTCTACAAACGTTGCTGGCGAGCTCAGTGTTCTCACTGTTCTGGAGTTGAGCTGGCATTTTTCACTATTGGACTGATGGTCCTGTTGATGCTGCATGTCCAACCCTACGAGCAAGAGAACAAGGAAGATATTCAACACAATCAGAACCTTTCTAAAGAGAGAGCTCACTGTCGTTGTTGCCAGCAGCAGCGGTCCTGTTGGAGGAGCTGGGGTCCTTAAGTGGAATCATCTTTAGGGATTTGCCAAGCTCTCTAGGGTTTGAATTTAGATAAGGATTTCTTCCGATTTCAATTCAGAGAGTGCCTTATTAGGGTCTAATGCCATGTTCTGACATCACAATCCACATGACGACCGACATTGTGAACCATGCTGTCCCCTGAGCTGACAGCAGACAGAGCCAGTAAGTTAGCAGATAAACCGCTCTACTTAGTGTCAACATGCAAATAGGCCGCTCTGCTCCATGGCATCATGTGCATGAATGAAGCGCAATAAATCCTACCCATGGATGAGGTTTCAGTTATAAATCTTCATGAACCGTAGCCATAGAGATTAGGGTTGCAGTTCGTGTTGAGGGCGTTAAAACTCTGCAACAAGTGAGATCTTCTTCAGTTTCAGAGAGAGCCCCAGCCATGGAGATTGTTGGAAACCCGCAGAATAGAAACGTTTCTGCCATGAAAATATGCTCCTAGCTATGCAGAAATGAAGAATGAAGGGAACTGAGAAGCACCATGCCTGCTGAAACCTATCCGAAAACTGCTGCCATTGTTCTCTGAGCTTGGCCGTTCAGAGGGGGATGCACCGTTATGGCGATCGCGCCGATTAGGGTTTCGATTTCGTGAAGAAAAAAACCCTAACTCTGCGAAAGCGAGCGTTTTTTTGTGTGTTTTGAGAAGAAGAGCAGCCGAAGAGTTGCGCGGGGCAAGACTAGGTTTGAAGGAGGTTTTTCTCGTTAAAGCATTCACGTCCTCGTGAAATGGAACCTTTCATATAGGCAATTGCTTGGCCGTTTGAATTATAAAAATCATTAGATTAGACATTAGACATTAGACATTAGACATTAGATTAGCTACAGAAAAAAAAGTTCATTAGTATGATTAGTTTGGAAGTTTTTTTAACCTTACATTCTAAAAGAAAGATAAAAAAATTTAGAGCCATTACATGAGCATTGAGCATAGATAAAAAATTTTAGAGCCATTACATGAGCATTGAGCATTATTATAGGATAAACAATTGCTTGCATAAGTTTTTTGCAAAAGTTTTTAATCCATAGGTTTTTTATTCAATTAAAAAAAAAAAGTCATGGTTGTAGTTTCTCAATTCATGGCCTTGCTTGAAAGTGAATAGGGGCACATAATGAGTGAAAAATTCAAATCGATAATTGATAAGATTCCATAGAACACGTTCGCAATTAATTAATGTAAGGTTTGTAGATTCAAAAAAATCAATTCTTTAAACATCACCAACAATTATGTACAGATTATTAGCCTCACGTTTTCTTTTTTCCCTTTTCCTTCATCCAATTGTTCCTAGCTCTCATGAAGCATTACTAAAAAATCCTCATGATTTTATCACAAAAGAATGCCTTGCTGAAAGTTGTTAATTGCAAAGATGAGGTAAAGGTTTTCATCTACAAATGGTTATTATAATTCATATAAAGTCAATAATTGCAGCCAATAAACTCATCAAAAAGTATCTTGTATGGGATAAGAAGAACCCTATTGGTGGAATTGTAACATGTAGAGCTTTAAGGCCAAAAAAAAAAATATGCACACATTTCATGGGATGATAGTTTATTATTTGAAAGATCTAGACAAGCCTCATTATAAAAATGTTTCACATAAGTGCATAAGATATTTCTATAGGAATAGAAATTCATATGCAATATGGTCAGATGATCTCGTGTCAACATCTTGACATACAAGAAATGCAAGAAAAGAGATTAAGGAAAATGATAAAATTAATGACAAAGCATAATGACAAGCAATTTAGTAAAAAACTCACACAACAATCCATTAGATAGAGTGACTTTTCATAGGCTTAAGTACATCTCCATTAGCCATTAATCATAGCCCATAGGCTTTATTAAGTTGCTCTTAAACTTTCCTAGATTTGAGCACCATCTCCCTTGAAGTAATCACCCGCTTGGCTTCTTTCCCTCCTTCTTCTAGGTGCTTACTTTTGGCCTCCAAATGGGTTGGCCATCCCACATATTCGTTTATATTTGGGCTCCCTTTTTGAACCTTTGAACCATAGTCTATGACTTATGCAACTCATACAAATGTTTGAGGGTCACATACCATTCCCCCTACACTAGATCTACAGATTTAGTTATTTGCTGGAGTGGTCTATCTATCATAGGTCAAGGGATAGCCCCAAGGCTTAAGAGAGCTCAATCATGTGTGACTAGGAAATGAAACTTGAAGGGATTGAACCTGAGACTCAAGAGGATACACTTGGCAAAGACCAATAAGAATTTTTGTTACCCCAAGTTCTCATCGAACACCATCTCCTTGGGTGTAACCTTGCACATTTGTTGGTACCTAAAAAACAAGAAAAGTCATCCAAGAAAATTCTCAAAAAAGCATTAAGATACTCCTCGAATATCTTTGTGGTGGTGTGATGGAAAGACATTGAAGCATTAGACAACCCTAACGGCATCTTATGTGCCCCCTTATGCGATGAATGATTTTTGTAGTTGGTTGGCAGGGCCAGATTTTCTACTTGATGGTACCCATTGAAGCCATCCATAAAAGAGTATAGAACATGGCTTGGCACATCTTCTAGGACTCTCTCAATGAATGGGAGAGGAAAGGGATCCCTAATGGTGCTGTGATCGAGTGGCTAGAAGTCCACACATATTCATATCATGTTAGTCTTCTTCTTAGGAAAGACTACTATGGGAGAAAGCCATTCAGAGTGCTTCATATGGGGATAATGATGCCGGCCGTCTCCATTTTTTCTAGCTCCTTCATCACTACTTGTGAGTATTTGGGGTTCATGTAGTATATCCCTTTGCTTGCCAGTTGGCTCCCATCCTTAAGTGGTATCCTATGGGTGCCGATATGCAATGGTCAATGCCAGGGAGGTCCTTGTAAGTCTATGCAAAACTTCTTGGTGTTGAGATAAGAAAGATTTGACCTGCTCTAGGGTGGGTGCATCCTCCCATGCCCATACCACCACCAAGATTCATCAAGGTTCTCCTCGGTGCCTAAATTGAGTTCCTTAGCCTCATCTTGGTAAGCAGTTGGAGAGAGAGGAAGGGCCCCTATTGCCGCCTCATGAAGAGAAAGGGGGTCATGGGCTAGCTACGTCAGAATAGGAAGGTCTCCAGTGAGCTCTTCCAGCCATGTTAAGGGTAACTCCTCCACTGATAAAGCTTCTTCCTTGAACTTGTGATGTGTTGCTCATTGACCCTCTCTCCAATTGCAAGGTGTAGGTTGCAATGACTCCACTTGTCTTACTGCCTCTTCCTTTAGGATCCACTAGCTGAGTCTGATGGCGGTAAGTGAACTCGTTCTTCCCAAGGCTAATCACTTCTACTAGTTCTTTTGGTTGAGGGAGAGGGGATGCTAGTGTGCTCAGAGATGAGGTCCAATCCACCATGAGAGTTTCTGCCTAATCCATCAAATCCACTAAGTTTTCGCCATCCTCAACTTTCTCTTGAGTGGGAAGCTCAACTTTCTCTTGAAAGGGAAGCTCAATGATCTCTACCATGTGGTGACTTTTAAGGTGTGGTCAACCTCCCTTTAACATAGACAATAAGGAATACAATGGTGTTGATTAAGAAAATGCACCCAATAGATTTCACAAAGAAGACGAAAGACATAAAACATTGCACACATTGAGGGAAGGTCATACCTGGAACAATGGTGTAGGCGAAGGCGCATGCACACACAATAAGCAAGAAATAGTCAGGTTGAAGAAGGCTCCAATGATGTAAACAAAGAACAATCACAGTAAGAAGGAAACAGTTAGGTTGAAGAAGGCTTCAATGATGTAAATAGAGAACAATCACAGAAAGAAGGAAATTGTCGGATTGAAGAAGGCTCCAATGCTGTAGACAGAATAATCACATGCAAAAATCACACTAAGGGAGTTTTAACGTTGTCATAAATGGAAGGTGGTTATGTGCCAAAGTGGCTATTAAGTGGGGACATTGGGAGTTGTTAGAAATTAGGATCATCATCTACATGATCAACTATTGTTACAAAAGATGGTGTAGCAAGTACCCTATGGAGAGCAAAGGGGAGGATAAGACTAGATAAAGCCAAATGTTGATGGTAGGCATATAAAAGAAAAGGCTACACATTCAACCAGCATGGCATATGCACTTGAATCTATTTCTAAACCTTAATCCACCATAGCCATGCCTAGATCCATGTGTTTTATCATGGTATCAAAGCTAGTTGTGCATAGGTCTATGGTAAGATTAAGCAAATAATAGCCTAGGTAGGCTCCTTACAAAAGATGAAGTAGTAATAGATGAGGTGATTTATTCAGTCCCTTAGATTAGGTGATTTATTCATTAGGGATTGATTAGGTTTTGCTTAATCATTTTTAAGCCTTGTACTAATAGACATTATGCAGCTTTATTGGTTTCTTTTGTAGCAAGCGCTTATCTCTATCTGTTATACGAGTCAAAAAATTTAGAAGAGGGATCTGAAGCTACTCTTCTACTCAAGACAAGAAAACTTTTAGGAACTAAGAAGAAGAAGAAGAGCACCATAGAGAGAGGAACAAAGCAAAGCACTGCATCTTAGCAGTCCACAACCATAGCCATCGAGGGCACTTATGAGCAAAGCAAGAGAGAGCATCACGCAAAACCAGAGAGAGGTACAAGCCTCTGCAGTCAGTGCTTTCCTAGCATAGAGACAAAGCAAGTGGCAAAGACGAACGCGGGCTTCTCCAATACGCTACAAGTTGGTGCACAATCCAATGCTTGTTACCCCGAATTGGTGTATCTTTTTTCATGTTCACATCTATTACATATTAACCATGACAGGCAGAAGGAGAGGAGAGAAAAGAAATCCTTGATTTTTAAATTTCAGGACAAAATCCTATCAATTTGATCCTTTGTATTCCGGTTTCCATTCCTGATTCGACCCTTTGTATTCCTACTTCCATCCCTACATTTTTATTCTTAATGTATTTTACATACTGCAGCAATGCGCGGGTTGAGTACTATAGGTGCCAATGTAGTAGCAGTGGGAGCAATGCTTGCCTAGCTCGATGACACCCTTACGATGTACCAACCTATCCACTATGCAAGTCATCAACTCAACCGAGCTGTCGAGTTGAGTGAAACTACACCACCGAGAGGGAAGGTTTGGCTATTGTTTATGCCCTTCATAAATTTAGGCAGGGCATCAGGCCTTGAAGTATCTTCTTAACAAGGCTCAAGTGTGCTATTGCTTTTTCAATAGTTTGACTTTGAGATGGCTATTACTTTTTCAAGAGTTTGGCTTTGAGATTGTGGTGCAATCAAGGAAAGAGCATGTGATGGCTAATCATCTTTCAAGAGTTTGACTTTGAGATTGTGGTGCAGTTGAGAAAAGAGCATGTGATGGTTGATCATCTTTCTAGACCAATGTGGCAAGCTAGCTTGTGGTATTTGTAATGACCTTCGAGACAACATGTTATTTTCAATAGATGCCACTCCTACTTGGTATAAGGCCACCCCAAATCCTTCTTCTCTCGGCTTGCCCACTTGCACAAATCCATTATTGAAGTCAAAGGGCATGAACAACTCTAGACCAAAAGCAAACTGGAATGGGGTGTACAAGGTGGTGGCCTTAAAGCAATTTGGTAAGTGCAGAGTACCCCAGAAAGGGCTTGGTCCCACTTCAATGAGCATCATCTTGCATGGCACCTTGTTAGTCCTCTCCACTTGTCCATTCACTCTTGAGCATGACTTTTTATGGAAGACTTGGTATACCAGGCATGTAAGATGTCCATCACCTCATTGATGAAATGGGGGGCTATGTCACTGATTATCTCTATGGGATAACCAAATCTAGTAAATTGTTCTCATAAAGGAATTTGGCCACTGCTGGCCATTGTGTTGTCCTCCCTGGTGGTCTTTACCTTTGACCATTTAGTGGCATAATCTATGGCCATTTTTGCAATGTGTAAAAAGGGACATCCCACCATAACCCAGACTAAATAATTTTCTTCCCCGTGATGTGCCCTCCTGGAAGATGGCCAACCACTTGGACCTTCATGGGCATCTTCCACAACTAAGTTCACCTCATGAGGGTTAATGCATTAGCAAAGAACCTGGTCCCTCCCCATCTTGGAGAGTTGACCTATGACGAATTTGTATGATCAGCTCTTGATGAGAAGTATGCACTTCTCCTTGGGGCTAATTGATTCAAGAAAGTAGGCCGTGCTTAGTAGTAAATTCTAGGAAGGTGTAGCTTTTACATCTTGGAGGAGACTCGTCGTCTAGCATATTTGGCCATATAAGTGGAACAACCAAGAAGAAAACTTGGCAATGAATCTTGCTTTATCTAACCAAGAAAAGCACAGTTGGTCAGGCATGTGTTGGAGGAGGTGCAGAAAGGCTAGACATCCACTGCTATGGATGAAACTTGCTGGATCAAGGATTGGTCCGGTTTTAATGGTTCTAAGCTGGATAGAGGCATAACCAGGGTCTTGTAAGTGCTTTGAGAGTAAGTGAAGACAATGTCATTTAATGTAATAGAATATGGAATGCAAATTGGAGCTCTAACTATAGGAGAAGGAAGTGGAAGGCAATATGGGAAATGGAAATACCTACTAAATCTCAGGTTTTTTTGTGGGGAGCTTTGCCCATTGGCTCTAAATTGGTTCAAAGGAACGTCACAAGTAGATGCTGCCCTAGATGCAAGACTGCCTTGGAAGATGGGAAACATACATTTTGGGATTGCCCTGCTATTAGAGAAGCTTGGATTAATATTGGGAAATGGGTCTAGAGCTGTTTAGGGGTGCATGGTCAGTCGGGGGACTGGCTGTTTAGGGGTGCATGGTCAGTCGGGGGTGCATGGTCAGTCGGGGGGTGCATGGTCAGTCGGGGGACTGGCTGTTTGGTAGATGGACATCAAATGATTGACATGTTGATGTGATCTTTGATGTTGTTTATTGGAAATTTGGAATTCCAAAAATTGCATTTTGTTTTAGAAAGCTTGTGATACAGGAATTGATGTTAGTGTGGATTGATGCATAAATGTATTTGTATGTGCTGGTCTATATGCTTGGTTAATAAAATGACTGGGGCTGAGTTGTTTGAGTTATTGCAGTCTTTGCAGTTTGCTACCATCTGAGCCTTCTCCATGGGGGGTCAGCTTGCAGACATACTTGGTTGTGCCTAATTGTTTGGTGTATTGATGTGCAGGGTCTCAGAAAGCAGAGGATGAAGACTAAAACAGTTAGATATGGATCTAGAATAAAGAGATGGTATAAGAAGGTCAAACAAGCATGCTACAGCTTCGTGGCATTTATTGAGAATCCAGTGGGGATCATACCAACGTTAAAATATGGTTTCAGAAAGGGGAGGTGAAGAGTGAGATTTTGGAAAAACAGGCTCCTAAGGACTGCTTATATGAAGCTTTGATTGAGGCCTATATTTTTCTTGGGTACCAGTTGTCTTGGGATGAGTCTTCTTTTGTTTCAGAGGATGACAGATGGGATTTGGTGTGTAGCTTGCTTAATGGTGGGGTGACTCTTATGTTGTTGTTGATGGTTGACTGTGGGGCTGAAAAGAATGATATGTAAAGTTTAAATTTTCCTTTTATAATATATATATTATTGGTCCAAAAAAAAAACAAATTCACTTTAGTTCCCCACCACCAACCACAAAACTTCACCACTGTCCACCATAAATTTTGGGTTGGCCACCATCGTCCATACAAAAATTTGGCACTGACCAACAAAGTTTGGGTTGGCCATCGTCCATACAAAAGTTCACCACTGATGTGACCCTCTCAAAGTTCACCACCAACCAGGTAAATAGACCGAAAAAATCCACTCAGCAAGATTGTGAATTTTGCCACCGACCACAATTTACAAATTTCTCTCTCAGTGATTAGATGTACAAAAAAGAAGAAGAAAAAAACCTTATCCTTCCACGGCCGCCCAAAATCTCCTCACTACCCATTCACTTTTTTCTTCCACTACCACTTTTGGTTTTCTTTATTTTCTTGCCCTACTTCCAAACCTCCTCTTCCTCTCTTTGCTTTCCATAAAATCCCCCACCCTTCTCTATCCTCTCCACCACTTCTCCATAGTTTCTCTTCTTTTTTTGATATAACACTCTTTTTTCCTCTTTGTGATGGTCGTCTGCTTATCTTTTGGTTCCTTCTTTGAGGACGGTTTTAGTAGCTCATAGAAGCAAGAGCATAGAGCCTTAGCAGTTAGGGAGTTCTATAGCCAGCTGCTGCTGTCGTCATCTCTCCACAACATTTGAGGGATTTTTTATTTTTATTTTTCCCAATCACATGCACCTCCTAGCACCTGTATTGAGAGGTTCTTTAGAGCCTCCCCCACCGTATTTTTACATGCTCTATGTGGTAGTGCTCATTCACAAAACTGGGTCGATGACCTCGAAGGCGGGTGCGCTCGATCGTTACCAAGATCGACTTCTTCAAGTGGTAATTCTAGGCCTTCTAGAGGTATATTCAGCCCCTCCTACTATATGACTCTAACGATGCATCTCCTCTAGTCTTGAGGTGGAGACCTTGGTAGTTCTAGGCCTTCTAGAGGTATATTCAGCCCCTCCTAATATATGACTCTTAACGATGATAGTGAGATGCATCTCCTCTAGTCTTGACATGGAGACCTTGGTGGCTACTCCATTGGTTCAACCCCTCCTAATATATGACTCTTAACGATGATAGTGAGATGCATCTCCTCTCGTCTTGACGTGGAGACCTTGGTGGCTACTCCATTGGTCCGTTAGGTGGCCCTTACCTTTGTTTATGACCTGTAAGTGATCTAATACATGTAGAGGATTCTTTCCTTTGCCACCCTCTTGGTTTATCATTGCCTTTTCAGGAGTGTAAAGTTGTTTCTAAGGGTAATAGGTGAAGACTTATAGTATAATTAAAAGACTTATAGTGTGAAGAGTTTTTTGAGGGGTAATAGGTGAAGGCTTATACTGTAGTCTAAAGACTTGTAGGGTAAAAGCTTTTTTGAGGGTAATAAGTGAAGACTTGTAGTGTAATCTAAAGACTTGTAGTAGAGTAAGTTTTTTTTGAGGTCAATAGATAAAGACTTGTATGTAGTTTGAAGGCTTATAGCATTTGCAGTGGGAAGACTCTTGTAGTGTAGTGTGAAGACTTGTAATGTAAAGACTTGTAACGTGAAGACCTGTAGACTTGTAGTGTGAAGACTTACAATGTGAAGACTTGTAATGTGAAGACTTGCAATGTGAAGATTTGAAGACTTGTAATGTAAAGACTCTTATAGTGTAGTGTGAAGACTCTTGTACAATGTAGTGTGAAGACTTATAGTGAAGCCTTATAAGAGTCTTCCAGTGTGCAAACTCTTATAGTGTAAGTGTGAAGACTTGTATATTGTAAAGACTCTTGGAGTGAAGTGTGAAGACTTGTAGTCCAATGTGAAGACTCTTGGAGTGAAGTGCTGAAGACTTGTACAATGAAGACTTTAAGACTTGTAGTGTAATCTGAAGACTTATAGTGTAAGGACTTGTAGTGTAGTCTAAAGACTTGTTTGAGGGTAATATAGGGGAAGACTTGTAGTATAGTCTGAAGACTTACAGTGTTGTGAAGACTAACTTGAGACTAATAGCTGTTGAGAGTAATAGGTGAAGACTTGGAAAGTGAGGACTTGGAAGGTGAAGACTTAGTATAAAGACATAGAGTGTGAGTCTTATATTGTGAAGACTTGCAAAGTATAGTGTGAAGACTTGTAGTATGTAGTGTGAAGACTTACAATATGAAGACTTGTAGTGTGGAGACTCTTGCATTGTAGTATGAAGACTTATAATGTAGTATGAATATTTGTAGTGTAGAGACTCTTGCAATGTAGTATGAAGACTTGCAGTGTGAGGACTTTTGTAGTGTGAAAAGACTTATAGTGTGAAGACTCTTGTAGTGTGAAGATAGTGTGTGGAGACTCTTACAATGTGAAGACTCTTATAGTGTAATGTGAAGACTTGCACTATGAAGGCTCTTGCAATGTAGTGTGGAGACTCTTATAGTGTGAAGACTCTTACAATGTAGTGTGAAGACTCGCAGTGTGAAGGCTCTTACAATGTAGTGTGAAGACTTGAAGACTTGAACAACGTGAAGACTAGAAGACTTACAATGTGAAGATTCTTGCAGTAGTGCGAAGACTCTTATAGAGTGTAGTGTAAAGACTTGTATAGTGTCAAGACTTGTAGTGTAGTGTGTAGACTTTTAGTATAGTATAAAGACTTATAGTATAGTGTATAGACTTATAGTAATGTGCAACCTTATAGTATAGTGTGAAGACTTGTAGCACGTAGACTTGTATGGAGAATTATAGTATAGTGTGCAAATTTGTGGTATAGTGTGAAGACTTACAGTATAGTGTGAAGACTTGTAATCTCGAGGGATTCACTCTTAGAAAACTTATGATATCACGTGAGTGTACAAGAGGGGGTTTTTTAGAAATGAGACATAAGCTTATAAGGTAAGGGTAGGTCCATGTATTTAGGTGAATACTAAATCTTAAATTTAAGTTAGGGGAAGGGAGCTTCACCAGGGGAGGGATGGGGAGGGGTATAGTAACATTAAGGATATGTTATAAGTAATTTTGATAACATAGTTATACAAAATTCTTACAATGTTTTGGTAGCATTCTAACAATACTTAACATCTATTTAATATAAAGACATTTTTAAGGGTAATATAGGTGGTCTTATAGTGTAGCGTGAAGACTTACAGTGTGAGGACTTGCTTAAGGGTAATAGGTAAAGACTTGTAGGGTGAGGAATTCGAAGGTGAAGACTTGGAGTATGAAGGCTTGTAGTGTGAAGACTTGCAGAGTGTAGTGTTAAGACTTATAATGTGGAGACTCTTGTAGTGTAGTGTGAAGACGCTTGCAGCACTGTAGTGTAAAGACTTTTGTAGTGTAGAGATTTGTAGTGTGAAGACTCTTATAGTGTGGACTTTTTTTTTGAACAATATATATTATAAATATTAACATCCCGTTACAAAAAGTCTACTTTAACTACATAGTAGACAAAATTATACCATAAATTTAGCTGATCATAGTGTGAAGACTTGTAATGTGAAGACTCTTGCATTATAAATACTTTATAGTGTGAAGACTTTGTAGTATGAAGACTATAAATACTTTATAGTGTGAAGACTTTGTAGTATGAAGACTCTTGTAGTGTAGTGTGAATACTCTTACAGTGTCTTGTGAAGACTTGTAGTGTGAAGACTCTTATAGTAGTAAAGTGTGAAGACTCTTGCAGTGTAGCATGAAGACTGTTGCAGTGTAGTGTGAAGACTCTTATAGTGTAGTGTGAAGAAATAAAGTGTTAAGACTTATAGTGTGGAGACTTGCAGTGTAGTAAGAAGACTTGTAGTGTGGAGACTTGCAATGTAGTAAGAAAACTTGCAGTGTTAAGACTTGTAGTGTGAAGGCTTGTAGTGTAATGTGAAGAATTGTAGTGTTGTGAAGACTTGCTTCAGGGTAATAGGTGAAGACTCATAGTGTAGTTTCAAAACTTTTAGTGTATGAAGACTTGCTTGAGGGTAATAGGTCAAGACTTGTAGTGTGAAGACTTGTAATGTAGTGTGAAGGCTTACAGTGGAGTGTAGTGTGAAGGCTTACAATGTGAAGACTTGTAGTGTAGTGTGAATACTTGCAGTGTGGACTCTTACAATGTAGAGTGAAGACTTATCGTGTAGTGTGAAGACTCTTGCAGTGTATTTTTAAAGTATAAAGTGAATTTATAATATTTACATAAAAATTACATTAAAAATTCATTTGTTCATTCACGTTTCAAATTATTAGTGAGAGTGGGCGGTAGTACGAGTTAGAGTGGTGGGTTATAACCAAAGTACTAGTTGAATGCATGGATTTTGATTTGTTTAGTTTGGACCCTTGTGCAAACGCTTTGCATTGCTCATCTCCTTACCTATCCTCACCATACTTGCCGAGCTGTGCAGGCTTGTCTCTACTCTACCTAGCTGTTCAGCTTCCATCTACTTCATTCCCTTTCCTAGGAACAAGCTTATATCTACTTTATCCCTTTCCCAACTAGTAACAAGTAGCCAGGTGCCATGCCAAAGACACCAGCTCGCAAGGGTAAGGGAAAGGCAGGCTTTGAACCACCAATCCAAGGTCGCTTCTATAGGTTTGCCAAGGATTTCCATGTTGTACATGGCTTGAGCATGGAGGGAGAGAACCCCCATCAGTTGCGAGGTTAAAATGACATTTCTAATGTAGATTGGGCTCATGTATTCAGAGCTCCTAAGCCCCAACATGGCCAGAGGGTGAAGCAGCAAGATATGAGGCTCGAGTTCTTGGAGGAGCTACTACAATTGCACTAGAATGTTTATCAGGAAGCTTCTAAGAACAAGATGTTTGGCTCCTTTTTTGTAAAATCCTTTACATTAGAGAGATCTAGGAAAATTCCAATGATGAAGATGGATTGGGCACATTTTGTAGAGGAGGCCATGGACTGGGTAGTAGAGAAACATAAGGACTTGGATAACAAGATGAAGAGGTGGGAAAACAAAGAAAGGAAGCTACATGGAGGTGGTGTTCCCATGATGACAGGGGGTTGGGTTAGTCCTACTCAAGTTTCAATTAATAGATTAGATTGTCGTGATGATGCCAGTTGGAAGGATTTTATGCACATGCTCAAAGAGATAATAGTATTGGCCAGCAACAAAAGGCAAGCTTCTACGATGGATGATGTGTCAAAATCATCATGCTCACTTGAAGTAGCAATGCAAGAATTGCACCATGGTGACAAAGGAGTCTTAGAGAGAGAATAGGAGATGTCTGGTCTAAGAGACAAGATATCTGATTAGATACAAGAACTCCTCCACACGAACTGAAAGAGAAAGGGGTAGCATCACCAACCGCCACCCCATTGACAAGTTGACAAAGTTTAGCAAAGTGTTCACTCGTGTTGACATGGTCAAGCTTCAGAAGAAGGTCGGTGATGCAAAGATATGATATATACATTGCACCAAACATTATGTTATAATGCATATTGTCACTCATGCATGGTGTTCTGTAATGCCTTGCATATGCTTTTCATATCTTATGCATGGCACTACATTTGTACGTTGTGTGACCCTGTTGTGTGACCCTTATGCATGATGTGATTCAAAGAATTCTTAGTGGTTATAATTTTTTAACTATGTTTTAGAGCATAAAACCCTCTCCTTGAAGCATTAACATATTGCATCACAAATATATGACTAATGCATGCATTGAGATTTTTTAGAGGTCATAGCCTAGCAAAATTTGTTTTACAATGTGTGCTTCTCTTGAAATTGTGATTCATAGCACAATACAGTGCTGTGAAGCACTAATAGATTTTTAAAATACATATGTATTGTACTCCCTATGCTATTAATGTATTATGTTATGCTTGATAGCATGTGTTTCTAGCCCTTTTGTGCTTCATATCGCAATCTGTATGCTAGAGTACAAGAGGAGAGTGCATGAAGCATTTGCTCTATGATAACGTGTTTTCTCTACTTTATAGCAAATGAATGTTAGTTTATAGCATGTGTTTAAAATGTTTTATGCTTTCTATTGAAGCTTTATAGCACAATATAGTGTTGTAAAGCACCAATAAACTCTGTAAACATATATGTATTGTACTTGTTTTGTGATGTTACTGTATTACGTTGTGCTTGATAGTATGTGCTTCTAGCCCTTTTGTGCTGGTTTGATATCACCATCTATATGCTAAGTTTTATGATTATTATAGGAGATAAAATTGGGTGAGGCTGACCGGTCCAGAAGCTAGGACTGTGCAACAGCTTAAGGCTCTAGATCATTGCACAACATATGGAGTTTCAGTAAAGTTGATAGTACTCAACTAAGAACAAGATCTGTATCTTTCTTTTGTGATGCTTGTGTGAAAGGTGATTTCAAGATTGGTGTGAACAAGATGTATGGGAAGAAGTGGAGAGACATAGTTTTGAAGCCAACTGAGTGTGCAGGAGAGAGTGCATGTCAAATTACTACAAATGAGCACATTTTTGCGGGTTCTAAATGTGATGACTCTCTAAGCAAGAAGCTTGTACTAGTGAGTGATAACTTTGTTGTACTTGCAGAAGCTGAGAACAATGAAGGAGTCGATTTCTATGTTCTCAAATATTATAGCCCTAGAAAAACAGTGAAAGGGACAGTGAAAGGGATGGATGGAAATCGTGTCCTTGTGGTTTCTACTATGTTACAAGGTGGTATTATAAAAAGCTGGATGATCAACATTATTATCTACTGGATGATAAACCAATTGCCACAATACTATCTCATTTAGTAAAATCCATTAAGTTTCCAATGGAAAATATGGACAAGGAGTCTAACAAATACTACTTGTCCTCTAAGGTTCATGATGCTATTCTCAATAGTATGCCATATGATGTTGCCAATGTTGAACGACACATCAAGTTACTTGTAAAACCAAGTACTTTTTATGCTTTATCAAAATCTATTTTGTGTCTGCTCTCTTGCACTTCATTATTTTTCCCATATGTTTTTGAATATGGAGTACATCTTATCAGTCTTGCAACTGCCTTACGCATTAGTTTAACTAGGTTTAGGGATTGTTGCAAATGCTATTAGCCAAGCATGTTTATGTGTGTATAAATCATACAGCCTACAAAGACTTTGAATGTAAAGCACAGTCAGTGTGCTATAAAGCACATAGATCTCTATCATATGTACATCTTATCAGTCTTGCAACTGCCTTACGCATTAGTTTAACTAGGTTTAGGGATTGTTGCAAATGCTATTAGCCAAGCATGTTTATGTGTGTATAAATCATACAGCCTACAAAGACTTTGAATGTAAAGCACAGTCAGTGTGCTATAAAGCACATAGATCTCTATCATATGTGCATTCATGATACCTATACTAACATGTGTTCTTCAAAGCACAACAATGCTATAAAGCTCATAGTTAGTGTGCTATCAAGAACCTAGATGGTATCTAAACCATAAGAATGTACATTTATGGATTGTTTTATTTGAACCACATGGTATAATAACAGTTGGTTGCCATCGCTGTCCTAAGTTGACTGTGTGCTATCAAGCAAAGATTCTGTTTACTATAAAGCACAAATATATATTGTCTACTATAAAGCACACAGTCTCACTATCAAATATTCTACAGGTTTAGAGGAGACCTGAAACACTTTACATACATATACAAAAGTGTTTAATTAAACAATTGGTGGCAAGCATAAGAAGCTTAAGATACCTAAAGCTGACATATCGACCATTTTATATAAATATGAGTATCTGCCTTTACAAAAAGAAGTATATGTCTTTACAAAAAAGAAGTATATGTATTTATTACAAAAAAACAATTTTTATCCTATTAAAAAGTATAACTAGTAAAGTTCTGGTCAAATAAACTAATTGGTCCAGTAAGATGCAATTCTAGCATTTAGCGTCTAGGGGGGTTACCACTAGGGCTTTGCAAACCCACTTCTACTTTATATGCATGTACATATTTTAGAACGGGGGTTGTAAATCGGGTTGCTTCTAACATACGCCATCGAGTTCTTAGCATTGTTCTAAACACTTAGCCACTTTAGTAGGGTCCTTGTCAAGTATCACGGATCTTGCCTCTCATCACTCAGATCAAAGTCCTCAAGGCATATAAAATAATCCCAATCATTCCTCAAGGACTTGTATTGGTTGTCTCATCATCAATGAGCAAGGTGTTGTTGCAGTTGTATTTCATATGCTTCTGCCATACAACAATTAGATTCTTCAAGAACACTAGGTTTTTCCACCAAAGAACTAGGCACTCCGAGAACCTCCTTGAAGCTAGGCAGCCACATTTCACTGTCATCTTGTGACAATACAAATACATCTACACGATGCAAAATAACTTGCATTACATGGTTGTGAGAGTGTTGCAACACCAGAGACTTGTACAAATCATATACATGATGAGATAGCATGCATACCGTTAAAAAAACCTGGTTGTTCCCATATATGTAGAAAGCATGCCTTCATGGTTGCCTCCATGTTTGCCTTTACACTTGAAGTCCATAATATGGTGTCAAATTGTGCCTTTGCCATATTCAAGAAATTCTCAGTATCTTGCCGCACTATGCAAACCAGTTGATGATCTACACACTCTAAAGGTGTGAGTATCAAGGATGTACTCTTACCTCTTCCATGTCTTCACTCTCTTGATTAACAACCCATTCATATCTAGAACCAATATCTTGTGCGTGAAATATGCGGATGTAGGGTTGCTTGTAGGGGGCAATGAACTACCTTCTTCTATAATTTCCTCGATGAAGACTTTAATCTTTCACTTTTGGGTTAACTACTTCTAGAGACTCCTTCTCCACATCTACCTCATCTAGAGAGAACTATTTTACCACATTGATGACAATCTAAATTGAACCAGTGGTTGTCACTGTTGTTGGCCTTATGTCTTCAATGTGCACATCATGTAACACATTGCCAAGATGTATGTGAGGCTCTTCCTCAAGAAGCTTATTCATGTTGGCATCCATGTGTGTCACAAAGTTCAAGCCATCAACACCTGTGACCATCAACCCATCCATGTCTACACCATTTAATATACCATCCTCTTGCACCCATTTCTCATTCTCAGGCATCAACATGCTTATGTACCTAATTTTCTTGGCATCATCAATATGCTCTTTCTTGGCATCATCATGCTTATGCACCTCATTTTGGTGGACTGCAACATCTTGACTAACAACCTCTTCTCCTTTATAATGCTGAAGTACAATCAGGTCCTCTCACACATCACCTTGAGTGTTTTGCTCAGAAACATGTCCTCGTTTGGACTTATGACCAAAATAGAGTAAATGCATTCAACAAAACATAATTGCTTGATGGCTACTACCAGGGCATTGGTTTGCTTGCCTTTATTTATATTCTTTTGTGCGACCGGCTCACAGGTTTATGAGAACAAGGCTTATGTTTTGGGACACGAGAGGACAAGGGAGAATCAAACTCATTAAAGGAGGAGTTGATTGGGCTATCTGCCTTCCTAGGATACTTCCTAGGAGAGGTCCTCCTTGTTGCCTTTGCAATATCCAAAGCAGCCTCTTGTTTCCACTCAGCATCAGACCAAGTCCCTTGTCTTCTAGATGTGCCCACTTTGTCCCCAAACTTCTCTTTAAGTGTAGTCAATGGACCTTCTTTGGTAAATTCAAGAGAGGTCTTTGCTGAATGTTTCTTCTCCTTTTCCTTTACACATGATCCTGCACCTTCCTTTGCCCCACCCTCTTCATCACATGTCACATTTTAGTCCAAGTTAGTCCATGAACATGCATTGAGGAAAATATACCACAAAAGCCAAACATGCATTAAGTGCAAAATATACACTTTTACCTTTGAAGTAATGGCTTGCTTTGCAAAACTCACTAATTGCCTTCTATTGGTTGAGAAGGAGTCAACCTACATCATCTCATCATACTTGAACATTTCATTGGGGAGTTGTTCTGCAAAAAGAGGCACAAGATCAACATGTTTCCCGCTACCGCATATGCCAAGATAATTGATCTGAGTCATACCATAAGTATCATGGGTGTTCATAGTGCTTGTTTTTTCACCTTCCTTGCCATCACCACCATGAGCATACATCTTTGCAATGGAGGAAATATGTGTGGCATGAAAAGGAATTAGCCGCACATACACACTAACATAGTAGCCTTACAATATCTTGATATGTTTACCTGTGCTTCTTGATATCTTAGGCATGGACGCTTTAATACCAAGCATCGTGATTGTTTCTATGGGGATGGATTCCCCACAACCATGCCTTCTAAACTCAACAAACCGAGAGAACAATAACACAAAGCAAAGTAGTGGTAGATATGACCACAAGGTAGAGAGAAGCATTGTAAGGAGGCTCCTACATAAAAAGGGATCCCACAACCACTATAGGTTTCACAGCCACCTATTGTTACCATGTCTCTTGTACTAACTAAGAAAATTGGAGCACGTGCATGAGCACCAAGAAGGCACCCGTGTTCAACCGTGGCCTTTAGAGGCAAATAGAAACTTGAACAGTCTACCTCTTGTTCGTACTTTAGCTTTTTGTCAAACAAGTTTAACTGCAATAATAAATAGTCAGTATAAGTATAAGACTTATGATACTCTGGAGAGGAAGTTTGTGGACCCAAGCACAAGAACTGCCACACAATATTGTTGTGCTTTAAGAGCACATATTTGTCTTTACATCATAGTATACAAGCAAGATGCACAATAGGAAAAAAAAGTTCCACATGAGTGCTTTGTACAATACACCTGTCCTATCCATCTGTGCTTTAAAGCACATTACTTGTGGTAGGAAGTATGAAACATTTTAAACACATGCTATAAGCTACCATTCATTCTGTTATCAACAAGTAGACAAGACACATAGAATGCTTTATATCATAATGTAAATGCTTCATGCACTCTCATCTTGTGCTTCATGCACTCTCATCTTGTGCTTTATATCATAATGTAAATGCTTCATGCACTCTCATCTTGTGCTCTCACACACACATAATTGCTTGATGGTTACTACAGGGTGTTGGTTTGCTTGCCTTTATTTATATTCTTTTGTGCGATCGGCTCACAGGTTTATGAGAACAAGGCTTATGTTTTGGGACACGAGAGGACAAGGGAGAATCAAACTCATTGAAGGAGGAATTGATTGGGCTATCTGCCTTTCTAGGAGAGGTCCTCCTTGTTGCATTTGCAATATCCAAAGGAGCCTCTTGTTTCCACTCAGCATCAGACCAAGTCCTTTGTCTTCCCACTTTGTCCCCAAACTTCTCTTTAAGTGTGGTCAATGGAGGACCTTCTTTGGTAAATTCAAGAGAGGTCTTTGCTGAATGTTTCTTCTCCTTTTCCTTTACACATGATCCTGCACCTTCCTTTGCCCCACCCTCTAAAAAGATGCAGGGGAGAAGAGAGCTTGAGCTCTTGTTAGCACACACACACTCACAAAACCCTAAAAGAGAACACACAAGGTGAGAGGCTGAAAATCTTCTCCTCCTTCAGACAACACTCAACACACCATATACAAAGATAAGAGTACACACAATATGAAAAGGTACTCAACCAAATACATACTAGGGTTCTCTATAGTGTGAACCCAACTAAATAAGCTGGTGCTATAACTATGCTAGTAGTCTCTAGAATGGCTGTCACCCACAGAGCCTATCATCCCACTGACCGCATATCACCCATGATCTCACCAACCATGCCAGTGGTGTAAGTGTGGGGCCTATCCCCCAAGCGGGTCATCAGTGTCCACCGCCTCACTAGATGAGCTCGATATCTCAACACTCCCCCTCGAGCTCAACTCCATCTCATGTACACCAAGCGAAGCCCTGAATCTACGGAGCTTCTTTGTACCCAATGCTTTGGTGAAGATGTTAGCGACCTGATCCTGTGTGCTGACATAAACAAGGTCAACGTCTCTTGTCAAAACCTTCTCTCTGACAAAATGGTAGTGGACCTCTATATGCTTCATGCGAGCATGAAAAACTAGGTTCCTGGCCAACTGTATACTGCTAATGTTGTCACAGAAAATGACAACTTGTCTATCCACTGATAGACCCAAATCTGCAAGTAGCTTTCTCAACCAAGCTACCTCACATGCTGCCATAGCAGCACCTCTGTACTCGACCTCTCTACTGGATAGAGAAACTGTAGGTTGCTTCTTGCTGCTCCAAGTCACAAGAGCACTCCCCAAAGAAAACATGAAGCCACTAGTAGATCTCCTATCTGAGATACTACTAGCCCAATCAGTCTCCGTACCCATGTACACATATCTCTGTCCCAGTTTCATAAAATAGTCCACAATGCAAAGTAGACCTCACATATCTCAGTTTGCATCTCAATGAATCCAAATGCGGCTTTCAAGGAACCTGCATAAACTGACTCACCAACCCCATAACATAGCTCAAATCTGGCTTGGTGATCGTCATGTAGATCAAGCTTCCTACTATGTGCCTATACATAGTAGGATCCTCCAAAATCTCTCCTGAATCTGCACTCAACTTGCCATTCTGATCCAATGGCACTGAGATAGGCTTACAGCTTGTCATACCATACTTGGACAACATGTCCAAGCCATACTGTCTCTGAAGTAATACCATGTGGTGACCTAATCACCTCAATGCCCAAGAAATATCTGAGCTCCCCAAATCCTTCATCTCAAAATTTTGTCTAAGCAAGATCTCTGCATCATGGTCCCCCGTAATGATCAGGTCATCTACATAGATGACAACAAGCACAACCCCTCTATCACTGTGTCTCACAAACAGCGAGAAATCTACATTGGCTACATGAAAGCCCAATAGTGACAAGATATTCAAAAATCTTGTCAGACCATGCTCTTGGTGCTTGTTTTAAGCCATAAAAGGCTTTCTTCAACCTGCAAACATGCTCGGGGTGACTCACATCCTCATAACCAGGTGGCTGCAACATATACACCTCTTCCTCCAAATCCCCATGCAAGAATGCATTCTTTACATCCATCTGATGTAAAGACCATTGCTTTGATGCAGCCACTACTATCACAACTCTCACTATTGCCATCTTGGCAACTAGGCTGAAAGTTTCCTCATAATCAATGCCATATGTCTGCGCATATCCTTTGGCAAACCAATCTAGCCTTGTACCTGCTTATGCTTCCATCACTGTTATGTTTTACTTTGTACACCCACTTGTATCCAATGGCTTTCTTACCTTTAGGCAATTGCACTAAATCCCAAGTCTCATTTCCATATAGTGCATCCATCTCCTCATCCATAGCTTTCTCCCAACACACATTTCCAATAGCCTCATCAATGCATGTGTGGGCTCTACAACATGTATAACTTTTGCCATGTATGCATAGTGATGTGCCACATAACCATCATAGGTAAACCTCTGCACAGGATTCTTCACTCTCCCATATCTTCGCAGCTTTGCATTCACGGCTTCCATAGCCTTCTTTACACCAGGTGTTCTCATAGCTGGTATCCCAAGATCCTCATCAAGGCTCATCTCTGAGCCACTAGACTCTCCATCAACATGAGAATGCCCTGCAAAAATGTCACGCATACTGAGGGGCTCAACCACTTTCTCTTTTTTGCCTTTATGTGATGTACTAATCACATTTGCAGGACTGGTATTATGACACAGCCTGCCACTCCATGGTCTATCAACTAAACCACTAGATGAGGACTCTCTTGGTCCACTCAAAGACTGTGATTGCTGACTTTCCTTTGGCTTGATGGTTTGAGGGATCTACTCTTGTTTGCAACAAGAGTGGCCACCAATTCTTTTGAAGAGGAAATGGTCAAAAACTAGTGTGTTTTTGGCTCTAGGAGGAGTAGAGTAACAGTGCATAACACACTATTAAGCTTCTACAAAGGGGGAGGCTTCTATTTATAAGAAAAAGTGAGCTTCTAACCAAGCAATTGATTCTAGAATTTTCCAAATCAGTTTGGTCAATTTTTGACCATTTTTGGGTCAGTTTAGTTCACCTTTTGGATCTAGTTTCGAATTAGGAGAGAGGAGAGATGAAATATCTAATTTCATTGATTTAAAATTCAAACGCAATGATGGGAAAAAGGTGCCTACTTCATGAGGGAAAATCCCCACTCTGAGGTGTCAAAAATTCAAAAGCAATGATGGGAAAAAGGTGCCTACTTCATGAGGGGGAATCCCCACTCTGAGGTGTCAAAAATTCATTTTTTTAGTATTTCCTTTGGTCCTTAGTCCACTCTTCATCTTATGTGAGTATTTACTCATTTTTGGAAGGGATTTTCTTTATTTCTTTAATTTACCTCATCCCCTACATTTGGATTAATCTAATTGGTCCCTCAGAACCTTAATCTAAAATTTTTAAAAAATCTGGACCCTTAGGATAAGGCCTTTTGAACGTATTATAATTTGTTTCTAATGCACCTTCTGAAATTCTTTTTGAACTTCTGTTTCGAGGGAATTTATTTTAATAAGATGATATATTTTTCCATCCAAAAATATTTAAAAACTGAATCACCTCTCTCAAGAAGATTTTCTCTCTCTAGGCCAAGACAGGTAGAAACAAGATCTTTTATATTTTTGAAGAGGGATTTGATTACAAGGGAAGATAATGGACTTCTTGAGAGGCTAGGGAGGAATCTTACATGGCTTGTGATGATGCCCTTTGTGTGACAGGATTCTTGTCAAATGTTGTTGAGTAGGACCTGATCCTGTCTTCTTCTGCCCCATGTGCTTTTTGTTTTTATGCATAATTAAGTTCTCTTAGAAGCAGATTTTCATGAAGTACAAGAATTGAGTCATATAGACTCTTATTGAACTACTATGTGTTGTACATTACCTGTGCAGGAGTGTTCAAGGTGACTATTGCATGGATTCATGTAGTGATGAATACAACAATTCACTTATCCAAGGTCCACCGAAGACATCATACTCAAGGGAATCTAGGGTAACATGGAATGTAAATTCCATATCGCCATTGATTGTCTGAGTAGTGTATCTTAAGTAACCTGGAACTTCAATGTTTTGTCCATTGGCTCTCGTGCAAGACTATTGCTTGCAGGGATGAGTCTAGGGTGTCCCAATGACACCCAAGTGTCTATTGTCATCACACGATGTTATGACTAGCTCGAGGGCTAATCAATGCGCGTTTGTGCTGAACATCATTTCCTGTAGGGAAATCCAACCATACCATGATAGAATATTCCAAGGGAACCATGGGTGTTTCGGTTATTGTTTCAACTTCAGATCATGTTTCTGATTCATATTTCCATTTACTTTCATCCTCTGTTTGGGTCTTCGCTTTTTCAAGAGTACCCAATGCATACACTGGCACACTTGGCCCTCTGACAATTCTTAATGAGGGATGTTTGGAAACTTATGAATCCTCATAGTCCTGTTTTATGTAGTTCATTATGTCCTTATATAACTCAGGTTGAGCCATTAAAGGTGCAAGTGCCGATGTGATGATGGCTTTATCTCATGAGAGAAGAGCATTCCTCCAAATGAGGTTTTGAGAGATTGTTTTAATCTTGTAAGGTAATTATCGAATTCCTCACGTGCTTTCTCAAGCCTATAGTTTGTACAATCTGTCTCAAATGACTCTTCTGTGTAGAGAGGTAGAGAGTATGTCTTCCTCTTGAAAGGAAAAGCGGTACTCATCTAGGCTTTGTATTTTGGTTGCTCTTTTAGGATTGGCATTATGAGGCTCAATCACAACTAGTGACCCTGTACGACATTAAACCAAGCTAAGCATGCTCTCCTGAGCTTGCTTTTTGCATTCCACATATGTCATATGATCATCATTATCCATTTGGGGTGGTTGGGTGGATTCTAGTTTCTTTCTTGGTCTATGGTGCACTGAGCGAAGAGCAAGAACTTGTTTCATCCTCACTTAGTGATGTACTAGAACTTGTTTCATTCTCTGACTTTCTTTGATTTGTCAGTTTTTCATTATGTTTACCCATGCGACGAGATCGAATTTTCTTTTGGGTTTTTGTATCCTGTGTAGCACGCATGGGTGTTGTGGTTTGTGTTGTGTCTTTTGATGTGAATGCTTTTGCATCTTGTATAGCATTTGGCTCTTTTGTGTTTATGTCCCCTTTTGGGTTTATGTCCTCTACAGGCTCCTTTTCCCTGTCTTTTAATTCGACCTTGGTTTTGATAGTTTTTTGTCCCTTGTCTTTCTTTGGTTTAGAAGGTTTTGTTTTCTCTTTTAGGTTCTATTTTAAAGCATGTTCTTCTACCCATGTTCTTCTACCCATGTTGAGGTATTGTCTTTTGCTTTCCTTTTGGCTATTTCTCATGCCTTGGATTGTAAAGCATGTAAGCACATTCAAGGATACTGTGGACAATTGCCCGTTTTGTACACTTAAGATGTTAAGAGTTGTATTTTGTGAGACAAGTTGCGTTGAAGCAACTCGTCTTGGGTAATATTGAAACATGTGATCAATGCCACATCGTTCACGCATTGGTCGCAAGGTGTCAGTGACTATGGGCATGAAAGTACTATTAAAAGGACTCTTGATTCCTTTCTCTTTTAGTCAAATTCAAGGGTTTTTTGATGGTTTTAAATTTTTTTTGAAAGATTAACAATTTCAACAAAAAACGCACAATCAAACTAGAATTAATAATCTTACTCCTAATGCTCGCTAACACTCTAATCCAAACAATTTCAACAAAAAACACACAATCAAACTAGAATTAATAATCTTAGATCTATGTTTAAACTAAAGAGAGCTAACATTCACTAAAAACTACATTCTATTGCATTGTTTGATGCAATGGATGCAAACTAAGCCAATACAAACTATGTGCAAGCCCTAAGAACATGAAAAACCACCAAAACAACAACAAAAACAACAAATTAATCTAAAAATTAAGTAAAAAGCATTCTTTTCAAAAACAAAAAAGAGAGCTATTCTATACCAAATCTCACACAAATCACCATCAAATCCACATCTTTTTCATGGAAAACCATTAATCAGGATAATGGGCAATGGGTTATACGTAGATTAGAGGTAAAATGATGGAAAAAGCCAAGGGATAGCTCCCCGACAGCGGTGCCAAAAATGTTATGGCTCACCCTAACCCTCCTTTGAAACACATCCAAAAAGAGATTACCTGGTGAACCGAACTGTTGTGAGGATCTTTCCAATGGCCGAGCTCGTAACCCTTAAGGTCTCCAAGCTCTAAAACTCCTTGAGAAGTAATTCCACCGTGTCTTCGTCGCGAGTGTTGTCACACCGCCACGTTGCACTACAGGTCCTCGTCCCTCCTCTCACCTCACTTCACTCACAAACACTCACTAGCATGCATTAGGGAGAGAGATGAGCAAGAGGATTAGCAAGAGCAAGACTTAATTACACAATGGGAGAGTATCTTGTATTATGAGAGAAATTCACTTATATACATGGCCATAAGTGTTCACACTCACTTAAACTATGGCCAACTAGGCACTTTAGGCTTATAAGATGCCTAATGCTATTACAATGACTACTCTCATAATATATCCATGAAGTACATCACTTAGTACTTCATCCTAACTTGCTACCACACACTCTTGAAGAAGCGAGAATCGCCATAAATACTCCGTCTCACACCATTACGGGCACCCGTCCAAGTTGTAGCTTTGGACACTATTGCTTCATATCTTGAATGTATGACTCTTTGATGTATCTACCACCATGACTCTTTGATGTAAGATAATGGCGATAGCTCTCTTGTTAATACTAGAATTGGATTAACACAAGAAAATCGAAATTCTAGACAACATCCAATGATTCACAACAAAAATCATACATGGGTCGAAGAGGCCAGTCTAGAGGCAGGGGGAGACAAAGAGGCCGAGGTGGTTGGTAAAGAAATCAGAATGCAAATAGAATAGAGTGCTATTATTGTGGCAAACCAGGGTACATAGCAAAGGACTGCTATAAAAAGCAAAATGACATTAAAAGTGGAAAGTTGCAGTAAGACAACTATCCATCATCTAGTAAAAAGGGAGGTGATGATAGAAGTGATCAATTGTTTGTGATGTAGCACCTGCTCAGTTCCATAACAGGAGATGTGTCAAGATCTCAAGATACATGGTATGTGGATTCTGGTGCCTCTAACCACATGACCAGTCATGCTGAGTGGTTTAGTGACATGTAGAAAATGAAAAAACCAAGTTATGTGATGATACCATTGTGCATGTAAGTAAAGTGCCATTGTCTATACAGGATGGAAAAATGAAGTACTTGGTAGATGTACTTCATGTTCTAAATATTACAAAGAACCTAGTTTTTGTTGGATAGATGGCAGGGTTGCAAGTCCACCTTGTTTTATCATTTCAACCGCCTTCATTCTCAATCGTGATTGCTCCACCTGTTCCTTCGTTTTTATATTTTCATTTTACATTTTCGTCTCTCCTGTCCTTTCTGCATCTTTGTATTGCCTTCCCTATGGAGCACACTGTCACCTTTGAGTGGGAGCTTGATGGTTGCAGCAAAAAATCTCAAACTTTAATACTTCTCCACCAGACCATGCTTGTCAGTCATGGATATCTACAAGGGTTTCTGCCTTCATCACATGCCCTTTCTAGAGTGAAAGCTACTAGGACCAATGGAAGCCTACAGGAAATCATCGCTCATTATGATATGGAGGAAAATAAAAACTACCTCATAGATATTACTCAAAGTAAAACATATATGCTACAATGTAGTCCTCTCTGTGCTGCTAGTCTTGATCCTAGTGCTAATGACATTGCCCAAGATGTCCACACCCATGTTCATATCTCGAGCTCCTCCTCTGAGAGTGACTTGAATGGCTCAGCAACTGTTTTGCAACCAGGTGAAGGCACAAGCAATCCAAAAGGTTCAAAGCACAATATCTCTGAAGATGAATGTATTACTTTTTCAAAGAGTATACTTTCAGTTCTTCGTACAAGAAGGAGCAACCTTCTCTTCTACGTTCATTGTTAGAAAAAGTTACTCAAGTCATCCAAGTCCAGGAGGTGCCAAGACATTATGATGGTGAGTCCATCCTAGAGTTTCCACCAACATATGGCAAAATAGGAAATATGGATGGAATAGAGCAAAAATATGATGGTCACCTATGGACATGTCCAGTAACATCAAACATGTCTGTAAGTTGTACTGTGCGTATTAGCTATTGTGTTGGTACTTTGGAGTGCCATAGGCTCAGCTGTCCTTTTTACTTGAACAATAAAAGGTATAAGAACACCTTCTTTCATGGACATCTAACAAAAAAGATTGCAGTTGGACTTCTGATGTCCAGAGGATGAGAAAACTAAAATAGTTTGTCACTTTTGTCGCAAAACTGCACACTGTGTGCAAGTGTGTAGATGTGTTGTGTATTACGTAATGCCTCGTGACACAACTATTACAAGAATGATGCTCCACACTGGGCTGCATGAACATCCAGTTCAGCCAGGAACTTCAAGGTCAATGTTGGAGCGTGTGAAAATGTTTGTTTCTCAAGTGTTGAAAGCCTAGAGAAGTGCAGGTCCTCGAAAAATACAGATGGATATTGTGAAGGATATGCTGTTTTCCTCCATGATGAATCAAAATGATGAGCTACCTATAAGTATTGGGGATCATGAGCTCTGTAATTTTTTGGAGGAGTTGAGTCCTCTTGTGGAAAACCAGAGGTGAGTATTCATTCTGTAACTTAATTATATTTGGATGTATTTTTCTACATTCGGTCCTCTGTTTATTGTGAAATTATGTTTTTTAGGTTTAGACGCATTGTATCCCAGGAGAAAAGAAAATTGATGCCAGCAGGAGAGGGCTTTGATAGCATCCTTCTTATACAGAGAAGATCTCGCTATTCATTTATACAAGGTAGCCGTTTCCCAGGACAAGGTGGCCCTGATGACAAATGTTATGTCTTTAAGATGTCTTTGCGAGGACCAGCATCAGGCATGGACTTGGTGAATCGCATGCGGTGTGATAGTGGAGGTGACTTGTCAAAGTCCTGGGTTTTGTTTGATCACACTCATCGAGTTTTTGGTTGGTCAACAATGGCTTGTCATGTTTACGACCCAAGGTGAGACTACGTACTTCAATTTTTTTCTTTTTTTCATTTACCTCCCTTGAATGATAGCTGATTGAAAAAAATTCTCTCCAAAATCCTATAAGGTACATAGATAGGTATATTTGTGCCTATATTTAAGTTTCTTTGACATAAAATGTGTGTTTATATGTAGGAAGGTAGGTAGGTATGTATGTATGCATGCATAAAATGTGTGTTTATATGTAGGTAGGTAGGTATGTATGTATGCATGCATGTATATGTTTGGGAGTATGCATGCATGTATGTATGCATGTATTGTATAAATGTGTGTATATATGGTAGGTAGGTAGGTAGGTGTGTTTGAGAATATACATGTATATATGTATGTATGTATGTATGTATGTGAATGTATTTATTTCTCTTTGATAAATACTTACTATATAAAAGCTCACCAAAATGTATCATTTTTCTTACAAGCTCGCATAAAACTATCTTATCTCCAAAAAGCTCGCCAAATAAAGCTCGCAAAAAAATCAAACCCACGTGCACCATTCCCTTAAAAGCCTCTCGAGGTGGCATCTTCACCTTTACCTACCCCCTGTGAGCAACAATCCTCTCCACCTACTAACACTAATAACACCTTCACTAACCCAACTAACCTCAATATAGAACAGCCTTTTAAGCAAGCTTTGAAGAACAAACAAGATCTATCATTAGGGAGGTCACAGATGCGGGTACCCAAGAGCATAATCAAAGCATAGGGGTAGTACTATGAAGGAATGGTAATCTATTGAAGAGCTACAAAGCATATGAAGGAAATGGTAATCTATGGTGAATACCCAAAAGAGTTACAGAGCCTGAACCCATTACCAAGAGCAGAAATAAGACACCACTCTACAATTACAAAAAGCACACTTTTATGGCACTACTATGACTCCCTAAGGAAGTTGGCATACACCTCTCGCTCCATACAACAGGAAACCCCATGGGTAAGGCCAAAACGATGGTGGGTACAATAACCACTGCTTAGTGCACAAGGGTATTTTAAAGGCAACAACAACCAAGCTAGTCACCTCATCCCTCTCTAGCTCTCAAACCACTGCCAAGAAATAATGGAGGTCAAAAGCCCCCCTTGGGAACCATAAACCACCACCAGGAGCCTAATCTAAAGGCAAAGAGAAATTTGAAGGCACCCGTGCCACAAAGTGACACTATGAAAGGGAGGACATATCCTCCACATCTGACACCCCAAGAGTTAGCAATCAGGCTCTCATAAACTAGGCCCATCATTACAAAAACAACACATTATTGGAAGGACTCTAGTGGAAGGACTCCGCATCATCACTGCACTCAAAGAGGGACCTCAAGTGAAAGGAGGAGACATTAGAGTGACTCACCCACCCAAATATTTAATTAGGCTACATTCTCAAACCTCGATAAGTGGGCCAAAAACACGTATAAAATCCTTCTTCAATAGAGAGGGATGCGAACTAAATAAACCTTGAATCCCTAAGAAAAAGGGCTAAGGGTAAATGTCAATGAAGAAAGTCATAAAGAGTCAAGGTAAGCAAGAGAGATAGAGAAACTAAGAAAAGCAAGTAATGAACAAAGCAGTAAAGAGTCAAGGTACGTACGAGAGATAGAGAAACTAAGAAAAGCAAGTAATGAACAAAGCAGAAGTGAAGGGGGTTGTGAAAGAGAACCCTATTGTGAGAAATATGGTACCACTGAGGATAAGAAAGATAGGATGTGAGTATGAGTAAGCCAAAACATGTATCAAACCTAGAAAGAAGTCACATGAGCAACTTTGAATTGTCTCATAAATTGAGCCCAAGGTAATCCATGTACCACCTCATATAAAAGGGGTCATTTTCAAGCAACCAGAAGTGACGCAAGCTCTCAAGCCTCTTTATGAGTACAAGTCTCAATCTTGTAACCTAATTATACTTAAATCTAGAGCTTAACTAGTTTAGTTTATTCATCATGATGATTGTAATTAGTTGTAGGATTAATTCACCCTCACCATAGCTTAGCACTAATCACATTAATTCACCCTCACCATAGCTTAGCACTAATCACATTGTAATTAGTTGTAGGATTAATTCACCCTCACCATAGCTTAGCACTAATCACATTGTAATTAGTTGTAGGATTAATTCACCCTCACCATAGCTTAGCACTAATCACATTATAATTAGTGTAGGATTAATTCACGCACACCATAGCCATGCACTTAGGTATCACCCACCTTAGCATAGCATGAATCGAATATGTACATTCTCCGAGTTAAAACACTATAGGTTAGCACTAATCACATTATAATTAGTGTAGGATTAATTCATGCTCACCATAGCCATGCACTTAGGTATCACCCACCTTAGCATAGCACTAATCATCGAATATGTATGTTCTCCAAGTCAGAACACCCAATCTAGTTTCTCCAAGCTAGTGCCAAACCTTAACTATATTTGTCCATGTTTCTTGGAGAAACTACCTCATCTCAATGAAATATTTTTCATAGAGAGAGAGAGAGAGAGAGAGAGAGAGCTCTGTTTATGTGTTTGTGTTTGACCACACAAATTTATAGTTAAACAGAGACATAAATTTTAATGAGAGAGAGAGAAAGAGAGAACAACAATGAGAGTAGAGGGATTATGCATGAGAGAGAGAGAGAGAGAGAGAGAGAGAGAGAGAGAGTAGAGTGTATGAGAGGGAGAGAAAATTATATCCGTATGTGTGTCTTTGTTTGTAAGAGGTAGAAAGAGTGTGTATGTGTGTGTGTGTGTATATATATATATATATATATAGATAGATAGAGAGAGAGAGAGAGAGAGAGAGAGAGAGAGAGAGAGAGAACATGAACACGATATTTGTATTTGTGTGTGCATGTGCAGGTGTGTGTGTGTGTGTGTGTGTGTGTGTGTGTGTGTAGGCAAGGGAGAGAGATAGATGAAGACAAACAAAGAGAGATCTACCTTTTTGAATCTGTGTGAGAGAGAGATTGTGTTCCATGTGGGTGTGTGCCAATAAGTGCATGTGTGTGTGTGTGTGTGTGTGTGGGAGAGAGAGAGAGAGAGAGAGAGAGAGAGAGAGAGAGAGATCTTAATGTGCATGCATGTGTGAGTGAGAGATGGAAATCAAATGCATGTATGTAGAGAGCAAGGTAGAGATTAATCAATTAAACCACAAGATGCCAACGGTCCAGAAAAGATAGTGTGTTGCTTGATATGGTAACTAGAAACAAAAGGGAGAAAGAAAAACAAATCAAAACCATAGAGTCCACTTAATGTCATCAAGAAACCTAGAACAAAACCATACACCAAAACAAATAATTAGTCCATGGAATCACTGCTTTTTTCCTCCTTTAACGAGGCACAGCCGCCCCCTCCCACAGAACAACCTAGAACAAAACCATACACCAAAACAAATAATTAGTCCATGGAATCACCGCTTTTTTCCTCCTTTAACGAGGCACAGCCGCCCCCTCCCACAGAACAAGATCTTCTCAGGACTTAATCTAACTAACGTAACTAATCGCATTTAATTGTTTCGCAGGAATCCTCCGATCCAGCCTAGCGGCCCATGGGTTAGCCAACCACCCAACCACTGTATTGGTGGGATTCCTTTATAAAGATTTGGTTGTGTTTTGCCCGGGTACCGAGGAAAAGAGTTCCCAGGCTCCCTAGCCACCGGCGATTCATGCAAAAATTAAGGTAGGCATACCACGTACACACCCAATATGAGATTGCCATTTATAACAGTTTCGGCTGGCTTTAAAACAATCCTTCAATATGAGATTGCCATTTATAACAGATTCGGCTAGCTTTAAAACAATCCTTCAATAGAAATCATAATATTACTGATCATCATCCTCCAAATTTCTGAGTCCATTGTATTACAAAATGTATCCTCTAGACTCTCTGTTGAAGACCAGCTGGCCAACCAACGAGATCGAGTATCAAAATTTGATTCACAAAAATCTTTCCTTTTAGTCCATCCGAATCTTCCTCAACGCACGCATGGGTGTCCTAGCAACCGCGAGCCCGTGCATCACCTAGTCAGAACCCTTTAGGATCCCCCTTAGGTGTCCTAGCACTTCACTCAGGGACCGCTTCATCGATCCTTGCCCATCATACCGGAAGCGCACCATTTTTACCGTACCGAGACTGGTCAAGACCTCGATAGGCTTTGCCGCGACGAGCAACGTCCCTCGACGACTCCCCGCTAGCTGTTGCAAACCTCCTCTTAGTAAAACACATGCCAAATGCTTCCTCCAGCATTCTGGCGTAAAAAAGTCCTTTAAATGAAAAACAGAGGTTCTATGTAAGTAAAATTCCCAGTTTGAGATTGGTTCCACAAAAACCCCTTTTTCCTTTATTTTCCAATTTCATAACGAGAACCCTTGATCTCTCATCAGGGTAATCTACCCATCATTTGACTGATTGTCCAACTAGATTCTTGGTGATTTCAGTTAAAGGGAGGAAAACTAGTTTAGTTCAACGGTAGTCTATTCTTTGTATTTAGGAACTGGAATTGGTTCACGAAGTTTTTGCTTGATTCAGATCGAGAGATGGACAAGTAGGTTTACTGTCCGTCCCTCTCTGTCCGTCCCTCTCGTAGTCTAATTATTCGGTTTAGTTCCAACAAGGATTTTCTTCAAATAAACATCTACTTTTGGGTAAATACCAATTTAGTGATTTAGCCACATAAAATACCTAAAGATATTCTTTCTACCATTTAATTTCTCAACCTTAATTCTCGAGGTAGAATTATGGTGAAAATTCATCTTTTGACACCTAAAACTAATTCAAATATTCTTTTCTTAAATATCATAAAAATTTTCTTTTAACTAAATCCCAATATGTATTCTTTTTTAATAAGCTTAAAATTCCTCTTTTTCTCATTTAATGAGTGCAATCCAAATGTCATGGGAATTCCTCTTTTATCATAAATTAAATCTATCTAAAATTTCTCTTTAAATTAAATAAAAATAATCAATACTCCAAATATACCAAGAATTCTCTTTTTCCATTTAAATGATTGAATTCCAAATATGATGGGAATTCCTCTTTTATCATTTAAATTTTTCCTATGCATAAAAATAAATTTAACTAAAATTTCTCTTAAAATTAAATAAAAATATCCATTAATCCTAATATGACAAGAATTCCACTTTTTTCATTTAAATGATTGAATTCCAAATATGGTGGGAATTCCTCTTTCATCATTTAAATGTATTCATGCATAAAAATAAATTTAACTAAAATTTCTCTTAAAATTTAAATAAAAATATCCATTAATTCCATTATACTAAGAATTCAACTTTTCTCATTTAAATGATTGAATTCCAACTATGATGGGAATTCCTCTTTCATCATTTAAATTTTTCATGCATAAAAATAATTTATCTAAAATTCTTCTTTAATTTTAAATAAAATATCTATTATTTTAATATTCTAATTTTTCTCTTTTTCCATTGGAATACATGAATCTCCATTATCATGGGGATTCCTCTTTTATCATAAAAATAAAATTACTAGAAATTTCTCTTTTTCTCTAATTAACTATTTATGCATAAACATTAAAAATCAATTTTCCATGGATATGATGAGAATTATTCATTTAACATAGGATGACTAATCCTAGAATATGGTAGGAAGTCATGTTTTCACATTATGCATGAAAATGATTTATGTGTTAATTTTCAAGAATTTTGCCATAGCTCCGCTGCTATTACTGATAATTTTGAAAAGCATAAGGTTTAGTAATACAATATGATAGAATAACTATCATTTGGAACAATATCCAATTTATGGACTTAATTCCTAAGTTTATCATAATTTATGTAATATAAAAGCATTAAAAAGCTATTTGGTCTCTAGCTTGACTAGCATAGAGTTTGCTTTTAGAATTAAGAATTGCTGCATGAGAAACATCATTTGAATAGAGAATTGGTCATAGGAATGACCATTATTTGGGGGAGAGAGAGAGATATACTTTAAAAAAATTCTAATTAAGCATAAATGTAAAATTTATGTGATTAATCATTAAAATTAATTAGAGAGCTTCATTTGCATTGAAAAACCATTCAATTGAGTACTTCTCAAGCTTGAGAGGGGTTGAGAAGTGAAAAACATTTAGAAGATTAAGAAAAAACCATAAAGCCACACCTTACCTCTTGTTTTGCTTGATTCTCTATTCTTAGGAGAGGCCCCCAACCAATCAATTGGTTAGTATGTTGAGGAAAACTCCAAGGAAGGTTGAAGAGAGAGAGAAGCCCCAATCTCTCCAAATTGTAGAGGGTTTTTAGAGGATAATTAAAAATATGCTTATTCTAATGTAATATTGGCATGGTCTAGTTCACAGATGAGAATACAAAAGAATGAGGGTCTATTTATAGGTAAGGGAGGCCACTAACTGAGTCCAACTAAGTTTTAGAAATTTTCAGCTTCAGTTTGGCTAAATTTGGACAAGATTTGGACCAGTTTGGCTCCCTTTTTTATTTGGTTTGATCCAGGAGAGATAAAAAAATCTTAATATTTTTGAGTTTAAAACTCATTCACATGTGTGAAATAGGCGCCTCCTTGAAGGCTCCCCCTTTCCTTACCATGGTGTCAAAATTGTATGATTACTCCAAAATATCTCATTTTTTTAGTAATATTTCATAATTTTTAACTAATAAATCTTGTACTCAGTCAACTCTTCATCTTATGTGGGCATTTACTCATTTTTGGGTATTTTCTTTTAGTCATTGGATTTATCTCATCCCAACACTTGGATTAATCTTATTGGTCCATAGGAACCTTAATTGGACCATAGTCCAAAAATTTCAAAAAATCTGGACCCTTAGGCTAAGGTCTTTTAAATCATTTTTAATTGATTCCTAATAAACCTTGGAAAATTTATTTTGATTTTCTGTTTCAGGGAAACATATATTTTGATATTTGTAGAATTTATATATCCAAAAATATCTCAATATTGAATTACCACTCTCTATAATTTTTCATCTCACTGGCAAAAACAAGGAAAATAATGTTTTCTTGTATTCAAAAGCAAGGAATGATTACAGGGGATTAAAGTAAAGCTTATTCATTATTCAGACTGAGGAGGAATCTTACACATCCTCCTCCACATCCTGAGAAGCCCCCAAAATTGATAGCAGCATAACCTTCTTTTGTAGTGTGATGCCACCAAAGGATCCAAGTTCTGGGGCTCACAAATCTCCTCATCGACCTATATGGCCAAGCAAGGATGACCAGTGAGAACAATGTTGCTCTCAATGTCCGCCTTGTTCCTGCTCCTATCTCCATCCTATCCCTACTCCTATCTCCATCACAATCTCTCCAATTGGGCAAAGAAGATCAATAAACAAAAGAAGAAAGGAGACACTCTTCTCCATGACTCCATGCTAAGGACCTCCTCTATTCTCCTTCTTACAATGCATCGATGATGGCAAGAAGTGTGACAAAATGTATGAATCAAGATTCAAATGGAGTCTAGTTATAAACACTACTAGTAGCCAACATAAAAAGCAAGGGCACCTTTCCATGCCTATGCAACAAGATGATCTAAAATGCACAAGCTTAAACCATACATAATTCCCATGTCACTGCATTATTACTATATACAAGGCAAGGAGAATGTGCAATCCACAGATATTATGCTATTTCATCAAAATAAGTAACAAAGCAAAAAGTATGAGCATTCCAAATGTCACCTTTACACCCAACCTGATCTTATCTACCATGCCAATAGGTTCCATGGTTTGAGCCATCAACTAAAGTAAAGAAAAAACGTTATACTCCAACAAGAGGGATAGGAATTTCCAATTTATTAATGAAAACAAGAATACACACCTTGAGACTACCTCTAGCTTCATTCTTGAAGCTATGCGCTCAGCTTGCCATACACTATGAGGAGAGCACATCACCAATGTCCAACCATAATCATCCATGGTGGGCACAACTACTCCCAATGCCATGCTAATGTGTTCATCGGTCAATATATTCCATATGGAAACCAAACTGCACCTTGGAAGGTAGTGGGCGAACCTATGGTGGGGAGATCAATGATGCAAAGATTTGCACTCCATGGAATGGGCTGACCATTCTTCTTCCTGCTCTCCTGTTTTGCAAGCCCCCAAAGATGTCTCGCAGCTTTGAAAATCCTCGTGTGAACTTCTTTTCTAGTATCTTGTTAGTAAGTGAATGTAGTCATGGCACCAAACCTTTACCCTCTCCCTCTCAGGACATGGATGAGAATGAGTCCTCCATAGACCCCAAAGGAATGTATATCCGCTCTAAGATTCTAACTGAAGGGTCCTCAATAGGCAACCCCCAAAGAATATCAAACCATTCAGCCTATGTGTCGGATTTACATAGAAAGCATCTACAAGACCAAACAAACATTTCTCTAGTGTGCAAGACACACATACCAATTCTTATAATCACAAAGAGAAGGATCTAGAAACTCACCTGCACCATACGATGTTTGAAAGTAGTAGTGATAATCTTTTTGAGCTATGTCACCTTTGCATCTCTTTCTTCCTTTGGGCAAGCTCTCAAGAAGCTTCTCGCATTGAGCTTCAAACTCAAAATTCCACTCCGTGTACCAATATCACATGGAAGCTCTTAATACAAGTCTTTTACCAACCCACATGCAATACTTTAGAGGAGCATAAACTCACCGAAAAAAAACATCCTTGCCAAAATGGCATGTGTCAAAGGACACATTTACTTGACTAATTTCTCTCTGACGTACCAACTCAATACTTTTCTTCTCATCATCTATAAACCTCTCCATCAAAGTCATCCATGTAAAAAGAATAGTAAGGTAATCCTTGATTGTTGGGCCCTATGGGCCCTCTCCACTCTACTCTCAAACCCTTTCCAAATACCTTCAATATTAAAATTTAAAGGTATAAATACTTGTAAATTTTGAGAGGTTATAGAAAAAAACCTTCAAATTAGAAAAAATCTTTATTAATAATTTCTCAGATTTGTAAGTTAAGGTTTTGTAAGTTTTGGGAAAATAGTTTTTTTTCGAGCACGGCATGCAACTCACAACAACAGAACAAGGAAATAGATGTATGGGCTATATGTGGGTGGTCTATATGATGTTGCATGCGACTCACAACAGAACAAGGAAATAGATGTATGGTGCTATATGTGGGTGGTCTATATGATGTTGTTATGGAAGCATACATGCAAAGTCACACTGGTGGTCTATATGATGTTGTTATGGAGGCATTTTCTTGGGCACTTTCCTTTCTACAAACGCTGGGCGGGCGGGGGGCCACTACTGCCCTAAGTTCAAGTGGAGGCATTTTCTTGGGCACTTTCCTTTCTACAACCGCTGGGCGGGCGGGGGGCCACGACTGCCCTAAGTTCAGGTGGAGGCATTTTCTTGGGCACTTTCCTTTCTACAACCGCTGGGCGGGCACTGCCCTTGGTGGGAGGCCAACGTGAAACAGCGATTGCCTCAGCCTGCCGGCAACGCCCACCATGGCATTTGTCCGTGTTCTAGTGCGGCGATGGCCCCTGCAGCGGCGAGCAGCGGCATCAGCATCATCAACCACCACCTCAGGTACCCTCTTCCTCCCACACTGCATTCTGCGATTCACTCCCTTTCGACTATCCCACACTCAAAGCGACGCAGATCCATCATGCCTGCCCCTTCCACACACAGTGCCGAAGCCCCCCCATGTCATCGCCTGGCACCCATTCATCTGCAGCCGCATAAACGTCATCGGCTACCTGAAGCACGACGTGGACATCACATACCTCGATTCAGGCCATACCCTTGGCCTCTCTCTCGTCAGAGCACCCCATCCCGGAGGTAAGTACATGCTGTTTCATGTGGAGTTCTGGGATGAGCTCGCTGAGATTGCTGCCGCCCACATGAAGAAAGGAGACTGTGTCTATGTATCAGGAACTTTCCATGTTATGCCTTCCGTGCATACATCTGATAAGATCAAATTGCGGTGGAAAGTCACAGCGACAGAGCTCAAGTATGTGAAGAGCTTGCAGAAAACGCCAGAAAAAGATGACCCATTGCAGGAAACCCTTGATAAAGAGAATGACACCCACGAAGAAAACCCTAGAAAAGAGCCATGGAGAAAAACCTTAGAAGAACATGATGACCCCATGGAGAAGGTCCTCGAAGAAGAAGATGACTCCATGGAGAAACCTCGACAAAGTGCTCAAGAACAGGTACATGGTTCAGATATGTGCAGAGTTGATGTGACGGGAAAACCCTTCAAAAAGATGACCTTCGAGGAGAAGACCTTAGAAGAAGATGACTCTATTAAAAAAACTTGATGGAGTGCACAAGTACAGATACACAGCTCGGCTATGTGCACAGTCTGTAAGCGTAAAACTCTAGAAGAAGATGACCGGCACAACCAGGTTAAGCTCAGAGTCCATGTCAGGTGAAAACCCTAGAAGAAAATGACCTTCCTATGGAGAAAACCCTAGAAGGAGATGACTCAAGGGAGAGAAACTTAGGCAGCTTAACCATGTGCAGAGTAACCACTGCAGGTAGCTCGACATGTGCGAAGCACGGAGAAGACAACTACATTGATGAGAAAACTGCAGAAGAAGATCACCCAAAGGAGCTCAAGTTTGTGCAAACTCATGTATGTACAATGTATGAAAGATGGTTGTGAGGAGAGAATTTTGGTGGGTTTGCAGGCACTTCAAGTGAAGGTCTTTGTGTGTTGATTACAAACATAGAAAGCAGACTAATCCAGTGATGACACGGCCTGCAGAACTGGATACGAGGAAATGTAGGGGATGACAGGAATGGATGGCTCCAATTTGCAGGAGTTGGGAAGCCCATTGCAAGTGAGCAGAGAATGGTGCCAGGATTAGCCCTAAATTGGTAAGAAGATTATCTTGCAATTCTGGAACAGAGTTTTCTCCACACACAATGGCTTGTAATCTAGAGTAGAGTGGCGTATTTCTAGTTGCAGGGCAGGCCCCTCATCTGTTCAAACACATGCATGAAATTGTGCTTTGCTGTGACCTTGAGGGTAATCATGCAGGTCAATCTCGGAATCCATCTGGGTGTCGTAGTGTGATAGCCAGGCGAGCCCTTGAACTCATGCCCCCTTCTGTTTTTTAATTTGAATAATGTGCGTCCCTTCCTAAACAATATGCAGTTAAAGTTGGCCAGTTGATTTCTATGAGATTTGGTGTGGTTTTCACTTTGCTAATAAGCTTGCTTAATGAAAATCGCCATATAACTTTATAGAACATGTTTTCATTCTAGAATCTTTGTTGTTGCTCCTGAGTATTTTTTCATCATCCTACTTATTCCATTTTTTCGTTGGAAGGATGAAAATGGTTTCTCCCGGCTTATTCCATTTAAAGAAAAGTGTTTTCTTGAAGGCATTTGAAACTACTTGTCGTGTTGACATGAAGTCAGAGTGCTGGAGAAATCACTTTTCTTAAGCGCAAATGGGTCATAGCCAAATGAATGGTGGCGCATATATGTATTGAATGGGACGTGTGTGTGTGTGTGTGTGTGTGTGTGTGAGAGAGAGAGAGAGAGAGAGTACACATGGTGATGTTATTGTTTCAAATTATGTAACTTGATATGGTGCTATATCTTCTTCTTTTTTTGAGTAAAAGTTTCTTTGCTCATGAGTACTTTGATGTGGTTAACCATAAGTGATCAAGCAAACCATGGTTTGGTATTAATTAAGTTAGCTTTTTAAGCTAGCACAGCAAAGTTGTTTCCTTTAAGTGGACAATAATGGTTATCATTTCATACATGAAATGGCTAACACTTCTTACTTGCAAGTTTCTTATGTTGTTGGCAAGATATTATGTTCATGGGATGTATCGAAGAGTCATAAATGACCCTTGGGATACTAATTTATACCATCTACAAGATGTGTAGTTCAATGCACTCTCAAAATAATTACCCCATACACTAACTACAAGGCTCAAGAGAGCTCTCAAGTGGTGCTTGACTCTTGGGAGGGTGTGCGTAAGGATCATGTCTGTTAAGATAGCAATTGATCAATTGATCAATCTTGCTTGCCTTCAGAGTGCAAGAATCTTTAATGATTGTACCCACTTTCTTCGAGATCAAACTATGTAAACTAGAAAGAAAGATGAGTAAAATAGAAAATTTATGACAAGCCTTTGACCAACATAGGGTAAACACAACATCATGTCGACAACGATAATAATAAAGACGGGTGAAGTTAAATGCTTCAAATTTGATGAGAAAGCATAATTCTTATCGGTGTCAAAAAACGAATTGTTAATAGAATATGTATGGCAATCAACCAAAGGCTTATTTAAATAAAATCCATGATCCTACAAGCAGTATTCTTCTCTTCTTAAACATCATAGGTATGAAGGGAGTACTCACAACTTCTTGTCTCCAAAGAGAACTAAAGTCCCATGCTGAGAAGTTCCAAACCAAGGAGCCTTGAGCTACAATGGATAGCCGTGTCCATATACATACTTAAGATTGCTTTTTTTTTTTAATGGCTCCATTGGATGGTGTGGATGGTACCTTGGGTGTTGAACGAAAAATGGAAAAGCAAGCTATTTTTTTATTATCACACCACTAAGGTCCATTTTTTGCATGATGATGTAGATGCTATATCTTGGATGTTGAAACGAAGAATGGAAAAAGAAGCTATTTTTTACGATCACAACATTAAGGTCCACTTTTAGCACAATGGAAAAATATAGTCATTCAAATAGTTGGTTGAGCCTAAAAGCTTAAGCTTCCTCCTCCTTGGTGTATCTATAATGCTTTCTATATAATGGACATGAAGTCATATCCATGTATTCCCCCTTCCTTTATTATCAACGAAGATCAACTAGAGATTTTTGATGGAGAAGAAGTCCCCGAACCCAAGAAAATAAGTCTTCACAAGGTGATCAAGAATCATAAAGCTAATACTAACTATAAGTATCTTCTTAACCATAAGGGGAACCCATACACTAATGCACAATGTGTGCCACAAGAGTTCTTCAAAGATTACACTCACCTTTTGAAGCTTATTAGTCAAGGCCAACATCTTAAAAAGAGAAAAGGAATATATAAATCATGTAACTTGACATAATGTTATTCATCTTTTTATATATATGGAAAAAGTAAGCGTTTGCTTTGCTCATGAGTATTTTAATGTAGTTAACCCTTGGTTTAGCTTATTAATGTCATTAACCATAAATAATTATCTAAACCTTCGTTTAAGTCCATTAGCCTTTTAATCTAGCATAACATCAAGTATGAAATGTTTATTATTTCATGCATGAAATGGCAAAACACATGTACTTGTAAGTTTCCTATGTTGCCATGGTAGGATACAATTTTACGGTTGCATCCACCAAGGATCATAGGTGACTCACAAAATATTGATTTATCCCGAAGTACAAAATGTATACCTTAGTGCATCGGCAAACTAATTTCCCTCACACCAACTATAAGCCACAAGAAAGCACCCAAGTGGTTCTTAATCTGAGGGTGTACCAAAAGGCTCACATTTTTCAAGAGAGCAAGTGAGTGATGGGAACTACCCCCAAGAATTGTATTATATAAATGATATGGGATAAAACCCTTGCTTGTATATTGATTTAAGTCAAGACCCTAGCTTTCCTTAAAATATAAAAAGGTGGTAAAGTATGAAAAAGATGAAAACTTTCAAGTAATCCTATTGGTGGCTAGAGTTGTGATAGTCCCAAGTGTAAAGAAAGAGTTCTCCACTTCACTACAAAAGAGTCAAAACCTCATTCTCAAGGGCATTCTTAGCTCTTTTGCTAGCTAGCCTAACAACCCCCTTGCATGCTTATTGAGGTGATTTGAAAATCCTAAACTAGGCCATTTGCTTTTTCAAGCTTCAACCTTGTTTCTAGCCTTGGCTTGAGCTGATTTGCAAACCCTAAAGCAGGCTCCCCCGCTTTCTTAAGCAACCTTAGTCTTGTTGAGTTGATTTGAAACCCCAAATCAAGCCCCTTTCTTGCTCAAGATTTAGGCTTGCTTCGCCCTAGTCTTGAGTTGACTTGCAAGCAGGCCACTTGCTTGCTCAAGCCTCAACCTTATTTCTAACCTAGTATATTAAGCTAATTCAAAACTCTAAGTCAAACCCCTTGTGTGCTCAAGCTTCAACCTTGTTTTAAACCCAACTTTGTGTTGATTTGCAACCCTAAATCAAGCCCCAAGCATACTTCATCAGCATAGCTACGAGACCGTGTGCAAATCGATGATAGAAGGGGTGGTGATCCTTTGAGGGATTGATCATAATCACTTGACAAATGAACAAGTTCCCTCAATAGGGTGGGGTTTCTTGATTTTCCCCAAGTGCAAGCCCTTCTTGTCCCTTATCTACTCCTTATTCTATTATTAATTATTGTGGATCTTTGATGCATTGTTAACCATATCAAAGCCCCTTATATACTTGGGCACTTTCTCATCTCAAGTCCCATGCATATTCTCTCACCCGCATCAAATCTATGTTTTGTTTATGTTTTTGAAGTAGTTATCAAGGGAAATGTATTGATGGTTGTTAACCTGATAAATTAGTAAATCAAATGCCATGGAGAGGTTCATCTCCACTCACCATCTTAAATCCACATGTATGAGCAACGGATGATGGTGTTGGTTTCCTATAAGGATTCTTGAAAGCGGCTTAAATCATGAACCATACCTTGGAATAGACAACCATTCCATGCCTACCTACATGAGTGAGGCATGGTGACAATTTTTCATGAGTTTTTGAAAAGCAAGAGCTTAAGTTTACCTTAAGAGGTAATAGTCGTAGCATGTAGTCTATGGTATCTCATGTTTTGAAGCCTTATGAATAGATTTTTTTGGAGTCAAGATTGCACTATGATTTTTGTTAAGTATATGAAATAGCTTAAACATTCTATTCATATATCTTTCTTTTGTATTAGGAGACATACATATTTCTTTTTTGTTAGGAGACATGCATATTTCTTTTAAAGTCTTTGTCCAAGTTGGGACCCACTAGTTTGTATTCATTCTTTTTATCCAAAGTGGTGCAATTGCCCAACCAACTATTATGTGTGCCCTTTAGCTATGGAGTTAGAAAGTCAGTTTGATGGTTTATCTATGAATATGTATCTACTAGAAATATACATCCTTGGGCATGAACTTGCACATACTCGACATGTGTGGGGATGTTATAGCATGAAGTCAATGCCAGTGGTAATAATAAAAAAACCCTTTTCTCAACAACAAACCATAAAATGTATAACTTTAAAATTTTGTAGGTTTCTTTTTTAGAGTTGGAAAATTTTGAGTTAAGAGTTTAACACGAGTCTTATAATTGAGCCATAAAAGTGGCTTAAAGCTGATTTATAAATTTTGAAGAAATAAAAAAGCAAATCATCTTAGAAGTCCATGAAACTTCTTGAGGCTTGCATGCATCTATTTATGGTGTAAAATTTTTTATAAAAATAATGTACCTAGTAAAATTAAAAATTTACAAATTACTAAAAGTAACATAAAAATACTAGAGTAGCCTTATCTTCAAGAAGTGTGTCTTTACAAGTACAATGACTGAATACATATAGAAGAATTTCAGTATTGCATAGATAGTGTGCTTTAAAAAACTTTGAGGTATTTTTTAAAAGTAGAATTTAAAAATTAGATCATTTTTTTCTAAAAGTGCTTAAATGATGATCATGGAAGACTACGGTTTTAAACTTTTGTATGCTTGATATTTATTTTCAACTAACTTCTTGTGTGGTGAGAGTATTTCTTATGTTAGGAGTATTTTCAACTAGCTTCTTGTGTGGTGAGAGTATTTCCCTAAAGGAATTGAGCATATTTCTTATGTTGAGAGTATTTCCATAAAGGAATTCCTTTGAAACAGTATACTTAAAGAGAAATGATTTTTTTACACTTGATATTTGTTTTCAACTAATTTCTTGTGTTGAGGGAGGAATTCCTTTTCCCTAAAAGAATTCCTTTTGAAAGAGTAATTCCCTAAAAGAATTTCTTTGAAAGAGTATTTCCCTAAAGGAATTTCTTTGAAATATCCTTTGAACAATATTTCCCTAAAGAAATTGCATTGAAACGGTATTTCCATGAAATAATTCCTTTGAAACAATATACTTAAAGAGAAATGATTTTTTAAGAAAAATCTCAAAAATCCACAAAGTGGTTTTTTCTTAATACCTTTAATTTTATATATTATCATTAAGAAAATATACATATTATTATAATGCAAATATTATGGATCTATTTTTGACTCTATTATAATAGCTTGCTTGATAACGAGAGTGTTAACACCTAGGGTTAACACCTAGGAGGCCAACATTGAGCTTCATTGACCACTCTACGTGTACATGCACATTGCACACATTGTATGATTTATTTGGTGCTACCAATGCACACATTGTATTATTTATTTAGTGCACATAGCCTAAGGTATTTGCCTTAGGTAAATCGGGATGATGTGCTTGTCCACACCTCACTGGTTGTATTTTGTGTGACTCTCCTATGCTTGCCATGTGGCATATGGATAGCCTTGCTTTGCTATATAATCAGAGCATGGGTGAGGGAGATCTGATTCTCCTCTACCCTAGAGCTGGAATCCAATCTTGTGTCTTCTCCTTGAGTAAGAGTGTGAGCTTGCTCTTATATGCAAAGTCTCCTCTTGTTCCCCTTGCCCTTTTGGTAGTGCTTGTGTGAGAGTGTTGGTGTGTGTGAGAGTGAGAGATCTCTTACATTCCAACTCTTGCCATGTCTTGCTAGTGAGAGGTTGTGTTGCAAGAGGGAGGTTTGTGTGCTTGAGGATTTGCATCTTGCTTGGAGGAGGATGGGAGAGTGTTATGGTCTTCTCTTGGGTTCATTGCATGTGGGATGGTGAGAGCATTCTATGTGTGAGAACCCTTAATCTTATCATTGGGATTTTTCATGGGAGAGAAGGTTGTGTTTGTGTAGCCTTTTTGTGCTCCGGGTGTTCACATGCCGATGAAAGAGGCTAGGCCCCAAATGCTTGCCTCTCACACAAGCCCTTGCAGAGAGAAATGAAAAGAGAGAGGGAGGGTTAGAGAAAACCTACACTACCTAACACCCTAATGGTGGATGAAATAAACAAAGGAATAAGAAACCATAGAACACACGTTTATATGCATCCCTTGATAGCCCACACCATGAACAATCCCAAAGATAAGGTTAAGGGCTCACACATAGAGTTATCTCACCATTCCACATGCAAGGAACCAAAGAAAGGTGACACTCTCCCCATCTTCCTCCAAGAAAGATGCAAACCCTCAAGCACACAAACCTCCCTCTTGCAACAAAACCTCACACCTCTCACTAGCAAGACATGGTAAGAGTTGGAAGGAAAGCGAGCTCTCACTCTCACACACATTAACACTCTCACACAAGCACTACCAAAAGGGCAAGGGGAACAAGAGGAGACTTTGCACAAGAGCAAGCTCCACTCTCACTCAAGGAGGACACAAGAGTGGATTCCAACTCTAGGTAGAGGGGAATGAGATCTCCCTCACCCATGCTCTTATTATATAGCAAAGCAAGGCTATCCATATGCCACATGGGACACAAAATAAAACCAATGAGGTGTGGGCAAGCCCATCATCCCCATTACCTAAGGTAAATACCTTAGGCTATGTGCACTAAATAAATAATACAATGTGTGCATTGGTAGCACCAAATAAATCATACAATGTGTGCAATGCGCATGTACACCTAGAGTGGGCAATAAAGCTCAATGTCGATGCCTAGGTGTTAAGACCAAGGGTTAACAAAGAGAAAGGCTACTCTACATAGATGATGCTTGGGTCTCAATGCATTGATGATCCACTCCAAGGTGCTGAAGCAATGGTGATGAAGCATTGAGCCTTAGAAAAAAGAAACCTTGCTATGCACGTGCTATGCATCTTCAAGATCTTCTTGTCCTTAAGAGGTGATGAGGCACTACGGCACACTTTGGCCTCCACGTAGATGGCTCTGGAGATCTAGTTGAGCCTTGAATAAGGAGGAGATGAAGTTGCTTGTGTTGAGCTGCTACTCTGCAATTGTGACACAAAGAAGGTGAAGACCTTGAAGGTGCTGTCTTGAGTTGCTATGCTCTTACAAGAAGAGCAACCTCAACAAAATTAAACTAGCATGTGTGTTGCTATGCTCTTACAAGAAGAGCAACCTCAACAAAATTAAACTAGCATGTGTGTGGAGGCATTTGCTACCAATCAAAAAGATAAAGGCGAAGCCTTTTCTTAGGGTGGCTATAAGACAAGGGCAAAATCCCCCCAGTCTTGTCGAGAGGGGGGGTGATAAGCTTAAGAAGAAAGGAAAATGTAACTACTATTGAAAGCCAGGTCATTACATCATGAATATAAAAAAAGGCTAGAGAAGGAGAAGAAGAAAGAGTCAAGCATGGCTATGTGACGGATGCATCACACAAGTGTTGAAAAGGATGAGTTACAGTGTTGAAAAGGATGAGTTACAGTGCACCACACAAGTGTTGAAAAGGATGAGTTACAGTGACCTATGCACAGGATCATTGGGCATTCATTGTGCACTGCAGTTATGATCCTTATGTCAAACATTATGCATGCATGTCAATGATAGATCAGCATGTCTGGTAATTTGATAGTGGTGCTAGCAAAGCACATTACTTCTTCTTAGCATGATTTATTTTCCTCAGTTGAGTGTGCTCCTCAAGGAGGAACAATCACACGTGGAAACAACTCAACATATATCCACAATAAAAGAAATTGGTAAGGTTATTCTCACTGCTACAAATGGTGAGACAATCACTCGCTCATAATCTTGTTTGTGCTAGGTAGCAAAAAGAACTCTGACATTGCTAGGGCTAGTGGTTAGATTTGTTGATGATAGGTGTACAATTCATGATTGGAGTGACGGGGAGACGTCACTATGGTATTTGGTACTCTAAACCATGGGATTTATAGGTTGGATATGTATGAGAGATTAACCACATGTGCTATTTGGTCACTGGAATTTTCATAGTATGTTATGCCTTAAAAGGCAAGAAATGTGTGTCAGAGTTGCCAAAGCTTGAGGCCCATGTCAAACATGTAAGTGAGGGGTACATTTGCAAGATGTAATGGGAATCATTCCTAAAAGATGGATTAGTTAGGAATGTCCAAAAAGTATAGCTTACACACGTAGTCCCATGAGGACACCATCGATTGGGTAATATCTCTACTTTGTGACTTTTATTAACTGCTCCAGGCACACTTGGGTGTATCGGTTGAAGGCTTGATGTTTTTACATCCTTTAGATAATTTGTTTCTATGGTTGAAAATGCATCTACATGTAACGTTTTTACATCCTTTAGATAATTTGTTTCTATGGTTGAAAATGCATCTACATGTAATGTTGGCACCCTTTGTATAGATTGAGGAGGGGAAGTATATGTCAAAGGAGCTTCATGTATATATGGCTGAAAGAGGCATACAACCTCAATGCACAATACCTTATACACCTCAACAAAATGGTGTGGCTGAGAGAAAGAACATATCCCTCATGGATATGGCATGTTGCATGGTTAAAGGCTAGAATTTGCCTCATATTTTTGGTTAAAGGATAGTTATATGTGCCACTTATGTGCTAAACAAATGCCCTACCAAGGCCTTGCAAAAAATTACTCCTTATGAAGCTTGGAATGGTAGGAAGCCCTCTGTGGCTCATTTATGTGTTTTTGGTTATCTTGCTTATGCTCTTGTGATTGAGCAACAATGTAATAAGTTGGATGACAAGGCAATAAAATGTATTTTTGTAGGATATTTCTCTAAAAGCAAACGGTATAGACTCTACAATTCGACAACAAAGCGGATTTTGGTGAGTAGAGATGTTGTCTTTGTTGAGAACTCAGTTCCCATGTTTTTAGCCTTAAGCAGGCTCCTAGAGTGTGGTATGAGAAGATACACGCATACTTGGCTATAAATGGTTTTCGCAACATTCCCTAATTGTTGAGAGTACTCTCTATGTAAAGGGGATTATGCAAAGATTGTTTTTCATCATCATTTTATGCGTTGATGACATGCTACGCACAATCCCTAATGAGGAGATGAATTTAGTTTATGCAACATGATGATAGTATTGTGATGTCAATCAACCAGGAATCCGGTGCGCGGAGGGGGCAGAGGGGTCTCACACAAAGCAACCCTATGTACCGTACCCTCTTCGAGCACCTCACCCGGAATTAGAAGAACTCCTGCCTTCTTTGGCTGGAGAGGGAACTTTATGGTCTAACGTGGCAAGGCACACCGAGTTAGCAAATCCACAATTGGCCGATCTGTTGGAAATAAGAATGGTGACATTTATGATCAGTTATTGCTTTCGCAGGTGGAGGAAGGCTCACCCAGTCCACACAAGAGGGGGGTATACAACAATTATCACAGATGATGCAAACCCCAAGCTAGAAGAGTTCGGCGTATAGTGAGAAAAGAGTTCCTCACAATCCCACAATATAGCCATGAATATATGTGTGTGCCACCAACTCAAAGAGTGGATCCCTCTTGTACATGCCATTGAAGAGAAGATGGACACCCTTGGAGTTTCAAGAGGCCAAGCAACGAGATTCGCATTTATGTTATAACTTCCCCATCTTCATGCCAACCACCTTTACAGACATAAGAGAACAAAGGAAGCAGATGTTGAATTGGATACAAGCATGGTGCCATATCTCGGACCCGGCAATAGTGGCTAGCATTTGATTCTTAAAGTTGCTCATGGTCGTGATCGATCAACCCAAGGAATGATATGATGGGTATGATACTACTGAGCAACTGCAATTTGACATGAATCAAGGACCCTTTGTTGATAGAGGCATAATGTTGTATTATCATCGCCTAAGGTGTCTTCCTACCTATATGCATGTCACATTCAAAGACATGGGCGACACCGAGTTCTGGAGATCAAACTTGGCATTCCAAAGAACCCTAAAAAAGCTTCAATCACGCCGTAAGTTCTACCGTTCATGAGTTTGACGACTAGGTCTTTCGACCTCGGTATAACAGGTTATGAGGACAGAACCTACATCAGGAAGGGGGGATGTTAATACAATTTTGGATTAAAAATATGCTCCTCCATTTGAGGACATTAATAAGTGTCATGCAAACGCACTATAAAAGTTGTACATTATGAGATATTGGCCACCCAAGGCCTTGGTTAAGTAAGTTTTAGGCGTCCAAGTGTGAATAAGGGCCAGTTATATATGAGGCATTTTCTCAATCACGCCGTAAGTTCTACCAGTCATGAGTTTGACGACCAGGTCTTTCGACCTCGGTATAACAGGTTATGAGGACAGAACCTACATCAAGAAGGGGGGATGTTAATACAATTTTGGATTAAAAAATATGCTCCTCCATTTGAGGACATTAATAAGTGTCATGCAAACGCACTATAAAAGTTGTACATTATGAGATATTGGCCACCCAAGGCCTTAGTTAAGTTTTGGGCGTCTGGGGTGAAGATGTATATATATATACATACAAAACAGGTAGATAATAACCATCTATCAAACACCCATAAGTGCCCCTGCAATGTGCAAACCGCTTTGAAGGTAAGCCTTTTGTTAGGAGATCAGCAGAATTGTCATCTGTGTGAACCTTGACAAGCTGCATATGCTTATCATCAAGCACTTCACGCAAGAAGATAAGGGCCAGTTATATATAAGGCATTTTCTCATAATGAATGGACACAATCCCCCTTTGTGATATTGAGAGCTCTTGTTTGTGTCTTGAGAGAGAGAGCATTCTAGCACTTGTGCCTCTTCTATACTTGTATGTTGCATGCTTGTGTTGAAGAGTGAGAGAGAGTGATTGCCTTATGTGGTGGTGCGAGCGACTCTACGGTGACAACGTGGAGGTGGAGCTTGGAGAATTGGAGCTTCTCAAGTGAGCTTGGAGGCCTCAAGGGACACAAGTTCAAAGCATTGGTAAATTCCCTACGACAATTGTGTTCTATTTCTCTTCCCTTAGGTGAATTCATCGAGTTCCCTCTTGGAGGTGTGGTAGCCCATAACACTTGTCGGCCACCACCTTGGCCTCAATCATGACCTCTACCTCTGCCTCTACCTAAATTGGAGTGGAAGGCCTCTTCTGATGTGTTTTTGCTTTGTGAAGAAGAGTCCTCACCTAACGACTTTTCTTCTATGATCAGCATAGACACCAAGTCCCAAAAGTTGGGAATATTCTTCCTGACTGCAATGGATGTCTTGAATGGCTTGTACTCTTTGCCAAGCCCATTCACACAGACACTTACCAAGTCATCATCTTCCACCAATACATTGATAGACCCAAGGGATTCAACAATGCCCTTGATCTTTAAAGCATACTCATTGATTGACATGATTCTCTTTTCCACAGTATGCAGCTCTTGCTTTAGCTGCAATTTCCTTGCATTTGTGTTGGTCTGGAACATCTACAGCAGATTCTGCCACGCAACTACTGGAGTGTTGGCATCTTATATGTGTCCTATGATTGTGTCTGTGACACTAATGGAAAGCCAATACATGACTTTCCTTGCACCCTGGTTCCGATCCTTGAATGCCTTTATGTCTGTTGGAGTGGCATTCTCTTTAAAAACAACTCAGGAGGCTTCTCATTGTCTCCTTGACAGTCCCAAAATCCTTTACCCATAAGAAAATTGGTCATTCTGAACTTCCAGGCATGGAAGTTTTTCTTGTCCAATTCTCACTAATAATCTGATTGATTCCATCACCAGACATGTTTTCCTACAACACTCAAAAATCTGCAACAGACAGTTTCTATATATAACTTGTAACACAGTAATATCTACGTCAGCACAACCTGTAGGTCACCAGATCTAACTAGAGTACATGTACATACACCCAATGTCAACAATACATGTGCAAACACTGTCTGTACTCCCAAAATGCACTGCTACACTGCAATAACCTGATTTCAACTAGAGACAGTTCTCAACCAGAACTTTCCAAAACTGTCAAAAATACCTTGCAGCAGAATGGAGACCGAGACGTGATTGAAACACGATTTTGGCCACTAAAGTTTCAGTACCAGATAGATGCTATTACTACAGGAGTTTGAGTTCATAACTAAACACACCCTAGGAAATAAACATACAGTGTGGTAGATTTCCTGGCTAGGTTGGAGTCGAAGGCTGGGGCAACCGAATGATTCCAATTGAATGCCTCACAACCCTATACTACCACTCGAGCCATTCCAAAAATGGGGTTTGGACTTTGTAGGCCCATTCAAGCCAGCATCTCAAAGGATAGGAAACAAGTACATATTGGTTGCCATAGATTATTGCACAAAGTGGGTGGAAGCAAAATCTCTAAAAGACTATAAGGCATCATCAGTAGCCAAATTTCTATACAACATAATCATGACAAGATTTGGATGTCTAATTGAGATAGTCAGTGACCAAGGAAGCTATTTCTTGACCGAAGTGATTAATAGGCTAACAGAGCAGCACATGGGAATACACAAAAAATCAATAGTCTATTACCCATAGGCCATTAGAAAAGAAAAATCCATGAATAGGATCTTGAAAAGTGTTCTGATAAAGACAGTGAATTAGAATAGGATGGATGGGGACACTAACCTTCACTCTACATTATGGGCATTCAAGACAACCTACAAGAATGTGATAAGACTCACACCTATTTAGTATGGTATATGGGCTGGAAGCAGTGGTATTTATGGAATTACTAACCCAAAGTCTTAGAATTGTTGTGTGGCAAAAAGGTTAACCCCTGAAGAAACAAAAATTAATAGCATTAAGCAACTCCTAATATTAGACGAAAACAGATTATATAGTGCATGGACAACTAAAATTGTTCAAAAGAGAAGAAAGCTCCAAGTGGATAGGAATAGAAAATTCATAATCTTTGAGGAAGGCTATGCAATTTTGTTACTCTCCTCAAGAATGGGATCTCATCCAAGAAAACTCAAAATGAGATGGACATGCCTATACAAGATCATCAAGAAAATGGGGATAGAAACTTTCAAATTAGCAATCGTGGATGAAGAAAAGTTAAAGAGGTTGGTGAATGGATACAGGCTAAAGCCATATCATGGGAGCATGTCAGAACGGGAAAGGACACATGTAGAACAAGCACATCAGGAACCAAAAGGAGCCGGGTAACAAAATTCGCATCCAATCACGATCCAGAATCAAGATTGGGATAGGATTTTGGAAAGAGAAAAAAAAGAAGAAGAGCCAATTGTTATCGATTGCATGGAGGCAACGGGAAAACCAATGGTAGCTCCCCATAAAAGAATGCATGGATGGAAAGGGAAAGGTGTCACATCGGTCTTGTCCCACCCCTACCTGATCAAATCAGCCTCGTAATTTGTGCAATGGCACTAAGAGGCCATATCTTCAAGGAATTTTGAAGAATCATGACAGCATCAAGCAATTATGGCCATACTAAGGGAAAACATGTGCCCATGACAACAGTCGGGGTACACTATAGTTTCTCGTTCAAACTCATGCCTTGCTTGGTTTGCATTTCTCTACTATGCAACACTAAGATTCGTTGTGTTCCCTACTCTCTCTTACCCTCCTCTAGCTACGTGTTGTCTAGCAAGATGGTTGAATTCAAGTACCTATCATCCATCTTGTATAAAGAAGCAGACATGCATGAAGAATATCTGGGGAAGATGGGCCAAAGGGAATTTGCAATGTTGTCCTCAAAAGAATTGCAGCACAATTTCAAGGTAGGAGAATAGTTGGAGCAGCTTCAACACTCCAACGTCATCACGCTGCCCTCAGGAGAGAAGAAGAAGGTCATGACCGTGTATGTATCAGAAGTATTCCGCTTATCGACAAAGGCAGATATCAAAATCAAGCTAGTAGAATATGAAGATCTCATCACAGAGTTCAGCCCGCTCTAGAAGGCAAGGCAAAAGAATATAGATGACGATATGCAAAAGCAGATGAGGTTTGTAGTGGAGATGAGGATATGCAAAAGCAGATGAGGTTTGTAGTGGAGATGGTCAACCTTACACACAAACCCTACTACATGTCTAGAAAGAATTTTGGGATAGTGAAAGTTGTAGAGGCTAGCACACAAGTAGCATGGTCGGAGGTTCTATACAACCACCTCAAAGAGCAGATCCGTCGCAAATTCACGAAGACGAATACTAAAAAAAGAGATTAGGTTGTATCTAGAGGCCTTGCTCAAAGGAAGAGTTCAAGAAAGAGCAAAAAGAGAAAAGGTGGAAGATACAAAGGACCATGCCCCCAGGAAACCTAAAATCACTACACCATATGGAAAGATCTTGGAAGCAGCAATCACAGGGTAGGGCAAGAAAAGGACGTTTGAGTTTGGTGAAAGGAAGGTCGGCACTAAAAAGGGGATAATCCTTAAAGGAGGTTCTAGTGGGAGAATGGAGGTGCCCAATAGTCAATAGATAGAGGAAGGCTTTGGATGTCCCAGCGCCTAAAGTGGAGTAGAAAAGGAAGCAAGAGGGCAGCAGCGTAAGCAAGGAGTCCAAAGAACTACAAAAAGAAAACATGAAGTGGAGGTATGGAAAAGGAAGTTTGCAATCCTCAAAAGACAAGGAAAGAAAGTAGTAGTAGTAGAAGAAGAAAGTAAGGGCAAGGAAATAGTGTTGTGGACCAGCTCAGCAATAGACCATATCCCCACAAATGAGCTAAGTGAACATACGTGGGTGGCCACAAAGAAATTTCAAGAGAAAATGAATGATGAGCAGCATTGCGAGTTTAGGTGGAAGAACTGGAGGCAATCATTGAAGAGTACAAACTAAAATATGAAAAATATGGCTAGACCATCAAAGCTCTGATGAAAGAGGTAGAGGTAGCCACTCCCACAAGCTTGACAAGGGGCATGTCTAGAAAAATGAGTATCAATGAGCTCAATGTAGCATTGATAGTTGCCAATGTAGAAAAATCAAGAAGAAAATAGAATAGATGGATGCCTTGAGAAGAGCTCATGATGCAAGGGAATTAAAGTCCAAGGATAAGATGATTCTAGATTTCCAAGGCTGGGCCAACTGGGAGAAGAATGCTAAAGAGGAGTGGCAATCAAAGTTGCAAGAAGAATTGAGAAGAAAAAGCATAAGTGTTTGAAAGGAAACAACACTAAAATGCATGTTTGAAAGGAAACAACACTAAAATGCATGTTGGTGAGCATCGCACAACAAGCAAGATCCATGAAGCCTTGCAACACTAAAAAGCATAAATGTTTGAAAGGAAACAACACTAAAATGCATGTTTGAAAGGAAACAACACTAAAATGCATGTTGGTGAGCATCGCACAGCAAGCAAGATCCATGAAGCCTTCCAACTGGAATGAAATAGCTAATTTCATGACATAGTTGGCAACACCTATGAAGGCTGGATCAAGCCACAAGGACACGAATCCATCCCCTCATGGTGCAAACCACAAAACTGGATCCAAAGTTGTGCAAGGGAGTGGGGGGAAATTATGATGGGTGGATCCGGGTGAGAAGGCAATAGCTCAAGCAAGGAGCAACACTGTCATTGGCCCTCACCAATAGAGTATGCTAGCAAAAATATCAAAGTGAGTGCTAGGATTGGACCAATCAAGAGGAATACCACCATATGGATGAAAATGGAGCCAGGGTAGTAGAGGGGGCAAAAGAGAACCGGAACAGACAATTTTTGAAGATGATGCCATCTTTCTGGAGCACACAGAACCCCATGCCTTTGCAACCGACATGGCAGTAGCCGCTATGGCAAGAGAAAGGGCCAAGTACCTGAATGCAAGGCCAATTGAGGTGTAGTTCCGGAGGGCAGATGAGAAGACTGGACTAGGACATGCCTCAGCTACTAGCAGTCAAAGGAGAACATACGAGCCAGCGTACAACTAGAAAAGGACCATCCAGTTTGTGTTCGGGCACTAAAGCACGTCTCGACTTGGAGGAACCAAGGTGGGCCCATTGAGACACATTCCGAAAACCGAATATTTTTCAAAATGAAAGCAGGAAGAGGTGGGCTGTGCTGCTAATGTAATGTCCACCGTGATCGCCAAGTGTTGGCGACGGTCAAACATCCCATCTTGCCGCCATCAGGGTTCCTCCCTTCAAACTAAGACACATTCTAGAATCGGACATTTTTCATAATGAAAGCAGGAAGAGGTGGGTTGTGCTGGTGATGCTGCAATGTCCACCATGATCGCCAAGTGTGGGCGATGGTTCATCTTATTTCTGAGTCTTGCATTGAGGAAGAGGATTTGACTATCGAGGCACCCAAATTTGATTGCCACCTTCGTAGTATCCTTGAGCTACAAGTAGCTGCTTCTCCACCCACATCTTGATACCATTAAGATACCTTAATTTGGTTGTCTTGGTGGAGTTTTCTTTTTGGTTGATGTGGAAGGTTTGAGGACCTCCTTCACATCGGTTGGCGCTAAGGCTGCAGGTTTGAGACTCATGGGCATTGTTGACAATGATGAGGCTAGAGTCTCTTATGGAATAGCTGTCAATGATGAGGCTAGAGTCTCTTATGGAGTAGCTATCAATGATGAGGCTTTCAAGCATGTGTTGTCTCCTTTGGTGGGGTTTGTCAATGAAGAGGCATAGGCTTTGGGGCTTTTCCTTTTAGTTACTTGTTAGAGATAGATGGTTGCGTGGGGGAAACATCTTCAGAAATAGCTATTGATTGCGAGGTTTTAGCATCAAACTTCGTTGGTGAGGATGGGGTTGAAGGAGTAAATGCTTTATCGGAGTCGGTTGTTGACACAAATGGTAGGTTACCTTTTGTGTTCAGCATCATAGAAATCTAGTAAAGTTGGATCCTCTTCTGTGTAATATGGTATTGTCAACTTTTTGTCATTGACCATCACGATGACTCTATCGCTAGCAAAGCACAGTGGTGCTTGGGCAGCAATAGTCTACTTATGCCCCAAGATCAAATCTACTTCCAACACATAACCACAAAAAACTTACAAAGGGGGTTAGTTTCAATATACATTGTATGTTCAAAGTACCCCAAACATGGCATGTTCAAGTCTTGTGTAAAGGGAATTCTTTCAGGAGGATGAGTCGTGAGTGTTGGTTATCCTAACAAATCCCATAACTCGAGGGTCATGAGATTGTGTTTTCATGTTGGATAAAGCTATGCTTGAACTCTGGTGATTTTATTTGAAATTTCCAATTGAACCAGAATCCTAGGGATCTTTTCATTAAGATATGTTGGAAGTTCTAGCTCCTCTATGGTCTCGTTCTCCTGTAATAGCAATTGTACAATGCTTGCAGGAGTGTTCTAGGTGATTGTCTATATGGATTCATCTATTGAATACAACGAGTCACTAGTTCCACCAAGGAGACGACATCATACTCAAGGGAATCTAGGGTAATATGGAATGTAAATTCCACATCTCCATCGATGGTTTGAGTAGCATAGCTAAAGTAACCGGGAACTTTAATGTTTTGTCCATTGGCTCCTCTTGTAAGACCATTGTCTGTAGGGATGAGTTTAGGTTATCCCAATGACACCCAAGTGTCTATTGTCATGATGTTATGACTAGCTCGAGGGCTGATCAACGCGTGTTTGCGCTTAACATCATTGCATGTAGGAAAATCCAACCATATCATGATAGAATCTTTAAGAGGAACCATGGATGTTTCAGTTTTTGTTTCAGCTTCAAATCCCGTCTTGGTTTCATATTCCCATTCACTTTCATCCTCTTTTTGGCTCTCTGATTTTTCAAGAGTACCCAATATGTACACTGGCACACTTGGCCATCTAACAATTCTAAATGAGGTCTATTTGGAAACTTGCGAATCCTCACAGTCCTGCTCTATGGAGCTCTTTATCTCTTGGTATAACTCATGTTGAGTCCTTAATGGTGTAAGTGTTGATGTTATGCTGGCTTCAACATGAGAGGAGCATTCCCCCAAATGAGGTTTTGAGAGACTACTTTAATTTTGTAAGGGCATTGTCGAGTTCCTCACGTGCTTTCTCAATCGCATAATTCATGCAATCTGTCTCTAACGACTCTTCTGTAGAGAGTATGTCTTCCTCTTAAAAGGGGAAGCGGTACTCCTCCGAGCTTGGTATTTTGGTTCCTTTTCGAGGTCTGGCATTATTAGGCTCAAATCTAGTTTCTTGATTGGTTTATGAGGTGCACTGAGTGAAGAGTCAAAACTTGTTTCATCCTCACTTAGTGACGTACTAGAACTTGTTTCATCTTCTGACTTTCTTTGGATCATCAGGCTTCCTTTATGTTTGCCTATGCGACGAGATCGAATTTTCTTTTGAGCTTTTGCATCCTGTGTTGCACATATGGGTTTTGTGGTTTGTGTGGTGGCTTTTGAGGTGGATGTTTCTGCATCATGTGTAGCTTTTGGCTCTTTTGAGTTTATGTCCCCTTTTGGGTTTATGTCCTCATAGGCTCCTTTTCCCTATCGTTTAATTCAACCTTGGTTTCAATAGTTTGTTGTCCCTTGTATTTCTTGGGTTTAGAAGGTTTTGCATTTTCTTTTGGGTTCTGCTTTAAAGCATGTTCTTCTACTCATGTTGAGGTATTGTCTTTTGCGTTCCTTTTGACCGTTTCTCATGCCTTGGCTTGTAAGCATGTAAGCACATTCAAGGGTACCAGGACAATTGCCCGTTTTGTACACTTAAGATGTTAAGAGTTATATTTTGTGAGACAGGTTGCATTGAAGCAAGTTGTATTGAGACAAGTTGCATTGAAGCAAGTTGCATTTTGAAGCAGCTCGTCTTGGGCAATCTTGGAACATGTGATTAATGCCACATCGTTCACACATGGGTCGCAGGGCGTCAATGACCATGGGCATGGAAGTATTCTAAACTGTGTAGTCTGCCACTTTGTGAGGTCCACGATAATAGAAACACTGAAGTGTTCGATTAACCACTTCTTGAGCAGTTTCTACCCTTTGGACTATTTCTATTTGGTGCACGGGAGATGGGAGTTTTGAGTTAATTGTTGATGAATTGGGACACTTTCTAGTATCATGATCAAAGGATTTACAATATATGCAGTACAGAAAAACAGGTGCATTGTATGCACAATGGGAATTAGGATGATTGTAGTAATTGCACTGAACACAAGGCATTTTGCTCCTCACTTGTAGAGGCATTAAGGATGGTTGGTTTTGAAGGAGCTCATCCTTTCTTAGAGATGTCGATTGAAAGCTTTTAAGCAAGGCTGCATAGAACTTGGGGAATGACAATTCCAAGATCAATCTTTCTTTTGCCATTACTTCACTTGGTTTAGATGAGGAACACATCATAGCATGATCATCTTCTAGCATGTTGTCATTTAAACATATTGCTTCTTTACAACATTGATCGAATGTTTTTGGGTTGGATACAATGACCAAGTTGTGTAAGTTGTTTTTCTTTAAGCCCATCATGAAACATCTCTTCAATTGAAAATTGTTTAATTTTTCCCATGACTCATATCGTGAGTCCAAGAGTTTGATCCAAAGGATAAAGTCTCTAATGGATTCATTTGGTTTATGCTCAATTGAATAGAGTTCTTCTGCGCACTCCATCGATCACATTGTCTTGAAAAGCCATGGATAAAGGTTGTTTTCAAGGTTTTGAAGTTGGTCTTGATCGCCGGCATCAATGTGATGAACCATCAACTAGCTTTTCCCTTTAAGCATAGGTTCAACGCATGTACCTTGGTGGGACAGTTAGGATTTCCAAAGGCTTTACATCTCTATTCAAACACTTGTATAAATTGAATAGGATCTGTTGCTCCGTCGTATTTGTCCATGATTTTGGAAATTTGTACGGCCATATGTTTGTATGAGTCACTGAGACCGTAGGTGAGTGCTCTTGTGGTGGATAGGGACTCACTTAGTCCTTAGGCAACCCCCCTTCCTAGACTAGTCAGTATGTCCAAGGTGTGGGCATCCAGGACAGGGTTGGTACCTATAGGATTTGTGGAGATATTAGGTAAAGGACTAAAGCTCGGTGGGATTGAAGTGACAGGGGGTGTAAAACCCGATGACACACTTGTTATAGGCATGGCCAATGGTACTGGGAGGTGCATTTGCGGCATAGATCTCAATGGCTCGAAGATGTCAGCCATTGGGTTCAGTCCTTATGTGATCCTTGGCAATCCCTCTATCGTTGCCATGTCTGATTGCCTAATTGCTCCTTAATGAGCAAGCACGCGTTTTTTTTTTGCTTTTTATATTTTCTCACAGCTCGTTACAGCCTCAAGTATGTTTAACACTAAAGAGACCTAACATTCACTAAGAATTGCATTGTTTAATGTAACGGATGTAAACTAAGTCTAATAAAAACTATATGCAAGCCCTAAGAACATGAAAAACCACAATAATAACAACAAAAACAATAAATTAAGCTTAAAAATAAGCAAAAAGCATTCTTTACTCCTCTCACCTCACTTCACTTACACACACTCACTAGCATGCATTAGGGAGAGAGATTAGCAAGAGCAAGACTCAATTGCACAATGGGAGAGTATGTTGTATTATGAGAGAAATTCACTTATATACATGGCCATAAGTCACACTCACTTATATACATGGCCATAAGTCACACTCACTTAAAAATGTGGTCGAGCGGGCACTTTAGGCTAATAAGAGGCCTAATGCTATTACAATGACTATTCTCATAATATATTCATGAATTACATCACTTAGGACTTCATCCTAACTTGCTACCACACGCTCTTGAAGCGGGAATCGCGATAAATACTCTGTCACACCATTACCGGTGCCCGTCCAAGTTGTAGCTTTGGATACCATTGCTTCATATCTTAAATGTATGACCCTTTGGTGTATCGATCGTGACTTCTTGATGTAAGATAATGGCGGTAGATCTTGTTAACCCTAGGAATGGGTTAACACAAGCTAATGCATAATTTATTCCTTTATCAAAGAAGATGTGCAGATACACTCGTAAAACTTAAATGTTTTAAACTTATATTCCCAAATTCATCATATTAAAGATAAGCATGTCTGAAGAGATTTGTCATGATGTCAAGGATTGTGAGAAGAATTGATACATATGTGGAAAAGTGTATTAAACACTTCTAAAGGGTGAGCAATTGTAGGTAATTTGGAGCAAAATCATCGACGAGAATGTAGACATAAGTAGCATGGGATGCGTATATCGCTTCTTCTAAGAGGCTTAAAAACAACACTAGAGATATAAAAGTAACAAGTAAACTAATTGGCTTAGCATTATGAGTTAATTAGGGATTATGTCCAATTTTATAATAAAGAGCGGGAAGATTGTGATATAGTACTCTTTGAGATTTCTAAGCATTATCTTGAGAGTTTGTCATCAAGGACGATGGTTCCTAAAAGGGGGAGAGAATGTTATGAAACCCTAACAAAGACATGATAACGAAGCATGTGACATGCCAGTGGTATGTGGAGCTCCTCAATGGGGCGACATACGATTAAACACCACCACTTATGATATTAAGTGTGAATGGGTAATGTTTGTATGTGATGGTTTTCCCACCAATGATGTGTAACAAGAGGGTACCATCACGGACACAAGGAGTGCAAGTGTATGGTGTGTGTGTTGGTAAGGAAATGGATGCCCAATGCCATGGTAGGGTTTTGCTTCTATCTTGGGTCTTTGCCTTCATTTCTTCCATCTCATGCCTTTGCACGTAGGTTGTTTAGCTAGCGTTAGGGTGGGCCTTACATTTTCCCATGCTATTTCATCATTCGACCAATTTAAATGAAATTTCTCCCTAATAAAGCATGTACCTAAAATTGTACAACATATTAATATAAAGTAAAGAAGAAATTAACAACATTTATCTCGTCTAGCTGGTGTCTAGGCAGTGTGCAATGTTGTGCTATAATTGCTTGAACACGTTTGGAGGCATGCTCTCATAAGTTTCTCTAGTTTTATTAAAAATTAGAACAAATTGATTGACATTTGTCCACAGTCATGGGTGGTAGTCTCGAATTAATGATCTCTGATGATGTTCATTGCTTGATTCATCATAAAGTATTGAAAATATTCATACTTATTGAATGATCTTTTTTTTAAATCCAACATTATTTATCATATTGCATTGTTTCTTTTTCTATGACCTTCTTTAAAATAAGTCCACAAAAATGTAAAGGCAGTGAACTAATTGGTCGATTTTCTAGCCAACTTGTTGGTTTCCTAGCTAGCTGGCTTGCATTGATAACCAAACTCCCATAAATAATGATGGGTTATAGTGAAAGGGCCAGCAATGGTGGTCCAAGTGCGATAAATAACCATGGAACACCAAACTAGTTAAAATTACCACCAGGTTAGTTTCCACATTGGCTCAAAATAGGACACCCTCCACTTTACATAATCGCCAAATCATTGTTTACAATCATGACAAGTTTCTAGTCATCCTAATTTATTTCCATCAAGTTAATGCAATCGCTCTAGACCAAATTTATGGTGGAACATTGGGCTACTTAAAACTATGATCAAGAACAATTTTATTTTTACTTATCATATATTTTTCCTTAAATTTAAAAATTCTACAAAATTTAAGGCATTTTGGTTATATTTTCAACTTTAAAAATCTACAAATTCTTAACAAAAACCTTCAAAATTTTAAAGCTCTAATTTTTTAAATTTGTTAAGAAAAATGTTTTTGTGAATGCTGCATTGAGCTAGTTATGCACAATTAACTTGGCCTTTTGTATTTAACTAGTGACATCACTCGTCTCCAAAAGGCAAGACATATTCTTGCATGCATAAAAACACCTACTCGTCCTTAGGATGGGAGAGGAAAGATAGGCCTTATATTTAAAGCCCATTTTGGGCCTCATGGTCCTCAACTTAGCTACCTATATATGAACACGCCATGCTTGCCTTATATATCCACGTAGGAGCTCCTAAAGTAGTTACTTTTCTTTGAAGAAAGCACCAAACTTGGCATACATATACATCTGGCATTCCAACCCAATGTAGTGGCGGCGACAATTTTAACAGACATGGTATTGAGAAAACCAATCCACAACATGAATTAAAAAATAAAGGTTACAAATAGTGCCATATTAGGTGCCTTCTCACTCTCATTATGACTACATGATAGGATAACACATAAGGTAGAGTCTAGCCTAGAAACCAATGCTAAGCCAGTAAATCCTCTACCATCTACACACAAAAATGTTAGAAAAAGTGACCCAAAAAGTAGATCAATGCCCCATGCAAAACCATCATCATTGACCTGCACATAAACTGGCTCGTAAGTTAGCAAGAACCACACAATTTACTTCTCTTTACACTACTAAAACAAAATTAATGTGGCAAACCATTAAAACAATCTTTGAGCGACCGGATTATCTCTCCTTGGAAGCCTATAATCCTCGCCTCCATCTGTCCAAAAAATATATATATAAGATAATAACATTAGCTATTGAAAGATATAATTTTTAAAGAAAATAAAAGATGAACTATAAAACCTTATAAAACTCATTTGGTGGATCAATTCTTGAGATGAATGGCGTTTGAACAAGCTTGTAGACAAAGAATCAAAAAATTATGTATTGTCTAGTGCCTATGCATAGAAAATCTAACTTACTAGGCTTTTCATAGTCTACAAACATTACATGTACATAAAGTTGATCCGCAATCATTCACAATCTTAGATTGTAAATTCCAAGGAGCCCAAAGCTCTCACTGTAAGTGTCTAGACCGTACAAACCTAGCAATAATCTAGGTTCAAAAAATTAAAAATATTTCTTGTTTCAAAAAATATATATCAATAAAAATTTATATTTATAATTAAATGTAATAACTACATAAAAAGCAAGTTTCTATATCGTAATACACATGCACTCTAATAGTTCAATCATTAGAGATGATGTTATTTGTCCTTTCCAAGACGAGGGGTCTAACAATTAAGCCATGAAGATTAAATAGATTATGGTAAACAATGATGACTATAGCATAGTAAACATTGAGACAAAAACCTTCAATATCTTGTTCATCGCCCCATAAATAAATGAAAATGATCTCCTTGCCACATCCATTCTAAGTAATATTACCCATTATATCAAATACGACACTACATTTCTCTAATCATTTACACAAGATTTTGAGGTTTCTCTCTCTCTCTCTCTCTCTCTCTCTCTCTCTCTCTCTGTGTGTGTGTGGACGTTAAGTATTTTGAACCAAAAAGGAAAATTAATAATGCCACTCTAAATGAAAGCAAGTCAAAAGCAAAACATTTTCTTATCCAAATGTTATAAAAACAAAGATGAACTCACCGTGCCCCTACAGCCACCTTAAGAATTTGAACCACCCCTTGAGAAAGAACTGGAGCACTCTATACTTATGGATTTGCATGGTGGCTTTACCTCAATGTTAACCAATTAATCCACATAATGTAAGTACATTTATATATATCAATTCAATATTACTAGCAATGGTAATGCTAATGTGAGAGATAAATTGAAAGAAGTTTGCCATCTAACTCCAATTTAACTTAAGTGTCTTCGTATCACAATAAAATAATTTTCATTCTATAGGAAACATCTAACTCCAATTTAACTTCATTTCTTTGCATCATAATAAAATATTTGTCATTCTACAAGAAACATCAATCAACTTGAAAGCATGCACACTTATTGAAAGACCATATAGATTGCACATGTCACATCTTTGCAAACATTCTCCTTCCAAATGCTTATTTGATTGATACAAAGATATCTATGAATGTAGTCTCTTGCATTTGTAGGCTCCTATATCAATAGCTCATTCTCTATCTTTTGGGCATAGATTACATTTACATTCTTCTGGATGCCATTTGAAATACCTCTTTATAGACAACATTGGCTGTGTAGACTTTGTTTTTACCTTTAATGCTGCTTTCATGGTCCACAATATCTTTTACACACACGTCCACTACATCTGATGATATAACACGTGACATAGCAACAAACAATTGTCCATGTGTAAATACTTGTGTGGCCAAATAAAGTCCCAACACACTCAATGTTTGTCCTTGGGACTTATTTATTGACATACCAAAAGCTAGCCTCATAGGAAATTGTCTCCTTCTCATGTCAAAAGGTAATTGAAGCACAAAATGATATGAATGTTATCCTAGGAATAAAGACCATGTCTCCAATGTTTGTACGTACCTATAATAAGTTTTGCTTCTATCACCTTTAAGTGAAATTGCTTGCATATCAGTCTGGTACCATTACAAAGTCCCCCGCCGAGGGTCCAAATTATGGAGCAGCATGATAGGAGCATTCATCTTTAGAAGCCTAAGTTCAAACTATTCAAGTACTCAATTGCATACAATATTATGTCATGTGCAGAAGAAACAACTGAATCTACACTGAGGTATTCTCTTTCAACACCAGGTAATGCACTTAAGGCTACTTCATTGATCTAATCGACCTCTTGATTTCATGGTGTAAGAATAGGGCGGTCTTTGAAGAAGCATGCATAATCCTCCACTCTTTGAAGATCTTTGTACACCCATTCTACCAAACTCAGCAAGAGTTCTCATGGATTAACATTCGCGGTGGAATTACCACTCTACCTTGATTGTTTGGATGGTCTATAGAGCTATCTCCAATTTGTAAAGTCCATTTGACAAATTCTTATTCTATACCATCATAACCACTCTAAATGACTTGCATTTTTTGGGTGAGCTTTAAAACATTCACATATCTCCAAATATATGACTGGAATAACGTTGCATCAACAATATCCTCACGTGATCCCTTTACCACACAATAGGTAAGATTTGCCTAAATTCACCACCAAAGAGCATAATTTTTCCACCAAACACTATATCACTTTGCATAATGTCTTTTAATATTCTGTCCAATGCTTTATATGCATACCGATGCATTATTGGAGCCTCATCCCAAATAATCAATCTTGCAAGCTTCAACACCTCAACCAATGGGCTATTAACTTTAATACTACATGTGCGAGAAGTATTGAGAACCAATGGGATTTTGAAACATGAGTGTGCAGTACGTCCATTTAAAAGTAACAATGCAGCTATTCCAAAAGATGCACATGCCAAAGCAACTTGATTATCTCCACGTAATCGGGATAGCAAGGCATTACAAAGATATATATTTTCTTGATCCATCAAGGAAAAAAACACCACCATTGTTCAAATAAACGGCCTCAAGGATGGTATCAAATGCTCTTAATTGACAACTATTAAGACTCCTTTCCATTGAAAGAGCCAAATCAGCTTGTTGAACAGAATCAAACATGATCTCTTCCATCAACAAACCATTGTTAAGAGTATCAACTGATCTATCAGGAAGAGGCAACCCTTCAAAATCTTGTACACATTTTCCATATTGTTGTAAGTTGGATACCCATTGTTATCAAATGATAGTAGTCTCAGAAAACTTTTGAGTATAACGATGTTTGCAACTCCCATTAACCATGCATATTTAGTTCCCCACATGGTCCATGGACATTACTGATTATGTTGTGCAACTCAGGAAACATCGCCTTATTTGGAAGTCCAACACATACCAACTTCTCATAGTGAGCAATCTCAACTGGTTTACGTCCACTTTCCAATATCAATAATATATGTGCATGTGGCAAGCCTCTTTTTTAAAATTCAATAACAGAAACACATCCTACTACCCTTCCAAATAATGCTTTTTTCACCAATAAGTGTATCATATCCTTATGCTTCTTATACAATACCCGTGCAGTCAAGTCAGGTCGATCTTGGGCCGCCTAATTTGGTAGTAAAGCGATAGTAAAGCATTTCTTATTTTATCCCACTTAGGATTGCAAAGTAAAGGTAATAAAGAGTTCATATTTACCCATCTTCCTTACAATTTCCATCTTCTTGGTTCGGTAGTAAAGCATTGTTTATTTCATCCCACTTAAGATTACAAGTAAAGGTAATAAAGAGGTCATTTTACCCATCTTCCTTGCAATTTCCATTGAATCTTGATATAATTGATGCATATATCGAGGCCCCCCGGTATATATAACTATCATGCATCCAGCAATGCCACCAAAGACTCTATTGACCCCATTGCTTTATTAACCATATCTGCAAGCCCTTGGTATACTTCAGCATGTAATACTTTCTGGTTGTTACGTATCCATACTAATATTGATTCTTCCATGGTGCTGCTATATGCATCAACAATGTACTGTTGTAAAAGTCAACCTCACTGCGTAGAAGGCACACATTTGTATCTTCCCTTATTTGTAATCCATATGTATAATATTGCCATTGAGTTACAGTCTTTGTCTCCTCATTTGAACCTTGTCTATTCCTACCATGGAGTGGAATTCCAACATGCCAACCATCCTCTCCTTGAGGAAACAGAAGAACATATAATAGAGGCATATATGAATGATGCAAGTTAGATATTATTTTTATAGTACCTATGCGAAACATTATTTGAATATCTCTGTGAACTACATGAAAATCATCCCCTTGACCTGGCATGATAGCAGCTACCTCACTACCTGTAGGAACCAAGTATTGCCTTGAGATTGATCGAGCTTCAGTGATGACCATTATCAAATCTACATGTGGACTGGATTGTAACATTTCTCTCATTGTACGAAACTCACATGCATACGGATTGTGTTCATACATTATTGTTTGTAACCTTTCAAACATGATATGATTTAAAGAAGGCATCCCATGAAGTCTATTCTCCAATTAATGATCCATATCATACACATATAATTGGGCAAATTGAGAAGCCGCATCTCGTGTTCCATCAAGTATTATAGAGCCAACACGATGATATGTAGTACCATGTATTTGAAAATTAAATACACCTCCCCCCTAGTAGTGAACTGATTATCCAAGTGAGCACCTAGTGAAACGAAAATACTAAGGCATTGTTCTTCATGTAATCCTTACTTGCATTATCATTACCAAGTAATAGATCAACCAATTTAGGGAGGATGCTTTTCCAAAGGCAGTAAAGAGATGTTCCCACTTGCACAACAGTGTTTGCCCACATGTTATTGAAGCTTTCTTGACACCTCACATTTCCAAATTAGTGCAGCATAAAAATGACACTTATAAGCAAGTACAATATCCATAATATAACTCCATGGTTGCTAGGTACTTAACATTGTGAGGAAATGAAAACACATGCTTTAAAGAATGACATTCGGATTTAATACCTTTCACATCGCTAACAGAATAGGAAATAGGTTGAAAATTATCAATATGACCAATCTCATTTATAGGTAGCTCATTTGAATCAAAAGAAACAAGGCCTCCTGCCATATCTCTATATACCTGAACATTTTGATGTTAATTGATAGGTTCTTGAAGGACCATAGCAGTGGGAGTTGCTCTGTTACATGAATCTAAGTGGATTCTAGTATAGAATTCTCTATGTTCATCCTCATCTTCAACCTTTCCAAATGTTTCAATTTCATTTACATTAAAGTACTCCTTTAAATTAGCATCAATTTTTTTTCAAATGCAAGCCCTTGTTTGTGAATAATTACAACAAGATACGCGTGCTGCATCCAAAATTCGAACCCAATGAACTTGGTTTAAACTTAGGTATATACAGCTTCTAACCATCTTCAACCTCCTTCGAAAAACAAAAAGTAAATACTAATTTGCTTATTTTGCTTTTACAAACATTTTTAACTTCAAACTGATGAAAAAAATATTATCTTCTACTTTAAGTGCTACTATCCTCACGTATGATCTTGGAGGCCTATATCGCAACATGTGACTCTATTGTCGAGAATAGACTAGTAAACATGATGTAATTATTAAATAAATTTAAACTAGAAAAGTGTGTCTAACAAATATAATCCATTTACATCTCTAATTTCTATGTATGACACTGTAAGTGATAACCTTTCTCCATCTCTCAGCTTTCTTTGCTAACAAAGGCATTGAGAGAGAGAGAGAGAGAGAGAGAGAGAGAGAGAGAACATAAAACTATAAAACATGTGAGAGAGAGAAAAAGAGAGAGCAAGAGAATATAGATAGAAAGAGAGGTATAAAGACAATGAGAAAATAGAGAATTCATAAATATCACCACACGAAGAAGCAAAAGCTGGAAAGTTGTAAAAGATTTTTTCCTTGAATAATTCTAAAGCTACTAAGAAAACGTCATTACTCTCACGAAATCTCTAGGCAACTACCTTGGTTTCCAACATACGGCTTATCTTTTTCATAATAGCATTGAGTCGATTAACAGATATCTTTAAACTCAATACCTCAAAGCCTAGAGTACATACTTGCTCTTTTAAAGAATCGGCTTGTTCTTTACATTCCCCAGTACATCTGCCTAGGTGTTCCCCAATTTTAACATGCAAATTTTATGTTATGGAAATCATGTCTAGTTGGTTGGATCCTGCAGAGCCATACATAAATTCTTCTGAAGAGAAAGCTGAGTTTCTCAGAGCCATCAGCGAGGGTGATGATTTTATTTCCGTACCACCGCGGCATGACCTCAGTGGTGTGGGGAGGCCTTTGTTTGAATCTTGCACTTAGGTTCTCATGAAACATCCGTTGGATACTCTCGTGTACAAAAATAAAACTTTTAGTGGATTAATAAAATCAAGTTTGCGTTCTTTTCCATAATTATATTTATTTGATTTTGGTTGTTTGATACCTTATGTTATATTTCATTAATGCCCACGCCCGTGGGCATTAATGAACACTAGTCACAAAATCTGAATATGCACCAGTCACCACAAAATCTGATAAGAGATGTGGGGGTACGGATAAGAAGTTGACACATGGTTTTATTTTGATGTAAAGTACTTTTTGCTTATATATATGTATAATTATTGGTCCCAAAAAAAAAAGAAAAAAGAAACGACATGAAGGGGTGAGTGCATGCAAATAGAAAGCATATGGGGGGTCATGATTTCATTGCCTTAAAATAGAGAGGACATGGAGGGGTGAATGCATTTAAATAGAAAGCATATGGAGAGTCATCAATAGAAAGCATATGGAGGGTCATCATTACATTGACTTTTGCAAGCCATACTAAAATGAAACCTTAGAAAAAATAGCTTGCAAAAGTGCTTTTTGCTGATTTATATATATATATATATATATAATTATTGGTCAAAAAAAGAAAAAAGAAACGCCATGCAAATAGAAAGCATATAGGGGGTCATGATTTCATTGCCTTAAATAGAGAGGACATGGAGGGGTGAATGCATGTAAATAGAAAGCATATGGAGGGTCATCGTTGTACATTGACTTTTTCTAGCTATACTAAAAATGAAACCTTAAAAAAACACTCTTATTCTTCTAAATCTCACAAATATATTTAATGGAAATGCCAAAAAGAAAAATTTTGGTCAGATTTTATTCAAAGCATTATATTTCTCAAGCCAACGTTGCGCGAGCATCATCTAAGAAAGGGCGCAGTAAAAGTTTTGCATCTCTTGGAGGTGGTCAAATTATTTCTGAGAGAACAAAATAAATAATAGGCAACAAAAATGAACGTTTCAGCCATGGATGCTCTCATCGGCAGCATCAATAAAAATTATTTTGGAATTCCGGATTCCTTTGTTGGGGCATTGCGTCCTGAACAAAAGTTAATAATCCTTCTAATTTTTAATGAGGGTTTTATCGCAGCACACAAGATAGCTACCTGCTGACAGGAATAGATGCTAGCTCCTCCTCTTCCAGTTTTGTTGAAACAGTTCATGAAAACATGGCCATGGCGTCTTCCATTCTGTTGCTTGTCATTTTCCCCTTTTTGATCTCTATCTCCCACTCGTGCGAAATTCCCTGCACCGTCCTGCAAAGACAGCCGCATTTTGAGTACCCGTCTACACTCGCCCTGCTTGCCTCCTTACCTACCCTGGTACTAAACCAACTGCAATCATTTTTAACAAAATCCAGTTTTTTTTTTTTGTTTCCCATAAATTCTTTTTGATGCTTTTGTTTCCTGGTAAATGGGTTTATTTTGTTTCCTGCATACTTTGGGTAAATGGATTTATTTTGAGGTTTTCTTGACATTTTGGATGGATTAATTAAGCCACTGCATTTGTATGGCTGGCCAAAAATGGAACTTGTATTTATGTATATATGTTGTCTTATGTATGTATGTATGCTTCTATCTTGCAATATGTACATACATACATAAATACACACATATTATATTTATATGTATATGTATATGTATGTATGCATGGCTGCATATATGAATGAATGTATTGTATGTATACATGCATTCATTGATGTATGTATGTTATGTATTTGTTTTGCATTCCATCATGACGAAAATGGGATTTTCTTGCTGATTTTTTTTTCTTTCACTGATTTTTTGTTAGGGTATTTTGCATTCTGCAATCCAAGCTGCAAACTTGGAGGGCTACATATCAGAAGCCAAGAACATGACACTGTTTGCTCCTAGTAATGCAGCATTTGAGAGAGTGTTTGAAAGCCAGACACTCACTTGTGTGCAAAATTATTATTTGGCAAAGCCTTGCACTTCACTTCAGCAACTCTTGCAATCAACCAACCTTAGGCAACTTTTGCTCAACCATGGTCTCTCCCTAACCCTCAAAAAATTAGAGATTGCTTCCCCAACAACCCCCCCCCCTCCTTCCACACACCCACACCCACACCCCCACCCCCACCCCCGCCCCCCCCGCCTACCTCCCTTTTTTTTTCTTGCATTTTACTAACTTTTCTTCTTATTACATTAAGAAAAATAAATAGAGGATTTTTTTTTTGGTTTTTTTTAATGGTTTTTAATATTTTGTGCAGTTGTAGAGGGTTCCTTCCTACTGAGTTCGTTGGAACATGCAGACATTTTGCAATTCGCCGGAGATGCAGTGGAGAAGGTGCAAGATGGAAATCTTTTTGAAATTTAAATTATCTATATCAACAGCCTTGCTTGCACTTCCGTGTAGTAGGGCTGGTTTCTCGGCACACTAAGTGATGGCTCTTCTCTACTCCAAGAACACTGATACATGTCCTTATCTGCACCGTGCACACTCAGCAGAGGTCACAATGAAGAGGACGACACAGCTCAAGTGATGACAAGTGACTGTAGAACACAGGGTACAAAGTTGTATGAAGGATCAGCATGATGGATGTCCTTCAGGATGATGGTGAGGGAAGAGGATAAAGGATGTGCTTCAAGGTGAGTTGAGAGACCATATATGCCTAGGCAAGTCGGTGGCATCTTCTATCTTTGGTGGATGCTGTGAGGTGCCAGCCTTTGGTGGATGCCTTGAGGTGGCAGCCTTTGGTAGAATCTCCTATCTCTAGGAGATGCCGTTGGAGTGTTAGTTGGTGCTGTCGGCACCTTCAATGCCGCCACGTGCACCTCTTTGCGTTAGCCAGCCGTGGTGCGTCTCTGCTTCTGATGGTCCCAAATCTTGGCGCCTCCGTTGACTCATTGTGACGGTGTGGTAGTGTTAAGTTGTTACGGTGTGGCAGTGTGACATTGTCACGCTGTTGCGGTGGTCCATCAGTGTTGGCACCCTTGGTGGCTATAAGCAGCAGCTCGCTCCACTTAGAGTACTACTTGCCACCATATGGTACATCACCTCGTGCTGGGCCTTTTCTCGAGCTTGTATTGGCCAGGTACAACATTTGATCCAGAACTTCTTGTGGGCCGGAAGTGATGGGAGGCTAGCCAGCAGGCCCAAGGTGACATGGAGAGTGATCATTCAGCGATGTAGCAGAGGGGGGCTAGGGCTCATTGATCTAGCTATACAGAGACGTGCCCTATTGGGCACGTTGATTGTCAGAGGAATCCAACCCGGTGGTGAGCCTTGGAAGGATTTCCTCTTGGCCTGGATTTCAGCCCGGACTCCGAGCCTTGGAGGCCCGTGGCCGCAGCGTACTAGATGGATCGCCCACCACTAGAGGAGGAAGATAGAAGTATTTTGCCTTGAGGAGGATTACATATATGGAAAGTATGCATGATGTAGTGATGACATTATATGAAAGATGCAGGTATGCATTGATTACATTATGAAGATGGTGTGCACTGATTACATTATGAAGATGGTGTAGAAAAATTTGACTTGATATAAAAATGGTATATACAATGAGAATAATGTTCCTCATGATAGTAGGGTTTCTAAGTACTGCTAGAAGTAGTGCTAGTGCCAGTGGATGAAGAAGTGGGAAGACCAGAGAGAAGGAACTCGAGAGGAGGGATGCTCGGAGTGTATCCAACTCAGTTGCTTGGGCTCGTAAAGAGACCAGCTCCCGATTCTGTTGCTCCACTAGATTGCGTAATACCACCACCTCTTCAGTGCTATGCGAAGATGAAGAGCGGAGGTGGGTGATGTCATGTGCACACACATGTACATGCTTCTCACAGAGGCTAACCCTAAGGAGGCAACAAGATAAAGAAGAGAAGATCAGAATAGAACCGGAGCATTTTCTGTGGAGTATCTTGTGGAGGGACACATCATTGTGTGAATTATTTGTCCAAGAGCTGGCCGACCAGCAGTCGGCCAGTCCATGGGATATTCTCCGGCCTATAAAAGGCAAGTTTGCTCATTGTTTTAATCATTCAGCCCCTTGTTGGCTGGATCATAGAACTAGGAGCTTGTTTAGGTATTTTACTACCTTTTCAAGGCAGCCCATGGCTGCAAGGATTTATGTACCTTTTTGTACCATATGAATATACTGAATTTTCAGCCATCTCTCTCTCTCTCTACTCTCTCTTTTGTCTGTGTTTTTGCATCAGCATGTTCTAAGTGGTGTTTAGGGCTGAAAGAAGACTCTCAAAGCTTTCACTCCCCCATGGCCATCAGGTGTGAACGGACACCTTAGGATTATCTAGTATATAAGCAACCACATCCATTGTTTAGGGTTGTTACTCATTTTATACTTTCACCTATTCAACTCCCTCGACGGACTTCCTTCTGCCTATTCGACTGTGTATTCCACGTGTTTGACTATTCCTCCCGGCATCAACTATGCCTCTGCTGCATCGCCTATGCCCTCAGCTTCTTTCGCCATCGGTTCTCTTTGCTCACCTGCATAGTCTGAGACCTCCTCGCCTCTTCTACTAGTCACCCATACTTATTGTCAAGCTTCTTCTTATGCCATTGTGACAGCTGGGTCTTGCCAACAGTCCTCAAGAGTTCTCTAATCTACATTTGTAGGTGCTTCACAAGTTCACTCATCATGGATCTGCCTAGATCAGCTATCACCTTCGAGAAATTCTCTGGAGCAAATTTTCCAACTGTTAGAGGTCATCTCCTATCTATTTGTATACACCAGGGCCTCTGTTGTGGGTGTGCCCGCCCGTATATCATTTTTCCACACTCCCCGTATTTTTTCCCTATTTTTCCCATTTTTTCCTAGTGGCTGGAGGGCTGCCAGTTGATGCCAGGAGCACTTTGAAGCTGGCCGACTGCATCTGTATCAGTCGTGGGCTGTCTGAGTGCTGGCCGACTTGTTCTGTCCAGGCGTGGGGCATCAGATGCTGGCCGACTGCTATATTCAGCAGTCGTGGGAGTTTTGCTCAGTCGTGGGCCCTTTCCAGTGCTGGCCGACTGCCCTCATGGGCTTGTATATATTGCCCCCCATCCTCCTCCACTTTCTCATTCAGTATTTCCGAGATCTTGTGTATAGAGAAGAGTTTACACACATCTCTCTGTGTTTCTTGTGCTGATTATTTTCTGCAGTCTACTTGCTCTTGTCTACCCAAGTTTGGATATCATTTCCGCTGCATATTCTGACATGGTATCAGAGCCCTAGGCTCTAGGAGATCTTGGGCGTTTTTCTGAGCAAGAGGGGGAGCAACAGGTTGCTGATCGGTGGACTGTTTCGGGCTGAACGGGAAGTGAAGGTGCAAGAGGAAGGCGGGCAGAGGGGCTGGACAGCCACTTGCATATTTTCTGATTTTCAGATTTTTCCCACCCACCCACCCTTTCAAGTTACTCTCCGAGATGGCGGATTTACTCGAGATGGCTGAGAAGCACGTGAAGATTCCGACTCTCCCCACGTTCCCAGTGGATCGGCAGTTGGACGGGTCCAATTACGGCATCTGGAAGGTCATGATGGAGTCAGTTTTGGAGTCATATGATCTTGCTGATTTTATTATCAAAGGGGTGCCAAGGCCGGAAGCTGAGGAAGGGGAGTTATTATCAACGAGGAAGGACCGCCAGGCACAGGCACAAATGTGGGACCGAGTCAACGCCAGGGTCCGGTCGTTTATATTCCTCAATTGCACACCACAGGTGATCAACCATGTGAAGCACATGACGCTGGCGAGAGGCATATGGGAGCACTTGGCTTCTTTGTACAACAGGTGTCACCCATGAAGCGGATATCCTTGGAAGTGCAGATGCGGGTTATGAACCCTACAAAGTCTTCGACGATGCGGGAACACATTAACAAGCTGCAGGCCCTTCAGCAGGAAGTCCTTCAAGCTGGGAAAGAGATATCATCCGAAGATATGGCCATCACGTTACTTTCCCACTTGCCTGGTCAGTATTCCGCTTTCTATTCCTCGTTGATCACTAGTGGCAGGCTCAGCACCATTACTTGGGAGGAGCTTGTGCCAATGGTCCTGGACCAGGAGGAACGTTTCACGAACCCTCCTCATGGTGGAGGTTCGGAGGCCTTAACTGGCCAACGGTCGAAAGGCCGTAATACCAACAAGGGCAAAGGGAAGGCTTCACCAGATAAGTCTTCCGAGAAGAAGCCTGATCCAGAACGAGAGAAGCTGAAGGCCGAAAGATCGTGTAATGATTGTGGCGAGAAAGGCCAGTACTGGAGGAAGTGTCCTAAGCGGACAGGGAAGAGTGCTGATTCCTCAGCCTTAGCTGCGAAGACTCCGGCATTTGTGCACTTGGAGATGGTGGACTCCGATGATTCATCGTCTACGAGCGAGGAGGCAGTTGGCTTCACCGCAAAGGATACTCGGGAATGGATTCTCGACAGTGGTGCTTCCAGGCACATGACTCCATCCCGTGACTTCTTCCTGGATCTGAAACGGCAGTCAGGTCGTATCTTTATTGGCGATAACTCCACTATTCCGATTCATAGTGAGGGCCGGATGGAGATCATTCCCGACGGCAAGGGGGGCAAGCATGCTTCCCGTGTTCTTTATGTCCCTGCTCTGGGCTTTCATCTTTTGTCAGTGCATGAAGTATGCAAGACTGGCTTTCGGGTGGAATTTGAGGAGCATTCAGTTGCTCTAAGGGACCGTGAGACAGGTAAAGTTGTTTGGGAAGGCGGTGTGGAGAACGGCATCTACAAGCTCTCTGCACTCTCCTCACTGACAGGCTCTCAGGTCGGAGATTTGTGGCACTTTCGTTTTGGCCACTTAAATGTGGATGCTTTGCGGCGCGCCTTCCGGGACCAGATGGTGGTTGGCTTGCCAGATGTTGGTAGTAGGCAAGGACGCTGCAGTTCTTGCATACGTGGTAAGCAGCACAGGGAATCCTTTCCGAAGCAGGCTTCCAGGCGGGCTTCGAAACCTTTGGAGTTGATTCACACTGACTTGTGTGGACCACAGCAGATACCATCCTTGGGAGGATCTCTCTACTTCATGCTGCTTGTTGATGATTGTACCAGATTCACGTGGGTCTACTTTCTTTCACAGAAGGACCAGGCTTTTGCTCGGTTCAAGGATTGGCACGTGATGGTGGAGAAAGAGTCTGGATTTCAGGTCAAGACTCTCAGGGCTGACAAAGGAGGGGAATTCTCCTCGACTGTATTCTTTCGGTTTTGTGCAGACATGACATCAAGAGGGAATTGGCCAATACCGGATCGCCTTCGGAGAATGGAGTTGTTGAACGTAAGAACAGGACTGTGGTGGAGATGGCGAGGACCATGCTGGAGCATCGAGATCTTCCTCGTCCACTTTGGGGTGAGGCTGTGGCGACAGCTGTCCATACCATTAACTGCTCTCCGACGACTTCTGTACCCCATATGACTCCATTTGAGGCATATTTTGGCAGAAAACCCGATGTCTCGCACTTCCGTGTCTTTGGGAGTGACGCGTATGTACATATTCCGAAGAAGCAGAGGGGGAAGCTTGACTCCAAGTCCCGCAAGCTGGTATTTGTGGGGTATAACTCTCTTTCCAAGGGATACAGGTTGTATGATCCAGAGAGGAACGAGATTGTTGTCAGCCGGGATGTGGTCTTTGACGAGTATGTTCCAGCATCCACTGTCGAGGAGCCGCCACTTCTTGGAGATCCAGAGTCTGATGATGATTCCCAGTCTACCACTCCAGTTGATCCACCTCAGTCATCACAGGAGGTTGAGCCCGCAGCTGGAGTTGAGCCCCCGCGACCACAGGAGGCTCCACGATCTGTTCGAGTACCTAGGTGGTTGATGGACACCCTTCGGGAGTCAGGTGTCACGGAGCTTGAAACGGGCCTCTGATAGAAAACCAGAGTGCGGTAGGAGCAATCACCCGTCCACTTGTAGTCTAGATGAGAAACAAAACACAGATTGGAGCTAGAGTGCCCAAATCTGAAAACACAGCGACACCTGTTGGCCCCAAAGCTTGGAGCCCCTTGCGGTATTTCTTTATTCAATTAAAATAATATGTATGGCTGAGTACAACACAAAGACCAGCCAAGAGTTTACACCTGTAAGTCCAATCTGACGGCCCACAAATCCTTCTCAGCACAGAGGATCTATGCACACAGATCTGTGTCCTCAAGCAACACACTGTGCCTCCCTCTGATCAGCCAAGATCACAAAGCAGGCCAGCCATGGGCATACATCTGGCATAACTCAAGTGCATGATACATCTTCTCAGCTCAAACATACATGTGCTGTCCAATCTCTGTCTTAATCCCTTGTCAATCTGCCATACCCCTCCTCTCACAAGGGGCCAGATAACACCTATCTGCAAACAGACATCAAGCAGTAGAAAGAGAGATAGATGAACAGAAACAGAGCTTACCAAGTTCAGCTCGTGAAACAACACTGGAGGAAGCAACAGCACCAATCTGTGCTTGAACTTGCCTGTATCCTCTTCCTGATGTCCACTCTTATGCTGTCCTTGAAAAATACAGATCTGAAAATCAGCACAGTACCCGTCTGTACCGCCTCGGGATACGTGCCAGGAGTTGTACTTGCACAAACAGCCGGCTGTCCACTCTTGTACCTGCCTGAATCAGAGTAAACAGTCTGTCCAGCACCTGTTTGCACCACCTGCAGCAGCCTGCAGCAACTGTACTTGCTGTACCTGGCTGTCCGTACACTGTACGGCAGCCGTACAGTGTTGTACTGGCTGTTGTACCTGCTGGTACAGTCTGTCCAGACCCTGTGCGCAGAGAATCCAGCAGAGAGAAGAAGACCCGCCGCCTGTACTAGAGAGAGAAAGAGAGTGCTTACACAGATCTGGCCGTACAGTGCTGTACGGCTGATCTACACTCAGAAAATCAGCAGCAGCACACAGAAAAACAGCCGCCTTTCTCCTCTTGAGCTTTTCCACGCTTCTTCTCATGCGCATGAAGGAAACTCCTCTTTTACTCCACGACTCCCAAAAAGGGAAGAGAGAGAAAGAAGAGAGAGAAAACTCCTCCCCAAATTAATCCCTAGGGCCCCAAACTTTAATAAGTGCCTTCAATTTATCCTTGGCCCCACTGAAAGTGTCAAACTTCACTGCAGCTCCCCCTTCCTTGTAATCCTTCGCCTTTCCCATAGGCGTTAGATTATCATATGGAAGTGGTTTCGTGAGATTGCTGCCCCCAACATTCATACCCATCATTGGGTCAACATTTCCCATTCCCATGCCAGGCATACCATACATTCCAGCCATGTTTCCATACATTCCATTATGCATACCTGGCTGCATGCCACCAAACATATTGCCTTGCATCCCAGGTTGCATGCTTCCAAACACATTTCCTTGCATACCGGACTGCATACCACCATACATATTCCCTTGCATGCCAGGCTGAAAATTGGCTCCAAAAGGCCCATACATACCCATGCCTCCCTGAGGATAGCCCCCAGTCATGGATTGGAACACCGAGCCACCACCAAAATAACCTGGATGCATATTCTGCTGAGGAATAGGTGGCTGTCCATAGAAGGAACTCTGAGAGTTTGCACCATAAGCATGCTGCATATTCGGAAACTGGCCAAAAGATGGTTCCTGTGGGATGGCACCACAATGACCCTGAGGAAGATTCTTCGAACGAACCTTCTTCTTCTTTTTCTGGGGCTGTGTGCGGGGTTCTGTGCGAGATCTCAAAAATTCAGCAAATCTCTCGCTCTGTGTGAGCTGCATAAAAGTATCCATAACACTAGCCAAGCGATCTTTGAACCGAGCATCATCATCCTCTTTACCATGCACATCTTCTGGCTGTGTTACATCCTCATAAGGCTCAACATCTGCAGCTTGTTCTCCTGCAAAGATATCCTCAGATACATCTCTTTCAGGAGAAGTCTCTTGCTCTTCTTCTTCATGATAGAAGTACTCTTCCTCTGTATCAGACATGATTGCTGAATTTTCAGCGATGGCTTTCTTCAAAGCAACCACGAGCTCACCCCCTTTAGAAAGTTGATGATTGGTCCCGGCAACGGAACCTTGAAATCGGCCTCTGATAGAAAACCACAGTGCGGTAGGAGCAATCACCCGTCCACTTGTAGTCTAGATGAGAAACAAAACACAGATTGGAGCTAGAGTGCCCAAATCTGAAAACACAGCGACACCTGCTGGCCCCAAAGCTTGGCGCCCCTTGCGGTATTTCTTTATTCAATTAAAATAATATGTATGGCTGAGTACAACACAAAGACCAGCCAAGAGTTTACACCTGTAAGTCCAATCTGACGGCCCACAAATCCTTCTCAGCACAGAGGATCTATGCACACAGATCTGTGTCCTCAAGCAACACACTGTGCCTCCCTCTGATCAGCCAAGATCACAAAGCAGGCCAGCCATGGGCATACATTTGGCATAACTCAAGTGCATGATACATCTTCTCACCTCAAACATACATGTGCTGTCCAATCTCTGTCTTAATCCCTTGTCAATCTGCCATACCCCTCCTCTCACAAGGGGCCAGATAACACCTATCTGCAACAGACATCAAGCAGTAGAAAGAGAGATAGATGAACAGAAACAGAGCTTACCAAGTTCAGCTCGTGAAACAACACTGGAGGAAGCAACAGCACCAATCTGTGCTTGAACTTGCCTGTATCCTCTTCCTGATGTCCACTCTTATGCTGTCCTTGAAAAATACAGATCTGAAAATCAGCACAGTACCCGTCTGTACCGCCTCGGGATACGTGCCAGGAGTTGTACTTGCACAAACAGCCGGCTGTCCACTCTTGTACCTGCCTGAATCAGAGTAAACAGTCTGTCCAGCACCTGTTTGCACCACCTGCAGCAGCCTGCAGCAACTGTACTTGCTGTACCTGGCTGTCCGTACACTGTACGGCAGCCGTACAGTGTTGTACTGGCTGTTGTACCTGCTGGTACAGTCTGTCCAGACCCTGTGCGCAGAGAATCCAGCAGAGAGAAGAAGACCCGCTGCCTGTACTAGAGAGAGAGAGAGAGTGCTTACACAGATCTGGCCGTACAGTGCTGTACGGCTGATCTACACTCAGAAAATCAGCAGCAGCACACAGAAAAACAGCCGCCTTTCTCCTCTTGAGCTTTTCCACGCTTCTTCTCATGCGCATGAAGGAAACTCCTCTTTTACTCCACGACTCCCAAAAAGGGAAGAGAGAGAAAGAAGAGAGAAAACTCCTCCCCAAATTAATCCCTAGGGCCCCAAACTTTAATAAGTTCCTAGGGCCACTAAGGCCTAGGGGCAAACTCCAATAAACATTAAAACTTAATGTTTCTAGTTCCCCCCTTCACACCTAGGGATGTCCACACATCTTAAACACTGTGCGGGCACCCCCCCATGTGAATCATAAAATATTCTGACTCTGCAACCACCATGCCCACACTTGTCCTGCTCCATTTTCACAGGGCCATGATAGAGCTACCCTCCGAGTGGACCACAGAGGACGGCCCTCGAAGATCACATCGAGTTCGAGATAAAAGCAACACGGCGGAGCTTCTTCAGGTGAACTATGCTCTTATGTCTCGTATCATGCGGGATAAAGAGCCCACTTCCGTAAAGGAAGCCCTTTCACAGGATACTTGGAGGGAAGCCATGCAGGTGGAACTTGACGCCATCGAGAAGAACAACACTTGGGAGTTGGTACCGAGGCCGTCGAAGCGGTCAGTCATTGGTGTCAAATGGGTCTTTAAGACCAAGTACGCGGCTGATGGGTCGGTGGACAAACACAAAGCCAGGCTCATGGCTAAGGGTTATGCTCAGCGGCCAGGCATCGACTACGAGGATACCTTTGCACCGACAGCGCGGATGACCACGATTCGGACCGTTCTTGCCCTTGCTTCTTCTCAGAGGTGGCCCGTGTACGAGATGGATGTAAAATCGGCGTTCCTTAATGGTGACCTGCAGGAGGAGGTGTACGTTGAGCAGCCTCCAGGCTTCATTGTTCCAGGATCGGAAGGGATGGTTTACAGGTTACGTAAGGCCTTGTATGGTCTTAAGCAGGCTCCGCGGGCTTGGAATCAGAAGATTGATTCCTTCTTTATTCGGACTGGATTCCAGAGATCGGTTGCAGATCCGAACCTGTATCTCTTTCGGGAACGCGGCATGGTCACACTCATCATCCTTTATGTGGATGATCTCATTCTCACCGGCGGTCATGTGGAGCACATTGGAGTGACGAAGGCTGCCTTGTCAAAGGAGTTTGAGATGACCGACTTAGGCTTACTCCACTTCTTCTTGGGATTGGAGATCTGGCAGACCCAGAGGGGGTTTTTCGTCTCTCAGCAGCGGTATGTTCATGAGTTGCTTGAGGCCTTTGGGATGGAGAACTGCAAGCCTATTACTTCGCCGATGGACCCGAACACAAAGTTAACCGTTAGAGATCCTTGTGAGCCAGTTGATGCCTCGCAGTATCGGAAGTTGGTTGGTTCATTGATCTGGTTGCTGAACACCAGATTGGACTTGAGCTTCTCCGTGGGGCTGTTGAGCTCTTTTATGCAGACGCCATTGAAGACTCATTGGGACGCAGGATTGAGGATCTTGCGGTATCTGCAGAGTACGAAGGATCTGGGACTCTTTTACACAGGAGGGAATGGAGTCAAGCTCCAAGGTTGGAGTGACTCAGATTGGGGAGGAGATCCAGACACGAGGAGATCTACTTCAGGATACACTTTTACCCTCGGCTCAGGAGCGGTTTCTTGGAGCAGCAAGAAGCAGCCGACTATTGCCCTTTCTTCGACAGAGGCAGAGTATCGGGCTGCTTGTGGTGCTGCTTGTGAGGTTGTAAGGGTGCGGCGGAGGCTGCTTGGCGAGATGGGGTTTCCACAGAGGGAGCCCACAGTCATCCAGTGTGATAACCATAGTTGTATAGCTATTGCTCGGAACCCGGTTTTCCATGCCCGGACCAAGCATATAGAGATACAGTATCACTTTGTTCGTGAGAAGATCTTGGCGGGTGACATCTTGCTACTTTATTGTTCGACGGAGGACAATGCGGCGGACCTCTTCACGAAGTCTCTACCTCAGGCTACGCTCAGGCGGCACTCCAGCTCCCTGGGGTTGGTTACACAGCCAGGAGCTGAGAGGGGGTGTTAGAAGTCATCTCCTGTCTATTTGTATACACCAGGGCCTCTGTTGTGGGTGTGCCCGCCCGTATATCATTTTTCCACACTCCCCGTATTTTTTCCCTATTTTTCCCATTTTTTCCTAGTGGCTGGAGGGCTGCGAGTTGATGCCAGGAGCACTCTGAAGCTGGCCGACTGCATCTGTATCAATCGTGGGCTGTCTGAGTGCTGGCCGACTTGTTCTGTCCAGGCGTGGGGCATCAGATGCTGGCCGACTGCTATATTCAGCAGTCGTGGGAGTTTTGCTCAGTCGTGGGCCCTTTCCAGTGCCGGCCGACTGCCCTCATGGGCTTGTATATATTGCCCCCCATCCTCCTCCACTTTCTCATTCAGTATTTCCGGGATCTTGTGTATAGAGAAGAGTTTACACACATCTCTCTGTGTTTCTTGTGCTGATTATTTTCTGCAGTCTACTTGCTCTTGTCTACCCAAGTTTGGATATCATTTCCGCTGCATATTCTGACACCTACATGGCAAACCAAAGTGAGGCTTATACTCATGAGAGATGGTGGAAGATAGTAAAAGGGACAGATGAGAAGCCCGAGGGAGTTGCCACCTCTCCAAAAGTCAGCATGGGTGGACCGCAATGACAAAGCATTAACCCATATTGGCCTAAGTCTTATAGATAATTTGATACATCACATCGACTTCGACAAAATTGCAAGGGAGGTATGGAACAACTTGGAAAATCTATTCGGCAATAAGATTAATAACTCAAAAGTGTTCTCAAAACAAAAATGCTATACATTAAAAATTGAAGGAGCATCACTCACTTCAAGAACACTTGAGCACTATTGGTTCTTTATTACAACAACTTGCTGCGCTCACTGCCAAATTGATGAAGACGGCAAGAAGGCTCTCTTCTTCTCAGCCTCGAGGACATAGATAGGTTCAATGCAGTCCTTTCTACACTTGAGTGTCTAGAGAGATGACTTGTGATAGCATGATAACAGGACAGGAGGTTATAGGACCAAAACACAATGGTCATTGACATGGAGAAATGCTGCTTCTCAAAACAAAGACGTAAATTTAAAGGCAAGGCAGTGAAGTGTACCTATTGTTGAAAGCTGGGCCATACTGAAGACAAGTGCTTCAAGAAAATGGCCAAGGAACAAGAGAAGAACCACGCAAAGTTGGTGGGAGAAGATGCAGATTCAGAGAGAAGAAAGAACGAACCAGAGAAGTTGGAGACTTCCACATCAGCACCTAATAAAGCCTTTTCTGCTATACGCTCCAATCTATCTCTTACAGACATAGATACTGAGGAGTTAATGAGTTGATGGGGATAGTATGGCCATTGTGATCTTTTGCATCACGTGGTGCCAGTGAGCCCAAATCACCATAAGTATGAAGGCTTGGTTGTGATGTATCATGCCAAGTATGGCCATTGTGATCTTTTGCATCACGTGGTGCCAATGAGCCCAAATCACCATAAGTATGAAGGCTATTCCTCATAACTTCACCCTCACTTTGAAGGGGGGTTTGTTGGCTATTTCGGAGTCTCGTGTCTTGTATGTCCACCACCACGTATACTTGTCAGTATGTGTAACCATCTATATGTGTTTGTATAGGTGTGAACACTTCATGTATGTGTAATACTTCGAACGCCTCTGCAGAACTGCCTTTTGCCTGCTGCCGCTTTTGCAGTGCCCGTCTTCGCCACTATCGTCTCTGTGCACCTGCTGTATGTGCCTTTGCGCACACGCGCGTGTGTGCGCGTGCGTGCGTGTGTGTGGTGTGCGTGTGCGTGTGCGTGTGTGCGTGTGTGTGTGTGTGCACGTGTGCGTGTGTGTGTGTGTGTGTGGTGTGTGTGTGTGTGGTCTGCTTTTTCTTTCTTTCGGTACTCCCTGCATCAATCTTTCCTCGATTGCATGCAGGTTGACCAAATAGATCATGATGTATATTTGTCTTATATTGACATCTTCAGTTGATGTACTTTGAGACTATCTACTTTGGATAGTCATCTTGTAAATCTAATATACAAATGATTCCACAAAAAAAAAAAAAGTGTGTGGTGTGCTTGTGTACAGACGTACACAGTGGTGTTGGTTCTCGACGTGACCTGCAACCCCTCTGACACGACCTCACGCATCCTTGTGTTTTGACGCACCCTTGCTTGCGACCTGCTCTCTTCCTTTGCTCTGTTTTTCCTCTCTGTTCAGCACCTGCTCGCTTTTTCTTCTCTGTACATCCTTGTGTGTGTGTGTGTGTGAACGTACAGAGCTTTTTTTTTTGATTCGCATCAGCAGAAGTCGGTTTCAGCATTCCAACAAATAGAGCTTCTTTTTGATTCGCATCAGCAGGAATTTTTTAGGCTACTGTATACAGCATACAGCTTTCATAAAAAAAAAAAAGTCGTTTGGCAGTGTTGTACAGACTTTACTCTTGCAATTATGTCTGAGACTGTTGTGACCTATGCTCGCCGGGATAATGCTGCAGACAGTAACAAGAGGCAGCATACTGCAATTGAATCTGTCACCATGATTAAGCAAGATTCGTCGGATGCATAGTTTGTATATGAGGCTTTATGTGAGGACTTTGTAGACAGTCGTGTCAAATGGAAGGACCCGCCTCCTTCTTTCAGTTATAAGATTAAATTGCCGACGATTGTGTCTCCTCTGCGTAGATACTCAGAGAAAGGGATTATCCTCTTCTTTCCGGGCAAAATGCCTTCTGCGCAAGAAGTAGCTCAATGGATTCAGTCCATTCTAGGTGGACCCTTTGTAGATGGAGTTCACTTTGCAGCAAGGGGTTTTTATGATGTATTACTATCTGATGGTCAATATAAGCAGCAGATGCTTGAAACTTCTCCCCTTATGTTTGTTATACAGTTGGTACATGTGTTACCTTGGTCCCCGACCAAGGACTATCAGTCCTTGATTAGGCATCGTTGTCCTGTTTGGGTCGAGGTCGTGGATTTTCCGGAATATTTGAGGGAACATTTGCCAGGTATAGCAGCCACTCTGGGCAAAGTGGTTTGTGCACCTCGTCCTACAGGAAACAAAAACAGATTTTGCATCTTGTGGGATACGGACCATGAGCAACCACCTGCAATTGCTGTTGAAGTAGAAAATGTGCGTGGCATGGGTGCACGTTATTTCAAATTAAATTGGGGAGTCTTTGCAGGTGCTTGTTTCACTTGTCATAAGTTTGGGCATATGGCTTCTAAATGTCCTTCTCTGCTGCATCCTCCGCCGTTATCTGCTGTACCTCCCATTTCAGCGAATGTGCAGCCTACTCAAGTTAAGGAGATACCAACAAATCAAGCCACTCGAAATACTCAAAAGGAGAAAGAGAAAGGAAAAGCTAAAGTTATTCCACAAGTTGTTTCTTCTTTGGCCGTGCCTAATCAATCCAAGGATAAAGGAAAAGATAAAATATCTTCGGCTGAATGGAAAACTCCGAAAAAAGCTACTATGGTTCGTCGTGCTCCCATTCCTTCACGTAATTGGACTGCATCTGCCACTATTGCACAGTCTTCCACTTCTTTGACTATGCTTTCTAGAATATGGTCGGATGTAGTTCGAGGTGCTTCCTCGAGTATGGATGCCGATGTAAATGCTTTGGATATGTGTGTTGATACGAATATGCATGAGTCTCTCTTGATTCAGGGCGAGGGCTCTCTCCCTGATTTAGTTGTTGTTATGCAGCATTGATTTTTGCTGGCTGTTCACTATATATACCTTTGTACAGATTTGATGTTTGATGCTCCAATAAAATGTCTTTCGTACAATATTAGAGGACTTTGTGATCCTGGTAAATTTAGGTTGTTTTGGCACTATGTACATAAAATGCAACCTCATCTGGTGTGTGTGCAAGAACACAATCAGCATACCTTAGTGGGTCAATCAGGTCACTTTGCTGGTTATGATATATTTTATGTGGGCACTCAGCATTACTTGGGAGTTTTTATGCTCGTTAAGCATGATCTGCAACCAATGTTGGCCTACAATGATTCTGCTGGTAGATGGATGGTCATTCAATGTTCATTGTATGGACAAATTTATGAATTTGCAGCAATTTATGCGCCACAAAGCTCAGCTGACAGGGCAAATATATGGTCGCAAATGTTGGCTTATCCCTGGCTCCATAATGCATTCCTTTGTGGAGATTTTAATAATGCTCCATCTCCTGAATTTAATTCCACTGGAAGAACTCATATGCTTGGAGCCGAACGCAGAACATGGAATGATTTGCTCTCTTCCTGCAATATTTTGGACCTATGGCAGCATGTATTCCCTCGTCTGCAAGGGTTTACCTTTAATCACAATGCTTTTCCACATATCTGGACACGTCTGGATCGCTGGTACTTGTTACATGCAGACCAATACGATGATTTTGTTTGCAAGCTATGGATTGATCGCTCCATGTTACTCTCTGATCATTCTCCTTTATGGTTAGGCCTTTATTTTGATATGCCACAGGATGTTTCTATTCTTCAGAAACATAGGCTGTTGCTTTTAAACAACAGTTATCTTGTGCATGCTGATTTCAAGGAAATGGTTTTGCAAGCCATTGAGCCTTTGCCCCTTCAAATGCATGAGGATATTGACATTGCTTGGTTTCAATTTGTTCAGCGCATGTAGGCTGTGATCTGTGATTATGGTCGTTATTACATGGCCGACTTGCGGAATTGGATCTTGCAGGCTAAAGAAACATGTCAATCTATGGCTGATCTCGCTCAGTTTCGGGTTTTAAATACCAATGAACAAGAATCTTTAATGCAGGCTAAGCACTTCCTCATGCTAAATGATCAGAGAAAATTGCAAAAATGGTTGACACGTTCGTGACATCGAGCTATCATAGATAAGGGTTGCTCTTCCAAAGATTTTTTCAAAAATCTACATGCTTCAAGACAAAAGGAATGCATCAGAAGGGTGAAAAAATCTGATGGTCAATGGACTCATTCTTTGTTAGAGCTCTCGTATATTGCTAGTCAGCATTTTGCAGCTCTTTTTGCTAAACCGCCAACTACTTCACCTAACATACTTAATGCTCGTTATGCTTTATTGCATCATGTTCGGCCCATTATTTCTCCACAGGATGCTTTGGAATTAGAATCTCCGTTCACTGATATTGAACTTAAAGATGCTTTACGTTCAATGGGTCGATGGAAATCTCCCGGATGGGATGGATTGATAGTGGAATTTTTCCATGCGTTTTGGCCTCAGCTGGAACAATCATTGCTGTATATGATCAATGAAGCTTGGGCAAATGATGTACTACCATCTTCTTGGAAAGAAGGATTGGTTAAGCTTTTCCCTAAACGGGATCTTTGTGAAGCTTTTTCTGATTGGAGGCCCATTACTCTTATGCCTGTCATCTATAAGCTTTTGACTAAGATGTTGGCAAATCGTATTAAAGGATTTTTACATGATGGTTTACATCCTGCGCAATATGGTTTTGTGCCTCGCAGGCAAATCAATGATAATTTGGCTAATGCTTATATTGCCATTGAATATGCCAAATACACTAAGCAGGATGTACTCATTTTGCAGGTTGATATCGAGAAAGCTTTTGATTCTGTGCATTGGGACTATATAGCTATGACTATGAGTTATCTTGGTTTCGGTGCAAAGTGGCAAAATATTGTGTATTGGCTCTATAATGACAGTGATGCTTCTTTGATTTTGAGCTCTTCTCTATCAGATTCTTGGAAATTGGGACGTTCAGTTCGCCAAGGTTGTCCGCTTAGTTCCTTGTTGTTTGCTATTGCCACACATCCTTTTCTTTGCTACTTGGATTTTTTGCAAGCTACTGATGAATTGCATGGCTTACAGCTTCCTGCTGGGTATACTTTCTTGGCTCAGGCTTATGCTGATGGACATATCGTTCGTCATTTGGGTTACCCTTTGGGTTGACAGCTGTCATCTTCACAAATGATTCAATGGGTTATGCTAAAATTGAATCGCAAAATTGATTATTGGCAGCTTTCCACTTGGCCTCTTCATGTACGTCTCAGGATAGTGCAGGCTATTGTAATGGCTTACATACAGTTCTTTCTTCCTTTGATTATGTGGAGGAAAGCTGATATAGATCGGTTTTTGTCTCTGGCAATGGCAATTGTGTGGAAAACTCAACATCGTAAAAAGGGTCTTCGTCTTTTGTCAATGCCAAAGATGTGTTCTCCAAAGATACATGGTGGCTTGAACATATTGAATATTCATTTTCATGTGCTTGCTCGTAAATCCACTTTGCTGTTGGAATTTGTACAACAGCGCCAGCCATGGACTATTATGTTGGGTCATATGTGTATGTCTATGTCTTCACCTGCTTTTGGAAAGTGGACTGTTACGTATTGGGATGCAATTTTCAGCCATTTTGATGGAAAGATTGTCGGCTGCCCTCTTTCATCTAAGTTAATTTTTGCCTGGAAACAGATTACACAATATCTTTTTTGGAATCCCAGGCTTAATGCGCAATCTTCTTCGCTTCGCCTTGAGAGTATTCATTGGTCGAAGGCTTTTGATGTAACCTTGGCTCTACGTGAGCCTAGGAAGGCATATTTCCTTTCAAAGAAAGGAGTTTATCTTATTGATGATGTTTTGGATGCTGGTGGCTATGTGCTTTCTTTTGTGGTTGCCGCCAGGAAATTTGGTCTTGGGATGCATTATAGATCAATCTGGCAGCTTATTCGAGAGCTTCTTGCTCCTTTTGAACCAATTGCAGATTTGGATCGTTCTGATCGTTTGGTTGATTGGAGCCTTAAAAGAGAACAACCTGCACGAGGCCCTTTATCAATGGCTAAACTTTCGGTTCATTCGATATATCATTTCTTGTTGCCTGCCTCTTGGGTTCAAGAACATGCGAATCAGATTTGGCATCTTCATAAAAGTCAGGCTTGGTGGAAACAGCGGCTTCATTCTCTTTGGAAATGCAGTCTTCCTTTGAAAAGTAGACTTTTTTTATGGAGATGCTTGATTGGAGTCTTGCCAGTCGGCCTTTTCTTGGCTAGGCGACTTTTGGCACCTTCAACTTGTCATAGTTGTGGTGCTTCTCAAGAGACAGTCTTTCATCTTTTGTGGAGTTGTCCTCTCACCAGGACTTTATTGGATCGGATTGCTGCACGTTTGAGAGCCCGCTTCCGACAGGCACCCTTTGGGAAATACTTTTTGATCTTCGGTCTTCTCCCTTCACCCCTTAGATCCTATAAAGTCTTCTTTGATTGGGTTCGCTATTGGGCTTTATGGACTACCTGGGAGTCTCGCAACAGGATAGTTTTTGCTGGGCCTCATTTGGATGCTTACTCATTCTTCCGTTCCTCTCTTCAGCAATCTTTATACGACTGTCTCTCTCTTCATGAGATTGACTCATCTCTGTATGCTCTTTTTACAGATTGTTTTTAGATGTTTAACTATGTTCACACTGAACATAGTGAACATTCTAGTAGTTTCCCTTGTATATGGTCTTTTTGGTGGGTTTTCCTCGTTTTGAGGTTTCCCACCTGTAACTAATGACATGAAGCTTTACAAAAAAAAAAAAAAGTATGTGTAATACTTCCCTCCGGCTTTCTTTGAGAGACAATGCAGCCCCTCTTACTTACCAGGAGCTTGTTAGCTTATTGTTGTAGGAGGAGCAATCTAGAATGAATGCATCTATCAGTTCTAGCAGTGATTAGGTTCTTGTCACCAAGGACAAAGGCAAGAAGTTCCAACAGAAGAACAATTCAAACAAAGCTTTTGAGGCTAAGGATGATTTCAGGAAGTCAAAGGAGGTTACTTGCTGGTATTGCAAGAAGCCTGGCCATGCATTGAATAGTGCTATAAATTATAGGCTAAAGAAAAGAAGAAAAAGGAATCTAACAAAGGTTCTACCAATTCTGTCCCAGACAATGAGAGTGTCAAGAAAGAGGACTCTGCAAATGTTGTCCTTGAAGACTTCTCACTTATGGCTGTTTGCAACTCTAATCTTGACTAGGATTCATGTCTCAATGGAACTTGCTTTAGATAGTTGGTATCTTGATAGTGGTGCTTCCAAGCACATTACTTCTCAAAGAATTTTGGTGGAATTTGTGCCGATGGTCACATTGTTGTGTGCCAACAATGCCTCCTATCCAGTCAAAGGTACTCGTGAGATTTGCCTTGCCTTACTATTGCTAGTGGTGAGGATCTTTGTCTTTAAAATGTACTTTTTGTCCCGGGTATAAAGAAGAATCCGCTTTCAGTGCCCACTCTAGTAACAGGGGGTCTTAATGTTGAATTTACAAATCCTAAATGCATTATCTGTGATAGAAAATATGATAGGTAAATTGTGCTTACTGGAACTCTCAACCATGGTTTGTGCAAATTGGATATGTATTCTAGGTATATAATTAAGCCGTATTAGGAGACATATAGATTTCACATTGTGAAGTTTTCATCCGAGTTGCGGCCAGTTGATATTGTGCTTATTCTTTCTATCTTTAGCCTTGCATTTGCCCTATCAACTACTTATTTGCTGTACTAATTCTTTCTATTTGCTACTTCCCTTAGTGCTAGGCTTCATTATGGCTGAGTCTGCCCTGCATCTCCGAAGGTTTGACAGAAACTCAGTACGAAGGGCTTTGTGTGAATATATGCTCTTGTGTGTGTGTGTGTGTGTGTGTGGAGTGCGTGTGTGAGAGCATATCTTGATACAGAGTTCTACACCCACTATTGGGCACTGATGACGTTAGTGGGGATGTCGTAGTATCTAGTCCATACTATGCATAATGGAGTTGATAGTTATATAGTCTTGTGGGTTGACTACCATGAGTATATAACATGCACGTTCCTAAAAGGTGAATTTGGGCATGTTCCTGGATTCATCTAGGTATATATATATATATATGTATTCTAATTGCTTCAAAAAGGGTTGAGCACAATCTTGACACACACTTAAACAATTAATACTATTAAACAAGATGAAATTGAAAGAAAGTGAAGTAAATAGAAAACACAGATATAGACCTAGGTACAAGACCTGTAAATGCTGGAAACTGATGTTTATTGCTGAAAACTGAGCACAAGGGAAGCTCGTAGGTGTTGTACAATGATAAGAAGCAAAAGCAGTTGCTAATGACCTCAAAAGGATTCAAAAGAATGAGATAAAATGGGGGAAAGGGGGACAGCCCTTTTATACTCTCCATGATAGCTGGTCAGCCAGCTGTAGCAGGCCGACAACATCACAATAGCATAAAAATGTTATAAAAGCATTAAAAAATAAGGAAAAATACCTAAATAAATATGCACATGTTGGGCCCCATAAATGGCCAGTACAAGAATGAAAATGACGTGGTAGAGCCTCTCGAGATGATATATAATCCAACACCTTCTCTTTAGCGCCGGAGGGGCGGTCCAATACTAGCACGCTAAAGTAACACCTCCATAGTAGCTCTCGGAAGTGGTTTGGTGAAGAGATCAGCCACATTGTCCTTGGTAGAACAGTAGGCCAGCCGAAGAAGTCCCAACTCGATCTAGTTGCGTACAAAATGATAATGCACTTCAATATGCTTGGATCGTCCCTGTATCACAGGATTCTGGGCTAGAGCAATAGCACTCTGAGAATCCGAGAAGATAGTAACCGGAGAAGTGTCGGCACAGCGCAAACGTTCCAGAATCTGATGAATCCAAAATGCCTCAATGGAGGAGAGAAAGATTTATACTCAGCCTCGGTGGAATAAGCAGAAACAGTCCTTTGCTTTTGAGACTTCCAAGAAACCAAACTAGAACCAAGCATGAAGCAATATCCAGATGTAGACCTCCTAGTATCAATGTAGCCTGCCCAATTAGAATCTGTGAAGCGAACCGAATCAGCTCCATTGGAGTAGGTGATGCCATAATCTGAAGTACCTCGAATATAACAAAGAACTCTCAAAGCTACCTGCCAATGAGGCCTTCGAGCGGCCGACGAGAACTGGCTGAGGACACTCATAGCATAGGAGATGTCTGGATGGGTGTTGACAAGGTAAAGCAATGAGCCAACAATCTGCTGGTACTCTATGGAATCCACCAAGGGTGTATCATCCTCCTTGGATAACTTGGCATTGGGATCCATGGGACAAGAGAGAGGTGTACAATTTGACAACCCATAGAGTAAGAGCAACTTCTTCACATACTTCTATTGAGAAATGAAGATACAGTCATCTTTCTGCTAGACCTCCAACCCAAGAAAATAATGTAGAAGGCCAAGATCAATCATCTCAAATGTCTTTGAAAGCTTGGACGAAAATTATGTGACCAACCTAGTATCTGAGCCAGAAAGAATGAGGTCATCAACATACAAAACAATGACACAAATATCTCCATCAGAAAGAAGCACATAGAGATTGCATGTCAGCATATGCCCTCTCAAAGCCAAGAACAAGAAGGCATCAATCTTCTGGTACCAGGCACGGGGTGCCTGTTTGAGACCATAAAGAGCCTTCTGCAAAGATACACATGGGTGTCTTGTCCCTGAATCACAAAACCAGGAGGCTACTCAACATAAACTTCCTCCTCTAAATCTCCATTCAGAAAAGCAGATTTGACATCCATCTGGAACACGGGCCATCTGAATTGTGCAGCCAAAGTCAAAACAATCCTGATGGTGGTATACCTGGCTGTAGGAGGAAATGTTTCATCAAAGTCTTCACTTGCCTTTAGAGCATATCCTCGAGCAACAAGGGGGGCTTTGTACTTCTCCAAAGTACGATCTACATGAAACTTGACTTTGAAAACCCATTTCACACCAATAACACGACGATGTAAAGGCCGTGGCACCAAAGACCAAGTGTTATTCTTCTCAATAGAGGCCATCTTTGCTTCCATGGCTTGCCGCCACTGTGGCTGTGAAAGAGCCTCCTTTGGACTCTCGGGCTCATCGATCTCTTGGAGAGAACTCATGAGAACATAATTCACTGCGTGATGAGATGTGGAAGCCCGAGATGAATAGCGAGGTCCAGGGGCGGCGGTAGAGATTTGGTTATGGAGCTGTGCATCAGTGAGACCAGAATCTCTAAAAAGTTGCTGAACCCACCGTGGTAGGCCAGCCTTCCTCTCAGAGCATGAAGAAGAAGATCTAGCTGCAGTAGAGGACTCGTCCAATGCTACTGGAAGCGGTGATGAAGTAAGCATTGGTGAGGGTAATCCCGGAGTCAAAGCAAGACTCATAGAGGGACTGGGAGTTGCAGAAGATGGTGCAATAGGAACGGGTGGCTGTAAAGTAGCAGCTAGCACCGGGGTTGCAACAGGGGGAGGAGGAGGAGGAGGAGGAGGAGGAGGAGCTGCACGTCGAAGAGGTATAAGGTCACTAACATGTGCGGGGAATGGATCATCCAGAAAGTTGGAAGATGCATCAGGTGGAGAGGAATCAATGCCAAACAAGCTCTCATCAAACCGAGCATCACAGGAAATGATGATGTCATCAACCTCTGGATCCCAAAAGTGGTACCCTTTGGATCTCAGACTGTAGCCTATAAAGATCATCCTCTTTGACCTCGGTGCAAGTGTGGTCCTTTTCTTATTTGGGACATGCACATAAGCAACACAACCGAAAACATGAAGATGAGAAATAGAAGGCTTGTGTCCTGTAAAAGCCTCCTCCAAAGTCATCCCCTCAACTGCTTTTGTGGGAGAGCGGTTAATGAAATAACTGAGGTAGCCACAGCTTCACCCTAGAAAGCAAGAGGGAGATCTGCATGATGCAACAAAGCACGAGCCATCTCTTTGACGGTTCGGTTCTTCCGTTCCACAACTCCATTCTGCCGAGGAGTGTAAGGAACTATAGTCTGTCAGTGAATGCCCTTCGAAGCAAGGAAGTCAGCAAATGGTACAAACTCCCATTATCAGTTCGGAGGAATGAAACTCTACCCCCAGACTGATTTTCCACCATCGTGATCCAAGTCCTAAAATTGGCAAAAGCATCTGACTTGCGAGTCAAAAAACATACCTAGACTTTGTGAGTGAAATAATCCACAAGAAGAAGAAAATATCGAGTCCCTCCAAGAGACTCAACCTCCATAGGTCCTGCGAGATCTGCATGTAGAAGCTCCAATCTTTGGGTTGCTCGATGAGTGGCCTCCTCTGGAAATGCATGGCGATGATGCTTGCCCATCATGCAGGATGAGTAGATGTGTGAGAGAGACTTGAGGTGAGGTAGTCCACGCTTAGAATGGAACTTCTGTAAGGCAGCAATGGGTATATGACCGAAGCGAGAATGCCACAGAGAAGTATCTGCCTCAGAAACCAAAGCCATCAACGGGGAGAAAAGCTGATGAATATGGGAATCAGTGTGAGGGATCTGGGAAGAAAAGTTGGTGATCTTGTAGAGACTCCCATCATGAACTCCATTGGCAACAACCGAGAGAGTCTGCTTGTCGATTACTTCGATGACCTCATCATCAAAGTACACACCAAGTCCCTTTTGAGAAGCTTTGTATATTGAAAACATATTTTTGGAAATCCGTGGTACATGTAGAACATCATGTAAGGTGGCAGAGGAACCCAAAGAAACATTACCAACACCGGTGATAGGAAGTGAAGAGTTGTCACCGATGCGAACTGAAGAAGAGAGAGGCCGATAGTCCTCCAAGATATGGGCTTGATTGGTCATGTGGGCAGAAGCACCACTATCACCAACCCATTCCACCGCTTTAGGTGTGTCACTAACCTTTTCAGGAGAAGTCATATCTGCGATCACGAGGAGTGAATCCTGTGAAGAAGTGGATGAATCTGAGACCGCCATGTATGCAACTTTGGAAGATCCCTCCTTTGAAACTTTGCCTTTATCTTTGGTGTTGGCCTTGTCAGATGCTTTAGAAGCATCTTGGGCTTTATACTTGGCTTTGGCTGCTCGAGAATCATCACGAACAACAAAGCAGCGAGATTTAGTATGACTTGACCTGCCACAATAATCACATTCATTGCTTTTGTCCTTGGATTCCTTAGAATCCTGTTTACCCTTGCCTCTGCCTTTGTTTTTGTTGTTGTTGTTGTTGTTGGAGTTCCCTTTTCCGCCTTTGCCTTTGCCCTTGTTAGAGGCAACAAAAGCAGACTCCGACTTGCCTTTTCTGCGAAGCATGCACTTGACATGGAGATAACTCACGACTTCCTCAAAGGGGAGAGAGGATCACGGAAATAAATATTATCCTTGAAAGAATCAAAGGAAGCAGGCAATTTACCAAGTAGTTTATGGATGGGATTGTTGATGGTGCTCCCGTACTCCTCTAGCTGCGGCTTGATACGGGTGAACTCTCCAATCTTCTCAATCAAGTTATCTGACTCATTGATTGTAAGCTTCTCCATATCTGACTCCAATTTGGCAATCTTCACTGTCGAAACTCTCCCATTCCTCCTCTGGATCTCTGCCCACATCTGATGAGCATTACTCCGGGTAGAGACCAATTGTGCCTGTATAGATGGAGTCATGCAATGGATGATGATAAGACGAGCCCAAGCATCCAATATGCTTCTCAAAGCAGGGTCCACCAAGTGAGGTCTGGAGATAGCCATCCACACACGGGCTCCTTCCAGCAACAACTGTGTGTAGAAAGATCAAGTATGATAGTTGGTTTGCTGTAAGTTTCATGGAGTCACTGGATGGTATATGGGTAGGGGTGGGAGAAAGACCTGGATGAGAGAAACTTAGAGAGGAAAGATTGGGAGTAGGAACCACCTATGGAGCAGGAGCACGGGATCTAGTCTGTGATGGTGTTGGAGTATCAATCGAAGGAGCAGCAATAGAGAAACCTCATGAAGCCATGTCCTCTGACAAGAAACCTTCTCTTAAGAAAGGGACTGAAAAAAATTCAGCAGATCCTCCTCTCAGGCTGTCAAGCTATAGATACCTGTCAAGCACCTAGAAGAGGGCTTCAGCAATCCAATCAGTATAAAAAGCAGCAATCTTTGTTGAAAATTCAGAAATACAACAGTCCCAAGCGTTAGATGAAGAAAACGCAACAATCTTGAAGAAGCCTTTGCTCCCGGAAGAAAACGCAGCAAACTATCGAAGCCTTTGCTCCAAAACAGAAAATGCAGCTCTCTTCTGCTCATAGTCACAAGAAACGTTTCGAGGTTTTTGGGGTTTTGTTTCGAAAGGTTTCGTCCCTCGGCTAAGAAACCGCAAGGTTTTGAAAAATCAATAATTTCATATAAATACTTAAAGAACTTATAGTAGCCATCTAAAAACATAGGGTGATGATGAAAAAATGGTCTCTTCTCACCCATCTCGGGGAACCATCCTTATTTTGGTGAGGCATTATGGCAATTTTGCTTGATTAGATGCCACAAGTGGTTCAATCAAGGACTCTTAAGATTGAAGAAGAGAAGGGAGAAATTGGGGAAGCTTTCAGACATTGAAGGAAGAAAAAAGAGAAAGAAGAGAGGAGAAGAAGAAGAGCAAGGGAGACGAAGAGGAGAGACGAAGAGAAAGGAATAAGTAAAGGAGAGAAGAAGAGAATGAAGGAAGCAAGAGTAGAGGTGAAAGAAGTAGCAGAAGATGGAAAAGGGAAGGAGGGAGGCAGGAGAAGAAGAGTTCGAAGAAAGGTGATGAGGAGGCTATGGGAAAAAAAAAATCCCACAAAAATCAAGGGGGAAAAAAAACGAAACCTGAAATTTGGACAAAACTGCCGTACTAGAGAGGTTTCGAGGTTTTTAAAAACCGTTTTGAAGTTTCAAGGTTTTGAAAGCTAGAAACAGGTTTTTTTGTTACTATGCTTCTGCTCACAGGTCAGTGTTTTTCTCTGATACAATGAAAGTCAGTGAAGCAAATAGAAAACACAGATGTAGGCCCAGGTACAAGACTTGGATTTCTCAAGATACAAGCTTTGTGGGCACACATGCTTGTGGCAAGACACTGGGGCGAAAGCTGTGGAATGAACCTTGACTTCGACAAAACATGTTTGCTTAATGTTTTCATTGCATGGATGTCATTGGAAATTTGGCATGTGATACGCTAGGCCGAGTCATAGAAGACCTTAATGGTCAAGCATGCGGATATAGAGTAGGTAAAGAGAACTTGAAGAAGCTCTTACCACTGAATTTTCTGATTTTGAAAGAAGAAATCAGCTTTTGATCAAATTGTTGGCGATAGAAATGCTCCAAAGCATTTTCAGCAGGTACATATCCAAGAGATAGGTGCTGAAAAGGACTCCCAAGGGCTGGACAGTAGTGTAGCACTCATTTGCCAGCTGATCCAAGAGTTGGAGAAGCAAGAAACCATGCCAAAAAGTATGTGTGTGGATTGGTTATGCTGAAAATTGTCTTCTTTTTCCTCCTCATGAAGAAGGAGCCTTTTTCCCTACAAGGGAGGGAGAAGATAAGTCTTTCCATTCATAAAATGGGTGGCCATCGGGCCACCTCAATAGGAGCCACACCACTCCCATAAGTGGAGAGGGAACCCAATAAGTTGTCTAAACTCTTTTATTTAAAAGAGTGGGTGATTTATGAGAGTTTGGCCGGCCGCCATCCGATAAGTGCCCAAACACACTTATAACCTGTCCGCCTATTCTTTAATGAAGTGTGGATGCCCAAACTCACTTATAAGTTGTCCTGTCATATTGTAATAAAGTGTGGACGTGGAAAGCAGCATGATGAGCTAAAACACAAAGAAGCTTAAACAAAGAGTTCAGAGTCACACCTACAGCCTATCTACAGCCCACAAGCAAGGTTAGAATACAGATTCACGCACACGGTTCACGAGAGGCATCCCCTGCCCGTAAACTAGACACACAGATCTTATAGGTAGTTAAACATTTCACGCAAAAATAATTCCAGGCATGCAAGTATGCCATGCATAAGAATATATTGGTCAATCTTCCTTTCATTTAGCTTGTAGTAGTAGGCTGTCATTCCGGGCGTAGACATTGTCAGAATATGCAGCGGAGATGAAGACAAGATTTGAAAACACCTAGAGTAAGTGCATAGTAGAAAAATGCAGAAATGAGAGAGAGAGAGAGAAGCGTATAACTCTGCTATATACACAAGAAATCCCGGATACAAGATGAGAAGTGTGGGGAGGAAAGGGGCCATTTTATATGGCCCCAGATAACCAGTCGGCCTGCTGAAAAACAGCTGACAGCCAGCAAAATAGCCCACGACCTGCTCTCCTCTAGTCGGCCAGCAGTAGACAATGGGCTAGCATACAGGGGACAGCCTGGGGGCAGCAGAGTCCAGCACTTGGGTGCTTGCCCATCCATACGTTGGTGCCCGCACGTCAGTCTATCCCTAGCCCAGCTTGCCAATTAGCCTGCCTAGCTTTAAGCTTCCCCAAGCCTCGAAGCTAGTCTTGTGTGCGTGTTGCATACGGTAGATACTCTTTGTGCACATGACATACTCCCCTTCCTCTAAGAGCTCACTCTTGAGCTTAGTAAAAACCTAGGGTAGTCCCTCTGAAGGGTAGTCAATGTCTCCCATGTAGCATCATTCTTGGCACAAATGTCATATCTTCGACATCTATGATTTCTTGAGGAGTAACTAACTGGTCTGTTCCACCCAGTACTTCCTTAAGTCTACTGACATGAAATACGGGATGAACTTTCACATGAGAAGGCAAGTCCAATTCATATGCAACTGAACCAATCCGGCGTGTAACCCGAAATGGTCCGCAGTATCTAGGGGATAATTTCGGTGATCGATCCGTCCGTAAAGTCTCAGAATCTTTCGGAACTCGCAAATACACTCGTTTTTTTAGAGAACTCTCTCGGTGAACAATGTCTATTAGAATAAAATCTGTCTCTGTCTTGAGCACTTCTAATAGATTCCTTCGCAACTTGTAACATTTCTTGCATATTTTGCAAAAAAGTATGCACTGCATCATGCTGAAGTCTTGAAAATCCCACGGTAACAGGTGATCTAGGTTGAAATCCGTACATAAGCATAAAAGGACTAAAACTTGTACTCGTATTCTTAGTACTGTTATATGCAAATTCTAACATAGGAAGATAATCTTCCCATGAACCTTGTCTTTTGGAGACATATGCACAAAGCATGCCCTCCAAAGTCTGATTCACCCTTTTAGTCTGGCCATCAGATTGAGGATGATCTGAGGAACTTAGATTCAAAGTTGTTTCCAACTTCTCAAAAACAAGCCTCCAAAAGTCACTTGTAAACTTAGAGTCCCTATCATTGACTATGTAAACCATACAGTCTAAACAATTGCTTGATAAACTGCCTTGCTAATTGCGTAGCTATAACAGTCTTCTGTGTACGTAAAAATCTAGACATTTTTGTCAAGCGGTCCACCACAACCCAAATAGAATCGTGGCCTTGATGTGTTCTTGGCAATTCGGTAATAAAATCCATGGAAATACTTTCTCATTTATTACCTGGGATTTGCAAAAGATGCAACATCCCAGCCTGTCTAAAGCGTTATTTTCTTGACAAACCTGACACGGACATAATCTTCTACATACCCTTTCATCTTTGGCCAATAGAAAGTGTGTTTCACTAAAGCTAATGTCCTGTGTACCTGGGAGTGTCCAACAGAAGGGGCGTCGTGACACTCCTTAAGAATCTAGGACCTAATGTCAGACCTGTGGTACACAAATTTTGTCATTATGGAACAGTAAACCATTCCGAATCATCCACTGGCCTCCCGCAGTCTGAATGGTAGGCTGCTTAGTCACTGAGTCTTGGTCAATCAGTGAGCTCTTGTCCTGGATCCTCTGCCAATATGGACCGAAATAACTATCAGTCCTGCAAAGCCATCTCAATGACTGAAATAAGTCAGTAGAAATCTTGGTGAAGGACAAAGTATTCACCTCTCTCATCCGACTAAGCGCATCTGCTACACTATTCATGGATCCCTTTCGATAGCGTATTTCAAAATCAAAATCTTGCATTAACTCTGCCCATCTAGCTTTTCGTCCTCTCAAATCATCCGCATCACACACATACTTGATTGACTGATGATCAGTCAATACCACAAACTTGGAGCCATATAAATAATGCCTCCAAACCTTGAGAGCGTAAATGATAGCATAAAGTTCCTTCTCAAGGGTTGGCCAACGAGATTGAGTGTTGTCTAGCTTTCGACTCTCGAAAGCAACATGTCTACCATCTTGGATTAGAGCAGCCCCGATCGCATAGTCACTCACGTCAGTCTCAAGAACATAAGGCCGACTAGGATCGGGTAGTGCTAAGATAGGGGCTTCCTTGACTTTATCTTTCAAAAGTATGAAGGCCATATCCAAATCGTTATTCCAAGGGATGGGCTGATTCGACTTACGTCCATGACCTTTCAACAAGTCGGTCAGCGGTAGTATGAGCTGAGAGTACTCCCGCACAGATTTCCGAAGAAAAACAACAGAACCAAGAAAAGAACGAAGTTGTCTCACTGTCTGTGGTATTGGCCAAGCCAAAACCTTCTAAACTTGGTCATAGTCAAGGCTCAACCCGTCTCTTGTGATCTTGTGTCCCAAGTAAATAATTTTCGTCATAAAAAACTCACATATACTTAATTTAGCATACAGTCGATTCTGTCTTAAAATAGTCAAGAGAATCGTGAGGTGTCTAGAATCGTGAGGTGTCTAACATGATTCTCAAGAGAACGACTATATATTAAAATATCGTCCAGGAACATAACCACGAACTTTCCCAAATGTTCACGAAAAAGATCGTTCATCATTTGCTGGAAAGTGACTGGAGCATTGGTCAACCCAAAAGGTAATATGAGAAACTCGTAATGGCCATACCTAGTCCGAAAGACAGTTCTTTCGACGTGTCTTTCATGAATACGTATCTGGTGATAGCCAGTACGCAAATCTATCTTTGTGAAATACTTTGGTCTGACTAAACGGTCAATCAGGTCATCTGATCTAGGGAGAGGATAGCGGTTCTTGATTGTCACTTTGTTCAATCTCTTGTAATCTACACACATTCGCAAGGTATTGTCCTTCTTTCTCCTAAGTAACACAGGCGCATCCCAAGGTGATTTACTTGGACGAATTTAGCCCATCCTTAAATAATATGCGAGTTGTTTAGCCAACTCATCTTCCTCAGTCTGGCTCATCCTGTAAGGCGGAATGCTAACAGGTTGAGCACCAAGGACTAGATCAATACGATGATCCACTGCCCTTTCGAGTGGTAAGCCCAATGGCAGCTCCTTAGGAAATACATCTTGAAACGAATCAAGTAACTTCTTTAATTCTTTGCTTTCAAACACACTTAATTCATTGACATTCATAGTAGGTATGAGAAATGAAGAAAGTGGAATCAAGACATAGTGGAAAGCAATATGCAAAGAAGAATCCATTATATTTTCAAAATCAAGGGTTCCTAAGAGGAATGTATATAATCACCTAAGATACAATATTGGGTGTTCCTATGTTCAAAAGAAAAAGTATGAAAAGACTAATCTATCTAGACCTTAAGGGTCTTAAGCCACTTAATCCCTAATAGCAAGTCTACATGCTCTAGGTGCATAACATAGTACTCCAGAATATCTTTGTAGTCCTGAATCCGGATCGGTAGCTTCTCCACCTTTTGATCCCACACTTGCCGACCCGCAGGTAGGCGTACCTCGTAGGTATGATCGTTAGGCGTTGTGTCCAGACCCAATTTATATACAAGTTTGTAATTAACAAAGTTGTGTGAGCTTTCGAGGTCCAGAAGAATGTGGATTCTATGGCCATTAACTTCTTCATAAACTCGGAGAAGATCGTGCAAGTCAAAAACTTTAGAGTTGAACAAACAATCAGAACATGAACTAGGGTGAGAAAGTACAGTGACTGAAGTACCTGTCAAAGACAACTGGTTGGCTGCCTTCGTCTTGGACTCTTCTTCTTTGGACACTTGTGTTCTTTTTCTTCTCAGACAAAACAATGTCCCTTCTCCTTGAGCTTCAAAGCCTTGAGGAGACGGTTTTTCTTCGCTAGAGTGGAAGTAGAATTCTTCAAAGGTTGGTCTGAAGACTTTCCTTCTGTCGTGCTAGCCATCGGCGTAGAGAACTTTCTTTTGTGCTTGTACCCTTGCTCGGTTACGGGTTTGGTTTTGGAAGAGACCATCGTATCATCATAAATACGAGCAGAATGAATGGCCTTGTCCAAAGTTTTGCACTTGTTATTTTTGACCTGTAACTGGTACGAGTCGAGTAAACTTGCTATGGAGAAACCCAAAAGAGTAGTAGAATCCATCTTTATAGCTTTCATATGTAAGTCTCTAAATTTCTGGAGGTAGACCTCATAAGTGAGGTTTTGCGAGGTCATGGTCAAACTGGCAAATTGAGCAACTATATCATAGTCATCCTCCTTCTTGAGGAATTCTTTCTTGAAGACGTCTTCGAATTGTGCCCAGGTTGTTGGTTTAGGTTTGAGTTCTTTCCACTAGAGCAAAGCTTTGCTCGAGAGGAAACCTGCTGCCAGCTGAATCTTTTTGTCATCACCATATGGATGAAACTGGAAGTGGACTTGCCACTTATGTAGCCACGTGTCCACAATCTCCTTGGTACGGTGCTTTTGCTTGTCCCCAAACTGCTCCGGAGTAATATTGGGGCCTAAAGCAGATGTCAAGGTATCCATGTCCGAGAGAGTAGACAAGGTAGTGGTCAATAAAGAGATGGGCGAAGCCTGCATTTGCGCGGCGACCTGTGCCTGTGAAAGAAGCCTCGAAAGTAACTCTAAACTCCTGAAAATTAGATTTAGTTACAAAACCTTCGAAAAGATCGCCATCGGCGGTCTCGGTAGCCGACAGGTCTTCATGTTCGGGAACGGGTTTCATCTCCGATTGTTGGGTTGACATCGTGAAGTGGAAAAAATTGAAATTGAGAGAAAGTCTTGGCTGGAAGCAAGAGATGGTGCAAGAGAGCTCGAGGAGATGTGTGGCTAGAGGCCCACTCTAGAGGTATTTTATAAGCCCCCCCAAAAGCGTGTGTTTTTTGTATTGCTTTTGTGTTTTTTTTTTGGTGATGTGCACAGAGAGTATCTACTATGTGCAACACGCACACAAGACTAGCTTCGAGGCTTGGGGAAGCTTAAAGCTAGGCAGGTTGATTGGCGAGCTGGGCTAGGGATAGACTGACGGCGGGCACCCAAGTATGGACGGGCGGGCGGGTCGCCCAAGTGTGGATGCCCGGTGACCGGCCAAGAGCCTATAAAAGGGTGGCCAAGGTTAGTTAGTTGGTCATGGAGTCTCACGAGTCTTTGCGAGAGCTCTATATGGTCAGGAGCCTGGATCTAGTGCATACGTGCACCTGCTTCATGCGGCCGAGGCCGGCAGCTGTCTCGAGGCCCGCAAAGGTAGCTCCGTGGTGGTATGGGATGTCACGGGGTAGAGATTGGTCGGTGCATCTTGGCAGGTAGCTCAGCTCCTGGCTCGGTGGGGACAGCCAAGACTTGTGGGTTTTGCCCACGGTAGATACTCTCTGTGCACATGACAACTTGTACCCAACATGAAGCAATTTTTATGTGCGTAACACATTGCATGCTGATCCCCGTCCCAATCTGAGTCATAAGAACGGGTCAAGGTCTTGCCTACAGTATAGGTGATGCCATGAGTCTTGTATACCATTGACATACTTCTCTCCAATGTTTCTTCCTCTTTTGATTGGAAAACTTGTAGTTGATGTCCAAGCTATGCTAGACGCTCGACAAGCCTCCAATACAATATCCTATTCACGTGTCCTGAAGTACTCTCGTTGGGACTTCCAGTGGGATAACAACTGCTTTTGGTAATAACCACTTTGTTGTGAGCCTAATCAATTGCTTCGACTGTATTATAATTTTACTTTTGGTTTGCATTGTCAAATCTGTGAACTTTATCTAGGTGTTTGTACTGAAGATTGCAAGAAAGTTGTTTCATCATCTTGGCTGTGCATTTCAGGTAGAAAGCAGAGGAGGACACACATATATTGGGAAATCTTTAATCACAGAAGCAGACATAGGAACTGAGAATGGAGTTGTGCATGTAATAGATGGTGTTTTGGGAAGCATTGATCCTCTAACACTCTTATCATCAGATGTTTCCATAAATGCTTCAGCTGTAGAATCAGCAATGAAGCTAGCTGATGCCAATTTCTTTAATGTCTCTAAGGTGTGGTGGTCTTACAAGCACAACTCTTTTGTGTTGTCATTATTTATCTGAATTCTGTTTTTGGGAAGCTGCTGATACCATTGCTGAGTTGGGGGAGGCTTGGAACACTTTGACCTTACTTGATGTATGGTGACAGAGGGAGGAGATGGCAAAAGGTGCTCAACTGATGAACATCCCGGGATTTCAAGTAAACAGGGGCTTGGTTGCTTTCCCTGATGGAGGCCTTTATGATCCTCCTGTTCTCACTTTTGATCCCAGCATCAACACAGTGGAATTTTGCTCTCCAGATCAAAGTTTCAACTATCCAATGCTTGAAAATGTGAAACGCCCTATGAAGGATGATGACATTGCCTTCATGACTGTAAGTTACTTTGCATGCGTGTCCTTCAAAATAACAGTATTGGCCTTTAGTCTTCAGTATTATGATTATATGAGTAACCTTCCACAAACAAAAGTAAAAAAGGATGGGATGCATAAATTAAGTGTCACGTGCACCACTGCCTCCCACAGATACATATGGACAAACTACGCTGAAGCTGGACTAGTTGGAGAGTAGGGTTAGAGAAGCAAAAGGTACAAGGAGTTAAATATTTTCTTAAAATCATGAGTCAAAAGATCAAGCAGGCTCAAGACGTTGTGCGAATAGCTCATGTGAACACATAACAAAGAAGGGTGAAGTTCACTTAAATAATAAAGGTTTTTTAAACTACCTGATGCTTCAAAATTTATAGAACCACCTTGTCTTCCATGTGAGGAATTCGGATAAAAGAATCACATGTACTTACCATATGGAGTGCAAACAACTAGTGGAATAGAAGGGTTAGAAGAAAGTTCAACATGGCAGAAGAAAAGCATTTTAAAGTGTAGATGCTCTGGTTTTGTTTCCAAGAAACAAACTTTCCTTAGGGGATGTACAAAATGATACATGTGTTGGAAAATTTGAGGGCTTAGCCAGCAGCTGAGTTGGCCAATTTGAAAGAGGATACCAAGGGAGAGGCTCAAGGCATCAATTGAAGTATTGAAAGGTCAAAATATGAAGCCAAAGATCTTAATAGGCCACATAGCAGCCACTAGTCAAAGGAGGACTTGGTTAGCATGTTAGGCCCTTATTGCTTAACTGACCTAGTTTGACTCCACCTGGCCTCCGGAATGTCTTTGTCTGATCCAATAGACTTCTTGACCCCATTTAAGGTTGATTTTTTGAGTGTTGACACTAATGCAAACCTTGTTGTGAACAAGGGGTGGAGCTCTGTAGCAGGGTAGGCACTGAAAGTAGGAAAAAGGATGCAATTGTGTGCGTGAGTTATTCCATATGCACATGGGTGTGTAAGTACCTTAAAGTTGTATAAAAAGGGCATGTACTGGGGTCTTTGGACTCATTCATTCATTCGATTGCAATAAAACTCTCTTGTTTATTGTGCTCACTCCACTCCCGAGTCCCTACTATGCTCCTTGTTCTATTTGTGATTCAATAGTCAGTAGGCAACCACAACTGCTACAGATGTAGTAGTGAAATAGGGAGAATTCCATCTTCTCCCCACCCCACCCCACACCTCCCCTTCATCTTTCTCTCCTCCACCTCACTTGCCCTCTACCATACTCGGTCCTTCTCCATAGCCTCCCCCATGCTCAGTCTACCGGGCTTCTCAATGCCAGTAATCACCCTGCCTAACATCATATGCAACATCAAGCTGCACACTGTGCTATGGTAGTGGGGTGCCGTTAATTGCAGGTGGAAGTGGTGCTCCATGTCTCTGCTTGGCGCCACATCGCACTGTGCTTGCCTGGCCGGCTTTGCCTCTCACTGTAACCCTTACCTTATCCTCTTGCCTTCTTGCTATGGTGAGTATGGTGGCCAACCAAAACCACTCAACGTGGTGTAGGGGTGTGCACAGCGTGCTGTGGGGCTGCAGCGCATGGAGTGTGGTGGCGTCTGTCAAGTGCAGTCATCTCTGCCTGATGCCACGTTGCACATTGGTCACCCCTCTTTGCTGCTTTACACTACGTTCGGGGCACCGTCACCCTTCATTACTTGGTTGGCGTGCCTTCGCTCCTTCCAGATTGTCGCTTGATACCCTTCAAAGTTGTCGCTCAGCACCCTTCACACCATCACGTCTTCCTACCTACTTGCCCCCTAGATTCCTGTGTGGGTGTCCATTCGTTCCCTTCACCCACCCCCTCCTCTTTCTCTCTCATTGCCCACTTTCCACTCTCTTCTCTCTCATGGCCTTTCCACCTCTCTCTCATGGCCTCCTTCCAACCTTCTCTTTCATCTCCCCCTCCCTCCTCTCTCATCGCGTCTTTCTCCCTTCTCTCGCATCGCCCCTCGGCCTCCTCTCTCATCGCCTCCATCCCTCCTCCTTTGTCATCGCCTTCATCTCCTCCCTCTCTGTTATTGCCCTTCTCTTTCCTCTTTGTTATTTTTAAATTTCTCTCATTATTGTATCACTTTGGTCTCATTGGCGCATTGGGTCTTTAATATATCTCTCTTTCTTTCTTTCTTTCTTTCTCATCGCCTCTTCTCCTTCCCTCTCGTTGTCTTTTTAATTTCCTCTTTCATCAGATTTCTTTTCCTTCTCTCTGATCGCCCAATACCTTCTCTCTGATCGCCCAATACCTTCTCTCATAACCTCTTCCCCCTCCAAATAGGGCGCGGGGTCTATGAGACCACACAGTTGAGGCTGGCCATATGGAATTGCAACGACACTATGTGGTTTGACCCAAGAGGGCTGAGTGAGATCCTCCTAGGTAGGGACATAGACACAGCAGGCCCCAAGAGGGGACTACCATACATAGCAGGTTATGAGTGGGAGTCAGCCTTCCGGGGTGAGACCCGCATGTCAGGAGGGGTACGAGGCTTTGGAGGTGTTGCAGTTCTCTATAGATCACACCTCAAGCAGATTCTTAGCATCGTTCGAAAGGAAGAGGAGGCATGGTACCTATGGGTGCGGCTATAGCTGCTGACTGGAGAGAGAGCTATCCATATTGCACCTCCACTTTCTTCACACCGGGCACGGTACTCGCATCCATTCATAGACTACGTAATGGGTGAGCACTGGATCACGAGGGACTTACCGCTGAGTACACCTCCCATGCCGTCCCGATGATACGCTTGCACCCTTACTAGCCTAATTGTTTTTGTTTTCTCCAGAAAGAGACTTCTATTAAGTATGAGAAAAACATACAACAATCACAGCTATAAGCCGGAAAAGAATAGAATCACCCCAATATGTAAGGTGATTTCCTCTGTGAACAAAAAACGTGTGCTGGGCATCCAGTCTCTCTCGACCCTGGTGTACATCTGGAAATTTGAGACAAAAAAAAATCCTTCCAAGGCTCAGTGCCTGGTAGGAAACCTCTGACCACAAGTTTGCAAAGCAACGCCCTGCACTGAACATCCGGATCAATAATATTCAAGCTCCCCTCTCTTTTGGGCTGAATAAGTGTGAGCCAAGCTACCCTGGCACGAGTGTCTGAGGTGCCATCCAAACCCGACCAGAGAAAATTGCGGATCAATCTCCGCAATTGGTGAATGCACGCACGAGAGAAGCACCAACAAGAGGCAATAAACCAAGCTGAGGCAAGCAATACTTGATTAGCCACCAAAGCTCTGGAGGCTAAATCTAATCTCCTGGAGCTCCAATGGAGGAGCTTCTTCCGGATACTCATAAGTACCGGAGCAAACTGCTGTGTAGGAGAAATATCAATCCCAACTTGGCATCCAAAATATCTAGCAGCACATCCTCTGCTGATCCAAGTAAAACCAAGCTCTGCACCCCAATCAACTCTCGGTGAATCACTAACCCAAAAACCAACAAATTTGTGCCAATTAATGAGTGCCCCTGCTGCCAAACAGAACTCTGTCAGAATACGCAGCGGAGATGATGACCAGATCTGGGAACACAAGAGCAAAAAACGCAGGCAGAAAAACAGCACAAGAGAAAGAGAGATGTAGGCGTGTAACTCTGCTCTGATATACACAAGAAGATCCCGAATATGATACAAATAGTGGTATGGGGCTGGGGGCCTATATATATGCCCCTGGGAGAGCAGTCGGCCAGCATAGGAAGTGCCCACGACTGCTGAAAAATGTCCACGCCTGCATAAATGGAGTCGGCGAGCAGAAAAGTGCCCACGATTGAGCAAGTACAGTCGGCCAGCAGTCCAGTAGCCTACGACTGAGAAACATGCAGTCAGCCAGCATTGGAGTGCTACTGGCATCCTCTGGCAACCCTCCCAACCACTGGAAAAATGGAAAAAATAGGGGAAAAATACGGGGAGTGAGGAAAAATGATAAAACACCTGATAAGGGCGGGCACACCCACAACAAAGGCCTTGGTGTATAAATCTAGACAGGAGATGACTTCTAACACCCCCTCTCAGCTCCTGGCTGTGAAACCAACCACTGGGAGCTGGGGTGCCGTCTGAGCAAATCCTGAGAGAGCGACTTCGTGAAGAGGTCCACCGGACTGTCCTCCGTCGAACAGAACTCTAGCAAGATGTCATCAGCAACGATCTGTTCACGAACAAAGTGCCTCTGGATGACCATGGGTTCCTCCAGTGTGGAAGCCCAAACCTGCAATGTAACCTCCTCCTGCTGCTCCGTAAAACTGCTCCTGGGCCTGAAGTAGATCCCCTCGTGTCCGGATCTCCTCCCCAAACTGAGTCACTCCAACCGTGGAGTCGGACTCCATCCAACAATCCCCCTCCTGTGTACAAGAGTCCCTGATCCTTCGCATGCCGCAGAAACCACAGGAAACGCAATCCTGCCTCCCAAAGAGACATCTGCAACCATGAGCTCAACTGCCTCATCAGGAAGCTCTCGTTCAATCTGGTGTCCATCAACCAGATCAATGAACCATACAGCTTTTGAGTCAAAGAGACATCACATTGCTCACAAGGATCAACACCTGTTACGGTGCACAAACAAGTCCTGGAAACTTGATGAAACCTGTCAACCACCCCCTCTGAATCCGGAACCACAAAGCCTGGAGAAACCACCTCCTTCTGCAAGTAAGCACCTGCCACCTGCCTGGCTTTCCGAAAGGTCCCTGTGGAAAGAACATCCTCAACTACTGGAAGTTCTATGTCCCGAACACTACGAGACATCAGAGCACAAGTGACCTGTTCAGCTTCCTCTGACTGACGAACACAAGAACTACCAACATCAGTACTGGAAAGTTCCTGCCAACTGCTGCCATCTACTGGCAAGCTATCCACCACCTGGTCTCGGAAAGCCCACACCTGCAGCTTATCCACACTTAAGTGGCCATTACCAGACTGCCACTCATCACAAACCTGAGGACCTGGGAGAGAGAGTACTGAAAGCCTGTAGACTCCATTCTCCACTCCGCCTTTCCAAACCACTTGGCCTGTTGCTTGGTCCCGGAGAGTAACAAAATGCTCATCAAACTCCACCCGTACGCCAGTCTTGCAAACCTGATGCACTGACAACAGATGAAAACCAAGTGCCGGAATTCTGCCATCGGGAACTATCTCCAGCCTGCCCTCACTGTGAACTGGGATAGTGGATGTATCCCCAGTAAGAATATGACCAGAACACCTGCAGAGATCCTGTAAACCGGAACGGGAAGGAGTCATGTGCCTCGAAGCACCACTATCGAGAATCCACTCCCGAGTATCCGTTTTGCGGAGAGTCCTCCAATCTCCTCCTTGCCTGAAGAAAATGAAGCATCGGTGTCCATCACCTCCAGGTGCACAAAAGCCGGAGTCTTCATGATTGCTGCTGAGGAATCTTCACCCTTCTCGGTCTTCCGCTTGGGACACTGTCTCTAGTAGTGGCCTTTCTCGCCACAATCATTACAGGTCCTCTCTGCCTTCAGTTTCTCGCGGTCAGCGTCGGACTTCTTCTCGGAAGACTTCTCCGATGAAGCCTTCCCTTTGCCCGAGTTACGGCCTTTCGACCGTTGGCCAGTAAAGGCCTCCGAACCTCCACCCTGAGGAGGGTTCGTGAATCGTTCCTCCTGGTCCAGGACCATGGGCACAAGCTCCTCCCACGTGATGGTGCTGAGCCTGCCACTAGTAATCAAAGACGAGTAAAATGCTGAGTACGAAGAGGGCAAGTGTGACAGCAACGTGATGGCCATGTCCTCTGACGATATCTCCTTCCCAGCGTGAAGAACTTCCTGCTGAAGAGCCTGCAGCTTTTAATATGCTCCCGCATCGTCGACGACTTTGCAGGGCTCATAACCCGCATCTGTACTTCCAAGGAAATCCTCTTCATGGGCGATACCCTGTTGTAAAGTGAGGTCAAATGCTGCCATATACCTCTGGCAAGCGTCATGTGCTTTACATGATTGATTACCTGTGGTGTGCAGTTGAGGAAAATAAATGAACGGACCCTGGCGTTGACACGATCCCACATGTGTGTCTGAGCCTCCCGGTCCTTTTGGATCGACGGTAACTCCCCTTCCTCTACTTCCGGCCGTGGAACACCAACAACGACGAAATCGGCGAGGTTGTAGGACTCCAGAACAGATTCCATCATCACCTTCCATATGCCGTAGTTGCTCCCGTCCAATTGACGGTCCACCGGGAACGTGGGGAGTGTCGGGATCTTCACATGTCTCTCGGCCATCTCAAACAGATCTGCCATAGCGGGGATGTACTCTGAAAAGGGTGGGTGGGTGGGAACAAAGAAGAACTAAAACCTGCAAGTGGCTGTCCAGCAAATCAGCCCGCCTTCCTCTTGCACCTTCTCTTCCCGATCAGCCCGAAACAGTCCACCAATCAGCCACAAAACAGTCCCCCTCTTGCTCACACAAATCCCAAGACCTATCTGGAGCCTAGGGCTCTGATACCATGTCAGAATACGCAGCGGAGATGATGACAAGATCTGGGAACACGAGCAAAAAACGCAGGCAGAAAAACAGCACAAGAGAAAGAGAGATGTAGGCGTGTAACTCTGCTCTGATATACACAAGAAGATCCCGAATATGATACAAATAGTGGTATGGGGCTGGGGGCCTATATATATGCCCCTCGGAGAGCAGTCGACCAGCATAGGAAGTGCCCACGACTGCTGAAAAATGTCCACGACTGCATAAATGCAGTCGGCCAGCAGAAAAGTGTGCCCACGACTGAGCAAGTACAGTTGGCCAGCAGTCCAGTAGCCCAGGACTGAGAAACATGCAGTCGGCCAGCACTGGAGTGCTCCTGGCATCCTCTGGCAACCCTCCCAACCACTGGAAAAATGGGAAAAAATAGGGAAAAAATACGGGGAGTGAGGAAAAATGATAAAACACCTGATAAGGGCGGGCACACCCACAACAAAGGCCCTGGTGTATAAATCTAGACAGGAGATGACTTCTAACAAACTCCTCTAGTGCTACCCGGAAGGAACATAAGCATATATGTGAAGCCTCCAAAAACAGGGCTGTGTCATTAGCTAACTCAGAGTCAACCAATTCCTCTTGACTACGAAGAGGCAACCTCAATCCCGAAATACCAGGAGTGGAGCGGAGAAAGATGCTCATGGCCTCTGCAACTATGATATATAATAATGGGGCTAAAGGGCAGCCATGTCGTACTGAGGGAGAAATCTGAAACAGCTCTCTGCTGGTGATAGAAATCAATGGCAAATTTGTCTAACCATAAGAGGATCTGAGTGAAGAGTGCCATGTGAATCCTGGAATTGTGTGACACTATCTCTGGCATGAGATGGGCCGTGAGAAGCAAAGAAATGTTTGTTACATCTGCCACCCATCTGTGTCCAAAAGGATTCCTGGGCATGGAAACGATACTCCGCGCGCTGCTCAAGAGAGTGATGGTGTTCTGCCCTAACAATACATAAAGAATCTGCAACCCATTGAGCATGAGGATGTTTCTCGTGCTCTTTCTGCAAGGCAACCAATCTACGTCTAATAGCCCTTTGTAAGTCCAAGGCCTCTTGCCTCTTAGACAGGGCGCATGTGTGATAAAAGTCACTAATATCACAAAGAGCAGAGGCTAGGCTTTGAGAGGCCTGTAAGAAGTCATGAGATCTCCAAATATCAAGCATATGACGCGATAGCTCTGCATCTGAAAACAAATGATCAGGGATGCGTACATGGGGTGCTGATCCATGGCAATTCGGATCTCAAATACATAAAACCACTGGGCAATGATCCGATTTGGAGGTGCGTGTATAGCAATAAAAGTATGTCCACCTCTGTCAAGCACCCAATCATCCACATAAAATCTATCTAACCGTGCATAGATACATCCTGCATCTCTTCTCCTGTTAGACCATGAATAAAGAAGAGTGGATGGACTCCTAAAAATGTCATCCTCATGCCAACAATCTCTACCATGAATGGAGAGTATAAACCTCTCCCAAGATGCTCTTTCAAGAGGATGCACCAAGCCCTCATGTCCACCTCTTTTATCCGTTGGCATCTCAACCATGTTAAAATCCCCACCAATAATCCAATGGTCGGCAAGAGGCATCAATGTAGTGAGAGATTTCCAAAAGGCAATCCTCTTACCTCCATGGTTAGGAGCATAGAGGTTGAGAATACCAATGCGTGTAGTACCCTGTATAAGAAGGATCCACTGCGCTCTCGCAGTCAAAATGACACCATGTCCAATGATGCAAGGCAAGATCAAAGCTGAAACAGAGATACAAACACCACCCTTGGTACCAACAGCCGGTGACCAAAAGGTGTGTCCCGAGAGAAGCTTGCCTGATCTCCCACACTGACTAGCATCCAGTTTATGCTCTTGCAAGAGCAATATATCCATAGGTCTACCTGTGACTACACAATGAAGCTGGGTTTTTACAATTTGTTTCTACCGACGCGGAAAAAAACCCCCAAGACCCTGAATGTTCCAAGAGACAATCCTCATAAGGACTCAAGAGTAGGAACGACCAGATCTCGTGGTCGACGAAGGACCCCCTTTAAAGGGAGAAGTACGTCTTGCATAGGTAAGGGAGGAAAAATCTGACGATGTAAACCTTACCTCTCTCTCCCACTCCGGGGAAAAGCCAGGGCTAGTCCTCATAATTGGAGAGGTACCATGACAATGCGAATGCGCAACATCATCCTCAAGGGTACAATCATCTGTAATGCAACATCCTCCTGTGAGGGATCCAGATCATGTGCCTGCAAGGCCTCATCCTCCAAAGAAGAATCAACATCGTGTGAGGCAAGAGGTGCATAGGGGTTGGGGTGCTCCACAAGGGGTGTGGGTGAAGGGGCAGGTACGGCGGACCGAGGGTGCCTGCCATCCCTAACCACAACCCAACGTTGTGTGGTTTGCTGTGGCAAAGGAGCAGCTGGAGTCTCGGCACCTGCAGAAGGCCTCTGATGGGCAGGACCACGCTGCCTCTTAGCATGGCCCCTCGATCTGGGACAATCTCTAACAATGTGACCCTGTCTCGACGACAAATCTGACACTGGTCAGGTCTGCCTGCAATCTCCATCCTCTGGCGGAAATGAGATCCGTCAGGTCTCTGAAGCATAACATGATCATTAGTAATCGATGGATCAGGAACAAGCACAAGGACCCAGGGTACACCATCAAGAGTGGCGGTAATGGCCACGGAAGCTGAGGCGGGAGAGCTTGGGAGGATTGGTACCTCTAGAACTTGGCCAAAGGATGCCCCTACGGAAGCTAAAAGCTTCCAATAGGACCGAGGAAGAGCAGGGAACCGTAGTGAGACCGGGGTAAGGCGCTGATCCTCCACCATTGGATCAAAGCCCACCTGGTACTGAAAGAAAAAAATCTTTCTAGGACCAAGAGGAATGGGGCTGCCAGCTAAAGCCTGAGAAGTAGCTTCTGAAGAATGAAAGTCCACCTGGAAGAAGCCTCGACCAAGCAAATGAGTATCCTGAAAGTGCACAATCAGCTCCGAAGGGAGAGCTGCTAGAAGCCATTCACGGCCGAACGAGGGGGGTGGGAACCATAAACTCTCGCAATAAGGGTGGTCTGGACCTCAAGGTCAATGTTGTGCTAAAGAGAGGTGAGCTCGTCTTGTGAAAAATTGATGATTCGCCCGGCCATGGGGGTGACGAGAGATTGGTTGTGGCAGAAGAAGCCAGAAGACCAATCAAGAAAAGTGGGCGGCCGACTTGAATCTAGATAAAATTGCTGCTGAAAAAAGGCTGGAGCAGAGGAAGGGGGGCAGAGGCGGGAGCTGAAGGGCGGGAGCAGCTGGGGAAGCAAGGGCAATGGGGCAGGCGGGTGCAACAGAGGGGCAGGCGGGGACTGTAGATGGGCAGGGGGGCAGGCAGCAAGGGGGCAGGTGGGGGCAGCAGATGGGGAGGCGGGGGCAGCAAAAGGGGCTGACGGGGCCTGAAGAGAGGCAGGCGAAGGCAGGCAGGGGGCAGCAGAGGGGCTGGTGGGGGCAGCAGAAGGGCAGGCGGGGCCTGAAGAAAGGCAAGCGAAGGCAGCAGAGGGGCAGGCGGGGGGTTGCAGATGGGCAGGTGAGGGCAGAAAATGGGCAGGCGGAGGCAACAGAGGGCGGGCGGGAGCAGCAGAGGAGCAGGCGGAAGCAACAGAGGGCAGGCGGGGGCAGAAGAGGGACAGGCGGAAGCAGCAGCGCAAGTTCACCTTCAGCACGGAGTTCACATCCTTTGAGCCCAAATTGACTTGCTAGCCTAAATGTTCAATAGAGACGTGTGAGCGATTCCCACCTTCCTGGTCCACTAACACCACCCCCATCCTCAAAGCTGGAGATCCACTTGACCCGAGTAACTACATGACAATCATGATTGGCCACACATTGGCCAAGCTATATGGATCGGTGCTAGAGACAGAGCTCAATTCCTTTGTAGAGAGATAGGGACCCAGGACAGGCAGGCTTCCGGAGGAGCTACTCTACCCTTGACCACATCTTCAAGCTTCGAGTCATCATCGAGGAGGGTAGAGCACGCCATCAAAGGATCTATTGTTGCTTTGTGGACTTCCGCAAAGCTTTTGATGCTGTCCCACGGGCCCGACTACTCGAGTGCCTAGGGCTGCATCCGACATGATTTGGAGCATCATCGCTCCTTATGACTGTACTCCAATATAAAATCTTCTTCCGAATGCTCAGAAGAAGCGGGGCAATCTGCTGCTGAGGTGGCAAATCAAGTCCAATCTGGCATCCCAGATACCGCACTGTTGTGCCAGGAGGAATCCATCTAAAACCCGGGTCTGGGCTCCATGCCGGAGCGGGAGCGCTACTGATCCAAAAAGCCACTGTCTTGCTCCCGAAGCCACACCAAAAACCTATAGCGACTGCTCTGCCCTCTGTAGATTGGCCTCCTGGCCATGCATAAACAATCCCGTGTCATCAGCAAACTCAGAATCGAGCAGGTGCTCACCCCGGACTGGAAGCTGGAGTCCTCTCAAACCAACATCCTCTGTTGTCAGATACATGCTCATAGCCTCTGCAAAGAAAAGAAAAAGGAACGGGGTGAGAGGGCATCCCTGACGGACTGATCTGGTCAACTCAAAACTCGGCCCCCGTCCTCCTGCCATCAACACCTGGCTACGAGCTGTGGAATATAGAGCCGCCACTCCTCGAATCCAGTCTGGCTCAAAACCCAGGCGAAGCATAGTGCCCTCTAGAAAACCCCAATCGACTCTATCGTATGCCTTCTCAAAATCGAGAAGCATAACGACCAAGTCCTCACCGAGAAATCTAGCTCGGGCCGTCGCCTCCCAGAAGGTGAAAATGTTGTCAAGGATATTGCGCTCCTTGACTAATCCTTTTTTTTTTTTTTGGAAAAATGATCCTTCTATTAGTTAATGAGAAGACGCCATAAGGCTACAAAGCTCACCTCACAAGGAGGGATAATAAATACAGTGAACACCGGAGCTCCACCCCCGTGGCTGGCCGCTCTCTGGGGGGGGCTACCTAGTAGTACATGCGGGAGGTGAGAAGAGCCAAATTGGAGGCCTGTAGTGCCAAGTGACATCCTCGCCCCTCGCGGTGAGGAAAGGGCCAGGCTGCGAAGTGCGGAGGAACGCCTTGCGGTGATCTCTCATGCGATCCGAGTCGCCCTGAAGTTTCCCCCAGTGTCCTCTCAAGGTGTGAATGATGTCCACCCACAGAGCCTGTATGACCTCCGCCGGTGGAGTCGCCTGGCGGTCTATGGCCTCCCTGCATCGGGCTCTCCATATGTGCCAAGTCATGCTATTGATCATCTCCCATCTGTGCCCGTCCCCCTCCTGGGAGACTGCCGAAGAGAAGTCTGGCGTCGGAACCACCGCCATCGCCCTGTCAGAGACCTGGATGGTCACACTGCTAGGGACGTCCTCGTATCCAAGGGCCGGGCCGCTGTCCGTGGCCCAAGCCACCGCACCCCACGTCACCATCATCTCACCTGGCGAGCCTGTAAAAACCATCCTGAGAGCGCGCTGCCAGACCTGCTGTGCCTGTGGGCAATCCCATAAGCAGTGGCGCTGCGACTCCTGTGCATGGCCGCACCGAGGGTAGGACGCTGGGTGTCTGCCAAAAGCTAGCCAAGCCCCCACAGCCAGTCCTCTATGCGCTGTAAGCCAGAGAAAAAGCGTCACCTTTCGGGGCCGGAAGCTGGCCCAAAGGTGCTGCCAGAAGTCCCTAAGGAAGGCAGAGGAGAGCCCCTGTCGCCGCCAATGCTCGGCCGCCGCCGGGGTGCCCGCTATCCTGTGCCTCTGGATCCGCCGCCCCAGCCTCGCTGTGTACTGAAAAAAGGGGGTGCCTGGGCTGGTAGGGGCCGAATAGGGATCTCGCCAAAGCCACTCGCCTGGATCCCACTGAAGGCGAATAAGAGGCCTGCTGTCCCAAGCCCATAATCTCCAAGAATAGTCCTCCCCTATCGAGGCCGGCGATCCAACCATATGACCACTGGGAAGTCGGATCAAGGGGTTCCAGATCAATGGCTGCCTCAGGCGCTCCTCATCGGTGCCTGGGGGAGTCTGGAAGAGTGATGGCCTCAGATGCTCCCAGGCCCTCAGAAGGCTAGCTGCAAAACGCTCCTCGAAACCAAGGCCCACTCCTCTGGATCGCTGCTCTGTAAAGATCCACCTGATTCTGGGGGTCCAGGGGCCGCTAAGAGAAGGAGTGCGGCTGAGAATCCTGGAAACAAGAAACTCCTTCCACGGCTCAGCGCCTGGTAGGAGGCCATGAACCACCAACTTGCCAAGCAAAGCTCGGCTCTGACAAATAGGATCAACTATGCCCAGGCCGCCTCTCTCCCTCGGCTGAGTGATCACAGCCCATGCCACCTTGGCCCTGGCGGGCCGCCCTTCGCCACCGGACCAAAGAAAGTTCCTGATGAGCCTCTGCACCTGGCCAATGCACGCCCGAGAGAAGGCCCAGCAAGAAGTGATGTACCACATGGTAGCAAGCAAAACCTGGTTGGCCACAACCACTCGGCCAGCCAGAGATAAACGAGCGGTACTCCAATACAGAAGCTTCTTCCGAATGCTCAGAAGAAGGGGGGCTATCTGCTGCTCCGGAGATATGTCAATGCCCACATAGCATCCCAAATAGTGCACTGTAGTGCCGGGGGCCAGCCACAAACCCATCAACTGGCCTCCAAGTCGGGGGGGGCACAGAATTGACCCACAACCCACACGACTTGTGCCAGTTGATCAAAGCGCCCGAAGCTCTGCAAAACCTGTCCATGGCTGAGGCGAAGCGGCGGAGGTTCTCCTCCCCTCCCTGAAGATAGACAGCAGTGTCATCCGCAAACTCCGAGTCTAGGAGCTCTTCCGAGGTGCGGATGGGGAGCTGGAGGCCCCGCAAACCTGTATCCTGTGCTGTCAAGAAAGTGCTCATGGCCTCCGCCACAAAAAGAAAAAGAAAGGGCGCCAGGGGGCACCCGTGCCGCACTGAGCGCGAGAGCTGGAACCTCTCTCCGCGCACGCCCTGTATCAGCACCTGGCTATGAGCTGATGTGTAGAGTGCAGAGACCCCACGGATCCACTGAGGGGGGAAGCCCATCCTCTCCATAGTGCCTTCCAAGAAGGCCCAGTCCACCCGATCATATGCCTTCTCGAAGTCGAGAAGGAGCACTGCCAGATCCTCCTGCCGAAATCTAGCCAAAGCCGTAGCCTCCCAGAAAGAGAAGATGTTATCGAGGATGCTCCTATCCTTGATGAAGCCTGTGTGCGTGGAGTGGATGATGTCCGGAAGGTGAGGCTGAAGCCGCCTGCTGATCGCCTTAGCTAGGACCTTGTAGGCCGTGCCTAGCAAGGTGATCGGTCTCCACTGTCTAATCTCCAGTCTGTCTCCTCCCTCTTTGGGGATCAAGTGAATCAACCCCTCTGCCATGCTGTCCGGCATGTCTCCCGACTCCATGATCTCCTGGAATGCCAATCTGAAACCCCTATGCAAGAGACCCCAGTACCTCTGGAAGAAAGCCACTGAGAGACCGTCCTCTCCTGGGCATTTGCCCCGAGGAAGTGCCTGAAGAGCCGCTTCCAGTTCCGCATCCGAGAAGGGGGAGAGAAGGGAGTGCTGCAAATGGGCCGGCACAACCGGTCTCGTGAAGCTCCAGACTGCCTCCCGAGCGCCTCTCACCCTGTCATCTGCTGGCTCAGCAGAGAGCAGATCCCTGTAAAAATCTGTGGCGATCGCCCGAACCCTGGGGGGATCCACCACTACCTGGCCATCAGCCTGCCGAAGACGCCTGAGACCCTCTCGTCTGAAGCGAGGCCCTGTCGCCTCAAAGAAATCCCGAGTCACTCTGTCTCCAGCCTGTGTCCAAAAAGATGCCCGAGCATGGAATCGGAACTCCACCCTCCTCTCCTCGATGGATCTGATCTCTGTGCGAGCTGACTCCATCTGCTCTGAAATCCAAGGGCTCGTAGGATCCCTCTCCTGAAGTCTCTGAAGGGAAGCTAGACTCCTCCGCAGGCTCCTCTCCTGCTCTCTGAAAGCCTCCAGACGGTCCAGGGTAGCCTGTCTGAGCATCCTACTGATCTCCTGCAAACCCCTGTCAAGATCGCTGGCTGCCGATCCTCTCCTGAACTGAAGCTCCTGCCAGACCTGCTCAACTCTGGTCGCAATCTCGGGCTCCTCTATGAGACAATCTGGAATCCGGACGCTCTGGCCTCGCTCTCCTCTCGTAGGGTCCTCGATCTGGAGAAGCACTGGAAAGTGGTCTGAAAAAGAAGAGCCTGCAAGTATACCCATAGTGCCACCTCTATCGCAAGCCCACTCATCAATGTAAAACCTGTCGATGCGGGAAAGGTTAACTCCTGTTGCCCGTCTATCCGAGCGCGAGAAAGATAAACTCCCCTGCATCCTGCCAAACTCCGAGAGAGAGAGTCCACGGATCCTGGCCTCTCACCTGCAGCACTAGCTCCTCCCAGGCAGTGAGCTCCGGCCCATGAATGGTCTCCTGGCTGCCCCCCATCCTGTCCTCTGCATCCTCCAGCATGTTGCAATCCCCCCCTAGGCACCAATGGTTTGCCATGGGTAGGGACTGCCTAATGGTGCTCCAGAACTCAGCTCTCCCGGTCGCCCCATTAGGGGCGTAGAAGTTGAGGAAGCCAATGCGGTCTTCCCCAACCCGAAGGATGATCCACTGCGCTCGACCCTGAACCAGAGTGCCAGAATCCACAACCTCGGATAGAAGCTGCTCGCTGACTGAGATGCATACTCCACCCTGGTTCCCCTGGGAGCCATATGCCGGTGACCAAAAAGTGTGACTCCTGCCTGGCAAGATCTTCCCGCAGGTGCGGGTGCGCCTGACAGAAAGGTGGTGCTCCTGGATGAAAAGGATATCTATGGGCCCTCCAACAAGAGCCCTCTGGATCTCCTGGCGAAGTCTGCCCTGACCAATGTAGCAGCGAGGTCCACCAAGACCCTGGATGTTCCATGAGAGGATCCTCATGGATGAGCTATGGCAAGTGAAGCAGCCGCCACTGGCTCACCCCTCTCAGCCGGCCCGGATGAGCTGCCCTCCACTCTGTGAGTCTTGGGCGCCGGCTTGGAGGGAGAATAGTCACTGTCTGTCCGGGTGCGGAGTCTCTCCAAAAAGAGGGTGACCTGTCTCTGTGTCCAGCCCCACTCCACCTTCGCCCTGTCCAGGGCATAGGCGTGAGACCAATCCTCTGCATATATGTATCTAAAGGTAGGCTGCATCCTCGGGGCGGCGTGGAGGAGAATCAGCAGCACCGCCTCAACTGAGGTGTGGACCGGATCCGCCCGCCAATCTCCTATACCAAACAAGCTCATGCGGGCTGAGTGTAATCGGGTCTGCAATAGGTCCGTGAGCCCCAAGTCACTGAAGTGGTGAGAAAACTCCAGTATCTGATCGCGGAAAACTTCCTCTACAGAGTTGCAATCCCATGCTGTGTCTGGGGCAACATTGAGAGGAGAGGAGAAGGCCACCGTGCTGCTCACTGCTGAAGGAGAACGAGAGGGATGGCACACCACGCATACTCGCAAGGGCGCGACCAGTGTCTCGAACGGGCCAGCATCCAGCTGGAGACACCTGAAGAAACCGTAATCCACTGGGAGCCCCATCACTCGCAGGGGGCCCCCAGGGGAGGCTGGAGAGAACTCTGTGGCGGGCGAAGCTAGGATCGCCATCTCCACCGGCCCGGAGTGGCGGTGGAACAGCCGTTGAACTGAACTCTGGCCTACCCAGCTGCGCTGCCCCGGGGCAGTGGGTGGTCTGGAGGAGTATCCTGGAGAGGCCGAGGGAGGGATGGTGGCTCGCGGAGAGGAGGGGGGAGAGCGAGGAGAGGATGGAGAGGCATCTGCCAGAGGAGAGGTGTCAGGGGGGGCCGCCGGGGGAGGCGGGAGGGGGGGGGCTGGGGGGGGAGAGGAGGGGGTGGAAGGAGTGCTCTCCGAGTGAGGGGAAGAGGGGTCGGGGGTCGCGGAGTGCGGCCCGGGATCCTCAGGAATCTGCTCCATGGAGGGGGCGGGGCCCCCCGCGGGGGGAGGCGGGAGCGGGGTCTCCACATGGGGGGCTCCACCGACGGCCTCAACGGGCACTGGGACTGAATCCTCGTCCATCGGGGTGGGACCTGCAGGCCGCCTATCCCTGACTGGAGCATAAGTGCGGGTAGGTGTCTGGACGCCAGCCGGAGTCGCCTGTCCGCCAGCCTGTGCTGCCTGCTGGCGTCTGCGACAGTCCCTGCGGGCCGGGCGTTTCCGCCGGCGAACCTCCTGCCATCCGCCAGCCTCCTGGGTCTGCGCGGCATCCTCCGCCGGGGCCTGCTCGTCAGATGATGGCGCCTGCTGAGACGAGCCAGGGATGTCCGGTCTCTGAGGTGGATGGCCACCCCTCGGGCCTCCTGAAGGGGGTCCAGAGGCGGCAGAGCGTGAAGGATGAACCCCCTTGCGGGGACAGGCGCGTGCGAGGTGGCCCATCTCCCGACAGATGTAGCACTGGCCGGGGAGGCCTGAATACTCCACGCGCTGTATCAGATGTTCTCCAGAAAGACAAGGGAGGAGGATCGTCTTTGGGAGGGACTCCGGTGACGGAACCACAACACGAATGGCCGGGAGTCCTGCTGCCCGAGCTATCACTGAAGCCGCTGTCTGAGGCGTCTCCACCACCTGCCCGAAAGCCTTGCCAATGGATGACAAGAGGGGCAAGTACTCCCTGCGGAGTCCAGGAAAGCAGATAGTGATGGGGAAACCTGTCGCGCCTGCTAGCGGGTCAGAAGCGGGGTCGAAACCGTGAGTCCATCGCGCCAGGAACGCCCGGGATGAGCGGAGGGCAATGGGGCTCCGAGCCAGCACCGTCTGAGCTGCCTGGGGGGGCTCGAACTCCACCTGGTAGTAACCACGTCCCAAAAAATGGACGCTGACGATCTTGGCAGGCACGCCAACGAGGCTGCCTTGCAGAAGGTCGCGAAGCTCTCTCCGCATCGGACGGCTACCCACTATCTTGCAGACCAAGGAGGAGGCCTCAAGAGCGGATACTGTGGAAACAAACAACTGATGATCTGCATCTGTGAACTCCAGACGGAGACCGGAATCGGCAGGGGTAGTCGGAGTGGCTTCCATGGAGTCCTCCAGAGGGAAAAGGCCAGAGACCGGGGTCACCAACGGGAGGGACACAGCCCTACGAGGAAACGGCGAGGCGGAAGGAGAGAGGATAGCGGGGGCGGAGGGGGGGGGGGAGGGGGGGGCTGAGGCGGGGGAGGAGAAGGACTTGCACACCAGTTGTTTTTTCGCTTGCACCCTCTTGGTTTTGTCTTGGCTAGGCAATCTGCAACAAAGTTCCTTGACGAATCCTGTCTGGGTAGCATGAATCAAATCCTCAAGGAAGGGCTGGATCCTCAAACTCAAGGCCTTTGCTAGGACCTTGTAGACAGTATTGAGGATCGTTATAGGCCTCCAATGCCGAATATCATCAGACACTTCCTCCCCCTTGGGGATAAGAAAGATCAAGTCCTCTGAAAAACTCTGTGGCATCACCCGTGTCCAAAACATGCTGAAAACCCCTGCGGAGGCCTGGCCCCAAAAGGTCCCAATAGCGCATAAAAAAGGCAGGCGTCAATCCGTCCTCCCCAGGGCAACTATGACGCGGAAGGACCCTCAAAGCCTCAACAAGTTCATCCTCTGAAAGGGGCTCACCCAAAACTGTGCGCATACGATCTGTGACCCTCCTCTGCACATGGGCCCACACAGTCTGTCTGCAAGCATCACGTGCCTCCGTTGGCTGGCTCCGCTGAAAGCAGGTCTCTATAGAACTCAGTGGCAATAGCTCTAATCTCCCCGGGCTCAATGGCTAATGATCCGTCCTGCCTCCTGAGCTGACGTACTCTTGCTCGAGCATGGCGGGGTCCGGTGATCTCAAAAAACTGCCGAGTCACTCTATCACCAAGCTGCGTCCACTGAGAGGCCTGGCGACGATGATAGTAGAACTCGTGTCTCTGCTCCTCTGCCTCTCTAACCTCCTGGCGTGCCTGGCTCAGTTGGGACGCCACCCACTCACGTGTAGGCAGCTGCTCCTGAAGACGCTAGAGCGAAGCAAGGCTACGTCTCAAGCGACGCTCCTGCTCTGGTGTCTCTCCCAGCCGTGTCAAGGCTGTAGCGTGCAAAAAAGAGCTGAGCTCGATGAGTCCCTGGGCACACTGCCCTGCTGCATTCAGGTCAGAGCTCTGGCTATCATGCCATATCCTCTCAATGTCCTCAAGAAGACTGGGGTCTGTAAGTATCCTCTCTGGGATCCTCAACTGCAAGCTGGTCTCCCGTGTCCTCTCCTCAAGTGTCAAAATAACTGGCGCATGGTCTGAAAAAGATGTGCTAGCAAGAATGCCAACGAAGCCACCACGCTCCCCGAACTTGTCGTCCACATAGAAGCGATCAATGCGTGATAGATTAGTCCCTCCCTGCCGGCGATCCGACCGAGAGAAACTAAGACTGTCCTGAGAACGGGAGAAAGCCTCATGCTGCCATGCATCAGTGATCTACAGTGTCATACAAAATCGCTCCCAAGCTGCAAGCTCCGTGCCGTGCACTGTAACATGACTGCCTCCCACCCTATCGGCCGGGTCCTCAAGCATGTTGAAGTCTCCCCCGACACACCAATGTGCGGCCTCGGGCAATGCATCTGCAATAAGGGTCCAAAACTCTGCTTTGGCACTAGCATGATTGGGCGCATAGACATTGAGCACACCAAAGTGCTCATCGTGCATCCTCAGAATAACATACTGCGCTCTACCAGGCACAATGACCCCGCGATCCACAATGGCTTGCCGCCATACATCCGCAATGACCATACATACTCCTCCCTGTCCACCCAAGGGGCCAAAACCTGCAGACCAAAATGTGTCCCATCTACCAGGCATCACCGAACCATATCTCTGAATCCTGCTCTCACTCAGATGGTGCTCCTGCATCATCAGAATATCAATACTGCCCCCAACCAGGCATCTCTGAAGCTCCTGCCTCAAGCAACCACGATAACGTACAGTGTGTGCGCCGCCAAGGCCCTGTGCATTCCATGAGATGATCCTCATGGATGACCTGCTGAGGTGGAGGCTGTCTCAGCCATACGGTGGGCCTTCGCAAGCGGCTTGGATGGAGAGTAATCCCCATCCGAGCGGCTACGAATCTGCCCACCCGGTGTGCTGCAAGAGTCTCGGACCAAGCGCCAGTGGCTGTGTCCCATAGCGACTGCCTCCCGCTCGGAGAGAGAAGCCTCATGTATGCATACATAGCCAGGGTCTCGCGCTAGGTCTGCCACTATGCGAACCACCAAATGTCGATTCCCGAAGGCATCCGCACTCCCGGTATCAAAGAAATGTGCCAACTCCCAGAGTCGGCCTATCACGTCTGTCATCTCCAAATCGCTCACATGGTGAGAAAACTCAACTGCCTGTGTCCGCAAAATACTAAGAGCGAGATCCAGAGTTCACTCCCAGTCGCTGGTGCCGCAAAGAGGGAAGGAGAAGGCCACCGCTGAATCAAGTGCCTCCTCCCCTCGGGCCGGAGGTATCACCACATGAACTCTGATGGGTGCTGGCTCATGGGGGCCCTCCGCTCCAAAAAGGCGTGTAAAGGAGTAGTCGAATGTCTCCGAGCGCTGTCTAGTGTCGAGACTACTCAGCCGACTGCGGATAGAGGATATCCGTGAAGCACGAATTGGCATGGTAGGTTTCCTCTGCGGTGCAGGAGCAAGGTCGGTGCTGCTCAGTGCTCGCCGGACTGCAGGTGAGCGCCAGGGAACTGCCAGTGCCTCCCGGGGAGCTGAGGCGAGCGGAGGGGGAGGAGGGGGGGGAGTAGGGGGTGGGGAAGGAGACGTTGAAAATGCGGGAGCGGGAACGGGAGGAGGCGAGGGTGGAAGCGAGGCGGGGGGGGGACGGGGGGGGGACGGGGGGGGGGGGGGGGGGTGGAGGTGAAGGGGGGGGGGGTGCTGGCATCTCTTGATCCTGAGTTTGCGCTGGGGTCTCCTCCTGGAGGGGAGCAAAGCTCTTCCTCACTGGAAACCAATGATGCTGAGGCTGTGTCTGCTGCTGCGTCGGTCTCTGGGCATGCTGCTGTGGCTGTCTCCCTCTACGGCGCCCCTGTCCAGGCTGCCAATCAGAGGTCTGTGTGGGCTGAGCAGGTGTCCCGGAGGCTGCCTGCCGAGCCGCATCTGTGGGCGGGCCATCGGAGGTCTGTTGCTGCGGTGAAGGTCGGGGTCTCCTGCGAGGGCAGGCCTTGGCCAGGTGGCCGACCTGCCTGCATATAAAACAGTGGTTCGGGAGCCCCGAAAACTCCACTCTCTGATCGACGATCCATCCCCCCCTATCCTAGGTAACTAAATGACCTTCGGAAGGGAGGAGACAAGAACCAAAACTCTGACCGAAGGAAGGCCAATTGCTGTAGCCACCACTGAAGCTGCTGTGGGGCCAATCTCAAGCACCGAGCCCACCAATGATCCTATCCTAGAAAGGAGCGGAAGGTACTCGCGGCGAAGTCCAGGAAAGCAAACTGTGACATGGAATAGGCGCTCTCCCTGCTCGGCCGCTGCTGGGTCGAAACCATGCTGCCAATGTGTGAAGAAGGCTCGAGCGCCCCTGATGTCAAGGGGACTCATGGCTAGGACCTGGGCCACGCTCTGGGCTGTCTCAAACTCAATCTGGTAGTGTCCGTGGCCCAGTAACTGAACGTCCAGGATCTTGCCCACATCTGCAAGAAGGCGGGCCTGGAGAAGATCCCGGATCTCCCCTTTGCTGGGGCGAGTGCCAACTATACGGCAAATGGTGGAATGTGCCTGGAGGCGTTCCACCTCTGTGGAGAGGCTCGTTTCCTCTTCTGGCGAAAGAGAGCCTGATGGGGGTATCCTCAGGGGTGGGCGAGGGGGCTGCGGAAGAGTCCCTCTGAGGTGGGGCGGCATCAGAGTCTGAAGCTGAGTCGAGGGCGAAGCGAAAACGGAGGGTCCTGCAAGAACCAAGCTGCACGAAAAAGCGGAGCGGGGAGGGGAAGAGGGGGAAGGGCGGAATACAAAGGGGGGAGGGGCGGAAGACAGAGGGGGAGGGGGCGAAAGACAGAGGATGGCGGAAGACAGAGGGGAGGGGGGCAGGGGCAGGCAGGTGGGCGGGACGCGGAGGAAGGGGGGAGCGGGGGGCCTGAAGGAGACGGGGGCAGGCGATGGGCGCGAAAGGGGGGGCGGGGGGCCGCGAAAAGCACAGGGGCGCTGAGGGGGGGGTGCGAGCAGGTGGGGAGAGGCGAAGGCTCGAAGGCGGGGAGGGGGGGTGCGAGCAGGCAGGGAAGGGCAAAGGCAGCTCGAGCAGGGGGGGGGGTGCGAAAGCTTCAACGAGCCGACTCTGCTTGGCCTCGAGTCTCGTCACGACAGCTCGCACTTAAGGGTGACATTGGAGCAAGGTACGCCCGAGTTTCCAATTGGTTCTGAGGACACGGGCTCCAGATGGACCACCTCCCACCTCTTTAGTACAGCTTGGACTCCCCTTTTGTCTAGCTTTCTCATGACAAGGTGCATGACAAGGTAATTGGATGCCCTTCTCGCTCTAGCTTCTTGAGCAATATAGATGTTTCATGCCTCCATGCATAGTCGTCCTCGTCTTGCATATAGGCATGATCAGTTGCCTCTCTCTACACACATTTATCAAAGACAATTGAGCACACATATGGTACAAGCTATGCATAAACACATGGAGTAGTTGTGAGGGATACACTTAACGGAATCTGTTAACATTCCCTCCTTTGTTTTGTAGGTTCATCCTCAGACCTATGCAATGGAGTGCAAAGTTCTGGGGGTGGTTCCTATGTTGACAAAAGACAAGCAAAGGAACTCTCAAAAGAGGTCCTTTATTATTGTTGAAATGCAGTAGTGTGGGACCTCGTGAAAAGATGCAGCTGATCATAAGGCTGCAATCGAAAGACAACATCCAAAGTAAAAACAAGTGAAATGGCTTTAGCTGTTGAGATTTTGCGTTTGAAGTTGGAAAAGCTCAATGTGTAGAAAAGTCTCTTTGAATGTGGCTACCTTGAAGAAGGTTCGACCTCCTTAGCCTCCACATGCATTGTAGCACATGGATTGCACCTTCAGAGCTCCCACCGATGATGTACTTCTACAGAGATAATTTCCCCAGGCTCACAGAGGATGGCTTCATCTAGCAGCCAGGCTACCTGGGTATTCACATGTCACATGCCATGGGGATCGTGATTGGAGCGCATATTCAGAGATGGAGAGCTCATATGGAGACCTCGGGAGGAGAGGATCTCCAGATTATGCCACACAGGGGTCGAGACAGAGGAGCACTATACCTATCACTGCCCAATGTACTATGAGATCTGCGGGAGGTACCACTGTCTCTTTCGTGAGGTTTTTGGCCCATTATCTAGGATCATGGACTTCTCGGACCAGCGCTTCCTGGGACCCTTCCTACTGGAGCTTCGCAGACACAGAGATACACTTCTAAGAGAGTGTCAGCCATAGCCACACCCCTCCTTCCTCGCCAGCCGACCACGAGGAGTCACTTCGGAACGGGCTAGCATGCTTCAATGTACCCGGCGTCCCCAACCCACGGGCCACAATCCTCCCATCAGCTCCAGATCTAGGACATGCTCCACCGCCATCACACCACCTTCCCACATACCATGACAGAAGGGGACCTCTCGGCCATACTCAGTAACCCCATGCTCGACGTACCTGAGAGAGGCGTACCCTCTAGTGGAGGATGATGTGCCCCACGTGCTTCATATTCTCATGTACTCCATGATGAGAGTCTCTCGTACTAGTGCTTATACCCCATAAACTTCCCCATGATGATCATTGTATCAGCTTGTGCTTTCAGCGAGCTATGTTATTTGTGCTTGTTTTGTTTTTCTTTTCCATGATGAGACATACCATGGATAGCATTGTATCACTTTGGTCTCATTGACCCGTTGGGTCTTTAGGAGACGTTTAATATAACTTTCTTTCTTTTCTTTCTCATCGCCCCCTCTGCCCTGTCCGCCCATCGATAGCTCCTATCACCTGGCACTTATTGCCTCTTTTGGCTTATCGCACTTACTGCTCTTCTGCACCTTATCACCGACTCCACCCACTTATCACGCCCTGCCTGTGCTTATCGTTGTTGCACCTTATCACCATCACCCAGAGGTGGGATCATCAAAATCGATCACCTGGTTTTCAGGATGATACAGGGTCTTAACTTGAAATCTTGTTGCTCATGAAGGTCTCTAGAAATTTTGCAGAGGCACGTATGATTGTGGTTGAGCTGAGCCTCTGTGGCACTCAGATTACCACCGAGGGCTTAATCATTTGACTGCCTTCAAACATGGGGATGAAGAAAACTGAAGGGGTTCTATGGTGCAATGGAAGTTGCAGCATTGCTGGTATGGCAATCCTCTCAAAGTACCCTGGTGCTTTTTCCTGTACGTGTGTCAATCATATTTCTGCAGCAGCACCAATTCAGGTTGGAACCTGTGTTCGCTCTCTTGGTACATGGCACATCATCCACAACTCTGATAGACAGTATCCCGGCTCCAAATTCTTATCTTGGGTGTGTTCCCATGCCTACATATATGTAACTGCTTATTCATGTGTGAGATTTGATGCTTGTATGGTGGGCTTCATTCCAGAGTGAAACACTTAAATGCATGAGAAGATTGTAGGAGCCATGCAGTCCATGGTGCAGTAGTCTAGGAGCCATGCGGTCCATGGTGCAGTAGTCTAGGAGCCAAGGGGGCGGAGGGTTAGACCCGCCCTTGGTGCAGTAGGGAGAAGATCGCTTGGTATGAGATTACGCAAGCATGCCTCCACCTTCTCATGCTTATGTGGCTGATGATGGTTATCTTTTGTATTGGATTAGTGGCAGTATGGGCAGATATGCACTCGTATGTGTCATCTGTGTATTTGTTTGCATGTTCATTCACCAGGACTGTGAATTCTTATAACCGGGGTACCTATAGCAGGGTAGGCTACCCACAGAAAGTGGGGGAAGGGATGCAATTGTGTGCGTGAGTTACCCCGTATGCACATGGGTGTGTAAGTACCTCAAAGTTGTATGAAAAGGGCGAGGCATGTACTGGCAGTCGTGGTTGCTTACTAACTAGGGTTTCCATGACCATGGATGACACATTTACGCTTTCCTTATGGAGGTTAGAGACGACCCCTCTTTCTGTTTGTCTTTAGGAGGACTGCCCATTGGCCGGGCTACAGTGTGGGGGACCTGTACGAATTGCACTCGAGGGATCCGACATCCCGGATGAAAAATCCTAGTTTTTGCTTCTTTGAGTACTCTGTCCGACTGGGTTTGCATATCGAGTTGCAGAGGATTGATGGCGTTGTCGTGCCACAGCACGTCTATGGTGTGAAACCATGCATGTGAGGCCATTAAATACAAATCCAGATGCATGGGATTAAGTGCTTGTGTACATATGGATGTATGGTGTGATAAATAAAGCTTTGTCATGAAAGCCCCTGGCAGATGTACAGGTTTGATGATTTTTCAGGAAACATGTCAGGTGTGTGTTTTTTTTTCGGAGTAAATATGGGAGATCTGGAGCTTATTCGGGATGCAAGTATGGCACCGACTGTAGTCGTATTTGGGAATTCATAATGTTGATGATGTGGATGATGACAGTTGGCAGCATTGTTTGGAAAACTGATGATGTTCCTGATGACAAGGTCATGGCGTGGCGTGTGAATTTGAAATTGAAATGAGGAGGGGCCAAAGTTGTCTTGGGCATTTGGTGTGAGAAGGATTAATTGGTGGCCTTAATAAATAAAATAATGAATAGGTGGCTAGCTACGTGGAGATTGGAAGGAGTGCCAGCGCACAGTTCTGGAAGCTGGCGATGCACGTGAAGATGCGCAGCTGGAAGGTCACCGGGGAGCAGTTTGGCGGGAGCCACATGCTATATGCAGGGGAGAGCAAAGGAGCTCTGGGAGGTGGGCAGCGCCGAATCCAAGAGGGAGAGGCGGTCTTGCTTGCAGGGGGGCGTGTGCTGTCAACGCAAGTAGAGGTTGCAGCGGCAGGTCTGCAATTGGGGAGGCGACGTGAAGAGGAGCCAAAGGTGGTGTGACTGCAGGCTAAGGGTGCGGTAGCTGGCGACGTTTGAAGTGAGAGTGGCCCATGCAGGTCCTCTTCAGAGCTTAAACAGGCAGCATGATAGAGTGGAGATCATCGCCAATGACCAGGGCAATCGCACTATCCCTCCTATGTCGCCTTCACTGACACGGAGCGTCTCATCGGCGATGCTGCCAAAAAGAACCAGGTCGCTATGAACCCGACCAACACTGTCTTTGATGCTAAGCGCCTCATTGGTCGGCGATTCACTGACGTCTCTGTCCAGAGTGACATCAAGCTGTGGCCATTCAAGGTGTTTGCTGGTCCTGGTGACAAGCCGATGATTTCTATTCAGCACAAAGGCGAGGTGAAAGAGTTAGCCGCCTCATGAGCTGAAGCTGCAGAGGGGGTTCGTGTGTGATAAAGAGGGACGGCCGTGTGGAGCTGCGTGTGCTCTCAGACACTCAAAAACAGTGACCAGCAGCAGGTATAAAAAAGGGAAAGCTTCTCAAGCGGCAGCCACAAGTATGAGAAGATGGCAGAGGGAACTCTGCAACAGGGAGAAGGGTGATGAAGTTGCTGTCCGAATGCAGAGTTGAAATATGTCAAAGCCACAGTGGTGCAAAGTTGTGAGGTTGATGCGGGTCTTCCATGTGGCAAATATTGTTGATGTGTCTATGATCCGAGGGAATGCAAAGTGAATGCATAAGCCTTGAAGGCTCAGTATTGTGAATATGATGTGATGGTTCATAAAGCTGAGGTCCTATGTTTATGACATGTTATGATGATGTCAGCCTTGTCTTTGATATGGACTATGGTGCCAATGCTGGCCGTGAATCTTGGATGTATATACCTATGAGATGTTTTTCTGGGGTTTGATGTGTTGAGTTTTATGAATCAAGCTATGTTAATGCCAGTTTTTGGCTTGGATCATGAGGCTTTCGTTTGCTTTGACTACCCATGTATGGCTGAGTCTTAAATTAATGATGGTTCTAGCCTTTGCTGGTGAAGTCCTTTGAAGTTCAACCACTTACTCTCACAGCCAGAAGCCGCGCGCTTTCCCAGCGGCACCGCCCACGTCACGACAGCTTTTGGTGAACCCGACGTGAAACCGTTGGGGTGAGGGTACGTAGAGATGGCTAGCAAAATGGAGCATTTATATGCAGAAATGAAAGAGCTTGAAGAGCGGTTCAGGAGGATTGAAGAAGAAAAGCGAATTCAGGAAGCAGTGGAAGTTGCGGTGCAATTGGTATATGACAGGGTTAATATATTTGATGGTTATGATCCAGAAAGCTATCTAAGATGTTACGAGACAGAGATGAAGAATCAAGGGGTTCCTGAAAACATGATGATTGCATCTTTTGCATACCTTGTAAGTCCTGATTTAAAAGATGAAGTGCTGGAACTAGCAGAGTATCACTCCAAACGATGGAGTGATTTTGCAGATGCACTTATTTATGCGAGTTCCAGGTATAATGTGAGCTGTGATAGTATTCCAGCAACAATCCGAGCCAATTTAGAAGCGGTTGTCGATGCATGTCTTATGGAAGACAATCAATTGCTATTCAAGGCTGATACAGAGATTGTGGAGGCTGTTTATGCTAAATTGGGATTGCAAAAAGCCATTAGTGAGCAACAAGGCCTTCACAGTGCCAAAAGGGATGCTTTGCTACAACCTCAAAAAGATGCAATGGGTGAACTCTGCAAGTATAATCTGTCTTCCTTGTTTGAGGGTGCAGACATACAGGGTCCTATGATCATACCACATGATGTATGTATGCCTATGCTTGAGGAGACACTTGATTCAGAGAGCTTCAGGACAGGTGTTTCGAAGGGTATTCCTCAGGTGTCGTATCATATGTGTGAAGAACAGCAGGAACCAATGCTTCTTGTTGAAAGCATGATTGCAGAGTTTGAAGATCTAAGACAAGAAGAAGATGCTATCATTACTGCATTCTTATCTGGTTATGATGCTTATAAGCAGGATGATGTACATGAATATGCAGACGGGCCACAAGTACGTGTGATTGATTTAGAGGGGGTGAGTGATATGGGTGATTCCAACAGTGATGTTGCTTCTGAAGCTAGTTGCCAAGGTTCTTTGGATTTGGGTTATTCTGGAATGTTAACAGGGTGTTCCAACAATAAACAGGGTGATGCTATGTCATCAGTGTCAGGGTTACCTTGCAACCACATTTATGAGCAACAATCTCGAGCTTGGAAGCCTGTTTATGATGATGATTTGGAGAGGGAAATTGAATCTGTCTTTTTGGATCATGCAGGGTTCAATGACATACAGATTCAAGGGTACTTGGGTGAGGGACCCATAAATCTAAGCCCATCTGCAGACAGGTATCAAGAAATACTGGGAGATAAGATGCAGGATATGCAAAGTGTGGTCACAGAGCCTCAAGAGGCTGCATGTGAGCAACCAAATGGATATAGATATGGGGGTATGAATGTTCATGATAATCAACATGTTGGATTGCAAGATGATAATGGCTTCAATGCGATTGATCCTGGATTGGATGCTATCTTAGATGATGCATTGGATGATTTCATGGTATATAATAGATCCCCATCAGCTTTGGACTCTTCTATGCTTGAAGCTAGTCAACTGTTGGTTGCAAGTGAGGATGAGCAGGTGTTATGTAAGCCAAATGATTGTGATGAGATTGATTCAGAGCTGGAGGCTATTCTCGATGATGCCTTGTTGGACTATGTATGTGTTGATGCTTTTCCGTCTTTGGATGAGAAGAATGAATGTTTGTCAGCGGGTGAGCTGGATCCGGGCACGGTAGATTTGGATGGGATGTTACCAAGTGTGTGTTCCATGCTGTTAATGCAGTTGTTACTTGGTGTGGCCATACAATATGTGGTGCAAAGGCTTCAAACATGGCCTGAGGAAATTTTTGAAGCAAATCATTTTGAAGAGCTTCCCACTTTGAATGATGAGGGTAATTATGCATATGCAGAGAATCTAAGTGAGGATAGGGCTTCATATGAGCAAAGGATATGGCACATATGCCAAAAGCGATTGGTATTTGATCCAGGTGGGAAAGCAGAACCATTCAGATGTGATTGCTAAGATACAGGACCTGTGTGGCACATACCAGAGGATGTGCAGGTTTAGAGGGGGTGGATGTCGTGCCACAGCACGTCTATGGTGTGAAACCATGCATGTGAGGCCATTAAATACAAATCCAGATGCATGGGATTAAGTGCTTGTGTACATATGGATGTATGGTGTGATAAATAAAGCTTTGTCATGAAAGCCCCTGGCAGATGTACAGGTTTGATGATTTTTCAGGAAACATGTCAGGTGTGTGTTTTTTTTTCGGAGTAAATATGGGAGATCTGGAGCTTATTCGGGATGCAAGTATGGCACCGACTGTAGTCGTATTTGGGAATTCATAATGTTGATGATGTGGATGATGACAGTTGGCAGCATTGTTTGGAAAACTGATGATGTTCCTGATGACAAGGTCATGGCGTGGCGTGTGAATTTGAAATTGAAATGAGGAGGGGCCAAAGTTGTCTTGGGCATTTGGTGTGAGAAGGATTAATTGGTGGCCTTAATAAATAAAATAATGAATAGGTGGCTAGCTACGTGGAGATTGGAAGGAGTGCCAGCGCACAGTTCTGGAAGCTGGCGATGCACGTGAAGATGCGCAGCTGGAAGGTCACCGGGGAGCAGTTTGGCGGGAGCCACATGCTATATGCAGGGGAGAGCAAAGGAGCTCTGGGAGGTGGGCAGCGCCGAATCCAAGAGGGAGAGGCGGTCTTGTTTGCAGGGGGGCGTGTGCTGTCAGCGCAAGTAGAGGTTGCAGCGGCAGGTCTGCAATTGGGGAGGCGACGTGAAGAGGAGCCAAAGGTGGTGTGACTGCAGGCTAAGGGTGCGGTAGCTGGCGACGTTTGAAGTGAGAGTGGCCCATGCAGGTCCTCTTTAGAGCTTAAACAGGCAGCATGACAGAGTGGAGATCATCGCCAATGACCAGGGCAATCGCACTATCCCTCCTATGTCGCCTTCACTGACACGGAGCGTCTCATCGGCGATGCTGCCAAAAAGAACCAGGTCGCTATGAACCCGACCAACACTGTCTTTGATGCTAAGCGCCTCATTGGTCGGCGATTCACTGACGTCTCTGTCCAGAGTGACATCAAGCTGTGGCCATTCAAGGTGTTTGCTGGTCCTGGTGACAAGCCGATGATTTCTATTCAGCACAAAGGCGAGGTGAAAGAGTTAGCCGCCTCATGAGCTGAAGCTCTGCAGAGGGGGTTCGTGTGTGATAAAGAGGGACGGCCGTGTGGAGCTGCGTGTGCTCTCAGACACTCAAAAACAGTGACCAGCAGCAGGTATAAAAAAGGGAAAGCTTCTCAAGCGGCAGCCACAAGTATGAGAAGATGGCAGAGGGAACTCTGCAACAGGGAGAAGGGTGATGAAGTTGCTGTCCGAATGCAGAGTTGAAATATGTCAAAGCCACAGTGGTGCAAAGTTGTGAGGTTGATGCGGGTCTTCCATGTGGCAAATATTGTTGATGTGTCTATGATCCGAGGGAATGCAAAGTGAATGCATAAGCCTTGAAGGCTCAGTATTGTGAATATGATGTGATGGTTCATAAAGCTGAGGTCCTATGTTTATGACATGTTATGATGATGTCAGCCTTGTCTTTGATATGGACTATGGTGCCAATGCTGGCCGTGAATCTTGGATGTATATACCTATGAGATGTTTTTCTGGGGTTTGATGTGTTGAGTTTTATGAATCAAGCTATGTTAATGCCAGTTTTTGGCTTGGATCATGAGGCTTTCGTTTGCTTTGACTACCCATGTATGGCTGAGTCTTAAATTAATGATGGTTCTAGCCTTTGCTGGTGAAGTCCTTTGAAGTTCAACCACTTACTCTCACAGCCAGAAGCCGCGCGCTTTCCCAGCGGCACCGCCCACGTCACGACAGCGTGCGTCCCCTCATTGACTCTTCGAGGAGGCTCTTAGACAGTTTTGGTCAAAGAAGATCACATTCTTGTATGGTTGGTAGCCCATAGGTGCTTTTCTGTGGTTGGTGGCGATTCTCAGGAGACCAATGGGACTACCTTTGGGATTGCTCGAAGCCACAGCAGCTTGGTGGTGGATCTCGTGCCTTTTTTTTTTGGCTCTGGGCACCTTTAGGAGTATCACTTGGGGGACCTTCACGTGGTTCAAGGAGACAGTATCAGCATTCCTCTATGAGGAGACGGGCGAGGGCCTTGTGCTTCAGCTCACACTTTTTGGATCACTGCCATTACCGCTGCCGTGGCCTTAGTGGCCTCTTGAACCCCTTAGACCTATGCCGACCAGGGTTGGGAGCTCATCAGTAGCATCACAACTTGGCGCATCTGGCGGGCATGATGCAATGGCGTCATTTGTGGAAAGATCTCATCCTAATGCTCCAGGGTCAATTGGGGAAATTGGATGCAGCAGGGACGAGCCGCCTTCCTAGGCATGTGGAGCGTGGGTCCCTTCGTCATGCTTTTGGCACTTCAGGCTTGCGATTTCTGGCGGCCTGGCCTCGAATGGTTGGTGTAGCAAGACCAGCCACATTGCCTTTGGGATTGTCCGAAGGCACATGTTTTTTTGGCGGATGTGTGCCTCTTTACTATGGCTTCTCCTAACACCTTGAGGAGTCTCACTTGGAGGGCCATTGCATTTGCCACAAAGGCAGGAGCAGCACTCCTCTATGAGGAGACGGGCAAAGGCCTCATGCTTCAACTCACTCTTTTCTGGACCACCGCCACTACTGCTGTGTAGTGGCCGCAATGGCACCTTGAACTCCTCATACCTACACCAACCAGTCATGGGAGCTCGTTAGCGGGCATTGGAAAGGAGAAAGAAAGAAAGTTATATTTACATTTTACAAAAGGCCTGATGGGCCTATGAGACAAAAGATGATTACGAGTATCCATGGAATATCATCATCATGGAAAACTAAAACAAAACTGAAACTGAAACTGAAACACGAGAGAGAGGGGGGGCGGGGTGCTCTGATGGAGCACCCAGTTTGTAGGGAAGGACCTCTCCCCTGAACCCTTAGGATGAGGACCAGATTCACCTCTGGTGGAGAGAGGACTCCTCAACCTGCAGCTTTAGTAGGACAAGTTCTCCAACCTCAAGCAGCACCTCCATCAAAGGGGGGTTGGACTAGGGAAGAAACTATGACAGGCGTTGTGGAAGCGTTTCTGTGATTAATGCTAATCCCAATGCACAAAAGACAAGGTAGACCTAATCTACTGCATATTCCAAAACATGAATATGTACAATAATTTTGGATCTTGAACTAGATCCGGTTCGTGCATGCTAATCTACGTGCATACAAGAGCTTGCTGATTCCACTGCTTGGTCATGCTGTTGCATTTGTGCCTAGAGTTGCCTCAGGCTGCCTCTACTCGGCACTTCGGAGTGCTTGCAAGGCCTTAAAATCAGGTCCAAATCTACCCCTAAATCTGCCTGTATACCTGCTAGCAAGGATAATCATGTCCATGAGCATCAAGATTAACAGATGCACATGACAAACAGAAAAGATAATTTCCTAAGGCAGCAATGATATAAAAAAGCTAGAGGCAAACTTAAGAACTTGAGAGAAAGAAGAGCCTTGAGTTTCTCCACCGCAGCCGAGTCCAGTTAAGGGTCAATTCTGTCCCATTCTTCATTCTTCTCCCACACTTTGAACGGTGTTGTGGATTTCAAGCTTTTATCCAGTTGTATGTTTAGGAAACTCAGCTAAATTTGTTCTCAAAAATCTATGTGCCTAAGAAGTAGAGAGTTAAGAGCATATATTTGTTGAGTTTGGATTAGGAATTGTATGTGATTGTCATTAGTGTTAGCATATTCATCCCCATATTCTTCCCATGTATTGTGTCCACATTCGATCCCTTTTATGGCCCTTGGTTGTGGGCTTGCCACCCCTATTTTCACCCTAGTTTTCCCCATTTTCCTGGTATTTTTCCTAGGTCAGGTGACTCACCTCCAGTCGGCCAGCCCCCTTTGTCTAGTCGGCCAGCTCTTTTGTTCCAGTTGGCCAGCTCCTCATGACGCAAGAAGGGTCATAAACAGCTCCAATGTTACAAAAAGAAGCGGGATGAAGAAGCAAAGGACTCTACCTCTACAGCGGTGTCTCAGACCAAGAAGGATGATGGTATTCTTCTATTAGCCGGTGCTCATCGTGTACTGGCTCTTGTGACTTCTCAGTCATCACGGTCTTGGATTGTGGATAGTGGTGCTACTGCTCACATGACACCTCATCGGGATTGGTTCGAGGACTTAACTACCAAACAAGCAATATCACTTTGGGTGATTCTTCTTTCGTGCCAGTTCATGGACGTGGCACCATCCCCATCTTTTGCTCCTCCCGAGGACAAGAGGTACTTCTTTGACGTTCTGTACATTCCAGATTTGGCATTTAACCTTTTGTCCATGAGTGCTCTTACAGCTGAGGGTGTGGAGGTGATCTTCTCTCGTTACGAGATTACTATTCGTGATAAGGAGACTAGTAGCATCTTGGCTCAGGGAGTCCAGGATAGTGGCTTGTACAAGTTGACCACTTTGCTCTCTACTGGTTCTTCTTCAGCTCTTTGGCATCCTTGGTTTGGCCAATTTGGGTTATCAGCTTCTACAGCGAGCTTCGAAGGATGGGTTGGTTGAGGGTTTACCGACCATCAAGGCTCCATCTTCTGTTTGTTCCTCTTGTTTACGATGGAAGCAACGTCGAGCCGCCTTTCCGAAGGAGACGACACGCAGATGTTCGACATCACTTGCACTTGTTCATGCAGACTTATGTGGTCCTATGAGTACCGCGTCTTTGAGTAAGGCGTTGTACATGCTCGTGATGGTGGATGACTTCTCCAGATTTACTTGGGTTTTCTTTTTGAAGTCCAAAGATGAGGCTTTTCAACACTTTTGTGATTGGAGGGTTGAGGTAGAAAAAGAGACCAGTTCTTCGATCAAGGTTCTTAGGACTGACAGAGGTGGTGAGTTTACATCCCAAGAGTTTCAACGATATTGCAACGATATTGCAAGGATCATGGCATTCAGAGACAGCTTACTACAACATATACTCCATCACAGAATGGAGTTGTAGAGAGAATAGGACTATCATGGAGATGGCCCGTGCTATGCTTGAGCATTCTTCTTTACCTCGACATTTATGGGCTAAGGCGGCTTCAACTGCTGTCTATATTTAGAATAGGTCTCCTACTGCTGCTCTTCCAGATAAAACTCCATATGAGGCTTTCCATGGTGAGAAGCCCTCTTTTGTTCATTTGTGGGTATTTGGTTGTTCAGCGCATGTACATGTACTTAAGGAGCATCACTCCAAGTTGGACTCGAAGTCTCAGCGCATGACTTTTCTCGGATATAGTTCTGTGTCCAAGGCATATATCGTTTGTATGATCAGCATGCTGGCAAAGTTGTTGTTGTGAGCCGTGATGTGGTGTTCGACGAGACTCCTGCATCTTCTGAGGAGAGTGGTGAGTTTCTTCTTCCTCTGCCTCCTCCTTCTCCTCCCCTCGTTTTTGTTACACCTCCAGTTGTGGATTCTCAGTCAGATGATGATGATGACTCTGCTCCTCCTCCAGCGAGTTAGAGCAGATCGGTGCGTGGATGGTACTTCCTTTTGCTCCTCCGCCTGGTTCTCTCAGGTGATCTTCCAGAGTTACAGGGAAACAAATTCATGAGGGCAACATGTTTGTTAACTATGCTCTTATGTCCTCTGTTATTCATGGTCCTTCTGATCCCACTTCTGTGGACGAGGATCTTTCACATGAGCTTTGGCGTCGTGCTATGCAGGTAGAGCTAGATGCTATTGAACAGAATGGCACTTGGATTTTGGTGCCTAGGCAACAATAACGTAAGGTGATTGGTGTGCGGTGGATCTTCAAAGCGAAGTACCGAGCTGATGGCAGCTTTGGACAAGCACAAGGCGAGGTTGGTTGCCAAGGGTTATGCTTAGCGCCTTGGAGTCGACTTCGATGAGACCTTCACTTTGACGGCCCGGATGAGTACCATTCGAACTGTTCCTGCTATTGCAGGACATCATAGATGGCCCGTATTCGAGATGGAAGCCAACTCGGCTTTCCTGAATGGAGAGCTTACACAGGAAGTGTATGTTGATCAGCCGTCGGGATTTGAGGTTCCAGACCGACAGGACCAGGTGTACGGATTGAAGAAAGATTTGTATGGTTTGAAGCAGGCTCCGCAGGCTTGGTACCAACAGATTGATGAGTTCTTTCAAAAGCTTGGCTTGCGCCGTTCTCATGCAGATTTAAACCTTTATATCCTCCTTGAGAGGGGGTTAGTTGTTATCATTGTGGTCTATGTTGATGACCTCATCTGTATAGGTTCGTATTATGTGAGGATCTGTTCAGTCATGGATGCTTTGGACACAGAGTTTGAGATGACGGATCTTGGCCTTCTGCATTATTTTCTTGGCTTTGAGATTTGGCAGACCCCTCAAGGTATTTTCTTCTCTTATTAGAAGTACACACGGGAGATTCTTAACAGGTTTCAGATGACTGGATGTAGGCCAGTATCTTCTCCTATGGACACTAGTGAGAAGCGTTCTCTTCTTAATGCTTCTCCAGGGATTGCTCAGGGATAGTATCGGGTTCTCGTCGGTTGTTTGGTATGGTTGACCTACTCCCGATTGGACATTTGTTTCACAGCCAGCTTATTGAGTTCTTTCATATCCAAACCCAGCTCTCAGGGTTCTTCGGTATTTGTGTTGTACTTTGGACTTTGGCATCTTCTATGGCCAAGGCTGCACTCTTCTTGGATGGTCTGATTCAGATTGGGCTGGAGATCCAGATACTCGACGTTCGACCAATGGTTGTGTTCCTTCACTTGGGTCAGGAGTGATTTCATGGAGTAGTAAAAAGCGGCCTATTGTGGCGCTTTCCTCTACAGAGGCAGAGTATCATGTAGTTTGTTATGCTGCATGTGAGGCGATTTGGTTGCGGAGATTATTGGGAGAACTTGGCTTTCCTCCTACCGGATCTACTCTTCTTTGGTGTGACAATCAGAGTTGCATCACCATCGCCAAGAACCCTGTGTTTCATGCTCGTACAAAACACATTGAGATTCAGTATCACTATGTTTGTGAACGGGTTCTTGCTGGAGATTTGTGTTTGCAGTATTGTCCTTCAGCAGAGAATGCAACAGATTTGTTCACCAGGCTGGTGTCTCAGGCTTCCTTGGCTCCTCATCTTCGGCTTCTCAGAGTTTGTTCAACATCTGGTTGTGTTGAGAGGGGGTGTTAGCATATTCATCCCCATATTCTGCCCATGTATTGTGTCCACACTTGATCCCTTTTATGGCCCTTGGTTGTGGGATGGCCACCCCTATTTTCACCCTATTTTTTCCCATTTTCCTGGTATTTTTCCGAGGTCAAGTGACTCACCTCCAGTCGGCCAGCTCTCTTTGTCTAGTCGGCGAGTTCTTTTGTTCCAGTCGGCCAGCCCCTCATGACCTATATATAGGTGGGCTAGCCTCTTCACTTTTCACTAGTTTGGTCATCTTTTGTATCCCTCATTCACTGATGAGACCTTTTATGTCTCTTGCTCGGGATTGCTTTCATTGCAGTATATTCAGCTTTGTTGCTTCATATATCTCTCTCTCTCTCTCTCTCTCTCTTGCACATCTCAGATCAGCACACTCTAGTGCTTATCTTGCTTCCGCTCTGTGCACTCTTTCAATTAGGTCATTTCCTATTTCTCTATTTATAGTCTCGACAACAAGGATAAGGTACATGCATGGATTTATTAGTCAAAGGTCACATTTAACATGCACGCATGCATGCATAGACACATTGATATTAAAATATTGTGCATTTTGATGGAGAAGTTCTTAGTCACCCTTTGATCTCTTTTGATCACATAAAGCAATGTGCATCTTATTGTATGTAGGTATCTTAGCGTTTCCCAAAAAAAGAGTTAGGGAAACGAAGGCGAAGTAACATGGAAATTTTGCGGATGAAGGCCTTAGTGCTGGGTCAGATATTGGGCTTTCTGGACCATATGGCAGGATCACAACATGAGATATTTTGGGAAACCGTTCTTGCAATCTTATCAGTATTTTAGAAGCTCCTTACGGCAATCTGTTTATGATGCTTGCCACCAAGGAGATCTTCATCAGTCATGCCTGGAAATAGTTTCTCTTTGCTTCTGATTTCCCGTTGAGGCTCTCCGTTTTGGAGACTCTCATGTAAATTTCATTGATAATATACTGCTCATGGATTTACCAAAAAAAAAAAGAAGTATGTAGGTATCTTAGCCTTTTCATGTATCCATGTAAAAATGCACTATTACTAGAATGCTCACCCTTCCCTGTTGTGATCTATTTATTTATGCATGCTTTTTGTAGGTGTTGGAGCTTGGAGCTTTAATCCGCACAAAGCAGGTGACATCACGGGAGCTTGTGGACATATTCTTGTCGCGACTGAAAAGGTGGGACACAATGTATGCTGATGTTCACCTTTTCAATTCAATGTGGGCATAAACAATTAATTCTCTCCTCCTAGTGGGTATATGCATGCTTCCGTCTGTGTGTGCCCCTATACATACAGACATACACATGGGGCATACACACACGGAAGCACACACACTAGTTACATATACATACATATATACTATGTAAATATGTATCTATGTATATACCTATATATACATATATGTACATACATGCATACATATAATCGATTCTCTCCTTCTCGTGTGTATATGCGTGCTTCCGTGTGCATGTGCCCCTATACATACATGCATGTATGCATGTATATTGTAGTTAGATCAAATATGAAAATGGAGAGCGATATATTTCTTTCACAGAGTACTCATTATTTTTCTTTTGTTTGTATCCAGGTACAATTGCGTCCTGCAGGTTGTTATATCATACACGGAAAAGTTGGCCTATGAAGAAGCAGCAACTGCAGATGATATGATACAAAAGGGGGTTTATCTTGGTATGTTGGAGTTGGTTCATCCTTTTTCGAGCTTTGTTGATGTGGCCTTTCCTTGATTGTCAGGTGCATGCAAAACAAACCAGACTCTTACTTGGGCATTTTAATTTTTTCACTAAAGGATTGCCACAGAGCCACTCTGTTGAATGCTCCTGAAAGGCAAAGGATGCATCCTGTAGCATCTTCAACCCTGCATAGAAATAGCAAGCACCAAGCCATTGGGATGTCTTGCAGTGGGTGGCTTTAACCTTTACCCCAACTTGTTGGAGACATTGTCTTTTGAAGCATGTCGATCAAACGAGATGGAGGCTGGGTGCATGTTCAAGGTTCCTATGTCATACCAGCCTGAAGACATTGAGATTCGGGGTGACCTTTTGCAATTTAGAGAGCATTGGTTAAGCTAGAAGGGGTAGAAGTTGGAGTCAGGTTCACCAATGCAAATGTGGATTATGACCTTCGCGCTTTGCCCTTTCCCAACCACTGCTTCATTTTCTCATGATAATTTTCCCAATGTGCATGGTGAGTCATAATAAAACCATAACACTGCTAGCCATTTGATGGGGACCTGTTCTTGATGAGAGGAAGAAGGCGAGGCTTTCACACTAGAATTGCCTGGGCCTGCTTCCCCCTTAGAATTGTCCTTGCTCTTCCATGTTTGCCTGTTGCTCTTTTCATGCGATGAATTGCTCAGAGACATGCTTAGGCTGGTGCACGCAAATGTGAGCGCACGGACGGATTTTCATCCAAAGGGTTACTAGTCTATGTGAGCTCAAGCAATTAATGGGTAGAGCTGGAAATAAAGGATTCAGTAAACCCCAAAGCTGTCATACCAAATGTAAGGCTGCTTGCACTTCACTTAATCGCCAATACTGGTCTGCCAAGCTGGCAGCTTTTAATAGTGCACCCAAGCCTTGAACTAAAGCGGTATGCTGAATGATAGGGAAAAAGGTTCAAACAACTTTGATTTAACTCTTCAATTGAAATTGGCTCTTGTAGGCATGGAATTGAGCTGGAAAACTGTAATTCTTCTGTTTCATGTGCTGTCACCAGATAGAGCTGCAGTTAGCATGGGTTCTGAATTCTCAACGGTGAATCTTCCTGATTCTTTTTTTTTTTTTCCAGATAGGAGACTTCTATTAAGTATGAAAAAATTTTACAAAATGGAGATTTCACACCAAGAAAGGTGGAGATCTCAACCAATCAAGAGCCCTGTGCTGCCAATAGGGTCCCGAGTGAGAGGACGTGAAAAAGATACCAATGTCCCACTCTCTCATAAACTGGCCACGCTTCCTCTCCGCAGCCCTTGAAGATCCCTGGATTCTGGCCCATGGATTCTGGCCCAGGTAGCCATGATGGTGTGAATAATATCACTCCAAATCGTGCAAAGACACTGAGAAACAAGAACGGGAGTACCCTCAATGGCCTCGGTGCATCTAGCCTCCCAGATATTCCAGGCTGAGATGCTAGCAATAATCTCCCAAGAGCTGTCTAACCTCTGTGCCAGAGGGACAAAGTGTGAAAGTGGCAAATCTTGAAGACAACATTGCCGAGCAACTCCTTGCCTAACCATAATGGCCAAGCTCCTGTCAGTCCCCTCGAATCTCAGCTGAGGCCCAGACTGTGTCAACCAAATGATAGAACCAAAAGAAATGATAGCATCCTTCTTAATCCTACCAAAGAGGTGTGCAATCGCAGACCAAACCCGCTGTGCTTCCCTGCATTCCTATAAACAATGGTAAACTGACTCCGAAACTCCTGCACATCTAGGGCAAGCTGGGCAAGCACCAGTAAAACTGACCTCCACTGATTGGTGGTGAGACCACCATGAAGAGAAACCTAGATAAAGGAGGAAATCTGTGGCTTCCTATAAGAATACCACAATCTCCGCCAAAAAACCCTCTGAATGTCAGTCGAGATGCCGTAAGATTCCCAATGGGGTCTAAGAGTAGGGACACACTGAATGTGTCCCAAGATAAGATGTCTGGCATTCCGCACCGTATAACTGAAAAAAGGCATGCTTTTCAAGGGGTTACAAGCATCCTTCCACACCCACTCACCGGGGTCCCAATGCAAATGTCTGATAGGGCAGCCACCATACAACCAAAGGCTACTACTCTCTGTGATCATCCTTGGGCAGGGAGGGGGGGGGGGTTGGTTGGGGGGGTCAACAAAGGCCTAAAAAGGCCTTTTACCAGGTTGGCCAGGCTGGCTGGCACCTGGTCTTTTGGGGGGGGGCAGCACTAAATAATGCCTTCATGCTGCCCCTTCTTCGGCATTCATCATCCAGCACCCAGCAGCACGGTGCCCTGCCCCCACGTCATCGAGCATCAAGCCACATGATCCAGAAGCACGCCCTTGCCCTTCTTCACCAGCTCAGTTGCGGCGCCCTGCTCCAGGTCTGCCCCCTGCGTAGCACACATCTGCTGCCGCCCTACTCTTGTAGTCAGCGCCAGACCTGCGTTTTGGCAGCCACCTACCTTGGGATCCCTGGAGCTCAGCCTCTTCTACACAGCCCCCGACCACCCCTCAGAGTGCCCCCTCTATCTTTGATGCGAGCCTTAGTCAGTGACTGTGCTTCAGCTCCGACTTTGTTAGTGCTTCATCACCGGTCTACTTCTTAGAGTCGCTTCATCAGTCCCTCGCACAGAGGCCCTCTTGTACTCACCATTTTACATATATTCATTCATCCATTTCATGCTGTGTTGATTTACTCTGATCGTTCGCACATCAGGTTCTTTCGCCCTTTTGCCCTCACATGGTATTAGAGCTATCATGAGCAAAGGGAACAAAGACATTGAGAGCATAGAGCATGGATTGACTACCTCTGACTTCGGAGGACCAGCCTCTGTCACCAGAAGTTGATTCTCCTTACTCAAATCGAGACCACATGGAGGATGGGCCTTCTTACTCATTGGAGAGCCTCGTTCGAGGTCTGACATTGGGAGTCGACCAGCTTGTCAACACCTACTCACCTTCTACACCTTTGGCATCACGACATTCCACCATTTTACATATATTCATTCATCCATTTCATGCTGTGTTGATTAACTCTGATCGCTCGCACATCAGGTTCTTTCGCCCTTTTGCCCTCACATAGTATCAGAGCTATCGTGCGCAAAGGGAACGAAGACATTGAGAGCATAAAGCATGGATTGACTACCTACGATACTGGAGGACCAGCCTCTGTCACCAGAAGTTGATTCTCCTTACTCAGATCGAGACCACATGGAGGATGGGCCTTCTTACTCATTGGAGAGCCCCGTTCGAGGTCTGACATTGGGAGTCGACCAGCTTGTCAACACCTACTCACCTTTTACACCTTTGGCATCACGAAATTCCTCTCCAAGCTTACCAGATTCCGCTTCTAGAGGGGGATACACGCCTATAACCAGTGTGCCAGTACTAGACCCCGATATCTAGCCTTATCTGGAGAGCCATGCTGCGCAGTCTAGCCAACAGCCTGGACTTCAGTTTGGGTTGTTATTATGCCCACAAGCATTGTGCCGCCACCCAACATTCCGGGGTACCAGGCAGTTTACCAACCCATCACAGACACTACATCCGTACTAGCTTATGTGCCTATCCAAGGATTTGTGCCTCAGCCAGGCATTCCGCCTGTGCTGAGTGCCCAGCCTTCTATCCCATCTCATGGAGTACCCTCGCCAGGTCCTTCACCTGTGCACCGGGTATTAGTGGTTATTCTGGAGTGACACCTAACCCTCTACCCTCCGTGTAACCGCTCCCTACAGGAGGCCTGACAAATCGGAAGATAGAATACACATATTTTAGATCACTTAACTAAGTCAAACAATGGACAACACTTGCAACATTAAAACTGAAAGTAACAAAGAACACTTGACACCATCACTGGGGCCGGAAATTTCTTGGAGTTCACGGGCCCTAGGCCAGATTTCTCCATAACAAGGAGTGAATACAACTGGTAAACAATGAGATGTCGTTGGTGAAGAATCAGTTGTCGGAGTAGACCAAGTCACAGGTAATCTCCCACCTTCACACCTGCCCTCATTGGTCTTCCGAGACCGTGCACCAATAGGCACGCCCGTACTTATGCCTGGCAAGGTGAAACACCGCTGAGGGAGTATTACCTGGTGCTTCTGAATCAGCTTTGCTCCCAGTTTTCCTCATACCCCAAATGACCTTCACTGGCTCCTCCAAAATATGAGGGCGCGGTCAGGGTAATCATGGGAACAAGTCACCGTCCTGATGGCCTTTCTTAACGAAGGCAACAGGGTGTGATATTTTGCCTGTCAAAACTTGTTCAAACAACATTTAATTTTTACTGAATCTGAAAAATACGAAGATAAATACTTGACAAATATTCAAATTCAATTCTCAGGAGAGAAGCTCATCCCCTTTTTTTATTGCACTTCCAAATTGTAGGCAGATCCTGGCAACAATAGATGCTGGGTACAACTGAGGGTACAGTCAGGTACAGGCTAGTACAGCAGGTACAATAGATACAGGCTAGTACAAGTACAACAGGTACATGGTACAAGTACAGGCTTGTACAGTAGATACATTAGGTACAGTTGGTACAACAGGTGCAGCAGGTCAGCAGGTGCAGCTAGTCCAGCAGGTACAATAGCTACGATAAGGTACTGCTGGTATAGCAGGTACAATTGGTACAGTAGGTAACAGTTGGGTACAACAAGCAAGTACAACAAGTACAGGAGGTGCAGTCAGGTACAACGGGTGTGGGTACAAAAAGGACAGGAGGTGCAGTCGGGCACAACAGGCGAGTACAGCAAGTACAGGAGGTGCAGTCGGGTACAAGTGCTAATAACAAGGTGGGTACTTTCCTTCAATCACACTTTCACCAACCATCCACGTGTGGGGGAAGAAGAATTACTTCATGCAATAATAACTATAAATGTTATTAATAATGTTGGGCACCCACATGAGAGCAAATGTCTAGCCAATGTTTAAATGTGTATGAACACCCAACCTTATAATTATTAAGGTTGACATTACTTAAAGGATTTTACATTTGAAAAGGCCAAAAAAAGGCTAATACTTACCACTTGTTCACACGCCACACCAACTCATCAGCAAACAGCACACCCACGGTACACTGGTGGGGGGTGTCCTCGTCCACGGCATAGAAGGCAAACACACGAGAACAAGTCATGTGAAAACAAGTTTATGCATGCAAACATAAATGCATGTGCACATGTAATGGACGAAATCTCCCTTTCATGAAAGTTGTACAAAGATTTCTTGTTGGGCACGAAACTGGCGCGACATAAATGTGAAGTCCTATCCCATAGGCAAAACACAAGTCCTGGCACGGGCCTTCCTATGGAGTGACAATCCCATAGACAAGGTCGACACAAATATCAGTCCTACCATGGAGTGCAAGTCCCATCGATAAAACGCCTGGTCATACATGGGCGGCAGCAAACAAGCTCCCGTCCATATGGCACAATACTAGTTACACACGGGTGGCACACAACTGGTTCCCGTTCATGTGACACCAAATGACTGACCCTTTCACATGGGGCACTGGTCTGGCTACATGTGAACATGGTACAAATCTGGCCGCTCTATGGAGTGATAGTCCCATAGAAGTGGCTCCAGAAATGTAGGTACTAGCCATCCTGGACCCCACCATCTCCTTCCCTCCATGTATCTATTTCCAAAAATGCTTTTACAGAAAAGACTCATTGCAATGGGTCTAATTACACCACCGAGGTAACTCGCGGTGCCCGGGGGACTAGGGCCTTTGACACACTTGTTGATACCATCAATGCATATTAGAACATTTAAACATGGCCACAACCTTAACACATATCCATCATCACTTTGCATAAAACATAAGAGCTGGACAAAACATCCACAAATGCTGAAAATGGAGCTTGCACATGTGACACCCCCCTTGGAGTATTTTATTACCCAAGGAGAATAATATCATGTACAAGCTTTGAGGGCCTTACTCTCCCCATGGGAGATGCCGGATTATCCATATATAAATGCCATAATACAGCCCAACATGAGGCAACCATAAAATGCAGCCCAACATGAGATACAATAGGCGGGTACAGGCTGCTAATAACAAGGTGGGTACTTTCCTTCAATCACACTCCCACCAACCATCCACGTGTGGGGGAAGAAGAATTACTTCATGCAATAATAACTATAAATGTTATTAATAATGTTGGGCACCCACATGAGAGCAAATGTCCAGCCAATGTTTAAATGTGTGTGAACACCCAACCTTGTAATTATTAAGGTTGACATTACTTAAAGGATTTTACATTTGAAAAGGCCAAAAAAAGGTTGATACTTACCACCTGTTCACACGCCACACCAACTCATCAGCAAATAGCACACCCACGGCACACTGGGGGTGTGTCCTCGTCCAATGTACTGGCTTGACATAGTAGGCAAACACACGAGAACAAGTCATGCGAAAACAAGTTTATGCATGCAAACATAAATGCATGTGCACATGTAATGGACGAAATCCCTCTTTCATGAAAGTTGTACAAAGATTTCTTGTCGGGAACGAAATTGGCACGAGAGAAATGTGAAGTCCTGTCCCATAGGCAAAACACAAGTCCTGGCATGGGCCTTCCTATGGAGTGACAATCCCATAGACAAGGTCGGCACAAATATCAGTCCTACCATGGAGTGACAAGTTCCATGGGCACAATACTAGTCACACACGGGTGGTACACAATTGGTTCCCGTCTATGTGACACCAAATGACTGAACCTTTCATATGGGGCATTGGCCTAGGCACATGTGAACATGGTACAAATCTGGCTGCTCTATGGAGTGACACTCCCATAGAAGTGGCTCTAGAAATGGGGACCAAATGGTGACATCCCCCCCGGCTTCTAAACAGTTGACCTCAAGTGAAAAGCCTCAAGATATGCCTGTAAAAGCTGCGGGTAGTCAACAAAGTAATCCTCATCTACCCACTTTGCATCAATGGGTAAGGAGGTCTTAAATTTTACAAGGTATCTCCTGGAAAGCTTCCCATGTGGTAATTTTCTTTCCTTGTGAAATACAATCTGCTCTGGCTGGAGGATCTCCTCATGCTCATCAATCTCGGGCAGATCTTCTGTGATAGGCTCTTCCGGGTCTGGCCCCACATACTTCCGCAAAAGACTCACGTGAAAAGTATGGTGAATCTTCCAATGGCTGGGTAAAGCAAGCCTGTAGGACACTTCATTAATCTTTTTAATCACTTTCAAGGGTCCATAATATCGAGTAGAAAGCTTTGGATATGATTCCTCTTGTCTTGGCCTCTTCCGAAGCCTAGCTTTCTCAAATTTCAGCAATACCCAATCACCTTCCTTGACTTGCATGTCCCTTCTATGCTTGTTGGCAGCCCTCTTATGCTTATCTTGTGACCTTGCAATGGCTGTCCGCACTTGAGCAAAGGCTACATCCAAGTCACACACATACTCATCGGCTGCAAAAATCTCATCCTTTGTACGAAGGATGGGTGGCAAGATCACTCTGCCATAAATAATCTCAAACGGGGTCTTTCCGTGGAGGAATGTACTGTGCTATTGTAAGCAAACTCTACAAGTGGAAGATACTTCTCCCAGGCACTCTTTTGATCTGCCACATAACACTTCAATAAATCCAACACAAGAGAATTTGCAGCCTCACTTTGACCATCGGTTTGGGGGTGATAAGCATATGAGAACTCAAGCTTAGTGCCCATGTTATCAAATAAAGCCCTCCAAAAAGGCTCGTAGTCTTGGGATCTCTATCCCCAACAATGGACTTAGGCATACCATGATGCTTGAATATGTGAGCAAGGAAAATCTTCACCATATGATCAACTTTAATGGTTTTCTTGACGGGCAAAAAGGGAGCTTGCTTGCTAAACCTGTCAACTATGGTCCAAATAGCATCATTTCCATGCTGGGATCTAGGTAAATCCATAATGAAGTCCATAGTAATGCTTTCCCATGGTTGCGAGAGAATAGGCAATGGCTGAAGCAAACCGGGAGGCTTTTGCCTATCAAATTTCACCTTTTGACAGGTAATACATGTGCATACATAAGCCTCAATGTCTTTACGCATGCTTGGCCAAAAGAAATATCTTTCTATCATGTGTGTGGTGGGTAAAATACCTCTATGACCAGAATAAGGTGGATCATGACATTTCTCCATAGCCTTTGGACGCATATCCTTCACCACGTAGGCAATTTTCCTTCATAAGATAACCCTCTTTGATGACATAAGAGGTATGTGAGTGACCAGCCATCAAATCAGTCCATATATGGAAAAAATCAGCATCCAAATGATACAAATCACGCATGGCAGATAAGTCCCCATGAGAGGCCATTGAAATTGAAACTGCAGCTACAGCTGGCTTCCTGGACAAAGCATCTGCCACTACATTCTTCTTTCCCAGAGTATGTAGAATCTGAAAATGAAACATGGAAAGAAAGTTGCCATTCTCATTTGCTTCTTCGAGAGCTTTGTTTGAGATAGAAAATATTTCAAGCTTTGGTGATTTGTCTTGACTACAAATTCAGCCTCAAGAAGATAATGTTTCCATATTTTTACGGCATGAATTACAGCCAAGAGCTCTTTTTCATAAATGTCTAGATGGATCTCGGCATCATGCAAGTGACGGCTCTCATAAGCAACTGCATGACCCTCTTGATTTAAGATAGCTCCTATATAATTCCCACATGCATCACATTCTACCGTAAATGGCTTTTGCAAGTTGGGAACAATCAAAATGGGTCCACAAATGATAGCATTTTTGAGTTGTAAGAAAGCATCTTGCTCATTCGAAGTCCATTGGAAAGTGGCTTTCTTCTTTGTAAGATCATGCAATGGCGAGGCAATCTTGGTGAAATGCCTTATGAATAGCATATAGTATGAACACAACCCAAGAAAGCTATGCACTTGATGTACATTTTGCAACTCTGGCCAATTCCGAATGGTTTCAATCTTAGTAGGATCCATTCTTACACCTTCTTTGGATACGATGTACCCCAAATAGTGTATCTCTGAAAAGAAGAACTCACTTTTCTTAGCATTTATGAAGAGTTTATGCTTTCGCAACTCTTCAAAGACTATAGCTAAATGAGTCTTATGCGCCTCCTCATTCTTGGAGAAAACCAAGATACCATCAAAGAATACACCTGTAAACTTACGATGGGGTCGAAGTATCTTGTCCATCATGCGGTTGAATGTTGTCGGGGCATTGGCAAGACCAAAAGGCATCACCAAGAATTCATACAATCCAAAAGCTATCTTGAATGCAGTTTTATGGACATCCCGGGGTACCACACGAATCTGGTGGTTACCACTCTTTAATCTATACAGTTGAAACAAGCCGAACCATCAAGCTTGTCCAAGATGTCATCTATGCGTGGAATGGGAAACCTGTTCTTGATGGTGAGCTTGTTTAGAGCTCGATAATCCACGCACATGTGGAAAGATCCATTCTTCTTTTGCACAAGAAGCACAAGTGAACAAAAGGGTGAGGAGCTTGGCTGAACCAAACCCTTCTCTAAAACCTCATTAACCTACTTCATGATCTCTTGTTGTTGTGCGGCACTCATACGATATGCGGGTTTGTTAGGTGGGGAACTACCTGGCACAAGATCTATATGATGATCCTCCGGTCTCTCAGGAGGTAGCTCTCCTTGCAATGCATCGACAAAACAACTTTATAAGCATTAAGAAAATTCAGCCTCTCTTGAGTCAATACATCCACATTCACATTATGTTGTTCAATTTTGTCACAAACAAAAACCAAGTACGTGGAAAGACTCTTTTTCATTGCCTTATTAATTTGGATGTGAGAGACAACGGGATAGAATTCCCTTCCTTGCCAGCATCAATGACATGCATGCGGCCTCTATGCATAAAGGTGATTCTGTTGGTTTTATATTCTTTGCGGGGCTCAAGCCTATGATGCCAAGGCTTGCCAAGTAATACGTCACATCCATTGAGAGGGGCAATCAAGAAATGCTCATGATCCAAATAACCCTGTATATGAATGCGCAACTTTCCAATAAGAGGAGTGACCTGCACCTCTTTGCCAACAAAAAGCTACCTCTGCCTTAATTTGGGGTCCCATGTCCCCAATCTCTATGCCCAAGGCGGTTGCCATTTGTGTAGAGATGAAGTTATCTGTTGCACAATCATTAAATATGAATAAGGCGGGTTGATCCTTGATTTGTCCCCAAGCTTCTTCGCATACCACTCTCTCTTTGCCATCATGTTCAGTGTTACCCTGCACATCGGGTATGGCAGGCACATTTGCCTTGGGTGGCTTGTCTGTAGTCCCCATAATGTCCTCTGTCTGGTCCAGTGTCCTCTTATGCCCGACTAGCCCCTATCTCCTTTGGATCATCCACAGGGTGGAGGATCTCCATGTCATCATAGTCATACACCTCACACTGTCTGCTCTGTGTGTGGGCATTGAAGTCGCCCATAAGAAATACTTCCCCTAGTGTAGAATAATGCATAATCTCCTCTGACAGACAAGTGTATGGCGAGGCTCCTGTCTCCTCTTCCTGTGGCATGTCCTCTGTAATGACATAGGAGGATCCTGATGGAGAAAAGTAACATAGAGCTATGTATATAACCCTGTCCTGTGAGAGCTGTAAGCTGATCCACATGTATCTGGTCTCTGGATCCTGTGCTACCACTCTCAGTCTTCCCTGTAGCTCCCGTCTGAATAGAATTGCTACTCCCCCCGACCCTCTCGAGGTACCCTGGCGTGTGGTCCTCCTGTATGCTGACTCCCACTGGAATCCCTCTACTCGAGGTAGCCCTCTCTCTAGGCTCTGATGTGTCTCTGTCAGAAGTATGATGTCTCCCCACCATAACATGCTCCAGTCATCCAAACTGCACCCATAGTGAACCATTACAGTTCCATACTGCCATGTGTATCTCTGTCAGTGGCCTGGTCTGTGTCCCATAGGCCCCAAACCACAAAATGCAAAAGTGTGGTAGCCACAAAATGCAAGTCAACCCTTGCATGTGTGTCACATCCATATAATATAGAAGTACAAAATATTATATGTAGAGTGTCCTTTCACACTTGATATCCAAGGGGAAAAACCACATGGGAAAAAGTGCCCTTGGTTAAGCCTTGTTCACACATAGCACTACCATAAGTGAGCATATGCCTACAAATCTCCCCTGTAGTGGAAGTGTGAAGCTGTACAAGGTAGCAGATCACTCTTTGTATGATAGTAAGCCCAAAGCTTTGCGGAAAGCTTCAAACTTTTCTCGAGGTAAAGCCTTTTTTTTTTCTTCCAGAAAGAGACTTCTATTAAGTATGAGAAAAACATACAACAATCACAGCTATAAGCCGGAAGAGGAAAAGAAGATGCCATGGTCCCATTCCCGCATAAATATCACACGCTTCGCCTGCGCAGAACGAGAGTGCAGAACGAGAGGGCCCCTGAATGCGAGCCCAAGTAGCCATAAGAGTGTGGATGATATCACCCCATATAGTACTAATGCACTGAGACCCAAAAATCTGGACACCCTCAATAGCCTCCGTGCATCTAGCTCTCCAGATTTGCCATGGTGTAATACTGGCAATAATCTTTGTGAATAGATCTGCAACATTATCCTGTGTAGGGCAGTAAGATAAACTGATCTCCCCTGCATGTAACCTCTCTCTGACATAGTGATAATGAATCTCAATGTGCTTGGTACGTGCATGAAATACTGGATTTCGTGCCACGGCCTTAGCACTCTAGCTATCAGTGAGAATGGTAGTGGGTGTCTGTTGACACTCACGAAGATCAGCCAATAATCTCCTCAACCATACACAATCTACTGCAGCTGTGAAGATTGGCCTGTACTCAGCCTCACAAGTAGATGTGGCAACAGTGGGTTGCTTTTTACTCAACCAAGATATGGATGAGCTGCCAAGAAAAAAATAATTCCCACTGGTGGATTGCCTGGTATCATAATCACCAGCCCAATCTGAATCACTGTATGCATAAAGCTGCAAGCTGCCCCCCCTGGGATAGAACAAACCAAGATCTAGGGTACCCTGAAGATAACGAAAAATGCGTTTGACTGCTTGCCAATGCTTTGTGCCTGGGCTGTGCATGAATTTGCTCAACAAAGACACCCCAAAAGATATGTCTGGCCTCGTGTTACACAAGTAAATGAGACATCCCACTGCCTGGTTGTAAATGCCGGCCTCAAAAGGCTCTCCAATATCATGCATAGTAAGCCGTACACCTGGTTCTACTGGAGTAGAAATGGGCTTACATTAATCCATGTGAAACCTTTTTAGCAAACTTTTTATGTACTTAGTTTGCTGCATAACAATGCCATCATCTGTATGCATAAACTGTATGCCGAGATTTTTTTTTTCCGAGAAAAGATCCTTTCATTAGTTATATAAAAAACGCCCGTAGGGCTACAAAAGATCTCTCCTGCTCATAAGAGAAACAGAGCAGTGAATGCAGCAAGGCAGCCCGGGAGACTCTCCCTAGGTGCTGCAAAATACAAGCATCAGTACAAAGGACTGAGAGGCTAAATCATACAATAGGGGGGGGGAAAAGCCAAACAGGTGGCCTGTAGTGCCAACGGGGGGATCCCGTGTGTAAGGTGTAGAAGGGGCCACAGCGCCAAGTGGTGTGAAAGGCCTGGCGCTGCAAGATCGCCTCATCCGAGTCTCCCCGGATGCGGTCATACTGTCCTCGCAGGGTGTGGATCAACTCCTGCCAAATCCCCCGTACAGTCTCTGCTGGTGGCTCTAATCTCCCCTCAAAGGCCGTAAAGCACCGGGCCCTCCAGGTGAACCAGATGGTGAGGCTGCTGAGGAGCTCCCATCGTAAATCCCTCTCCTGTGTCCAGCTGGCGGATGAGAAATCCGGTGCCGGAACCAGGCGAGGCTGGCTCCTAATGAATCTGATGGCCTGACTGCCATGCTCCATCTCATAGCCCATAGCAGGCCCTGACGAAGTCGACCAAGCAGCGGCACCCCACGTAAACATACCCTCTGGAGAGAGGGGAGCCAGAATACGCAGCATCCGCAGCCAAATCTGCTGCGCCTGAGGGCAATCCCAAAGGCAATGTCTCTGTGTCTCCATAGGGTGGCCGCATCGGACGCAGGCCGCCGAAAGACTGCTGTAAACAAGCCAAGTGCCAACTGCTGAGCCCCTGTGGGCGACCAGCCACTGGAAAGTCGAGATCCTGCGGGCCTGTCGACTAGCCCAGAGCCGAGCCCAAAAATCCTCCAGGAACTCCTGCGAGAGTCCCTGTAGCCGTCAATGCCCCGCTGCCGCTGGAGAGACCGTCCTCCTCGCCGTCAAAATATGCCGCCCCAGCCGAACAGTATATTGGAAAAAGGTAATCTCTGTGGCCTCAAGGGATGCATAAGGATCATGCCACTCGTACTCCCCGGGGTACCACTGTAGCCAGGCCAAGGGGCGCGTTGCATATGCCCATATGCGCCAATCCGGGAGCACATCAGCAGCTACCCAAACACCTCTCTCTCACTCTGTGCTGATCCTCTGCCAGCTCACAACAAACCCACTTCCTCTGCCACTTCTCTGCAGTGCTACCGGCCCCACCAGCCAAGCAGTCACACTGTTCTTCTCTTCTCTTCACTCGGCACTCGCTCTGCTGTCCACTGTCAGCTTCACCTACGCGGCCCACACGAGCCCTCGTAGATCACCTGTCAACCCCTTGCCAGCCTGTCTGCGCCGCCAGCCACTCGCCCTTCATGCCCAAAACCAAGGCCGCTTCCTCACTAGTCGCCACCCTTCAGCACGCTTCCCTCTGCTCATACCTGCTCTCTGCCTAGCCACGCTAGCCCTTCGACTCCAGCCTGTGAGCCATCAGCAGCACATAGAGGCCTTCTCCTCAGTCACCTGCGCTGTCACCTCAAGGGCGGCCTCTACCTCCGAAGCGACTCTCTGTCCCTGCACACCAACACGAACGGGCCTCTTGCGCCAGTCAACTGCGCTACCACCAGTCCTCGCCTGACTTCAGCCCTCCACGTCGCTTCGCTGCTCTTCACAAGGGAGGCTCCCGTCAACACCAGCACGTCTCCCTTCGCTGACCACCTCCTCTGGCCAACTTTCCAGAACACCTCGAAGGCGGCAGCTCCCTCGCCTCTGCGCTAAATGACCCGAACCCCCTCTTGCGCTACCAGCTTACCAGCCCGTTGATGGCACGGAAGCGGTAAAGCTGTCTACGCCTTTATAGAGCGCCACACTTCCACACACGCATGCAAACACACCAGAACACCAGACCAGAGAACATGAACAAGACTTATATTTCAGAAAGGACCTTGACCTTACAGAGGTGGATATCCCAAAACATCCCAGACACCAGCTTCATCAACAAGCACCCGCTCGCAATCAGTCCTCTCCAGCTCCTGGTCGCTCCCAAATCCGCTTACTCTTGCTTCTCTGCAGCCGACCTCTTTCCTTCTCTGTTCAGCACCTCAGCTGAGGTCCTCTCTGCTATACCACCAGCACACTGTCAGTCCTCAAGTTAAAACCCAGTCACACGAGTGATTTCTTTGCACTATCAGGCTTTATTCCCTCACTCTTTGCTTCAGCTACCAGCCGCAGCAGCTTGCTTCACTGTCAGTCGCCAGCCTCTCTGTAAAACTGTCCCCTTGGCAACTTCTCTGCAATCGTGAGCTCCCCAAAACCCAACACCAACACCAGCCCAATATCCAGCCCAATACGGCTTCCACGTCACTTCAGACCTGCAGTTGACCCCTTTGGCGCCTTCTTCTTGCACGCTCTCCTCTGCGCCTCTGCAGCAGCTTCGTTCCAGGCCGCTGATCACCTCTGCAGCCGCCACTCAGTCACCAAAGACCTTCTTCTCTCACACATGCAGCTATCTCTTTGCTGAGCTACCATCACACGGCTACCATCACGCGGTGCCAGTCCCTCGCCAGGCAGCTCCAGTGCCTTTCACCACTATCCAGCCACGCTAACCACTGCAGCGATCATGTATAAAACCCCAGCAACACCTCTATCTCTGTCATCGCCTGCGCACACTAGAGGCGACCACCTTCATACGTACTGCACCTACGCCAACTCCCCATCGGCTCCGCCCTGCTTCACTACCGTGATGGCAGTCTCTCTCTAGTCGCCAGCACTGCAGCCTCTTCTCTGTGTTAGTCTTCCTTTCCCTTTGCGCTGTTAGCCAGGCCGTCCACCAACGCGCCAGCTAACCCAGGCGCCAACCACACCAACGCAACCTTCTAGTTGCTCTGTCCTTTCGCTCTCTTGCAGCAACACCATCCCCTCACTTCCTTTTTAGCTGCGCCGACTCGTCCGCCACCTCTTCTGCAGCGCCTGTGGCTGCACACGCCCCCAAACCACACGGGCCTCCACACCCTTTCGTTCAACGAGACCCCCTCTCACCACTGCAACCACACCCGCGGCTGCACACCGCTCCTCGCCGACTTCGCCAGCTTCTGGAAGGACTTCGCTGGCGGCCATTCCAATTTCCACGTAGCTGGCCACCAGCAGCAGCTGGCTACGTTTTTTCTTACTTTATTTATTTATTTTTTTTGAAGATGGCCACCATTGCTTTTTACACCATGCCCATACCACATGGCCCCTTTTCACCTTTTTCTGCCCTTTCTTCCATACACACTTCAATAAAGCTTCAAGTACCCGTTCTTTCTTTGACGCGCCCACACATTCGATGCCAAGTAGCTGATACCGCCTTCAGCAAACTACGCTCCGGACAAGCTGTGTCTCTAAAATTTCATCTTTTTTCCTGCACACACACTTTCATCAAAACCCATAGCCTGCTTGCCGCATCCACGACGCCCACACTGAGTCAATGGGTGCTCCCATGACTTTACCACAACACGAACAACACTCATGTACACATGTACAAGTTGAGGTTGAGGTTCCCAAAAAACTACACACATATTTAGCAACCCCCTTTCTTCTGCTGAGACATTTATGTCCAGCAGCTGCACAATCAGAAACCACTTATCCCCCCTGATCAAACAGAAACCTTGGTGCATCTACCTTCCAATTCTTCAAGCATCTTTCTCCATCAAACAACCATTGACACACCCTGTCATTGCCTTCCACTTTCAGCAACCCCCTTGGCTCTTTGTACATGGCCCCCTCACCATCTACTATTGTACTTCCTCCTCCAGACCAGCTCACATATCCTTGTGAGGGAAACAACCATCCCTCGCCTCTACTCCCCTCTGACACATCCGACTCCCACTCATAGTCATGTACCGAAATAACAGACATCTCATCATCAACTCTCATCTCATGGTCACCCAATTTGCCACCCACATCACTGGCTTCCAACCCTTCCTCTGGACAACCTGCTAGACTCAAACCATAACCAAAACACTCATCCATATGCTGAGCATCCACATGTGGTGTGTCCACCATACACTCACTTCCCTTCAGCCCATCAACATCACACATAGCAACCTCATGCATTGTAGACTCATCATTGTCGCTTTCCTGCAGTTCCTCCAGCTTCAAGACCATTGGCGATCCTGCAAGATTCTCCACATCTTGCACAGGCATCCCTATCAAGTATAAGCTCCCCAAACTGCCAGGCAAAGCATCCTGGTCCCCCTGACCAACAACAATAGCCTCACATGCATCCTCAACACTCACAACCGACGCATCCTCTTGGGCATGACAAGGAACACACACCTCTTGATCAGCAACCGCACATCCAGAATCCATCACATCATCATCCAAAGGAGCATCCAGCTCATCACCAATCACACCATCACTCTCTTCCTGCACAACTGGCATGCAAGTAGTCTTCTCCAAGAAAGCCATCTCCAACAGATCATCCAGTGCACTATCAAGTACACTGTCCAGCTCACCATCCACACTCTCACAACAGGCTGCAATATCCAACTCATTACCTGGATCATCCACATGGACTCCATCCACAGCATCTTCATTAGTGACACCTTGATCATCACACTCCACCTTGACTGGCTGAAGTACTGGCACCTGCAAGTCATTACTCTTCTCTGAATCAAAGAGATCATCCAAGCCATATCCATACTCAAACTCATCAGGCTCCTCAGCACTAGCATCACTCTCACAATCCACAGCACCATCAATACTTCCATCCTTCTCCTCCTCACCTTCTGAAGGCTCTTTAGGGCTGATTCCAGAAACCTCACCCTTCTCCATTCCCAACAGGCTAACCTGTCCCATACTCTGTTCTGCAAATGTGACCTTATGGGCTTCACAAACACTGGGCTGAATTGCATCTTTCACCTGCATATTAGGGCCACTCACCCTATCACTCATTCCCCAAGACAATTGATATATTCCACCATTAGCTTTGGCTGGTCTCTCACATTGCGGACTCATATGACCCCACTCACCACAATTCCGGCATTGCACATCACTCAGATACCCTTTCCCTCTTCCAATATCTGCTGAATTTCTTTCAAAACCAGATGATGCATCAGTCTTCCTTCCCACATCACCTATGCCTCTTCCTCTTCCTGCAGACTCTATCCAATTCAAGCTTAAAGACTTCATGAGCTCCACTGCATCATGAACCTCCCTCTTCAAAGAATCCACCTGTTTAGGAACAACAGCAGCTTTTCTTCCAGGATGCATACCCCCAATCTCTGGCATCTTCACAAACCTCTTTGGCTCTTCCTGCATTCCCATCTGCCTCAGACGCTTCACCTTCCACTCCTTCTCACGAGCAACTCTGACAGCCTCCTCAAAGCTATCCAGGTTCTTCAGCTCCACCTTCAGTCGGATCGTTGGCTCCAGACCAGCCACAAACCGCTCTCTCTTTATCATCTGCGGGGGTACTTCAGGAATCAGAGCCTCACACCATAGACTCCACAGTCTACCAAACTCTACCAGATACTGATCCACATCCTGACCGTCCTTCTGCTGAATGTTACACAACTCCTTCCACACTTCATTCGGACTCTTCACATGGACGAACTGTGCCAAAAAGGCAGCTCTGACTACACGGTACTCAGGATCCTGTCGATGAACATTCCTGTGTGTAGTCACAAACATCTGTAACCATGTTTTTGCATCACCCTGCAAGCAATAAGTCAAAATCCGAGAAAGGATCTCCGGGGTTGCCCTGTCTTTCATCAAGGCTGTAAACTCCATCTTCTCCAGAAACCTGGTTGCATTCTCCTGTGGCAATCCCCAATACTCCGGAAAATCCTGAGCCATTTCCAAAACTTTCTTCACACAGTCCCTGTTCTCTTTCACAAACCAGAGGAAATCTGCTCCTCTGTGGAGGCACCAAAAAGTGATGGCACGGAAGCGGTAAAGCTGTCTACGCCTTTATAGAGCGCCACACTTCCACACACGCATGCAAACACACCAGAACACCAGACCAGAGAACATGAACAAGACTTATATTTCAGAAAGGACCTTGACCTTACAGAGGTGGATATCCCAAAATATCCCAGACACCAGCTTCATCAACAAGCACCCGCTCGCAATCAGTCCTCTCCAGCTCCTGGTCGCTCCCAAATCCGCTTACTCTTGCTTCTCTGCAGCCGACCTCTTTCCTTCTCTGTTCAGCACCTCAGCTGAGGTCCTCTCTGCTATACCACCAGCACACTGTCAGTCCTCAAGTTAAAACCCAGTCACACGAGTGATTTCTTTGCACTATCAGGCTTTATTCCCTCACTCTTTGCTTCAGCTACCAGCCGCAGCAGCTTGCTTCACTGTCAGTCGCCAGCCTCTCTGTAAAACTGTCCCCTTGGCAGCTTCTCTGCAATCGTGAGCTCCCCAAAACCCAACACCAACACCAGCCCAATATCCAGCCCAATACGGCTTCCACGTCACTTCAGACCTGTAGTTGACCCCTTTGGCGCCTTCTTCTTGCACGCTCTCCTCTGCGCCTCTGCAGTAGCTTCGTTCCAGGCCGCTGATCACCTCTGCAGCCGCCACTCAGTCACCAAGGACCTTCTTCTCTCATACATGCAGCTATCTCTTTGCTGAGCTACCATCACACGGCTACCATCACGCGGTGCCAGTCCCTCGCCAGGCAGCTCCAGTGCCTTTCACCACTATCCAGCCACGCTAACCACTGCAGCGATCATGTATAAAACCCCAGCAACACCTCTATCTCTGTCATCGCCTGCGCACACTAGAGGCGACCACCTTCATACGTACTCTGCACCTATGCCAACTCCCCGTCGGCTCCGCCCTGCTTTTCTACCGTGATGGCAGTCTCTCTCTAGTCGCCAGCACTGCAGCCTCTTCTCTGTGTTAGTCTTCCTTTTCCTTTGCGCTGTTAGCCAGGCCGTCCACCAACGCGCCAGCTAACCCAGTCGCCAACCACACCAACGCAACCTTCTAGTTGCTCTGTCCTTTCGCTCTCCTGCAGCAACACCATCCCCTCACTTCCTTTTTAGCTGCGCCGACTCGTCCGCCACCTCTTCTGCAGCGCCTGTGGCTGCACACGCCCCCAAACCACACGGGCCTCCACACCCTTTCGTTCAACGAGACCCCCTCTCAGCACTGCAACCACACCCGCGGCTGCACACCGCTCCTCGCCGACTTCGCCAGCTTCTGGAAGGACTTCGTTGGCGGCCATTCCAATTTCCACGTAGCTGGCCACCAGCTGGCTACGTTTTTTCTTACTTTATTTATTTATTTTTTTTGAAGATGGCCACCATTGCTTTTTACACCATGCCCATATACCACATGGCCCCTTTTCACCTTTTTCTGCCCTTTCTTCCATACACACTTCAATAAAGCTTCAAGTACCCGTTCTTTCTTTGACGCGCCCACACATTCGATGCCAAGTAGCTGATACCGCCTTCAGCAAACTACGCTCCGGACAAGCTGTGTCCCCAAAATTTCATCTTTTTTCCTGCACACACACTTCCATCAAAACCCATAGCCTGCTTGCCGCATCCACGACGCCCACACTGAGTCAATGGGTGCTCCCATGACTTTACCACAACACGAACAAAACTCATGTACACATGTACAAGTTGAGGTTGAGGTTCCCAAAAAACTACACACACCGTCCTCTCTTGACGCCAGCCCATCACTTCTGGTTGTCGAAGGCTGCTCGTCACTACACCAGCAGCCACAGCTTCACTACCTCTGCAATCAGCCACTCTGGCGGGCCCCTTGCGCCTCCACGCCGCGTTCACCAGTCGCCCTCCTCTGCATATGCTTGCGGCTGCGCCCGAGAACCAAAACAAACAAGGCGGCCCTTCACCTTTTTGTCTGCAGCTGCGCCGACTCGCCAACTCTCCAGCTCTCTCGCGATCCTTCCTTCACGTGCTGGCGGCTACGTAAACAGCCATGTGTCTTCCAATAAATTGGCCACGTTTATATGTATTATTTTATTTTGTTTAAAGCCCAATGGACCACCTTTCCTTTCCACACCATGTCCAAGGCTACACTGGCCCCTTCAGTCTTTAATTGCCCATCCTTTCCACACACCTTCGAGATGCAACCTTCCAATGCCCACTTATTTAAAGGGACGCGTACACATACGAGCCATGAAAGGCTGATACCACCTGCACAGCTGACCTTACTCCGGATAGGCCTGCACAAGCCCAAAGCCAAACCGTCCACCCTGTACACCTGCCAACGCATTCAAAAGCCAAGTCTTCACACATGCCATGCACACGTATGTACACAAGCCCAAAATACCTCTCAGAAAAACGCCTGACAAACGCCAGGGGACTGCGAGGGCCTCCCGGGAAGGTGAGGCGGGCGGAGGGGGAGGAGGGGGGGCGAGGGGGGTGGAGAGGGAGCCGCTGCCGAAACCGGAGCGGGGACGGGAGGAGGCGATGGTGGGAGCGAGGCGGTGGGAGGGGACGGGGGTGGGGGGGGTGAAGGAGGGGGTGCTGGCATCTCCTGGTCCTCAGTCGTCGTCGCGGGGGTCTCCTCCTGGAGGGGAGAAAAGCTATTCCTCACAGGAACCCAGTGAGGCTGAGACTGTGGGTGCTGCTGCAGCGGTATCTGGGCGTGCTGCTGTGGCTTTCTCCCTCGGCGGCGCCCCTGTCCAGGCTGCCACTCCGAGGTCTCTGTGGCCTGAGCAGGTATCCCGGAGGCAGCCTGCCGAGCCGCATCTGTGGGCGGGCCATCAGTGGCCTGCTGCTGTGGTGAGGGTCGGGGTCTCCTGCGAGGGCAGGCCTTGGCCAGATGGCCGACCTGCCTGCAAATGAAGCACTGATTCGGGAGCCCCGAGAACTCCACTCTCTGATCTATCCATCCCCCCCCTATCCTAGGTAGCTGAATGACCTTAGGAAGGGAGGAGATGTCAGACACCAACACTCTGACCGAAGGTAGCCCAGCTGCTCTGGCCACCACTGAAGCTGCTGAGGGGCCAGTCTCTAGTACCGAGCCCACCAATGCTCCTAGCCTAGAGAGGAGTGGAAGATACTCCCGGCGGAGTCCAGGGAAGCAAACTGTAACATGGAAAAGGCGCTCTCCCTGCTCCGCCCGCTGCTGGGTCAAATCCATGCTGCCAAGGTCTGAAGAAAGCCCGAGCACCCCTGATGTCAAGGGGACTCATGGCAAGGACCTTGGCAACGCTCTGGGCGGCCTCGAACTCGATCTGGTAATGTCCACGGCCCAGTAGCTGTACGTCCAGGATCTTGCCCACATCTGCAAGAAGGCGGGCCTAAAGAAGATCCCGGATCTCCCCTCTGCTGGGGCGAGTGCCGACTATACGGCAGATGGTGGAATGAGCCTGGAGGCGTTCCACCTCTGCGGTGAGGCTCGCTTCCTCTTCTGGCGAAAGAGAAAGCCTGATGGGGGTGTCCTCAGGGGCGGGCGAGGGGGCTGCGGATGAGTCCCTCTGAGGCGGGGCGGGAGGAGCCTCCATCAGAGTCTGAAGCTACGGCGAAGGCGAGGCGAAGGCGGAGATCCTGCTAGAAGCGAGTTGCACACAGAGAGGCGGAAGACGGAGAAAAAAGGAAAACAAAACCCCCGGGGGGCGAAAGCAAGGAAAAGGATTGGGGGGGGGGGAAGGCGAAGGAGAAACCCTGGGGGGGGGGGGGGGGGGGGGGGGGAGCTGCCCGCAAGAGGGAGGGGTGGAGAGCGAGCTGGCGGAGGGGGGGGACGGGGCGCTGCAAAGGGGAGGAGGGCGCGAAGGAACGGGGGGGGCGCGAAGGTGAGGAAGGCGGCGGGCAGAGCAGCTAGGGAGGGGGCGCAGCAGCGAAGGCAGGCGGGGGGGGGGGCAAGGGAAGGCGTGAGGAGCGAGGGGAGGCGAGGGGGCGAGATGGCAGGGAGGCGAAGGGCGCAGTAGTGCAGGCAACGCGAGCAGGGAGGGGGGGCGGGAGCTTCAGCGAACCAGTCAATTTTGCAGTCTCAACTGTATGCCGAGATAGTAGTGTAAAGGCCCCAAATCTGACATATCAAATTTAGTTTTCTAATTAGCTTTGAAATCTGAAATTTGTGCTTTGCTAGTACCTGTAATGAGCATGTCATCTACATACAAGATGACTATGAGAATATCGGCACCGGTTTTCTTCACATACAATGTGCTTTCAACTGGACTATTCACATAACCTTGGCTGGTTAGATGAGCATGTATTTTATCATACCAAGCTCTTGGAGCTTGCTTTAACCCATACAATGCTTTGTGTAATCTGCATACTTTATGTTCCTCACCAGAAACTACAAAACCAATGGGCTGATTTACATATACTTCCTCCTGTAAATCCCTATTTAAGAATGCAGTTTTGATGTCCAATTGATGCACTTTCCATCCTTTATGTGCAGCCAATGCAATCAGTGATCTTATTGTGGTCATTCTCGAAGTAGGAGCAAAAGTCTCCTCATAATCTATTCCCTTTTTCTGGGAGTAGCCTTTAGTCACAAGTCTTGCTTTGTATCTGTCAATAGTACCATCAGACTTCCTTTTGACTTTGTACACCCACTTTGTTCCAATGACATGCTTGCCTTTAGGCAATTCCACAAGATCCCAAGTATTGTTCTTCATGATAGAAGAGATTTCAGCTTGCATAGCTTGCACCCAATGCTCAATCTCATGTGCTTCTTCATAAGAAGAAGGCTCTTCTGAATCAAAGAGACCACCCATGGCTAATGTAGACTCCCCATGATGTATATTCAATGCATGGCTGGAACTGGCCCTTGTTCTACCTGTGAGTGGAGCTACAAGTTTGCTTTCTTACAAAGTTTTCAGCAACCATCTTGGCACTGACTTGGCTGTGTCTATGGCTGTTTGCTCTTCCCTGACAAGATCTTCCACTCCTTCCATAGAAGGGGGCTGAATGGCTGGCTGTTCCACACGTTCTACATGAGGATTTTCTTGTGTAGGGCCTGGCTGATCTGAATCCCCCCTAATTGCAATGGGTAATAGTCCATCAAACATGTCTTGTATGCCTGTATCATTACTTTTATACAAGCTGTACATGGGCTGTTCTGAATTTTCAGCAAATACCACATCTCTACTGACAAAAATCCTTCGTGTTGTTGGATTATAAAGACGGTATCCTTTGCTCTCATTGCTGTAGCCCACAAAAATGCATTTCATTGCTTTGTCATCTAGCTTTGTTCGGAGTTGTTCTGGCACATGTGCATATGCCAAACACCCAAATGTACGCGTATAATCCACTGTTGGCTTTCGGGTATACCAAGCCTCAAATGGTGTTATGGTTTTCAAAGCTTTTGTTGGACACCTGTTCAACACATGAGTTGCACACATTATAGCTTCCATCCAAAAATTGTGAGGCAACTTTTGTGCTTTCACCATGCATCTTGCCATCTCCATGAGAGATCTATTTTTCCTTTCAGCTACACCATTCTGCTGCGGTGTATAAGACACAGTACATTGGTGTTTGATGCTCTTTTGAAGCATATAATCCTTGAATGCATTTGACATGTATTCTCCACCTCTATCTGAGCGGAGTGTTTGAACTTTACATCCACACATATTTTCAGCCATTGCTACAAAGTGTCGAAAGCATGCAAACACCTCTGCTTTCGCTTTCAAAGGGTAAACCCAAGCAAACCTGGAGTAGTCATCAATGAATGTGACGAAGTAAAGATGCCCCCCTATGGATGGTGTCCGCATTGGACCACATACATCACTATGTATGAGCTGTAATTTACTTTCAGCTCTAACAGCTCCATCTTTGGGGAATGGTTTTCGTTGCATCTTTCCCAAAATACACCCCTCACATACATGGAGTTCGATGCTTTTGCAGAAGCATCATATGGCTGATAATATGCCGCCTCCTGAGTCTCCACCAAGAAAATTTACATGCCCAAAACGAGCATGCCATAGCTCTGCATCATGCATAGCAGGAGTGTGGGCAGCCACTGTATTTGCATCATAAGTACGCTTGTCATAGTTGTCTAGCTTATACAAGCCTTTGTATTGTGTTCCAGAAGTGACTATTTCATAACCCTTTGATGGGTCTTTTACCAAACACTTCTCATCTTCAAATTCAACCTTTAAACCTTGGTCGTTTATGGCTGAGACGGAGAGCAGATTTTTCTTTATGCTTGGAACATACAATACATTTTTCATACATATATTGGCACCATTGGTTGCAATAAGTATGACATTGCCAATTCCCTTTACTGGATATGTGGTATGATCTGCACATGATACTGTGTGGCGATTTGAAGCATAAACCAAGTGTTGAAATACATCTTTGCAAGAAATGATGTGGCTCGAAGCACCACTATCAAAATACCATGATACATCCTGTCTGTCAAATGCAATGCAAGACATATCAAAGCACTTGGTGTGTCACTAGTGCATGTGACCAAAAAAGTGTACTCTTCCTGAATTACATTAGCTGATTGCTGTGCTTGGTCATCAGAAGAGTCTACTACTGCATTGCCTGCTTCTTTCCTTTTCTCTTTTGCAATGCGCTTCCTACATTCACTGATGTAGTGTCGAGGCTTATGGCAGTAGTGACATTTGCCCTTCTTTTTGGACTTGTTTGCATCCCCTTTGTTAGACTTTTCACCACCAAAAGAGGGCTGTCCATGACCAGCCTTGCTAGACTGTTGTCCCCCATGCTTAAAGCTCTTTGCTTTACCCTTATTGTTGGCTGTAAATGCCTTGTCTCCACCACGGTTGCTTGATAAGTTTGCTCTTGTTTGCTCTTCCTGCAAGAGTAAACCCACTAGCTCTTCAAAAGTGATGGGATCAGCACCTCCTCTCATAGAGAGGTTAAGAGAGGTGTGAAAGCCCAAGTACGAAGGTGGTAAAGAATGAAGAGTGTTGGTGACCAGCTGTCTGTCTGGGATAACCTCATCAATGTTGAGCAATTGTTCCTGCAAATCTTTCACTTTGGTGAGATGATCTGCCATGGAATCACCCTCATCCATAGAAAGAAGATCCAATTGTCTCTTCAAGTAGGCAACTCTTGCCTCGTTGCGTACCTGATACATTGCTTCCAATGTGTCCCATGCAAGCTTGAATGTCTTGCAAGAACGAATGTGCGGAATAATAGTCCTTTTCACTGAAAGGGCTATCAATGACATGGCCTGTGCATCCCTTGAGTCCCATCTCTTCTGCTCTTGTGTGGGAGCAGGTTCTACTTTAGGAGCTCTTTGAGCACCTCCCCTTTGAGGTGTGGCTGGCTGTATGGTAAGTGGGCGTGTGTCATCACCACACACGATGCCCCAAAGCCCTTTGGCTACCAGCAAATTACGGATCATGAAACTCCAGAGGGAGTAGTTAGATCCATCCAACTTTTTTTTTTTTTTTTCCGGAAAAACGATCCTTCTATTAGTTAATGAGAAAACGCCATAAGGCTACAAAGCTCACCTCGCAAGGAGGGATAAAAAACACAGTGAACACCTGAGCTCCACCCCCGTGGGCTCTGGGGGGGGCTACCTAGTAGTACATGTGGGAGGTGAGAAAAGCCAAACTGGAGGCCTGTAGTGCCAACTGACATCCTCACCCCTCGCGGTGAGGAAAGGGCCAGGCTGCCAAGTGCGGAGGAAAGCCTTGTGGCGCCCTCTCATGCGATCCGAGTCGCCCTGGTTTCCCCCAGTGTCCTCTCAAGGTGTGAATGATGTCCACCCAAAGGGCCTGTATGACCTCCGCCGGTGGAGTCGCCGGGCGGTCAATGGCCTCCCTGCATCGGGCTCTCCAAATGTGCCAAGCCGTCATGCTGCTGATCATCTCCCATCTGTGCCCGACCCCCTCCTGAGGGGCTGCCGAAGAGAAGTCTGGCGTCGGAACCACCGCCATCGCCCTGTCAGAGACCTGGATGGTCGCACTGCCAGGGACGTCCTCATATCCAAGGGCCGGGCCGCTGTCCGTGGCCCAAGCCACCGCACCCCACGTCACCAGCATCTCACCTGGTGAGCCTGCAAAAACCATCCTGAGAGCGCGCTGCCAGACCTGCTGTGCCTGTGGTGGGCAATCCCATAAGCAGTGCCGCTGCGACTCCTGTGCATGGCCGCACAGAGGGCAGGACGCTGGGTGACTGCCGAAAGCTAGCCAAGTCCCCACAGCCAGTCCTCTATGCGTTGTGAGCCAGAGAAACAGCGTCACCTTCCGGGGCCGGAAGCTTGCCCAAAGGCGTTGCCAGAAGTCCCTAAGAAAGGCAGGGGAGAGCCCCTGTCGCCGCCAATGCTCGGCCGCCGCCGGGGTGCTCGCTATCCTGTGTCTCTGAATCCGCCGCCCCAACCTCGCTGTGTACTGAAAAAAGGGGATGCCTGGTCTGGTAGGGGCCAAGTAGGGATCTCGCCAAAACCACTCACCTGGATCCCACTGAAGGCGAATAAGAGGCCTGCTGTCCCAAGCCCATAATCTCCAAGAACAGTCCTCCCCTATCGAGGCCGGTGATGGGTCTACATGCCACTGTCTCTGATGAAAGCCGACCACCCGCACCCTCTGAAGAATACATCCCTGGAGCCCATCCAAATCTAGTCGTGTCCTCTAAAGCTGGCCACCCTCTCCCACCTCGAAAGTGAGTGGTGCGACTCTCTCCGCTGTGCCGCAGACCGCTAGAAGGATCTCATGCCGAGTAAAGACACCCATCCACTGTGGAGGTGGAGGGTCCTGTACTGGGGTCCGCCACTCCCGGGGGATGGCCGCCTCAATGTCCTGTCTCATCAACTCTCTTCCCATCATCCCGCTGAGTCTCCTCTCCTGGGCCTCTAGAGGCAGCTGCTGAAAACCTATCCAGTCGTCTAGGGATTGGGCTGGGCCAGAGCTCAGCGGGCCCCACGACACGTGAGACCGCGATCCAACCATATGGCCACTGGGGAGTCGAATCAAGGGGTTCCAGATCAAAGGCTGCCTCAGGCGCTCCTCATCGGTGCCCGGGGGAGTCTGGAAGAGTGACGGCCTCAGATGCGCCCAGGCCCTCAGAAGGCTAGCTGCAAAACGCTCCTCGAAGCCAAGGCCCACTCCTCTGGATCGCTGCTCTGTAAAGATCCACCTGATGCTGGGGGTCCAGGGGCCGCTAAGAGAAGGGGTGCGGCTGAGCATCCTGGAAACAAGAAACTCCTTCCACGGCTCAGCGCCTGGCAGGAGGCCACGAACTACCAACTTGCCAAGCAATGCTCGGCTTTGGCAAATAGGATCAACAATGCCCAGGCCGCCTCTCTCCCTCGGCTGAGTGATCACTGCCCATGCCACCTTGGCCCTGGCGGGCCGCCCGTCGCCACCGGACCAAAGAAAGTTCCTGATGAGCCTCTGCACCTGGCCAATGCACGCCCGAGAGAAGGCCCAGCAAGAAGTGATGTACCACATAGTAGCAAGCAGAACCGGGTTGGCCACAACTACTCGGCCAGCCAGAGATAAACGAGCGGTACTCCAATACAGAAGCTTCTTCCGAATGCTCAGAAGAAGGGGGGCTATCTGCTGCTCCGGAGATATGTCAATGCCCACATAGCATCCCAAATAACGCACTGTAGTGCCTGGGGGCAGCCACTGAAAACCATCAAACTGGCCTCCAAGTCGGGGGGGGCATAGAGCTGACCCACAACCCACACGACTTGTGCCAGTTGATCAAAGTGCCCGAAGCTCTGCAAAACCTGTCCATGGCTAAGGCGAAGCGGCGGAGGTTCTCCTCACCTCCCTGAAGATAGACAGCAGTGTCATCCGCAAACTCCGAGTCTAGGAGCTCCTCCGAGGTGCGGATGGGAAGCTGGAAGCCCCGCAAACCTGTATCCTGTGCCGTCAAAAAAGTGCTCATGGCCTCCGCCACAAAAAGAAAAAGAAAGGGCGCCAAGGGGCACCCCTGCCACACCGAGCGCGAGAGCTGGAACCTCTCTCCGCGCACGCCCTGTATCAGCACCTGGCTATGAGCCGATGTGTAGAGTGCAGAGACCCCACGGATCCACTGAGGGGGGAAGCCCATCCTCTCCATAGTGCCTTCCAAGAAGGCCCAGTCCATCCGATCATATGCCTTCTCGAAGTCGAGAAGGAGCACTGCCAGATCCTCCTGTCGAAATCTAGCCAAAGCCGTAGCCTCCCAAAAAAAGAAAATGTTATCCAGAATGCTCCTATCCTGGATGAAGCCTGTCTGCGTGGAGTGGATGATGTCCGGAAGGTGAGGCTGAAGCCGCCTGCTGATCGCCTTAGCTAGGACCTTGTAGGCCGTGCCTAGCAAGGTGATCGGTCTCCACTGTCTAATCTCCAGTCTGTCTCCTCCCTCTTTGGGGATCAAGTGGGTCAACCCCTCTGCCATGCTGTCCGGCATGACTCCTGACTCCATAATCTCCTGGAATGCCAATCTGAAGCCCCTATGTAAGAGGCCCCAGTACCTCTGGAAGAAAGCCATCGAAAGACCGTCCTCTCCTGGGCATTTGCCCCGAGGTAATGCCTGAAGAGCCTCCTCCAGTTCCGTATCCGAGAAGGGGGAGAGAAGGGAGTGCTGCAAATGGGCCGGCACAACCGGTCTCGTGAAGCTCCAGACTGCCTCCCGAGCCTCTCTCACCCTGTCATATGCTGGCTCAGCAGAGAGAAGATCCCTGTAAAAATCTGTGGCTATAGCCCGAACCCTGGGGGGATCCACCACAACCTGGCCATCAGCCTGCCGAAGACGCCTGAGACCCTCTCGTCTGAAGCGAGGCCCTGTCGCCTCAAAGAAATCTCGAGTCACTCTGTCTCCAGCCTGTGTCCAAAAATAAGCCCGATTATGGAATCGGAACTCCACCCTCCTCTCCTCGATGGATCTGATCTCAGTGCGAGCTGACTCCATCTGCTCTGAGATCCAAGGGCTCGTAGGATCCCTCTCCTGGAGTCTCTGGAGGGACGCTAGACTCCTCCGTAGGCTCCTCTCCTGCTCTCTGAAGGCCTCCAGCCGGTCCAAGGCAGCCTGTCTGAGCATCTGGCTGATCTCCTGCAAGCCACTGGCAAGATCGCTGGCTGCCGATCCTCTCCTGAACTGCAGCTCTTGCCAGACCTGCTCAACTCTGATCGCAATCTCGGGCTCCTCTATGAGACAATCTGGAATCCGGACGCTCTGGCCCTGCTCTCCTCTCATGGGGTCCTCGATCTGGAGAAGCACTGGAAAGTGGTCTGAAAACGAGGAGCCTGCAAGTATGCCCACAGTGCCACCTCTATCACAGGCCCACTCATCAATGTAAAACCTGTCGATGCGGGAGAGGTTAACTCCTGTGGCCCGTCTATCCGAGCGCGAGAAAGATAGACTCCCCTGCAACCTGCCAAACTCCGGGAGAGTCCACGGATCCTGGCCTCTCACCTGTAGCACTAGTTCCTCCCAGGCAGCGAGCTCCGGCCCATGAATGGTCTCCTGGCTGTCCCCCATCCTGTCCTCTGCATCCTCCAGCATGTTGCAATCCCCTCCGAGGCACCAGTGGTCTGCCAAGGGGAGGGACTGCCTAATGGTGCTCCAGAACTCGGCGTAGAAGTTGAGGAAGCCAATGCGGTCTTCCCCAACCCGAAGGATGATCCACTGCGCACGACCCTGGACCAGAGTGCCAGAGTCCACAACCTCGGATAGAAGCTGCTCGCTGACTGAGATGCATACTCCACCCTGGTTCCCCTGGGAGCCATATGCCGGTGACCAAAAAGTGTGACTCCTGCCTGGCAGATCTTCCCGCAGGTGCGGGTACGCCCGGCAGAAAGGTGGTGCTCCTGGATGAAAAGGATATCTATGGGTCCTCCAACGAGAGCCCTCTGGATCTCCTGGCGAAGTCTGCCCCGACCAATGTAGCAGCGATGTCCACCGAGACCCTGGATGTTCCATGAGAGGATCCTCATGGATGAGCTATGGCAACTGAAGCAGCCTCCACTGGCTCACCCCTCTCAGCCGGCCCGGATGATCCGCCCTCCACTCTGTGAGTCTTGGGCGCCGGCTTGGAGGGAGAATAATCACTGTCTGTCCAGGTGCGGAGTCTCTCCAAAAAGAGGGTGACCTGTCTCTGTCCAGCCCCACTCCGCCTTCGCCCTGTCCAGGGCATAGGCGTGAGACCAATCCTCTGCATATATGTATCTAAAGGTAGGCTGCACCCTCGGGGCGGCATGGAGGAGAATCAGAAGCACCGCCTCAACTGAGGTGTGGACCGGATCCGCCCGCCAGTCTCCTATACCAAACAAGCTCATGCGGGCTGAGTGTAATCGGGTCTGCAATAGGTCCATGAGCCCAAAACTTCCTCTACAGAGTTGCAATCCCATGCTGTGTCTGGGGCAACACTGAGAGGAAAGGAGAAAGCCACCATGCTGCTCACCACTGAGGGAGAACGAGAGGGATGGCACACCACGCAAACTCGCAAGGGCGCGACCAGTGTCTCGAACGGGCCAGCATCCAGCTGGAGGCACCTAAAAAAACCGTAATCCACTGGTAGCCCCATCACTCGCGGGGGCCCCCAGGGGAGGCTGGAGAGAACTCTGTGGCGGGCGAAGCAAGGATCGCCATCTCCACTGGCCCGGAGTGGCGGTGGAACAGCCGCTGGACTGAGCTCTGGCCTACCGAGCTGCGCTGCCCCGGGGCAGTGGGTGGTCTGGCGAAGTATCCTGGAGAGGCCGAGGGAGGGATGGGGGCTCGCGGCGAGGAGGGGGGAGAGCGAGGAGAGGATGGAGAGGCATCTGCCAGAGGATAGGTGTCAGGGGGGGCCGCCGGGGGAGGCGGGAGGGGGGGGCTGGGGGGGGAGAGGGGGGGAGAGGGGGGGCTGGAAGGAGTGCTCTCCGGGTGAGGGGAAGGGGAGCCGGGGGTCGAAGAGTGCGGCCCGGGATCCTCAGGAATCTGCTCCAAGGAGGGGGCGGGGCCCCCCGCGGGGGGAGGCGGGAGCGGGGTCTCCACGTGGGAGGCTCCACCAGCGGCCTCAACGGGCACTGAGTCTGAATCCTCGTCCATCGGGGTGGGACCTGCTGGCCGCCTATCCCTGACTGGAGCATAAGTGCGGGTAGGCGCCTGTACGCCAACCGGAGTCGCCTGTCCGCCAACCTGTCCACCAGCCTGTGCTGCCTGCTGGCGTCTGCGAGCGACGGTCCCTGCGGGCCGGGCGTTTCCGCCGGCGAACCTCCTGCCATCCGCCAGCCTCTTGGGTCTGCGCGGCATCCTCCGCCGGGGCCTGCTCGTCAGATGATGGCGCCTGCTGTGGCGAGCCAGGGATGTCCGGTCTCTGAGGTGGATGGCCACCCCTCGGGTCTCCTGCAGGCGGTCCAGAGGCGGCATAGCGTGAAGGATAACCCCCTTGCGGGGGCAGGCGCGTGCGAGATGGCCCATCTCCCGACATGTGTAACACTGGCCGAGGAGGCCCGAATACTCCACGCGCTGTATCAGATGTCCTCCAGAAAGACAAGGGAGAAGGATCGTGTTCGGGAGGGACTCCGGTGACGGAACCACAACTCGAATGGTCGGGAGTCCTGCTGCCCGAGCAATCACTGAAGCCGCTGTCTGAGGCGTCTCCACCACCTGCCCGAACGCCTTGCCAATGGATGACGAGGGGCAAGTACTCCCTACGGAGTCCAGGAAAGCAGATAGTGACGGGGAAACCTGTCGCGCCTGCTAGCGGGTCAGAAGCGGGGTCGAAACCATGAGTCCATCGCGCCAGGAACGCCCGGGATGAGCGGAGGGCAATGGGGCTCCGAGCCAGCACCATCTGAGCTGCCTGTGGGGACTCGAAATCCACTTGGTAGTAGCCACGTCCCAAAAAATCTACAATGACGATCTTGGCGGGCACGCCAACAAGGCTGCCTTGCAGAAGGTCGCGAAGCTCTCTCCGCATCATCGGACGGCTACCCACTATCTTGCAGACCAAGGAGGAGGCCTCAAGAGCAGAAACTGTGGAAACAAACAACTGAAGATCTTCAGCTATGAACTCCAGATGGAGACCGGAATCGGCAGGGTTAGTCGGAGCGGCTTCCATGGAGTCCTCCAGAGGGAAAAGGCCAGAAACCGGGGTCACCAAAGGGAGGGACACAGCCCTGCGAGGAAAAAAGAGAGGCGGAGGGCTACAGGATAGCGGGGGCGGGGGCGGGGCGGGGGGGGAGGGGGGGGGAGCTGAGGCGGGGAGGAGCTAGCGGTGGGCGGAGGGGCGAGACGGAAGGGAGGAGAGGGAGAAGGCGGAGGGGAAGAGATGCGCAGCGGAGGAGAAGGCGGAGGGGGGAGAGGTGGCGGGGGAGAGAGGAGAGGCAGGGGAGAAGGAGGCGAAGGGGTTAGAGAGGCGGGGGAAGAGATGACGGGGGAAGGAAGCAAGCGGAGGGGGGAATGGCGGGGAAGGAAGCGTGGAAGGTGGCGAAGGAAGAGAAGGCGGGGGAGGAAACAAGGAGGGAGGGGGGGGAGTGAAGGCGGGGGAGGATGCGAGGCAGAAAGCGGGGGAGAGATGGCGAAGAGGGGCGCAATGAAGGAGGCGGGGGAGAGGACGGAGGAGAAAGCGGTGGACTGGCGGGGGGGAGAGGGGGGCGCGACGGCGAGAAGCAGCGGGGGGGGGAGAGGCGGAGCTCGCAGGCGAGGTTGTCAGTCGCTGGATAACACTTCATGTGCCAGACTTCGATGTCGCAACTAGATCCATCCAACTTGTCCTCTCCTGGGTGAGCACACCAAGTACATTTGTAGCATTTTGAGCCATGTCAACAAAATATACCTGCAAGCAAACCAAGCACCAATGTGCACTGCCAGGCAACCAAATGTCCTGTGCAAATTTTTGCCTGCAAACTGAAGCAAGAGTAAACCTGCACCAAATTGTCCAATTACACACAATGTGTATACATATGCGACAAATCACAGCTGTAATGCCCAATTACATGCTCCAATCTGAAAAGCCCCAATTTTTATGCATTGCAATTGCTTCAATGTGCAATTAATTGGCCAATTTTCACAAAAGCCCCAAATTTCTACAACTGAAAGAGGCTCAATTTGCTGATTTTGACCTCAATTTGGAAAACCCCCAAATTCCAACAGTATGAATGGCACCACCTGCAATTTTTCTGGCAAAGGGGAATTTTGGCAAACCCCTAAAATTACTGAACCTGCCCTGCCCTGAAATGGCTGCAAAAATTTATGGGTTCAACACATAATAATAAACTTCTAAAGCAAACTTGCAAGCGAGGGCAGCACGTATGGTATAGGTGCCTTCCGCGCAGTACACAAAGGCTGGCCGACGCAAATACAGGCCTGCAGCAGCGGTGTCAGCAGGCTGCAGGCCGGCGCTGGACTGGAGCGTTGCAGGTATACGTGCCGGAATGAAGTAGTGGAGCAGTGTAGGGGTGCGCACTGGACGAGGTATTGGTATTCGTAGGGAGTGGCATCCGGAGCTGCAGGTACGCGCGTCTGGAACCACAGGCACGGCCGGAACCGTGCAGTCGGGGTGGCCGGAGCAGGGCACGACTGAAGGCGCACCCAGAGCGGTGCAGCCACTGGGCGAGGTGGAGGCGGAGGTCCCCGCACTAGCTCCGCCCCGGGACTAGGAGGCAGAAAGCGGTGACGACGGAGGTTTGCGCAGTAGCGCCGCTGAAGAGGCTGGGCGGAACGGGCGGCGGACGCGCTCCTTGCACTAGTGCCGCCGGCGGGGCTGGGCGGAAGAAGCGGACGGAACGAGCGACGGATGGACGGATTTTCGTAGAATTTTGTAGGCGACAGACGGACGGACTGCGTTGACGGAATTCCACAGGGAACTGCAGAGACTGAAATTCCAAGAAGCTGAGAACCTTCAGAGCTCTGATACCAGTTGTTGGTGTTGGACTCACACACTCACACACACACAAACCTGCACATTAGGGCTAGGTGTAGGATGGAGAAGCTCACACAGAAATGAGAGAGAAAGAAAGAAAGAAAGAAAGATATATTAACGTCTACGAGAGGCATATGCCTACAGCTGTCCACCTTTTTGCAGGTTTGGGACAGTGTAGGCACAAAAACATGCTTGCATGCCGAATTATAGACTTCTCAGTGAAGTCCTCATCACTAAAAGCAATATCAAACTGTGCCACGAAAGCAAGCACCTTGGAGGCATCATACTCTCCATGAAAGGCATCAAATTCCACGGACTTGTCCCCTGCCTTGAACTCCTTGAGCTTTTTGGGATGTGATTCATGTTCTTCTCTCTTTCTCTTCCCCTTATCCAATGGGGCAGCCCTCTCTATATGGGCTTCATGGGCAACCAAAGATGTTTCACGAGGCACGGTGACATGTGCATTATGAATCTGTGGCCTAGATGCATGTGACCAACCCCGAGATATAGCCACCCAGTAAGTTCCCCTATCGCCTATGCAAGGCATTGGAGGACCAACTGGAGTAGGAGTTATCTTAGTTACTCGGGGCTGGATTTATTTGCCCATCATCCTTGCTGTTCGTTGCACCCATCTTATTCGTGCAAAAAGAAGACAAGACCGCATGTTTATGTGTGGACCACACAGCAGTGAATAAGTTCACCATAAAAAATAAGTTCCCAATGGCTAGGATTGAGTACATTTTGGAGCGTCTCAATGGTGCTAAGTATTTTTCAAAGATAGACCTCAAGAGCGGCTATCACTAGGTTTGGATTTTTACGGCTCACATTCCAAAGACGGCTTTCTAGACTGACGTGGCCATTATGTGTTCATGATGATGCCAGCAGTAACTTGACTGGATTTTGTGACCCAGATTGGGCAAGAGATTCTAATAGCAAAAAATCTGTTTTTGGTTACTATTTTCTTTTTTTTCAAGGAAGAAACTTTCTGGTTACTATTTTCGTATTGGGTCTAGAATTATATCCTGGACAGTAAGGAGGAACCTACAATGAGATGCACTTACAGAGAGGCTGAGTATAAAAGGCGGCATTCTTTGCTTTATATGAAGCAGCCTGGTTGAGAAGGATTTTAGGAGACATGGGTGTTGCTTAAAATGGAGCGACAGAGAAAGCATAACACACACTCACTGATCTCAATGGCCAACCTCCCTCCCTCCTTGCTCTTGACCCTTTCACTACTGTCTCCTGCATGAGCTCCCAAGGTTTGTGCGCATTGCTTGAGGATGTTACATTTCCTTCCTTTGCATGGGCCCCATGGAGTTTAAAACGAGCCTTCCACCACAAGGGTAATGGTAAGAGGATTAATTTTAGAGTGATCACCATTGCAAGTGACCTTTTCTATAGCATGACCTTTTAATGAGCATTTTCTTAGTGGAAGATGATGAGCAATGTTATAGGATGGCACATTTGTGATTCCATGTACATAGAAGCCATTGAGGGCGTCTCCACCACAGAAATGAAGCGTGGGAATATAATCTGAACTGACCTCATTTTGATACTCCAGCAGGGAGCGGATAGAGGGTGACTGCGGATAGAGTATCTGGAAGCATTGGTTTACTTTTTCTGACAATCACAGTAATATTTTCTGGCACTAAATGCCATGACTATAGCTCTCTTCCTCTTCCATGACTAGCACCACCAGCCCTCACTCACCCACTACGTGTAGCCTCCCTTGAGAGCAGCCAGCCACAGAAGGCACTCTTTTTCCTTTGTTTCTAGTCCAATTTCTTGGTGCTGTTTGCTGCTGTGAAATGCAAGTTAAAGTTTACTGAATGAAAAAGTATAAAGCTTTGCTTCTATATCAAATTTGCAATGTAAGCAATATTATAGTGGACTTGTGCTGTTCTTATGTGGTCTGCACTTTGCTACCAAATGTCCTCTTAGGTCCTTTACATGGCATACCATATGGATTAAAAGATATCATTGCTGTTCCTAAGTACAGAACTACATGGGGTTCTGGCTCTTTCAAAGATCAAATAATCGGCAATGAAGCTTGGGTGTATCGAAGGTAAGCTAAAAATGTTTTGCTCATATTCTTCTTTTGCCTTTCTATGCTGTCTTCATTAGTTCCACGAGAACCCCATCCCCATCCTCCACACCCCCCCCCCCCCGCGCCGCGCTCCCTCACCACACATGCGTGCGCGTACACGCTCATGCACATGCTCAAAGAAAGAAAAACAAATCAGTCCATAGCAGGATCTTGATAAGGGAGTAATAGGTGAAGTTTATTGATTTCTAGATCATGGAGACGTGCCTGCCTGAGTACCTTCTTTCTTGTATCTTTTCGTAGCAGAGGCAATTAATTTTTTCTGACCTCCAGAGGCATACATGTAATAGGGCTGAGACTCCCTATTTGGATGGATGATGACTTATGATTACAATATGTTGATGCCTTTCTAGACTGTTTTGGTATCCATCATCTAGGCTGAGTTCATCGATGAGACTGAGTTACATGGCATCAGATGTGGGATAGCATGGTAGATCATTGTACATGGGCTTTGTTGTACTTTTATATTTTTAGTGATGGGATAAATTCAGTAATTAAGCAATTGATTTAACAATTAACAAGAATTGATTCAGTAGCTTGCATCACAAATGGAGAACATGAATTTCTCAATGCTAGGACTTGGGCTTGCTTAAACATATAGAATGTGAAGAGTTTTGCACTTGGGCTGCCCACTAAGATACTCACACCCCTTCATATCCCTTATACCATTTAATAATCCTTACAAATGAACCTTAGTCTATCAACTATTCAATGTTTCTAACACCTTAACTAATTAGAACGTCCTAGCTGATAATAAGGCAAGGCCTAGTTCTTACCAAAAGGAGACTTTAGGACTAGTGACTATAAGCAACGGAAGGAGACTTGGAGGTTCTGTGTCTAAAAAGAGATTCCTATTAAGTATAACCAAACCAAGACAAATCGATGACCATAGGCTGGAAGAAGAAATTCATCCAGAATTCAAGGCATGCACAAGCATTGCGGGAGCTGATGGGTCCAAGGTCCTGAGGGAGTATGGAAAAAGAAGTTCCTGTGATCCCATTGCCTCTTGAAGGCGATATGCTTTGTTTGCGCAGATATAGGGTTCCTTGGATAGAAGCCCAAGTGGCCATGAGAGTGTATAATATCTGACCAAGTGTGAAAGGTATGACTGCCATCCATAGCCTCTATGCATCTAGCTCTCCAAATCTGCCAAGCTGTAACATTGGCAATAATGTCCCTGGAAGCCCAGCTGCGAAAAGCAGAATGACTATTTCAGTAGAGGGTGGCCCATTGAGAACCAGCACTGGGCGGGTGAATGGAGATGGGGAGACAGTGCTTAAGTGCAGTGTAAGCAAGAGCCCTCCCATGGGACCAAGGGAATTCCGGCACCCCTCACTGGGGATACTCTATGGGAGCTCTAGAGCCAAGGCTCCAGAAGGATCCAGACAACAGACTACTGCTAGTTTCAGTCATCGGGATTACCAGACAGATGTGGCTATATAAGCCTGCACATCGTAACATTTGAGACCATTTGCCTAGTTGTAATTCTCCCTATCAAACTCTTGTAACTCTTACTTCATGATTTCTGGAGTACAGTTGTACACTTCTTACTGAAATAAAGAATAGACAGATACATTGCACGTTTGAATATTGTTGTTATGAGTAATTTCCTTAATAAGTGTAAATAAGTATTGACTCTCCGATTGACAGAACTCAAATGTTCTATCTCCCGTCATGCCCCTACAAAGCCCTTAGACGACCTGGCCAGTTAACTAAGAGCAACGAACTAGTCCAGCAAGAATAGTATTGACCTATTCCTTAGGATTGTCATTCAGTGTATTGTCCGGGATTTCCCAATGTATATGCCAAGAACCCTACATACACACTCTAGTCTCTCTCTCTCTCTCTCTCTCTCAACTTTCACTATATATATATATATATATATATATATATAACAGACGCCTCTAACACGCCTCTAATGTCTCTAAAAAATACGAGTCTTTTGAGGCGCGTACCATACCCACCTGGTACCAAACGCCTCTGACGCTTCTAACAACCTTGGGGAGAACAACGGAACGGCACAGGGGGGAGAGGGGGGGGGGGATTGAACCTGATAGACCCAGAGGTGTAAAGAAAGGCATTGCTTTGTAAGATGATTGGTAGAGGATTTTTTTGTGGCGCTGAGTCATGGCAGGACTCTCTCATGTAGGAGATTACGAGGCGTACTCGTGTTAGGGGAGGCGACTGGATATACAGCCCAAATTTTATCTTTTCGGGTCCCATACTCCTCTTTGGTTAGATTCCTCCTTCAGGCTTGGGATTGCATGAGGAGGTTCTTGGTTCACATACCTCCGCTGTCAGCTGAGGAGGCTAATAGACAGCGCATTATGTGGAATGACTTGATCTTCGATGAGTATGGTAGACCTCTTTGGGCAGCGAGGCATATTCAGTGCTGGATTGGAAGAGGCTTAAATGCTTCACAAAGAATTAGAGAGATGTGCTTATGCAGCATCTGAGGGGGACTACTTAAAGAATTGTGTAGATTGATGCTGCTATATCCAACCACTGGATCACAGGGACCTTCTTGGAAGGGCTTTATGACTCATGGTTTGGAGTTTTCTCAGGGACATGTGTACCTCTATAGGTTATGGGCCTCCCCACATTGAGGGAGGATGACACACGACTCTTTTTCTCTTTAGAGGATGGATGGAGAGACGTGATGTGCAGGATATCACCGAGGGCCCGGTGGTGCGTCCTGTGACATCTCCCTTTTGCACGTTGTTAGCTTTTTCCTTTAATTTAAATGATTATTGCATATATTTCTTGTAAAGGAAAAGATGTAAAGTGTTTCTTGAACCAGCAGTGTCTTTTTTTTTTTGGTTAGTCTCTATTATACTGTTTAAGGTTAGATAAAACTAAATCAGTTACTTACCTAACGCCTTGATGTTCAGGCTGAAAAAAGCGGGAGCAGTTCTTGTGGCCAAGTTGGTTACTGGATCTTTGGCATATGATGACATCTGGTTTGGGGGACGAACAAGAAACCCGTGGAATATTGAGGAATTTTCTACAGGATCATCTGCTGGACCGGCGTCAAGCACATCAGCTGGTATGTTTCTTAATAGCTCTGTTTTGGTTCATCTACAAAGAGAATGCACAAAAATAGAAAGCAATATCGGCCTGACTATCTTCATACATGCATTACAACCAGCAAGTGCCTCTTTTTTCCTTTGGTTCTTGTTGTGCTATAATCAGTTTTGTGAAATCGTTCACACTTTGTGGGCAATGCTGGATGCTGATTATATATTTGTGTCAAAAATTTTCTCACTTGCAAATCTGACTGGCACACAAGGGTGGACCAATGATGATGGGACAGGACAATGACAGGGAGTTTTCCTTTTCCCATCAGCTTCAAAATTACCCTCCCATTCTTTCTCAGTGTTGACTCTTGCACTGGCAGTGAATCCTGTGACAGCAATGATTTGTTCCTTAATGTGATTGGAGGTTGCCTGGAGCTGTGATGATTGTATACACTCTGAGGCAGTGTATGAATCTTTTATGCATTCATTCTTATACCTTCCTCTTCCTCTCTTATGGTATTATAACAAGAGACCCATTGGTAATGAGAGTGATAAGGTATGGAGATGCACACCCTAGACTCGAGGGGCTCAACTTTTAGGCGCAACTATGTACTCTAATATGGTGCTTCTCTTCAGGTTGCAGAAATATGAGAGACCCCTTAGACTTCAAAATACACTATTTACCTTGTTCTTGTAATACCTTTACACAACTAGATGCGAGGCACAGGTGGTACACCGGCGTGAGGCGATGGTGACAGTTCATGAGGCCCATAGAGCAAGCAAGTGGGCTATCTATACTGAGATGGTAGGGTCATGATCACTAAGCACCGTCTGAAATAGGGACACGGGGTCTATGAGACCAAACACCTGAGGTTAGCAGTATGGAACTGCAATGGCATCCTGTGGTCGAATCCAAGAGGTTTGAGTGAGATTCTCATAGGCAGGGATGTGACTCATCAGAGCCCTGAGAGGGGCTTACCATACATAGCCGAGTATGAGTGGGAATCAGCTTTCTGAGGTGAGAGCCGCACATTAGGAGTACGTGGCTCTGGAAGGGTAGCTGTCCTTTTTAGATCCCATCTTTGACAAATTCTCAGCATTGTCCGGAAGGACGAGGATGCACGGTATCTTTTTTTTTTTCCCCGGGAAAAAGATCCTTCAATTAGTTAAAGAGAAAACAACCACAAAGGGCTAAGTACAACCACAAAGGGATAAATACAAACTCGCCTCGTATAAGGGCGGAAAACAAGTAATCATAAGGGGGAGAGGTGCTTCTCCTCCAGCTGGCCGCTCTATGAGGAGAAGGAGGCTATCTCATATAGGGGGAGGGGGGGGAAACAACCACACAGGTGGTCTGTAGTGCCAAATGGGTCACCGCCTCTATCTGTGAGGAAAGGGCCAGGCCTCCAAAGTCTCAAGAAGGCTTCCCGCTGCTTCTGCATGCGGTCAGAACCTCCTTGCAGCTTCCCCCACTAACCACGGAGGGTTTGAATGATGTCGAGCCATATGCACTTGACGGTCTCAGTCGGCGGAGTGTGGGTACCCTCAATGGCCTCGCTACATCTAGCGCGCCAGATGTGCCAAGCTGCTATGCTACTGCAAATCTCCTAACGTTGGCATGAGCCTGGACTTCAAACACTTGCAGGTGGGGCTATGATTGGTACTATTGCAATACGATGGTGGGAGACTTGAAGGGCATGGCCTCCCCAGAGGATGCACGGTATCTTTGGGTGCTACAACTTAGCAGTGATAGAGTCATCCACATTGCTATGTGTTATTTTGCACCACACCACTCCCCTTATGCCGCATAGCATGGCGAGTCACCGTACTTACCATTATATGGGATATTATGGAGTTCTTACAACCGGAGGAATTTCTCCTCCTCAGGGAGTTCAACGCCAGGATGGGAAGTCAACAGGTCCCACTACTCAATTCGGACGACCCTATCAGATTACAGGAGCTAGACATCACTGACATGGGGCTGCAGCGATCATCACAGGATCGTGAGGAGGTCACGGTGGATGGGAGATATTTCTTAGAGCTGGGAGTACACATGGTCTCGTTATCTATAATAGGATGTCCCAATGGCCCTCCTCTGATGCCCTCACCTCCTTTCCGTACTTAGGAGAAACTAGCACTGTGGACTACCTTATGGGATCTCTGGCTTTGGCACACCTTCTCCTTGACTTCTCCATCCCGCCACCCCCCTTTGAAGCTGACCATGCCTACCTCTCTTTCACTCTTACCTGCACACCACTCGTCCCTCCGCCACCACCCCCCATCTCACATTACACCCAGGTCCCATTTTGATCACGAGCTTGATCTTGTTTACTCCAACCACATCTACCGCCAACTCTTGGATGTGGAACCTATTGTTCCCCTACCCACCTTCACATTAGAGCTCACCACCATACTCCACACATCCGACACCACTTCTTTCATCTGCACGTAGTGGTCTACCACCAAGCCACCTTGCCATTCCATGCCTCAGAACTGTTGGTATGATGCTGAATGCCGAGCCACACGCTCCCATCTTAAGCATGAGGTATGGATTGGGCAAATCACAAAGTGCTTAACACAACGGATTTCTCAATGGCTCACCCAATGCAAGAAACAAGAGTTCTACGCTGGGAAAGAGGATGAGTTTTACTGACTTTTCTTAGGGCCAAACTGCAAAGAGGCCTGGAGGAAACTCCAAGAAGATCGCCCCCCCACACCTATCACCTGCCCGGACACATGGCACTTCTATACACGCTCCCTCTATCATATCCCCCACTAGTCACCCCTACCCCCACCACCAGATCCTGGCCCCACCACCTCCACCTTTGTCACAAAGGGCATGGTCCTCAAGGCCATTCGTAGACTATGTAATAGGCAAGCCCAGGATCATGAGGGACTCACTGCCGAGTACATCTCGCATGCCGATGATACCTTGGCACCCCTACTAGCCTACATGTTCCATAGTGCCCTTTGTGAAGGATTTCCACCCTCTTGGTCCACCAACACCATCGCCCTCATCCTCAAAGCCGGAGATCCACTTGATCCTAATAAGTACAGGACGACCGTGATTGGCCACACATTGGCCAAATTCTATGGATTGGTGCTAGAGGCGAAGCTCAGTTCATTTTAGAAAGACAAGGATGTAGAGCCTCAGGACACGTAGGCTTTCGGAGGAGCTACTCTACCCTTGACTACATCTTCACCCTCCGTGCCATCATTGAGGAGGGTGGAGCATGACATTAGAGGATTTATTGCTGCTTTGTCGATTTCCGCAAAGTTTTGAAATTGTACCCCAAGCCCGCCTCCTACACTGTCTACAGGAGATAGGAGTCCCATCTGACATGGTTTGAAGCATCATTGCCCTCTATGAGTCCGTCACCAGACGAGTGAGAACCCTAGGAGGTACATCGCAGGAGATTTCCAGCACTATTGTGGTGAAACAAGGCTGCCCTCTATCACCCACTCTTTTTGGCCTCTACATTGATGAGATCTCGAACTTCATTGACGGGGTTGGTCCCACTCTGGCAGGCATATTGATCCCCATACTTCTTTATGCAGATGACATCGTCCTCCTCTCAGATTCAGCCGGGGGGCTTCAGAGACAGTTCGATGCCTTACAGGACTTCTGCACTCAGCGGGACCTCTTTGGTAACCTTGGTAAAACCAAGGTAATGGTCTTCGATACTTCTCGCCCCTTCACATCCAGATTGAGCTTCACATGTAAAGGGGATCGTGGAGATTGTCTCATCCTATGTCTACTTGGTGTCACTTTCAATGGCCCACGCTTCACCATGCTTCTTGCAGCACATGCCAGAGTGCACGGGGATATGCAGCCTTGAGCTTACTTGAGCGGCAGTGCTTCCAGTCACATTTCCAGGAGCCCAAGACAAAGGGTTGGCTTTTTGAGACTCTCGTCACACCAGTCTTGATGTATGAAGCAGCGTGCTAGGGGCCAGGTTTATCCGATGAGGATTGGAAGCGAGTTGAGAGGCCCCAGATCATGATGTTCTCTCGTATGATCCGCAGCAAACCATCAGTCTCACACCAGATTATCCAGGCAGAGTTTCTGCAATCCTGATGGTAGTGGATGCACTCTTCCAGACAGTCACCTACCTCCATTGCATCAGTCACATGGATCGCCACAGATACCCGAGGCTTGCCCTAGAGTCCTCATGACAGCTAGCACTTGAGGGCCACTTTGGAGTATGGTACGCATTAGTTTCTACTTGGTTCTCAGTGTATGGGCTCCGCATGGACCGCCTAACACTTCAGTACAGTTCGGACTCCCCTTTTCTTTGGCTCTCTCACGAGGATACTAACCGGGTTCTCCGGTTAGATCTTCTCAGCCTCTACACCCATTGCACATGGCTCACACCTCCGGAGCTCCCGCACTTCTATAGAGATCACTTCCTCATGCTCACTGAGGATGGATTCATCCAGCAGCAGCCGAGCTAGTTGAGTGTTCACATGTACCATGCCATGCAGATTGCGTTTGGCCAGATACGGGTCTCATCCCACCGCCTTAGAGTGGAGATGGGTAGAGCTGAGCGCGTCTTCAAAGCCAGGAAGCTCATACGGAGACCCAGAGAGGAGAGGATCCACTGATTATGCCACACAGAGGTTGAGATGGAGGAGCATTACATATGCTACTGCCTAGTATACTATGAGATCCGTGGGAGGTTTCACTGTCTATTTCGTGATGGATTTGGTCCACTGTCTAGGATCATTGACTTCTTGGACCAGCGTTGCCTAGGCCTCTTCCTATTTGAGCTCCGTAGACACAGGGACACTTTCTTGAGAGAGCTTCAGTCCCAGCCACCCTGCCCCCTCCCTCGCTAGCCAACTATCACCACTTTCTTCCTGACCGAGGAGGTGGAGGACACCGATACAGTGGATCTTTTGGAGCCACCTCGAGCTGCTCCGGACCCATCTTGCCCGAGAGGAGTTACCTCGGACCGGACCTCGGACCGGGCCTCAGCACTCTAGCATGCCCGACGCCCCTAGCCCCCCAGCCGTCGGCCACCATCACCTCATCAGCTCTAGATCCAAGACATGCTCCACCACGATTGAGCTACCTTTCCACGTGACATAGCTGAGGGAGACCTCGCGGCCATACTCATTAGCCCCATGCTTGATATTTTGGAGAGTGGTATACCATCTACTGGGGGCTGATGCTACTCTTATGTTTCTATGTTCCTAGTATTCCATGATAGGTTTCCATGGACAGCTTTGTACCACCCCAGTGAGATAGCTATGTTTATGTTTTGTTTTTGTTTTATTTTCCATTCCATGGTGAGATATGCCATGGACATTATTGTATCACTTTGGTCTCATAGGCCCATTGGGTCTTTAGTAGATGCTTAATATATCTTTTCTTTCTTTCTTTCTTTCTTTCACTCTGTGCACACACCCCATGGAGGTCTTCCATCCCCCTTAGCTAGGTCTGTGTAACTCTAACAACCCCTAAAACACCACAAATGGTATCAGAGCTGTGGTTTTAGGGTACTCACCACGCCTTAGCTTGCCATCTGCGGCTGCCTTCATGGGCGCCTCGTTCTTCACATCTTTGCTACATTAACACCGTGCCCCTATCTGCCTGTATGCACTGCCTGAGCCTCATGTCACCATCAGATGGGGCTCTTAGCTGGGAGAGGGTGGAGGTGCAATCGTGTGCGAGGAGGCACGTGAAGAAGGGGAGAGCGAAGGCAAGAGGCGTGCACAGGAGGGAGGGAGGTGGAGGGCAGTAAGGAGGGAGACAACGGGGAGGTGGTGTCCGATGGTGAGGAAGGGGGGATGCACGCAGGAAGAGGAAGGTGGAGGGTAGTGCGAAGGAGAATGGAGGCAGAGGGGAGGAGGGCGATGGTGAGAGAGGGCAGGTGCATAGACGACGGGGGGAGCTCCAGCTCGCTATTTTAACTCATTTTTCAAGGTTTTGTGGATGGAAAAGAACACCAAGGTTTTCGGATTTTGATTTGATGTCAGTATGAGGCAGATGATAAGCTATTTATACATTGGATAAAGAGCTTGCATTAGAGATTTCTCGCAAGATTTTACCCCTAGAAAATAAAGAATAAGTACAAACAGCTATTAAAAAAGGATAGCTAGTCAGTGGATCAGTTTTCCAATTGAGTTTAGCTGCCAGAAGCTGGTGCCTCATTTCTGGAGTCCGAACAAAGCAAGTAAAAGACTTACAATTTGTTTGCTTTGTTTGATTGTGAATTGTGCGTGTCTCTTTTGAGATAACTTGTTTTACAAAAACCTTTGCCGGATGCTTCTTCTCTCATCCTTTATTCCACAGAAGATGAGGATGAAACATAAGACTGATGAGCCATCATCGAGATAGATTGAAGAACACTGGTGCTACTTCAGACAAGAAGAGATGAGATAAAAAAAAAGAATGAGATGTGTGCAAACATCTACCAAATGACCTGAAGGGTTGTTGAGACTAAACGCTAGAAAGATGAAGATAACATCTCGCTGATTGGCATGAAATTGACAGAAAAACAAAACAAAGTGTGTGCTGACGCTGAGTGATCACCATAAAAGCATTTCGTTTAACCTTTTGTGACTTGGACCTAACATGGATTCCACTTCAAATAGAGGAGAGGTTGACGGCAGTATTAGATGACTACAGCATAGAAGCATGGTGATCTCCCAATGGGGTAATCTTTCTTATATGAACATTGCTATACAAGTTCTTTCTTTATTTAAGATGCTAGTGATAGTTGAATGCAATCTTTGTGACATACAGATTTGTCACCAAGCCTGAAATATTCATGGTAAAGTTTTTCTTTTTATGAGACGACTGGGAACATGCCACATTTCTGATCTCCAACCTTCTTTTGTAGGCTTAGTACCATTTGCCATTGGATCAGAAACAGCTGGTTCTATCACGTATCCAAGTGCACGATGTGGTGTAACAGCCCATCGGCCAACATTTGGAATGGTTGGTCGATCTTGGGTGATGAGCTTAGCAGAAAGCCTGGTATGTGACAGAATGTCAGGTGCAAGAAGCAAGAAAAAATGAAGGCTTTCTTCAACTAGATCTTTGATCGAGAAAGGAAATTTATGTTTTTTGATGCCTCTTGATCCTTTTTCTTGTGAATTTACTTAGTTTGGTCATGCTAGGCGGGACTATGTAGTCAGCATAATATTTGGTATAACTATGCCCCACTAGGTTAATGAATTTCGTACTATCTTCTTTGATTGCTTCATTTAAACTTTGAACTATCTAATTGAATTGCTTAATTTTTGTGTGATGCTTTAATCATCTAGGCTGTTTTTTAAAAGAAATGTCTATAAAACCTAGTGCTTAAATTAAGGAGAGCTATTACATTCAATATCTTTTATCATCTACCATTATATAGAAAGCTTACTAAACCTGGCTGCAGAGCACACATAGCATTGCTTATTACCAAACCTGGCTGCAAAGCACATATAGCATTGTTTTGCTATGCTTGGGCTTTTCTTCAAAGTTTGGTTAGTTAAACCTCTTTGAAGCACCGCTTTGGGGTGACATTGATACAGGAGACACATATGGTTCACCTTGCAACTTGTAAGGACCCGCCGTAAGTGAGACCCTTCCCCATGTAGCCTTGCCAGCCCCTTCTGTGCAGAGGGGAGGGAGAAGGGAATACCCATACCATACCTTTGAGTCAGAAGGAGAAGATGTTGGCTTTAGTTATGAGGCTAGGACAATGTTGAGTGCTGTCACTAATGTTGGGATTATAGCATGGTTGTCAAAACAACCCCTTTTTGGGAGTCCCAATACCGTTGTCATCATCATGTATACCAAGACGCCTGAATTTGGGCATGTTCCTGGATTCATCTAGGTATATAATCATTATGCACTAGATTTTGTATAGCTAGAAATAGAACTCCTCCGGTCCATCAGATGGGTAGGGAGTTGAGCATGCAATCTTGCATGTTCATACTTACAGGCGACCTCCACAAGAGAGTTGAAGTCTTTTGAAGACCCTCACCAGAGGGACTAGATAGATAATCGAGACATACTTCAAGAATTGTAGCAAGTTTAAGAATTGACTAGATAGATAATCTAGACATACTTCAAGAATTGTAGCAAGTTTAAGAGGTGCTCGAGTAGATAGGTAAGGGTCTTTTGAGCTCTTGTTAGGATGGATACTCCAACAATTTTGTACTAAATATTGCATGAAATAAGTGTGTCTGTGTGTGTGCGTGTGGTGTGTGTGTGCACGCGTTAATGTGTATGCACCCCCCCTGCATGCAAGTGCGAGATGGAATGACACCTGATCCCCATTTTGTTTTAAAATCACTTTCAGGCTTTTTGTGAAAAATAATTTTCAGCCGCCGTTTTGATTGCTAACTTGAAACTATTACAGGATAAACTTGGTCCGTTTTGCAGAAGTGCAAAAGATTGTGCCATAATCCTTGATTTGATACGGGGGAAGGACCCCAATGACATTTCTTCAAAGAACATCCATTTGAAGGATCCATTTTCTATCGACATTACAAAGCTGACAGTAGGATACCTTGAAGATGGAGATAAGGAGGTACACAACTAATCACTTGCGAATTACTTCCAGTTATTTTAAACTTAATCTTTGCATGAACCGTCATCAACATAACATCAATCACAAACGTGTGCATATGCTCGTAACACACACATGCAGTTTTTCAAGGTCAGAACTACTGTGGTCTCTGCACTTGCTGCTTTCTGCTGCAACTTAATTCTGAAGTTTTTTTTAATCACCATTAATGACCTTCATGTTGACCCACCCATGGTCTCTTCATTCTAATACTGATGCGACTCAAGGCTAAGTGTTTCTCAACAACTAAAACTAACCACCCACGCTTTGGTCAATGTGAGAGTGGGTCTAAAGGTAAGTAGGTTGGTAGACACCCACATGCTCTGTTGCTGAGCTCTCTTGCATATCTGGTGTTAGACGATAGCAGTGGTGGACGACTCTATTACTTGGCTTACGTTCTCTCACATTTCCTCCCCCCCCCCCCCCCCCCCAAAAAAAAAAAAAAAATAAAAAATAAAAAAATAAAATCCACCCAATACGCACGCACACACACAACCACCCCAAGAGAACTTTCTGTAGTCACAATTGGTGCCCGGAGGTGGCTCAGTCTTCCCGCCCAAAGGCATTATATCTTGTGGGCCGCAACACAGCCAGGATGCCAACGGGGATTTGAAGTAAGGATTTCCCACCAAAACTGAGAGTAACATCTGAAGTTGGTGTCTCATCAAAGAGAACAACCAAATGAAACTGAAAAGTACAATAAACTGACTATCTTAAAGTTATAAGAAGTGTAAGTAAGACTCCTAGATGATATTGGGTAGAAAATACTAGAAAATGTATATCAAGTAGATCCATGTATGCTGATCAGTTGAAGTGCTGCCCTCTCCTCAGATCAAATATCTCTGCCATGGGGTTGTCTAGAATGGAGAGGTCGTAGAAGCGAGGTAGGTGCCTCCGATGCCGAGCAATAATGGCTCTGATCTGGCAATGGTGAGGATGCCGTGGTCGGGATCCTAGTGGGTGTGGCCGATGAGCACAACATAAGACAACTACTCATTCAATGGTGAAGCTTCGTGCTACTCCAATGTTGAAGTTTGCTTTCAATGCTCATGAGCACAGGAGCGAACTGTTGTGCAGGTGAGATGTCAATGCCAACCTGACACCTAAGGTATCTAGGAGTGCATCCTCTCTCAATCTAAGTAAACCCCACATCCAAAACCCAATCTGTCTCTAACGAGTCACTAATCCATAATCCCACTAATTTGTGCCGATTGATGGTGGTTTTGCTGCCAAACGAAACATCTCCAAGGTAGTGTGGAAAGCACTGAGGCATGCTTATGAGGCCTCCTAACACATAGTTGTATCATTTGTTAACTCTGAGTCTAGTAACTCCTGCTGTGTGCGAAGAGGTAACATGAGGCCCGAAATCCCTAGGGTAATCCTAAGAAACCTACTCATAGCCTCCGCTACTATAAGGTAAAGTAGTGGAGCTAAGGGGCATTCTTGTGCATCCTCACAGAATGAGAGATCTGAAAGCGCTCACCATGTCCTCCCCTAGGCCAAAATTGTGCTATGGGTCTCCCTGTACATGCAAGAGACCCCTCTGATCCACTCCTTGGAGAAATCCATTCGTGCCATCATGCCTTCCAAGAAGTCCCAATCCACTCTGTCTAAGCTTTTTCAAAGTCTAGCAAGAGAATGGCAAGGGATTGTTGGCTAGATTTAGCCCACTCCACACAGCTTCCCAGAATGAAAAGATATTATCAGACGTACTCCTTCCTTGGAGGAAACCATGAAACCATTCTGTGTATCATGAATAACTCTCTAAAGAATAGGCTGAAGGCTCATACTCACTACCTTCGTTAAGATTTTGAAAACAGATCCAAGCAGAGTTATGGGCGTCCAGTGTCTAATATTGGTCTTGTCCCCACCTTTCGGGACGAGGTGGATAAGATCCTACGTGAGAAAAGGGGGCATCATACCAAATACACCACATCTCTTGCACAACAGTAGTAACATCATCATGATTGTAATCCCAAGACTGCGAAAAGAAGGATGAAGAGATAGCATCATCCCCTCAGCATTTGCCTTTCAGGGCGTGCAAAGCATGTCTCAGCTCATCCTTCCAAAAGGGGGCATCCAAAGGGGCACACGTATCATCTGTAATAAGCTTGGGCAAGCGCTCCCAAACTTCCTGTTGTGCAACATGTCTACCCAAAGAGCGGGCCATTGCAGAGAGCAAGGTTTGATAAAAATATGAGGCAATGCTCCTCGCTTTATTTGGATGAGTGTGAAATTCTCCTTGAGAATCCTGCATGCATTTTAAATTGTCCCTATTATGCATAGGTCCATGTGCTGAGAAAAATGGTTTGTTGCATCTGCCACCCATCAATGTCCAAAATGCCTAATTAGCATGAAATGCAAACTCAGCTTGCCTGTCCATGGCCACCGGTAACTCAGCTCTAAGAACGGACAAGAGACCTGCAATCCAAGGGGACTCATGATGCTTCTCGTGCTCCCTTTGAAGCGCAACCAACCTACGTCTAATAGCTTCTCCTTGTCTAGAGCCTCTTCTTTCTTGGCCAAGGTAACAAAGTGATAGTGCTGGCTAGTCCTCTTCAGGGCCAAGGCAAGTCTCTCCTGGGGGTTCAGGATCATCACAAAGCCTCTAAACCTCTCTAACCTCCAGGGAGGTCTGTGCATCCTGATAGAGAGAGTGTAGGATGTGGACACGGGGTACACCCTTTTGCCTCCGAAGCTCCTTGATGCACAAGACAACCGGGTAGTGATCTAATTTGGTAGTACCAGGCAAGATGGAAATAGGGCCTCCTTTGCCTAGGCCCCAATCATCCACATAAAATCTATCCTACCGTGACAAGATGCATCCATCCCCGCTTCTATGGTTATGTCATGAGTAAGGTAAAGAATTAGGCCTCCTCTGGAAATCATCCTCTATCCAACAATCCTTGCCATAGAAGGAGAGTATGAATCTCTCCTAGGAGGCTCTGTCCAAGGGGTGTGTTCTACCCTCATGGCCACCCTTTTTGTCCGAGGGCTTATCAACCATATTGAAGTCTCCTCCAACAATCCAATGATCAACCATGTTGAAATTCTATGATGGTGCCCGAGAGGGCCACCCTCTCTCCACCTACATTAGGCGCCTAGCGATTCAAGATACCCAACTTTTGTCCCTCTCGGATAACCATAATCCATTGTTCTCTAGTAGGTACAATAAAACCATGTCCAATAACATGAGACAAAAGTGATGCTTGACACTGAGATGCATACCCCACCTTTGGTCCCCTATGCACATGACCAAAAAGTGTCCAGTAGAAGAAACACATCCATAGGTCCACCTGTAATGGTAGGGTGGAGCTGATCCTTAACAAGGTGCTTCCTACTGTGCGTCGGAGGCCTCCCTAGACCCTATAGATTCCATGAGATAATCCATGTGGTAAAGAGGTGGTTTTGATTCCGGACCGAAGGAACCACTTGGCCGGAGTCTGGACCCCCCTCCCATAATGATGTAGGAGGGGGTTATCCTTGGAGCAAAGTCCAATGCCAGCATGTTTACTTTGTCTTAGACTTTGCACAATCTCTGCATACATGCACAATGCATGGGTCCTGCAAGACATTATGGTAGATATCCTACTATACATCTTGCAAGGCCTCATAAGATGGCAACATGTCTTGTGCATCCATACCAAGTGCATCCTGCATATTGTCCATTCCAAGCAAGGAGGACTCATCACAGTCATTCTTCCCTTATGCAACATCCTACTGCAAGGATGACTTTGCAAACTCATTGCTCTTCCCCAGCATTCCCACCTGGAGGGCGGCCATTTGAGATGACCCGCCAATCTTGGCGAAAGGTTGGCCGAGGCTGAGCATTAGGCTGTGTCGCTTGGGGAGCGTGTTTGTACCGCCTCCTATGACCCCTATCCCTAGGGTAATCCCGTGCAAAGTAGCCCATCTGATGACAGACCTAGCATGGTCAAGTCTGGCAGATGTCTCTATACGTTGCTTCAAGGGACCATTAGGTCCTGGAAGTAGCACAAAATCCTCAAAGGACTCACTCTCACAAGCCAACACCATAACCCTGGGAACAACATCAGCTGAGGCAGTGACTACCTGGGCAGCAGAAACGGGAAAAGTTGGGTAGGACTAGCCCAGAGGCTGCCCCAATGGCCTTCAACAATGGCCAATAAGCACAAGGGAGACTTGGGAATCTGAGAGGAATAGGTTATAGGTTTTGGGCTTCTTCGATAGGGTTGAAGTAGCTGGTTTAGGGTAGGAAGAAAATCTTCCTTGGGCCCAAAGGGAAAAGACTGCCCTTGAGCACTCTTGAGGTTGCCTCCTGTGTGTCAGTCTACTTGGAAGAATCTTCTCCCAAGTAGCCTTACATCTTTAAAATGGAGCATGAAGATGGAAGGCAATGCGGCCAGCACCCAGTCATCACAGGCCTACATACGTGAGGGGTGAGACGATTATTTTCCAACGAGTGTCCTGTTGGAGTCTTTCTCAATTTCGGTGAAGAGGATCGTAAGCTTGTCTTAAGAGAACTCGATGGTTCGGCGGGCCGGAGGGGAATTATTAGCCATGATGCTAACCATGATAACACCGTGCCCAATAACATGAGGTATAATAGATGCTGCCACTGAAATACAAACACCCCCTCTAGTCCCAATTGCCGAGGACCAGAAGGTGTGACTAGAAAGCATCTTACCAGTTTTGCCACACTGAGATCTATCCAATTTGTGTTCGTGCAACAAAAGCACATCCATAGACCCTCCTGTAACAGCAGGGTGAAGCTGGTCCTTCAAAAGGCGCTTCCTACCACGGTTGGGAAGCCCTCCATCGCCCTGAACATTCCATGAGACAGTTCTCATGGAAGAGAAGAGGGTTTGACCCCCGATCTAAGAAGACGATGGGCAGCCCGAGGACGCCTCTCATAATGCTGGAGGACGGGAAAATCCACAGGGCAAAGTCCACTGACATGCCCTTGTCCGAGGCCCTGCACCGTGCCTGCATATGTACGAGAAACCTGTTCGCCCTGCGGGGCATCAAGGACAATGGCATAATGCTGAAAATCCCGCAATACATGATCCCCACTGTGCTAAACATCCTGCATATCATCCCCTCAAAGTAGAGAGGACTCCACAAGATCATCCTGATTTGAAATATCATCTCTCTGCAAAGATGCATCAGCTGACACATCCCTCTGACCAGAAACATCATCTATCTGTACGTGATCCGAGGAAGCCTTCCCATCAATCGCACCAGGAGGGCGGGCGTGAGAGACAACACGCCACACCTGGCGGATTGAAGGACGGGAAGGAACCAAGGGAGGTGGCGCCTGAGAGGCACGCTTACGAGGCCTCCTGCGACCTCGAGCCTTGAACAATCTCGAGCAAAGTGACCCTGTTGGTGACAAACCCGGCACTGATCGGGTTTACCTGCAATCTCCATACGTTGCTTCAAAGGGCCACAAGGGCCCGGAAGCAAAACATAGTCCTCAAAGAGCTCAATGTCACGGGCAAGAACCATGACCCTGGGGGGCAAGAACCATGACCCTGGGGACAGCATCCGCCGAGGCAGTGACCACCTGGGCAGAGGATGTCGGCAAGGCGTGAAGGGGGGGCACTTGAAGAATAAGCCCAAAGGCAGACCCGATGGCCTCTAACATAGGCCTATATGCGCGCGGAAGACCTGGAAATCTGAGAGTAATCGAGAAACGGTTCCGGTCTTCCTCAATAGAGTCAAAATAGCTGGAGTAGGGAAGAAAGAATATCTTCCTCGGGCCCAATGGCAAAGGGCTGCCCTTCAAAACCTCTGAGGCGGCGTCCTCAGAGTCAAAATCCACTTGGAAGAAACCTCTTCCAAGCAACGTGATATCTCGAAAGTGTAGAGCGAGGTCGGAGGGCAGAGCCGCCAGGACCCAATCCCGAGCCTGGAGATGGGACGGGTGAGATCCAAGATTCTGGCAATGAGGGTTGTTTTGGAGTCTTTTTCTATTTCGACGTAGAGGACCGCGAGCTCGGCTTTGGAGAAAACAATGGTTTGCCCGGCCGAGGGAGAATGATTAGCCATGATGCTAATCGAAGAAAAAGGCCGACTTGAACCCGGATGATGAGCAATCCGAACCAAGGGGAAGAGGAAGGCCACGAGGCGGAGGAAAGGAAAGGAGGGAGGAAAAATGAACAGCAAAAAAGGGAAGAAAGGGGGAGAGGCTGGACACAAAGGCGAAGAAGGGCGGGGGAGGGGTAGCACAGCAGCGCTGCACTGAGGGAAGAGGCGGAGGAAGGAGGGGAGGCGATTACAGGCGAAATGGGCGGGCAAAGGCAAGGAGGGGAGGCGGAGGAGGAAGGGGGGCGAAGCAGCAGGCAGCGATGGAGGAAGCGGGGCGCAGCGATGGAGGAGAGAGGGGCGCAGCGATGGAGGAAGGAAGCGATAGGAAGGAAATGAGGAAGGAGGGGGAAGCGATGAGGGAAGGAAGCGAAGGCAGAGAGGAAGGGAACGAGCGATAGGAAGGGAACGAGTCAGGTAGCGATGGAGGAAGAGGGGCGCAGCGAAGGAGGGGGAAGCGATGAGGGAAGGAAGCGAAGGCAGAGAGGAAGGGAACGAGCGATAGGAAGGGAACGAGTCAGGTAGCGATGGAGGAAGAGGGGCGCAGCGAAGGAGGAAGGAAGCAATTTAGGTTCGGGGAGCTCACCGGCTGTGCGCAGTTGAATTTTATCGGTCTTTGTTGACTGCAGAGGTGCCCTCCCCTCAGAGAGATGTGGCACGGCAGAAAGTTTGGGAGTGCATGCCCAGGCTCATTACAGATGCTGTGTTCTTCCCTGGATGCCCCTTTCTCGAAGGATGAATTCCTTCACGCTCTGCATGCTCTTTCCAGTGGTTCATGCCCTAGGGATGATGGTCTTTCTCCCGCCTTCTTTATTCTTTTTTGGGATCATATTGGAGATGCTATCACTGTTGCCCTTCAGGAAATGTGGGTGTCGGGTATGATGCCTCCATACCTCACGGAGGGATTGATTCACCTTATCCAAAAGAGTGGGGACAAGACTGACATCAAGCAATGGAGGCCCATCACCCTCCTTGGTTCTGCATATAAAATCTTAGCTAAAGCCTTGAGTATAAGGTTGCAGCCGATTCTCCAAAGGACTATCCACGATACCCAGAATGGGTTCCTCCAAGGAAGGAGTATATTTGATAACATCTTTTCTTTCTGGGAAGCTGTCGAGTGGGCAAAGGCTAGTTAGCAGCCTCTTGCCATTCTTTTGCTTGATTTTGAAAAAGCTTATGACAAAGTGGATTGGGGTTTTTTGGAGGGCACTATGGCACACATGGGGTTTTCCCAAAACTGGATCAGAGGTGTGTCTTGCCTATACAGGGAGGCTCATAGCACTCTTTTAGCCTGTGGGGGGCGTGGTGAGCGTTTTCAGATTTCCTGTTCAGTGAGGTAGGGCTGTCCCCTCGCCCCTTTACAGTACCTCATTGTAGCTGAGGCTATGAGCAGGTTTCTTGGGGCTGCCCCTGGTGTTGTGGGTCTCAGGCCTCCTTTATGTACGGAGGAAGAGTTATTGGACTCTGAGTTAGCAGATGACACGGCGTTGTTCCTTGAGGCTTCACATGCTTGTTTATGTGCTTTCCGGACAGCCTTGGAAGCCTTTTGTTTGGCAGCAGGAGCTACTATCAATTGGCATAAGTCAGTTGGTTTTTGGATCAGTGACTCTCCTCTTGTAGATTGGGGTATAGATGTTGGTTTTACTTGGATTGAGAGAGGATGCTTTGCTAGATACCTTGCTTCGTGCTGGATTTTTCATAAGTGCTGCATTGGACAGCTTCGTCGCCTTATTCCGAACTTTCTTTGGTCAGGGCTTGATGGAAATGCACACACCAGGGCTAGAGTTGCTTGGGAAACCATTATCAGGCCTAAGCAGGAAGGGGGATTGAATATCATTGACCATCAGGTGCAATGTAAGGATTTGCTGTGTAAGCTCGTTGTTAGGGGCTTTCTTCCAGGCTCTGAGCGGTGGAAGGACTTTCTCATGCAGCAGATCATGAAGTGTGTCCCTGTTCGCGGAGGTGACCTGGACTCTCAGCTCACGCTTTATTTTCTCGGATGCAGTTCACCGCTCCCCTTCATCCCCCCTGGTTAGGTCCCTCCTACGGGCCTAGGACTGCCTAAGGAGTTTTTTGGTACACATCCCCCTGCGTTCAGCGGAGGAAGTTAACCAGCAGCCCATTCTGTGGAATTATTTGATCTTAGATGTGCATGGTAGGCCTCTTGGGGCAGCTATGCATATTCTTTGGGCTGGCTGGGAGACGCTTTGCCCCACAGTGTTGGCTTGGAAGAGGTTTCAGAGCCTCACCGAGGTACAGAGATTAGATCTCACGCAGCATTTGAGAGGCTCTAGTCGGAGGATTGCACAGATTGACGTAGCCATTCCCAACCACTGGATTACTGGATCTTTCTTGGAAGACCGTCATCATTCTTGGTTTGGGTTTTTTCTGGGACAGGTGTTCCTCTTCAGGTTATGGGTCTCCCCTTGCCTAGGGAGGATGATGTACCGGTCTTTTTTTCTGTACAGGATGGATGGTAGTTGGAGAGATGTGACGTGCAGGACCTTATTGAGGGCCCCCAGATTTGTCCTGTCAGAGTTGTCCTGGTAGGTTAGGGAAACACGTCTTTGTTGACCCCCCCCCCCCCCCCCCCCCCCCCCAGGGATGATCACAGAGAGTGTTAGCCTTTGGTTGTATGGTGGCTGTCCTATCACACATTTGCATTGGGACCCCGGTGAGTGGGTGTGGAAGGATGCTTGTAACCCCTTGAAAAGCATGCCTTTTTTCAGTTATACGGTACGGAATGCCAGACATCTTCTCTTGGGACACATTCAGAGTGTCCCTACTCTTAGACCCCATTGGGAATCTTACGGCATTTCGACTGACATTCAGAGGGTTTTTTGGCGGAGATTGTGGAATTCTTATAGGAAGCCACAGATTTCCTCCTTTATCTGGGTTTCTCTTCATGGTGGTCTGGCCACCAATCAATGGAGGTCAGTTACTGGTGCTTGCCCAGCATGCCCTAGACGTGCAGGAGTTTCGGAGTCAATTTACCATTGTTTATGAGAATGCAGGGAAGCACAGAGGGTTTGGTCTGCGATTGCACCCCTCTTTGGTAGGATTAAGAGGGATGCTATCATTTCTTTTGGTTCTATTATTTGGTTGACACAGTTTGGGCCATAGCTGAGATTCGAGGGGACTGACAGGAGCTTGGCCATTATGGTTAGGCAGGGAGTTGCTCGGTAGTGTTGTCTTCAGGATTTGCCACTTTCACACTTTGTCCCTCCGGCACAGAGGTTAGACAGTTCTTGGGAGATTATTGCTAGCATCTCAGCCTGGAATATCTGGAAGGCTAGATGCACCGAGGCTATTGAGGGTACTCCCGTTCTTGTTTCTCAGTGTCTTTGCAGGATTTGGAGTGATATTATTCACACCATCATGGCTTCCTGGGCCAGAATCCAGGATCTTCGAGGGCTACGGAGAGGAAGTGCAGCCAGTTTATGAGAGATTGGGACATTGGTATCTTTTTTAGGTCCTCTCATTCGGGACCCTATTGGCAGCACCTGGGGGAAAAAAAAAAGGCCGACTTGAACCTTGATTATGTGTTATCCGTACTTCTGCAAGGCGGAGGAAATGGCTGCAAAGAGGAGGGAAGCGGAGGGGAAAGCAGGAAGGGGAGGAGAGGGCAGTGAAGAGGACAGGTGGCTAAAGAGGGCAACAGGACAGGCAGGAGAGAGAAAGAAAGCAGGCAAAGGAGCAAGGGTGGAGCTGGAATGCAGGGCAGCAGATGGCTGGGTGGAGGCAAAAGGGCACACAAGGGGAGGAGGGGGGCAGGCGCGGATGGCGCAAAAAGATGGTAGGAGGGAAACAAGCGGGAGGGATCACGAAATGAGACGGGCTAGCGGGCAGGAAGAAGAAGAAGAAGAAGATATATTACTGGCAGAGGTGGAAAGGGGGTTAGGGGGGCCGGCTCGGATGGCGCAACACGATGGTAGGAGGGAAACGAGCGGGAGGGATGGCGAAACGAGAGGGGGCTAGCGGGCAGGAAGAAGAAGATATATTACTCGCTTGCAAAAGACCCAATGGGTCTATGAGACAAAACATGTTCAGTGTGTCCATCGAATCTCGTCGTGGAAAAAAATGACCATAACAAAAAGAATTAACACTAATCCCTCTAGCCCATCTCATGCCACAATGTTCCAAGTACTAAAACTTTGAGAAGGTTGGAATAAGAGGCCCCATTTGACCCTAATAAAGAGAAGCATGGGATTGGTGATGTCCTTCAGGGAATGTCCTCTCTGGTTCAAGATGAAGGCATGGATTGCATTTGGTGTGAAGTGGAATCCACAATTTAATCTAGATCTGGTCCTCATGTATCAATTTTCTCTTTCTTAATGCATTATGATAGTCCTATGAACAAGTGGCCATCAACTTTTCCAATACCTGAACATCATGATGACGTACCATTCCTATGCAAACTCTCCATGCTTTTCAAAGAGAAACTTCTTAAGACTTTCTTGATGATCTTAAATTTTAAGGAGTTTCTTTTGTGAAATCTTTTTAAAGTGACGCGTCATGACAGTCTTCATAACAGTCCCTTGATCATGTCAAATTTTCTTAGGACTGTAAACAATTGATTGCAGGGTATCTGTCTGTGTTGAACTATTTCGATGACCTTTTCTGGTCAATATCTCATTGTTGAATTGCAGAAAAAGGTTTTCCAATGTCTCATCTTTTACAACTCTTTCACAGGTGGTGCAAGTGCTGGCATCCAAGGGTGTAAAAATGGTCCCATTCAACCTCAGCTATACTGTACTCTCAGCACAATCTATTATAAATTACACCATGGACCTTGGGATGCTGTCTCATTTTGATCATTGGCAAAGAGCAGGATTAGATGATCTTTATGAAGCACAAGATCAATGGCCTGTGGAGGTTCGCCGTGCTCGACTTATACCTGCAGTGGATTACATCCAGGTTATAACCAGACGACTTTTAACAAAATGACGGCACCTTTTTAATGTTTAGAAAATAGGATGTGTTGTTTGTAACACCTTAGGTTTCTTTTCAAACTTGTGAATTTAATTTCCTATACTAGTCTTTAGGTGTTGCACCTTCTTAGGAACATGCTGTATTCAAATGCACGTGTTTTGAGGCAATTTAAGCTCACCCTCATGATTGATATGTTTTTGTTCAAAGAAAGGTAAACCAAGCTATTTATGGTGTCACATTGAGCATATCTTATCAAAATAAAAGAACTAGAATATGTACTACATCAAGGCTGTTGAGGGCATAGCCATTGAAGCCTCCCCCCCCAAAGGTGAGGTTTACCGTTTCAGTCAAAAATTGCTGCCTCCTAGCTCGACTCTTGATTTTTAGGGTTTTTACATCATTCAAGGCCAGACCTTTAATATGGTCAATGGCAACAGCCTTCGCCAAATCCAGAATAAGGGTATGGGATATAACAGGGGAAAAAGGGCATTGTTGCCTGATAGATCTCATCAAAAGAAAAGCCTCTAACCACCAGCCTGCTAAGGAGGGGACTAGAGAAATCCATCAAACAGCATATAAATTGCATTTGCCATGCAGTGAACAAAGCTAAATCTAGTGAACATTCTACTGACCAAAGACCAGTTGCAACACCTTCCATTAGTTAAAACAATCAGCCAAAGGCTAAAATGTACATGCACAGAGCCCTCAAAAGAGATAAAGAGAAAAGCTGGTGGAGGTGTTCCCTCCATGGCTGGCTGCTCTAAAAGAGAGACTACCTCATACAATTGGTGGGGGGAAGAGCCAAACAGGAGGACTGTAATGCCAAGTGATCTCGCCAGCCCTAGTACAGAGAAAGGAACCCCGGCACCATGTGTGCAAAAAAAACCTTTCACTGTGTATGCATGTGATCTGATCATCCCTGAAGCTTCCCCCACTGGCTGGTGAGGGTATGAATGTTATCAGCCCAAATGGAGCGGATGGACTTTTTTTTTTGGAAGGGGGGGGGGGTAGTTCACGGCATTGATCTCGGTAGCTACTCCACCCTCGGAGTTGAGAGAGCCCAAGGGTGCATGAGTCATATACTCCACAGGGGTGGTTTTGTGAGAATGCCCTCGATGGCCTTGCTGAATAGGGCCTGCCATATATGTGAAGCAACAATGCTGCAGATGATCTCCCATCTCTCACTAGTGCCTGGAGACCAAGTCTCTGATGATAGGTCAGGAGTAGGAACTGCATCTATGCTGCAGATGATCTTCCATCTCTGACTAGTGCCTGGGGACCAAGTCTTTGACGATAGGTCGGGAGTAGGAACTAGTCAGAGATGATCTCCCATCTCTGACCGGTGGTCTATAATGCGAGGTGCGTTTACCACCATTGTCAATGAGAAAAGGGCCTTGATGCCAAATCTGCAGAAAGGCCTCGCAACGCTTCCACATGCAATCGGACCCACCTTGAAGCTTGCCCCACTGCCCACAGAGGGTGTGCATGATATCAAGCCATATGCTTTGGATGGACTCTGTTGGTGGGGTGGGGGTTCCTTCGATGGCCTCGCTACAGCGAGCTCGCCAAACATGCCACACAACAATATTGCTGCACATAGTGGTTGCGTACTTTAGGTACGGTATGGTCTACATACGAGTACACAAAGTACGCATTGGGATAAGTACTTTAAGTACGTTCACTTTTTTAAATAATGTATATACAATAAAAAGTATATATTATAAACCATTCATAATTTAGTAACACTAGTACACAAAATTAGCAAAAAACAATTGAAATTCAAACATCTATGCTCTATAAATGTCAAATGAGCTGTGAGCATACAATAGGAAGTCTTGTTGAATCTAAAATTGTACTACAAACCCCAATAACCATATAGCCATTACAAAATAATATAACATCATACATAAATTATGAAAGTACAAGGCTAGCCGCTAGTAGCTACAAGCTGAATATGTGACCAATCAGTGACTGAGTGGTCACTACTGAAGTAAATACTGATATACTAATCACTAACTAGTAAGAGCGGCCAATCACCACTAGGATACTAGCTAATAAATCAAGTCTCATGAGTAACCACTCACTCATGGTCATCCAAGCTTGAAGATAAGGATGATGAGGAGTCTCCATCTCCATCTTTGAGGAGATTCCCATCAAAATTATATAGCAATTCCCGCTCCACCACATCACCTAGTACATCAGTACCCAATATCTCCTCAACAATGGTACAGGGTCTAGGTCTCTCCTCTAAAAGAGTCTACATGTGGTGCTCTGGATCACCTCTAGTGATCGCTCTGGCTCTCCCTCTCGAATGTGCACCATGAGTATACACCCTCGTGCCTTTAGAGGTGAAAGAACAACTCTATTGAGTTGAAGAAGTGAGGAAAGTGATCGTGAGAGGTCAAGAGAGAGCTCGAGTGACTCGTCGATCAATGCCCTTAAGCTCTGTGTGAAGTGTCTGTATATCTCCTCTTACTCGTCGCGTACTATGTTACTCTCCTTGGCATGCTGTTGTTTACAATGCTCGAGCCCTCCAACCTCAGCCTACATACCATGTATTCACTAGTAGTTATTAGTGACTTGTCACTTTAAACTTTCTTTTAAGTACGGGTACGGAAAGCATGGTACCAGTCTGGTACGCATTGAAAGTATGGAACGGATGAGTACGAGTACAAAATGCAACTATGCTGCTGCAATTATCTTCCATCTCTAGCAAAAGCCTGGAGTCCAGGGTTTAGGAGAGGGAACCGGAACTGGAACTGACAAGATCCGATTATGAGCAAGCTGCAATGCTAGTCCACTGTCCCCCATCATCCTCTTGATATGCCATGGCTGCCTTAGCCTCGGTGGCCCAAGCAATTGTGCCCCAAGTAACTGTGTGTGTGTGGGGGGGTGTTGGTCCATAGTGAAGATGCGGAGAAACCTCTACCAAACCTGCTGGGCAATGGCGCTCGGACTCCTGTAGTAGATGGCCACACCGCAAATAGGCTGCTGATCTACATCCACAATGCTCCAGTGGGCGAATTGCCACAGAAAGAGTGTAATCTCCGTGGCTAAAAACTGTCCCATAGCCTCTTCCAGAGATCTGAAAGAAATTGTGGAGGGAGGCCTTTGGACTACTAGTGCCCCATTGTTGCTAGAGTGCTCTCAATCTTACGGCCAACTGTGCTGGGGGTGCCGAGAGCGTCCTCTCTAACAAAGGCATGTGAATCTTACGGCCAACTGTGCTGGGGGTGCCGAGAGCCTCCTCTCTAACAAAGGGATCCTGCCATGTCCACTCTCTTGGGTCCCACTAAAGGCGCATGAGCGGGCAGCTCTCCCATAATCATAAACGCCAAAAGCCCTTTCCGGCTACCTTAGCCAGTGAAGGGTTGATGTGCCAACCATGCTCATGAAAACCAATTGCCCGCATTCTCTGTAGTGTGCATCCGCCGCTAAGATCCTTGGAAGGGGGCTTTGCTCTCTGACAAGTCTGCCAGAGGCCCAATAGAGTAAGTGAGGAGGGCTGAACTATGGTTAGGGTCATGTACTACCAAAGGTATGTCATGCCCGGCGAACACTCCGAGCCATTGTGGGGGAGGGGGGGTCCAGGATTGGGGTGACCCACTCCGCGGGGGGGGGGGGGGGGGGGGCTGTTGAAAGAGTAGTTTTTGAGGCTAACTTTGTCCCTGCCTCATATCCTAGTGAGACTCCTCAAATGGGCCTCTAGGGGGGGAGCTGTGTGAAAAGTAACCTCAATCCTCATTGTGGGGGAGGGGGGTTCCAGGATGGGGGTGACCCACTCCGGGGGGGGGGGGGGGTAAAAGAGTAGATTTTGAGGCTAACTTTGTCCCTGCCTCATATCCTAGTGAGACTCCTCAAATGGGCCTCTGGGGGGGGAGCTGTGTGAAAAGTAACCTCAATCCCCAAGATACGTGCGTACGGGCACCCAGCATGTGACCATTGGGTAACTGGATGAGAGGGTTCTCTTTCAAGGCTGTCCGAGGCGCTCCTCTGTTGAAGCTGGGGAGGACTACTACAGGGCCTGTCTGAGGTGGTCCCAAGCTCGAAGGAGGTTTGTTGCAATTCAGTCCTCGAATGCTGGGCTAAAGCCATGAGCACGCATCTCTGTGATGATCTATCTCGGACTGTGAGGCCAGGGACCACTTAGAACAGGGGTGTGGCTGCGATCTAGGCTAAGAGAGTCCTTCCCGGGTTCACCTGTCCACAATCAACTTGCCCAGCAGGGCTAGACTCTGGATAGAGGGATTGATGATGCCAAGGCCTCCCCAATCGTGAGGTTGAATGATCACCTTCAGGCCAAGCGGCCCACATGGGCCTACCATCACTACCAACCGAGAGGAAGTTGCAGATCAATGGATGCCTGGGAGAAGCCCAACAAGAAGTGATGTACCACATGGTGGCGAGAAGAACCTGGTTAGCCACCACGACTCCGCCAGCTAAGGAAAGCCTGACTGAGCTTCAGTATAGCAACTTCCTCCGAATGATCAGAAGAAGAGGGGCTATAGCTGTTGCTTCGGGAAATGTCTATACCAACCTGGCTTTTAAGATAACCAACAGGAGTGCTGCTCAGGATTGATTGAAAAGTCATCATTGCTGCCAGATTGGGGCGGGCGAGGAGCCAACCCAAAATCCACATGACTTGTGCTAATTGATCTTATTGGAATATTAGGGATTGCACTGGAGAGTGAAACCCTAATTGCCACAAGCACAAGGCTTAATCCTAACCTCAAAGATTAATGCTATTCTAATCAACATAATCAAAGAAATATCGATGCTAATATAAGTATTATAATCAAAGAATATTAAGATTAACATAACCAGCACAAAGCTAGAAGTGATAAGCAAAGAGATAAGCTTGGGACAAGTGTTTCCACAAAGGAAGGTCACAAAGACCTATCAAATTTGCTCATTATTCACAAAGAAAGGTACAACTTATATAGGCTCGAAGAGCCCTCCCAATAACCTAAGCAATGATGTCAAGGGCTTGCCACCTAGCCCTTATCTAGATCCATCTAGGCTTTCCTTTTCCCTTTAGTAATTGGCCACTTACACAAGAGAATAATCTTAGACTTCATGTCTATTATTTTATCCTTAGGCTCAAATAAGTTGTCCCCAATGTGCACACATGAACACAATCACCTAGATTCTAACACTCCCTCTTAATCAAGCATCCATACCACGCAAAGTGTGCTTATCAAGTACTCACACATCACACTTAGTGATAGTTACTGCCCAAGTTAGAGTACATCAATCACGAAGGTTACCAATGTGCACACATGAACACAATGGATTCTAGATCACCTAGATTCTAACACTCCCTCTTGATCAAGCATCCATACCACGCAAAGTGTGCTTATCAAGTACTCACACATCACACTTAGTGATACTATCACTAAGTGTGATAGTTAGTGCCCACTGGCTTAACCAAGTTAGAGTACATCAATCACAAAGGTTACCACCAAGGTTACATGCGCACTGGCAATTTATGTAATCCCCAACCAATGTCTCACATGCATTTCATGCATGCCACGTTGACAACATTTGTTAAGACCAATCATACATATGTAATCTCCTTTAAATCTCACACATGATATCTTAGTTATGCCATGCTGAGAACAAACATCTACTCGACACACATTCAAATAATGACACAAAGTCGATGAAGGCACTAGTTGCCATCTCTCCAAGAAACACATTCCTTAGAGCATGTTGTAGATGACACACAGTCATAGAAGGCACAAAGCTGCTGCTGAAGAAGTGTCCCACCAAGACACTTTTGAAAGACAACCCATGACTAGCTAGTGCACTGAACGATGGCCCATGAGAAGAATTCGCATGCCGCCAGCTGCACATGCTTATCCCCAACTGTCTATTGGATGACACTGCCGCACATTAACTCCGCAATCAGTGCCGCATGTGAGCATCGTTCCCTGTCATGTGTACTGTGCACCATCCACACCAGTGATGGTACTCACAGCCTGTTTTGCGGCCCGAAAATCTGCCCCAATTCTATTTGCAATAGCTCCTTCACATATTAGTTGCACTCATCCTTAAATGTGTGCCATCCATGCCTTTGACCCCTGCAACAACAAAGGTTGAGTCGCCCCTTCCATCAGGATTTAGCGCACCCACGCGTACACAGTCAAATAAATGTGGTACCTCTGCAAAAAAAAATCTGCCCCAGAACAGATGGTATGATGACGAGTGCAGAGCCCTATACTCACGGCTCCGCATACAGAGAGCCTTGGGAGCCATCACAGAGCAGGAGTCGAGGAGAGAGATGAGGAGACTTACTCGCCGCAAAAGGCGGGCCTTCGCAGAGATACAGGAGCTAGAGATCTTCCATTTCTTCATGAGTAGAGATAGCCCTATCTCATGGCGGCACTTCAGAGAGCCCCGGACACCAACACCCATTGCAGACCCACAGACATGGCACACATGTAGAGGGCCTATACCAAGCCCCACAGCAGCCACCTATACCTCAGCCACCACAGGAGCCTCGACCTACCACAGCTAGCTTCTTTACCCACTCGATGGTAAAGGAAGCTATCTGCCGCCTACAGTATGGACGGGCCACTGACCATATGGGCCTACAGGGCGAGCATCCCATATATGCAGTAGATTCTTTGGCTCCTTTTCTTGCACACCTGTTTAACAAGGCACTAGCAGAGGGTTTTGCCGACGGAGTGGATGATGCACACCATTGTGCCGATCCACAAAACAGGGGATATGCTCGATCCGAGCAACTACAGGACGGTTATGGTTGGCCACGTGTTGGCCAAACTCTATGGTGCAGTGTTGGAGCAAGAGCTTAGCTTATATGCTGAGCGAACAGGTTTATGCTCATCAGGGCAGGCAGGCTTCAAGAGAGCTTTCTCTACCACTGACCATGTATTCACTTTGAGATGTATGATTGATCAGGACAAAGTGAGGAAGAGAAAGCTCTATTGTTGCTTTGTGGATTTCCGCAAGGCATTTGACACAGTACCACGAGAGAGGCTCTTTCAGCGCCTGCAGTCTCTTGGCATACCAGCAGATATGACATGGGGCATCTATGCATTATATGAGCAGGTTTTTTTGGCGAGTCAGATGCCCAGGAGGTATGTCCGAGACTATTGCTAGCACCATTGGTGTGAAGCAAGGATGCCCACTTTCCCCCATGCTATTTGGCTATTTGGGTTATACATTGATGAGGTGGCTGACTTCATTACACGGGGAGGCGGAGATGGAGTTGATCTAGCAGGTACCTCAGTACATATTATGCTTTATGCGGATGATATTGTATTAGTGTCTGAGTCTCTAGGAGGTCTACAACAGCATCTACATGCACTCCATGATTTCTGCACACAGAGGGGTCTTACTGTGAACCTTGGGAAAACCAAGGTTATGGTCTTTCATACATCGAGACAAGGCAAGAGTCAGCTGACATTCACTCTCGCAAGATGCCAGGTGGAGGTGGTGACATCATACGTGTACCTAGGGGTTACCTTCTCTGCACCAGCCACGCGCTTCACCATGGGTTCAGCAGCCAGAGCTAGATTGACATGGGGATATGCAGCATTGGCTATGCTAGAAAGACAGTGCCACCAGGCGCATTTTCAGGAGCCCCGGACGAAGGGGTGGCTATTTGACACATTAGTCACACCGGCATTGATGTATGGAGCAGTAGTATGGGCGCCAGGCCTTGCTACCCATTGGTGGACACAGATAGAGAGACCACAGGCCCTCATGATGGCACGCATGATACGCAGCAAACCGTCAATACCCCATGACATTATCCGAGCAGAGTTTGCTGCGCCTCCTATGATGGTAGAGGCCATATTCCAGACTATATGCCTGCTAGACAGATTCAGAGAGATGCCACATGACAGATTGTCATACAGAGCTTTTGAGGCATCTAGACAGCTGGCTGAGGCAGGAGACAGGATCATGGTATGCACAAGTCACACATTGGTTCTCACAGCATGGCCTAGACATGGATCATCTACCACCATTCCAGTATGACAGGGATGCACCACATATCCGTCTCTTTCATAGTGAGAGGAACAGAGTATTGAGACAGGACCTATGGCAGCTCTATACACGAGAGACATGGATATCGCCTACACAGCCTCTTCCACGGAAGATGCTATACCACAGAGATTACTTCATGAGTATCACTGATGATGGATTTATAGAAAGGCCTAGATACATGGAGGGGCTTTTTACCACACGGTTCCCGAGTGGCTATTGGTCAGCTTAGAGTTTCATCACATCGATTGGAGATCGAGACTGGCAAAGCAGCACGGATCCCCCGAGAGGAGAGGGTATGTAGATTGTGCAGAGAGGAGGTGGAGAGTGAGGAGCATTATGTATGCAGATGCAGAGCATATACAGCCATGAGAGAGAGATATCCCATTTTATTCAGAGAGCCACATTCCCTATGCCAGATCTTTGAGGCAGCAGACGAGCTCATACTGGGGAGATTCATTCTAGACATACAGCGTCACAGAGAGACATCATTACAGGCTTAGACAGCTCCAGAGGGGGGACGACAGACACAGATTACCACATTTTTTCAGAGATCCATCCCACTCCTAGCCCCTACACAGCAGGGAATTACTCTCCAGAGAGCAGAGACACTCAGAGCCCATAGGAGACAGAGGACACCTGGCTTTCGGACACCACGCCTATACCAGAGAGAGATGACAGAGATCAGAGCTCAGTTTCACAGAGAGGGTGCGGAGCGATTGGCTCGCTTCAGAGCAGACCCGGGCATGTTCTTCAAGGAGTTGTGGACACCCCCTTCATTGATGTATACCATTTTATACCCCCAGTATGGTACATGATGGAGCTAGCTAGGTTGCATATCATGATTGTATACTCCATGCATATAGCTTTGCATTCTCCTAGTAGTAGAGCTCCATCCCCTCCCCCACTCATTGTACTTATTGCACACCCAGATTCAGCTTTTTAGTTCAGTACTTTTTCATTTTGTTGGGATGATAGAGGATACTCCACACAGGTACACTGATTTGTCTCATAGGCCGAGTTCGGTCTTTTGGAAAACGTTAATAAAATCTTTCTTTCTTTCTTTCTTTCTTTCTCCCTTGGCCTGGCCATCTCTCCACTGCTATGCACTTTTGGCGCGCCCTCTATCACCATGTCCAGATTTCACCATTGCTTGCCAGTTAGCACGTCACTTGCATAGCTGCTACCAGCAGCAATGTTGACAACAATCTGCAGCCATTATCCCATTGCGCAATCAACACGCCAGCTCTGCACATATCAACGCTAAGTTCTTTTTCGGCCAGCTGTTCATCGTTACACTGAGTAACTATGCCGTGCCTCCCTTCTCAGCTCAGAGCCTCTGACGCTGTGCCATGGCATCCCACCATTAGCAGTGTTTAGCACACAAGGTGCGCTTACAGTACGTGCAATATCTGCACATGGTAACACCATAAATGCTCCCCGGCCAGCTGTCCATCAGGGTCCAGGCCAGTTTTGTACAAGGTGTTGTCACCGCTATTGCCGTCCATCAGCAAGCTTTGCAGCTTCACATGAAAAGAGCAGCACCTTCAGATTTGCTAAGCAAGCTCCATAGTAGCCTAGACATAGCTATGTCTGAGATTTAAGGAATTGGCTCAAAGCCTTCCATAGCAAGAAGAACCTCCTCGCTACTTCTTCCCAAGCTCCACATCCATATTGGCTACTCCGAGACGGTTGAAGGATCATTGTAGATGTAAAAGCTTCACATAGAGGCTTAAATCTCACTGTAGAGATGAAAAAGTAGTGAATCTCTCCCTCTCAAGCAGTCTCTCTTTCTCTCTCTTTCTCTCTCTCTCTCTCTCTCTCTCTCTAATAGTGAATATGATAGGGTGGCCTTTTGAAGACGTTAATATAACATTTCATTTCTCTCTCTCTCTCTCTCTCTCTCTCTCTCTCTCTCTAATAGTGAATCTCATAGGGTGACCAGCACGATAGGGGTGAAGCAGGGATGCCCGTTATTGCCCACCCTCTTTGGACTGTACATTGATGCGGTCTCTGATTATGTAGACAGATTGGGAGGCCCAGGGGCATGCCTAGGAGGGGTGTTGATACCCATCTTGTTATATGCTGATGATATTGTTCTAATCTCAGACTCTCCGGAGGGATTACAGAGACACCTGGATGCATTATAGGCTTTCTGTGCGGATAGAGATCTGACAGTGAACCTTGGGAAAACCAAGGTTATGGTGTTTAACACCACACAGGCATGGGTGACGAGATCAGAGCCTCAGTTCACTTTCCGAGGGGAGCCGGTAGAGTACGTCAGGTCATATGTCTACTTGGGAGTTACTTTCACAGGACCGCGTTTCTCCCTGAAGGAGACAGTAGCAGCTAGATTAGCTCGAGGGCATGCAGCCTTGGGGGCACTTGAGAGGCAGTGTGCACACATACAGTTTCAGGAGCCACGCACCAAATTGTGGCTTTTGATACGCTTGTCACACCGACCCTCCTGTACGGAGCTCCAATTTGGGGACCCAGTTTACATCACAGATCTCAGAGAGGGACAGATGAGGGATGGAGGCAAATGGAGAGACCACTGATTATGATGATTGCCCGCATGATTCGGAGCAAATCATCAGTACCACATGAGATTGTTCGGGCTGAGCTGGGTGCCCCACCAGTAGTAACCGAGGCCCTATTCCAGGCAGTTACCTTTTTACAGCGGCTATTTTAGCTCCCTCAGAGGTACTGCCGATTGGCATTGACCTCATCCATACAGTTGGCAGAGGATGGAGATACTCATTGTTTTTACGCTCAGATGAGATCATGGTTTGACCTACATGGTTTGCGGATAGAGGCACTACCACCCTTTCAATACAATCTGGAGGATTGCCCATTTTTGGATCTCACCCGCTCAGAGCAAAACCGCATGATCAGGATGGATATCATCAAAGTGGACATAGAGAGGACATGGACTAGCCCCCTTGAGCCCTTGGGCACGAAAATGGCTCATTACAAGAGCCATTTTCTACACCTCTCACTGGATGATTTTATCACTCGCCCGGTGTACATGGATGTACACCTATCACATGGGATACGTTGTGCCATTGGACAGATCCGGACCTCATCACACCAGCTGCAGATTGAGACAGGGCGATATGTGCATCAGATCGTGGATGACTGCATTTGTCAGCTATGCTACCAAGAGGTAGAGATAGAGGAACACTACATTTGTCGATGTACAGTCTCTTATGAGATCCAAGGGAGATATCACTGCCTCTTCTGAGAAGGTTTTGGGCCGTTACGCATGGTCATGGAGTTTGAGGATCAGAGATGCCTGGGATTGTTTCTACTTGAGCTCAGGAGACATAGAGAGACCCTCTTGGCAAACAGGAGGCCGAGCCATGATGTACCTAGGCAGAGGACCCTGACAGATTTCTTCGGCACCAGCACCAGCAACCCAGGCCACACACCTCTTGATACCTCCTCCATTGGGCCATCAGGGCACCGACCACGCTCCCAGGGAGTCATCACTGATAGAGCAGTTATCTTATGTCGTGCTCGTCGGCCACGCCCACCAGGATCCCGACCACGGCATCCTCACCATGGCCAGATCAGAGCCATTATTGCTCGGCAGTGGAGGCGCCTACCTTGCTTCTACGACCTCTCCATTCTAGACAGCCCCATGGCGGAGATACTTGATCTAAGGAGAGGGCAACACTTCAACTGATCAGCATACATGGATCTACCTGATATACATTTTTCAGTATTTTCTAGTATTTTCTACTCAGTATCATCTTGGAGTCTTACAGTTCTGTTCTTATAACTGTAGGACAATCAGTTTATTGTACTTTTTAGTCTCATTTAGTTGTTCTCTTTGATGAGACACCAACTTCAGATGTACTCTCAGTTTTGGTCTCATAGGCCACTATGGCCTCTTAGAGACGTTAATATATCATTTCATCTCTCTCTCTCTCTCTCTCTCTCTCTCTCTCTCTCTCTCTCCATAGTGTACCCCTCCGTCCCACATGATATTGTATCCCCTCACTATATTCCACTCACCTCCATAGCGTACCCTCCCCTCACTATATTCCAGTTCCAGTTTCATTTTCTAGGTGCCAGTAGTATCATCTTTATTTTTCATTTTCTGGGTTTTTTATCCAGACATTGTATCAGATTCACCATGATGTAACTTTTGGTCTCATAGGTCATTATGGCCTTTTGAAGACGTTAATATAACATTTCATTTCATTTCTCTCTTCGCTTCTCAGACTAATCAGATACATCCATGTGATTACATTCCACTTCGGGGGCAACAAAATGAAAATAGAGATAAAACTAAAAATAGTTCAAATTCCCTACATGATCGTAGGAGAATCCTAGATAACATGAAGGATTTCTCTAGCAGCTACTCTTCATTACTACCATGTTTGGTTGTCCTGAAATCTGCAATAACAGCTCTACCTCTACGGTAGACTGCCCATTTTCCTTGTTTCCTTGCTTCGTATACTTTATTGAGTTCTTGTTTCCTGTTTTTTAGTTGTGTGGCTGTGAGTTCATCCGCCATCCACACCTTCGTTCCCTTCAGTGACCTTGTTTGCTTCACCTCAAAACCACATGTTTTCCTTTGATTGCCACTGAGGGATCTCCAATGTCGATGAAAGGGATAGCTCTGCACAACTTTCTTTGTAGAATCTCGCATTCTGGGACATAAGTATCATTCGCAATCTCCTCGTCCTCCAATACCTCTACCTGTTCCCAACCCTCTGACAAACCACCCACCCTAATTTCTTTTGCAATCCATTGCTGCTCGTTCTCTTCATTAATCTGTGATTTTACTTCTTTAATGAGAATTTCTTTAGGCTGTGGATCAAGTAAATTTACCTGTGTGATTTCCTCCCTGTTTTCTTTTTCGTGTTGTTGTTCCTTAATCTGTTTCTCCAGGGTTGAAAGATGTTGTTTTGTCTGATGTTGTTTTAGAGAGGAGCCCATCTGAGTACATGCCACACTTGAAGAAGAGAAGATGAGACACGCCCGCTGGCTTAATGTACGAGTATCCGGCCTACCCGCATCCAAAGATACACCCGAGCAAGAAGGTAAAGCTCTATGTACCACACTCGGGTATTCCCAAGACACTCCATTGCCCTTCACAAAGGCTTGGAGAGTGGGGAAAGAGGAGAAGAGGAGGGTTCTTGTCCTCCAATTTCACAATGAAGAGGACAAGATAACATTCATGAAGAAGAGGATCATCTTGAGGAGTCTACCGGGCAGCCCCATATATATTGATGAGGATCTCACGAAGATGCAAGTGGAGCACCGCAAAGCTTGCATGCCCAAGGTGATTCAAGCAAGAAAGGAAGGGAAGAAGGCCTTTTACAGAGATGGCCGGGTCTTCATTGACGACTGGCTAGTTGCATAGGGACTCCCGGCCTATGAGACATCAACGGAGGACATCACTTCAAGGATACAGATTGCCATATGGAACTGTGACGGTTCCTTGTGGACACACCCGGGGAGATTGGAGGAGGTGATGGAGGGCCGAGACATCATCATGATCACAGAGACACATCAGAGCGCAGAGAGGGGACTACCACGAGTACAGGGCTATCAATGGGAGTCTGCATACAGGACGAGTAGACGACAGGGTACTTCCAAGGGGTCTGGAGGAGTAGCAGTACTTGTGAGGAGTGGCTTACAGCACTTGGTGAGGGTGGAGCAGGAGGATGAGGAGGCTAGATACATGTGGATACGGATACAGCTCTCAGATACGAGGGCGGCTTTCTTCGCATTATGCTATTTTCCACCCAAGGGGTCCACATATGCACCTGCCAGACAGAGGAGGACTCGGAGACAGGCTGAGGAGGACACAGATGATGCTGGTGAGATGGGGGAGGAGTTGGAAAGCAGATATGAGGAGGCGGTGGAGGAGAGTTCCTTGACGGAGCAGTCACCCTATTCGATCTTATCTGAGGACATCATTCATTTCTCACAGCAGGGTGAAGTCTTCCTTGTGGGGGACTTCAATGCCCGAACCTAGAGCCGGCAGTGTGAGATTTTTGACTTTGCAGATCCTATACTACTAGATGCTCTTGATATGGATGCAGCCGGGTTGGGGAGAGTCCGAGAGTATCATCTGACCGAGGTGCTGACAACACAAGTTATGGATCACACCTACTGGGCTTGGTTGCAGCACACCAGCTCCTTATCTATAATGGTATGATGTGCTGGTCGGACTCTGAAGGGCTTACATGCTTCCGGAAGGGAGGAGCGGGTGGAGGCAGCACAGTCGATTATGTCATGGGGTCCATAGGAGGCATGGATCTTGTTCAGGACTTTACTATCCCCCCATGCCCTTTTGGAGCTGACCACTCACATCTTGTGCTGTCACTAGCAACCAGCCACACACCATTAGAACGCACCATTATCCATTTGACTAAAGAGTTATATATACACAAACCATGTCTATGAGGGGATACTACATCTAGATCCATCAGCACCTCTATCGGCACTCACGGATGCACTTACATCAGTATTGCAATCAGCAGCCATGGAGAGCTTCCCCCACACTACACATGGCATGGAGAGCACCCGTTCTAGGACTATGCCCTAGAACCGCTAGTATGATGATGAGTGCCGCTAGTTACGCAGACAGCTGAGAGTACAGAGAGAGCTAGGCCAGATTACACTACGCCAGGCTGGACGACAGATGTCCGCCCTTACTAGACGTAAGAGATGGGCATATGAGGAGGCACCACTTGCTGATGAGCCGGGATGCAGATGTGGCGTGGCGCCAGCTCAGGGAGCCTTCCCCACCCACACCGATAGAGGACCCTACTACATGGCATGCTTACTCGGAGAGACTATGCCAGATCCCAGCCCAGCCACCTATCCCTCAGCCATCAGAGCAGCGCCCCACAGCCCCTACTTTCTTCACCAGCGAGATGGTCACTAGAGCTATACGGAGATTACAGCATGGGAGAGCCGCGGATCACACAAGCCTCCAGGGAGAGCACCTTATATATGCAGCAGAGACACTGTCACCTTTCATTGCCTGGCTCTTTAATAGAGCTCTAGCAGAGGGTTTGCCTGAGACATGGACTATGCATACTGTAGTGCCTTTACATAAGGCTAGGGACCGTATGGACCAACCAACTACAGGACTATCATGGTTGGCCATACATTGGCCAAATTATATGGGGCAGTATTGGAGACAGAGCTTAGTCACTATGCAGAGGCCCACAGTCTCCGAGCCCCTGGACAGGCAGGTTTTTGGCGAGGCTTCTCCATGTCTTCACTCTGAGGATACTGATTGAGCAGGCCAAGAGCCAGGGCAGGCGCTTACATTGCTGCTTTGTGGATTTCCGCAAAGCATTCGATACGGTTCCTCGAGAGCGGCTCTTTCAGAGACTCATGACACTGGGAGTACCTACAGAGATGATGTGGGGAACTCATGCTCTTTATGAGCGTGTGGCAGCCAGGGTTAGATGCCCAGGAGGTATGTCTGCAGACTTTGCTAGCACCATTGGTGTGAAGCAAGGATGCCCACTATCTCCCACCCTCTTTGGGCTATACATTGACGAGGTGGCAGACTATATTCAGCGAGGAGGTGGAGTCGGCGGGCAGATCTCGGACACACAGGTACATATTATGCAATATGCTGATGACATTATTCTGATTTCAGAGACACAGGAGGGACTACAACAGCATCTAGGGGCTCTAGAGCTTTTCTGCAGAGATAGAGGCCTCATAGTGAACCTTGGGAAAACCAAGGTTATGATCTTCCATACATCGCTAGCAATGAGGAGGAGATCTGTTTTTATGTTTGAGGGCAGCCAAGTAGAGGTTTCTACATCTTACGTATATTTGGGGATTACATTCACCAACAGAGCCGGGCGATTCTCTATGACACAGGCAGCCCATGATCGACTCACCCGAGCCTATGGAGCCTTGGCTATGCTAGAGAGACAGAGCCATCAGGCACATTTCCAGGAGCCCCATACAAAAGGGTGGCTTTTTGACACTTTAGTCACCCCAGCCTTGATGTACGCAGCCCCAGTTTGGACATCAGGCTTGGCAGCCTCCACATGGAGCCAGATAGAGCACCCACAGGTCATACTACTATCCCGGATGGTTCGTAGCAAGCCATCCGTTCCCCATGACATTGTGAGAGCAGAGTTTGCTGCACCACCAATGCTAGTGGAGGCACTCTTTCTGACAGTATGTTTCTTGCACAGACTCAGTGACATGCCGGTGGACCGACTCCCGCGCATTGCTTTTGAGGCATCCAGGCAGCTTGCAGAGTCAGAGGACAGTCACTCATGGTATACACAAGTAGTCCAGCGGCTCCAGAGTTTTGGGTATGATATGGACCGATTACCACCTACCCAGTATTCAGAGACCGCACTACATGGATCTATATTTTCCACATGCTCTGAGAGTAGTGATTGGACAGCTCCGAGTTTCATCACACCCTCTGGAGATTGAGGCTGGACAAGCAGCCCGCATCCCGCGGGAGGAGAGATTATGCAGAGAGGATGTGGAGAGCGAGTCACACTTTGTATGCAAATGTCCATATTATGATGGGATCAGAGCCACCTACCCTACTCTCTTCAGAGGAGCAAACACATCTTTTCAGTCCATCCTGCAGATATCAGACCAACGAGTACTTGGGTGCTTCTTACTAGAGATATACAGACACAGAGAGCAGTTACTCCATTCAGGAGAGAGGAGAGCCCAGATCCGACAAACTCAGCTGACCAATTTCTTCCAGAGGACAGCCATGCCAGATCCCACAGTGATGGGCCGAGGAGTCACTTTGAGGAGAGCAGAGGAGATTTGAGCATTGCGGCGTCCACGAGCGCCCAGATATCAACCTTCCCACAGACATCGACATATGATCAGGGACATTCTGTCAGAATGCGCAGCGGAAGACTAACGCATGTAGGAGACGCATCACCATCGAGCACCACGAACACCCCCAACGGGCACTGCAGCATCCCTCCACTGGGCTCCCGTCTCCCGGTGAGCTGCCTCCCAAAACACCGGCCGGAGGAGATGATTATGACAAGGTGCCACTCTAGCCTATATATGGCTCTTCAACTTCCCATGCTTCCACTTATGGGATAATCCAAGGCACCTTCTAGCCATAGATCACATGCTCGAAATCGCCAACCTTCCAACACCCTCCCTCGATTCGAGCTCCGCAAGCCACCGAGGCGCGAGGGGGTCGCCCAAGACCACACACTTTTTTAAAAAAAAATTATAGTGGAATCATAATTATATTAGATTTACAAGATGACTATCCAAAGTAGGTAGTCCCAAAGTACATCAACTGAAGATGTCAATATAAGACATATATACATCATGATCTATTTGGTCAACCTGCATGCAATCGAAGAAAGATTGATGCAGGGAGTACCGAAAAAAAAAAGAAAGCAGAAAAAACCGCATCACCGAAAATTGCATGGTTGCGAACTTTCCATAGTGTCCATAAAGCCCAGTAGTGCACCCATGAGAAGAAAAGAGAGAACTCTGGTCTGGGCAAATGAAGACCAAATAGCCAGAAAAACTTTCCAAATGTCATATTTGGAAATCTAGCCCGCAGAAGCTGGATGAGAGGAAGAAAAAACTGACGAGAAGAAGGACAACTCCAAAAAATATGAATGACTGTCTCCCTGGAAGCAGAGCATCTATGGCAAGTGGATGAGGATATATGTCTGCGTGCCAGAAACTGTCCTGAGGGAATAACAGCCAAAAGAATACGCCATAAAAAGAGCTGTTGTCGAAGAGGAAGCTTCGACTGCCAAAGAGATCGCAATCGTCTTTTCCACCACCAAGATGACCGATGCATATGCCAGAAGAGGTTTGCCCGTTCAGAAAACCAAGGCAATGGCAACAAATGTTTATACAGACCAGCAACTGTAATATCAGATAGCCTCAAGGAATGGCATGAAGAATCAAAAGAGGAGATAGTCCAATCCTGCAGGCGATCTCGAATTTCCAACAGTGGAATCGGCAAAAAAGGCTGAAACATCTGAATTATATCACGCCAAAGACGACGATAATGAGGTCCTAAGCCATAATGTGCAGCAGCCTGTGGAAAAGAAAGAGGGGAGCCATCAGGATGGATGACATCTCCCACAGAGGTAACACCCTTTGAGTGGAGAAAATATGAACGCCGGGGTTCTTGCACCGCCAGGGGAACTGAAAATGCTTTGGACCAGTGGATGTTCTCAGCGCGAAGAGAGTTGCCTTGTAAGGAGCCGCGACCATTCCATTTTAAATTTGAAAGGACAAGTTTCCAATCAGCAAGTAAGCCAGAAATGAGAGGACAACCCTTAATTTTGCCAGTAATGTAACCAAGAATAAAATTCCAATGAGTAGGTTGCCAATGGCCAAAAGCGGAAGTCGTCAAATGAAGTAACAAATGACGGATCATCGCTGTCCAAGGCTGAGTGCCTTCCAGAAATTGAAGCATCAGTTTACCTCTGTGGGCAAGAATATGCACCTGTAAATTAAGGATATTTAAGCCTCCATGCATTTTAGGGATGCACAAACGATTTGCCGAAAGCAAATGTACACTCTTTTTCCCCTGCTTCGACCTCCAGAATATCTCAAAGATGGTGGACATAAATAATTTCAGCTCCCCCTTAGAGAACCTGATGAGAGGAAGGTAGAACTGAATATAAGCAACCAAGAAGGATTGGAGAATCCGTAAACGAACATGCAATGGCCATGTTGCAAGTTTCCAGTATTCCAACTTTTTCTTGAGCTTTGCCAAGACCCAATCTGTTTGTTGACGGCGAGTGACTGACCATCCCAAAGGATATCCCAAATGCCGAATCAAATGAGTGGAGTGAACTATTTCTCCTGGCCATAGCAAATTATGCCACTGTTTTGAATGCACAGGCAACAGAAAATTGATTTCTAGGATAGCTGCAAGGGCAAATAAAGAAAGAGCCTGCATCAAAGTAGAGAGATCCTGATGTGTGTTGCGAGGAAGAAAAAAAGAATCGTCAGCATATGCCTGAGCAACCAACTGACATCTATTCTGAATGTCCAATCCATGAAGACTGCTAGTATCAACCAAATGATCTATATAAAGAAGCATGGGATGCGTCGCTATAGCATACAAAAGAGCACGTAAAGGGCATCCCTGCCTAACTGAACGATGCAAAGTCCATGATTCTGAGAGATCTCCTGACAATATACAAGCCGCATGGCTATCAGCATAAAGCCAGTAAATGATATTCTGCATTTTTTCTCCAAATCCCAGAGCACGCATGGTTTCTTGAATGAACCCCCATTTAATAGTATCAAAAGCCTTTGCAATATCCACTTGCAATAATAAGACATCCTGCTGCGTGTATTTGGCATATTCGATGCCAATATAAGCATTTGCAATGTTATCTGTAATGTGCCTGCGAGGAATAAATCCATACGGTGCAGAATGGAGTCCATCATTCAAGCAAGCCTTAATGCGATTGACAACCATTTTACTGATAATCTTGTATATCACCGGCATAAGGGTAATTGGTCTCCAATCTGCCAAAGACTGACATAAGTGTTTTTTAGGCAACAGCTTCACTAATCCTTTTTTCCAGGAAGCTGGCATTTGCCTTGTCTCCCAGGCAATGTTTACCATACGCAGCAAAGGTATTTTGAGGGTATCCCAATATGCAAGAAAAAATTCAACTGTAAGGCCATCCCATCCTGGAGCTTTCCATCGGCCACAAGACCTGATTGCATCAGACAGTTCTTGTTCAGAGAATTTTGTTTCTAGTTGTTGCACCTGAGTAGCAGAAAGGATGGGGGATACATGCTGTAATAACCGATGACGTGCATCACACACTTCCATGGCGTGAGAATCGTCCTCACCAAATTGAGAGGAGAAATGGGTAACACAAGTCGCAGCCAATTGTGCTCGGGTGGAGGTCCACGTGTCATCTGAAATTAAAGTGCGACATATAGATGCAGCTTGTTTTTTGGAATGTAAACTCTTGAAAATTTTTTTGGAAGAGCAGCCTTTGTCCAAAAGCGCCTGTTGTCGTGCGCGTATCTCCCATTTGACAAGCTTTCGGTGATCGTTTACCTGAATACAGTGACGAGCTTGACATAAAGAAGTGGCTTCAGCCAAAGTTAGGGAGCGAAGATGACTAAGCTCGATTAACGATTGGCATGTTTGCTTAGCATAAGCAACAGTCTGTCTCCAACCTTCCAGATACTGTTTACCATAATCACGGATGACTGATTGCATGCGAGCAATAAAAGCTGTCCTTGCATAATCCAAATCAATGAAAGATTGAGGAAAGAGTGGCTGACAGGCCTCAAGTATCAGTGCTTTGAATGCATCATGCTTGAAGTAACTATTATTGATGATAAGCAACCTTCGAAGTGGCAATCTGTCATCAGGCATGTCGTGTAGATGAACTCTGAGCCATAAGGGTACATGATCTAAATATGTAAATGTATAATCCACCCACAATTTGGTCGTGAGAGTATCATAATGAAACGGATCAAGCTGATACCATCGATCCAGGCGAGCTTTATAAGTGGATTGTGCATTATGTTGGAAGGTATACCCAAGCATCAGGGGCTGAGATTCTTTCCAAAGATCAATCAGATTAAGCGTTGCTACAAAATCTGCCTACGAAGACGTCTCAGTAGCAAGCATATGTGTACGACCGGATGTATTATCACCAGGTTGAGGGGCATTATTGAAATCTCCACATATGAATGCTTTCTGTCTCGAAGGGTACAATTTCATTTGTTGCCATATCTGTCCTCTAGCCTGAGAGGATTGAGGTGCATATATTGATGCAAATTCAAAGATTTCACCCTGAATAAAGCACTGCATAACCATCCATCTGCCTTGGAGGTCATTAAATAAAGGCATGGTGGCCTGCATAAAAAATATCATAACCAGCATAATGGCCTTGCTGTCCAGCGTAGTGATGTTGATTGTGCTCCTGAAGAGCAATGATATCTGGCTGCATACGCTTCAAATATGCCCAAACCATCTTCCACTTTTTAGGGTCACACAAACCCTGTACATTGAGAGTCAAAGCTGTGATATATGACATCATATTTATAGTGTATGTACAGTATGAACAAAAAAGTAGCTCAAGCTTGCATTTCCTCCACAGGGTCTGCACCCCGATCAGGAGGAGGAATATCTATGAGACGGGTGGCTAGCAGGCTAGCAGCCTCTTCTTCGGGAAATAGAGTACGACCTGCAGTTACAGTAGCCCAGGTGATGCCAATTCCAGAATTTTCTTCTGGGGTATGCCCACTAGACGAGGCTCCATTCCAAGTTCTAGAAGGCAAAGGACGCCTGGGGATAATTGTCCTGCGCGGTGGCTGAGATGTTTCTTGAAGTGTCTTTTCTTTTCCTTTTGGTGAAGAAGTAGAGGGATTTCGTGAGGGATTTGGTCCACTCTCTAGGATCATTGACTTCGAGGACTAGCGTTGCCTAGGCCTCTTCCTGCTTGAGCTCTTGCAGACACAGGGACACCCACCCCGCCCCCTCCCTTGCCAGTCAACCATCACCAGTTTCTTCCGGACCTGGGAGGTGGAGGACACCGACATAGTGGATCTTGTGGACCCTCCACGAGCTGCTCTGGACGTACCTCGCTCGAGAGGAGTTACCTCAGACCAAGCCTTTGCACTCCAGCGTGCCCGACGCCCTCCTCGCCCCCCCCCCCCCCCAAACCACGATCACCTCATCTTCTCCAGATCCAGGACATGCTCCACCGCCATCGAGCTACCTTTCCATGTGACATAGCTGAGGGAGACCTCTCGGCCATACTCATTAGCCCCATGCTTAATATTTTGGAGAGTGGTATACCATCTACTCGGAGCTAATGTTGCTCTCATGTTTCTATGTTCTTAGTATTCCATGATGAGTTTCCATGGACAGTTTTGTATCACCCCAATGAGATAGCTATGTTTATGTTTTCTTTCTGTTTTATTTTCCATTCCATGATGAGATTTGCCATTGACATTATTGTATCACTTTGGTCTCATAGGCCCATTGGGTCTTTAGTAGACGCTTAATGTATCTTTCTTTCTCTCTCAATAATGAGAAACTCTTTCCCTCTCTCTCATTGTTGAATGTCTCACATATTAGCCACTCAAACAAACTTCTCCCTCCTTTCCTCTCTCACTAGATTGAGCCTATGGCTTCACATGTCTCTTTCTCTATTGTAGACGTTTCTCAATTCTCCAGAGTGTCAGTCAATGGATTTACAAGAAAACACTACACATAGATAATCACAAGATAAGCCTATATATCACCCGTCTCCCAATTAAGATGAGCTTATGTAATATATAGCTCAACTAGACAAGGATTCACAAGAAGAGAACTTCATAAGGAAGAGCAGTAGCATATAATAATGAAAGGAATACTCCCTTTTTTTCTCAACTTCTCTCGCACTATTCTCCCTCTTGTTGACATACTCAATCTATTGTAGCAACATCTCCCTTGACCTCCCTAGGGTTAAAGAGACACTACACTTAGATATGATAAGTAGAAAGAATAGAAATAGAGAAGATCAAAAGAAGATTAGTCCTCTTAATGATGCAATCCACATAGGATTAGAGAGTTGAGCAACATAGAATACCCTCTTAATGGTATTACTTAATAACGAGAGATTAATAGATCATATTCACATAAACTCATGGTAATATGGACGCCAACACACAATTAGCTCCACACATAATACTCTTCACAAAGATGGTAGTCTTCGATAATGAAAAGGACACTAACACATGGTCAGCTTCGTCTAAACAACTTCATAATGAAGATTTTTAGGATTTTAATTAACACAACTAACTCCCATACACACACAACTCCTCACAAAGAAGATGATAATAAGGCCATTCACACAAAGTTAACTCCTCCACAAAACAAGCATCACAAAGAGCTAAACAACTCCTCACATAGAGAGAGCCTCTAAGGAAGATAGCTTTGATACCATGTTGGAATATTAGGGATTGCACTAGGGAGTGAAATCCTAATTGCAACAGGCACAAAGCTTAATCCTAATCTCAAAGATTAATGTTGTTCTAATCAACATAATCAAAGAAAGATTAATGCTAATATAAGCATCATAATCAGAGAATATTAAGATAAACATAACTAGCACAAAGCTAGAAGTGACAGGCAAAGAGATAAGCTTGGGACAAGTGTTTCCACAAAGGAAGGTCACAAAGACCTATCAAACTTACATTATTCACAAAGAAAGGTACAACTTATATAGGCTCCAAGAGTCCTCCCAATGACCTAAGCAATGATGTCAAGGGCTTGCCACCCAACCCTTATCTAGATCCATCTAGGCTCTACTTTTCCATTTAGTAATTGGCCACTTACACAAGAGAATAATCTTAGACTTCATGACTATTATTCTATCCTTAGCCTCAAATAAGTTGTCCCCAATGTGCACACATGCACACAATGGATGCTAGATCACCTAGATTCTAACAGATCTGTGCGCCGGATGCATTACAGAAGATCTCTATCACATAAAGGAATCTATGGAGATTCCTCACATCACCTAACAAGTATGCTACTGTGTCATCAGCAAACTTTGAGTTAAGCAGCTCCTCCTATGAGCCGATATCCCTTGTAAACTGGTCTCCTGGGCGGATAGGAAATTGCTCATGGCCTAGGCTACAAACAAGAAAAGGAAGGGCACAATTTGGAAACCTTGCTAGACCGAACGAGAAAGAGGGAATCTCTCGGAAACACCTCGAACCCATGCCCTTGGAAATCCCATCTAGCACATAGTCACCTTTTAGAAAGCCCCCTTCCACCCTATGGTAGGCTTTCTTAAAATCAAAAAGAACTATAAGATCCTGCTGTCCCAAACGGGACAAGGCAGTCACCTCCCAAAATGTGAAGATGTTGTCCAGAATACTCCTATCCAGAACAAAACCTATCTACGTGCCATGAATCAAGTCGGGGAGAAAGGGTTGAAGACGCCTTCTCATGGTTTTGGCTAGGATTTTGTAGGCGGTTCCCAGGAGGGTGATGGGTCTCCACTACTGAATCTCCAATCTATCTCCCCCCTCCTTGGGAATCAAAAGGATCAAACCCTCTGTCAATCTCTGTGGCATCGAGCCCATGGCCATAATCTTAGTGAAAGTGGCTTTGAAGCCGCCTTCCATGAGATCCCATGGACGAAAGAATAAAGAGACTGGAAGCCCATCCTCCCCACATTCTTGTCGCTCTACTGACTATGCCACCAAGTGGGCAGAAGCACAAGCCACCAAAGATGCCACTGCCTCCAGAGTCGCCCGATTCTTGTATGAGCACATCCTCACCGTGGAGCTGACCAATGTTCGGGGCTCCCATTTTGTCAATGCAATCATCACCACCCTCCTCACCAATTACAAAGTATTCCACTACAAATCTTGTGCCTATTACCCTCGGGCCAATGGTCAGAGGCCGAGAGCACCAACAAAGTGCGTTGTCACCTTCTTTGCAAGGCTTGTCATCAGCATCCGAAGCAATGGCCAGATGCTTTTGTCGGTACACTCTAGGCCTATTGCACTCCTTACAAAGCCACTACTCAACACAACCCCTCCCAATTGGCCGTGGGCTTGAAGCCATCTCCCCTTTCCAATTCAACCATGGCTCCTACCGGGTGGGCACCCTTCGCGTGTCCTGTTTTGGTGCCTCATTCCTCCTCCATCAACCGTCTCTCCGCCTTGGAAGAAACCCGTGCCCTTGCCAACCTCGCCCTGGAAGCTGAGCAACACAGACGCAAGGCATGGCACGACCAACATTTATGTTGCCCTCGCTTTTCTCAAGGTGACTTCGTGCTCCTTTACTGGGCTTGGTACTTTAAACGCGCCAAGAAGCTAGTACCTACATGGGTAGGCCCTTACAAGGTTCAAGACATCCTGCCACAAGACGTAGTGCAATTGTGCACCTTATCCAATGAGCGCCTTCCTCTGGTGGATGAGTTGAGACTCAAGCTCTATCTCCAACATCCTGAAAACCATCTCTTGGCAGGGCCAAGCTGTTGAATGTTTTTTTTTTTAAGAATAAAGAGTAACAGAGCAAAAAGAAAAAGAGGAAAACAGAAATAAGACAACACCCCCACCTGAAAAACGTCTTGGCAAGCCGAGGCACATCTTCCTTCATTTCCCATCCATTACCATTTTTTTCCCCGTTTTTCTCTCTCCTCACCAATTCCCTCTTCTCTCTCCTTGACACCATCTTCCTTCATTGCCCACCAATCCCCTGCCTGGTGCCTCACTGTGCTCTTCTCTCCTTGACAACCTTTCTTCTTGACATAAATTATCAATTCTCTTTCTTAGACAAAACATTGTACAAAAGTTTCCTTCTCACAAAAAATTGTCACAAAGTGTGTCTCTATAAACAAAATCTCTTCGACAAAAAATCGTCCATAAGGTGTACAAAAAGTGTCCCTTTTCTCTCTCTTCGACAAAAAATCGTCCTCTCTCTTTGAATTCTCTCTTCGACAGAGAGTGCCCCCTCTTTCTTAGCGACACAAAGTACTACCTTTTCTCTCTCCATCCCCTAGAATTTTTTTCTCTCTCTCTCTCTCTTTGCCACAAAGTGTCCCCCTGTTTTGTTCTCCTAGCCCTCCTCTCTCTCTCTTCACCATCGTAGGGCCTATCTCTTCTGCCACCTCTCCTTGTCTCTTATCTTCTCTCTCTTCGAGAGAGGCTTTCTCTCTTAGACAGACACACCCTCTCTATGCTCTTCCTTCTTCTCTCTCCTCGACACCATCTGACGACGTTGTGGCATCACCAATCCCCCGCTCCCCCAGTGCCTGCAATACCTTTTCCCTCTCCCCTTCGACACCTTTTCCCTTTCTCCTCGATAACCTCCCTCTTCTCTCTCCTCAACTCATCGCCATACATATTTTACCTCCACGCCTTCCTTCTATCTCCGCATCCATCACCACATTTCCTCCCTTGCCAATTTCATCGCTTTTTTCATCGCCATGCATAATCTCTCTCTCTCTCTCTCTCTCTCTCTCTCTCTCTCATCGTTTTCTTTTAATGTTGTAACACATCATCGCCTCTCTTTCATATGCACCATATTTGCATACTTTTTTCTACTCATTGTCTTTGTGTTCTCTTGCATCATCACCTCTCTCTCTCATCACCCCCGTTTGTTTTTTTTTGGGGGGAGGGGGAGGGGGGGCAAATGGGATTAGGAAAAGCTGTTGATTAAAAGGGCTAAGGCTTATAAGTTAATAAACATATAAGTATAGCTTTTATCGGGAAAAGCTATATAAGTGAGGGTTATGTGATGAGTGGATTGCTATTATCTTGTGACGAGATGGTTTGTGCCTAGACGGTGGATGCAAACCACTCTTGATTGTCCATCGATACCTCCTTAGGGCAGGTCCTGGTGGTATTGTAGCTCGCCCGGGAAGCGTGGGAGTGGGTGTGCATTGCTTGACCATGAACACAATTAAACATTTTGGCATTTAATCATAGCCATTAAATGATCCACAATGTTGAAAATAAAAGTTGCACATATAACACCGCATAGACGCCGGAATAGGCCGACGCCCCCTCCCCCCCAACATTTTGGCATTTAATCATAGCCAATAAATAATCCACAATGCTGAAAATAAAAGTTGCACATATAACACCCCATAGAGGCCGGAATAGGCCGACGCCCCCTCCCCCCCTTGGAGTATTTCATTATGCAAGGAGAAATATAACATGTACAAGCTTTGAGGGCCTAACTCTCCCCATGGAAGATGTCGGATTATCCATATACAATCATAAACTTGTCCTTCATCCAATATGGGTCCTTACACAGGCACACTAACATGTATAACAGCCTGTATCTTGCATCCATGAGCGCCAAAATTTGTAGAACAGCCTGTATGTTGCATCCATGAGTGCCAAAATCTGTAAAACAGTCCGTATATCGCATAAAACCAGAAATTTCAGCAAGCTTTAGGATACAAGATGGTGTGGAGTAGTGAAAATCATCTTCCCCAAGTTGGATATGGTTATGGTGGGCTTAGAAATGAAGAGAAATGGTGAAAAATATGAGTTTTCAGCCTCTAAAAACCTATTTGAAGCTCAAACTCGCCCAAGAGATAACTCTCTCATATTGAAATATGCAAGAAAATGCTACAATGCCATGTGTAGAGCTGAATTGACAAGTGTGAGGACACTTGTCTCACTCTTATCCTCTTATCTACCACATTTTCCAAATCCAAAGGCTAAAAATTCTTCAATCTTTAGCTCTAAAAATATCCCGACTTGTAGCCCATTTGTCATAGGTACTTTGGCAACTCTTGGTATTTGCTCAATTCTAGATGTAATGACGCAAACAAAATTTCCATCGGAGTCGGGCCAAAAATAGCAACTCTCCTAAATTTTAGGAGTATGATCCTTTGTATTCGAGGATAATCCCCCATTCCAAAAGCTTGTTTCCAAATATTTAGACGTCTTGGAGTCCACTAGACCCCTTTCATATTAGGAAATGTCCAGGCTAGTGACAGGTGTGGAACTCAAGTGTTGACTAGTGTAGTTTGGATGGACGGAGCCGTAGCCCCATGCTTGGGAGAGGTCCTTTGTTCTATGGGATCTATGGGGTGGTGAGCTAGTGTTGTGCGGAACTTGAATGTGGATTAATCTTGTGCTTGTTCTGTTGTGGCCTTGGAAGGAATTTGTCAGGAGAGAATCCATGATGGTCTTGTAAATTTGTGACAGAGGGCGGGGGAAGGAAGGAACGGGTGCACAAAATCTAGTAGGAAACTGTTTTGGTGTGTGAGTATCGGAAGCTCCATCAAGAATCAAACTAGGTTCTCTCATCAGAAATCTCATCATTAAAACACGACATAAAAGATTCATAGTCGCGCACCTATGACCCAGAAGATCTGTTCAGCAAATATGGGGGAGTGTGAGACATGGACTTGAAGCACGATTTTGCCTTGGAAAAGATTAATGAATTTCGAGGCATGAATGAAGCTTGGCACTTGAACGGGTGCACGTTTGATGGTAACCGGCTTGGGGTGTTGTTTGCTAAGAAGAGGATTTCAAGGTAGTGGTGGTACACTGGTAAGTTAGGGATGATGTTCACAGAGTTATAACTATAGACATGATGATCATTGGGTTGGAGATTGCAAGGCTGGAAATTGGAAAGCAAATGCCATCGACATGATGTGATAAGTTGGGTTTTGCTGACTACGCAAATTGTGAGGCTTCCTATCAGCACCTTGCGAATTTTGCGCTTCCTATTAGCATAAAACCATCGTCTTTCCCAAGCACTTCAGATAGGATCCTGTGTAGTGACTAGCATCTCCCACGTATCTGTTAAGAAATCTCTAGCCGCATTAATCTTAATACCCTCAAGTCCCATAGTTACCGGAGATCTAGGTTTATATCTGTACATCAATATAAATAGATTGTAACGAATAGCCGAATGGTTAGCATTATTGTAGGCAAACTCGATGAAAGAGATATCCCTCTCCTAATCAAATGGTCGCCTGGAGACGTATGCTATCCTCCAAAACTTAATTGACCCTCTCTGTAAGCCCACTAGTAAGCCCTTAAGAATGCAGGGAACACCCAATGTTGCGGGGTTTTGCCCAACCACACTCGGGAGCACAAACAGCTCAACCGAGAAACCAAATTACCATGGCCTAGCACACAAATGCACAGTCGAGGTGTGTCACTCACCTCATGAAAGCTTGTTCATTGGGTTTCTAGTAGGAGATGATGTTGCTGCACAACCGCACCCGAAAGCTCCACTCTGCCACCACCACCGCTGCAGGAAGCCCGACCCTCCTTATAGCTTGATCTCTCACACTCACTCTCTCACACGTAAGCAAGCAAGCACACATAAGAGCTCAAACAAGCAAGCAAGCAATAGCATAAGATATTAGATAGAGAAGAAGAGTACTCTATTGAAATTAGCATAAAAGAATAAGTTGTAAGAGTTACATTTTGCCTCTTACGTGTGGCTGCTAGGGTTTACACTCTTGGCCGGCCAAAGTTAAAAATTAGGTCCTAGGACTCATTCAGCCACTCTAGCTTGTGTAACACCTAATCCACAAATAGTACTCTCTACTGAAACCGATCCCGTCAAGTGGGAAAGACTCCGTTGGACACCCACACGCTTAATAGCACAACTTTAAAACCACAAATTTGAAATGGACAACTTAAAACAACTTGAAATTAAATGAAATGAAATGGAAAGATGGACACCAGCACTGGGGCCGGAACGGGCCGACCCCCCCCTCAATATATGATATATTTATTGGGAGTATTTAATAAATACAATGCTCCATGGGTTCCAAGAACCAGATACTGTCCATGTACATATGAAAACAGTACCAAACAAATAGGCTCGAATTTCGATGTAGAAAAACTCGAAGCAGAACGACCACTAGTGTGGTCCAATCGCTACGGTCCTGTGCTTTCACTGGACTCCGCGGAGAGCGCCTCACTGGTGTTCCGAGACCACGCACAAACAGGCGCTCTCGTACTAACGCCTGGCTCTCCCGATCTCAGCACCTTTGGACCGAGGTTCGCCAATACAGCTTGGACAACCCGGCACTGAACGGGTGTGGCCGTAGAGAGATGAATCCCTTATCAGATTTAAACATTAAATGCTTTACTCAAATCTGAAAATCACTTACTTGTAGATGGTTGATAGGAGACCAAAACTTGTGGGGTTTGCATAGAATATGAAGCCTCGTGAAGAAAGAATTGCCTCGTGAAGAATCACCAAGACAAGTACCACCACAAAGGGTACAGCCGCCTGCTGTGAGAGAGAAACTTCCACTTGCAAGGGAGGAGAGAGACCTGGTTGCTGATTGGTGATGGAGTGCACAACCTCTTGCTTGATTGGAGATGGAGTGCACAGTCACTCGCAGAAATTCATGTGCAGCCAGAGGGTATACTTTCGCCAGTAAAGAAGCATGGGGAGGTGCTTTGGCTGCAGCCTGTAGTGCAGAGGATAGGGCAGCCAGCAGCCTCAAAAGCAGTAGCTTATGGTAAAGATAAAAACATGCGCCTGTGGGAGAGGTAACAAGTGCAGCAAACTTCAGCCGCCTGGGAGTGAACAAGCGCAGCCTGTTGATGCAGCCGCCTGGATGAGAGTATGCGCCACAGTACAGGGAGAGATGGCAGCGCTAGCAGCAAAATTCAGTGACACAGCCCGCAGCCTGGTTGCTGTAGGAGCAGAGGCACATATAGATTCAGCAGCAGCCGCCTGGGAGCATGCTTGGTTGCAGCCAGTAGTGCAGGGGCCACAATCGCTTGCAAGAAAGGAAGCGCAGGTTGGTGGATAAAACACCAGATAGAAGCGACGATTCTACACGCTTGAAGGAGGGAGTCTTTTTAATAAAATTTAATGTGAAGTTAACCTTGGTGAGACCCACGTTTGCATGTGGGGGACTAGTGGGGGTAGGTGACCATGCCCACCCCCACACTCACTTAAAAGTGGGGCTCCCCACCTTGGCCCCAAAGTGGGTGCCCAAAGGGGGTGCCCACTTTTAAATAAGTGTGAACACCTAACCTTATAAAACAAAGGGGTTAGAATTAAATATTAAAAACTACATGTGCAACATACTTACCACCTGTTCACATGCACTAAAACTCGTCAGAATACAGAGCAGACTTCACGACTCACTGGCAGGCGTCCCCGCTCAGTAAGTAACACGTCAGGCAGGCAAACACACAAATACATGTCATGCGAAAACAGTTTCAAGCATGCAAATCATGTGTGCATGTGCAAATAGTAACATGGACATATCTCCCGTTCATGGAACAAGTACAAGATATCTGTCGGCACAAAACTGGCACGACATAAAACATAAAAACCTGGTCTTCCTATGGAGTGACAGTCCCATAGGTAAGACACAGTTCCAGGCACGAGTCTCCCTATGGTGTGACAGTCCCATAGGCAAAACACGGCACGAATACTGGCTCTTCCATGGCGTGACAGTCCCATGGATCGAACACAGTCCAGGTCATACACGGGTGGCACTGATCTGGCTCCCGTCCATACGACACCATCCTGCTAACACACGGGTGGCACCAGTCTGGCTCCCGTCCATGTCAGCAAAATACTGGCCTCTTCACATGAGACACCGGCCTGGCCTCAAGTGAACGAGACGCAAAAACTAGGAATGGACCAAATGGTCGGCCAATTGGTGACATCCCCCCGGGCTTCTAAAGAGTTGACCTCAACTTAAAAGCCTCAAGATATGCCTGCAACAATTGCGGATAATCTGCAAAATAATCCTCATTTACCCATTTGGCATCAATAGGCAAATAATTCTTAAACTTCACAAGGTATCTCCTGGAAAGCTTTCCTACAGGTAGCTTTCTCTCCTTGTGAAAAACAATCTGTTCTGGCTGGAGGATCTCCTCAAGCTCTTCAATCTCTGGCGGATCTTCTGTGACAGGCTCATCAGGATCTGGCCCCACATATTTCCGAAATAGACTCACATGAAAAGCATTGTGAATCTTCCAATGACTAGGTAAAGCAAGCCTGTAGGACACTTCATTGATCTTGTGAATCACCTTGAAGGGTCCATAATAGCGAGGAGAAAGCTTAGGATATGAGCCTTCTCGTCTCGGCCTCTTCCGAAGCCTAGCCTTCTCAAATTTCAGCAATACCCAATCACCTTCTTTGACTTCCATGTCCCTTCTATGCTTGTCAGCAGCCATTTTATGCTTATCCTGAGATCTGGCTATGGCTGTCCGCACCTGACCAAAGGCAACTTCCAAGTCACGAACATATTCATCAGCTGCAAAAATCTCATCCTTTGTACGAAGGATGGGTGGCAAGACCACTCTGCCATAAATAATCTCAAATGGAGCCTTGCCCGTGGAAGCATGGATCGTATTGTTGTAGGCAAACTCAACAAGTGGAAGATACTTCTCCCATGCACTCTTTTGATCTGCCACATAACACTTCAATAAATCCAACACGGCTGAATTTGCAGCTTCACTTTGGCCATGGGGATGATAAGCTGATGAAAATTCAAGCTTAGTACCCATATTATCAAACAAAGCCCTCCAAAATAGGCTTGTAGTCCTGGGATCTCTATCCCCAACAATGGATTTAGGCATACCATGATGCTTGAAAATATTAGCAAGAAAAAGCTTTACCATATGATCAGCTTTAATGGTTTTCTTGACGGGCAAGAAATGAGCTTGCTTGCTAAACCTGTCCACAATAGTCCAAATAGCATCATTCCCATGCTGGGATCTAGGCAAATCCATAATAAAATCCATCGTGATACTTTCCCAAGGTTGCGAGGGAATAGGCAATGGCTGAAGCAAACCTGGAGGCTTTTGCCTATCAAATTTCACCTTTTGGCAAGTGATACATGCACGCACATAAGCCTCAATGTCTTTACGCATGCTTGGCCAAAAGAAATACCTCTGAATCATGCGAGTAGTAGGCATAATACCTCTATGACCAGCATATGGTGGAGCGTGACATTTGTCCATAACCTTTGGACGCAAATCCTTCACCACACATAGGCAATTATCCTTCATTAGATAACCCTCGTTGATAACGTAAGAGGCATGTGAATGACCAGCCATCAAATCAGTCCATATATGGCAAAAATCAGCATCCAACTGATACAAATCTCTCATAGCAGAAAGATCTCCATGAGAGGCCACTGCAGCAATATAAGGCCTCCTAGATAGTGCATCGGCCACCACATTTTTCTTTCCTGGAGTATGCACAATTTGAAAATGAAACATCGAAAGAAAATTTGCCATTCTCATCTGCTTCTCTGAAAGCTTGGTTTGAGATAGAAAGTATCTCAAACTTTGATGATCTGTCTTGACTACAAATTCAGCCCCAAGAAGGTGTGTTTCCAAATCTTTAAGGCGTGAATTACAGCCAAGAGCTCTTTCTCATAGATATCCATATGAAGCTCAGCATCATGCAAACGACGGCTCTCGTATGCAACTGCATGCCCTTCTTGATTTAGGACAGCTCCTATGCAATCACCGCAAGCATCACATTCAACCACGAATGGCTTGTGCAAGTCAGGAACAATCAATACTGGACCACATATGATCGCATGCTTGAGCTGCAAGAAAGCATCCTGTTCCTTTGAAGTCCATTTGAAAGCAGTTTTCACGGAAGTCAACACAACACCCAGATTTTGTTAGTCTTCTTCTTGGGGGTGATCACCATGGGAGAGAGCCACTCCGTGTGTTCCACTGGGGCAATGATGCGAGCAGCCTCCATTTTCTCGAGCTCCACTTTCACGGCTTCTACATACTTGGGGTTAAGTTTGTAGGCGCGGCCCTGGACTGGTCGGGTACCCTCCTCGAGAGGGATGGTGTGCACACCTATGTCAGCTGGCACGTTGTCCAGATCCTGGTAGGTCCAGGCGAATACATCCTTGTAAGAGTGGAAAAAAGTGGTGGCTTGGTTGAGTAAAGCAGGGTGATCCCGTAACCAAGAAGCCAGTAGAATGGGACGTGGATCCTCAGGGGTGCCTAGGTTGAACTCCTTGACTGGGTCCTGACATGAAGGAGGTGGGAGGGGCTCTCCAGTGGCCGCGGAGTTAGAAAGGATGCCGAGGTCATGTGCTGGTTATTGGTCCAGGGGAAAGTCACCAAACTGCCCCTTGGTCCAAGATGGGGGTAGTTCCTCTACAGGGATTGGGGTCTCCACTGTAGTCGTGACCTTGGGCTGGCCCGAGATGGGTTTGGCTATGGGTGGATTTGAGCGCGCCTTTGTCGTGGCTGATCCCTTGGTGGTGGCTGATGGTTCAGATGTGATGGAGGTAGAGTGCTTGCCACCCACGCCTCCTATTAGTGATAGGCTCTCCCAAGCTAATCACCTCAAAGTGCTTGATCGTGAGGTCCTGAGGGATGGAATCGTCTCATGAACCTCCGTGATGTCCACCATGTAGCAGGAGAGATCCCCTGCAGCCTTGAGCCAATCCAGGAGCTTTGAGTCGTCCCCGTAAGGCAATATGCCTTCCTCCATTGGTGTGGGTGCGACCACCGCAGCCCACACGGCCTGTTCTGGACCTTCTTCAAGTTTGAACTCTTTTTGGCCATGGGACTGAGGGATCCACAACCTATCGGTACCCCAGTCGTGCAGCACGCCGGCACCTCGCAGCCATGGCCGGCCAATCAGTAAGGAGTATGCCTCTTTGACTTCAGGAAGATGGATGACAAAATCTCGAGAGAAGACAGCATCTTGAATTTGGACCAGTACTCCCTCCACAAGCCCCAGAGGTGTCACCTCACGCTGGTCTACCATCTGGATATGGAAGTTGGCTGGTCTGGTGATCTGCAGGTCAGTGGCTTTGAGAGTGAACTCCGGCATCAGGTTGACTCTGGATCCACCATCCACAATGGCTCCAAAGAAAGGGGTACCATTGATTTGTACTGTGAGGCAAGGGCTCTTGAAATCGGTGAGGGTGTGATTACATGAGTGATGCCCAGACATTTTACAGCTTCCGGGCCCGCCGTCTCGCCACCTGGAAGGTTTGACCCCTCCTCCAGTTTGTGCAGTAGAGCAGATCCAATTGCGTTCGGGCAACTGGGCTAAATTGGAGCAGTTGATAGAGTGACTTCCCCACCTTGCTCTCCTTGAGGAGGTCAGCCAGGGAAGCTGTTGAAGGTGCGGGGTGGGGAGTCACATCAACATGCTCAGTAGGGTGTAGAAAATATGAAAGCAAGAGCAGACTAGAAATGAAACAAGAACAAAAATGAAAGACAAAGAGTTACCTTGAGATGAGTGTAGACAAGACACAAGATTGATTTATTATTGATGTGACACCTACAATTTATAGGTGAGAAGTACAAGATTGAGTAGACTCACTTATGGGATAAATGTAGAGGTACCACATGGCACTAGACTCAAGACACAAAGACTCAGCTGAAACTAGACTAGAGAAATAGTACACCTAGTGTGCACTTATTTCCAACACCCTCCTTAAGTGGACACTAGGAGGAAGACAAAAAGACAAGACTATGACATGACAAAAGATAAGACCAAGACAGAGAGACTAGACAAGGATTGAGAGACAAGCTAGAAGACAAGATGGACAAGACTAGAAGACAGACATAAAGACTGATAGACTGAGAGACAAGACAGAAGACATGAGAGACAAAGATCCTAAGACACCCCTCCTCAAGTGATATCCTCATATGGGTTCACAAGGATAGGGACAAGATGGATCTAAAACAAGACACAGTCAGATTGATAGACAAATAGACAGACAGACAAGAAGACTAGATAGACAGAAGACTGACTATAGACAAACAGATGGATCTTGAAGACATCCCCTCCTCAAGGGCAATCTCTGCCTCTTGGGCAGGGACAAGAGAGAGGTCAAAAAGCATAATGAGTAAGACACTAGAACCCCTTGACCTACATCATCGATGGTCAAAGTGGTAGACAAGAAAGGTGAAGTAATCAGAAAGCCCACTCCTCATCATGTGAGGAATGAACAGCAAGATCTGCTGATGAAGATGCTGCAGCAACATGGGCTGAGGTAGATGCAGGGGCTGATGTAGAGGTTTTAGAGTAGCAGTCCTTCTCCCGGTGATTATCACGGCCACAAATGGTGCATGGATGAGCCTTGAAGCAGTCCTTCTCCATATGATTAGTTTTTCCACAATGGGTGCAAGGCTTTCTTACCTTAGAACCTCCTTTCTTTGCTAAAAATGCAGTGTCAGTTACCTTTTGTTGTTTTGTTCTTTCCTCTTCTTGGAGAGCATTGATGATACCTTCAAGAGTAGGATTATTGTGATACTTGAAGGTAGTGACAAGAGTAGCATAGGTGTCAGGTAAGCTTTGAGAAGCACAGCAATAGCAATATCTTCGGAGATGGGGGACTTCACCGATGCAAGCTGAACCATAAGACTGCGAAAATAATTGACATGAGAGGCTATAGTAGCTCCCTCCTGCATATATAGATCAAAGAATGAGATCATAAGTGCAATCTTAGAGTTTTTAGAGCGGGGTCCAAAAAGGGTATCCAAAGTGATCCATGCTCGAGAAGCAGACTGTATGTCGGAGATGTGATGAATGTAATCATCTCCAAGACCAAGCAAGATGATAGCATAGGCTTTGTCATTCTTGGCAGTGGGAGCATAAGTGATAACTTGCTCAATGTCGGAATCTTCGGGAGCAGCATGGTGAACAACGTCCCAAAGACTTTCCTTCATAAGATGGCACTTGATTTTGATTTGCCAAGTATGAAAGTTGGACCCATTGAATTTGTCGATAGACATGAGAGAATGAGTAGAAGAGGCCATGTGGGAAGGTCTTACCTCTTGCTAAAATGCAAGGGCAGTGTCTATTCCCTTACAAGATTGCAGAAATGAAAGAAAAGATCCAAACTGTTTTTAGAAGACGGCTCTCTCACCACTTGTCAAGGCCATAGCATGTGACAGCCCATCGAAGCATGAGGAACTAGCAGTTTGCAGATATGAGGATAAGAAAAGGACTGACCAGGAAACTGAAGGAGACAATGCACAGTACCTTGTAGACTCTTCAAGAGGAAGCGATGGCACACTGTTTTCTCTGCTTCTTGTAGCCCCTTGAGTTCTTCTATCTCCTTCTTTAGCTAGGCTAGGGTGTTGTCTTCAATTTGCACCTTGTGAAGATTCAGGGTGTCCAGCTCCCCTGTGGCCACAGGGTCGGCGGGTGAGAACATGACTCCAGAGGCTGAAGAATTGTTGTCACGTTCAAGCATGGAGCAGGCATTCTCCAGTTGAGAGGCCAGGTCTTGGAAGTCTAGTAAGGTGGTAGGTGCAGGCTTGATTTCTTTGATCTTTTGTTGGGTGGACCGGGACAGGGCTTGCAGCGCCCATTGCTTGACCATAAAGTCACCTAGGTAGGTTGGCAGACGAGATACGAAGACCCTTGTCCACGTCATCAGCTCAGACATGCTCACCCCGGGCAAGAGTTGAAATCTTCCCCAAGTCTTGGAGAATGTGGTCTTCATAGTTGCCCAGCCTGAAGGTGCGAAGGAAGGTATCCCTCAAGGTGGGCCAGTCCACAAAATGGTCACTCGCGAACTGACTAAACCACTTGTTAGCGGAGCTTTCTAGAGTGGATGGGAATAAAGCCAAGTATGCATCGAGAAGCGCTCGCTGAAGCTCCCGCCCCCTCTCCCTGCTCGCGTTGCTGCACAGCGCCCATCGCCTTCCCTGCTTGCTCGCCCCCTCGCTTCCTCCTCGCTCCTTGCCCCCCCGCCTTCCCTGCATTGCCCGCCGCCGCCTTTCGTTTAGCCCCCCCCCCCCCCCCCCCCCCCCCCCCCCCCCCCCCCCCCCCCCCCCCCCCCGCCTGCATTCGCTGCTGCGCCCCCCCCTTCCGCCTACCTTCGCTGCCGCCGCCTTGCTCTGCTCGCCGTCTTCCTCTCCCTCATGCCTCCCCCCCTTGTCTTCGTGCCCTCCTCCCCTCTGCAACGCCTCATCCCCCCCCCCTCCGCCAGCTCGCTCTCCTCCCATCCCGCTTGCGCGCAGCCCCCGCCCCCCCCCCCTTTTTTTAGGGTTTTATCTCCTTCGCCTGCTCCCCCCCCCCCCTCCCTCCTTTTTCTTGCTTCCGCCCCCTGGGGGTTTTGTTTTCCCTTTTCGCTCCTTATTCCGCCTCTCTGTGTGCAACTCGGTTCCTGCAGGTTTCCGCCTTCGCCGCAGCTTCAGACTCTGATGGAGGCTCCTCCCGCCCCGCCTCAGAGGGACTCATCTGCAGCCCCCTCGCCCGCACCCCCAACAGGCTTTCTCTTTCGCCAGAAGAGGAAGCGAGCCTCACCGCAGAGGTGGAACGCCTCCAGGCTCATTCTGTTGGAAATATGAAAGCAAGAGCAAAACTAGAAATGAAACAAGAATAAATGAAAGACAAAGAGTTACCTTGAGATGAGTGTAGACAAGACACAAGATTGATACTTTCATTGATGTGACACCTACAATATATAGGTGAGAAGTACAAGATTGAGTAGACTGACTTATGGGATAAATGTAGAGATGCCACATGGCACTAGACTCAAGACACAAAGACTTAAGTGAAACTAGACTAGAAATAGTACACCTAGTGTGCACTTATTTCCAACACCCTCCTTAAGTGCAGCAACATGGGCTGAGGTAGATGCAGGGGCTGATGTAGAGGTTTTAGAGTAGCAGTCCTTCTCCCGATGATTATCACGGCCACAAATGGTGCATGGATGAGCCTTGAAGCAGTCCTTCTCCAGATGATTAGTTTTCCCACAATGGATGCAAGGCTTTCTTACTTTAGAACCTCCTTTCTTTGCTAAGAATGCAGTGTCAGTTACCTTTTGATGTTTTGTTCTTTCCTCTTCTTGGAGAGCATTGATGATACCTTCAAGAGTAGGATTATTGTGATACTTGAACGTAGTGACAAGAGTAGCATAGATGTCAGGTAAGCTTTTGAGAAGCACAGCAATAGCAATATCTTCGGAGATGGGGGACTTTACTGATGCAAGCTGAACCATAAGACTGCGAAAATAATTGACATGAGAGGCTATAGTAGCTCCCTCCTGCATATATAGATCAAAGAATGAGATCATAAGTGCAATCTTAGAGTTTTTAGAGCGGGGTCCGAAAAGGGTATCCAAAGTAATCCATGCTCGAGAAGCAGACTGTATGTTGGAGATGTGATGAATGTAATCATCTCCAAGACCGAGCAGGATGATAGCATAGGCTTTGTCATTCTTGGCAGTGGGAGCATAAGTGATAACTTGCTCAATGTCGGAATCTTCGGGAGCAGCATGGTGAACAACGTCCCAAAGACCTTCTTTCATAAGATGGCACTTGATTTTGATTTGCCAAGTATGAAAGTTGGAGCCATTGAATTTGTCGATAGACATGAGAGAATGAGTAGAAGAGGCCATGTGGGAAGGTCTTACCTCTTGCTAAAATGCAAGGGCAGTGTCTATTCCCTTACAAGATTGCAAAAATGAATGAAAGAAGAGATCCAAACTGTTTTTAGAAGCCGGCTCTCTCACCACTTGTCAGGGCCATAGCATGTGAGAGCCCATCGAAGCATGAGGAACTAGCAGTTTGCAGATATGAGGATAAGAAAAGGACTAACCAGCAAACTGAAGGAGACAATGCACAGTACCTTGTGGATTCTTCAAGATGGCAGAACTGAACTGCCTTTAGATGATGCGTAGCCTGTAGATTGAAGAAACACCGTCTCCAGCAGATAGACGTAGGCTGCTGCAGAAGTGTAATACAGCAGTACAAGGGCTGCTCCGATAGTAGCTGCAGGTATGAAGTGATGCGCAGACTGTAGAGGATGAAGCGCCAGCAGCAGCAACTTGAAAAGAGGCCGGCATAGGAGTGCGCAGCAGCTACTGGGAAACAGCAGGCCGGCGCAAGGCGTAGGAGTGGACAGACAGTTCAGGCCGGCGGGCAGCTGTTCAGAATGTGAATAGGCTGGTCCCAAGAGTTAAGCGCAGCTAGGGAGATGGTGGGCTGAAGCTAGCTGAAGCTATGGTGGTCAACACAGGGCAGGAGCAGCCTGCTCTGATACCATGTTGGAAATATGAAAGCAAGAGCAAAACTAGAAATGAAACAAGAATAAATGAAAGACAAAGAGTTACCTTGAGATGAGTGTAGACAAGACACAAGATTGATACTTTCATTGATGTGACACCTACAATATATAGGTGAGAAGTACAAGATTGAGTAGACTGACTTATGGGATAAATGTAGAGATGCCACATGGCACTAGACTCAAGACACAAAGACTTAAGTGAAACTAGACTAGAAATAGTACACCTAGTGTGCACTTATTTCCAACACATTCCACCATCTGTCGTATAGTCGGCACTCGCCCCAGCAGAGGGGAGATCAGGGATCTTCTTCAGGCCTGTCTTCTTGCAGATGTGGGCAAGATCCTGGATGTACAGCTCCTGGGCCAGGGACATTATCAGATCGAGTTCGAGGCCGCCCAGAGCGCTGCCAAGGTCCTTGCCATGAGTCCCCTGGACATCAGGGGTGCTCGGGCTTTCTTCAGACCTTGGCAGCATGGATTTGACCCAGCAGCGGCGGAGCAGGGAGAGCGCCTCTTCCATGTTACAGTTTGCTTCCCTGGACTCCGCCAGGAGTATCTTCCGCTCCTCTCCAGGCTCGGAGCATTGGTGGGCTCGGTACTAGAGACTGGCCCCTCAGCAGCTTCAGTGGTGGCCAGAGCAGCTGGGATACCTTCGGTCAGAGTGTTGGTGTCTGACATCTCCTCCCTTCCTAAGGTCGTTCAGCTACCTAGGATAGGGGGGGGATGGATAGATGAGAGAGTGGAGTTCTTGGGGCTCCCGAATCAGTGCTTCATTTGCAGGCAAGTCGGTCATCTGGCCAAGGCCTGCCCTCGCAGGAGACCCCGACCCTCACCACAGCAGCAGGCTACTGATGGCCCGCCCACAGATTCGGCTCGGCAGGCTGCCTCCGGGACACCTGCTCAGGCCACAGAGACCTCGGAGTGGCAGCCTGGACAGGGGCGCCGCCGAGGGAGACAGCCACAACAGCACGCCCAGAGACCGCTGCAGCAGCAGCCACAGTCTCAGCCTCACTGGGTTCCCGTGAGGAACAGCTTTTCTCCCCTCCAGGAGGAGACCCCCGCGGCGACGACTGAGGACCAAGAGATGCCAGCACCCCCTCCTTCACCCCCCCCACCCCCATCCCCTCTCACCGCCTCGCTTCCACCATCGCCTCCTCCCGTCTCCGCTCCGGTTTCGGCAACGGCTCCCTCTCCACCCCCCTCGCCTCCCCCTCCTCCCCCTCCGCCCGCCTCACCCTCCCGGGAGGCCCTAGCAGTTCCCTGGCGTTCACCTGCAGTCCGGAGAGCGCTGAGCACTGACCTCGCTCGAGCATCACAGAGGAGACCTATGCCGATTAGGGCTTCACGGATTTCATCTATCCGCAGTCGGCTGAGTCGCCTTGGCATTAGGCAGCGCTCGGAGGCTTTTGATTATACCTTCACACGGCTTTTTGGAGCAGAGGGCCCCCATGAGCCAGCACCCATCCGAGTTCATGTAGTGATACCTCCGGCCCGTGGGGAGGAGGCACTAGACTCAGCGGTGGCCTTCTCGTTCCCTCTATGTGGCCCTTGCGACCGGGAGTGGACTCTAGAGCTCGCTCTCAGCACTTTGAAGACTCAGGCAGTTGAGTTTTCTCATCACATGAGTGATCTCGAGGTGACAGATGTGATAGGCCGACTTTGGGAGTTGGCTCATTTTTTCTTGGATCCCGGGAGTGTGGATACCTCAGGGATCCGGCATTTGGTCGTGCGCATAGTGGCAGACTTAGCACGCGACCCTGGATATGTGTGTATACACGAGGTTGCTCTGTCAGAGCGGGAGGCAGTCGCCATGGGCCACAGCCACTGGCGCCTGATCCGGGATTCTTGCAGTACACCGGGTGAGCAGATTCGCAGCCGCTCGGATGGGGACTACTCTCCATCCAAGCCGCTTGCGAAGGCCCGCCGTACGCTGAGACAGCATCCACCTCAGCAGGGCATCCATGAGGATCATCTCATGGAATGTACAGGGCCTTGGCGGAGCACACTTTATACGCTATCGTGGTTGCTTGAGGCAGGAGCTTCAGAGATGCCTGGTTGGTGGCAGCATTGATATTTTGATGATGCAGGAGCACCACTTGGGTGAGAGCAGGATCCGGAGATATGGTTCAGTGATGCCTGGTAGATGGGACACTGTTTGGTCTGCAGGGTTTGGTCCTTTGGGTGGACAAGGAGGAGTATGCATGGTCATTGCAGATGTATGGCGGCAGGCCATTGTGGATCGAGGGATCATTGTGCCTGGTAGAGCACAGTATGTCATTCTGAGGATGCATGATGAGCTATTGGGTGTGCTCAACGTCTATGCGCCCAATCATGCTAGTGCCAGAGCAGAGTTCTGGACCCAGGTTACGGATGCATTGCCAGAGGCCACACATTGGTGTGTCGGGGGAGACTTCAACATGCTTGAGGACCCGGTAGATAGGGTGGGAGGCAGTCATGTTACAGTGCACGGCACGAAGCTTGCAGCTTGGGACCGGTTTTGCATGTCACTGAGGATCACTGATGCATGGCAGCATGGGGCTTTCTCCCGGTCTCAGGACAGTCTTAGTTTCTCTCGGTCGGATCGCCGGCAGGGAGGGACTAATCTATCCCGGATTGATCGCTTTTATGTGGGCGACTGGTTAGGGGAGCGAGGGGGCTCCGTCGGCATTCTCGCTGGCACCTCATTTTCAGATCATGCGCCAGTTATATTGACATTGGAGGAGGGGACACGGGAGCCCAGCTTGCAGTTGAGGATCCCAGAGAGGGTACTTACAGATCCCAGTCTCGCTGAGGACATTGAGAGGATCTGGCATGATAGTCAGTGCTCTGACCAGGATGTAGCGGGTCAGTGTGCCCAGGGACTCACCGATCTTAGCTCTTTTCTACACGCTGCAGCTTTGACACGGCTGGGAGAGATTCGCGAGCGGGAGCATCGGCTGAGACGCAGCCTTGCTTCGCTACAGCGCCTTCAGGAGCAGCAGCCTGCATGTGAGTGGGTGGCGTCCCAGCTGAGCCAGGCACGCCAGGAGGTTAGAGAGGTAGAGGAGCAGAGACATGAGTTTTACTATCGTCGTCAGGCCTCTCAGTGGACGCAGCTTGGTGATAGAGTGACTGGAGAGTTTTTTGAGATCATTGGACCCCGTCATGCGCGAGCAGGAGTCCACCAGCTTGGTAGACCGGATGGATCGGTAGCTACTGAGCTCAGGGAGATCAGAGCCATTGCCATTGCATTTTATAGAGACCTGCTTTCAGCGGAGCCAGCCACTGAGGATCGAGATGTTTGCAGATAGACTGTGTGGGCCCATGTGCAGAGGAGGGTCACAGACCATATGCGTACAGTTCTAGGTGCGCCTCTGTCAGAGATTGAGCTTGCCGAGGCCTTGAGGGTCCTGCCGCGACATAGTTGCCCAGGGGAGGATGGACTGACGCTGGCCTTTTTTATGCGCTATTGGGACCTTTTGGGGCCAGGCCTCCGCAGGGGTTTTCAGCATGTTTTGGACACTGGGGTGATGCCGCAGAGCTTTTCAGAGGGCTTGATCTATCTTATCCCCAAGGGGGAGGGAGTATCAGATGAGATTCGGCATTGGAGGCCTATTACGATCCTCAATACTGTCTACAAGGTCTTGGCAAAGGCCTTGAGTTTGAGGATCCAGCCCTTCCTGGGGGAGTTGATTCATGCTACTCAGACAGGATTTGTCAAGGAGCGCAGTATCCTTGACAACATCTTTACTTTCTGGGAGGCAACGGCCCGAGCTAGATTTCTTGGCGAGGACTTGGTCGTGATGCTTCTCGATTTTGAGAAGGCATACGATAGAGTCGATTGGGGTTTCTTAGAGGGCACTATGCTTCGCCTGGGCTTTGAGCCAGGATGGATCAGAGAGGTGGCGGCTCTGTATTCCACAGCTCGCAGCCAGGTGCTGATTGCAGGAGGACGGGGGCCGAGTTTTGAGCTGACCAGATCAGTCCGTCAGGGGTGTCCCCTCGCCCCTTTTCTTTTTCTCTTCTTTGCGGAGGCTATGAGCATGTATTTGACGGCAGAGGAGGTTGGTTTGAGAGGACTTCAGCTCCCAGTCCGGGGGGAGGACCTGCTTGATGCTGAGTTTGCAGACGACACGGGCTTATTTTTGCATGGCCAAGAGGCCAATCTTCTTCGGGCAGAGCAGTCGCTCCAGGTTTTTAGTGCAGCTTCGGGAGCATTGATCAATTGGCGCAAGACAGTGGCCTTTTGGATCAGTAGTGCTCCCACTCCGGCATGGAGCCCGGACCCCGGTTTTAGATGGATTCCTCCAGGCACATCAGTGCGGTATTTGGGATGCCAGATTGGCCTAGATTTGTCACCTGAGCAGCAGATTGCCCTGCTTCTTCTGAGCATTCGGAAGAAGCTTTTGTATTGGAGTACAGCTCGACTATCCTTGGCTGGGAGGGTGGTGGTGGCAAATCAGGTGCTGTTAGCGACCATGTGGTACATTACGTCTTGCTGGATTTTCTCGAGCTCTTGCATCAGGCAGGTACAGAGGCTGATCAGGAACTTTCTGTGGTCTGGGCGGGACGCTCAGCCAGCTCGGGCAAAGGTTGCATGGGCAGTCATTACACTTCCGTTGGCTCAGTGAGGTTTGGGCATTATAAATCCAGTCGATCAGAGTAGAGCCTTATTGGGGAAGCTGTTTGTTCGGGGGTTGCTTCCAGGCGCTGAGCCTTGGGCTCGGGCGCCCCCAACAGGGGGTACTTGGGCACCAGAGATTCGCTAGATCTTCATAGAGATGAGGAGGACAGAACTCAGTAGAGGATGGGAGGACAGATTTGCTTTGGGAGGACAGATTTGCTTTGAGTATCCTGAGAGCTTGGGAGCTGCTGAGACCGGGGCTCTCTCAGCGACCTCCTTCTTGTGTTGAGGAGCGGGCCAGACAGCCGCTCATCTGGAGCCCAGCGGTTCGCACGGAGCAGGGTCATATGCTGGGTTCTCGGCCTCGTCTAGCCTGGGGACCTTTAGCGGCAGGCCCAGCTCGTAGTTTTGGAGACTGGCAGGCCTTCTGCAGTCTCCCAGAGGAGATCCAGGTGAATTGAGAGCTGGTCTCTTTACGGGCCGAAGCTACCGAGTTGGATACCCTCCGAGCATCCCTCCGCCCTCTCCAGTTCCTTCTCACTGGTCTTCCTACTTCTTCATCGGCTGGCGCTAGCACTTCTTCTGGCGCCTAGCACTACTTCTGACAATATTTAGATACACTATTTTCATGATGGACATTTTCGGTTGTATATACCATCTTTATATGATGTTATTTTTTCTGCACTGAGGCACTCTTTTCATAATTGTATTCAGCACGGTGCATGCTTGCATCTTTCCATAATGTAATAACCACATCATGCATGCTTCCCATATATGTAATCCTTCTCAAGGCAACCTATTTTTATCTTCTTCACCGAGGACGGTGAGCACTCTAGTGGTGGGCGACCTGTAGCCACCAAGGGTGCCCACATGAACTATCCGTTGTTGTGGTGGACAGTCCACCGCAACACGGACTGTCCACCGGAACGGCGTGACTGCCACATCGTCACAGTGAATCAACAGAGGCGCCAAGCATTGGGATCATCAAGTGGAAATGCACCACCACAACCGACACAAGGAGGTGCACTCAGCATTGAAGGCTCCAACGGCAATGACACACACTCCAGCGGCATCTCCTAGAGATGGGAGATTCTACCAAAGGCTGAGCTGCCACCTCAAGGCATCCACCAAAGATAGGAGATGCCACCAGCTCGGCCTCAGCATATATGGCCCCTTGACCCATCTTGGAGGAGATCCTTATCTCACCTTGGAGGACATCCTGTGTGCTTATCGCGTCCTCTTCACTACAACCTCTGCTAAGTGTGACGGTACAGTGAAGGTCATGTATCAGTGTTCTCTGAGTAGTGCAAGTGTTCTCGTTCCTTGCGCAGTCTCGTCTCTTCTTGTGTAGTGTTCCGCTACATAGTGTCTTCTGTGTCTGTGAGCAGCGAGGACTCCGGACATACTGTCGAGAGAAGAGCCACCACAGTGTGTGCTGGGCAACCAACCCTGCTATAGGCTTCACCTTGAGGTTTTCTTTGGGGTATCTACGACTGTGTAGGCAACAGTGTAGCCTTTTCTTGCGCTTTTCCTTGGGCTTTTGCGAAGCCATGGCTAGGAGGATACATTTTAATCTTGCGTTGAAGGTTCCTTTGGACCTAGCAAGGTTGTTGCAATGGCAATCACATCCGGTTCCGACATGGGGCTTTCAACATGAGGGGAATCCTTATTAGATTGCACTTGATGCGCATGTGCGGATTGATCCGCCCTCTCAACTTGAAGGGAAATTCTTTTGCATGCAAGGACTGAGCATGCATCTTGACCTGTGCCAATTGTGCTTTCGGTCCCTTACCTCTTCTCAATCTAAAGGAGGAGCTGAGGTTTTCTGCAAACTGCTTGGTGGTTTGTTGTCGTGGTCTTGGGGCCATGGAGGAGCCTATCGCCCTATTACCACACTGTCCTATTGGCACCTTGCACCCAGCCAAAATTTGTCAAAATTATGTGAGCTAAAACTGCACTACTCTGCTATAAACAAACATGACAAAAATTGCATTACATACCAATTAAGGGGTGTTCAATACCTCGTGAGCGCTCTTCAAAACCAAGGTGGAGTTAGTCTTCAGGTTAGGCCCTTGACGCTTTCGAAGTGATTGCCCACGAATACATACACACCCAAGAGAAATAGCACAGGTGCTATCACGATTGGCAACCCAATCAGAATAAAGCCCTCTTGTCTATCCCACAACCAATAAGCCTCAGCAAGCGTAGAAGAAATGCAAATATTACAGGCCCTCTGGAATAAAGTAGGCAATCCTCACTGGACAAATTTGAAGCGACATGCCACACGTGTCATGATAATCAAGCCAGGTGGCGTTGACTTTGCAAGCGATCCGAGTTTACAAACATGGCCAAGTTTACAAAGTAGGGAAAGTTTACAATTTCCCAACCATCCAATGGCCAGCGGCCCTCCGCCGAAGCTCGCGCCCACTTCCCCCACTGTGGATCCCGCGCCTCCCCTCTCTTAAATATCTCGTGGGAGTTAGTCTTGAGGGACCCATTGTTGGAGAAAGCGTAGGCGGAAGCATAAACTGAACAAGAGAGAGAGTAGAGAGAGCTTGTGGACAAGATCACCTTTTATAATAGCAATCAGCTTTACAATAGCAATAAGAGATATATATATAGAGAGATGTTGAACAATGTGCAAGGGATTGGATGATGAAGTGAATAATGGGGAGGCTCCTTATATAGTGGAGATGTGCACCTAGCCGACTGCTCTAGAACGGGCCAACCTGCGCACGTTTCATAAACAAGGAGAAAATACATAAATGCCCAATAAATAGGCACAGCCCAAATACACTGAGATGCACTAATTCTAACACCCCCTCTGCAGCTCAGTGTGTGCAAGAGTGTGAAGAAGACAAGTTGATGCACTAATTCTAACACCACCTCTACAGCTCAGTGTGTGCAAGAGTCTGAAGAAGATGCAACCAGCACCGCAAATATTGGAATCACCTCGTAGAGAGCACCCGCCAACGTGTTTCCTCCAAACAAAATGCCACCACAAACAGCAAGGAACTTTGCTTGGCTACGAATTCCCACACAAGTGTGCAGTGAAGTCCAAGAATAGATGATGAGCTGCTGAACACACCGTGCCCATAATCCCCAACAGTGGATGGAAAACACATCACATCCCAAAAGCCTCGAACAATGAACTCGGAATAGATCCTGTTCATAATTTCTGCTATACCAAAGATAACCATGTCTTGCCAAATGTCTAATGCTTGGAACTCCGAATCACGGTTCCCATGCACCAGTAAGTGAAGCTGCTATCATCTCCCTCTCCTGCCCACAAGCCTCCTCTGGCTAGAAGCACATGGGGGGAACTGCATGTATACTAGAGAAGTACACCATCTTGGTCCTGCTGAGCTGGAAGCACCCTAGGAGCCCTAGATGTGTTACTAGAAGAATCTGTATCACTGTCGTTTGTCGTGTCTTTGCCCTTTTATTGAAATGAAGACTTGCCCTTGGTCATGTCCTTCTTAGACAAACAATCCTTGGACAAATGTCCTCTCTTCCCACAAGAGAAGCAGCGACTCCGACCTTTCTTTTGGCTTGATCAGAACTGCTAAGAGACACCTTTATCTTACCCTGAGAAACGAGGACAGACTCTTCCTCCAAGAGTGGGAGCTAAGATCGTCAAAATCCAACTAAGTGGTTGTGACCTGGCACCACAAAGCTCGAAAAACCACATCATACTCCAGGGGAAGCTTGGTGAGGATAAGCACAGCCAGCTAAGCATAGGACAAAGCAGCACCCATCGCCAGTTTAACTGGTCATGGATAACCTTGGCTTCATGAGGAACGACTGCATAGAACTGCCTACGAAATAACAAACCGTAGAGTTGCCCTTGCAAGGTAAGTGCCCTCATCAACGAATCTCGGGCAAAGAGATCCTCCAATTTAGACCATACTTGATGAGCACTGGTGAGAGTTTGCACGGCCAGCACTGAATGCGCCATCAAATCGCGATTCTCCCAGTCTTGTAATTTTGCAAGGAATTCATCCTCTTGATCTTGAGTCCACCTCCTAGAGTTCTGAGGACACTCGGGCTTCTTCTCACTACCCTGAACAATATCCCACAAACCCTTGTGGATAAACTATCCGCATTTGCAGCTTCCAATGAGCATAATTGGGTCCGTTCAACTTGTCATCCTTGTTCGTACAAGGGGGAGTCAGATCCACAGCAACAAAGAACACAAATCTCAGCACTCCAAAACTCCTCTCAAGTGCTTTCCAATGAAGCGAGGCTCCAGATCCAATCAGTCCCCCTCTCAAATTTGAGAGAGAAAGAGGCTGGACAGCAACAAAACAGTCCTAGAACCACCGGGAACCTCCTACCGGAAGGGCAGGTACTCATGGAGGAAGAAGATGTAGAGCCACTTGTCTGGCAACACCGGACCATTTGGAATTGGAAAAGGCATCGATAGTCCATATGGTTTTCCATGATGATGCTTGACACGTTGACAAACAATGCAATCAGAGACATAGTGTGCAATATCTTTTTTCATGTTAGGCCAATATAATTTTTTTCACATGATGTCAAAGTAGAAAGTACGCCATGATTCCGAACATAAGGTGTGGACAGGAAGCCAGGTCCTCCACACTCCACCCAGAGCTTCCCACCATCACCGCCGATGCTCTCTGACCCCTCTGACTGCCAGTGCCCTTCAACATCTCGGACCGCCCATCACCGCCAGTGCCCTTCGAGATCTCCAACCTGCATGGCTAACTCCAATGGCACTCATGGAGGCAACACCCCTCTCCCTTTCCCAAGACAGGGAGAGATCCTCTTCGAGATCGTGAGCACCTCTTCCTTTCCCCTCTCCCTTTCCCAAGGCAAGGAGAGATCCTCTTGAGAACCATCGATCTTCCCTTTACACAAGAAACTCACCACCAACTGATGCCGTAGCAGAAAATGCAGCCACAACTCCTCAACTTGCTTCTGTAGAACAAAACACAGCCAGAAAGGGCTGGCCGACAGCAAGAGGGTGCTGAACAGTTGCTGCGTTTTCAGTATACCCTGCTGCGTTTTCTGGTCCAGCCAGCCGGGAAAAAGCTATGGAAGAAAACGCAAGGCACAGATGATGAAAACGGCGAGCATACGGAGCAGCCTGAACGTAAGCCTCTGATACCTTGTCAGAGAATGCACAAGCGGAAGCATAAATTGAACAAGAGAGAGAGTAGAGAGAGCTTGTGGACAAGATCACCTTTTATAATAGCAATCAGCTTTACAATGGCAATAGCCAGCAAGAGACGTTGAACAATGTGCAAGGGATTGGATGATGAAGTGAATAATGGGGAGGCTCCTTATATAGTGGAGATGTGAATCTGGCTGACTGCTATGGAACAGGCCGACCTGCTCACAACTCATAAAACAAGGAGAAAATACATAAATGCCCAATAAATAGGCACAACCCAAATACACTGAGATGCACTAATTCTAACACCCATGGGGTGTAGCACATGGAAAGCCGACTTCTGCTGAGATGCTTCATTGAAACCGTAAATGTTGATATGTAATATTTAACATTTAATGTGTAGAGAATCATACATTCTACAAGAAACAAGTATGGATATAATCTGAATTTAAAATCGATATACGATTAGACTTAGAAAAGTTGAAGAATTTTAAAGTAAATGTATACAAGAATCTCAAGACCAAGGAAACTATTTAAACAACTTGGTATGTTTTTGTTTTGTTTGTTCAACTTTGATACTTTTAGTTGTCTTATTATGCCATCAAATTCCAATACGCAGCGCTTGTGTGCTTTGATGCATCTTGTTTTTTTTCCCCATACTACATGTATGAGTTGTGTTTCCTTTCTCCCTGTTGCATGTGGCTGTGCATGATAGATGTCTATTGATGGACTGCCATTGTCTGTAGACCCTTTTGGTTGTGTTAGATGCCAGTAATAGTTTGCATGACTACCCCAAGTCACTTTCGTATTTTAAAAATCTTACATTTTTATACACGGAAATTCTTTTGGTTTGCTCAAAATTTTCAACTCATGAACTTAAAATGCTCAGGCACAAAGAGCAAGAGGAAAACTTATCCGAGAAATAAAGCAGAGTATGAAGGATATTGATGCGTTCATAGGAAATGCCACTGATTGGGAGAAGGTCTCTGTTGGGAACCTTGTTGGCATGCCAGTCATGGTTGTACCTACAGGTTTGAAGGAGATCCCTGATCCACCAGCTGCTGGTACCCGTCGGAGAACTACTGTGACCACTGGCATCTACGGTGCACCATATCATGATTCAGAGGTAAGAGTGCAGGACACCAAGGTCACATTAGATGTTTGGTTTTTCTATTTTTACAAGAAGGTTAATATTTGGGTGGTCTACCTTTAGGTGCTCGCCTTGGCAATGGCTTATCAAGAGGCTACACGGCATCACCTTCAGCGTCCACCGATAGATAATCTAGGAAAACATGACTTTCACATAAATGAGACCCATTGTCCACCTGTTTTTGGTGAAGTGTAAATGATGGGTTTTAGTGGCACTTGCACATGGATGCTAGCAAAGCTGTATACTTAGTGCAGCTGAGTTCTTGGTTAAGAGACATACTGATAGCCTGTACTTAAATATTTACAGCATTGGTGGCTAGAAGGCAAGGCCTCTGAAGTCTAATAAAGGAAAGTTAAAAGGAGCACACATCACCCTGGCTGACGTGTTCAATGAGAAACTCACAGCGTGTGTCTATACGCCCATGCTTATGAGGCCTCTTTTATTGTGGTTATAAAATTAGGGTCACTGTATGTGGAGCCTCTGGGCAATAGCTGCCAAACCAAGGTGGTTCTCACTTTCTTAAATTCTACATTTACTGATTCGGATTGTAGAATTGGTATTTGGCTGTGGAGATAAGCCCACCATGTGGGAAGTGCATGTCACAAGCACAATATCTCCTCCCATCTTTTGCTACTGCAAGCCCCTCTCTCTCTCTCTCTCTCTCTCTCTCTCTCTCCCTCTCACACTCAGAGATCACAGGTTGTATACAGTGTATTCTTTTTGGTCTCAGAGGTCATTTTCGCCTAATGTACTGTTGTCCTCCAATCAAGCACTTGGATTAACGCCCATGAAAGTTTAATCCCAAGGTCCTGATGCTCTGTCTGTAGCTTGCAGAATTGTCATTACAAACCCTACCTCATGTCTACTTCTACTCCGTGATGGTTGTTGGTCGCAGATATTCCAGCCCAACCTGTAATTTTTAACTGGCAACCTGCATTTATTCCGACTCTGTTGAGCTGTTGTGAGCTCTCCATTCTGATCCCTGCTGATGTGTTGTGCACTCAGCTGCTTTCCATTCTGGTAGCTGAGCTGTCTCACAGATGTGTCCATGATGTGTCATGTACTGAGCTGTCGTCCTTTCTGAGGTGAGTTTCTGCCAGTTGATGTGTCTTTCAAGCATTGGCAAATGCTCCCAATGACTATGACGGCCAGGAATGGTTCCCCGCTCGAACCATTCCTGGTTGCCTGGGTCGAACCATTCCTGCTTTAGGCAACCGGCAGCCGGCAGGAATGGTCCTCCGGCGACCATTCCCTACACCATCTTGAGCAAACTTAAGCTTGCCCCGTCCACCAGCGCAAGGTTCACAAGGATGCATGCTAGGGTTTAAGAGTTTACGACACCCGAGATGACATCATGCGCACTAACCAGACACACAACCCAAGCAAAAAAAAAGACAGCTAGACTCAACCTCGAAGACAACTTCTAAAGCTTGTACGATTCATTTCTTCTTAGCAGTAACCTTGCAGTAACACTCCAATAGCCATAATCTGCCTCATGTTACGCACAATGAATCGACCTGGAGGGGCATCCTTGGCAAAGGTCTCCACGTCAGCCATAGGCTTGATTCACAAACCTAGCATCACCACTCTTCAAGAATTATTGGTCCTTTTCGAGCTCCTGTCAGAACGTCTGTCAATCTCTCAACAAACCACACGGCAATGTGGGAACTGTGGCAGTTAAGCAGGGGTGCGTAGCCATTGCCACAAAGAGGTAAAGTTCAGTTGGCTTTTTGGTCTTGCCCAAAAAGCTACAAACTACACGGCCATGTGGGAAGTAGCACTGTTGCCTAGCCATCGCCACACAGAGTCATGAGGCAAGACATGGTGAGGAATGGGGGTATTTAAGTAGGAATGACTTCAATACGAGGCTAGGGAAAATTGTAGCTGGCTTTTCTCAATTTGAGCCATAAAAATTACACTAAATGATGGGGGGGGGGGAATTGTTCAGTCAAACCTCTTGGGGTCAATCATTAAGCCAAGAGTAGATGTTTATCTTGTAATTTTTGTTTTTGAAAAATCTTAAATTCGGTGTGTAGAGAGTTTTTATTATTATTTAGATGCACTAACAAAACCTTGCCTTAGCTAATGTATTCAAACCAAAATCCCAATCACTAGGCATCTCGCCTACGAGGTCTAAGCATAATACCATGTCACGCCACGATGTGTCGGACCTCCATCTACCCATGCCAATCATTCTATGGGTTCTTGGCACTCATTCCACCAATCACAGGGTGTCGACGATTGCTTCTACCAACTAACTCATGTTGAAGGGTCCACACCTCGTCCACCACCAATGGAGGCCTAGCTTGCAACACCTCTACATTGACTATCCCTTTCCATGCCGCCTCGACAAGCTACCATCCATCAGGGCTACCCATCACTTTGCCTTGCATCTAGCTATAGATTGGTTCCAAACTAACCACTTAACCTCGGTCGCCAACTCCATGGTATATCCTTGACCATCCACTTCTTGGACACATCTTTACCACCGACTTGGGTAATGCCAGGACATGGTTACTATTAAGAAGAGGAGCCTGCTAACTACTCCATTGGTTAACATGTTTTCGCTTGCCTAACTACCGTAAGACACTTTTCTTTCCCGCACGAGCGGGCACTTAACTTTTGTAAGACAACGTCGAAACATATAAAGCACCCTTACCATGAGCTTAATGCCAAATAGAGAAAGTTAGTTGCTTAAAACTAATAATAGAATCCAGACACTTTTTAATTTAGCCAACAAGGTAAACTAGTCACTTGTTGAATTGGAGTCGAAGCAGAGGATATAAGCATGGAAGCTCGAGGGAGGTTCCTGCAAGGTTGAGTGTTCTCCAGGCAATGGGTCGTACTATGGGTCAGGCTTACGCCTGCCATGGTCCCCCATCCAAAGATGTACTTTTAGAGGGTTAGCGTTGACAAGGTTAGTTGTAAGTTTAAGTGTTAGAGTGTACCATGAGATGCAAGAAGTGAAAAAAATATGGTGCTCGTATTGAAATATGCAGGTGGTGTGCCTGGGAAATGGACGAAAGGTGTGCTTGTTTGGGTGCACTTTTCCAAACAAAAACTTCTCCAACGCAACTACTTCCTTTGACTCTCTTGGCTAATTTCTCCGACATTTACTTGACAGTCCTTATCTTGAGTCAAGGTTATTACTCTCTTTAGGACATGGCAGGGGACTTTGCACAAAGATGTGTCGATAATGGAGTTAGGCAACCTCGGTGGCTCGAGAGATTTGGCGTTGTCGAGAGCACTTGGGATAGAGGCATGGTTGGTTGAATAGGTGGTGTGGTCGAAGACGAGGTTACAAAAGGTTCCTCGTGATTTGGGGAAGGTCCAAGCGATTGGTCTTACCATGGGCCAAACTTGCCCTGCCATGGTTTCCCCATTTAGAAATGACGAGGCTCCATGCAGGTTGGTGAGATAACATTACCTATGTGTTTATTACATGCAAAGCCTATATATATAGTGGAGGTGGTGTGCATGGGCATAGCGCAAAAAGTGGGCCCATGTAGAAACTTCTTCCGATGAAAACTCCAACACTCTACTTTCTTCGACACTTTTCAGTCTACTTTCTTTGACTCTTACACATGGTTTGAGATAAGAAATTGGTTATTGATGTGTAAATAAGGCGAGCCAATAGGGCGGGTGTGATTGAGGTTGGGGTGTCCATGAGAGTAGAAGAATCGACAATGTAATATCTGGCTAGGACATTGATAAGCCGCGAAATATGTGTGGCTTAGCGAACATGGCCTCTTGAGACGCTTTCTTAAACTTTGGTGGCTAATTGGTCCACTTGGTTGAAGGATGGCGATGTCGGCAAACAAAAGGAGAGCATCACAGAGTGGTCGCAGCTTGAGGGTGAAATGTTGGAAAGCTAGACACTATCGACCTTGGCATGTGGTGTTGCTTTGACCTTTTAGGCATCTCGACCTTACTTGATTAGCACCACGGATGTAGGCCAGTTTTTTTGCCTTGGAGTGATGTCGAACGTGGTTAATTGAACCATCAGTGTATGTGAAGAGCATCGTTTGGGTGCATGGATCCGATGGCTCTAGGAACTACGATTGGAATGCCCATTTGATTGGTCAGATAGAGGATTCTTCAGTGGGCATCTTCATGAAGTCCAGGCGTGCCGCGTGCAAATGGAAGACTTGTAGCCCTTGTGAGTGTGTGGATGCCAGAATTATGAGTCATGGGGATGGGAAGGGAGTTGGATGAAGCAAGAACAAGACTCAATGAATGAAGACGAGACAAGACAATTGGATCAAAGGCAAGCATGCAAAGTGTTGACATGGGGCATGAATGTTGCGTGCAAGAATGGGATCCGGTGTCGGAGTGCCTTGATAATGTGGGTGAAACCATTGTGTGTGATTGGCGGAAGGCAGGGGTTCGTGGATGGGTGTCGGATGGACCACAAGGTAGAAAAGACTGGCTGATCGAAGTTTTGAAGTGCCAGTGCTGAACAAATATGAGATGAGAGGGTTGACTGCACCGGAAACTTGACGGCACTTACCAGCATGACAAGAAGAGCGTGGATGTCAACGTTGTGTTGAATGACGCTTGTTGGAATGCCAATAGGTCTTCAGATGTGGTCTTCTTCTCATCAGTGGTTTCTTGCCGACAGTGGTGTTTCCTTGATATCAACATTAGTTTTAGTGTGTTGGTGGATCTATCGTCTCATTGGGTGGCTTGTAGTGTTGCCCATGGTATTAAGGATGCCGATTTGTTGGCAATGAAGTTATCGGCAGGTATGGTTTGTGTCGGGTGCCTTGTGAGCATATTGGTGATGGTATGTTGGTGCAAGGTGAGGTGAGGCCGGGATTTATGTTGTTGGAGAGGCCAGGGTTTTTGGACCTATAATGGGAGTTTCACTCCCTCACTTCTCTACACGGCTATGAGAATCAAGCTCTCTCCGCTTTGCTCACAATTCTCTTTGGTGGCTCTTCTTCGAATGAGAACAAGCACGGGCAAGGTAGTCTCTTGCTGCTCGTAGACCACGAGCTCTTCCAACTTTTTTGAAGGTGATGTCGGCACATGAGTCGGGGTGGAAGCCACTACTCTCCACTTCTGCTTATGCTTTGGGGTCAGCGTCGGAGGCAAGGCTTTAGGTCTCCACACCCACTTGGATTTGACATTCAAGGGTGCAAGTACGGGTTTCTTTGATTTTGGCTTTGTGGATTCCTTGTATTGCCATTTTGTTGGGATCCAATGAAGCATACACTTTTGGGGTGGTAGGTACTAAGGCCACCACCTTAATCTTTTGGGCTTTTGAGGTTATGCGAACCGCAAGGTTTTTGGGGCCTAGACATACGGGTTCTCTTTGTAGAAGCCATGGGCTTCTAAGAGCTTAGTGGGGATTAGGTTTAAATCTAATAAGAAACTCTACTTCAAAACAACATGACAATCATAGATTGGGAATTATTTACCACAGTAATGATTATTATGGATGGTACGAGGGGTGGGTGGCCTAAGGAGATCCGTCTCCTAAGACAAAACATTATGGCTAGCCCCGGTGTCAACCAAGGTGGGCCATGTAGTCTTTTTGGGGAAACTCAAGGTGAACAGGTTCCACCACTGGTTACATGTTAAATGCGTCGAGCACGAATGGGGATGTGATTTCGGCATCATCCAATCATGGTTAGTTTTTTCTTAAATGCGTCATGCATGAATGGGGATGTGATTTTGGCACCGTCTACTAATGGTGTGATTTCGGCACCATGCAATTGTGAAAACCTTGTCCCAAGCTTTTGTGGAAGAGTGTCCATTGTTGTAAGAATGTGAATCCGGTCCTTGGAGCTGGTAGGCTCTAGGAGGGGCTCATATTCTTGGTCCTCATCTTCACCATCCAATATATCTTGTTACAAGGTCTGCATATGTCAGTCAACATGATGTGAGCTTCTACGTTGCATCATGTTGTACAAATATCGAGACTGAAGTAGTCTGAGCAGTTGTGTCTAACTCATTGATGAGTCTTCCTTATTTTCAAGTTTATTTGCAAGGAATGGTTACCCTTACGTATATAAATGTGATTAGTTTCCCAACCATGAACCAGCCTTACGTCTCTCATGTAAGGCCTCCCGAGGATCATGGTGTATGGCGCTCTTCTCTGAAAATCCATCACCATAAATGTGTGGCGGAATCTTAGCATGGGTCTTAATCTTTACATCCTGGATGCCCAAAGGTTTAGTTGTGTTCCCATTGGCAAACTTGACCACGAGATTTGTGCCTACGAGTGGTGGTCTTCCCTAGGCCTCTTAGCACTCCTTAGTAATTATACTTACACTAGCACCACCATCCAAGATTGTGAAGATAATCGTGCCTTTATAAACGACTTCCTTGGTAATTATACTTACACCAGCACCACCATGCAAGGTTAAGGAGATCGTCGTGCCTTTATAAACAACTGGTAACATGGTGTTCATTTCATCACTTTTGAAGTAGTGTCCCAGCTTGTTCATGGGAAGTTTTGGATGTCCCTTTATCTTGGTTATGAAAAGAGAGCGCTTGTTGTGGCACAACTCATCCTCCTCCTCTTTAGGTTTTGGTTTAGTTATGTGGGCTCTTAAATTCCAATCATCTACTCGGATAAGTCTTTTCAAAGTTGAGAATTTCCTTATAAAAGAGAACTTGTCAAGACTCAAACTTCCAAGGATAAGAAGTATGTGAGGCCTACTATGCTCCTTGTGAGATATTCATGCTATTTCCTTATAAAAGAAAACTTGCCGGGACTCAAACTTCCAAGGATAAGAAGTCTATGAGGCCTGCTATGCCCCTTGTGAGATATTTATGCTCACTTAGCTCGTACTCACTCAAAGGTGAGCTTAGACCTCCCAAAGTGTAGGGGATATGCACTATCTTCCTTAGAAAGTAGTGTCTCTGATGGGATCAAAATGAAGTCATCACCTGCTTTGCCTTCATTCAAAGTAGAGTGTCAGGCATATCAGCCACTCAATGGGACTCTCCTCTCATGCCTCGGGAAGCCTAGACTCCAACCCAAACCCAATATGCCATGGGAAACATGCAATGCATTAGTGAGGCAACTCACATACCTCTACTCGTTTGCTTGAATCTGGGACTCCTCATGGTAGCTACGTCAATGGAACCACGCCGAAGTAGCTCAACAAAGCCACCACCACCATGCCTCAATTGTAGCCATTGCTCTCTCTCACTCCCTTCCTCACACACACACTTACACAAGCATTGAAGGCAAGAGATAGGCAAGGTTTGAGAGAAGAATAGAGCACTATCTTCATTTGAGAGTATACAAGAGTGCATACAAGAATGCATACAAGAGGATTTAGATTTACAAGTTGACCTTTATACTTGACTCAGAGTGTTCACACTTGGCTGGCCAATGAATTCTCTAGTGCCTAGGCCAATCAAAATATGTGGTGGCCGACCGTGATGTCATAGAAGTCTTCGATAGAGTCTTTGACGGCACTTAACATGTCTCACTTTCTTGAAGCAGATTCCATCCTCAGAAGATATGGTTGAAGAAGATTTGAGGTCAGAGGAGGAAAGCAATGCAAGGCTTGGGATAACAAGTAAGATATTCTTTGAGCAACAAGCAGAAGTTAATACAGGAATAGCTAAACAAGCAATTATGAAATCAGGAATAAGATTGGTTAAGCTTCCCAAAGATGCTACAAAGATAAAGATTAATGCGTATCTAACTTAGAAATAGGTACAAGTCTACGATTCATGAACTGAGTTCAAAAAATATGCCTATGGTTATTCAAACACAATGACACACATACAAACCATCTAAAGGTATGTGCTAGCTATGGAAGTAAAACTGCATGTGATTAGATGATTATTTACATAATAAAAGGTTTTGTGTGGGTTTTTTTTTGGCTTCTTTTGTGAAATAAAGAGTGATAAACTACCACCCTCCTGTGGAGACCAAAGCAATAGCCCAATGACTCCCACCAAGGATATCAAGAACCACTAAGAGCCTCTGACAATGATGGTTTTTTAGTGAAGCAAAGACATAAGGTTCCACCATATGAGAAATCAAGGCATCGGGCATATAGTATCATTGCTAGTTTTCCAAAGACCTACCAGGATTCCACATGGCGATGACTATCTTCTTGGTCATGTTTTTTTATTTTTTTTATTTTGTTTATTTTTTTAAAAATATATATTCTTTTTTATATTGTAACAGCTATCTTTTTCACTCTCACATTACCTAGAGAGCTAAAATATAGCTAAAGATGGTTTAATAATGTAAAATGGAGTACTTGGCATATTCCTTTGGGTGGCATACTTTTTCTTTAGATACAGAATCATAAGACTGGGAACGATTTAAAAGAAAAAATGCCAGCATTAAGATTCATCTTGGAAGCTACTAAGAGAAAGACAAACTAGTCAAGTGTAATGTAAATATGCTCTTCAAGGAAAAAATTGAAGTATAGAATTGCAAAAGAGACATGTATGTGGAACCAGTTTCAAATACAATTGTTTAATTTGAAGCTCATGAAGTCATTGCTTATCCTTTTGCTTTTGATCTTGGTGGGGAAAGTTTTTTTGGCGAGCTTAGATAGGCAAGCTTGGGAAGTTTTAGCGAGCTTCTTGGCTATGTCAAGCCTGTTTTAGTGAGCTTGATGACTATTCCACATTTGTTTTTGCAAGTACATGGCAACACTAATTGTGTTTTAGTAAGCTTCCTAGTCGAATGTAAAACACCAATACTCATTCAACAACTTGATTCAAAGGTTTAGATTTTAGAAGAAAAAAAAACTCATGAAAAGTCTGAATTTGTGGCTAGTTTCTCAATAGGCACAAAATAAAATTGCAATACTAATAAGGGTGTGCAAAAGGCAGCACAAAAAGCAAGTCCATTACAAAATGTCTTAAAGGATGGCAAAAATGCAGGAGAGGTGTGATATTAAAGATATGATTTTTTCTTTGTCAATGCCATTCTGACGTTATGTTCCTTTAAAATTGGTTGATGCATAAACATATGAGAGTCAGCATCAAACCAATAAATATAAAGTAAATATGTTTGCATGCCAAGTATAGTTGGCATTTATTCACTCGATGTTGAAAGTCCTCGCACATGTGCATGTAGGTGTTTCTTTTATTGCAACTTTATATCGGTTTGCCTCCATGGAGCCTCCCATTTTGCTCTCCACAAGAAACACCTCATGCTCACACTCCTTGGATAACCCTTTCCTCAACATGTGCATCCAATAATATAGCTCTTTGGATTCTTTGTTCAACACCCTTCGATATTCTAGACCTGTAGTAGTAAGAATGATGTGTAGGCAACGAGTCTCTCTGAATAGGTAAATCATTTCTACCTTGTGGTTGGCTGCTACCACCACCCCCCAAAGGGGAGAGAATTGTCCATTTGTCTCTAGTTTGAATCCTCATGCAGTTAGCATATCCACCTCAATCTGTGTGAGTGAATTGCCTTCATCCCACTGGCGAGTTGCTTGGGATATCTGTTGGAATAGGAGTGATGCTTTCATCCACATTCCATGTGTGTGTGCATGTGGTGTTGCAAAACCATACCCATTGTGGTGTTGGTCAACCGTATTTGTGTCTTCTTGTAGAATAGAAGCATGTAGCATATACTAGAGCACCATTTATAGAAATTTGGTCATGGCACCGCTTCCTCTCAGGTGTCCATCCAAATAATTTAACATGGCTTTTGGAATTAGTTCTAGGAATAGCCCAAAATGCTTGGTTAATCCTCCTTTCAATCACCATGGCACCATCTTGTGTCACAGGTGGATTTGATGGAGGATGTGTCCCTGGTGCAGCATCTTTATTTACTCCTGAGGGTGGTACGGATGGTTCAATTGTATCTTCTACTACTATCCACCTAGGGCGGCCCCTAGTCTTTGGTGGTTGGGTTACATACTTCTATTATGGTCTATGGTGGCTGATTCCTTTACTTGCTACTGTCACTATCATTGGGGAGCTACGTTTACGCACCGTCTCCACATCACCCTCTAGTGAGTTTCTTTTTGACAACATAGGTGTCCTTGCAATGCAACTGATTCTGTGACAATGCACACCACATCTGATGGTCTGTTTGGCCTTGATTGATTTGCACGCTCCTGCAACTTGATCAGGCTAGGTCCACTACCTAGATGTTTACCCATCTCATATGCATGTTTCTTTTGGCACTTCGAAGGAGCGCATTGCACAAGGTGATTTTGGACTTGAAACACTTTATATGACTTTGGATTTAAGTGTGTATAGTTTGCAAACAAACTCACTAAATTGGTTTTCTTAAGTTCCATATAAAATGTTAGAACTATGCACCATTTCTTTTTTTGTTTTAAATTCACTATTTTCCATTCCTTTTCCTAGTTTTGTTTCATGGGGCCCTCCCTTTTTTTGTTTCGCTCGTCATCATTGCCATTTTATGTTAGGGTGACATTGTGCTTTCTCATTAGTTGCTTTCTCATCATGTTCTTTCGCCATTTCATGTTGTTGGCTTGAGGCTTTCTCTCTCTCTCTCTCTCTCTCTCTTTCTTTCTTTCTTTCTCTCTCTCTCTCTCTCTCCCCCTTTATGGTCTTTTTGAATCTTTGGTCTCATAGGTCGTTTTGGTATTTTGTAAATGTTATTAAATCTCTCTCTCTCTCTCTCTCTCTCTCTCTCTCTCTCTCTCTCTCTCTCTCTCACATAAAATAGCGATATGAGTCCATATTTTTCATGACAATTGTACGTCCAAAGTTCATATCAAAGATGCGTAAAATGGACTATGATACAACCATCTTTAGAAATCTACCCTTTGGGTAAGAGATCACTTAGACCAACCCAATAGGGACTAGAACATAGGAAAGCCCATTTACATTACCTTCCACTATCGAGTCCAAGTACATACCTTGCAATACCTTCCACTTTGGACTCCAAGTCCTTGTTTTAATTTACTTTCCATTACGGACTCCAAGTCCTTATCTTACATTGTCTTCCACTACCACCTCCAAGTCCTTGTTTTACACTTGGCTCCACTTGATGGTCATACACATGTGAGTGGCTAGATTACGTGAATATGTCTCAACAAAAATCTTCAATCTTGACAAAATTATTCTTGACATCAAAATGTAGTTTGAATTTTGTTATCATTCTACACAACAAATCTTGTATAAATCTAAGAATCTTTACAAATTTAATGGTCTAGGAGGTAACTCTCCCTTTATGGTCTTTCTATTGCATCTTTGGTCTCATACGTCATTTTGGTATTCTATAAATGCTAATAAAATATTAATTCTCTCTCTCTCTCTCTCTCTCTCTCTCTCTCCACAAGAGAGACGAAGGATATCCATTAACAATGACATCATGCGGATCATGCACTTGACCATGCAAGATGGTAGTATACATAACATTAAAGATGATCTCTTACCACATGTGAGAGATCATCATAAATACATCCATCCACAAGGCCCTTGCTTTTCATATTTTTAATACAACTCTCTCTCTCTCTCTCTCTCTCCACATAAGAGACCAAGAGTATCCATTCACAATGACATCATGGGGATATGAGGAGCCATATTGATGCACTTGAGCATGCAAGATAGTAGTATACATAACATTAAAGATGATCTTCTACCACATTTGAGACCTCCTCATGGGCTGATACAACAGGGTTAAAAAACTATCTTTTCTCCTCTTGCTTCCAGCTAGTAGGAGGTGGTTTTCGGTGGCTGACAATGGCAATTTGATCCCACATTCAATGATGACCACTATCACAACCGTAAAAGTGATGGAAATTGACCCCAATAAGACCCCTAACCTGTGTCCGCCAACTAGTGTGCGGCTACCGCCATTCCATTTTGCTACGTTGGAGCTGGTGTTACTGTTAACTCGCTGAGTGTTATGTTGGAAAAGTTGCTATGAGTGAGTGTTTTGTTGCTGTAGATCATTATTTATCTTCTATTGGAAACTTTGGCCCCTAGAATCCTCGCTTTTCTTAATTTGGAGAGAAGGCCATGTACACTCCACCGTAGAGCAAAACCCACAACATGCCCTTTGTTGTATCCTCGGTAGGTTTTCATACTTACTAGAAAACTCCGAACATGAGAAGCAATTTGGGGAGAACACGTAAGGCCAAGCCAAGTTAAGTTTGCCCCAAACACATGTACTTGAGGGTGGTCTCTCCCTCTCTCTCCTTTGAATAATCCCTCTACTAGGTACCTAATCAGAACACGTAAGGCCAAGCCAAGTTAAGTTTGCCCCAAACACATGTACTTGAGGGTGGTCTCTCCCTCTCTCTCCTTTGAATAATCCCTCTACTAGGTACCTAATCAGCCTCCTCCCACATCTTCCACAACCATGCCCCACCACATCCACCTTTTTCACCTCCAATATAGTGACCAAAGTAGATCTCATGATCATGAGGGACTCATGGCTAAAGACATCTCTCATGCAAGAGACACTCTAGCACCCCTCCTGGCCTTTATGTTATAACTCAGTTCTTTCCACCCACATTATCGGCCCCATCCATAAAGTCGAAGAGCCCATGGATCCTAATAATTACGAGACTATCATGATTGGCCACACATTGGCCAAACTTTATGGGTCATTACTTGAGTTTGAGCTCAACAAACTAGCGAGAGAGAGAGGGGCACATAGCACTTGGACTTACATGATGCTTGTCTTATTTGATTGGATTTTTTTGCAAGAGAAGCCTTTGACACCACCTTATGAAACACCACCTCAGAATGTAGCCATGTATCCCCATGCAGGAATCTATGCACATCCTCCTATGACACCAGTGAGTAATTGCACTTTCAGTCATTTTTCTGTAATGAGATGAAAGTCATGAGCTGAAGGCTTTGTTTCAAGATCTATTGTTACATCTGTTTAGATTTAAGAAACCTTAGGTTTCACATTGTCAAGGCTCGTGATATGGGGAAGGCAAATGCTACATATATGAATGGGGTCCTCTCACATATGTTGGTATGAAATCAACGCCAAGGTTTGAAACATGGGTTGGTTTGAATTTATTGTTAAGGCTTGAAATGCCGTGCTTGACTATTTCGGGCGTTTTGTAGTGGTGATAGTGGGAGTGAAGGCTTAACAGATGGGAGTGAAGGGAACTCTCAAGATGTAAGCCTTTATGTGTTATTCATGTTTACAAGGTCACAATCTTGTCTTTGTCTAGCTGCCTAAGCCAATGTTAACAAGGTATTTGTTATGCTAGGGCTCACATGAAGTCCACAAAATCAGCTTTGATCAAGCCACTTTAGAAGGTATTCTTGTTGGATTTAAGTTATTACATATGTTACTTTACTTGAGAAAAGCAAATGTTACAAGTTGTAAATCATAGTGGGAAACTATATTGTAGTATCTGCTATGCCAATCTCTATTGGTGGGAAACAGGTGGTAGGTGGTGGGCCCCTTACTAATCTCAACATCAGCATGGATTACTGGAGTGGAGGAACACCTAGTGTGTTGGCTGTTGGTCAAGGTAAATGGGGCTCGATGGCTGCAAACATAAAGGCTTTGATTCCATCCTCCAATGTGGTTCTTGGAGAACTCTAGTTACAACTCTCTCTCTCTCTCTCTCTCTCTCTCTCTCTCTCTCTCTCTCTCTCACAGAATGCATGCATGAGAGAGAGGTGGTGCGTGTGCACACACACATGGTTCCTTCAAATGTTATGCATCCAAAAAAAATGATTATGCATCCCAGTGTCCTCTAGCACTTCCAATCCCTCAAAACCTTCAAATAACTTGATCTTCAAAGGTTCTTCAAATTTTATGCATCCACAGAAAATGATTACCACCTTTGGAGACATTGTGTTCCAAACCTGAATTTCTTCAAAAGGTTATCCACTCTAAAGGATTGCCATTTTTGAGACATGGTGTCCACTCTTGAATTCCAACCAGTTGTTGTCAAATCATTCCATCTCCAAAGATTGTTCATCCACAATAAAGGATTGCCATCTTGCCACCTTTTGAGAAATAAACCCATTTGAATGGTCAGGTCTAAAGGACTACAATAGAAGTTCATCTATGTCTCTTGTAATTAAGGCACCATGTTCTTATTTACCATATCAACTTTGACCACATGCTTATCAAATGTATCCACTATGACGATGTGCTTCTTAAATTTTACATAGATGGATAAGTGTTTATCAACTGTATCCACTATGACATTGTGCTTCTCAAATTTTACATAGATGAATAAGTACAATGAGCTATTGAAATTTTGTGTTATGATGCTATACTCGTGCTGTTTGATTGAGATTTAGGAGAAGGAACACATGTGTGAGCGTGTCTGATGTTTAGTGGACTACTTCTGAGTCAGTTCTGATAGTCAGAATGAGTTAAGAAGGTTCAATGTGCATTTTTGTCAACTTGACCTCAGTACAACCAGCTGAAGATGTAGGGATCTTGCTTTGGTTTGTCTAAGTTGAGAGGAAGTGTTCCTGAGTCACAGCTGACAATTTGAAATATGTCAGAGGTATGTTGTCAACGGTTAGAAGGCTTTGTGGTCTAAATGATGTTTCTATGACAGCTATAGTCAGGCTCCTGACAGCTATAGTCAGGCTCCTGTCAGCAAGGTGTCCACATGGTTAGATCCTGGCTTGGTTTGAGTGTCTGGAGGGTATAGAAGCTGACACATAGGAGAGAGAACTTGTATCAGCTAGGTCAGTTTGAGCCATCCTTGAGAGGAAAGACAGTTCTAAGGCAGTTTTGGATCAACTCCAGTCATCTCAGTAGAAATCCAATAGTGCAATATCCTGATCAGTTTGGAGATGCTTGAGGGCCGGAGGATGACAAAGGACATTTGAGGAAGGTTTCTATTTCTGTAAGGTCTTTTGAGTCAGCAAATTCTGTGTTAGAATTTTGAGGCAAAATACAAGAAGTGAAGGTCAAAAGAGGGTCAGAGGAAGGTCATCAAAGGGAGCAAGATCTGCTGACCTTAGAGGACATCAGAGGATCTTGGAGGACTTGTTTCTTCTTGGGAAAAAGAGTAGGACTTTGAAGGAAAAATTCTTTCCTTTTGCGTCAGTTGGGTGTGCACTTGGTTTGTTAGCTCTGGTCAGGAGAGGCTCTGAAGTGAAAGATCAGAGGTGTTGTATGTGTGTGCTGATGTTAAAACCCTAAAGATCTCTCTAGCTAATTACCATGCATAAACATGCATGAACCAGGCATATACTCATCCACCCAACCACCCCCAAGCCCAAGGGTGCACAAATAAATACAATGAAGTATCACATATCTTACCTTAGTGTCCCATACCACCAAGAGATATGACTTCACTCTAGCAACACTTAGCTCTAGCTTGAAATGGCAAAAGAGTAGACATAATTCTCTACACAAGAGAACATCCCTTGAGAGTGCCCCATGCTCCTATTATATAGGAGGGCCCTCAAGTGACTCTTGACTCTCTATTTCTATGTGTAACCCTTCTTTGCCTGACCCTAACCTCAACCCAAGGTTAGACCTAACCCTTGCCCTACTAGAGCATGTTCCCATACTCCCATGTTCACATGCCTAGGGTGGGTTAGCCTCCTAGTATATGCACATATAATGTACACATAACATAATTTCCCTCTCTCAAAACATTGCACTCTTGCAATGAAAAGAAGGAAAACTGTGTTGAACGTTCTCAACTGAATCCCAAGTCGAATCCTCAATTTCCTTGTCTTTCCACTTAATTTTAACCTTAGGGATTAGGCAACTACGAAGTTTCCTTTCCCTAAATTCAAGTACCTTTTCAAGCTCATGTGGAACATAAGATAAATCTTCGACTTAACGAGTTCTTGAGGAGTAATTGTGTTATCCTCGCCTCCCAGCTTCTCTTTCAGTCTATTGACATGAAAGATTGGATGTACTCTGACATGTGGAGGTAGTTTTAATTCATACGCAACCATGTCAATCCGACGTATAACTCAGAATGGACCATAATATCTAGGAGATAATTTTGAGCACTTTCCCGTTGACAAAGTCTGAGAATCTTTAGGAACTTTCAAATAAACCAACACTCCTGGTTCAACAGACCGAGATGAGCGTCCCTACTATCAACATAAAACCGTGCTCTATCCTGAGCACTCATGATAGAATCCTAAGCTTGGGTCAGTATTTCTTGTATATCTCGTAAGAAATCCCTCGATTCATCAAGCTCAATGTCATTAAGACTAACATCAACAGGTGCCTTGGGTTAATACCCATACATAAGCATGAACAGACTATAACCAGTAACCGAATGCTTAGAGCTGTTATAGGCAAATTCCATCATTGGAATATTTTTTTTCCAACTCGATGGTTTTCCAGAGACATATGCACCTCTATAATCTGATTCACATGCTCTGTTTGTCCATCAGACTACTGCGAGTGATTAGAGGAACTCATACTCAAAGTAGTTTCCAATTTCTTGAAAACTTCCTGCCAAAAATGAACCGTGAACTTAGAGTCCCGATCGCTTACAATATCAAAAGGTAGACCATACAGTCTAAACAGTTGCTCGACAAATTGGGAAGCCAATTCCGAAGCTTTAACTGTTGTCTTTGTGAGTAAAAATCTAGCCATCTTTGTCAATCTATCCACGACTACCCAAATGGCATTGTGACCCCTGCTGGTACGTGGAAGTCCCGTAATGAAATCCATGGAAATACTTTCCCACTTTCGAGATGGAATATCCAAAGGATGTAATAACCCGACAAATTTAAGGCGCTCTGCCTTATTAATCTGACATTGATGACATTTGACCACATTTTTCTAAACAAAATCCTTCATTTTTTGCCAATAAAAAGTCCTAACCAAAGCCAAGGTACGTTGTATGCTCGGATGTCTTGCCAATGGTGCATCATGACACTCAAATAGGATCCTCAATTTAATTTTTGACACATCCGGTACACAAACCTTATCATTTCGGAATAAAAGACCATTCCGAATAAAAAATTGGTTGGCTTTTCCTTAATTCACTAGGTTTTGATCTACCTCAGATTTGGACCCTGATTTTGCCAAATTCTAATATTTTCCAAAGAAAATATTTGTACTGCATTTTTCCCTGAGTGAATTGTACAAGTTGAAAGTAATTTCCATGAAGCTAAGTTCATTAACTTCACCAATTCGACTCAACGCATCAGCAATGCTATTCAAGCTACCTTTTCTATATTTAACATGAAATCAAAGTCCTGCATCAATTCAACCTATCTGGCCTTTCTACCTTTCAAGTCATGTTGATCACAAATGAACTACAAAGACTGATGATCTATCAAGACCATAAATTGAGACCCATTGTAGAGATACTATCTCCATGCCTCTAAAGCATAAATAATTTCATACAACTCTTTCTCCTAAGCTGGGTACCTAGTCTGTGCATTGTTGAGTTTCTTACTCTCGAAGGCCACATGCTTCCCATCGTGGAACAAAGTTGTGCCTACTACAAAATCACTAGCATCAGTCTCTCTACAATGTAAGGCCTACTAGGATTTGGTAAGGCTAACATAGGAGCATCTCGAACTTTATATTTCAAAGTATTGAAAGTTTCCTATAGCTTCTATGATTTCAATCAATTGGAGAATTAGACTTCTTATTTTTACCCTTAAGAAGGTTGGTAAAAGGCACTGTTAACTTCAAATAATCCTTAATAGATTTTTGAAGCCACGAAACCTAAGAAAGATCTTAACTACATGACCGTACATGGAAGTGGCCATTCCAAAACTTTTTGGATGCGATCCAAATCTATACTTAAGTCATCTTGAGAGATCTTATGACCCAAGTATAACAATTTCTTTTTAAAGAAATCACTCTTAGATAATTTACAATATAGTTTCTCCTTCCCAAGCCTTCCTAAAACCTCTTTAAGATGATTCTCATGCTCAGCCAAAATATCATCTAAGAAAACCACCACATATTTTCCTAACAGATCTTGAAATATATCATTCATCATCTGTTGTTGGTGCATTAGTGAGACCAAAGGGTAACATTAAAAATTCATAATGGCCATAACATGTCCTAAAAGCAGTTTTAGGAACATCTTCCTCTGCAATACGGATCTAATGATAACCGGTTCGCAAATCAAGCTTTGTGAAATACTTAGCTCCTTGTAACCTATCAATAAGATCGTCTAATCTAGGCAATGGGTATTTGTTTTTAATTTGTAACTTTGTTGAGACATTTGTAATCAATATTAAGAGACTAAGGTTGAGTAGAAGGGTGAGAGAAAGGTGTGAGTGTGAATGGACTTGAGGTCCACTTGTTCACCTATTTAAAGGTGAGGCCATGAGGCATTTTGCATGAGAGCAAAGCCTAGTTGTATGCATAAGCAACTTAATAAGCAAGAGTTCTTTCTTGTATTTTGTGAGTCCCTCTTCTCCACACACTTGATCTATCATGAGCACCACGTTTTCTTATCATGGTATCTAGAGCCTAGGTGAGTTCAAACTTTGTGGTGTAGAGAATAGGTCAAAATTATCCACTTTTTGCTCATCTCCTTTGTGTGGAGCTCAACCTACAGCCCTTGGAGGCCTTCCATAGGCGTGTAGAGAGATCATCACTCCACGAATCCTTCATGAAAGTTGAAGAGCAGCACCGGGCGTTGCAGTTCGTACGGCTAATTTCATGATATCTGGTGGCGCTGCGACGGCATTGCCCACGAAGTAGCTCGCCTGCGTTTTCTGCTGCGCTGGTCGTACAGCCATTGCTTTGGCTGCAGACCACAATAAGCCAAGCCATCTTAGGGCTATGGTAGCCCATTGAGTGGAGGACACACAGCTCTGACTAGAGCTCCAACCGTCCACGCATTCGTCAGCTGGAAGCAAAAGACCAGGCGTGGGTTCATTTTCTTACCTCAAGCTCTCCATTAAAGCTTGTTTTTTGGGTTTTTGCTCTCTCTAATCATCTCTCCCTTCCACTAATCACTCAAGTGTGAGAGTGCATTAGTATTGCTGGTCCTAATCTTGATTTTGAAGTATTTTTCATCTACATGAGGTAGCCATAAACCTCATACCCATCAAGCTTCAACACCGACATCAAGTTTTAAGCTTTCAAAGTGATTAAAGTGTGCTTCTAAGCACTAATTATATTGTTTAACACTAATCACTCTGTTAATCCAGCAAAGGGAGGTTATCTTAAAGTGTTTTTAAACACTCTTAGTGTTATTAAACACTAATGGTGAGTTAATCACCAAAATATGTGTTATTTGATACTAAAAATGTGCTTTTTAGCAGTAATTGTGTTTTATACACACTAATGGTGATATTAATCATCAACTAAAGTGTTGCTAAACACTAAGGTGGTCTTAATCATCAAAGGAGGAGGTCATCTACATTACGGAGGCTCTTCTTCATCAACATGGAGGCCGGGCACACACCATAAGTGCTACATTTCAAGCCTTCATCGACAAACCGCTTCTTCCAAAGAAATGGTGCAACCATGAACCAATTGTTTTCATCTCATAAGCTAAAGAGGTGAAAGAATTCTGGTTTTTCATCATAAAACTCAGATTTTTGAGTGTTCTTAAAGTTGGGCACATGTACATTAAGTGCTCATCTTCAATGTTTATGTATATTACCCTTGAGGCCCTTGTTTGTAAGAGGCATAGGCATGCCATAAGCCATATCTTCTCGTTTCCCAAGCCCAAGGCACTTCATTCCGCTGCATATTCTGATTTTTCATCGTATAAGATGAGTTGTAACAATGAGCATAGAATCCCTAAGTGCTCTACCTTATTGGTTGTTGTCATGAGTTTAAGCATCTTTTGGCATTACTTTTGTAAGAGGCATTGGCAACATTATGAGCCATGTCCTCTCCTTCTTAAGCCAAAGATGATAAAACCTATTTGTTTGAGTATTTACCTCAACAATTTACTCACTTTCACTAAGCTTGAATCTTCAAACCCTAATGGGTATCTTGTAACTAACATGCATAAAAGCTATTGTAATTGTGGAGTAGACACTGCCCTTGACCAATGCATAAGGCAAGTGGTAAGACCCTCCCTTTCCCTTCCCCATTTAAATCTACCTCATTACTCATGGAGGAGATATGGTATTCAAGGAAGCATAAAGCATGTTGGAGGACCATCTAAAAGCAAACCACTTAAGCAATGGTGGCAGCCTGCTTATGATCATTGTGTGAGAATGGTCAAGGTGGAAAGCATATGGTGGAAGCAATGGCATGTATGTCTCAACCATGTCATCTACAAGAAGCCAAGAAAACACAAAGAGTGGGGTGCACCATCATTGAGGTGTACATCTTCATCGACAAACAAATTAAAGACTTAGATGGCATCAATGTAATAGCCTCTAAGGCTCTAGGAACACTTTTGTAAATCCTAGATTACCACACCTATATTCCAAGCCTTGTACGCCTAATCTTATAAAGTCATCTTATGTCCAATACCTCCTATTCCATCCTTCCATAGTTGGTATTGAGGGGGGGTATTAAGAGACTAAGGTTGAGTAGAAGGGTGAGAGAAAGGTGTGAGTGTGAATGGACTTGAGGTCCACTTGTTCACCTATTTAAAGGTGAGGCCATGAGGCATTTTGCATGAGAGCAAAGCCTAGTTGTATGCATAAGCAACTTAATAAGCAAGAGTTCTTTCTTGTATTTTGTGAGTCCCTCTCCTCCACACACTTGATCTATCATGAGCACCACGTTTTCTTATCAATCAGCCAGGTACCTTGATCTTTTTTTTAAACCAGGAGAACTGGTGCACCCCAAGGAGACTTACTTGGTCTAATTTGTCTCATCTTCAAGTATTCAGCTAGTTTCTTTGCTACCTATATGGAGGAATACTATAACAGGTTTTGCACTTGGCACTAGCTCAATTTTATGGTCCACCTCTCGTTTAGGAGATAATCCATGAGGTAATTCATTAGGAAACACATCCTGAAATTTGCTCTTAATGGAATTTAACACTTTACTTTCTCAAACATCCATAGAAACACTATTTACATAAAAATGAACACATGAAGACATCCATAGAAACACTGTTTACATAAAAATGAACACATGAAGACACTGGATCCATAACCAATTGGAAAAGTTCATAATTAAAAAGATTTTCCATTAACTCAAGCTCATTAATAAAATTTTCCTTAAGTACATCAATGTTTCTCTTAAGAGTAACAAGGTTTCCATTGTGATGGAAAGACATCAAATGTTTGACCCAATCAACAAAAAGTTTTCTATTTTTTTGATGAAATCATTCCATCCCTAGAATGATGTCTACATGACCCAAGCTCATGACATGAAAATCAAGTCTATTTGAGTACAACTGGATGTCTAAACGGTAGTTTTGACACCTTCTTGTCCCAGAATTGGACTTGTCCTCCAGCCATCCTGACCTTGTACATGTGATCATTCTGTGTGGTTTCCAGCTTTATTCTTTGTATCGCAATGTTGTCAATAAAATTGTGAGTACTAGATCAAACAAAATATGAACCTGATGTCCATTTATTGATCCATAAACACGAAATAATTCGTTCGGACCAAAAACGTCTTTATTGTTGAAAGTACAATCCGAACATTGGCTTCCTTTAAGATGCGTAATATTGACTACAAAACAAATTACCTTAAAGTTCTGTAATGTGTACAGATTTCTTTGGTATGAACTTCCTTGGTGCCACCTTTTGTCTAGGCGCTGAAGGTGCTGTAACTTCATTCAACAGACATAATTTTTTCATGTGTCCCTTTTCCTTGCATTTGAAACATGTGATATTATCCTTGCTCACAAATGTCTGCTTTTTGTTGGCGTTGTCAGAATTTTTTAGTTTTGGTGTTAAAACCAACTTTCTTTTTTGTCCACTATTTGAAAAAGTGAACGTGTATTTCTTTTCAATAGACGATGGTTTTTGTGCGCTTTTGCCGCACAGGTCGTAGCTGGGGACTTGCCGGACACCGTATGCGAGCCACGAATGGCTGCAAGCATACAACCAGGAAGGCAAGCTCAAAACAGAATGCAAAATGTGCGTTGATCTCAAAAAGGTTAATGCAGCCACCAGAAGGGATCATTACCCCTTGCCGTATTCTGAACATGTGCTTGAAAGAGTGGCAGGCAAGGAGGCATATAGCTTTTTAGATGGGTACTCGGGTTACAATCAGATCACAATTGCAGTTGAGGACCAAGCTAAAACAGCATTTATCACGGAGTTTGGAGTGTTTGCCTTTCGCGTCATGGCTTTTGGCTTGACCAATGCACCTGCAACATTCCAACGATTGATAAACACGGACTTTAAGGAATATCTAAGGGACTTCTGTGAAGCTTTCTTAGACGATCTTTGTGTTCATTCCTCTTGGGATGAGCACTTGATGTGTTTACGAAAAATATTTGAAAGGTGTAGATTATATCGCATCTCCTTGAATCCTTTCAAATGCCAATTCTGGGTTAAACACGGAGCTATCTTAGGGCATATAGTGTCCAAAAATGGGATTTCCACTGACGAGAGTAAAATCAAGGTCATTCTGGAATTACCCCCACCCACCAACTACAAGGGAGTCCAACGCTTTATGGGCCACGTTGGTTATTATCGAAGGTTTATTCTCTTCTTCGCCGAGATAGCTCGACCATTGTATAAGCTTCTCATCGAGTTTATTTGGACCGAAGAATGTGACCGTGCCTATGAGCTATTAAAGAAGGCCTTGGCGAGTGCTCCAATCTTGAGAATGCCTAACTGGGATTTACTCTTCCATGTGCATATTGATGCATCAAACTTTGCTATTGGGTGTGTGTTAACTCAACCTGGAGAACACAAGCTAGACTACCCCATTAGCTTTGCCAGTCGCCAGTTGAACGATGCTGAGATGAACTACACCACTACGGAGCGAGAAGGGTTGGTAATGATATATGCAGTAAGGAAATTTCGTTATTACCTCCTTGCCACCAAGTTTGTTTTCTATGTGGATCATCAAGCATTGTTGTATCTGGTAAACAAACCATGCTCCACAGGAAGAATCACATGATGGCTATTGATTCTTCTTGAGTTTGATTTCACGGTTGTTGTGAGACCTGGCAAGAAACATGTTATGGCTGATCATTTGTCTCGCATACCTAATGGTGAGGCTCCTACTGGGGTTGATGATGACTTATCTGACACTTCCCTGTTCATGGTGGAGACAATGCCTGAATGGAGTGAGAAAATTGTTAACTTTTTGGTTAATGGCTTTCCACCCAAGGAGCTTCGTAAAGATCTAGCTCGGAAGCTGATCAAAGAATGCGAACCCTATTGCCTGATAGCCGGGACTCTTTATAAAAGAGGAAAGGATGACGTTCTTAGGCGTTGTGCCCGAGAGGATGAGTATCTATACATTTTGCAAGAGGCACATATGGGCGTAGCCGGTGGTCACTTCTCTGGAGACTTAACTGCGCGAAAGATCTTACAATCAGGGTATTGGTGGCCCACTATGTTCCAAGATGCATCACTCTTTGTGAAGGGTTGCGATGAATGCCAACGATACAAGAAACCCCAGAGGAAAGACCAGATGCCCCTACATCCGATCAAAGTAAACCAACCATTTGAAAAGTGGGGTTTAGACTTTGTAGGTCCAATTAGTCCAGCGGCCCGAAACACACAATCTCGCTATATTATTGTGGCCACTGACTATATGACCAAATGGGCTGAAGCGAAAGCGACACGTAAGGCAGATGCAAGGACAACAGCCAAGTTCCTCTTTGAAAATATAATCACACGATTCGGTTGTCCTTTTGAACTTGTGAGCGACAATGGTACGCATTTTATAAATGAAGTGATTAAGGAGCTCACAACAAATTTCATGATATCCCATCATAAATCTACTCCTTACTATCCGCAAACGAATGGCCAAGCCGAGAGTACCAACAAGACTTTAATCTCTGTTTTGACAAAGACAGTTGAAGCTCATCGCACGGATTGGGATCTAAAGCTTACGACAGCTTTATGGGCCTATCGTACTGCGTACAAAGTGGCTATTAATTGTACACCATTCAAAATGGTATATGGCCAAGAAGCAGTCATGCCGTGGGAATTTGTCATTCCAAGTCTTCGTGTTGCTACTCAAGAGGGTTGGGATGGTAATCCCTTAGCAGAACGTCTGTATATCCTTGAGCGGCTAAATGAAGAAAGACAATTGGCTATATACAATGCCCTTGTGGAGAAGGATAGGAGGAAAAAATGGTTTGATCGCCATCTAAAGGACAAGGACATCAAGGTTGGGGATAAAGTCCTGATGTATGGAGTGCGAAACGAAAAGAAGAAGCTCAAATATGCTGGTAAGGGACCATATAGAGTATGTGAAATTACCCCGCAAGGTACCATCAGAGTGGAGACTCTCAACGGAGTTGAAACCATTGGATTCCTTAATGGGAGTAAATTCAAAAGATACTATGACCCCCTAAGCCAGGAGGAGTTACATGCAATCCATCAAAAGAAGGCAGCTAAAGAACAAGCTGAGCTTAAAAAGATACAAGCGAGAGTCGAAGCCAAAGAACGTCAACAGCGTGCTAGGCGACAACGAGAAGCCAACTTGGGAATTACGCAAGTATTTTTTGAGGAAGCAGAGGAGGATGCACTGGAATCTGACCCACCTCTAAGATACCCAATTGAGTTACAGAGTCCTTACGGGGAGGTGCTGTATAATGCATTATTGGATACAGGAGCTCAACATAATTTGCTATCATATGGCGTGTGGTGTCAACTGGGAAAACCACCTTTAACCAAGAGTTCTATCCAAGTTCAAGGAATCAACAAGAAGAAAACCCCTGTATCAGGAATTCTGCACACTCCGGTTGCCTATGACAAGGGAACCATAATTCAAAGCTTTTTGGTTATGCCTATTGGTACCATGGGAGGGACTGTAATCTTAGGGCGCAAATGGATGATGGCCACCAAGTGCAATATCGATTGGGCAACCAGACAAGTCACAACGCAAGAACCAACACTAGGTCTGACCGCTCAAAATCCCGCACCTAAGTCATCCACTCAAATATTAGATAACGAAAAATCACAAAGTCCAGTGGCAAAACCATCTTTGATTGCTGGCCACCCCTCTAACGCTTCAATGCCAAGAGTGGAAACAGGCAAGGTGGTCCCTAAAGCTTCACTTACTATGCCAAAGAGTACATACAAAATGGGTCCCCAAAGCTTCGTTAACAGCTACTTCCCCTGCTCAATCTCGTTCAGCCACCAAGAAGCCTCGTAAAAGGAAAGCAGCTACCCACCCGAGAAAGGGCAATGTAACATCGCGATGGATCCCTAAAAAATTATTAGTAGCCCAAGGGTACTACGAGGGGAATGACCAGATTTGGGTCCCTAAACATAAGGTGAATCCCTCTACATCACCTGTAAAACCTTGCAAACCAATTGTTGCCACCCCAATGACAATTCAAGACCGTGGTAAGGGAAAGGTAACAGAGTGCTCCGCACCACTTCCAGAGTTAGTTTGGATTCCCAAACGATATCGATCATTACCACCTAGCTCAGGAAGGGGGGAGCCACATGAAGCTTCTAGCTCCTCATGCCAGGCACACACTCATATAGAAGTTTCTACATGCTCTACACCTACTCTTGTCAACACCCAACAAAAAACCGATGAGCCTACATCTCCCCTTGTAATAGTATCGATGGAAACCATTTCCTCCATTCGTCAATGGGAGCATACACTACCATCTCTACAATTGGATGTGGCCACAAGGGTCATAAAAAGCTATCTGCCCACATCACAACCTATGACCCGCTGGACAAATTGGTTCCAAGAGGCTGCAACATCATTGCAAATAATATGATCTACCCAAGGAAAGGAGGAGCATGTACTCACGCTCGACATTCTAATGCTTCCTCCTTATAACCTTCTCCCCTGACCATGTAATTGCCAAATTCAAGGGGATGTATATATATAGCTTCATGCATTTTAAAAAAAAACAAAGAAAAGAAAAACAAAAAATAGTAAAAAGAGCAAGAGCACAAAAACAAGAGAAATATCCGTATACAATCAAGAACTAGATTGTCCTGTCATAAACCTACTGATGCTATATCTGTGTTTGCAGATATGGCAGATGCCCGATCATCATACACTTCATCCACTCCTACCTTTGGTGAGAGGTATCATCTGTACCTTTCTCAGATATTCCACATGTGCTATCCTGTAATTGAAACTGAATGGGATCATATAGATGTACTAGCTAGAGAGGAAAATATTGAGGAATTAGAATGGCTAATTCGCCTATTGACCATGACTGACCCCTACTCCGTAGAGGACATATCCCCGATAGCCCAATGCTTTCCTTTTCCACAAGATGACTATCCTCGTATGGTTACATTTTTGATGAGTTTATGTGGATGGGAAAATGAAAAGGAAATATCTGACAATGATGAATGGACGGATGAAACTCATGGCACTACTGAGGTTGATTTTATTTATTTGGATGATGCGGATAGAGGCTTAGCCTTAGGGCTAGAGCCAGGACTCTACAACATCCTCTTACCGTATCCTCAGTAGTAGTGTGGTGACTGGTAGGTAGGTTAGTGTTTTCAAGTTTTTTCTAGTTTAGATTCTTTAAACGAGTCTTGAATTTTCACACTGATGTGCCTCTCGAGGTATAGTGCTTGTTAGTTGATTGTACAGGTTAAAAAGTTTGAGGTGGGTTCGCTTCCAAGTCCAGAGACTGCCGCAACGTTCATCAAAATATATCTACATCAAATTGCAAGCTGTCTCGTCAAATCAAGGAGATCTCCAATTACAGGTGTAATTCTTCCATACCCACTCTCTTTCGTTTTTACTGTTCAATCAATTGCATAAACTATAATGCATGACCACATGGAAATTATCAATGTACTACTTAGTTTTTGAAGTTGCTTGCATGCTAGTGTAAATCATTAATGAGCTTAACTTTATTGGAAATATTCCTAGGCAGCATGACGTCTTTAGTTAACCTTGGAATACGATTGTCTTAGGTCTAGGGTCAAACCATCTTAATGTTTGAACACCTGGCTGTGTGTGTGTTGACCTCTAGGACATAGATTTTACCCCTTGTCGAAAAGATGTAAGAACACATTTTAGTTCAGGAGCGAAGATCAAAACAAACTTTTAAAAAAAAAAAAGCCTACAATAAATGGCAATACAAGTCTATGATGTGCTTTAATGTTGGCCTATCGCCTTATTGATACTTGGTAGGCGAGGAGTATTCTACTCCAGACCGATGCCTTGGTTGGTAGGGGGTAGCCTTGCCTAAAGTGAGCTAATAGATTCCTGGATAATGCCTTGTGTTAAACATGGTACCAGGATCGATGTTAGTCTTGCCTTAGGAAGGTCGCCATTGTGTATAAAAATTGTCATGTGCAAAAAAAAAAATAAATAAATAAAAAATAAAGGCAAAAGGCTCCTGTAACTCTGATGTTTCTTGTGTCCCTAGGCTCGTGGTAACTACTTGTTCTTAGAGTAGACATAGTATGGTCATCTGTTTATTTATTAAGCTTGGTTATTTTCCTTGACTTAGGCCAGTTATAAACCTTGATTAACCTTTGACACCTTGCTAACTCTTGAATTCCTTTCAATAATTTTAAACTCCTATTAATTTGCTACACTAGCTCACTCATGTACCCTTAAACTAAGTTCTAATAGCATCATCCATTGTGGTCTCACACGCTTGAATTTATACACTTTATATCTTTTGAATTCCAGCATACCTTCACTCTACTTCCCTGTTTTGCAGACGGTCTACCACAACAACCCTCTCGAGCTTACCATACCATAGCTTCCGAGGACGGAATCTACATCAGGAAGGGGGGCATGTTAACCCATGGCGGACATTGCGACATACTATATTTTACGTCATTAATTTAAATATTCTGAGTCATGGGCCGGGCTTGTCGGCACCATATGTTAAGGATGAAGGGATTGGGTGATCGCCGATGAGAGGCGCACCTTGGATATCAGTAGGATAAGGGTTAGGGTCGGCCGGCCATGTATGGGCGCCCAAGTGTGAATGGCCAAGTCACCTATATGAGTCAAATGTAACCCTAAAATCCTCATTCTCATGTGTTGTGAATACAAGAGTGCTCTTGCCTTATCTCTTTGGTTTCCTTCTCCTGCGTTTGTGAGAGAGAGAGAGAGTGAGTGAGAGAGCGATCGAGCACTGTGTAGCGGCACGGCGGCGGCGGAGAGGCGGTAGAGCGGCGACGGCGGCTCCTCCTTCACGGCTGCGACACGGGAATCCTTCAAGGCGGCAGTTAAGCGGTGAGTGACACACCTTTTGCATTCTGTTTTGAGCTTGCCTTCCTGGTTGTATGCTTGCAGCCATTCGTGGCTCGCATACGGTGTCCGGCAAGTCCCCAACTACGACCTGTGCGGCAAAAGCGCTGCCGGGGACTTTTGCCGCACAGGTCGTAGTTGGGGACTTGCCGGACACCGTATGCGAGCCACGAATGGCTGCAAGCATACAACCAGGAAGGCAAGCTCAAAACAGAATGCAAAAGGTGTGTCACTCACCGCTTAACTGCCGCCTTGAAGGATTCCCGCGTCGCAGTCGTGAAGGAGGAGCCGCCGTCGCCGCTCTACCGCCTCTCCGCCGCCGCCGTGCCGCTACACAGTGCTCGATCGCTCTCTCTTTCACTCTCTCTCTCTCTCACAAACGCAGGAGAAGGAAACCAAAGAGATAAGGCAAGAGCACTCTTGTATTCACAACACATGAGAATGAGGATTTTAGGGTTACATTTGACTCATATAGGTGACTTGGCCATTCACACTTGGGCGCCCATACATGGCCGGCCGACCCTAACCCTTATCCTACTGATATCCAAGGTGCGCCTCTCATCGGCGATCACCCAATCCCTTCATCCTTAACATATGGTGCTGACAAGCCCGGCCCATGACTCAGAATATTTAAATTAATGACGTAAAATATAGTATGTCGCAATGTTCGCCATGGGTTAACATGCCCCCCTTCCTGATGTAGATTCCGTCCTCGGAAGCTATGGTATGGTAAGCTCGAGAGGGTTGTTGTGGTAGACCGTCTGCAAAACAGGGAAGTAGAGTGAAGGTATGCTGGAATTCAAAAGATATAAAGTGTATAAATTCAAGCGTGTGAGACCACAATGATGATGCTATTAGAACTTAGTTTAAGGGTACATGAGTGAGCTAGTGTAGCAAATTAATAGGAGTTTAAAATTATTGAAAGGAATTCAAGAGTTAGCAAGGTGTCAAAGGTTAATCAAGGTTTATAACTGGCCTAAGTCAAGGAAAATAACCAAGCTTAATAAATAAACAGATGACCATACTATGTCTACTCTAAGAACAAGTAGTTACCACAAGCCTAGGGACACAAGAAACATCAGAGTTACAGGAGCCTTTTGCCTTTATTATTTATTTATTTATTTATTTATTTATTTTTGCACATGACAATTTTTATACACAATGGCGACCTTCCTAAGGCAAGACTAACATCGATCCTGGTACCATGTTTAACACAAGGCATTATCCAGGAATCTATTAGCTCACTTTAGGCAAGGCTACCCCCTACCAACCAAGGCATCGGTCTGGAGTAGAATACTCCTCACCTACCAAGTATCAATAAAGCGATAGGCCAACATTAAAGCACATCATAGACTTGTATTGCCATTTATTGTAGGCTTTTTTTTTTTAAAAGTTTGTTTTGATCTTCGCTCCTGAACTAAAATGTGTTCTTACATCTTTTCGACAAGGGGTAAAATCTATGTCCTAGAGGTCAACACACACACAGCCAGGTGTTCAAACATTAAGATGGTTTGACCCTAGACCTAAGACAATCGTATTCCAAGGTTAACTAAAGACGTCATGCTGCCTAGGAATATTTCCAATAAAGTTAAGCTCATTAATGATTTACACTAGCATGCAAGCAACTTCAAAAACTAAGTAGTACATTGATAATTTCCATGTGGTCATGCATTATAGTTTATGCAATTGATTGAACAGTAAAAACGAAAGAGAGTGGGTATGGAAGAATTACACCTGTAATTGGAGATCTCCTTGATTTGACGAGACAGCTTGCAATTTGATGTAGATATATTTTGATGAACGTTGCGGCAGTCTCTGGACTTGGAAGCGAACCCACCTCAAACTTTTTAACCTGTACAATCAACTAACAAGCACTATACCTCGAGAGGCACATCAGTGTGAAAATTCAAGACTCGTTTAAAGAATCTAAACTAGAAAAAACTTGAAAACACTAACCTACCTACCAGTCACCACACTACTACTGAGGATACGGTAAGAGGATGTTGTAGAGTCCTGGCTCTAGCCCTAAGGCTAAGCCTCTATCCGCATCATCCAAATAAATAAAATCAACCTCAGTAGTGCCATGAGTTTCATCCGTCCATTCATCATTGTCAGATATTTCCTTTTCATTTTCCCATCCACATAGACTCATCAAGAATGTAACCATGCGCGGATAGTCATCTTGTGGAAAAGGAAAGCATTGGGCTATCGGGGATATGTCCTCTACGGAGTAGGGGTCAGTCATGGTTAATAGGCGAATTAGCCATTCTAATTCCTCAACATTTTCCTCTCTGGCTAATACATCTATATGATCCCATTCAGTTTCAATTACAGGATAGCACATGTGAAATATCTGAGAAAGGTACAGATGATACCTCTCATCAAAGGCGGGAGTGGATGAAGTGTATGATGATCGTGCATCTGCCATATCTGCAAACACAGATATAGCATTAGTAGGTTTGTGAGACAGGTCAATCTAGTTCTTGATTGTATACGGATATTTATCCTCTTTTTGTGCTCTTGCTCTTTTTACTATTTTTTGTTTTTCTTTTCTTTGTTTTGTTTTTTTTTGTTTTTTATAATGTATGAAGCTATATATATACATCCCCTTGAATTTGGCAATTACATGGTCAGGGGAGAAGGTTAAGGAGGAAGCATTAGAATGTCGAGCGTGAGCACATGCTCCCCCTTTCCTTGGGTAGATCATATTATTTGCAATGATGTTGCAGCCTCTTGGAACCAATTTGTCCAGCGGGTCATAGGTTGTGATGTGGGCAGATAGCTTTTTATGACCCTTGTGGCCACATCCAATTGCAAAGATGGTAGTGTACGCTCCCATTGACGAATGGAGGAAATGGTTTCCATCGATACTATTACAAGGGGAGATGTAGGCTCATCGGTTTTTTGTTGGGTGTTGACAAGAGTAGGTGTAGAGCATGTAGAAACTTCTATATGAGTGTGTGCCTGGCATGAGGAGCTAGAAGCTTCATGTGGCTCCCCCCTTCCTGAGCTAGGTGGTAATGATCGATATCGTTTGGGAATCCAAACTAACTCTGGAAGTGGTGCGGAGCACTCTGTTACCTTTCCCTTACCACGGTCTTGAATTGTCATTGGGGTGGCAACAATTGGTTTGCAAGGTTTTACAGGTGATGTAGAGGGATTCACCTTATGTTTAGGGACTCAAATCTGGTCATTTCCCTCGTAGTACCCTTGGGCTACTAATAATTTTTTAGGGATCCATCGCGATGTTACATTGCCCTTTCTCGGGTGGGTAGCTGCTTTCCTTTTACGAGGCTTCTTGGTGGCTGAACGAGATTGAGCAGGGGAAGTAGCTGTTAACGAAGCTTTGGGGACCCATTTGTATGTACTCTTTGGCATAGTAAGTGAAGCTTTAGGGACCACCTTGCCTGTTTTCACTCTTGGCATTGAAGCGTTAGAGGGGTGGCCAGCAATCAAAGATGGTTTTGCCACTGGACTTTGTGATTTTTCGTTATCTAATATTTGAGTGGATGACTTAGGTGCGGGATTTTGAGCGGTCAGACCTAGTGTTGGTTCTTGCGTTGTGACTTGTCTGGTTGCCCAATCGATATTGCACTTGGTGGCCATCATCCATTTGCGCCCTAAGATTACAGTCCCTCCCATGGTACCAATAGGCATAACCAAAAAGCTTTGAATTATGGTTCCCTTGTCATAGGCAACCGGAGTGTGCAGAATTCCTGATACAGGGGTTTTCTTCTTGTTGATTCCTTGAACTTGGATAGAACTCTTGGTTAAAGGTGGTTTTCCCAGTTGACACCACACGCCATATGATAGCAAATTATGTTGAGCTCCTGTATCCAATAATGCATTATACAGCACCTCCCCGTAAGGACTCTGTAACTCAATTGGGTATCTTAGAGGTGGGTCAGATTCCAGTGCATCCTCCTCTGCTTCCTCAAAAAATACTTGCGTAATTCCCAAGTTGGCTTCTCGTTGTCGCCTAGCACGCTGTTGACGTTCTTTGGCTTCGACTCTCGCTTGTATCTTTTTAAGCTCAGCTTGTTCTTTAGCTGCCTTCTTTTGATGGATTGCATGTAACTCCTCCTGGCTTAGGGGGTCATAGTATCTTTTGAATTTACTCCCATTAAGGAATCCAATGGTTTCAACTCCGTCGAGAGTCTCCACTCTGATGGTACCTTGCGGGGTAATTTCACATACTCTATATGGTCCCTTACCAGCATATTTGAGCTTCTTCTTTTCGTTTCGCACTCCATACATCAGGACTTTATCCCCAACCTTGATGTCCTTGTCCTTTAGATGGCGATCAAACCATTTTTTCCTCCTATCCTTCTCCACAAGGGCATTGTATACAGCCAATTGTCTTTCTTCATTTAGCCGCTCAAGGATATACAGACGTTCTGCTAAGGGATTACCATCCCAACCCTCTTGAGTAGCAACACGAAGACTTGGAATGACAAATTCCCACGGCATGACTGCTTCTTGGCCATATACCATTTTGAATGGTGTACAATTAATAGCCACTTTGTACGCAGTACGATAGGCCCATAAAGCTGTCGTAAGCTTTAGATCCCAATCCGTGCGATGAGCTTCAACTGTCTTTGTCAAAACAGAGATTAAAGTCTTGTTGGTACTCTCGGCTTGGCCATTCGCTTGCGGATAGTAAGGAGTAGATTTATGATGGGATATCATGAAATTTGTTGTGAGCTCCTTAATCACTTCATTTATAAAATGCGTACCATTGTCGCTCACAAGTTCAAAAGGACAACCGAATCGTGTGATTATATTTTCAAAGAGGAACTTGGCTGTTGTCCTTGCATCTGCCTTACGTGTCGCTTTCGCTTCAGCCCATTTGGTCATATAGTCAGTGGCCACAATAATATAGCGAGATTGTGTGTTTCGGGCCGCTGGACTAATTGGACCTACAAAGTCTAAACCCCACTTTTCAAATGGTTGGTTTACTTTGATCGGATGTAGGGGCATCTGGTCTTTCCTCTGGGGTTTCTTGTATCGTTGGCATTCATCGCAACCCTTCACAAAGAGTGATGCATCTTGGAACATAGTGGGCCACCAATACCCTGATTGTAAGATCTTTCGCGCAGTTAAGTCTCCAGAGAAGTGACCACCGGCTACGCCCATATGTGCCTCTTGCAAAATGTATAGATACTCATCCTCTCGGGCACAACGCCTAAGAACGTCATCCTTTCCTCTTTTATAAAGAGTCCCGGCTATCAGGCAATAGGGTTCGCATTCTTTGATCAGCTTCCGAGCTAGATCTTTACGAAGCTCCTTGGGTGGAAAGCCATTAACCAAAAAGTTAACAATTTTCTCACTCCATTCAGGCATTGTCTCCACCATGAACAGGGAAGTGTCAGGTAAGTCATCATCAACCCCAGTAGGAGCCTCACCATTAGGTATGCGAGACAAATGATCAGCCATAACATGTTTCTTGCCAGGTCTCACAACAACCGTGAAATCAAACTCAAGAAGAATCAATAGCCATCGTGTGATTCTTCCTGTGGAGCATGGTTTGTTTACCAGATACAACAATGCTTGATGATCCACATAGAAAACAAACTTGGTGGCAAGGAGGTAATAACGAAATTTCTTTACTGCATATATCATTGCCAACCCTTCTCGCTCCGTAGTGGTGTAGTTCATCTCAGCATCGTTCAACTGGCGACTGGCAAAGCTAATGGGGTAGTCTAGCTTGTGTTCTCCAGGTTGAGTTAACACACACCCAATAGCAAAGTTTGATGCATCAATATGCACATGGAAGAGTAAATCCCAGTTAGGCATTCTCAAGATTGGAGCACTCGCCAAGGCCTTCTTTAATAGCTCATAGGCACGGTCACATTCTTCGGTCCAAATAAACTCGATGAGAAGCTTATACAATGGTCGAGCTATCTCGGCGAAGAAGAGAATAAACCTTCGATAATAACCAACGTGGCCCATAAAGCGTTGGACTCCCTTGTAGTTGGTGGGTGGGGGTAATTCCAGAATGACCTTGATTTTACTCTCATCAGTGGAAATCCCATTTTTGGACACTATATGCCCTAAGATAACTCCGTGTTTAACCCAGAATTGGCATTTGAAAGGATTCAAGGAGATGCGATATAATCTACACCTTTCAAATATTTTTCGTAAACACATCAAGTGCTCGTCCCAAGAGGAATGAACACAAAGATCATCTAAGAAAGCTTCACAGAAGTCCCTTAGATATTCCTTAAAGGCCGTGTTTATCAATCGTTGGAATGTTGCAGGTGCATTGGTCAGGCCAAAAGCCATGACGCGAAAGGCAAACACTCCAAACTCCGTGATAAATGCTGTTTTAGCTTGGTCCTCGTCTGCAATTGTGATCTGATTGTAACCCGAGTACCCATCTAAAAAGCTATATGCCTCCTTGCCTGCCACTCTTTCAAGCACATGTTCAGAATATGGCAAGGGGTAATGATCCCTTCTGGTGGCTGCATTAACCTTTTTGAGATCAACGCACACTCTGAGTTTCCCATTCTTCTTGGGAACGATGACTATCGGAGAAACCCATTCTGAGTGCTCAATTGGATATATGAATCCACATTTTACCAGCTTTTCAATTTCCTCTTGTACAATCTTTGCGTACTTAGGATTCATTGGGTAGGGACGTTGCTGGACTGGTTTAGCGGTACTAATCATTGGAATCGTGTGTTGCACCACCGAGGGTGGAACACCCTTCATATCATGATATGTCCAAGCAAATATGTCCTTGAATTCTTTAAGAAGCTTCGTAAGTGCAGCTTCTTCCGCCTTGGTGAGGTCTTGAGCAATAAAAACTGGTTTAGACTCCTCACCCGGATCTGCTAAGTCTATCTCCTTAACTACCGCAGGGCCATCGTAGACACCGCTACTCCCATTGGTAGGCGTTCGTTGGGCTTTTGTGTAGACTACTTTACGTTCCCCTGTGGTGAATGATTTGAAATGCTCGGGTGCGGGGTGTAAGTCTATTGGTTCTTGTTGTGCCCGGTTTTTTTCTTTCAATTCCGCTTCCTTTTGCTGCTGAGCCAACTCTTGGTTTTGCCGCCTCCTTGTAGTACGACTTAGTTTTGGCTTCTCATCAATTTCTAATTGGGCGATGTCATGAGGTTGCGGAATACACCACATGACACTTTGGAGATATTGTCCCCAATTATCAGCTATGTTTCGATGAGCATCAATGGCTCCTACATAACTAAGCCATTCTGCAGTGGATCTTTCCTTGTTTATTGCAGTTCGTACATTAGCTCGATAGCGTTGGCGCTTATGTCTCGTTTTCTTCTTACCAAGTTTTTGATTTTTGTTTCTATCCGATTCGGACTCACTTGGTCGATCTTCACTTTCGGATGAACTGCAGGAGGCCACTGTCCTAGGCCTTGAGCACCTTGCTTCCACATTTGGGTGAATATTTGATTCATTTTCTCCATCAGGCTCAGGGTCAGTTTCTTCTTGAGATTCATACTCAGAGTTGCATTGGTCATAGTCTTCGCTACTTTCAGTGTCGGTGGAGTTTGCCACGTTCTCGCCATCAGGAGTCATGTGCATAACACCTATCATGTTTATTGGCACTAACGGTGGCATATCTTGCCCCTCAGGTGTTACCCAACTTGTGCCTCTATTTCCCCATGTGTCTATGGTTGCCGCTAGGTGTACCCAATCCACGTTATCCGACTCAGTCATACCCGGTAGGACATCCATGTAAGGAGAATCTTTCCCATCATCAGTCTCTTTTTTGCATGTATAGCAATACCTTAATGGGGCAGAATGAACAGTGGTATCCGATCGATTATCGATGATAACCTTGCTTCCTAAAGGATGTGCACGACCATTCTCAAGATCAACTCGAATGACAGAGTCCTGGAATTGTAGGTAGACATGGTTTTTCGACCAGTCATGTACCATTTGTGCTTCCCTCATGAAAGGACGTCCTAAGATCATTTGATATGACATAGGATGCTTGGAGAAATCCATTACAATGAAGGTATGTTTTACCTTGTATCCTAGGACCTTGATCTTAAGGTCCCTTAACATCCCAATAGGTTTAGCTATGGTTCCGTTTGCCATCTTAACCACTATGTTTGTGACTTCGAGGTGAGGCCTTCCCATAGATTCCCAACAGTTTTTAGTCACAATGCTCACTCCAGCACCACCATCAAGGATTCCCTTTAGAGTTAATCCCTTGGTAGTAATGGGGAGGGTGGCATTAGATTCGTCACCTTCAAAGTACTGTCCCAACTTGTTCACAGGTATTTCCACGACCGAATCTTCATCAAAGTTGGGTTGTAGATCCCAATGATCCCCTTCATCTTGAAGCGTGTCGGGTCTATCCATATTTGCAAATTGTGGTAACCCCGCCTTTAGTTCTCCATTGAGAAATGCCCGAAGAGCTAAGAATAGCTCAGGATCTCCGTATAATTTGGATATGATCGTGGTTCTGATCTCGGAGGACATGAAATCCATTAGCTTGGACACATTCAATGGTACTTTTCGAGACATCGCCCCTTGACTAGGGACTGGTGAAGATGGAATCACTTCCTCCTCGATGGGGTCAGGCATTCCCTCACTAAACATTCGTTCAAGCAAAAAGGGTGTTTGCCCACTTCCTGATGTCCTATCCTCACTTTCTTCCCGAATGATGCTAGGTATAGCTAATGGTTTATGGTTCCGGTGAGGCTGAACTTGTGTAGGAAACACTGTGTCTGGAATTTTGATTTTTCTCGAGTTTGGCTCCAGTTCTCTTTGTGTTTCTTCCACCAAACCCCTTAGGTGTTGCACTTGTTCAATCTCCTCAACTGGGTTTGGGTAAGTTCCAAGCTTTTTCTTGAGGGTTTTTGGCCCACGTGGCTTGTCTTGGGGAGTCTCAGTCAGTTTGGGTGGTCGAGAGGGCATTAACTGACTTGGTTGTGGGACCGAGGAAGTTTCCTTTTGTTTTCCCTTATTTATGTACTCGCTTGATTCTCCTTCATTGAGCTCCCGAGTGGGTTCCTCCTTTAAGGTAGTGGCTTTGGTCCCCATGGTTTCTATTGAATCGGAATCATCTTCAGGATCATTCATATACACGGGGTTGTCTCCTGTCCCTATGTTAGTCTTTGAACTAGGCTTGGAGCTCGTGGCATTAAGCGATCTCTTCCGCCGTGTTTTCTTTTTCTTTGCCTGAGCGATTGATGCAGTATCCCTTTCTTCAAGAATGTAGTTTTGATTTTGAAGCATTGACCGTGTAACTACATTCGCGGGTACAACGGGTGTGGTTCTTCGTGCTTGGTTGGTGACCTCAACCAAATTCAATGGCGTAATCTTGGGTGCATTAGGATTATGTGGACATTGAGCGATCAAATGATCTATGCCACAACGATTACATGTAAGTACCGGCATTCCCGATGTGCTCCCTTGATTTGGTTGCATCTGAGTAGCGATCTTTTGTAACCTATTAGGGCACTCCGCTACACGATGCGGTCCACCACACTCGTAACATTGAAGAGGTGGTCTCCTCGCCATGGTATTAAGGTTTTGCCCTCTTGTGGCAAGAGCAGCCGCTTGATATACAGGCTTGACTTGCCCGAAATGATCCTCCATGTAGTACTGGGGAATCATTTCAAACGTATCAATCCCGTATGGAGCAGTAGGGTCTATCTCCTCTTCATAATCCCCACATGCACTATGTGACTCACAACCCATCTGGTTTATTGGGGTAATCCTTGGATGTGGAGGTTGTGGTCCTAGCACTGGCGGTGGTAATGGCACAGACTGGACTACATTCGGATTCCTTGGAACTATGTGCTGTGACGGTTGCTCGATAGGTTGTGCAGGCATTAGCGCGGGTACTTGAGGTGTGTTTGACCAAGCTAGTGGTGCCTGGTTTGCCAACATTCGCTTAAGTGCTAGGCAATCTTTAGATTGATGGCCATACTTACCACATGCATTGCAATTCCCATTGAATTTGACTCTGAATGTGGGACATTCACTCGTGCTATGTGGTCCTAAGCACACCGAACACCATTGTTGCTCTCTCCTTGGGTACATATGGCTATTTTGAGGAGCTCGATTACCCCTGAAGTATTCTTGGAGAGCCTTAGTAAGGTCGGTCACAGACATTTCAGATATCTTGGGCTCCTTGGCAATTGGTTTTACCGTCATTGGCTCGTGCCCAGATACTTGCGAACTAACGGATTTTGTTCCTGAAGACACCTTTTTACCTGCAATCATCAAGTTGTCTTCTAACTGGATTGCATTGGCAATGACTTCTTCCCACGTTGTAAGACCTCTAATGACTAGGCCATTGTAAATGTCCTCGTGGCGCAATCCTCGGATGAATCTATCGAGGAGTTGGTTGTTATTGAAGCGTTCATCGGGAGTGCAGCGAGAATTTAGATGCTTCAATCGACTTATAAAGTCTCTCACTGACTCCCCTTCCTCGCGTTCAGCTTTTTGGAGTTGAGATGCTACCCCCCAAAGCACACCCTCACGTATGTATTCCTTCAAGAACAATCTCTTGAGAGTGGGGTAGTGAGTGCGCTCTTCAACCCTTAAGGTTCGATACCAATCTCCGGCCTTCCCACTCAAGGTTAAGCCTAAAGCTTTACACTTATGCAGCTCATTATGCTCTTCCAAGGAATCACACACATGTTCAAAGACTTCAATGTGCTTCCTAACATCCTCGTTACCACTGAAGTTTTGAGTGAGCTTAGCCACTTGTACTGCCTTGCTTCTAGGTTCTCTCTCAGGCATGCCCCGCATGTTTTCTGCAATGGATCGTCCGATCGTCTGAGCAAATGCTGCGAGATCACCTAAGTGAGCAGGCATAGTTGGTGGAGGCACTTCTGGGATAGCCTGGCTAATAGGAGTTGGCATTGGTCTGAGTAGGTTGGCAAATGACGTAGGATATGATATGTGGCTAGGCCTAGCTCCTCTTGGATAAGGGTGGTGATAAGGCGGTCGTGGAGCATACGCCATTGGCACACTAAGAGGCGTAGGAGCTACCTGAGCATGAGTAGCGATAGGTACATAGGGTCGATAGGCACTGGCACGCACTGTTGTAGGTACTGTTCCACTAGGTAGCGGTGTCGTACTAACTACAGCGGTAACAGGTGCACTTTCAGCTATGCTCATCATTGGGGTAGGCATTGCGGATTCCCTAATGGAATGTTGAGCCAAGGTTGGAAAGCTAAAGTTACTACTCGTGGGCTCAACCTGCATTGAGACTCCAGGCGAAACAACATATGAAGGGTCTATGGGACTCACCGAGGGAGTCTCCAATTGTGATAGGGTTGGTTGTTTGGCCTTGCCCGTATCCAAAAACCTCATAGGGCCAGTGGAAACTAGGTTCACTCCCCTATTTTGCCTCTCAATTTGGATAATTCTATGAATCACCTCACATATCATGTGTTGTTGCTCCTCTAGATTAGTGGCGCTAGATGTAGATCATAGGACTTCTAACCAACCTACATGGTATGTGTAACCTGTGTATAGGTCAGTTAGAGTCTCTGTGTGTAGATCATATTCCCAATTTTCATTGAGAAATATCCCATCTAGACTTGGTGTGCCAAATGGTTCTCTTGAAGTGGACGCAATGTCACTTCTTATGGATTGGCTTCTAGGGACCTCTACTTTAGGAAGAGCATCGGAATGTGGTAGCTCAGTAGGGCCCTCATTAAACGAAGTGGGTAGAATATCCACATGGACACTCTTTGGGAGGGTAGGGTCTACATAAGATGTGAATGGCGAATCTACTACCCCTCCCTCCTCATTTACTTCGCTTGTCGCATGCTCAGAGCGTGTAGCTCTACTAAAGGTCTCTATTAGACGACTAAACATGCTAGATCCGGGTTGTGGGGCCCACACTGGCATGTTTTGGCTTGTCTCCTCAAGATTCTTGGTAGGGTGTCCTTCCATAGCTTCTGAGTCAGAAGATGAGTCACTATCCACTATTCGTGGATCTTGGGTTGCACTCCCTTGGGTTCCAACCGAAGGCCAAGATGCTAACGTGGAGGGATGGTGTGAGCCTGCGTAGACTGAAACGCTTTCTAGTGGCTCAGACTCCAGCACCCGACCAGAGCGTAGATGCATGTGACGTGGGTACCCTACGTGCGTTGGTAACTACCCTTGAAACTCACACAAGTGATTTCTTAGGTGTTTCGCACCCCGTTTTTACTTGTTTTTGTGTTGTTTTTAACCCGTTTTTGACCCCCTTACTTACGGTCGAACCTGGACTAGGGCGTGTGATAGCTCGAAACGAGCGTATCGTTTAAAGGGTCCTAGTGTGCTTTACAGCACCATGTTCGCCTATCTAGAGCTCCTGTAGTCCTTAAAATAGTCCGTTTCCTTTGGGGGGAAGGGGAAAAAGCCTATTTGCTTGTGGAGGAAAGGGTGAGGGCTTTATCCCACATGCTCACTTTACTCCTTGGGGAGCGGGCTACATATAGGGCACGACTTCCCATAAGCTCTCACTTGAGAGAAAGCTATGGAGACTCACTCTCCTATATATATATATCAAAAGACCGAGACCGGGGGGCCGGGGCCGTGGGTCGTGGGTCGTGGGTCAATTGGGGTTCTTTCTTTTCAAATTTTTTTTCTCCAATTAGAAAATCTTTCCTCTCCACATGTTTGGTTCTTTCTTTGAAAATAAAATTTAATTTTTTTTCTTTTTTATTTTTTTATAATTTTTTTTATTTTTTGTTTTCTGTTTTTTTTTTGTGAGATAAGTTTCCTAGGGTTTCCTTAGGGTTCAGCCTTGGCCGCGGTGCAGTTCGCACACACAACACAGATCTGGGGATTCAAAAATCCCTCTCACACGCAGAAACCACATAACAGAACGTACGCCCACACGCGGAGCGAAAATATAACAAAAGAAACAGGAATACAGAAGACAAATTGCAGAAACAGAGATTGAAAACCACAGAAACACCTCAACAGCAACACAGACGCCTTTCCTACAGTGTAGATTAAACTTCACGCAGCAGCCGAGCTGCAAACTGGAGCTTGGTGCAGGGCAACTCCCCGGCAGCGGCGCCAAAAATGTGCGCTTTTGTCGCACAGGTCGTAGCTGGGGACTTGCCGGACACCGTATGCGAGCCACGAATGGCTGCAAGCATACAACCAGGAAGGCAAGCTCAAAATAGAATGCAAAAGGTGTGTCACTCACCGCTTAACTACCGCCTTGAAGGATTCCCGCGTCGCAGCCGTGAAGGAGGAGCCGCCGTCGCCGCTCTACCGCCTCTCCGCCGCCGCCGTGCCGCTACACAGTGCTCGATCGCTCTCTCACTCACTCTCTCTCTCTCTCACAAACGCAGGAGAAGGAAACCAAAGAGATAAGGCAAGAGCACTCTTGTATTCACAACACATGAGAATGAGGATTTTAGGGTTACATTTGACTCATATAGGTGACTTGGCCATTCACACTTGGGCGCCCATACATGGCCGGCCGACCCTAACCCTTATCCTACTGATATCCAAGGTGCGCCTCTCATCGGCGATCACCCAATCCCTTCATCCTTAACATATGGTGCCGACAAGCCCGGCCCATGACTCAGAATATTTAAATTAATGACGTAAAATATAGTATGTCGCAATGTCCGCCATGGGTTAACAGTTTTGAAGTGTTGGTGCCGACCATAGTCTTATGAAAAACTTGAGCTGCTTGAATAGCATCCTCAACCATTTTAACCTTGCATTTCTTTACCTCGTACTAATAATCACGAGCTAGACCATTGATGAAATTCCCACACAAGGTATGATCATCAGATTTGGCTTTGGCAGCCAATTGTCTAAATTTTTACACATAATTATCAAAAGAGTAATTTCCCATTCTACTTTTAACAAACTTAGCAATTATTTCAAATTCATCCTCTGGTTGGAAAAAATCTTTTTTAAAAGCTTCCTTCAAACTTCACCAAGTGGTAGGAATGGAATCATCTTTGAGATCCTTCCACCAAGTTAATGCCTTTCCTTTCAATAAACCCTACACCATCTGCAGCTTTTGCACATCTATGAATGGATGAAAGGCAAAATGTGTAGTCCACCTATTGAGCCAGACATCTACACATTCCTTAGTCTTCTCCTTTTTCTCAATGCCGTACACTTTTGGTGCAATCGACGGAGCAACCGCTTTGGTAGGAGCAGAAGGTGCGTCACCGTGCCGCCAAAAGAGCTTTTTGCAAAGTCAAAATTTACATCTTTAGTGACTCCATCTCATCATGGCATTTGGCAATAGTTGCCTCTAGATGCTCTGTCACTTCCAAAAATTCACTCTTTCTAGCAGCCTCCTCTTCTTCAACTTGGAATTTTAGATTTCCCCCACCCAAGTTGGGATAATCACTCATCTCATCGACATTATCATTGACAGAAAAGTTAATATAAGCCATGGTAATAAAGTTCTTCAAAAACCACGATTCACTCGAATTCAACTTCACTTGCCCTCTTTTGACCAAAATGATCTAATAAATCAATTTGCTAGAACTGACTACACATAAGAACAAGTGCTTTAATTAGCATTTGCTGGCTAAACAATGGTAAAAAATCATGAAAACACCATTTAGAATTAATCAAATGAAAAAAACTACAAATACGAGACACACTTACATTAATTATATGCAAATAATCCGTATCTATCTAATGTCAGTATGTGAAAAATATACTTCAACACTAAATAACCCTTGAAAATATTAAATTCTAAAGAAAAAAGAATCATCATGAATTTTTCCTAAAATTTACCAAAATATAAATTTTTAGGATTTTTAAAATAATTTCTAGAATTTTCTAATTTTTGGTAATTATTAAAAAAATTTATCTCGAGAATCCCATCGAACATGAAATTTTTCAGTTTTGCCTGACAATTCTTAAATCCAATTAAAATTTATAATTTTAATGAATTTACTTATTTTTTGGGCAAAAAAAAAGATTTTTAAAGAAATTTGAATGGTCACCAAACCCAAATATTTCTTAAAAAAGATTTTTTAAGAAATTTGAACGGTCTCACGGGTGCCTGAACAGATACACCACATGCCGGTCACCAAACCCGGATATTTCAAGAATTTGAAATAACCTTTGTCTAATTTTCCATAAATTTTTGAAATAAAAAAAAATACACCCCGACCGCATTAGAATATGAACGGTCGAAAAATTCAAAACTCGGAAGGTCATCGCAGAATATGGAAAGTCAAGGGTCACGTGGGAAAATGAAGAGACAAAGAAAACCCATAATTCAGAAGGTCAAAAGAATTTTAGAATCTGGAAAGTGAAAAGTCTCAAGAGAAATTTTCCAAAAAAATCGTGGAAAAGAAAATTTCTCATTCTCTTTTATTTTAAAAGATTTAATCAAAGGCATTATAAAGCCTTTTTGTGTGTGTGTGTGTGTGTGTGTGTGTGTGTGTGTGTGTGTATAACTAATAAAGCTCTTAAGCTTTTAAGAAAGCTTTAATTTTTTTTTGAAGAAAACGTGGGGGAGGGGGGGTGCTGTGTGCCACGAACCTGTGCCCCCCCCCCCCCCCCTTGTGCGCGAAATAGGAGAGGGGAGGGTGGGGAGTCAAGCCCCTTCCCCAATCTTCCTCTTCTCCATCTCCTCCTTCTTCCCATTCCTCTCTCTTTCTCTTTGTCCTCTCTATTTCTCTATGAGTTTTTTTTTAAATTATAATAAATAATAATAATAATATCCTCATAAGAGGTTGTTCCTACGTAGAAAAGAGAAAAAAGAAGAAAATCTCGACAAGGGAGAGAAAAAGAACCCTGTGCACATGGGAAAGAACCTCACGGTGCGTACATGCATTGAAGAGAATTAATTCTCTGATTTCCAACATGAAATTATATTTTCCAGCCCGCCCGCTTGCAGAAAAAACCTGTAAAAGCGCATTAAAAATTCCCAAAATTACCATTTTATGCTCAAACAATGTCCTAAAAATTAGGAAAAAACTCCTAAGTTTATTTGATATGTAGGGGAATCCTTTTTTAGCAAAATATCCACATTATCATGTGCAGTATTTTGGTTTAAAAAATCCATAAATGCTTATTTTAACCATAAAAATAAAGAAAAATAGTGTTTCCACTCACGAAATTTCCTCGCAACGTCGATACGTCCATCCAAGTTGAGAAGCATCGCGTGTTCCAACTACCATATTGACATTCTCAATGCATAGACCACCAAAACATACCAAAAAATAACATTTTTTTGCTTAGTAAATGTTAAAATTTACTTTAAAAAAACTAAAAATTTGGAATAATGAGAGAAAATTAAGAGGAGAAAAACATCAAAAATTAACTAGACACCGCTTTGATACGACTGTTAAAACCCTAAAGATCTCTTTAGCTAATTACCATACATAAACATATATGAACTAGGTATATACTCATCCACCCAGCCCAAGGGTGCACACATAAATACAATGAAGTATCACATATCTTACCTTAGTGTCCCATACCACCAAGAGATATGAATAAGTATCCAATCCCTAGGATAGATAAACTTTTAGACCATCTCTATGTTTCTCATATATTCACAAAAATGATCTCAAATCTGGGTACTATTAGGTCAAAATTAAGTTCCAAATATCACTTTTTATACTGGTGGGATAGGTGGTGCCAAGCATAGCACTAGGATATTTCCACAAAATAGATAGGCCAGAGGTCTTCCATCACCTTTAGGTTTTGGGGTCTTGATGGCTAGACCAATTTTTTAAAGCCTCCAAGTTAAATACGCATTATTGGCATGGACACAATTGGGATGGGTGACCTCCCAAGACTTGCCCCCCTGCCCCTTCCCCGATTTCCAACATGGTATCAGAGCCATGGGTTGAAGTATAACCTTTGAGCCACTAGATAAGCCAACTTGGTCCTTTGCAATAAGAAAACATGGACAAGTCCAACCCTTGAGCTAAGAAAAGTGGACAAGTTAGCACCAAGGGGGGATTGTTGAGAAAGTTGGTGCCAAGCATAGCACTAGGATATTTCCGCAAAATGGATAGACCGGAGGTCCTCCATCACCTTAAGTTTTTGGGGTCTAGATGGCTAGAGAAATTTGTGGAAGCTTCCAAGTTAAGCGTGCCTTAGCATGAACAAAATTAGGATTCGTGTGTGAACTCTCGAGACTCAGTCTCCCACCCAATTTCCAATATAGATACAATGTTTAGATAATATGAATTCACAATAATGTCCTTTGGTCTTGCAAATTTGCTCCTGCAACTTTTAATCGATTGATGCAAGAAATCTTCATGGAGTATTTAGATGACTTTGTTCTTGTGTTCTTTAATGACATTTTGGTTTATTCGAATAATGCCACCAAACATGAGAAGTATGTTTATAAAGTTTTGGAGATGTTGAGTACACATAGGCTCTTTGCCAAAAAGATCTCTTTATTGTTTGCATTGAATATCCGGGATTCATTATTATAAAAGATGGAATCTCAGCTAATCCAGCCAAAGTAAAAGATGAAATCATAGATTAGTGTAAGATTCCTCCCTAGCCCCTCAAGATGTCCAGTATCTTCCCCCAATAATCAATTCCCTCTTCAGAATAATAAAAGATCTTGTTTCTACCTATTTTGGCTTAGAGAGAGAAAATATTTTAGAGAGAGATTATTTTGGCTTAGAGAGAGAATTTATTTTAATAATAAAAGATCTTGTTTCTACCTATTTTGGCTTAGAGAGAGAAAATATTCTAGAGAGAGATTATTCAGATTTTAGATATTTTTGGATGGAAAAATATATCTTCTTATTAAAATAAATTCTCCCAAAACAGAAGTTCAAAAAGATTTTCAGAAGGTGCATTAGAAATAAATTATAATCTCTTCAAAAGACCTTATCCCTAAGGGTCCAGATTTTCTAAAATTTTAAATTAAGGTTATGAGGGGCCAATCAGATTCATCCAAATGTATGGAGGAGATAAATTCAAGAAATAAAGAAACCCAGTCCCCCCCAAAAATGAGTAAATACTCACATAAGATGAAGAGTGGACTAAGGACTAAAAACTCAAATTTAGGAATTTTGGGAAATATGCACAATTTTGGGACAATTCTTTGTTAGATCCAATACAATGTTTACTGTGCGATATGCAAGATTTATTATTGGATGTTCTCAATAAGCATTCTTTGTTGTTAGATCCAATACAATGTTTACTGTATGATATGTAATATTTATTATTGGATGTTCTCAACAAGCATTTGAATAATGCGATATGATTTATATACTATTGTACATTTGTAACAAGTGTATATGATGTTGGTGGTGGGATGTAAATTTGCCTGCACACACACACACACACATGCACACCAGGAATTAAGCTTGTTTATATCACATAGCCTCCAGTTGACCATCAAACACAGAAACTTTAACAAAGAAAGGATATTCAATGTAACTTTAAGTTGTAAGAAAGTCTAGGTGATAGAATTAAAAAGATCACCATCTGTATTGAATCAAAATTCTTGAACAATGGGTGAACCATAAATCTAAAAGCTTAAGAAAGCCTTACAATCTGAGTAATGATCGAACTATGAGTTTGGTAGCTTCATACAACATTGCTAAAAGATTACGAAGCTAGTTGCCCATATGTTAACAAATCATTCTTGCTCAACTACACTGACATGTTGATTCAATTGATTCTGTTTGGCCTTCAGTATTATAGCCTTTGGAATCTTGATTTTCTCTGGAGGTCGTCCACCCTTGGGCTTCCATGCCCAAATGATGCAGCTAGTATCTTCCCAGCGCCGCTGAGGATCATTTCTGTTCTCTCACCAATACTTGTTCCAGCAATCCTTATAAACCTCCACATCACTTGCATTCTTCTTCTTTGAAATTGGTGCCCAATATTGTATCTGAACTTGTAGGTAGTTTATCGAGTTGTTGTTTTGATCAACATCACTTGTTGTCACTCCCAACCATATTGGGTAATTTGCATCACAAGGTTGTATAAGCGCAAAATCTCCTTTAGACACATCAAGAGTCGGGTTGAACTCTTAAACAGGTTTGTTGCGCATTGGACCACAATAATGGTCCTCATTTACATCAAACCCTTCATCTACATTATCCTCCACTTGAAGGTTAAGAGGCTCAGCTTTTTCGCATACACTCCTTGGCCAAAAGTCATAAAATCCAATGTCTTCCCTTGCACTAGGGGTTTGCATGTTTAGCATAAGATTCTCCCAATAGGCAAGGACCGGATTGATATAATCACTTTGGTCTCCTTTCTCTTGCAAGTGCTCTTTCCACCAAGTGACATGTTTTTTTAAGCCCTCCACAACCTTCTCATTTTCCTTAACATACTCAAAGGGTGGCAATACTTTTGGAAAACCTTCAAGAAGCTTGGGTCCTCCCTGGTCATTTCTCTTCCATAACTCTATACCGCTTTCTGGTAACCAATCAACATTTTTGGGGTGTACTTTGTATTGCATCAAAGGTATTCCATCACTCATATAAAACCTGAATTGCAATGGCTTTGAATGTCCAATCAAGCTATCGGCTCCATCATGTAAGCATCCCTTGACAAAGCCTTTGAAGTCTGCCACCTTTGGTAGGAGAAAGGGTACTGGATGCATAACACACTCATTAAAGATCTTCATCAAATGTGGAAATGTGAAAATGGCTTGTTTCCTTAACTTCTCAGAGAAGCGACTGAACAATGCATCAATATCTTCATGAGTATGACCAACCATAAGAAAACCAAGCTGCACCATGTCAAACACTCCTCGTGCAACCAATAGGGATAGATAGACAAATACATAACGGTTCTTATTTTTAGAACCACAATTGTCAAGTTGCAACAACAACGTCCTTGACAATCTCTTAAAAATGTCCTTGAATTTGATGGCATTAAACTTGACGCATTTCCATTGCCCCTATCTTGCACATGTGTGTTAGTATGAAAGACTGACTGCATATGTGAAGAACAATTTCCCTCTATATCCACATTTGTTTCTGTCTCTGCATCTGCATCCTCAATGCTCTGCTTGCAATATGCATTTCTCTCCTTCAGTACTTCCATATGCTGATACAGGGCCATAGTAGACAAAACACAATAAAAAAGATCTGTTCGTGGTTCAGCATCTGAGTTTTGTGAGCTCAAGTCACCATACATGTGTTGCTCTCCTCTTTCTAAGTTTCTTAAACATTTTGAGAGAGATGAAATTGTGAAGTTGGGATCACTTGGCCATAACCCCAAGGTAAAGTGACCATAAGCTGTTTGTCCATGTCCATGAGTGAGCATTCCTGTTAAGGATACTAGAAGCCTCTCAACCCCATTGAGAGATTTAGGAATTGGTTTAATTTGTGGTATGGCAGTCTTGCTCTAGTCCATCTTATCATGTATAATACACAAATACCTGTTTGGGTTCATTTCGGAAGAGCTTCTCCAAGCATAGTATAGATTTCTACAACTCATTTGTTTCAACATGTGTGCCCTTCTTTGTGCCATGTATCTGGCACGCTCCTCTTGATTTTTTGTTGATTCCAACTTGACCTTGATTGCCGTACAAATGTCGCATTTTGAGAAGGTGCTGGTTTTTGATAAACTAACTGTCTTGAACTCTGTGTTCCACAATCTTGAGAATGATGGTTGTGACAGTGGCCAGTATTCGAATGAGACAAGTGTGTCATTCACTTCACGCAATATGTCCACCTGTTTGTACATTGTTGGTAGAACACGTTGGGTCTCGCGGGCTCCATGCATAGTTGTCCTTAACCTATGTGGCATTTGATCGGCATTATTATCTATGAAGCCCTGTATGATTGATTTTGCCATCTCAACATGTGTCATGCCCTTCCGTATTATCCCACTGTTGCCATGACTGACATTACATGCACCATTCAAGAACTTCTTTCTGAGCCTATAGAACGTTGACTTACCGATGCCATGCATTACATACCATGCTTTACTACAAACCTTCTTCCCATCAAATGTGAACTCAAAGCACTCGTCATCTTGACCTTGTCTATAGGCCATGCCCATGCAATCTAGTATAAATGTGTATCGTGTACTATAGCTCTGTCCCCAAAAGTGTACCCTAGCTTGCATGATTTTGGATCTATCTCCAATTTGACAACATCGGTTCTCGCAACAATCAATGGTTGCGACGTTGTGAATGTTTGCAACATCACATTTTTTGCCAGCTCCATGGGTTTTATCGTAATTTTTCATTACCCTTACCCTATGGACATAGCTCCTTTTCTTATTTGTCCCTTCAATGATATCATAGTCAGTGATCATGGCATCATGGTGTTTGTCATCAGAACTATCGCCATCATTGCCCTCTACATCATCATCCTCTTTTTCATCACTTGAATTGTTTAGGCTGTCAATATTTTTTTGCATGAAGTGATCTTGAATACCCTCATCAATAGAAGAAGATTCTGTGTCCTTCACTAATGGTTCACCATTCTCAAATGTGAGTTGCGTGATCGGCCAACTAACCAAATTCAAACCTGAAACACAAGTTGAACTTGGATGCAAAGATCCTTCTATAATGACACCCAAGCTACTCTCCCCTAGTTCTCTACAATTTATAGCCTCGTATGGGTGGACCAGCAATACTACTCCATTGCCAAGTTTTGTAGATCTGTTGTCATCCCAGAGGATGACACTTTTCTCTTTCCAGCTCTCCCTATCTATAAAGTGATCTTCTTGATCAACAAGAAGTTTCGCAAAATTATCCTCTTTGGTATTAGTAATGTCTCTGTCCATAACAAGGTTGACCAATGGCCATTTGATGATGCTTCCAACTGCTTGAGACATTGTTCTTGCATCCATTGTGGCAAATGGAATGAGAAATGTGTCATCAAAGCTTTGTTGAACATGTATTGCTGCACATGTCTCACCAATGAATTGAAAACCACATGTTTGAGATGCATCAATGGAATGAATAACCCCGCGTGCCTTCCTTGCAGAAACATCAATGAGAAACACTGAAGCACCTTGTTTTAGACCCTCCAATCCCTGAAAAAATCAAAATCTCAATAAGAAAGACTGAAGCGATGTTTTTGCGATAGTACACAAAACTATAAATGTAATTCAATCTCAACATGAGTTCAGGCTCCAACCAAAGTTTGAATCTCACCTATCAATGCTAATTTGCTAAGAGGCTAGGCTCCATCTACAGGTTGAGCCTTTGCCTGCATATACTTAGTAGGAGGCTCCATGAGGCTCACCATCATATGTTAGTTTGCTACTAGGAGGCTCCAGTTAAAGTTATCATCCTCACTTGCATCATATACTAGTTTGCATATGTTAGCTAGAATGGTAGGCTCCTCCAACAAAAGTTAAAGCCTCACCTGCGGATGCTAGTTCGCTTCTAGGAAGCTGCAAGTAAAGTTTGAACCTGACCCAGAGATGCTAGTTTGCTTAGAGGCTCCAACCAAAGTTTGAGCCTCACCTTCATATGCTAGTTTGCTATTAAGAGGTCCCAATTGAAGTGATAATCCTCACCTCATGTATATGCTAGTTTGCTATTAAGAGGTCCCAATTGAAGTGATAATCCTCACCTCATGTATATGCTAGTTTCCCAAGAGGTAGGCTTCATCACCCTCTGCATCTGGCCACACCGTTTCATTTTGGGATATTGAGTCAAGATATGGTGTCAATTAGCCATCAATGTTTCATAGCTACAAAAGGCAAAGGTGAGTGGTTACAACAGCAGAGCAAAGGCAAAGAGAAAGTAATAGAGAGAAACGATATGCTAGTGAAGAGAATGTGACATGGAAATGAGCAAATGGACATTGGATTTGAGACTCTTCTCCTTCGTGAGACTCAAACTCAAGTTTGAGCCATTGTGCATTATATAGATTTTAGTTGAATTTTTAATCGCATAGTTCATAAGTATATTTGGGTGTATGGGGAAAGAGGGAAGAAAACAAGAAATCTCAAGCTCAAGGCTCGAACTTGAGTTTGAGCCTTGTCTATTACACAAGTAAGTAGGAATAGAGAGGGAAGCTAGGATAATCCAATAGAACAAGTGGGGTGTGGGTGAAGATGGGTATATAACCAAAAGTGAAAGTAACTATAATCAAAAGACCTGGGACCTGGGCCTGGGCTTGGGCTTGGGCTTGGGGAATGAGCCATTGTGCATTATATAGATTTTAGTTAAATTTTTAATCGTATAGTTTATAAGTATATTTGGGTGTATGAGAAAAATAGGAAAGAAAATAAGAAATCTCAAGTTCAAGCTCAAGCTCAAGGCTCGAACTTGAGTTTGAGCCTTGTCTATTAAACAAGTAAGTAAGAATAGAGAGGGAAGCTAGGATAATCCAATAGAACAAGTGGGGTGTGGGTGAAGATGGGTATATAACCAAAAGTGAAAGTAACTATAATCAAAAGACCTGGGACCTGGGCTTGGGCTTGGGCAAGGGGAGTGGTCGGTGGGTGAGGTAAGGGGGAAAAGAGAGAGAGAGAGAGAGAGAGAGAGAGAGAGAGAGAGAGAGAGAGAGAGAAAGAGAAAGAGAGAGGTGGTGGGTGTTTTTATTTTTGCTTTTTTTTTGTTTTTTGTTTTGTTTTTTAATAGAAAAAAGAAAACTAGGATGGGGGAGATGATTTTTTTTGGGAAAAAATGATTTTTTGGAAAAATAAAATAAAATAAATATTGAAGGAGGGTTTTTTTGGGAAAGAAAGAAAAAATACAAAGGGGGGATTTTTTTATTTTTATTTTTGCTTGATCGGGGAGAAGGGGAGGTTGGGTTGGTCGGTGAGGAGAGTTGAGGGGAGAAGAGAGAGGAAAGGGGAGAAGAGAGAGGGAAAGGGAGAAAAGAGAGGAAAAGGGTGGGTGACGAGTGAGAGATTGGTCGGTGAGAAGGTTGGGTGAGAGAGATTTTTTTTTTTTGGTCTCTTATAAAAGAAGAAGGAAAAAAGAACCGAAGAGGGTGATTTTTTCGTACTTCACAAACACCAGAGTGATTTGAGATAGGCGTTTTGCTTGAACCACCACCCTTGGTGGCTAGCCACATCTTCCGAAGTGCCTTGATTGAGGGATCTGAAGTCTACATAGATCCTGATCTTGTTGGTCTTCTTTTTTGGAATCACCACTATAGGTGAGAACCACTCGGCGTGCTTAATGGGAACGATGATACTTGCCTCTTCCATCTTTTCTGTCTCTTTCTTCTGCACTTCGAAATATTTTAGGTTCACACAGTAGATGCCCTTCCTAATCGGCCAACTGCCTTCTTTTTGTGAAATTTTGTGAGTGCAAATGGCTGGGTCTATCCATGGAAGATCCTTGTAAGTCCATGCAAACGCCTCTTGGTGTTCTTTGAAAAAGTCAGTGATTCTCTGAAGAGTGGAAGGGTCCTCCTAGACCCAAGCTGCCACTAAGATGGGGCGTGGCTCCTCTGATGTGCCTAGGTTCAACTCTCTCACCTCCTCATGGTAAGTGGTTGGTGGAAGATGAGTGATGCCGAGTGCTGCTTGATGGAGAGATAAGGGGTCATGGGTTCGGGTGTTGTCTAGAGGGAAATCACCAATGCGTTTCTCCATCTAGTCAATGGGTATCTCTTCTACTGGTAAGGTTTCTTCTCGAGCCTTGAGGTGCTCTACCCACCTCTCCTTCTGGGTGCATCTAGGAGGGGTTATAGGTTCCTCTGATGACTCCTCTTGAGAGACCTTCTTGCGAGGTTGTCGAGAAAACTCAGGTTCCCCTAGACCTTTGACCTCTATCTCTTCCTATTGAGACACTATTGCAGAGGAGGAGGCCAGAGTGAGCAAAGATTAGTCCAATCCCATACTCCTGCTTCTTTTGAGAGCTCTTCTTCTTGGGGTAGCTCTTGAATAGGGTCTGGGTCCAACTTCACTATGTCCACCATGTTGCAGTGGAACCCCTCATAGGAATTTAACCAATTGCATAGAGGTTCTACTGCCTCTCCCTCTGAACCGAATGGATCCCAGGCCTCATCCACTGGTAAGGCTTGCCATTCCTCCTGTTCTTCCTCATCATTGGGTCCTTCCTCTCGAATGGGAATCATGTCATGTAGGGCAGTGCCCCGAGCGCTCTCATCGGGGCCTTTTTCCAAGGGCAAGGTCATTGTCCCCTCTGGGTTAGGGATATGCAAGTTGTCCTGACCCTTGAGCTGTCCCTCAACCAAGGCCTTCCAATGAGTAAGTTGAAGGCCCCTCGAGCTGGTGGGAGGTCTAACACCACAAAAGTCATTTCACATACTAATCCTTCAAAATAGATCGGAACTTGCCTGACTAGTCCCACGGGCATCACTTATCTCTGGTCTAGCACTTGGATGGCGAAGGGAGATGGCTCAGTAATTCGGAGACCCAAGACTTTCCTAGTAGCTTCGGGCATGATGTTAACACCAGAACCACCATCCACAATGGCTCCTGAGATTTGAGTTCCTCCCACGGAGACTGTCACCCTTGGGCTTTGGTGACCGGCCACTCCTAGGACAGTGAGGCATTCGGATCCATCCAATGCTTCACCCCTAGTTGCCTTCGGATCCATCCAATGCTGGACCAAGCCTAACAGTTGCTCTCCTATTTCCTGGCTTAAACCACATAACTGAGGAAGGGTGATTTCCACCTTTTCTCCTACCAACTTTTCCTCCCAACTTAAATTACTAACCTTGGGTTGGGTAGACTTCTCATCTGCCTTTGAAGGTGTGGTTGTTGGGGGAATGACCAAGGTAGGCGCGTTTCCTTCTCCATGGGTGGTGTTTGAATGAATTCCTCCACGGCCTCCTTATTATAAGCTTGGTCCACAATCGATGGGTAGATTGCACCACCAGCAGGGAGAGGAGTTGGTGACTTTGGGGCTCCTTGGGACCGGCTGACGGCCGCCACTATTGGAGTGCCCGTAGTGGGAGGTGGCACTACTCCCACTATTGGAGTGTCAACCTTGGGAGATGGCACCACAGCTTCCACCATGTTAACCAGTGGGGGGGTAGGACAATCCCGGGTGTAGTGGTCTCGGCTCTCCGGGCAATGGAGGCATGGGAGCGAGCCCTCTAGTACAGTGCATTGAGCTTGCACGTGGCTGCTCCCCCCACAACGGTAGCATATAAGAGGTCGCGTGGGGTTGTTGGGAGGACGACGATTGGGGAACCTTTGGTTAGGCCGAGCCCCATACGTGTTGTTAGCGACCGGAGGTATTGGAGGGGCTGTCGCATAGACCACCAGAGGTGGGTTTTGATAGAATTGAGGTGTTTGTGGGACCAGTACGGCTGCGAGGTACTACTGATAGGTTGGGAGAGTGCTTGCTTGATATGGAATTTGCATAGGCAGGGGGTTGTATGTTAGGGTTGCTCCGGAATGAGGGGATTGGTGTATGCTACCGTGGCTACTTGAGCTCCCTGCTGAGATGAAGTGGCCTAGGGCGGTGGAGGGGTTTGTACGAAAGTAGCCATGGGGGAGGGAAGGGTATGTGGGGTAGCTAAGTAGGAGGGACCAGTGGGGGCAAGGTTAATATAAGCTTGGGATTGGGGGGCTGATTGAGGGTTCAAGAAGGGTGTTGGGTTTGGTTGGTGGTTAGGAGCCTGGGAAGAAGTTGAAGCACTATTGGTTGGGGTCACCATGTCTTCTTCGGCAAAGGGATTAAGCGGGGAGGCACCTTCCTTAAGTTGTTTTGCATAAGGCGAAGTCCCTTGAGGTAGTAACACTCCTTGTCCTCATGGCCCACCTTTGAGCAAAATGAGCAATATTTCTTGGAGGGACAATCATTTGGAAGATGGCCTTGCGAGTTACATACTGGGCACCATGGACTCGTCCTGGGATCTTTGACCTTGAGCTTCTCGATATCCTTCCTGCTGCCACGGTCATATCCTCTTGTTGATTGTGACCTTTTGAAATATTCAAGCTCCTTCTTGAGCTTGGCTAGCTCGTCCATGGAAGTGGATGTAGAAGCTACCGCCAGGGCCAGAGGAACGATTGGAGGAGCCGAAGACATGTCGGGGATAAGTGGGGACCAAGAGGTATTGCGCTCTGCCATGAGGCGAGAATTCTCCAGTTGTGTAGATCTGACTTGGAAGTCTTGCAGGGTGCCTTGGGGTGGAAAAGTCTCTCTCATCTTCATCGTCGTTTGAGTAGGGAGTGCTCGAAGCACCCACTGTTTTGCAGCATGTAGTTTCCAGGATCTTGGGATAGCCGAGCGACCAAAACTTTAGCTCTTGTGACAGGTTGGGCCACTGACTCTCCCACCTTCATGGAGAGTTGGTTGAGCTCTTGAGTGATGAGGTGGAAGTAGTTCCCTGGCCGAAAGGTAGCCAAGAACTGTAGCCTAAGGGTGGCCCAATCCAAGAAGTTGTTGTTGGGAAATTGACTATACCACCGATCGACACTTTCTTCCAGCATTGTCGAGAACAAGACCAAGCATGCATCATCTCGGTTGAGACCTCTTGAGTCACACATAGTGAGGAACCACCGCACATGGTCTTCCGCATCTTCAGTGATGGTACCTTTGAAGTTTGGTAGCTTAACTGGCACGCGGTTAAGGACAGTAGCCAATGGCTCTGGCCTTGGAGCTGCCATAGGGTTAGAAGAGGAAGATGCTGAGGGAAGAGTAAGGGAACGAGGAAGAACCCTATGACTAGTTCGAAGAGGAGAATGAAGGGGTGAATCACCTCCAGAAGCTCTAGTCTTCGGGGGCATGCACAACACTCCTCTCACCAAACGATCAAAAATCACCAAAAAAGAAAAAAAAATAAAAATTGATACTATCCTTGACCTCTAGGAGAGTCCCACTATGATCGCCAAATTTAGTCTAAGCTGTAGATGTCTCCATCGGTCCTTCCTAGGGAACTCGAAGAGACAACTGACACAAACACTATGGTTGGGGGAGAAGGGAGCGTGGGTCCTCTTAGGGAAGTATACCCGCCAAGGATGAGTCAACCTCACTGGCTAGACATGCAAGACCTATGCTCTACACTGTCTAGCATGCTCTCCGACCACCACCTAGCACTGCAGTACCCCTGTAGTCCTCTCACTCACACCACATACACCACTCACACCTTACTCACCTCGCTCACACAAAGAGATAGACAAAACACCAACAGAGTGCAACACTACAATCACAATACCAAAAAGGAATGCTACAAGAAGGGAGACTCTACTCTTCGATAGAAGGACTGTGTTAGAACTGAAGGTGATACACGAGAGAGTGTCCTCTCCTGTGAGAGTG